>NC_135017.1:1846461-3117532 GCF_051020955.1 Megalopta genalis
ACTTCTACATCTACATCAACGTAGTATATAATGACAGCTAGAAGCATTGCCTGGTCAGTCTTGCGAATTATTTACACCTACAATGGACAGGTGGGCTGGAAAAGTGGCACTTGTTACTGGCTCTAGCGGTGGAATCGGTTGGGATATCGCGAAATCCCTCGTCGAACACGGTGTCCAAGTGGTTGGTCTCGCGAGACGACTCGATAAACTGCAAGAATTGGCCGAAATATTGGGCAGAAACAATTTCTACCCTGTGCAATGCGACGTTGCAAAGGAGGATGACATTTTGAAAGCGTTCAAATGGGCCGAAGAGAAACTGGGAGGTGTTGACATATTAGTGAACAATGCTGCAATAAGCATTGTATCGATGATGATCGGTAGGGTTGATTTCTCATTGGACTATTCATTTTTTTCTATTAACAATTTCAATAAGCTAACATGTATCGATGTTGATTAATTCTTTTACTCTCTTAAATTTCATATGCTCATTTTTGCAGCAAATGTATAAAAATCGCGGCTTATTTATAAACGCGCTCGCTGCAGTTGACTCGCGGTTTAACGCTGATACGTGTTCTGTATAACTGAATTCGGCTCCCCGACTTAGGATTCCGATGCTGAAGTTGCATTTGTAGCAGAATTTTCCAGATCTATCACAAAAATTCTGCAAAATTTTTAAAAATAAAATAAAATTTTAATATCTATTATAAATTTATATAAAATTACGAGAAATTGCAATCCCCATTATAATTTATATAAAATTATATAAAATTATATAAAAATTCAATTTTTATTATAAATTTATAGAAAATCACATAACATTAAGATTGCCTTAGTACTTAGCCAATAATTTTATTATTACAGATTTGTCTACTGAAGACTACAGAAAGGTGATAAACATTAACTTACTGGCGCCCACAATATTTGCGAGGGAATTCATAAACGCTATTAGGAAACGGAATGCGTCCGGTCATATATTAAATATCAGCAGGTGAGTATTTCCTTAGGGTTGTGTATATGTTGCAAAAGTTGTTTAATTCATATCAAAAGTTTTTAAATCTACAACGAAACAATATCAAGATCTTGCGTATCTGTAACAAGAATATTGTTGCGAATTCCTTTTACTCCTCGCGACACGGCATACAATAAGCGATGAACAATCAGATCTTGTCCACTCGACTGCTAGATATCGTATGATGACTGTTCGACGGCACAATAATTTTGTGACAATCCCCATCTTGTATCATTTCTTAGAGTTTGTCCACCGCAGTACTGTTTTACATTACGACGATTTGATTTAGACGTACCCACGTAACAATATTAACATATTAACATTGCGTATAACTCATAGCATAGCTGGACGATATCCGGAGACTTTTCGCGATCCAATTGGAATATACAGTGTTACCAAGTCTGGCCTGTATACTTTGGGGGTGGAACTTCGCCACGAAATCATGGCATGCAACCTTGACATTAGAGTGACGGTAAAATTTTGGTATTATTTTATTAAGTTATTTATTTATTTATTTATGTAATGGAATCCGAAGTTATCTAGTGAATGCTGTACTCAACTAAAATTTGTATCTATCGCGATTTATCAGGTCGCAAAACATAGGAGAATAATTTATTTAATCCTCCCATAATGATCATCAAAAGGTGCGCGACTTTTTTGTATTGAAGTCTGGATATCGTTTATAGACTATCAATCCTGGAGCTGTAAAGACGAACATGATCAGAGATTGGTTGCCCTGTATCGACGAATTTTCAAAAGAGGTGCCAATATTAAGTGGCAAAAATATTGCTGACACAGTGATTTACGCATTAGGATCACCTCCAGGTGCAGAGGTAAGATTCAATAGAATTGTTTTGTTATGAAAGTTAATATTCTCAGACGTCCATTTACATAGAACGAACACCCTTTTCAGGTTTTCGAGCTTACAATTATACCACAAAACGTAGTATTAGGGACGCCAGTACCACAATTAACGGAATACCAAAATCGTAATATGATCAACAAATAAAATGGGAATCTATAGGATTATTGGAATTAAGTGTCACATCTTTATATTGAAATAAAACGCAAACTATGTGAGATATTTCATGTTTCTTTATTTTAATATAAAGTATATTGCATAACATTAATCGTGAAACACAATATCGTTCATATGACTGCCCCGATTTCTTCTCACAAGCCCGACTCGTTTTATTTAATTTTTCATTACATTATTACATAAATTGGATTCTATTTCATTAGTGGCGGTTTTGATATTCTTTTTTATTTCATCAATTGCTCGTGGTTTATTGACATAAACTTAAAAAAAGAACACGTAGGAAAAAATCTAACGGCGTTAAATCGCATAATCTTTGGGGTCAATTGATTTCTCCTATTCAACTACCCCTACTTCTCACTCTGTTCGCGGATCCGTCTGTCTGACGCTCCATCTGAAACACTCGATCGTCCTTTTCGGGTTTTTGAGCTTACAATTGTACCACAAAACGTAATATTACAAACGCCAGTACAGCAATTAGTGGAATACCAAAAGCATAATATGTATCCACGCATACCTTATGATCAATAAATAAGAAGGGGATCTGTAGGGTTGTCCAAATTGAGTGTTACATTTTTAAATTGAAATAAAACGCGAACTATTCGAGACATTCCAGATTTCTTTATTTTAATATGAAGCCCATTGCGTTACATCAATCGTGGTACACAATATTATTCACATGATCGCCCCGACTTTTTTCACGAGCCCAACTTGTTTTACCCAATTTTCCATTACATCTTCACGCAATTGAAACCTCGGATACAAGAACGGCCTGAGGGCAATCAAGCAGTTCTTGCGTAAAATGCAGAAATCGATTTTTAATTCCATTCTGAATATGTCCTGAAAATTTAATTGCGATATTTCTAAAATTAGCGAAACTACGGAAAATATTGTATCGACATACGACATTCAAGAAAAAGTTCGATCGTCATATTTCGTACCGCTGCGTCTGACAAACTTGGTAACTGTTTGGTCAAGTAAGTATCTTATGGTATCTTTTTGTGCATTGATGAACGAAAATTTTGGCTAAAAATCGGAGAAATAGAATCTTCTAGTTCAGACTACGACAGTGAACCAACTCCACGAAGATCTACAAACCCTGATCGAAGAACACTTCATCATGAGGATACTTAATAACGTAATTATAGTAAAAGACGGAAAACTCAAGCGATCTCATATGAAAATTCAATTGGACAGATTGCAAATAAGAAGATTTTTAATCCAGTCCTTACATGTCTGTCCCAACAAGAGTTACACTAATTTATAGGTTTTGAAAACTATTCTATTTATTACTAAATAGGGTGACACACGCAAAATACAATACAAAAATACAGTAAAGCAATATACAATAATCCTAGTAATTGCACGCCAAAGTCGTAAACCGTATTCGTCATATTATAATTCCGTATCGTAAACTGTAATCGTGATTGTAAATTGCGTGTCGACGTTCGTCGCTTCTTTCGAATTTGGTCGTTTCGTTCGACCAGCGCCTAATGCCCGCCGATCATCCTAGCATCGTCCTAGCTCCAAGCTTGCACCAAAGAAGCGTTTAAAAGTTATTAATATAAACCGTTCAAAAAACCTCGAAGAAATGTTAACCCTTTCCCCCTAAAAAAATGCTTCCGAATATAAAAAATAAAATATTATTCCACAAGGAAACACGATGAAATATTAAACTTCGGAAAGATATAAAAAAGATACACTGCAAAAAATATACCAATACATATATACATGAGGGGCATTTTACAGTAATTACACTGCTTATTGGTTTTGGAGTTAAGGGAGAGTGGAGCAATGGTAGTCATTTAAGCAAAAATTACAACAGAATCAACATATGAGGTAATATATTTATTTAAAGTAACGTTTCATAAACTTTAGGCGATAAATTGTAAGTAAAAAGTAAAAAATCAAATTAAAGTTATAAAAAATAATCGTTGCATACAGCAACTTTATTCACGTTGCTAGTAATCGTGGTCAGCGTATTGTACACTCATCGCACTCATATTTTTCGGGCGAATCTATAACACATTTCATTGTCTCGTCCAAATTGATTGCAGATGATGCATATATTATCGGCTTCGCTTACATTTTACATCATCATCGTTGATATTACGAGAAGATATTTTGGTCCTTTCATCTAGTTTTATATTCTTTTTAATGTTCGTTTTAATTTTCTTGCCTTGTCTTTCTTTTTAGTTCTTTATTTAATCTTTTTTGTTCTTTGTTCATTAAATATTCGCATGTGCGTTATTTATTAAAAGAACTATAGTTCAATACAGCCACACTGCAGGAAAAGTCTGTTAGTTAAAACATAAATCTTACGCTGCGCTAACAAAATATCACACAAGCGACGTGTGAAAACAAAGTAGGCGTGTATTTCACAGTAGTTCACCAACTTCAGGTGGGCGGGGGGGGGGGGGGTGATGTTAGGATACGTTACAAGAATGTGTGATACCATTCTACCCTACACACAGCATTTTTCGAGATAAAGCATTATGCAGAACATTGATGGAATTGTAATGTTTTCTTAAGAATTGATAATAGCAGAGCGATGTGATACGTGAACCGTGGGGAGGTATAAGTTTTAAAAGACTTTCGAAATTGGCTAAGGAGTTTGTACATAGCATTAATCTCGGAAGAATCGAACGATTACTTCTTATTTTAGCACGATGAGAGATTTGTTTTCGGGCATAATTAACTTTAGGTTTATCGTATAAGACATATTAAATTTTTTTATTTTTTTCATTGTATTTTTTCAATAATAAAAATTAATATGTCTCATATGATATACATAAAGTTAGTTAACAACATATGGCTCGCACCTAACGAAAGCGTGAAATAAATTTGCAAAAATCACTCAGCACAGAAGTACTTGCTGAACTAGCTAATAATGTTAAAAACTTTTTCTCAAAGACTATTATGTAAAAAAGAGCCATATTCGAGTGACAATATTGATAAGCTTCGCAACATTGTGTTGCCATCAATATTTCTAGCATTAACATCGGCCTTTGCTTCATTTATCAGAAATTTAACCATGTCCAAGTTACCAGAGCTACCAGCAGTGTGCAAAAATGTGTTGCCATAATAGTCTTTAGCATTAATATTGGCTTTTATTTCATTTATCAGAAATTAAACCATGTCCAAGTTACCAGATCTAACAGCCACGTGCAAAATTGTGTTGCGATCAGAGTTTTTAGCATTAACATCGGTTTTTATTTCATTTACCAGAAATTAAACCATGCTCAAATTACGAGAGCTAACAGTCATGTGCAAAATTGTGTCGCCATCGTAGTTTTTAACATTAACATCGACCTTTGCTTTTGTTACGAGCCGAGGGCCAGGCAGTTTTACGTGGCCGGAGGTTACATGCAAGTGGGATTTTTCTAAGGGACATTCGTAGACCAGCCAATGCTTATTTCGGCACGGGTGGTTACCTTTAAGGTTAGGATAGTATTTAGGGAAATTGGTATTAGGTTGTCTCGTGACTTTTTGCAAGAAAAGAGAATTAAAGATATACCTCGAGCGATAAAGATATATCTTTTTTGGTTGTACCAACTACTGGTTCGAAATAGGAAATGGAAATAATTGAATTTGTAACCAAAGAAACTGGTAAAAGCTAGTTTATTACGAGTTTTGGTTTTCTATAAATGTATCTAAGTGTTCGCGGACTCCATCGCGCACTCAGCTTATCGCATTGAATCGGCGGGGGCTTCTAATCTGGTATCTACTACCTACTAGATTGTTTGCTCGACGAGTTTCCACGTCGACAAATGACTCGAAACTAGCCCGATTTCTGTTCGCGTTTGGGCCCTTTATATAACCAGATTTTCTCTGGAGAAAATGGTAGTGGGGGTGTTCCTAATGTGGTCCAATTCCAGAAACGTTCGTCATCGTACTCCCTTGGAGGTACTTCACTCGCGATATACAAATGAACCCACGGCTGGCTGGCGCCAGCCTGGCGTATGCCTTCAGGAAGGAATATAAAAATTCGCGGGAAGATTCTCCATACGTTACACTTCATTTATCAGAAATTTAACCATGTCCAAGTTACCAGTTACAAAAGCCATGTGAAAAACAGTCAAGCTATCATTGTTTATAGCATTAATAATGCGACGTGAATTATCCAAATCATCTAACAAAAAACGGGCGATTTCTATATTACTTTCCTTAATTGCTACAAATGAAACATCCTTATCATAATATTCCTCTTGTAGATGTATATTTGTCATTTTCTCTTTTAGAAGTTTACTGTTTAAAAATATTCTTATACTGTTTAAATATATTATTAATATAACTTGATAATCTGACTTTATTAAAATCTCTTTTAATCAATACTCGTGTTTTTTTGATTTTGTTAGTATATACTCATTCCCTGCTTTCTATTTTGCTATCTAATGTACGAATACTTTAGCAGCAAAGTAGTCTCTAACAGTTGAGTGTATAAACTCAATATTGCTACCATCAGATCTGATAATCCCAGCTAATAGTAATGTATCTCTAAATGTTTTTAAAGATTGTTTTGGTGCAGATTCAAGGATGAAAGATTTAGTTAGAGATTTATGATAATTATCAAAAGTTATTTTATCTTGCTCCTGTCTTAGTTGTTCTTTATCTTTTGCTTTTTTAAAATAAATACTATACTTTCTATCAACAAAGTTTCATATAATTTCCATATGTCAATTCGCAGATAACTAAAGCCAGGGCCTTGACCATTATTAATATCTCGCGTCCATTCTTTAAAATATCTCGTAGCACCTTCTAACATTAAATAAAGCTGTAATGGTCTTCCAATGAGTTTAGATACATCGCCTTTAAATACAGGTAACCTTCCTATAATACGGTAGATAGGTTCCTAGAAAATGCCATGTTGTGTGAAATCGTGTTGTATGAGATCCAGAGCCAGTACAAAAAGGGGGGTTACGTTCCGAAAACTTGTTAAAAACAAATTTTTTTTTAATTCTACATAAACAACTTAATTCTTATTAAAAATATAAATGTATGTACAACACAAAACAAAAAAAAAACAAAAAATATTATTTTAATTTCACGCAATTCTAATTTAATAAATTTCTTCGTCGTCACTGCTCAGTATAATCAATCGAGAATGTTTTTTCGGTGGAATGATATCGCCTTCACTTTCAGAACTTTTTTCTTCATTTAAAGTTCTTGCATCTTCTTCCCTCTTAAAAAAGTCTGTAATTGTACTTTGGTTGCTGGTTCTTACCAGGTCATTGTAAATTTCTCGGTATGGAGCTAGACAGTTTTGCAGCTCCCTTTTGAATTTTCGGCTTCTGTCAGTGGAAGGGTCTGCATTCAAGAAAAATGTCTCGAGATTTTCAGCTAAGCTTAGGCCTTCTTGTAATTTTTTTAATGTTAAATTATTAACTGCACAATCTTCATCAGTGCTAGTGTCCTCAGAATCGATTTGATTTACAGCTTCGGATGCCATTTCTATCAAATCCGCTTCGTCAATTTCTTCTTCCACTAATAAATCTTAAACGTCTTCAATAGCTATATCCACAAAACCTTCGCCTCCGATTGATTTAGAAAGTTCTAATATGCCACCAATTTCATTTTCTGACGATTCACGCACGTTGTCTATTTCAACTGAAGAGGGCCATATCTTCTTCCAACACGCATTTAACGTTGATGTTTTCAGTTCTTTCAGCGACAAAGATATGATGTCGATATAGTGCTTGATTGAAAATTTCTTCCAAGCTTCCATTACATTAATTGATTTTGAATCGGTTACGTCTAAAATCCACTGTAATGCTCTTCTTATGTAATACGTTTTAAAGGTATAAATAATACCTTGAACCAATGGTTGGAGCAACTAAGTAGTGTTAGGTGGTAGGAACAGTATTTTGACGTTGGGATGATTCAAATGTTGTGGGTGACATGGAGCATTATCTAATAGTAATAGTGCCTTGAAGCTCAAATTTTTCTGTCTTAAATAACGTTTAACGTTTGGCACAAAACAATTTAAGAACTAATCTTTAAATAAATTTCCAGTTACCCAAGCTCTTGGATTTGCTTTCCAATATACTGGTAAGGTGTTTCTATTTACGCCTTTAAGTGCACGAGAATTTAAAGATCTATAAACTAACAAGGGTTTTGTCATAAAGACCCCCGATGCATTACTGCACAAAAGGAGCGTTGGACGATCTTTAGACACCTTAAATCCGGGTGCTGTGTTTTCTTTTTTCGATATAAAGGTTCTACTGGGCGTATTTTTCCACCAAAGCCCCTTTATCTGCTGTGTATCCTTGCTCAAAACGATTTTTGAATTTTTCGAATAACCTTTACTTGCCACAAAATCTGGGTTGACAGAGGATTCTCCTTGTTCTTTAAGATGTTTGTAAATATTTAGTGCTTTTTGTTTGATGATATTGCCATCTAATGGAATTCTTTTTTGACAGTAATCATCAGTCCAAATGGTGAGTGCTTTTTCCATTTTCTCAATTATTGGCGCCCGGGAGCGAGCTGCACGTTTTGCGGATGTCAAAGATCCTGCAGCAACTGCACTTCTTTTTTCTTTTTCATTTTTCTTGATAGTCCGGACTGTTGTTTCATCCAAATTAAGGCTTTTTCTAATGTGAGATGCTTTTTCTCCTTTCAAAAGACGCTCCAAGATTTGTATCTTTACTTCTAAAGAAATAAATTTCCTCTAGAACGTTGTTTTTTATCTTTAACGGACATGGCTTGGGACTGAAGCTTAATGTCTTAAAGACGAAAAAGTTATTCTTTAACACACCGTGGCTTGACGCAGACTGCCAACCAGCAGCGTGAGACACTTTTGTTTTCAGGCCACGGTAAGCCTCGTCGCAGCTGTAGAAGTACAGTGCTGTACAAAGGTTTTTGCAATTTTCTTATCGTGTTAGAGCGAAACCGTGTTATAGGATACCGTGTTGTAGGAGGGTTTCCGCAATTTACGAAATCGTGTTATATCGAAACCGTGTTATAAGATGCCGTGTTGTAGGAGGGCTACCTGTACTTCGTGCATTTTACTTAAGAATGCCATGGTGTATGTTTGCACCCTCGTATTTTCTATTATTTCATCGCTATCTTCAAAGATACTTTGAAAATTGTCATGACTTAAAATGAGACTTCGATGATTATTTAAGTGATCTTTAATGAATTCGCTCGTTGTTTCATCACCAATTGGTTCAAGCTTTATAGCAAATGTTGAAACTGCACTCTCTAAAATATGCTCATAATGGAGACGAGTAGTAATCCATAATTTAGCTTTAGTTTTATCTTTTAAACGTTGTAATAATGTGATAACTTTATCTCTATTCCCTTCATCTAAAACTTCATCAAATCCATCAAATGTTATTAATAAAGGCATTCCAAAATCCTGCCTTACCAGCGCCATACCTAATAATCTTCTGGCAAAATCATTGCTTATATTTTTATCAACTTGTAATAAAAAATCTGTTATTGGTATATTAATATGTATTGGTATATTAAAATCAATATCCCTTATTGCATCTAAGTAATCTTTTAGATTGACAGTAATCAACCAATGCGATTTAATAATCGACTCTCTTGCGCCAGATTGTAATACATACTGTAACTCGTATAACTTAACCAAAGTAGTAGTTTTTCCAATTCTTGGATCACCAGCGATGATTACTACTTTAACGTCTTTAATTTCAATAATTAACGCATCTTCTCTTATTAAACGTTTAGAATTTGTATGGTCTTTACCTCTATATTTACTCAAATTCTTTAATGAACCATAAGTTTTACACCAAATAAGCTGTTCTTGTTCAAACTTAAGCAAATGAACTGTTTTGGCGTAATTTTGTACAACTAGTTCTTCAAAAATAATTAGCATATTATGTTGAGAATTTAGGAACTTAATCCTATGATCCTTATAATTTCTTTCAAATTCTATTTGTTCTTTATTATCACTAAATTGAAGCCATCTTGTGACCTCCTTTTTGCTTCGGCCACCGATAATAAATATTTCAGAAAGTGTAGGACTCGCTAACTGTTCTTTTACATTCTTTTCAATAATTACTTCATTATTAAATCTGTTACTTTTTAAGTAAAAGTCAGGGTTATAAATTTGTTCTAGCATGAATTTAGATGCACTACCTTCATGTTTTACATTAATCCAATAAATCTTTCTTTCCCGATTGTTCTGACATATTTGTTTAAAATCTTCTTTTTTAAATTGATCACCAGCTACTTGTATTCTATTGTCAATAGCTGTGTCAATATCTTGATTCAATATTGCTATTCGACTTTTGAGATCATTCACTTTTGGTATTTTGCTATTATCTATATCTGCATTTACTAGGTATTCAATTAACTTGTTCTCTTTGACTGTGCTAGGTATCCCACTAATAATGTAAATATCATTTGATTCTTCTGATAATAATTTATCAACCAAAGTTTTCATATTGACTTCGTCAACTAAGTCAGAATATGCTCCTTCTAAATCAGTTGTGCCTAATGGACTACTACCTATCTTGATTACTTTATTGACAATAAGTCCCTCTAACGTTTCGGCATCAATTACTTGTTTTGCATTTTTATCCCACTTACCAATTAATTTCTTCAAATTAATTTTTGCTCCTTGCAGTACTACTTCTCGTTCCAAGAGTTTCTGCTGTGATTCTTCAGTTAGGTCATTTAATGTGAATTTGCGGTCTGTTGCTTCTTTATAACATTTGTTGGTGAACACCCTTTTCATTTCATGAAATTCCTCTATTTTACTTTCTGGTATTATGAATACGACTTTTCTATCTGATTTTTCTTTTAAAAGTGTATTTAAAATTTTTAAAACATCTGATAATCTTTCCTTATCTGAATCGTAAGGATATCTTATGCATAGCATTTTTCCTGCTGCAGAATAGTATAGGTGGTTGATTTTGTCTCCCTTCTCCATATAAGAATTAAATTTTAAAAAAAGACAATCTCGTATTGGATAATTTCTATTCTCAATTGTTAAGCTTTCATAAATACTTAAAATGCTTAACAACGTGTTCTCTGTTTTTAGAAGAAAAACTTGTTCGTTTGACCTTAGAAAGTTATCAAGATCAATAGGATTTTCAAAATGCATCTCATATTTTATTATATTGTTCATTTCTCCTAAATATTCATTAAGAACTTGTACACTATTCCTTGGCTTAATTAAAAAACTGTTTTCAATGAATTCCTTACATCGATATGCTATTCCTCCTTTTGCTTGATCGGTGTAGTACTCAAAAAGCGACTTGATTTCTTTATTTGTATTAAGCAACCATCTTCTTCCTTCATCATGATATCGTGCAAGTATATGTGGAATACTTACAATTAGTTCAGATTGCTGCTCATCCTCCGGATATGTAAATGCTCTTGCTAGTGTTATGAGCGGACTATCTTCAGTATTACTGTGTATCTCCTTAACTATATCTTTTGTATTCTATTTTGTATCTTTAATATTCGCCGTTATTGTTTCAAAAGCTCGCTTTTCACAATTTTCTAAATTATTGTCATATGGATTACAACCATTTTTATATAGGATATAGATTGCAAGATGCGTTAACTCTTGAGCTAAAGTACCCAATAGCTTATTTTCTTCTATCTTAGCTGCTAAGTAAATTCTACCGTCTTTATAATCAGTAGTTCCTTTTGTACTTTCTGAAGCAGTAGGATTAATATCGCTAATATTGTCATTATCAAAATCAAAAATTATGTCAAGACAATCTATATATTGTATCACTTTTAGAATTATTGAAACTTCAGGAATAGCATCCAAAGACCTATAAAGTTTCTCGATTAGCTCTTTGTCGACGAGTTTCTCTGATCTTGATTTTGATGTTAGGTAAAGAATATGTCCTTGATCAATTTGAGGAAATTTAGAAATTATTTCTGTTTTTAGAGTATCTTTTTCTCCTTGAGAGAGTTTATTTATGCATTCTTTTTCATCTTCATTTTTAAACATGAATCCAGCGGACTTAAGAAACGCAAAAATTTCGAATCTTTTTTTTTCAATAGCTGTAAACATTGCCGATTGACTTTCACTATTTAAGCAAAGCTTCGATTCGCTAATAGTATCCGTATAAACTTTAATATCCTCTAAATGGTTTTCTTTAATTTGTTCATGTAAAGAATTTCTCTTTCCAACAAATTCTTTAAATTCCTTCTGAACATTTCCTTCATTTAACACAGTTAGATCAAAGTGATTAGGAAAATCTGAATCAGCTTTTAATAATGCAAGTACAATATCAAATTGGTGATTTTCCCAAGCTAAATCTACAGAATCTCTTCGGAATCTTTCGCAAAAACATCTGCAAATTCCGTCAATAACTCGGCAAAAGTTTTCTTTTGCTCTGCGAACAGGTTTATAGAACATCTCTGATGAAGATCCTGAAGATGATCCGGTACTAATGTATTCCTGTTTTTCTTTATCTCCTTCGTAGCCGAATCTTCTCCATACTTCAGCAACGGCACTTGCATTCCTTTCAAATGAAGAACCTCGTTTGTAAAGTCCAGTTGACAGGCATGCTTTTTAAGAAATTCGATTCCCAAAATGCATTCTTCCATCATACTGACGAAGAAGAACTCTTCTTCGGTCTCGACTTCTCCAATAGAAACAGGTAGATGCTTTTTACCAAAAATCGGTAATCTCTGACCGGAGACTGAAAAAATCTTCACTCCTGTCATGCTCGCCGAACTATTCTGCCTTGTAGCATAAGTCTCCCGTAGAAGGTTAACCGATGAGCCCGTGTCTAAGATGATTTTCCTTTTCTTCGCTCCAACGATGCCTTCGACGAAGAAAATCCCTCGCTGGATAGGTTCCAAACGCAGCACGATAGGGGGAAAAACGGAAGATGAAGTCGGACTATCCCCCATTATACCGACTTCTTGAAGTTTCCCTGCGAAGACTCCTTCCTTATTTTCTTTAAACAATCCCGTTGGAGGTGGCCCTTCTTTCCACAGCTCCAGCAATGCGGCAACTCCCGTTGATGTCCAACCACTCGTTCAGAATGCCGTTCAGTCGCCCGTTCCAGCATTCCCTCGGAAGTAAAGGGACGTTTTAAATTCCGTTCACACGTTTGTGTTTTTTGAGAGCTTAATTTATTGAGAGTCGGAGGTTTGCAAACAGGATCTCCAATGCCGGCGTGACATTTCCGATCGATTCTTCGATCCCGGACGAGCCCCCAAAGTTACGAATTACTACACTTCTCCCGCGTCGCGGCATTTTATTTACAATACAGAACACGAACTATAATACAATTAAATTAAATTATGTTAGAGATCTTTGAATTAGATGGTGTTGATCGCTCGACGGTCCGATCCCGACTCTTCGATTGTCCGTTGATAAAACACCTCCGTGGCAACCCCTCTCTTCTATTTTTCTTTAAGGAGTTGCTCACAACAGGGCAGTTTCACATTACAGCGACTTGATTTGGACAAGTCGCCGTAACAATATTATCAATAACCTTCTTTTTTATTTTACGTGGAGGAAATCTGCTCGCCAGACACCCCCGCCCCGCCCGGGGGAGCGGGACGAGGGTAGTGTGGGGTTTGACCCACTAAAACCTCCGCGGCGACCTGAGGACGCTGATCAAATCGCTGGCGATTCAACAGGACACTACCGCGGCTCCCCCTCGCCTGGCCGGCCATCAAGATGATATGGTATGGCCGGCCGCGTCCCAGGGGGAGATAAATCCTCCCCCCATTAATTCCATATGATTCAGCGGCGCGAGGGGTCGCACCTCGCACCGCCCCGACCCGGCGACCGTGCGAAAGGTGACCAGAGCCCCCGCCCTGATCACAGCGGCCGCCGGGGGGATGACGAGTATAGCGGATGATCACATATAACCCTCGCCTCCTTGAGGCGACTCGTCATCACCCACTCCCAACAGGGGAGGTCCTCCTCTGTTGGCGGGCGGCGAGCAATGAAACCAGCATGTTCTGGTACACCCGCCGCCCGCCTACTCTCAGCTGCCCGGGGTTTCTCGGCGTGGGCGCGCACGCCGTCCCCGGGCACGTCGGGCGGGATCGGTTCGTTCCCGATCCTGCTCGGCAGCCTCCTTCCGCGACATTATCTCTTCGCAGAAAGAGATTGCTGCCGCCCACTTCCCCGAGCTCTCCAGCATGGCCCCAACTAGGCTAGAGAGTACGAGGTCGTGACCGACATCCCGTTTTAGGACTCGGCGCAACGCTGAAAAGGCGGGACATTCCTCCAGCGTGTGCTGCGCCGAGTCTTCCTCCGCGCCACAATGGTGGCACACCGTCGTCGCTTCCCGCCCGATGCGACACAGGTAGACACCGAAGCAGCCTTGCCCGGTGAACATCTGCGTCGCTCGGTAGTAGAGCCTGCCGAACCGTCTCTCCCGCCACGTGGTGAAGTGTGGCAGGAGAGCCCCGGGGACGCGCTCGCCGGCGTGGGAGCAAAGCTCGGCACGGCATCTGGCGAGCGCTAGTCGCCGGGCCCGGAGCTCGAAGCCCTCGACCGTCTCTCGCTCCGGCGGGGCCCCTCGAGCACGGCTGGCGATGCTGGTGCGCCTATAAACATAGGCGCGCACCGCCGCCTGAAGCTCGAAGGGAAGTTCTCCCGTCAGAGCCAGCGCCGCCACGGTAGACGTGGTGCGGTAACCTCTTATGAGGCGGATGGCCATCCGCCTCTGCAGCCGACGCAACAACCGCGTGTTGCGCCGGCTGGCCATCACGTACGGCGCCCAAATTGGGGCACCGTATAAGGCCATAGACCGCACCACGCCCAGGTATAGGCGGCGCACCAGATCTCCCGGTCCCCCGAGGTTGGGCAGCAGACGGCCAAAAGAGGCCGCCGCCTTTTCGACTCGGGGGACGAGACGGTTGAGATGAGCATCGAAGCTCCAGCGGCTGTCGAGGATCAGTCCGAGATATTTCAACTCGGACTTCACCTCGACGCAGGCTTCTCCAACCCGGATCCACGATCTGGCCGGTGGCCGAGACCGAGACGCACTGACAGGACACATCCGGCTGCCGAGGCGGTGACCAGACGGCTTGCCCTCGCCCGCACAAAGCGGGCAATTAGGCGTGGCCGCACAGTCTGCCACCTTATGGTTCCGACTGCCGCATCTATAACAGCAGTCGGACCTATCCTCGGCAGCAGTGCATCGCTGCCTGGGGTGGCCAACACCAAGGCAGCGGTAACACTGCAGAGGCCGGGCGCTCAGGGCCTCCACGGCTGCCTGGGTCCAGCCGACAGTAATCCGGCCCGCGACCGCAACCTTGCGCGCGGCCGCGGCAGGACATCGGACCCAGAGAGTGCCCAATCCCGAGGGGGAAGACCGGATTTCACTGGTATTAATGTTCCCTTCGCTGCACCCGCCCACACGGGCAATAGCCGCAGCGACCTCTGCCGGCGTGGTCGTATCGACCAGGCCACGCACCTTTAGGTCGACTTTTTTGACAGGACGCGCGACCCTTACGCCAGTTCCCGCCAGCGCTTCCGCCACGTTTGTGGCGAGAACGGTGGCCTTGGCGGCTCCATCGGTGCCAGGGACCTCCAGAATTATCCCCCCGGTCACCGCCCTTCGCGGCCTCAGCGAGGCGATGCCAATTTCTGCCAGGTCCACTTTGGACCTGGCAGTGGCCATCGCCTGCGCGTACGTCATCTCCACGCCAGCCGGAACCGTTATGGTAACCGCGGCTGTGCGTGGCGGACGTGGAGGCAGGGGTGACTTCTTGGGGGCCGCCGGGACCACCCGTCCTTTTTTATTCACGGCCGCAGTTGGCCTTGGCAGCCGCCTTTTTGGCTTTCCGGCCAACCACCTGAGACCACGTCTCCCGGGTTGGAGGCGCGGCGGAGGGTGGCGCCAATTCTCCTCTCATTGGTCAGTGTTTTTCGTTAATAACTCGTAAACAAAGCCGCAGATTGCATTTTCGCAAAGGAAAAAGTTACTTCAAATGACCTCAGCTACCCCTCATTTTCGGCTGTTAAAGTAATTGTGGAACACCCTGTATATTTCGTTCTTGATTACGAAAAAACTTTTACGGACTATCCTACGACTACAACTTATTACAACTTAGAACAGCTTTTAAATTAAAAGAAATCATGAGATATGGAATGTTTTCCACGTGCTGATTTGCATGGCACAAATATTATGGCACAATATTAATTAATCGACATGGTGAAATCATCGACAATTTCATCGACGTTTATTTCACTACCGACATTGGCTTACGTTTACCTGTCAACCGTACCGCATGACTATCATTGTGAAATAAACATAAACATAAACATAAAAATAAACATAAACATAACAAAATATCAATATCTTAACTTTAATTTATAGAAGAAATGTTTCTTCCTGTGAACAGGTAACCCTTTGAAAGTTCGATAACCGGAATATTACTTTTGTCGGATAACTTTGTAATTAAATATACGTGGAATGATGTAATATTTTCGGATGAAAGCAAATTTAATCTTTACGGATCCGACAGTCAAAAAATGGTGTGACGTAAAGTAAATACAGAATTAAACATTTCAAATTTAAGACCGACAGTGAAATACGGTGGTAGGAGTGTAATAGTGTGGGATTAAATCTCGTCTGTAGGTGTAGGTGAACTAGTTTTTATCGATAGTATTATGGACAAAATTAAATATTTGGACATTTAAAAAAAATTTTAATTACAAGTGCTATAAATATGGGTATACGTACAGTTTTAAGTTTTATCAGGACAATGATCCTAAACACAAGGTCAGAATTGTACAGGAATATTTATTATACAATTGTCCAAAAGTACTGCATCCTCCTCCTCAATCGCCTGATTTAAATCCGATTGTTAGACGAATAGAAACGGATTTCACCGCAGTATTTAAATAAAATCATCTGTAATAAGCTCAAACGATTACATGAAGTAATAAAACAAAAGGGTCAACCGACAAAATATTAATATTATGATAACATGATTAAAAAGTTTTTCATTTTATATCAAATTAATGTAATTCATTCACTGTCCGAATATTTTTGCGACGTTAAATTTTGTCACGATCTTGTTTATCGCTTATTATACAAAAGAACATGTACAATAAATAAACAAAATTTAAGATTCTACTTACTTTAAGAAGTGCTTTATTTATATGAGAAAACAATTGATTCAATAATACTATCATAAACAATAAAAGGGAGCAATAATTCTTCTAATAATATCGTGTCCGAATATTAATGCGAGTCACTGTATTTTCAACGTTGCGTCAATTTGACTCGTAATTGTATCCATTTGCTCGACTTCGTCAAAGGCGACGAACAAAGTGGACAGTGGTCCTTATTTACTATTTACAATTTCAATAAACACTGGCTTTTGGCTTTTGATCTTGAAATATCGGCCCTGTTGGTTCGTTTTTTCAGAAGATTTATAATTAATTCTGGTATGTCCACATTACTTATTTAATATTAGAGGAGTACGATTTTCTTTAACATATTTCGGTAATAGAAACTATTTAATTTTGGCCAAAAATTACGCGATCCAGAGCACTGCACGCTCGCATCCAATTTCGAAACAAACCACAATATTTAAAATATTTCCAATGATCTAGCAGAACAATATTTTTAATAAAAGTTGACCACTATTTACTTTACCATATATTAGAATGTTATTGTTACTATTTGCAAATATATATATATTTATATTATTTATTAAATATTACGCACTGTTGGATACTAAACTATTCACATTCGCCCTTACCCCTACAGAACCCCTAAACAAATTTGTGTTTATAAATAATGTTGGTTATCCCGATTTTTTAAATGTTAATATATATTTTTGATTTGATAATATCCTAGCTGGTGTCAAGACAAATTCAATGATCTATTGTAGCACAAGCTTAAACTTTGAAACCAGGCTAAAAAAGATTAAGCAAAAGAAGCCGAATCCCGAGACTACTGTGTCTGTTAATTAATATTGTCGGCGAAATAAAATAACTTATTAAAATTAATAACTTATTTTTTAATTTTCTTTTAATATATTGATATCGTTGAAAACAAATAAGTTATTATAATAATGTTCATAACTTGTTTCTATATATAAGTAAATATAATGTTATTTACATTTATGAATATTCTGTACAATGTTGTTGTTTTTAATTAGATATAAATAAATATTAAATAAACATAATTATATATTTTTTACTTATATTTGATATACATATGTACTACTATTTGTTGTTATATATTTTGTGTTGATAGTACATATGTATATCAAATATAAGTAATAATATATATATTATAAACAATTAACCAAATATAAGACAAAATGAAATACAAAATGCATATAAATAAAACTAGTTTCAGAGATCTGAATCATATCAGAATTGCATTGTTTGTCGACTGGGGTCATTTGAAAGTAATACTAACACTTCAGGTGAAATTCCATTTTAAGTTTTTTTGTTTCCTCGTAACATAAAGAAATAAGTTCGTCTGAGTTGAGTGTTAATCTATAAAAAATGTCTGAATTTGAATTGCTTACTTTTCCATCTACTTCTACTACTATACCTTTTAATCGCTAAGATGTAATCTTTTACAATAAAAGGTCCGGGTAATAAAACTTTACAAATAGACGAAGATGTACATATAAAGCCAGGGATATGCAGTGAGGAACAAAAAGATAGTACATTTTAAAATTAACATAGTTTATATTTGGTTCGCAACTAAGACTTTGATACTGTGCGAACTTACAAGATATCACTGTAAACTGAGACGTTGCAAAATTGCGACCAGTTCCCCTCGCCCAGCCTCTCTGTATGACACCCCGTGGCTGCCACCAGTTGGGACCGTACTGTAATATGCTGGCTACCCCAAAGTATCCTGCGCATAGGTGGAAGACTAGGGTCACCCCACAGACGGATCAACAAACCGACCGGAAGTGGTTGAACATCCTATACACGTCTCACCAGTCATTCGGCCATAAACATTTCTCTGATAGCGGCTCCGTTTTGCCTTAGACTTTCGAGCACGAATACTTATATACGCTTTTTTGTTTGCTTATAGAAATGTTAGATAAAAACTTTGTGAAAGTGCTTTCTATATTATTCGCTTTCTGTTATTATAGGGTAATTAAATTGAATAGCATTTTTAAATTTTTATAACATTAGCCTTAAACAATATCTATTTTATCTATTTCATCTCATTTCATCTCATTTCATCTCATTTCATCTGATTTCATCTCATTTCATCTCATTTCATCTCATTTCATCTGATTTCATCTCATTTCATCTCATTTCATCTCATTTCATCTCATTTCATCTGATTTCATCTCATTTCATCTCATTTCATCTCATTTCATCTCATTTCATCTCATTTCATTTCATTTCATTTCATTTCATTTCATTCGTTTATTAATCGCGAAATGTATCTTATATAATAATATGAATACTTATAATAGTGCAATCTAACACTTTTACATCAATAATAGATAACAAATTGTCGGTTGCCATGACATCCGATTTGCAGGTACCAGTCGGATTAAAAAACCGATTTATAGGTAAGCGTCAGGGACGAAAAGCCGATTAAGATTCTTATGTGGGTGATGTGGATGTGCCCTGAGGAGATACCGGATCTCCCCTGGTCACCGGGAGCAATCACATTTGTAAAGCCCGAATCGGCTTGGGCTAACCGCGTTCCTTGAGACAGTCCTGTCGAATTTTCGTATCACATGATTAGACAGGCCAATCGCAGCTAAGACCTGGTAATGAGTAGGATGGGGAGCACAAAGGATCGGCTCTCGTCGTCGCCAAAAGTCGCAAACATTCACTGTCGAGTGAACTACCGTTATAAACGCGTGTGTTAGAATCCCGAATAGTCGCAAAGTACTGTTAGGGAACCACAAATAATGTAGTGCGGGCGTGGAGGACCACAGCTGTGGAGGGTCCTGATAATAGAGTGCGTCAGATGTTGAATCGCAGGATCGGAGATCAAGAGGAAACGAGGAAGCGAGGGATTGTGGAACTGTAAGTCGCAATTATTGTTATTTCGTCGATTTTCGCGAAGTGGCTTGGAAGTAGGTGCGAAAGAGTTCATAATTTTGTGGACGTGGAGGTGAGTCTCGCCTCACGTTGTCGTTTGTTCCACCGCTAGAAACCTTTGACGGATTTTGTGTCGTTTCTATCGCGCCCGGAAGATTTTCTCGGGGACTTTGCGTCGCAGGGAGGTCTAACGATTGCCGCTATTTCTCTATTCTATTTTTTTCAGTTAGGACGGAGATTCCTGATCACTTCGCGACTGTTGAACGAATTTCGAATTCTCTAGTTAGGAAGATATCGGGAATTCTTGCAATGTTGACGAGTGTGTATCGACCTTGCCTCGACTATTACCATGTTCTTGTGTGTTTTGCAATACCGCGTGCGAGCACACCGTATTATGTTTCGTACCGCTAACGAATTTGACCGTTAAATTGTAATCCTGTCGTACCATTACCGTAAAAAAATTACGACACTTCGCCTTCGGATTTGTCTCCGACCGCATTCTAGGATTTGCGAAATAGGGGCGACGTCAAATAACCAAAACAAATGAAGTAGAATTGAATTTTACCGGTCTAAACAATTTTACTTAAAAAAAACTTTTTATGGAAATATAATGGGACAAAATGATATTTATTGCTTCATATTCTGTGGCTTCTCCTTTACGTTGAACGCCTAGCGTTAATCGGTAGAGTCTTTCCCGGCGCCACAAAGCCAAAAATATTTGCAAAAGACTATAACTTATTGTCCTGAGTATCCAGACTTACCCCAATTATGTTTAAAATGTTCTAACGAATTCCATCTCAAACTAATAAAATGTTATAATATTTTTAAAATAAATTTAAACATAAGTATAATGTTAGTATAAGTGTTACGGCCAAGTGGCCAGGATTTATGGCAGGGGCCATGTGTTTGGGTACCCGGACGGTATGGGTCTGTCCCGGGCCGTTCCCGGGCACATCTGGCACCGTCATAACGTCTCCTGGTCCTTGAGTACGGTCCAGTCAACTACGGTTGGGTCTGGCATTGTTCGGGTACGTAGGCCCATCAGCGCGGGAGGTCTAGCGGGAGTCATTTTGCCACTCTCCCGCCACTCCCGGCCCACCGTTTTGGGGCAGTCTCACTTGATTTGGGATTGCCGTGATTGGACCGTAATTCCTTGCCGCCCACCCTAGGTTAAGTAAAGGTAGGGATAACCGAGGTGACCTCGTGGATGCCACACGGTTATTCCACCAGTCCTGAGCTGTTCATCCACCCTGAGTCGTCAGTGGATACAGAGGTCTCCCGGGAAGCTAGTTGTTAGAGCACCCGGTTAGCGAATTAGAGTTTTTTGTCGGCACACCACGTGCAAGATACTACAAGGCTCGAAGCTCACAAGGAGCACCACGAGCAATAACAATAAGTATGTTTTATATTCTATTCTTTTATTTTCTTGTAAGTATAAGTATACTTTCAATGTCTGTTTTTGTTTACTTTATACTTTATTGTTACCCTATATTGTCATAGTTGTGTTACAAATAAAATTCTATAAATTACCTCCGAAATCCTGCTTTAATTGGATGGAGACTGCGGAAACATAGCTGACACACAGATATGGCTAAAAAATAATATAAATATATAACATACATTATAAAAATATATAAATAACATAAATATAAAATAATATAAATAATAAAAATTGTTTAATAATATTTATTTGAGGGATAATTGTTTAAAGTAATTTTTATAATAATTTTAATTAAGTAATTTATATAAAATTAAATATTAAATTTTGTTTTGTTTGATTATTATTGTAATAATATTATTGTAAATCAATATTTATTGTAAATTTAAAGTTGTGACTTTGAGATTTTATAAATTTGTATTGTTTGTTTACAAAGATTTAGTTAAATAGTGGATTGCTTTAGTTCAATTATTAAAATTTATTAAAAATTTAAATTCCATTAATAAAATAACATACATATATATATAAAAAAATTAGATTTAATATTTAAATGAGAATTTGAGTTAGATATTTAAATGTGCTTAATTTAATGCCAGCATTGCCGGTTAAACTATTATTACAAATTAATTTCTGTAATTTTTAAAATTTTAGTAGTATAAATAAAGTATTATATTAAATAAAATTGTGTAATTATGGTAAAATATTTATAATATAAATATAAAATAATAATATAAAAGTTAATAATTAAATGTAAATCATTAAAATTAAATAATTTGGCGACTTTTATATTCGTATTAGAGGAACCTGTAAATAATTGATATTTCACATTAGGATATAGGTATAATAATTTTAAATTTAATGTAATATTTAAATATATAATATAAAAAGAATATAATATTCAAATAAATAAATAAAAAATATATATATACGTATTTATTTCACAGGTATATAATTCGTCATAAAATTTAATTAATTAATTTGAGATATAATTTTAAATTTAATATATCTTATAGAAAAAAATATTTAATAACATTATGTAGAAATATAATGATTAAATTAGTAAATTAATTATAAATAAAATATAATAATTAATAAATAAATAATATGAAGTAATTCGGCAAAATAATTATATTCACCTGGTTAACAGAAACATGTGCTTTAGTTTAAAATTTAATGTGAGTCCTACTCAATGATGAGAGTAAATAGCTTGCAGTATTTTAACTGTACGAAGGTAGCATAATCATTTGTCTTTTAATTAAAGGCGGGAATAAAGGGGTTTATGAAATATAAACTGCCTTACATGAAAAAAATAAATTAAATTTTAAGTTAAAATACTTAAGTAGAATTTGTGAACGAGAAGACTATGTAGAATTTTTTAATTTAATTAAAATTTATGACAGTAACATCTGTTGATAACAGTAATCAATGTTTGTAACTAAGAAAATATTTTTTTTTAATAATATGGATAAATAGATAAATTAGCTGATGGATAACACCATCATATCTTGAGAGGTCATATTAATAATGATGTTTGTGACCTCGATTATGAATTAAGAATTATTTTAAATGCAGAATTTTAAATATTAAGTCTGTCCGACTTTCAATATCTTACATGATTTGAGTACAGATCTGTGTAATCCAAATCGGTCTCTATCTTTAATCTGATTTCTATATTTTTGTACGAAAGGTCTAATTATATATATTAAACTATTATTATTATATGTAATAATTTATCTTGGCAGAAAAAGTGCATTAAATTTAGAATTTGATTACATATAATAATATTTAGATAATAATTTTAAAAAAGATAGTATTTTATAATTGTTTGCTTTTTTTATTATTGTTAATAATAATAATAATAAGACTAGCATTTTTAACTTTATTTGAACGGAAAGTTTTAGGATATATCCAAAATCGTTAGGGACGTAATAAGGATATGGGGATTTTAGGAATTTTACAACCTTTTAGTTATGTAATTGAATTATTAGATAAGGAGATTTTTTTACTTGAAAATATTAATTTTAATTATTATTTATTAATTCCTATTTAATATCAATTTTATCTTTAAAAATATTTTTATTATAATGCAAGAAATATGTAGATATATGTATATGTATGTACTTCTTACAGTTTAATACAATTAACTTTGAAATAAATTGAAGAAATTATAACAACTTTCTATCGATTTTTCAAATTTATTTAATTTTCTATGAGTGTCCTAATACTTTTGGAGGGGAGTACATATCGCTTATAACCACATCACATACTGCGAAAGCAGTAAAACAGTACTTTTCTCGAGAAAAAAGTCGCGTTTTGGATTCGCTAGCAAGGTTGCATCATTGAAAATTGTTGTGGAAATCTTTAACCTAGCTGTAGGTTCATGCAAGGATATAGGACAATTTCAAATCATTACCGAATAAAATAAAATGTATTCAACATGAGTAGGAGAACTTAGAACAAAATACTGCTAAAAAACTGTATAAGGAGGAGCCACAAAATATGAAGCATTAATATCATTTGTTGACTTATTGCTACACATAATTTTTAATTAAATGTGCTATTATGTTGATTCACTGTACTTCCATAAAAATTATTTTCCTTCAAGTAAAATTGTTTAGACTGGCGAAATTCAATTCTATTTCATTTGTGTATGTCTATAGTGGTATTTTTCCTGTATAGAAACAAAACCTTGATCCTTGGTCGTAATGTAAAATAAATAAAAAATTACGTTAACTTTACATTAATTTTGTCCCGTACAGTAAGTGCACGAACAATTTTTCAGTATCTAAACGATAATTTTGAAATTCTTTGTACTTAATATTTATTTCACAGAGGAAATCACTGTTAAAATCTTTCTAGACATACAATATAAGTTGTGGATTTTCAACTTTTTCAACTATGAAAAAAGTTTAGTATAGTTACTTTACCAAACATTCCCACTTTCAATGACGAGTAAAAGCGTAAGCACACGACATTACATTATTAATTAATTAGGCAATACTATTATATTTCACAGGAAATAATTGGATAAAGGCAATCAAAATTATTAGTTGATTATTTTAAATGAAAAATGATCAACCTCTTTTATGAATAACAATATTTTTTTTACATAGGTGTACTAAAATAATATTGTGTCCTTTTTTCTTTGTTACTAGCTATTGATCTATCAAATCATGGATAATTTCTGGCTCAATGTTGTACCACACTTGTTATATACTTGTTCGGTTATATCTAACTGAGGTTCTTCGTACTGTGTCAGTTTCACTTTCACAATCGATCATAAATTCTCATTCGTAATTGATATTGAGATTGTGAGTAGGTCATTCCAATGCAGAATATTTTGGTTTGCGATCCAATTTTGTTTCTAATTTCGTCGTGTGTTTTGGATCTCTGCCATGATGGTATACAATTTGTTTCTGATTAGATTTTATAATGACTTTATATAGACTTTCTAGAATGCTTATCTATTGTTGCTCTTTACGCATCATACACCCTATTTTAACTAAACACCTCTAACACATGATCGAAACACCTCCGTGCTTTTAATCTAATTTTTTTTAAAGCACGACAAACTATCCACTTTGTGCCAATTATATCGAGTTTTCGAGTAACGATTTCTAAAAATCTAAGTGAATAATGTATGCAATTTCACGAGCACCTCAATCAGGAACAAGTTGCGGATTTCTATGTTTACTTGTTGTGACGGAGCACACATTTAACTTTTTCTTATTTTCTCAACAACTGCATGAGATACTTGACATGCTTGAGTGATTTGTCGTAAAGAATATCTTTTATTACATAACGAAATAATAGAATTTTTTTTATTTTCACTTAACGGTTTCATATTGCCTTTTTATTTCAAAACAAATTACTGAACCGAATTAACGTTTCCTGGATGTCACAGTTTATAGCAACTTTCAGGTATAAGTATGTTTGTTTACAATTCGGATCGACCTCTGTTATTATCACTTCCTTTAGATCTTAGGCAGCGTGCAAAACTATAAACATGGCATCGCATATCTATTTACCTTAAATTTATTGTATGTTATTGTTACTAATTATTGTTACTTAATTTTTCATTTGAAATGAAAATTTTGATTCCATTTATCGAATTATTTAATGTAAAATATATTAGTATTATTCGATTAATCAGTAATGTAACGCGTTGTGTGCTTACGTTTTTGCTCGCCACTGTATACAATAAAGAGATTCAGCAATTTTACCGTTGCAAATGAGAACCTTATTAGAAAAATTAACAATAACTAAATCATTGGTATTTATCGTATCGTATATTTTTCAAATACATAAGAGAAATAGTTTACCCAAATAAAATTAATAAAAGTACAATAATTGGTTATGTATATCATACTAGCATATGTTATTTTTTCTGCAAACATGCGCAAGATTTTGATTTTAAATATCGTTTTTGCACATCTACGAATAGTTTCCATGTAAAATGAGCGTGCATGCATGTACAACATTTTTCCTTCACAAATTTACGATCATAAGAATTTATACCAACACAAATAACTTTTTAATTAATCATAGGTGTACCATTTCCAAAAATCAAATGTGTTGCAAACAATCAGATTAAACACAATCGTAACATAACTGCATTATGAGCCAAGCCATATAAATTCTGAAAAATTATTTTTATAATTATTTTTTCCAGCTAATTTATTGTTTCTTGTACATCGAATTGTACTCTAATGATATCGTAACTCATTTGAACCATACCTATAACTTCGAAAAATTGTCTTTTAGCCAACTATTTCGCGTTTTGGTCCACCATTTCAACGGCGAAGAAAGGAAAACAGGAGTAACAGCAATTGAGAGCAACGCGAAGCGACGCTCCCTACTTCTAGACCTTTTTTACTTCCTTTGCGTTGGGCAGAGGTTAAACAAGAAGAGACAAGTTCTGAAAGTCCTTACTATCGACGTGAGCAGATCGGAAGTGGTAAATTATGTTCCCTAAAAGTCCGATTTATGCCACAGCCGTACTCAGAACGTCCACTTTTAAGTTGTAGTAGAGGAATTTTTAATATTCTGCAGTCGACTGCATATTGTTTTTCACGACATACGAGGCTTCCGAAGCAGCCGTGACTTCACGAATGTTATGTGCACTCTTCCACGAAAGTATTCGAACACTAGAGTTATATTGAAGGGAAAGAATTCTTTACGGTATATTAGAGTATAGTATTTAAATGTCAAAATATACAAAAAACTTGCGATTTAGTATAAAAAGTTGTTCTACATAATTAAAAAAATGTAAAAGAAAACATCAAGTTTTCACGCCGTATAAGTATTCGAACGGCTTATAAAATTAAGTTATAAATTAAATTATAAAATTAAATTTAAAAAATTTTTTTACTACTTTTATGCCTCTATTGTTTAACAATATGTTTCTAAAACTTTTGTTTCGGCCGCAATAGTTATGCCCGCTAACTCGCGACCTTGCGTATGACACCACCGTTGGTGTGTTCCGATGTGCCGCTTGTCAGGGTTTTTTGAGAAGTGAGGTTCCTTCCGTGCGCCGTGTCCGAAGTCGCCGCTGACTTCGCGGAAGGGACCGAACCGCCCCCGACCGTTTTTCGCTTTTCCCCCAAAAAATGACGCAGTTACGCAGAAGGGGGTGGGGCCCCAGCGTCTAGGACGTACTCCTTCGGGGGACGGAAGTCTGGCAAGCACGTGGGAAAAACCCAAGGCCTGCGTTTGCATCCCCGAAAACCGATAAGATGGTCCGCTCCTTTCGCCGCTTGGAAATTTCGGGTTTATGACGCCTTGGTTCTAAAACCCGTTGGAAAAAATACGCAGGCCTTGCCACCCGCTTGCCAGATGCGAATCCGTTGTCCGCTGCGCCTACAATGGTGCTATAAATCTTGTTGGCCCGCGTCGCCAACATTCCGCCCACCTTGAACAAGCTGTGCATGTTCAAAATAATAGCTAATGGTTACGAACTTATCCTAAAAATAGAACTCACAATATATACAATACATACAACCGCTAACTAATAAATATAAATATATACAATATAATCTAGATTTTATCAATATTCGAATCATTGACATCTGATTTGGAGTCGGTGTCCTCTATAGGTAGCATGCATAATTTTGCAACTGGCCTCTTGAATATGCCATCCGCAGTTTTGACTGTCGCTACTCGTGCTCCACCATCAGTACCAAGATGAAGCTCCTTGATCCTGCCCAAACGCCAACGCAATGGTGGCAGATTATCTTCCTTGATAAGAACCAAGGTACCAACTTCCAATGCCTGTGGTGAAGATGTACGCCATTTAGAGCGCTGCTGCAACTGATGCAAATATTCCCTTTTCCAACGCTGCCAGAAATGCTGGAACATCTGTTGTATTAGTTGAAATCTGCTTAATCGATTCGTCTTAATATGTCCGTGAGATCAGGACTTGGTAATGCGGTGGGAGCATCACCTATTAAAAAATGCCCAGGAGTGAGAGGATTTAAATCATTTGGATCGGATGATATTGGACTTATTGGTCGTGAATTTAGACAAGATTCGACTTGCGTTAACAATGTGTATAATTCTTCGAACGTTAGCCGCTGTTCGCCGATAATTCGCTTTAAATGGTATTTGGCTGATTCTACTCCACTCTCCCATAATCCTCCAAAATGAGGCGCATGTGGAGGACTCAGTCGCCACTCTACACGCTCTTCGCTTAACAAGTTCGAAATTTTTGAATTATATTTGTTACTATTTAACAATGTTCCTAATTCCTTTAGCTCGTTTCGAGCTCCAATAAAATTTGTTCCGTTATCCGTAACAATACAGTGGGATCGACCCCTACGTGCTATGAATCTTCTAAAACAATTCAGAAATGCCTCCGTGCTGAGATCTGTGGCTAATTCCAGGTGAACAGCTTTGGTAACAAAACATACGAATACGCACAAATAAGATTTCGTAGTCACCTTACTTCTCGTTCTTTCCTTAGTGAGAAAGGGACCCGCATAATCAATACCGCAGGTATGAAATGCCCGCGCCGGTGTCACTCGAGCAGCAGGTAGCTCACCCATGATACATTCTATACCCCGCGGATTCACTTTGAAACATTTTACGCAACTCCTAACTATGCGCCTTATATTTTGCCTACAAGCCAACGGCCAATATTTTTCGCGCAGCGAAGCCGTTACAAGTTCGCTACCTGCATGCAAAAGTCTAATATGTTCATACCTGATAATTAAATCCGTTAGTGGATGCTTTCGCGGTAGTATAACAGGATGTTTTTTTGAATATACTATAGGAGCCTTACCTAACCTACCGCCCATCCTGATTAATCCTCCACTATCCAGAAAAAGGTTAAGCGAAAGCAATGTACTTGATCTGGGAAGCGATTGCGTTTTCTGTAGTGCGGATAGCTCTTCCGAAAAACCTTCTTCCTGCGCAAGGCGCAACAAAGTTTCTTCTGCTAAACGCAACTCCGCAATAGCTAATGCCCTTGTTTTGTAAATTTAATTTGACTTGGATTTGTGCAATCCCCGTAAATTATTAAAGAATCTCAAACAATAAGCAGTTACTCGCACCAAACGTGAATAACTGGAAAACCTTTTAAATATACTATCATCTGCTATTTTAAAAACAACCATGGTAGTATTTACCTGCCTCTCTTCGGGTGCGTCGACCGTTTGGATCTTTGATTCAGGCCAATGCTTGCAATCCATTGATAGCCATGCCGGACCTGCCCACCAAATGTCAGCGGACGCCAAGAAAGAAGGTGCTGTACCGCGGGATATCATGTCCGCTGGATTATCTTGTGAAGCTACATGATACCAATGCTCACTATCACTCAATACCTGTATCTCCGATACCCTGTTGGCTACGAAAGTGTTCCATCTACTTGGAGATTGTTTTAGCCAAGTGAGCGTAACAGTAGAGTCCGACCAATAACGAATGCTATTTATTGGCATGCTTAAAGCACGCTTTACCTTGTCTACTAATTGAGCTAGTAGTAATGCCCCGCAAAGCTCTAACCGAGGCACAGAAATTGTTTTTAAGGGCGCAACCCTTGATTTTGCACAAAGCAAGCGTACTTCCCAAATACCTGACGTCGTCAAGGACCGAAGATAGACACACGCCCCGTAAGCCCTTTCCGATGCGTCCGAAAAGCCATGTAATTCAGTGCTTTCAAGCTTACCCATTGCTACGCCACGCGGAATTTTTAATGAAACTAATTCCTGTAAATCATTGCGATACTGCTGCCATTGAGTATGCAACTCCTGAGAAATCGATTCGTCCCAGCCTGTTTTTAATTGCCATAATTCCTGCATGATTATCTTCGCCCGCGTGATAATTGGCCCTATGATTCCCAACGGGTCAAAAATCTGGGCTATTTCCGAAAGAATAACGCGTTTTGTAACTCGTCTATGTTTCTCGAATGACAAAGAAAATCTGAGTAGATCCTCGTCTGGTGACCATAATAAACCAAGTGTCTTTGGATCCTTATCGATGCTAATTTCCTTTTCCTCAACAGGCTCTAAATTGTTTTTTAAAATGTTTGGACTATTTGTTACCCATTTCCGCAACTGAAACCCGGCCTGTTCTAAAATATTCGTTATTTCATCCCTCAATTTTTGTGCATCCAAAATGGTTTCCGTACCGGTCAGCAGATCGTCAACATAGAAATCATTAATTATAATTCTACTAGTTTCCAGTAAACGTTCCGCACATTCAAGGCCGACTTGGTGCAATACTCGTGTTGCAAGAAATGTTGCGGAAGCTGTACCGTATGTCACCGTGTTTAGTTCATATGTCTGAATCGGATCTGTCGTATTCCTTCTCCACAGAATCCGTTGGATCCGCCTATCTTTAACCTCAACCAACACCTGCCTATACATCTTAGCTATATCAGCACTCAAAACATATTTATGCAAACGGAATCTAATTAATATTGAGAATAGATCGCTTTGCACCGTGGGACCTACCAATTGTGTGTTGTTTAACACGTTAAGCGCCACGCCGGTCCCTAGGGACCGGCGCTAGACTTTCCATTCAGGCCACGCCGGTCCCTGCGGACCGGCGACAGATTTTTCGTTCTTCTATCGCGGCGCGTGTGTCGGTCCTTGCGTATTTGTGAGACTGAACATTTAAATTATGCGATATCGGTTTTTGTTTGGTCAATGCTTCAAGGAATAGAATAGAATACTTATTTATACGCCTCGTAGCATTCATTGATTGCTTTTTTATCTTCTACCAAGGAGAAGGGACTATAAGGATATAAACAAAGTATATACATAGTATTTATTACGATCAGAAAATGACAGGCTCTCGAGTACAGTTTATCTGCAAGTGGAAAGATAAACATACGAAGACAAGCTCCGGTCCTCAACCCGGGTTACGTTACCCGTTATCTGTTTATACTCTGGCTCGCCTATCGGCGCGCTGCCCGGTAGGGCCCGCCTGACGGCTAACTGTGGCTTCAACGGAAAGGCGCAAAAATTCGGCGTGGCGCTTAACGTGTTAATGCAAGACCTGAAGATGATTTAGTCGAACCATCAAATACTACACGAAGTTTTGTTGTTGTACTGCTATGCTTATAGACGGCGTGATGAGGGAGATAATAATTTAACTCAGAAGCATTATATGTATCCGAAACTTGGGACATGTGTCCCAGAGTCTCATACTCATTCATGAATTGAACATATTGTTCCCGCAGTTCAGGCTGCCTGACCATTCTTCGCTCTAACGCAAGCAAACGCCTTTCAGCTTGGTCGCGTGAATTGCCTAACTTAGTAAGGTTATCCTTGAATGGAATGCTAACTACGTACCGGCCGCTCGAATCCCGATGAGCTGTTTCTAAGAAGTGCGCTTCACAGTCATCTATTTGATTATTAGTACGCGGTAACTCTTCTATCTTCCAAAATCTTTCTAGCTGACCTTGCAATTCGGAATTTGTAACTACCTGCAAATTACATCTATTCGTGAGATTCGGCGCGTGGCTAGCTGGCCAGGTCAATTTTCCCCCTAGAACCCAACCGAACTGAGTCTTCTGCCATAATAGCTCAGGCCCGGCTTTGTGTTGACCGACACACAAAACCTTCCAAAATAGACCAGCGCCGACGAGCATATCTACTCTTCTGCAACTGTCAAAATGCGAATTCGCCAGAAATATATTTGTTGGTACTGATATTGCTGATCTGTTTAGAGGCATATTAGCATGTCCTCCGTTATGTTATTGATAGTTAAACAAGAGATATTAGACCGAAAATTATTGCATTTGGAAAACAGCTTTAACTCTACCCGACCTTTGATTGAGTTCGGAATTCTTCCTAATCCTGAATCCCTCGTTTTTACTGGAATAGATGGTATTCCCAATTTTTTGCTAAATTCAAGCGTTATGAAATTAGTTTGAGATCCGGAATCTAATAATAATCTACACTCCTGCCTTTGACCCTTACAATCTTCTATATACACAATGGCAGTCGATAAAATGGTATAGTCAACCGAGTCACTAGCAATATTTGCGATGCATGACTGTTGCGATGTATTAGGTGACAATTCCTGCTTATCATCATTCTCCTTCTCAGTATGTTTGATCTTACTATCACGATGTAATAGAGAATGATGCCTCCTATCACATATAGAGCAATTCCGTCGTGTACAGTTCTGTACCCGATGCCCGGTTTCCAAACATTTGTAGCATCGTTGAGAGTTTTGAACTATTTCCTTTTTGTCGTTAAGATTAAGCTTCTTAAATTTGTCACATTTGTATAATGGATGATTACCGCGGCAACATGAGCATTGTGAGCTGGCACTAGAAACGTGAGTGGTCAACCTTTCAAATTTACGAACGCCCGAACCTTGTGACCGCCATTCAAACCCTCCTGCTCCTACCTGCGTAGTTGCAATATTTTCGAGGTATCGCGACCTATCCTCCGCGAGAAAAAAATTCTACAAAATGTTTAAATGTAATCTTCCCGGAAGAAGTTACTATCTGCTTCTCCCATTCTCTCAAAGAAATCACATCTAATTTTCTGGACAGTATTTGGACAACCAGGGTATCCCAAACTTCTGTAGGACTGGCCAATGATTGTAAAGCCGCTAGATGATTATTCGCATCATCTATAAATTCCCGCAATGTCGCTCGCGATTGTTTTGAAACTGGAGCTAAGTCCAGCAACGCATTGACATGATGTTTTAACAATGTCGTCGAATCCTCATAACGAGTTTTTAAAGCATCCCGTGCCAACTTATAATTAGCGTCCGAAATTCCAAGAGACTGAATCACACGAGCAGCAGCAGCTCCCTTTAATGAGGTATGCAGATAGTGAAATTTTTGAAGATCAGATAATAGATCATTGCTATCAATTAGCGAAAGAAACGTGTCCCAGAATTTCACCCAGTCGCTATAATTACCGTCAAATGACGGCAGCTGAATAGTCGGTAATTTTACGGCTAGCTGTGCGGGGGTTGCAAGGGAAGACACGGCAGATGAGAATTGTGAACTTGAGGATCCTTGAGTTTTACCCGATGACCGTGCAGATGCAATATACGCCTCTACTTCCGCAATTAAATCGAAATATGTAGCCTCAAATACCTCCCGTTCGATCTCATGAGCAGCTGCCGCTTCTGTGCCCATTACAAACAATTCAATCTTGCTTTGCACTCTATTGAAGTTATCGTACAATCCCAAATTCGCTTCAAGCCTTTTTTGCAATGAACCTATGGAAGTTTCAGCCGTGAGTTCTTTAAAGAACTTTTTTAACCGCGTAAGCGCTGCCTTAATCATACCACGCTCACTAACTAAAGATTTTAATTCAGCCTCCATGATTACAATATATCGTGGCGGCTACCTCCAGACCCGCCAGCAGAGGGCTCCTCTTCCCGCTAGTAGCCGATCCGTTCCGATCCCTATATATACACCGAGACTTCGTCCTACCCTTACGTCTAAGGCAAGGGCCCGCTAGGATAGCCTTACTGATGAGTCCTCTAGCGGGCCCCGGACGAAACGTCTCCCCACTCTTTTCCTTTCCCATGACACATTCGAACTTCCGCCAAAATATAAAATACGCAAGTCGAATTTGTTGGAAAGGACTTACTCTCAGGACTAGGACACCGGTGATGCTCACTCCTATGGACCGGTAGCCGTTATGCCCGATGACAATTGCTGCGATGATGAATCAGCAAGCCGTGCTGGTTCCCGATATGATGAATCGCTCCGATGAATTGATTCGGTGAATCCTTTCCGAATTGTGGATTTTGTGAACTATTATTACACCCGTTCCCGCTGGACCTTGCTACTCCTCTTCACCTTTGATAGATGTAAAGGTCCACTGAACCGCAATCACCCTTGTATCTCCGACCGATGTACAATGTCACCCAGTTGACACAAAGTTGCGACTTGATATTTCGCCTGACTTCTCCTGAATCGATGATCGGCAGGGTCGTGACGTGAATTGTAGAAAACAGTCCTGTTCCGATGAATTGCTCAGATTCACTTCACGGATCGCTGCTTGAACTTCCGTAACCGATTGTTGTATACCGAAATCCGAAATCTGGTATCCGGCTCGAAGGACCAATGTTTCGGCCGCAATAGTTATGCCCGCTAACTCGCGACCTTGCGTATGACAGTTAGTGTTGTCGTCGTTAACTGTTGGTCTCTGAGAGACGGGCCGTACCTAAGTCCTTGGTGGACCATACCGGCCGCTCTTGCGACTTATGCCTGATGTTCGGGCTCTACCCTCGTTCACTATCGTATCAGGGGAAGACAGCGTGCTACTCCCACTGCCACCTCGAGTCCAACCCAATCCAGGCACTCTTACGGAGTAGTGTTAAAGTCTTTTATCTCCGCAAGAGGGGCTTCAGCCTGGCCCGAGGGGACGAACCCCGAGGGGTTCGCCCAGCATGCCGTACATCGACGGAGCTGGACGAGTCCACGCTCCGTATGCAGTTTCGTTCTATGTTCGTCTCTTAGTCGTTCTTACGGATCGTGCGAATTTCTGGAACTCCTTAAATAGCTGCTCTGACACCAGGCTGGCTTTGTCGATCGGCCACTGAAATCCTTCTCGAATCGCCGCCTGGCGTAGGTGTTCCCTGTCCTCTACGTAACGCTGACAATCGTAGAGGACGTGGTTTGGAGTTTCCTCCTCCCCACATTGGCACAACTCATCGTCGACCAGGGCGAACGTCTTGAGCTTCGCACGGAAGTCTCCGTGTCCGCTCAAGAACTGCGCTACATCATGGTCGACTCTGATCCAGCTCGCTGAGAGTCGATCTGATACCTCGCCGAAGTATTGGAAGGTTTCCCTACCCTTCGTCGAGGACGACCATTTCTGCTGCCACATCTCTAAAGTCGCCTCCCTCAGCCTTCTGCGAACTTGGGCTTCGGTGACGACTTCGTCAGCCAATTCGGCCTGACTCACTCGATAGGTTCCATGTTGGAACCCGAGTTTCTTCCTGGCTTTGTACACGCAGCTGAACTCCGCTATCGCCAAGTCCACAGGTATCTCCCCGGCGATCACGGGGATCGCATCAGTGGAGACTGTCCTGTAGGCTTTGACGCAGCCAAGCAGAACATGCCTCTGCGCCCTGGTGAGCACTTTACTCGTCCCAGAGGTAAGGCGGTCTGCCCAGCCCGCGGCAGCATACGTGACGATTGGGACAAACAAGCCGCGGTACAAAGTACGCATCGTCCGATATCCCAATCCCCAGTTCGACTTAGCAATCCTTGCTAGCGCATTAAACGTTCGCAAGGACTTAGCATTCAAATACTCGACGTGGGAATGGATACCCAGTCCAGAGTCAAAATGCACGCCAAGGTAACGCACAAAGTCCTTGACGGCAATATTCCGACCTCCTACTTTTATCACAGGTGGCCTCTCTCTGTCGAGAGAGCCTTTCAAGAATATCATCTCGGTCTTGGTCGCAGACAGCGACAATTTCTGCTGGTCGCACCAGCGAGAAATGGTGTCCGCAACCAATTGGCCATTGCTTTCTAGACCCTTCCTGCTGTTCGCAAAGATCAAGACAAGAAGGTCGTCTGCATAGGCGATGGGCTCGCAAGCGAGCCCGGCGTTCGATATGAGCTGTAGAACCTCGTCGAAGACTAAGTTCCAACAGCTCGGACCAAGAATTGATCCCTGTGGGCAGCCCTTAGTGACTTTCTTCCGCACTGCACCGCGATCAGACACCATAGTCACCACGCGGCCGTCGAAGTAGTCGACCACCAATCTAAATAGGTTTTTTGGGCAGCCTCGCTTCCTCAACGCGTTGAGTATGCTTGGCCACCAGACGTTATCAAAGGCTGCAGCAATGTCGAAGAGCAGACCCACGACGTACTTTTCCTCTCGACCGGACGCAAGCTCCCTCATCTTTACCACGGCATCAGTCGTGGATCGATGCGGCCTGAATCCGTATTGCCGATCGGAGGCGTAGTCGGGGTGCAAAAACGAACTAGCTAATCGCGTAGCGATTAGCTTCTCTAAGACTTTGTCTACGACCGAAAGCAAGCATATAGGTCTGTAGGACTTTATCTCCGTTTCAGGTTTCTCGGGTCCTTTAAGGATGGAAATGATGGACCCGACTTTCCATTCCGCGGGAAAGACTCCGTGTGCCAGGCATCCGTTGTAGAGTCGGAGGAGCTCGCGTGAGATCGTATTAAACGAACGTTTTAGAATCTCTGGCTCGATCCGATCTAGGCCTGGACACTTGCCGCTCTTCAGTCGGTTGACCGCCGATCTGAGCTCCGAGAGGGTGAAGGGACTGGCGTCCTCACTCTCCGGCTCGATGGCAGCTTCCCTCCCGACTCGCGCATGATCCGGGGAGTCATTCTCGGGGCTATCGTCCGGAATTAACCCCTCCAGCAGCGCGGAAGCGGTGGAGTCCCAGTCTGTAGTGTAACCCTGGGCAGTGTTAAGATTAATATTTGAGATGACCGTGCTGGCTGTCATCTTCTGCCTCGTGATCTTATAAATGAGGCCCCAGGGTTCCTTGTTTCCCTGCTCGGTCACGAATGCACGCCAGCTGTGCGACCGAGCAGCTTTAATGGCGGCTTTGTAGGCCTTTCTCTGTTTGAGATACTCGGTCCTCTTGGCCGCCCTCTGCTCCTCTAAACATGCTGCGTTCTGCGAGGCTCGTCTAAGTTTATAGACTCGCCTCTTCTGCCTCGTCAGGTCGGCCGTCCACCATGGGACGGATTTTGAATGCCACTGCTTGGTTGGCATCGAGGAGTTGCACGCTTGGACGATCATTCTTTCGATCTCCTGTGCTAGATGTTCGACTTCCCCCTTATTGTTCAATGGATTGGGGGATATACTCCTCTTACTTTCCTGCAGCGCCTTGTCGAACTCGGGCCATTTTGCGCTTCGGAGTCGGAACTTTGGTAATAATCCGTTCCGGTTGGTGCTGCTGTTGCTACTACAAATTTCGGCAGCACCGTCCTCGGCGCAAAAACTCAAAGTGAACTCTATGACTCGGTGGTCGCTGGTCGTCAGGTCCTCGCGGACTTTCCAACCTCGCACCTTGTCGCAAATGTCAGGTGTCGATAGTGTGATGTCGATGTAAGACTGTCCACTAGGGCTGGAAAACGTCGGAGCGTTTCCAGCCTCGTTCAAGACAACCAAGCCATGGCTCACGATAAACTCTTCGAGTTTACGGCCTCTCACGTCCGTCTCCGCACTGCCCCACTGGGCTGATTTTGCGTTAACGTCGGCAGAGATAATGACTCGGTTATGCCTAAGTGCGGAAAGAGCTCTCTCCAACCGCGCCAGACCTGATTCAACGTCATCGGACCATTGAAAGTACTGGCTGATCAGGAAGAAGCTCCCAAACGAACCCGAGATGCTGACACAGGACAAATGCGTGTCGCACAAGTTAGAGACTTTGACCACGGTTAGATCCGGGTTTCTGACCGCTATTGCAGCCATCACCGGATCGCCTGCCGTGATCAGCCTCGTTCTCAAGCCTAGCCCGGGCACAGTACCCCGCCAGCTATATGGCTCTTGTGCAAGCAACACATCTACCCCTCGCCTATGCATCTCAGTCCGGACTTCGTCGGTCACGTTTCGGGCCCGCTGCATGTTATGCTGCATGACCCGTATGACTCTCGAGCGTCGCCGGTCGTTTGTACTATCCATTCGAGTAATTCAAATTATTCTTGTCTTATACGAGACATCTCCAAAACCAGCGCTTCCTGATAGGAGGCGCAGGCCGGGTCTCGCGACTTATGGTCGTGTGGCCGCCCTCTGTCTTTGCAGTTGGAACAAACCGGAGGCTTGCTCTTCCTGCTGCAGAGCGCATATCCGTGCCCTTTTTCGGCACAATGTCCGCAGACATCTTCTTTGAATTTACAGCGCTTCGCGGTGTGCCCGAAGCGCTGGCACTTGTAGCAACGGGTGACCTGTATGAAGTCCCGCACACGGCAGGAACTCCACCCAAGGTACACCCGGTCCCCTCTCTGCGCCAGCCGCCGACGAATCTGCGGACTGACGGCCACTACACAGTTGACTGTCTCCGGGGTCTTGCCAGCCATGCAACTGACCCGAACACCCGAAGGCACATCCTTCTGGGACGCCTCAGAGAGGTTTTGCCTCCAAAGACTGGAGGCAATTTCCTCCTTGCCCATCCCTTTCGGGATATCATAAATCAGGACCTCGGGGTCCCGTTTGCTAGGCAAGGAGACGGACAGTCCCGCACTCGCCAGCTTTCTATTCCCTACGAAGGCTTTTAGGTCCTCCTTGCGATCGGTTTCGACGACTATGCCACCGGAGTGGATGCGTCGAACCGATCTGACCCGGATCGCCTCCTTCGCAGGTTTCACGATCGACAGAACAGCTCTCTTAGTAGCATCGCTGTTCTGTCCTTTATCCTTTGGCGGGAAGATACGCACCACGTATTGTGTCGGTGGTCTTTTCGCCTCCGGAGTAGCTGTCGGGTTGACCTTAGCCACTTGGGCGTAGGTCAACTGCGCGGCATTGGAGACCGTCTTCGGGAGGGTTCCCTTGGACGGCCCAGGTCGCACCGCACTCATTACGGTAGGACGCGCTTTTAGATCCGCCCTGACCGCGGCGAGTTGCCCTTCGACGAAGCTGTTTCGTTGAATCAGCTCCTGAACCAACTCGTTGAGTGCTTCGACTTCTGCTAATATCTTCGACCCGGACTCCTTGTTGTCTTTCGACGCGGGTCGAAAGCAAAAGGTCCGTATCTCTGATACTCGCCTGAAGGCTTCGTCTCTCACGAGATCGAGAGGCCGTACCTTATGCCCGGAAACCGTCCCCTTCGATTTCCTGGCCTGGTTTGCTGCGGCCTTGCCAGTAGGTGCGACTGGCTTGGCACGCTTCGACTTTTTGGTGACGGTTTTCCAACCGCCACCTTCGGGGTCTTCAACACGCACGGGTGCCGGTTGCACCTTCACGAGCGTGTCTTTGACTCGTTCGATTTTCTTGGGTTTCTCCTTCCCAGCCTTGCGGCTAGGGGAGTCCCCCGACTTGGGCGATGTCCCCACGTTACCGGTGTCCGGCGCGCCTTCTTCCGTGGCCTCAGTTTTCACCGAGACCGCTCGCGTGGGTGTCACGCATCTCTCTAAGGTCACACGAGGATTGGCGATGTTTATCACCTTCCCGGACCTTGTCTTTTTCGCAGACGCAGGAGGGCTGACAGCTGCTGTTGTAGCCTCCGCGTCTGTGGCGACGGCTTCACTCCGAGTAGGAGCTGGACCCGCCGACTTAGGTCGTTCAATTTTTAAGTTTTTAGATCCCATAATTTGATCTTCGCTTTCATCCGGTACGCTCCCCGGCCACCATCGACCCACACATTTTGGAACCCGCCATCAGGCTGGGTTAGGGCTACGCACCGGACATAGTCTGCTGACTGGGCCGATTACTCAACCCAACCCGCGTCCTCACCCGTCAGAACCCACTCGCCGAAGCGTATGGTCGTTCCAAGCCGATTGACTGGACCAGGGCTGCTTTTCTCGTCCAGCCTCCCATCTAGCCGAAGCAGAGGCCAAAGGTACGTGTTGGGGACGTCTCACCCGCAGGAGAGGGCCCCCTCAGATCCCAGGATCCTCTTTTCCGACGACAAGGGTCGCCACGCACGGCAAACACGCGGGAGACAGCAGTCGGAGAGGCTGCCTCTTCCTCTCCACCACACTTTGTTCAGTTCGCTGCGTTTTGAGAATACGAGCTATCCAGCGGTACCTTATTTCGTGGAGGCTCAAGTGTGGCTAGGGCACGTTTGCCCCTTGCGGCCTGGGTTGCCCAGGTGATTGGTTGCATCCCGATTTCTAGATCCAGCGGCATGCTGCTACGTGGCGCGTTCAGACAACGAAAATGCGGCATTCCGGCCAGACCAGAAAAACCGCATAACGTGACGCGGGGGACTGCAGCCACAAGTGACAACAGTCCCCCGGTAGGGAGTAGTACAGCATATTCAATGCTGTACATGAACATGCCACAGCCCGTATGCTTAGTTCAGGGGCCTCGCCATTATGCGAAGTACTACATGTACAACGCACTGGCGGTCTCAAATACCCTCATCGCCGATGCATCTGATGCATCTCCTATCCCCCGGATAGGAGTAGTACAGCATGTTCAATGCTGCACAGGAACACGCCACAGCCCGCTTGCTTAATCACGGGCCTCGTCATTATGCGAAGCGCTACATGTACAACGCACTGACGGTCTCAAGTGCCTTCATCGCCGATGCACCTATCGACTCAGCAGCAACATTCAATCCGACGGCGTGTTGCTTTGTGGCGTGTTCAGACAACGAAAATGCGGCATTCCAGTCAGACCAGAAAAACCGCATAACGTGACGCGGGGGACTGCAGCCACAAGTGACAACAGTCCCCCGGTAGGGAGTAGTACAGCATATTCAATGCTGTACATGAACACGCCACAGCCCGTATGCTTAGTTCAGGGGCCTCGCCATTATGCGAAGTACTACATGTACGACGCACTGACGGTCTAAAATGCCTTCATCGTCGACGCACCCATCGACTCGGTAGTAGCAACAACCTTCGCGAGGACTAGTTCGGGGGTCGCCTCTCAACCCTGGGTGGCCACAGACCGCCACCGCCAGATATGTGCAGCAGAAATCAAGTCCTCTTATCACGGTATCTATAAACCGCTGGAACGTCTGCGCTACATATTCGAATAATCCGAATGGCGTCGTTATCGCGGTTTTCGGAATGTCGTCCGGGTGGACAGGAATTCGATGGTACGCTCGTACCAAATCAATCGTCGAGAAAATCGTCTTCCCGGATAGCATCCTCGAAAAATCCTCGATATGCGGAATCGGGTAGCGGTTGGGGACTGTGCGGGGATTGAGTAATCTATAGTCTCCACAGGGTCTCCATCCGCTATCCGTCTTAGCAACCATGTGAAGGGCTGACGCCCACTGGCTCTTAGAAGGACGGATGTGACCGAGACTTAATAGATCCTCAAATTCCGCTTTGGCGTTTTTTAACAGTTCCGGCGATACATTGTGCCTTACCTGCCGTTCCTTATGTAATGCACCAGGATCGGTATTCCGCCAAAAGCTGCTGGTAGGCTGAATTCCCCATTGTCGCCTTGATGGACGGTGTCTCCATCGTGGCGATCCTCCCGGTTGTCGTCAGCGTCGTCGTCTCATCTAGGAGTTGTCTGCCTTTGAGGTCCACGAGCAGTCCGTAGTGGGTCAGGAAGTCGGCCCCGATTATAGGTTTTGAAACGTCTGCGATGACGAACCTCCATGTGAAGGCCCGTCGCAGTCCCAGGTCGAGGTTCGCCGACTTCAGTCCGTAGGTGCTGATGATGGACCCGTTGGCAGCAAACAATTCATATTTTCCTTTGGACAGACGACTCTTTTGTATGATCGAGGGTACACGCAGTGGTACGATCCTGTATCTATTAAATACTCCTCGTTGCGTGTCCGCTCTAATATGAAAAGGCGGCAGGTCTTCGGCCCATCACTCATCGCCGCATTCAGTGGTGTGCCTCCGCGTTTCCCGCACCGTATGTGCACGGCGGCCTACATTTCGTTGATTTCTTCCCGAACGTCTGGTGGTACCAACAGTGCTCCTTCTTCCTGGGCGACGCGCTCTGATGTCGACCTTTCGATTTCGAGCGACCACTGTAATCGGACTGGTACGCTCTTCTTGGCGGACGCGATCGGTTCAGTTCGATTATTCGCATCTCCAATTGTCCAAGCATATTGACCAACCTTTCGATCGGATCCTTCTGTGCCGTCGAAACGCTGGTCACCTGATTTTGGGCTGCTCCTACCGGCATCGCGATATTATCACGGTTTTGTTCGGTATCGAAAGGACCTGTGTACTCGTTTTACGATGTAGAATAGTTCTTTATTCTTCTGCGAACTTTGTCTTCAGACGAGTCGCGATGCATTTGTGACCAAAGTTGGTTTGAAAAGTCCAGTGTACTTTGACTTGAGAGTAATAATCTCTCAGCCCAAAGTAATGGTATGAGTAATTTAAAAATTCTATTAAACATACTCTGTCATTTGTATACTTTTTAAATTGTTTATATTCTTTGATATTTCGAAGGCTCAACTGGCGAAGGCACTGTGGAGACTGTCAGAGGACCGTGAAAACATATATCAGATCTGTGGTGTGCCTTACACTGCTTTACCATTAGCTTTCGACGGTCTCCGTTTGCTATTGAGGTATTTCTAAAAAAAACTCTACTGCAAACATGCGTTGTCAAGGTTTGGAACTTATCATCTTAAAAATAGCTTCTTCGAAGAGGAGTCATAAATTACGTTGGACTAAGGTTTCCATTGTGCATAAGACTGGATGCTACAAAATTAATTAAATTGGTTATATTAAATATTGTTTTCTTGTATCCGTTTAGTAACCGAATAACTATATGGACGAGACTAGTAGGTGATGACCTTCAGTATAATGTTAATTAGATTGGTTATATTAAGCAGGGTTTCCATGCATGCATTCGGTAACCGAATGATGATACTGACAAGTCTAGCAGGTGATAACCTTCAGCAATGCTATATCTTTTCTTTCCTTTTATTCTTGTTTTATCCCTAGCGCTAAATAATAATAAGTTTTATCAGCATTGATCAACTGCCCTCAACTTGTTCTCTATCTCCTCTCTTTGAAGTATTGATGTTTGATTGTGTGTGTGTGTGAGAGAGAGAGAGAGAGAAGAGAGACTTACAGCATACACAGAGTGTCCCAAACGTCTCGCGCAATATAGTACTGTCCGGATTACACTGGCCAATGCGGGTTGAGATCAGCTTGTCCCAGGCGACCAATTCAATAAACGGAACTGGGCTGCGACTATCCGTTGGCTCGGCCGTCTCGCGCCAGTTGAGCTCGTCTCTCATTAGTCAATGTTTTTCTTTAATAACTCGTATACAAAGCCAATTTCCCGATTCTGAGTAAGCTATTGTACATCCTGTATACTACACTAATTATGTTTTACTACTCTTATAATACACTTATTATATTAACATTTACACTATCCTAAGTTTAACAGTTTCACTGTTTAATAACCACTTCCACTTGCTGATTTAAAAACAGAAATGTACTTGTATTAACATCCACGCTGCTAACTACGTTCGTAACTGAGGCATTGTCTCTATTTATTTATTAGATAGCATTCGAAGAGAAAGACACGCAGAATTGAACTGTGGCATAAGACACGAAGAATAAGCATTTCTCTACTCGCAACAGTCAAATCTTATAAATAAATAAAATCTAATAAATATCGGACTATATCAGAGAGACAGCTATGATGGAGACTCCTTATTGTGTAGATAACTAATATGGCAACTGGTATCCATTATACGTTTTAATGTAATCATGGTATATTTCAAGAATACCCTGCAATGTAGTTATACTAAAATAGTCAGCATTTTTTTAGAACGGTTAACTAATTCATTATGAGTCTTTAATTATTTCACGCAACGAATTATGTTCTCTACTTTACCAATTATGTCTTTAATATTGTCTGTTGATATGCCATACTTTAATTTGTTGTTTGAGTACATCAAATACGTAATTCATGTTGGAGCAAAATATTGCTCTACGTTCAGAAATTGCTGATATCCGTTGTCTTTTAAATATTTTAACGCGATGAGCGCCATGCGAATTCTTAAGGAAATCCCTGTCAGGCTACACACAGTATTGCAAACCCCAAAAAACCTGGAAAAGTCTCTGCAGTGCGAAAATATTGTAAATGGTGTTATGAAAAAAATGTGACACAATATGGTAGAGCAATGGCCAGAAAAATAACTAAACGAGTTGTCACAATTTGTGATACCTGTAAGAGACAACTGTTTTTATGTTTACCATATTTCAATAAAATCCATTAAAATGTCTTAATGATATAATCCTGTAATAAATAAAAATTAAGTATATTTTAAATCAATTTTCAGTAATTACTTAAAACAATGTAAATTTTTTAGTTTTATATCATATTTTACACTGTCAGCCACCGGTGGTTGACGCGGCCTAAACGGAAAGTTTAAGTTCAGCCACCCATGACTGACGTGGCACTCAACGTGTTAATGCAATGCTGACACTTTCACTCAATGTCTCGGTAGCTAACTTAACATTCATTATATTTTCCTGAAATTCCATGCGCTTCCTTGTTATTTTCATTCGAAGATGCACACCAATTATTTCTTAAATATGAACTAATTTTTTAAACAGCATCTAGGAAATTAATCTCCCTTCTGAATCGCACATGTCGCACATTTCCTAAAGAATTTCTTATTAACTTCAATGAGTGGCATACATCCGGTGTGATATAAATAGATTCACTCGTTTCAGGATTAAAAACATATTGGCCAACTCATTTGATGACGGAAATGTCTACCCCTAATTCTATGCACATTGCTAAATTAGACAGTAAGCCATCAAATGTAATTGATGAGATGCTGACATATCTTGTCAATATTATTAACACTATACCGTCTGCACATCTAATCGAGATTCTTTCGTTTGGCGCTGGTAGCACTGGCCTTTCTGCGTTTTCGGTTGTCGGTTTCACAAATTCGCATGGCATCAAAGTGGTGCCACCGCGCTTGCTCGATAGTTTTCGCTAGGCACCAACGTGGTGCCACCGGACGGCATAGTGAGTTAAGTGTTCCTCGACAATCTCTGCATTTTGTGGTCCAATCAGACTATTAACAAAATAGGGATCTTCCAATTGCTGTTTATATAGGCTAGCAGAACCACCAATATATTCTGTGTCTCAGGTATTGGATTCAAATTCATTCCATGTACAATATCGATAAATAGATATTCCTAACCTGCTATAATATCTACATATTTCTTTTTACTTTACAAACCACTACACGCTTCTTGTCCGCCCTCTTTTCCGAAACAAATTTGTTTTCTAAAATTTCAAGTGCTGTTTTATTTATTCCTGGTGAGCATTGTTGCAAAAGAACATAGTGATAGTGGAAATGGAAGTTTACATTTCATACTATAATTACTTTTCAATATTTGTATTCATTTCTCCATTGTTTTCGATTTTGTAGGAACTCTGTAGAAATAAAGGGAAAGAACAAGAAATTAGTGAACACCTACGGTATCTACATAATCTCTCTTCAGGATATTTTAATACACATTGATGAAAATTTATGTCCGAACATTGTGAAGTTTATATTTTTGATTCACAAACCGGTGTGCAGTACTTTTAAGGCATTTTTTAAACTGTTTTTGATAACTGTAGAAAGAGATCGAACTATTATAAATGACACCTGAATTCGAGCGTAGTACTGTAACGCGTGTAACAAAAGTCTTGAGGCAGATTTGAATGGCGCGCTAAAGTTTCTTGAATATTGTTGGCGCTGCAACAAAATGTCACAGGAAGTGCAACAATAAATTAATGTTACTATCGGAAACCGTTCAGTCCAACATTCGAATTAGCAATGTTATACAAAAATACAAAGTCCGACGTTTCCAGCCTTGTTCGAGACAACCAAGCAATGACTCATGGTAAACTCTTCGAGCTTACAGCCTCTCGCGCCCGTCTTGGCGCTTACCCAGAGGATAGACGTACCGTTGACGCCGGCAGAGATAATGACTCTGGTGTTTCTCAGTGCACACAAAGCACTTTCCAAATGTGCCAGACGTGATTCAACCTCTTTAGAGCATTAAAAATACTAGCTGATCAGAAAGAAGCTTCCGAACGAGCCTGTGATGCTTGCACAGGATCGGGTCACCTGCTATGATCACTCTCGTCGATAGCCCCAACCCAAGCACTGTAACCCGCCAGCTGTATGGCTCTTGTGTAAGCAGCACATCCGTCCCACGTGTGTGCATCTCAGTCCAGACTTCGTCGGTCACATTCCGTGCCCGCTGCATATTATGCTGCATGACTCGGATAATTCTCGAACGTAGTCGGTCGTCCATACTAGCCATAGATCATACGAGACGTCTCCAAAGCTAGTGCCTCCTGATAGGAAGCAGTAATGAAAGCTTTAATGAAAGCCGATGCTCTTGTCGTCGCAGATCGAACAGGGACTTTTGTTCAGCTGCTATCTGGTCGAGATGCCGGAGGAGGCCGAGGGTATTCGACAGTCTTCCTGGTCGTCCACCCTCTATCCTTGCAGTTGGAGCAGACCGGAGGTTTGCTCTTCCTGCTACAGAGGGTGTAGGTATGCCCCTTCTCTGAGCAGTGACCGCACACGTCCTCCTTGAATTTACAACGCTTCGAGGTGTGCCCGAAGCGTTGACATCGGTAGCATCGGGTCACCTGGACGTAGTCCCGCACTCGGCAGCAGTTCCACCCAAGGTATACCCAGCCACCCCTCTGTTTCAGCCGCAGAAGATTCTGCGGACTGACGGCCACGACCCAGATGGCTGTCTCCGGGGTCTTGCCGGCCATGTGGTTGACTTGAATTCCCGGAGGCACATCCTCCTGTGTAGCTTCACAGAGATTTTGCCGTCAGAGACTGGAGGCAATTTCCTCCTTACCCATCCTTCTCGGGACGTCGTAAACCAAAACCTCAGGGTCCCGTTTGGTGGGTAAGGAGACGGACAGTCCCGCATCTTTGAGCTTTTCATTGCCAACGAAGGCGTTTAGGTCCTCCTAGCGGTCGGTCTCGACGACGATGCCACCGGAGTGGATGCGTCGGACCGACTTCGCACGGATCGCCTCCTTCGCTGGTTTGATGAGGGAGAGAACAGTCTCCTTCGTAATCACGCTGCTCTGTTCCTTCTCTTTCGGCGCGAAGATTCTTACCACATGCTGTGATTGTGGTCTACCTGCTCCCGGGGAAGCTCTTTTGCAGTCGATCTTGGCCACTTGGGCGTAGGTCGGCTGCGCGGCATTGCAGACCGTCTTCGGGAGAGTTCCCTTGGACGGCCCAGGTCGCATCGCACTCACTACGGCAGGACGCGCTTTTAGGAACCACATTTTGGAACCCGCTATCAGGCTGGGTTAGGGCTACTCACCGGATATAGTCTGCTGACTCGGTCGATTGCTCAGCCTAGCACGCATTCTCGCTCAGCAGAACCTACTTGCCGAAGCATATGGTCGTTCCAAGCCGATTGACTGGACCAGGGCTGTTTTTGTCGTCCAGCTACCCATCTAGCCGGAACCGAGGCCAAAGGTACGTGTTGGGGACGTCTCCCCCGCAGGAGAGGGCCCCCTTTTTTTTTTTTTTTTTTTTTTCAGGAGGAGGGGAATGCTTTGCGCACGCCGCCCTATGATGTTGGTGGGCGGGAGTGTGGGACTCCCTGGCGAAAAGGGTGCAATACCAAGTATACCCACTAAACCCCTCCTCAGGCGTCAGCCTTTGCGCAGAACACCCACCGCGGTGTCCCCTCTCGGGATTCCTGCACGGTGGGTGTCTGGATCATAAGTCAATAACCGTTTAACTAAGGCCACGGTAAGCCTATACTACTAAACCTAGAGTCAGACAAAAAAAAAAGGAAAAAGAAAACCTAAAAATTTAAAAATTAAAATAAAATTAAAATAAACGCCTAGCCTAAAGGCTGAGGCCTGCGTCTCGTACGGCTGCTTCGCACCCTGCGGTGCCGTCGTTTCTCAATCCTGTCCAGTTTCTCTCGCTGTTTGATCACGTCAGTGACGTAACAGACGAGAGTAGTCCTTGTGTCTTCATCCTTAAGTAGGGACATGAAGCTCCCGAGACTGATGGCGGTTCCCATCGCCCTTTCGGCGGCGCCCCTCTCGGCGGCGAAATGCCCACACTCCAAGAGCGCGTGAACGGGGTCATCAGGCCCCCCCCCCCGCATGCCAGGCAGAGATCGCTATCCGTAAAGCCCATCCTCGCCAGGTACTCAGCGAAGCATCCGTGCCCGGAGATAAACTGGGCTAGGCGAAAGCTGAGTACTTTAGGGCCCCACTGGATCCACTCGCTGATATTGGGAATCAAGCGGTGGGTCCAGCGTCCATGCCTTGCAGCATCCCATCTCGCTTGCCAACGCTGCAGCGTGACAAGCTTCTCCTCAGCCTTCACCCGCCCAGCCTCCGACACGAAGCACTCCGAGCCCCTGTCGAGGGTGGACAGCCTGCGGAAAATACGCAGCCTTTCCTCCGCCACCAACACCAGGGGCGGCACGCCCGCCAGAACGCAAACGGCGTCGAGGGACACGGTCCTGTACGTCCTGGCTACTCGAGCCAGGATCGCACGCTGGACCGCGTTAATGGCCTTATCGTTGCCACACCTCGACGCCACGTGCGCCCAGACAGGGGCCGCGTAGAGGACCACCGACTCGACCACCCTATAGTAAAGCAGCCGAGCCCAGTAGCCCCCGCCCCGGATGTTGGGAAGGATTCGGGCTAGCAGGCCCGCGTACTTGGCTGCCTTCTCGCAGCTACGCCTGACATGCGCGCGGAAGCACTGATTTCCCTCAATCAGTAGCCCGAGGTAGCGCACGCAACCGCCGCTACGAAGGGACGCCGAACCGAGGGCAAGTTGAAGGGCCTCCGGCGCCTTCCTACTGGTCAGGTGCAGGACCTCGGTCTTCTCCTCCGCCAGCTCAAGATGTTGATCCCGGAACCACGCGTGGATGCGGGCGAGCGTTTGCTCGGCCAACGCAACCACGCGGTCGGCACTACGCGCGCCAACGAGAAGCGCGACGTCGTCGGCAAACCCTAAGACACTACAGTGCCTAGGGAGAGGCATCTCGAGGAGACCATCATATTGAGCGTTCCAGAGCCAGGGGCCGAGAACGGAGCCCTGAGGCACCCCGGCATGTACTGTAAAACGCTCAGGTCCTGTCGGGGTCGTCGCCTCCACCACGCGCCCGCTGAGATAACTACTCAACACGCGCAGCAGCGGAGCCGAGACCCCTTTCCCCGCCAAGGCGCCCAGAACACCGTCCCACCGTACGGTGTTAAAGGCATTTCTGACGTCCAAGGCCACCATCACGCAATGCAAACCTGTACGCTTAGCAGCGTCCCATGTGTCGATGAGACGACACATGGCATCGACCGTGCTTTTGCGCTTGACAAAGCCAAATTGGTTGCTTGCGAAGGTAACCCCGGACGCAAGGCGCTCCTTGAGACAATATTCGAACGCCTTGGAGAAGTTTGAGAGGAGGCAAAGCGGGCGCCACGACACCACGCCCCCGGGTCCAGGCTTCTTGGGAATCAGCACAAGCCTGCCCACCTTCCATGCCTCCGGGAAGTATCCCAGAGTGATACATGTATTAAAAAGGTGGGCAATATGGCTAAGTGCCTCTCCCCCAAGAGCCCAGACCACGCAGGACGCGATACCGTCGACGCCGGCCGCCTTCCTCTTGACCCTTTTGATGGCCGCCTCGACCTCTTCCTCTGTAAAAAACTGCCTAGAAGAGGCAGGGCACTCTAAACAAAATTCCTCAATTCGAGGGAAAGGAGCCCCACTAGGAGGCTCCGTTACAAAAAGCTTGCGGACGACGCCCGCAACCTCGTCGGCGCTAAGGGATGCTGGCGGGGAGCGTCCCTTGACCCTACCCCTGACCCAGAGGTATGGCCGGCCCCAAACGTCCGCCTCCACACTATCCGTAAAAGCTTTCCACGATGAGGACTTGGCCTTCGCAATAATGCGGGCCAGGTCCTTTTTTAAAACTTTGTAGGCCGCGGTCCTAACCTCCAGGACACAGGCGTCACGGCCGCGCCTGGCCCTCTGGAGGCTTCGTCTAGCTCTACACACCAATCTTCTGGCCGTCGCAATCTCGCTACTCCACCACCACACGGGGCGCTTATTGCGCAGCCCGGGGTGGAGAGTGCGAGACGCGCGTCCGGCCAGATCGACAATCATGTCTATGTACGCGTCCACGTCCTCAACAGTAACAATACTGAGAGGGTTAGCTTCATGCGCAAACTTGTGATACTCTTTCATAAAACATTTAATATCTACGCTCCGGCGCGGAGGGCCACTGAACGGTCCCCGCCCGGCAGCGCAGTCTACAAATTTGTGTAGGATGTACAGGAGAGGGCCCCCTTAGATCCCAGGATCCTCTTCTCCGGCGACAAGGGTCGCCATGCACGACAAACACGTGGGAGGCAGTAGTCGGAGAGGCTGCCTCTTCCTCTCCACCACACTTCGTTCAGTTTACTACATCCTTGTGAACGAGTTATCCAGCGGCACCCGTGCGATGCAGCAGGGCTGTTCGCGCTTCGAGGAGGCTCAAGTGTGGCTCTAAGTCCAGCGGAGTGTCGCCGCGTGACATGTTTTCTTACACCAGTCGGTGTGTTACCTCTGAACGCTATCCTCGCTTGAGGCGGCTTCCAGTCAAGCTATTAGGACCTGAAAAACCGCCTAACGTGAACCGGGGAGCAGAGCTGCCTGGTTGGTAATTGTAGTATACAACAGCGCGCGATGCGCGATGGTATTGTGCCGAAACCTGGGTATCGCGTCGCGAGGCAATCGGATCTAGAAAATCGTCTAACGTGAATACGGTAACGATATACAACGCGCGAACGTGTATTGCATTAACACCTGTCGGCAAATCGCTTTCAGGTGCTGCTTTGTCGTGACGATATCCTGGTCCAAGCTCAAATGAGACCAGAAAAAGCGCTTAACGTGAACTGGGGAGCAAAAGCTCTTGAGTGAGTAATTATCATATATAACATATACAATGTTATATATAGAAACATGCCACAGTCCTTATGCTGAATCACGGCCTCGTCCTTATACGAAGTACTACATGCACAACGCACTGACGGTTATACAGGGTGTTCCACAATTATTTTAACAGCCGAAAATGAAGGGTAGCTGAGGTCATTTGAAGTAACTTTTTCCTTTGCGGAAATGCAATCTGGGGCTTTGTTTACGAGTTATTAACGAAAAACACTGGCCAATGAGAGGTGACGGTGCGAGAGAGAGGGTCCGCGAGAGAGTCCGCAGCACGAAGCTTTGACAGAAGATCGGGACGGACTCGAGCCGCGTTCGAAGTATTGAACAAGTCACAAGGCGAGAACTTTCCGGATTTCTTTTACTACATAACAGTGATATTTTTAAGAAAAACGCTGTTCACCTTTACTTTAGAACGTCTGAAGAATATTTACTAATTTTTCGGACCCGAAATAATATGTAGTTTAACCGTGACAGCCGTTTTAATTTTCTGGTGTGCATGACACCTCGTGTGTACCATATGAAATTTTTATGCAAGGTGTACAGTGAAGATTAACGAATGATTTGCAAAGCTGATTTAATAATAAATAAGGGACGTAAAGGATTTGTTTATTAGAGAGATATGAAAAATATTATCAGTAAGAAACTCACCCATTTAGTTGAGGATGCATTTGCTGGCTGAAATTCACGATGTCGAAGGGCACTGACCTTGTACAACGTACAGCTGATCTTTCACTGCACTGTCACCAAACACTGATCACTTAATTAATCACTGATAATCCGAAACATTTGTGGATATTACGAAAGATGACTGAGACGCGTTTGCAGATAATCGTTTATACGACACGTTCGCGGATAATCGTTTATTCGACGTGTTCGTTCGGCAGTCGACATTTCACTGCCAAAAATCGAGGCCTAGACCGTGGGCCCTTGTCGTTCGTCTTTCGACCGTCCGAAGAAATAACCCCCGATACCATTTTCTTCGAAGCGCAGGGTACCGCCAAATGAAATAAACAAGATATGCCGAGACGTAAACTGTGTCCGACCCGCTGTCACCGACGGTACCCGGCGCTCTTAGAACGTAATTAATGGCCGTGCGAAGAAAATGGTATCGAGTGTCATTTCCTCGGACGGCCGAACGACGAACAACAAGGACCCACAGTCAAGGCCTGAATTTTTCGGCAGTGAAACGTCGACTTCAGAACGAACGCGTCGAATAAACGATTATCCGCGAACGAGTCTCAGTGATCTTTCTTAAATATCCACAAGTGATTCGGATTATCAGAGATTAAATAACTGATCAGTGTTTGGTGACAGTGCAGTGTAAGTGAATTTCGCAAATAACCATACCAGAGGTTCCACCGACAGTATCCCTCGAATGTTGCGGTCATTGACCTGGGATCAGCTGTTCGTTGGACGAGGTCAGTACGTACGAGTCAGCAAATGCATCATCAACTAAATGGGTGAGTTTCTTATCGATAATATGTTTCATATTTTTCTAAAAAACAAATCCTTTACGTACCTTAACGCGATTATTTATTATTAAATCAGCTTTGCGAATCATTCGTTGAATTCTGTTCGTACACGGAATTATTTAAATTAAAATATCATTTACGAACTTTGTTAATCTTCACTGTACACCTTGCATAAAAATTTCATATGATACACACGAGGTGTCATGCACACCAGAAAATTAAAACGGCTGTCACGGTTAAACTACATATTATTTCGAGTCCGAAAAATTAGTGAATATTCTTCAGATGTTCTAAAGTAAAGGTGAACAGCGTTTTTCTTAAAAATATCACTGTTATGTAGTAAAAAATATCCGGAAAGTTCTCGCCTTGTGACTTGTTCAATACTTCGAACGCGGCTCGAGTCCGTCCCGACCTTCTGTCAAAGCCTCGTGCTGCGGACTCTCTCGTGGACCCTCTCCCTCGCACCGTCACCTCTCATTGGCCAGTGTTTTTCGTTAATAACTCGTAAACAAAGCCCCAGATTGCATTTTCGCAAAGGAAAAAGTTACTTCAAATGACCTCAGCTACCCCTCATTTTCGGCTGTTAAAATAATTGTGGAACACCCTGTATATGCCTCATAGTCGATGCACTCTCGACTCGGATAACACTCTTACGCGAGGACTAGTCTGGGGGTCTCTTCTCCATCTTGGGCAGCCAGCAGACCGCCACCGCCATGAGCGAGCTAACAAATACATAACCCCATCTTTCTACCTTCTCAATTCTCCGACGTTACGTGTGATACACGTTGGTTATAATTGTAAAAAGCTGTCTCCGCGACGGACGCGCCGGCCAATGGATGGCGAAGTCTCGCGAACGTTAAACGTACCAGCACCGTACCGTGCAGAGTGAGGCTGCCGTTACCTGGATGGTCTTTCAACCGAGAACGCGCCTTTGCTAATTCGCAGTATTATAGTTTTGAATCATTAGAATGTAAGCGTTAGCGAATAAATATTGTATAAGTCTATTAATTTCGGAAATAGCGTGTATCAAAATTCATTTAATTCGTCTATTCCCCCACCGAGCACGAACCTCGGCGTTACATGGCGAGTGTCACGTCGTGATTAGGGAATTCCACGTACAGGTAAAATCGCCTAGCCTTTGAGCTGGCTTGGCAGAAGCAATAGGGTCGGTTACAAACATACGTATTTCGGTTACGCGACGCGTGAGCCGTTCTAAAACTGTAACGGTTTACGTAAATATTTCTGTAGCGAGTGAGCGATGTCATCGCGTCTCACGGAGTTTCGAGGTTGAGGGTATAGCCCATTAAACTTCGAGTACGGACGAGCAGGCCGTATAGCGTGTTGCAGAAACGCGGATTTAGGCCGTGAGTCCTGTTGCGAATATGCGGAGTAGTAGAACTCCGCGGATTTCGGTTTGAGATTACGCGAGGATGCTTCGGGATTCTTGATTGTTATTGCACGTCTTGCATAGCGGTCCCGATTACGAATACGTGATAAACCTATTGCGGAGTTTGAGATTGCCCGAGACATCCAGTGAATCTCTGTTGCGATCGCGCGAATTGCGTCACGGATCCTGTTGCGAGTACGTAAGTAGTGAGCGTCTCGCGGAATTGTCAGGTTTGCACGAATTTCGGTTGCAATTACGCGAAATGCGTTTTGCGAGTTTAAATTTGCGCAAAACAACCGCATTTGCGTAAGTGTTGTAGAATATGCGAAATAGATCGCGAATTTCTGTTGCGGTTGCACGGAATGCGTTCCGCGGATTTAGTTGCGAGCACGAAAGATTTGTCGCACCGCGGGAAGTAAAATCGCGAGTTAATTTTAATTTTTGTGAATTTTGAAATTATAAATTTAGTTTAACTACCGTGAGCCAGACGCGGCACGCTGTATTGTCTGTTATCGGGGGAATTTTGTACTGCTTGCGTAGGCAGACTTTGTTGTATTTTTAGGTACACAGCGTCATCATGCGAGGGGACTCATGGGTGTACAATTCTACAAGGAGCATGTGGTAGTGACGGAATTAGAGAGACTACAGGAGGATATCATCGAGCTACGTCGACGGTTAATCGCATACGTGCGGGGCCATGCGGCGTTTTACCTGGATAAGCCGGCCGATTGTCTAGACTACAACGAGGAAGCCGGTCGTACTCGCGATCTCGAGAGGTTTCACAACCAGACCGCCCGTCAATCCGGGTAGCACACTTTGAAACTAGTGCCGTTCGGCCGATAGGAGGCCACGGGTACACTCAACGCGCACCATATCCTCGACCAGATGCGCAAGTGGAATTGCCATTTTGATAGCCGCGAAATGTACCGATTTCTCGAACGGATGAAGGTACTCCAGAGAGGATACCGAATGTCGGAAGCCAATGTCGGAATAATACGGATGAATTTCGGACGAGGAGAGAACTGGTGGTCGCTCCCAAGGAGTATTTCCTTCCGTTAGACGAAATGTGGTACCTGGTTACTCGAATAGCTAGCCGGGTACAGGCGTCACGGAAGCCAATAAGGGTGTTCGTAGCGGCCCTGACTACCCTTACGCGATGGCAGGGAGGATATGACGTCGAGAGACAACTCGACACCTTACAACGCATCATGCGGCCTGATCTTCGTCTCGCTGTCAAACGCTGCGACATCACCTGACCAGCGCAACTGATCAAGGAGGCCGAACAAGCTGATCAATTGCTACAGATGGTGCACACTTCGTCACGAGCACCACCTCCGATAACACCGGATGGACGCGGAGATCGACTGACCGCCGTGGACGGGAGCCGCGAGATGAGGTCACGTTGTTGGGTGTGCAGAGAGCGGAGCTATCGGCAACAACAATGTCAAAACCGGCAGGCCCCTCGCGAAGAAACGAAACCTTATTGTCCGCAGTGCGGAAGAAAGAACACTCCAGGACAGTGATGCGTCTGCTGGCGAGACACTGGACGATCGGGAAACGGGTCAACGGCCGGCACGAATTAAAGACACGACCGGCCACCGCAACGATCCAAGAGGACAAGCGGGTATATGCCAAGGCACGGGTCAGAAATTATATATTCAACGCCATAGTCAACACCAGGGCCGTGGAATTCTTCATAAATAAGGAGGCGGTCGAAGCATGCTCGGGAGCGCACGCATTTGCGGATGGGAGCGAGACCTATCTGTCAGGTCTGCTCCGTGGAGTGCTGACTTTTGAGAGTGCGTAGCTAGGTCATCACTTCCACGTGTTGGGCAGCCTCGAACCCGACTTTCTAATCGGGATGGATCTGACGACACGTCATGGATTAACAATGTACCTAAGGGACCATGCCGCGCATGACGACGGGCCTCGTAAATCTTATGCCCCAAGACCAGAACATCCTGAAACAATTGTTGGACGACATAAAGAGGGATTTCGGAAAGGTGAAGAGTACCACGATGTTGATCACGCACGAGATCCGCGTGGAGGACACAACCCCGCTGAAACAAAGGTTATTTGCCCAGGCAACCTAGCAATGCAGGCCACCATTGACAAGGTGATAGCCAAAATGCTGGCTGACTGCGTGGTGCAACCTTCTCGAAACCCCTGGAGTTCACCGATCGTCCTCGCAAGAAAAGAAGACAAGAGCTGCCGTTCCCGCGTCGACTTCCGCCGACTAAACACCGTTACGAAGGAGGATGTCTATCCATTATCCCAGATAAACACAACACTCTATCGACAATCGACCTATAAGACGGCTATTGACAGCTGCCACTGACCGCGGCCAGTCGACCGCTCATCACATTCATCGTGTCGGGAAAGGGACTCTTTGAGTTTACGACGATGCCCTTCGGCCTGCACTCGGCCCCGTCCACGTTCCAGCGGCTATTGGACAGTGTCATCTCTCCGGACCTTGCGCCGCATGCGTTTGCGTACCTGGACGACATCGTGGTCGCTTCATCGTCGTTTATAGATCATTGTCAAATTCTCCTCGAGGTCTTCCGTTGCCTACGCGAAGCGAGCCTCCGTCCGAACGAAGAGAAGTGCCATTTCGCACAACTCCAGCTCAAATATCTGGGACATCTAAGCTTCACCAGCTTCACTCGATCATACAGAGCTTCACACTGACTTGGAGAAAGTAGCAGTGGTCGAGAATTTAGAACCATCGATCAATGTCAAGCAAATGCGGCGTTTCCTTGGCCTACTGTCTTGGTATCGACGATTCCTGCGGGACGTTTCACAGAACGCGACCCCACTAACACAACTCCTGAAAAAGAAAGCCCCATGGGTCTGGGGCGAAGAGCAGTAAGGGTCGTTCGAGGGCGCAGTTAACAAGGATGGGGACCACATGGTCGTCTACGCAAGCCGCACCCTGGCGGATGCAAAAAAGGAGTACACAACTGCGGAGCTTGAGTGCTTGGCCGTCAGCTTGGGTATCTGAAAGATGCGACACTACTTCGAGGGTTACCATTTCATCATCCTCATCGACTACCAGTCCTTAAAATGACTGGACATTATTGACAACCCCTCGGGGAGACTCGCTCGACATGGAGCTTAGCTAATGGGATTTCGAAATTAAGTACCGCCGTGGGACAAGTAATACTGTTGCCGACGCGATCTCGAGGCAGCCCCTACTGACGGTGGCCATGCGACGTACCACACGGACAAGCTGGTTCCAACGTATGATTGCAGGCATACGCGAGAAGCCCGGAGATTTCCCCGATTATAAGTTACAAGGCAGCCGTCTGTACTACCACGTACTGCATACACATGATTTCAATGAAACAGACCCGGCAGCAGGCCATTTGGAATTCGCCAAAACGCTGGCCCGGTTAGCCAGAATGTACTACTAGCCAGGGATGCTGCAAGACGGCACACGTTATGTTCGAAGCTGCGAAAACTGCCAAAAATACAAGGAGGTACAACAGGCACCGGCTGGGAAGATGCACGCAACCCTGATTCAACAGCCGTGGAAAATGGTCTCGGCCAATCTAGTCGGGCCGCCTCCTGATACTTCAGGTACTTTCACAAAATGGGTGGAACTATGGCCCTAGAAGCGAGCAACGGAGTCTGTAACGACCTGTAACATGAGCCATAAAAGAACTGATGATTTTTTGGCACACGAGTCCTCAATTGCTCTTCGGATTACGAAACACTGCACAGGCCTTTCAAAGATTCATACACTTGGTCGTCGTCGGATTTGGCTTTTGCCACGTCTACTTGGACGACCTCATCATCGCCTCGTCGTTAGAAACGGAACACCGTAGCCACCTGGAGATTATTTTCAAGAGATTGGATCTGTACGGTTAAATTAAAAAACTCCGACAACTGCGTTTTTGGCAGTACCGAGATCGATTTTCTTGGTCATCGTATCAACGCTTCAGGACTGGCTCCACATACAGCCAAAGTCCAGGCTATTCGTGACTACACCGAGTGGCTGGCCTGCGCAGTTGTTGCATTTTAGTGCTAGGATTGCTAGGCAGCAGGTCTTCGAGAGATTTGTTTGGCCATACATGAATAAAGACATAGCTGTCTTCGTCCGTTCATGTTTTGCATGTCAGCGCTCAAAAATCCACAAACATAAGCGACTGCTTCCAGATAGGATTACCGTTTCGGTGAGTACATTACCTTCATGTTATGTCCTCTGGTCGAAATCACTGCGAACGCTGTGGTGAAAGCGTTCTTCACGCACTGGATCGCCCTTTTTGGCGTTCCGAAGGCGATCACGACGGACCAACCTGTTCGAGGCTGCACTCTTCGCAGCACTTATCAAACTGGTCGGAGGACATCGTTATCGGACGATGACCTACCATCCCGAGGCAAATGGTTTAATCAAGCAATGTTACCGCTCACTGACGACTGCTGTCATGTGCCACGATTCGACCGACTAAACAAGCGTATTGTCTATCGCGCTGTTGGGTCTGACATCATACTTCAAGGAGGACTTGAAGTGTTCTGCGGCTGAGATAGTGTATGGTACCATCCTCAGAGTTCCTGCTGAGTCTGTCATCCACTAGGAGCCTGACAGCGATCCGCACATATTCCTGGACGAATTTCGCCGCCTCATGCGAAAGCTGCGACCGATGACTACCGCACACCACCTTTACACCTGCATCCATGTGTTCGTTTGACGGGATGCTGCGAAGCATCCCCTGGAGTAGCTATACTCAGGTCCGCATTCACTGATAAAACGCATTTCGGACCGTGTTTTCATGGTAGACATCAACAGAAAGACCGTAAATGTTGCAATCGAACGTTTGAAGCCGGGATTCCTCGCCGTTGAAGAAGGAGCTGCGCCGACGCGGAATTCCAACGCCATGCAAAATGACTGTGCTCCCAGTTCTTCGACAACCATGCCAAAGAGCATCTTAAAGACTTATACCAAAAAAGACTTTAATACTTTCTCACTCAAGACTGTGCGTTTTGCGACAAATTATAGTAATTAAGTTCATATTACGTTCAAAGTAGTTTTAAGTTATTGTATACATATTCCTAAGTTTAGTTATAGATTTCCTTTCTTTTTTTCTAAGGGGGATACGTAGTTCTATGCCAGATACGTAGTTTCACAAGCCTTCACTCGCAGCTTTAGCGTTCTGCGCGAGTTACGCTCTACACTGTGTGTAGTTAGCGACCGTTTTCGTTTTCCTCCTTGGAAAAAGAGAAGAGAACTCTCTCGATGAGTAGGGACTCGAAGTTTAGACCGCGTAGCGTGAGCACGCGTAGTTAACCGCGGATAGTATCCAAGCATTAAATCTAGCCGGTTGCTATGTAGATATTTTGATTCGTTTTCTTTGCCGACCAAGTGCTGTTATATATGTTTCTCTTTAATTTTATAAATATATATAGAGTTTATATATTTTATGTTTAGTTTGTATTCCTTCTACTTCCGTTTTGTATATACGGTTTTGTTTCATATATACGGAAATAGAAGGAGTACGAACTAAACATAAGCTGCACACAGGCGGTATTTTAATTTCGCTATCAATCTACTCCGTTCCGCGGTCCGTCCGCGGCGCGTTCCCTGTCTGAAGGGTTCTCCCGTGAGCGACTCCCCTTCTGCACGGTTGCACGGCAGACCTTACGCGCTCTCCCTATACCTGCGGCGTCGTCGCCGCCGCTCCGGCCCTCCCAATCGTAGCGGCCCTCCACTGCTGGCCTCTGCCACCGCTGACGTTAGTTTCTGTGAAACAACCAACACGTGTCACGCGATTACGCAAGATTATGGAATTGAGGAGGAGGGAAACGGACAGATTTATGAAGCATCCGATTGGTTCAAAGACGCTTTGAGAATCAACAATGAACATCCGGATGCTTGGTCACTTTTAGGAAATTTGCATTTGGCTAAGATGGAATGGGGTCCTGGTCAAAAGAAATTCGAAAGAATCCTGAAAAATCCTACAACCAGTACAGATGCTTATTCACTGATCGCCTTGGGCAATATTTGGTTACAAACTCTACATCAAAGTGGGAAGGACAAGGATCGGGAGAAACGCTACCAAGATAGAGCATTGGCTATGTATAAACAGGTACTAGTGTTACTCATATTTTTGTAATTTGCAATCAGGTGTTTGCCCTTGTCACAGTTTCTATATGGAACTTTTAGGTTTTACGAAATGATCCTAAAAATATTTGGGCGGCGTGTAGATCTCAAGATCTCAAGTTTCATAAACTAGTTCACAAAAATCAGAGTATAACAAACTTCGTTATATCAAATTATTTTCACAACATGGATTGACTGATTTGAATTCTTGGAAGATTCGAACAAGATCGAGAAATCGCTCAACTGTGGCGGCTACCTCCAGACCAGCCAACAAATGACTTCTCTTCCCGCAAGTAACCGATCTGACACAATTTGTATACATACAGTGCGACGTCGTTCCGATCTCCGCGAGTTCCTAGACGCGGGCAAGGGCGACCCCGGGATTCTAAAGTCCTTACGCCAGGCCACGCAAGGCCATACGTGCGTGATCCACTTGGCGCAAGCTCGATCTCCTTAACCCGAGAAAGATAACCTACGTCGCAGAGGCGCCTGCGAAGACTGTTGATTTTTGTTAATTTTTCATAGAGGTCTAGTGATTTAAGTTTAAAATTACTTAAAATATAAAAAAATATAATATAAATGCATTTTATTTTTACAATAATGCCAAACCTTTAAAATGACTAGATTAACTTAAATAAATATCCATTGTTAGTATAAAATTGACGCCTTAGAAAAGCATGCGCCTCTGAAGCGTATGGTTATCTTTTACGTACGTTGTCATATGGTTATCTTTCTAGGGTTAACGGAGCGCGCGCCTATTTGACCTTGACGGAATTGATCGTCGCGCTGCAGTTGTGCGAACGGACATTAGACAAACCAAATTAGAAATATTTTCGACCGCCAGGTGGCACACGCATATGTTTCTGTGACCACAGGTATCGAACACGATGTGTCGGTAAAAATGTAGCGGAAGAGAGAAACAAAGCTGAAAGAGAAGGATAGCGACTAAACATGATTGCCACATTTCATTCCTCGCCGCATTCCTCGTCGAACGCGGAAAGCGGCATAGGAGCGTTCCCGCGCCCGGTCAACCGTAAGACGACGGCGCGTCCCTCGCACCCGTCACGGTGATAGCCGCGGGCCGCTTAGGAATGTGGAGGGCCTGGACGAGGGGTTCGGAAACGAAGGTCGCCTCCGACCCCTGGTCCAACAAGGCCCTCACCCATACTAGAGCGATCGTGAGCAGTACGGCCCTGCTCCCGCTCCAGTGTGCGACGCAGTTATGGACCGTGGACGATGCGGAGATGTTCGTCGCTGCCTCCCGCCCGGGGTGTCCCGAACGGAGGCAGTTTAAGCAGTTTCCAATGTCTTTCATAATTTGTTCTTGTGGCAGTTTTTTGTGTATAATATCTGTTATGTGTCGTGCCGGGGATATTAAAAACTTCTTAGATTCAACAATAACAATTTTATTGAATAATGTTTTATCCTGCACTTGTCGCCGGCCGATTTAACTTTGGGCGACTGTTTCAAAGGATCCGTGGTTGGGAGTTGGTCGGTTTAACAAATCGAATGGTTATGAAATCGCGTCTTAATTAGTGTCCCTCTCGTGTCTCTATCGTATCTGTCTCTGCGTCTCAGTTGTCTCTACCGTCTCGTTGTCTCTACCGTCTCGCCTGCTGCGTCGGAGTATCGTCCCTTTATCGCCTCGCGGAATGTCTCGATAAGGCCCCGTTTGGGGGAAACGTCATCCCCATTCGCCGATTGACTTGAGGGAGGAGAATTTTCTCGTTAGATCCCCTCTTCGGCGGAGGACGCGAGCCCACCCTCAAGTCAATGTTGGGAAACCCCCAAAACGTGCCGAAAACGGCTGAGAATTCCGGAGCGAGACGTTACCCCGAAACAGCATGACGACGTGGGCCCGAACGGCCCGATGTGGATTTATGGCCCTTGGCCTGGCGACGGTCCCGATGGCTCAAGGGGGCGACCGCTTTCTCGAAACCCGAGGTCGAGAGCATCTCGAGTGGTCGCACGTGCGGCGCAAGGGATGCGGACCCTTGGCCGCTGGTCGTTCGTGGGGACAGCAACATGTGTCCTTTCGGGACCGTACAATATCGGTGTTATTGTTCGCGGTCGATTTTTAGGAATCGGTCGAGCCTTGTGAAATTTACACGTACTGTGTCGACTAGTGAAGGTTCGAAGAACCACCTCCCCTATCAGGAGGAACGAACTTTACACCGTGAGTGAGGCAAAACAATTTATTTACACTCTCCGGCGGAGATACCAGAATGTTGAGTTGCGAGTTTCGAAACGTATCTAAAGGAAACGAGAGGTATCTAAAAGTGTCTAGAAGGTATCTAGAGGGTATCGAAATGGTTTCTAAATGGTATCCAAAAGGTATCGAAATGGTGTCTAAATGGTATCCAAAAGGTATCTGATCTGTAGACCGAGGTTCGCCCATAACGACACCTCGGTCCTCCCTACCCTAGTAAATTAGGGGTGGGTGTTGAGGAAAGCCGCCCAATCGCCACGTGCCCGAAAGACAGCGCTTGGGACCTAAGGGGCCGGGATTTCGCACACTATGACGACCCACACATAGAAGAAAAGCCATATACGTATATTCAAGTAAATCACGCGGATCGTCGCGCTGCAGTTGTGCGAACGGACATTAGACAAACCAAATTAGAAATATTTTCGACCGGCAGGTGGCACACGCATATGTTTCTGTGATCACGGGTATCGGTAAAAATGTAACGGAAGAGAGAAAGCAAGCTAAAAGAGAAGGATAGCGACTAAACATGGTTGCCACATTTCATTCCTCGCCGCAATGTTGCCATGTCGTCAAAACCGTTTCACAAACTGAGTTTCATGAAACTGATTCCTGCTTCATGAGCCCGTTCTGCCGCGCGCTAGGTTACTAGACCAGGGGAAAGTGGCGTGCGGGGAAGTCGTGAGCGGCGCGGCAGTTGCAGCAAGAACGCTCGTCGAATACTGTAAATATCTCAACAATAATAAAGAAATGGACATTTCTACAACCGAAGCCCCCCAGCTTAGACTTTTCTGAATCGAAATATCCAACTCCCGAACTGCTCACTCGAATATTGGCACGTCCATCTTACTTGATACGAACAGTTGTCACGAAGATATTCTGCCGCGCGCTAGGTTACTCGTTTTACATTGTATACGTGACAGTTGAATGCCTACAATTTGAGCTTTAGGGGCTTTCGCCGGCTCTGCTATTCCGAAGCTGCGGTGCAGCTTATACTAGCGGTGTTGTGTGTAGCGAAACCAGTACGAGGGGGACGTGCTGTGAAAAACCCTTCCATCACCTATGGTGGGGATCATCAGGAAGGTGGACTGTCCTTTTCAGGAGACAACCCACTTAGCCACTGCTCCACTGTGCAAGCCTCGCTTGGAGGTGAGTGGGGCAGTGTTACCAGCAGGGGCCACGTGGAGGCGGGGTTGTCAGCATATGCATGGCATATGCTCAGTCCCTTGCAGACTCATGCGAAGGTGCAATGCATGAGTAATTGATTGCGGCCGATTCGGCTCATCTTGCTTGCGCAGGATGCCTGCGAGGCCAGGAATCGGCCGATTGCGGACTGTTATTGTTGTCCGGGTACTATTCGCGTGCTTTCATGGCTGACTTTGCGAATGCCTGGAGGTGTAGGATTGCTTTTGGTTCAGTAAGCATCTTGAATTCACAGGGCCATGGGAGGTGTTGTCTTGTGAATTGTGCTTCTAGTTTTTTCCGGTGTTCTGTGTGAAGTGGGCAGTCGAAGATTACGTGTGCAACCGTGTCTGGCCTTCCACAGCTGCATTTGTCGGACTCTACCAAGTTCAGCTCCTTTAATTTGGAGTTGAACTTGCCATGTCCTTTAGTTTCGCCCGTAATCTGGTTGGGATGTCTGGGAAGAATTGATGGGTGATCCTACCTTTGGTGGAAGAGTCCCATCGCATCTGCCAGACATCTACTGTGTGTTTCTTGATGCGTTGTGTTATTTGTGCTGTTGTGGTGTCTGTGTCTGTATGTGTGTTGTGTGTGACTGGTGGGATGGACGTGTCTCCAATTATGATTTCCTTGCCTTTCCTGAGGTTGTATAGCGCGGTCCTCTCCTGCAGCAGCAGGTCGATCGGGGCAGCCGCGGCCAGTACTCTCAGGGCATCATTGGAGATTGTTCTATATGCACGCGTAACTCTGAGTAGCGCATTCCTTTGCGCACTCTGCAGTCTCCTAATATGGTGGGTGTTGACCTTGTCGGCCCACCCCGCCGCTGCGTAGCAGATTATTGCTACAAATACTCCTTTATATAGCTTTAGGGTGGTACCGAAGTCAAGCCCCCAGTGAGACTTGCAGACTCTCGCGAAGCCCTGGAATATGGCCTTAGCCTTCCGCGCGATCTCGTGCACGTGTGGGGTGACGTTGAACCTGGGGCCGAAGTTTACCCCTAGATATCTGACGACGTTCCTCATTTTAATAGATGTGTTCCCGATTTTGATAGTAGGGGGGCGCCTGATGTCCAGGAGTCCCTTCAGGAGGATCATTTCGGTCTTAGGCTCTGACAGGTGGAGCTTGTGTGCTCGGCACCATTCTGCGATTGTTTTGGTCGCCTTGTTGCCTTCGACCTCAAGTTCCTTTCTGGAGTCCCCAGAAATTAGAACAATGAGGTCGTCGGCGTATGCGACGCTAGCGATGTTTTTAGTGGCTATGAGGTTCAAGAGGTCGTCAAATATCAGGTTCCAGAACCTCGGTCCCAGGACGGACCCTTGCGGGCACCCTTTAGTGCTGCTTTTGCCGACTTTCCTGCCGCTCCTGCTGGTTATCTGCACGGATCTCCCCGAGAGATAGCTCTGGATGAGACCGTAGAGATTTGCAGGGCAGTTTCGTTTCTTTAGGCTATTGAGAATAGAAGGCCACCAGACATTGTCGAATGCGCCAGCTATGTCGAAGAGAAGTCCTATGACGTATCGTTTTTGGCATTGCGCTGTTATTTGCCTGACTCTAACAATGGCATCCTCCGAGGATCTGGCATGGCGGAAGCCATATTGTTGGTCTGCGACTAATGTGTGGGTGTCTAGTATGTGTTTTAGTCTGCCTGCGATCAGCCTTTCAAGTGTTTTGCTAAGGACTGGTAACAGGCAGATCGGTCTATACGACTTAGGGTCGGCGGGGTTTTTTCAGAGTTCTTCAGTAGGACTCTGATTTCGCCCCGCTTCCACCTATCTGGAAATATAGCTGTTTCTAGGCAAGTGTTAAATAATTTTATGATTTGCGTGTGTAATATGGGCCAAGATTTTTTCAGAATTTCAGGTTCCATTGCGTCAATGCCCGGGGCCTTCTTTCCTTTTATCTTTTTTATTGCGTCGCTTATTTCAGCTGAACTGAACGCAGGGGTGTTGCTGCTGTCCGGAGGGGACCGGGTACTAGTTCTAACTCTTTTGTGGCATTGTGTCTCAGATTCCACCTCGTCGTCCGGGACAAGGCTGTTTAGGAGTAGCTCAGCTGTGTCACACCAGGTTAGCGTGTGGTCATTTAGGTTGCTGAGGTTATTGCAGACTTTCATGGTGGGTATTTTCTTTGTTTGTAGTTTATAGATAACACCCCATGCGTCTTTGTTCCCCTCAGTGGTTACGAAGTTTTGCCAGCTACTGAGTTTAGATCTTTTAATGAGAGCATAATATCTATTTCTGGTGGCTCTGTATTGTAGGTTAAGTTTCTCTTTGAGTGCGGGGTTGTGTGTTTGCTGAGTCTGCCTCCTAAGTTTCCGGACTTCTTTTTTTAGGGTGTCCAGCTCTTTATTCCACCATGGGACGGATTTAACGAAGCATGCTTTCCGAGGGATCGATACAATACTGGCTAGGGTGATCCTGTCCTCGAGCTCCTTCGCTTGCGTGTTACTGATATTTGAATTTTGTGTGAGCTCAGAGGTGAGGGTGTTCTCGAACTTCTTCCAGTTTGCCCGCTTTAGATTAAACCGGTTGGTGGGAAGCCCGAGATCTCTCTCGTCTGAGTGTTCAATTTGAAACGTAATTAGATTATGGTCGCTCATGGTCACCTTGTCGTGTATGTCCCAATTGTGGACCCTGTTTGCCAGCGGGCCGGCCACCAGGGTTATGTCTATGTTGGACTTTCCTCTGGTGTTATCAAAGGACCATGCGCTAGATAATTGATTGGCTATGAAGAGGTTGTGCTGTGAGATGAGATCTTCGACAGCTTCGCCTCTATTGTCGGTGTCAAGGTTGTGCCAGAGGGTGGATTTCGCGTTTATGTCTGCGAGGACTAGGACACTTTTCCCTCGGAGGCTGGACAATATTCTATCAAGGTGGTCAATGTATTGTGAGATGGAATCTGAGCACTGGAAATAGGAGCTCACCACATAGAACCCGAGGTCACCAGCTGTTATTTCCGCACAAGCAAAGTGCGTGTTACAGAGGTGCTCGATCTTCAGCGTGGTGAACTCCGGGTTGTTTACTACTATCGCGGTTTTTATGAGATTTTTGGATTGTACGTCTGAAAATTTTTTCGTGTCGGTCACCACTTGTGCAGTGATGCCCATCGTGTTTAGGGATCTGGAATTCTGTTGCATGTACGGCTCCTGGAGAGCTAAGATGTCCAACCTTTTGTTTGAGGCTATCGACCTCAGCTCGTCCATAACCGTCCTGTTATTATTAGCATTGATTTGGCCTATTCTAATATTGGAGACACGGCTTTTCCTAGGTTGCAGAGTGTTGCTCCCTACGGTTCCTGTGTTGGAATTCGTTGATGGCTTACTTACCATAATCGATCCTACTTGAGTTAACCTCCATGGCGTACCGGTATGCAGGGCAGTCCTTGCTTCTGGATGAGTGGTCGCAGGTTCTGTTCACCCTTTTGCAATTGATGCAAGTGGGGTGGCTGCTTTTGTTGGGGCATTTGTCGAAGGAGTGTCCATCGCTAGCGCAGTGTCCGCACGTCTCGATTGTAGCCCTGCAATGCTTGGATATGTGGCCAAAGGCCTGGCATTTGTAACACCTGCTGACTATGTTGTAGTCACGAATCGCGCAGGAGTGCCATCCAATGAACATGCGTCCGACGGCGAAAAGAATTTCTCTGATATCGGGTGATGTTTCCAGGACCCAGTTGGTGGTGTCCTTGGACCTGTCGCCTGTTTTGTAGAGGATTTTTATTTTCTTCTGGAAGTCCTCTTCTGTCAAGTGTTCGAGATTCTGATTTTTGAGGGCACTGAGTATAGCACTTTCTTCGACGGTATTGGGCCCTCCATACACTATTATGCGCGGTCTCTTCTTCTGCGGGAGGTCCGCCTTCAGGCCAACTTTGGGCAATGCTTTGTTCTGCAGGATCTTATCGAGGTCTTCCTTTGTTTCCGTTTCGATTAATATTCCGTTATTGTTGATTTTGCGGAGGTTGCGTATTTTTATGTTCTCCTTTGCCGGGGCAATTGAGTTGACAATGGCTGCCTTAGTGTTATCGCTGCTGGAGGTCGGGGTATTTTCCGTAGGGTAGATAGTGGCCACAAATCTGTTTGGTATTATTGTTGCCCTGTGGTTTTTTGGCGTTGACTTAGTGGCGCTGGCGTAGGTGGTGGGTGGTGGAGCTGTTTGTGCTTGATTGGCAGTTCTCCCCAGAGTGTTTACCACGTTCCCCACGATTTTTGCGAGGCTGTCGAGTCTTCCCTCGATCGTGTCGCGTTCGCGGGCTTTGGTCCTCAGGGAGTTGTTCTCTGCGATCAGGTTCTCTGTATAGGTGTAGGCCTTTTTGATTAGCCCTTTGAAGTGCTTGGCATCTTCTTCAGGAAGGCTCTCGGCGAGCTCCTGGCTGAATGTTAGGAGGAGCAGCAGGGGGGATGGTGCTGTGGTGTCGGGGTCCGCATTGTTGAGTCGCTTGTTTTCCCTTGGTCTGTCCCTCTCATCATCCTCAGAGGCCTTCCGCTTGAGCTTGCTGCCCAGCTTCCTTGCTTCTCGGGATTGGACGGCCTTCCAGTCGGTGTCCATTTCGAGGTCCATTTTTGCACCCGCGTGACGAGGTCACGCGGCGCACCACTTGGTCGCGGAACTTTCGTATATCTTTGATTTCTTTTTTTTTCCCCCCCCCAAAAAAAAAAAAAAAAAATTTATTTATTATTAAAAAGTCCGAAAAATTGTCAATTGTTGTTAAAAATTGTTTAAACAATTTTGTTAATGATTGTTCACTATCTGTTAGTTTTTGTCCATTAGGTTTCAAATTTCCCGCACTGCAGTTTTCGTAAGTCTGTGGTGTATACGTGACGGTCAGGGCACGATGTACATCAAAAGGTACCGGCGATGATGTATCGCGGCATCTAATATATACAGATTACGTCACCGTCGCTGCCCGCTGACGGAGCCGGCGAAATGTAAACCGATATCAACTGAAGATATCTTACTAAGTAAACTATAGATTAATTTTTGTTCGAGGCTAAAATTTCAACACGCCCCCTCAAAAATTAAACAAGAAAGAAATACTTGATTTATATGTAACAAAAAATATGTATGTCTAATATTCTTATATTTATTAACTAGATATGATATACCTTCTCTCTTCTGGGGAAATACAATATGGTCCAACATTTGTTGCTGAGGGTCAAGGGAAACCCAGAAAAACCTGACCAGACCATTTACTTCTTATAATAATTGTACAAAAAAAAAAAAATTATATTATTGTACGGCCATTTCAACTCTCATTTGGATGAACTTCTGTCTTGGAAGTGGCTTGGTCAGCATATCTGCCAATGGTGACCTGTTGGAATATATCGTCCTCATCGTCCTCCTCGTTCTCCTCGTCCTCGTCGTCCTCCTCCTCCTCATCGTCCTCCTCGTCTTCCTCGTCCCCGTCGTCCTCCTCGTCCTCCTCGTCCTCTTAGTCCTTCTCCCTCATGCTCATTTCGGTTTCCCCTTTTTCGGGGGCCATATTTTTCTCCTGTTTTTTTTTCAGTTCTCTCTGTAACGTGAAAGTATCTATTACTATTATAATTCATTATTATACGCCGAAAGTATTTTTCATTTATTATTTTACATTTACTTATGTTGGCAGCAACTAAATCCACCCTCGAGGGTTTTGTCATCCCCCGAGCCAATTTAGCCAGAACTGTCTTCATACTCGCCTGTAACATAGACGTAGAATTAGAAGTACATACATTATGAATAAGCATTTCATCGTACATATATGTTGCATATACCTACAGTTTTCCCGGCGTTGAATGCCAGAGCGATTTCTTTCCTTCTGGCCAGAACATTGTCGGTCGTTCCCTCAACCGCATTGGCGCTGTCAATGGTAGCATCGCAAGCACACCTCACTGCCGATCCGCGTGAACATCATCTGCAACATGCAAGGAAAAATTCGCACACTAAGTGTGCAACCCGACATTGCGTGGGTACGCTCGAGCGAATCTAATGACTCGCGAGCTAAGATCTTTTTGAAAATTCCTTCGCTGAAATAATCAGCGAAGGCGCACGCTAAGTGTGCGACCCGACATTGCGTGGGTTCGCTTGAGGTTTTTTAATTAGTTTTGTGCTAATCACAATTGGTTTTTCGTACTCCGTTTCTGTGGCCTCTCGGATGCTCATGTTCCTAATGTAGCGGCTGTCCAATATTTCGGGCAACATACAATGGACGTAGAATCGCGACAATTTCGATTTCATTTCATTATGCCAAAATGTGTCGTCTTTGCTTACTTTTATGGTTTTCATACCCTTTAGTGTCCACAAACAAAACAGACAATATTGTCGACCTGTTATGTGCAGTTGTCCCTGCACTTGGTAAAAATAGTGATGGGTTCTGCGTAATGCAGTACCTGCATCATCTTCAAATATTCTTCGTACTGGTTGAATATTTTTTATCGCTTCTTCTGGCGAGAACTTTTCTGCCGTCTTCGGGCATTTAATAACCACGATACCGTCGTCGTCAATTATGCCGTCCGGAGTTGCCCCCAAAAATGGTATCTCTGCATCAATGAAGAGACCGCATTTGCGGATTTCCACATCTTCCTCCTTCGCAAGTTGTTCGCGGGCAATATTCTCACACTGCCGACCATATTCAATGGCAGGCAGCTTCAATATGTTTGGATACAGCAGTGATTTTACCAAATTTCCACAGTTGGTTGTTTTCCTTCGCCGACACACTTTGCCAAAGTTCGACGCTGTAAGTAATTTGGATCGGTATGTATGCCACTCGTGGCTTGTATTTTGTTCCAAGGTATCCCTCTCTATTTTCTTTCGATTCGTCTGCCAATCCTGCAGCATCTCCATGTGCCTTTCTTTTTCAAAGTTCAATAGATGTTGCTCCATATCCGGTTTCTCTGCGCTAACTCCATAATCCGGGTCCGTTGTTGAACAAAACGGGTTTCTCACCTTCTTCGGAGAATTTCTGTTCCTTTCCTTTGCTTTTTCATTACTACCTTTCCTTCTTTCTTCTAATTCTTCTATCAATTTCGGCGGCCTCGCACCCTTGCCCTCTATTAGCTTCGATATCAGTTTTTGCGTGTTGTGCTGTACAACAGCAGCTGCACATCTCGCAGAATATGACCCTCTCTGGCCCCAATTTATCCTTTTCCCACCGGTATATTTTGCAATGATTGCATTGAGGCTCTCAACTGGATTGTTTGTAGTATTATGTAATAAACTTTCAGCATGAGCCATCAATGGACGGAAGATCTCATGCATTCGGTCATATATGCCGATTTGCTTGAGATGCGGTACCAAGTTGTCTTCTCCTGTATTTGCTGGGCGGTCGCAGAAATATCCTAGTCTTCGACACTCCTTGTGCTCTCCGAAAACGTGGCTAGGAATATTTAGTATGTCCGTTTGCAAATTTTTTATTTTTTGTTGGGTCGGAAGATTTTCCTTCGATCTGTAATCTGCAGCCTTCACGACATCTGTGCGCAGTCTACGAATATTATTTTCTACGGCTTTTCGATAAATTCCAGGTGGAGTCTTCTTTACAACATCTTTAATTTTGTTGCAAAAATTGCGCAATAAATGGTTCGTGCACTCAATCTTTTTAACACGAACCATCTCTGCCTTGTATGGATCACAATCCAAAATCCTTTTATACACGCTGCTGTCGCCATCGGCGATCAAGATATTATATATCAGACCTCTTTTTTGTATGCTGGTCTGGAAACCCTCAGCAATTGCAGCACTCTCCATTCTCTTGGACGTCTCATTTCGTCCCCAGTTCTTGAAGCACCTATGTTCTCTGGGGCTTTCCTTCCTCTTCGAAGCGTTGCGGCAAATCAAACACACTTTATTTTTCACACCTGCAAATAACACTTTTTTTGTGTGGTATCCCGCTATTGCACCAATACCGGACAAGGAGTCATACCTTCCAGTATGGTACGATCTCTTCATCCAGCTGCCGTCAGCCACGACGGGGATGAAAGGGATACCGGAAACTGAAACGTCGCCTCTTCGGACGGCTAATTGTTTCTCCTCTTCTGCCGCTGCTAGCATTTCTGCTTCAGCAAGACTTAACAAATCTGCAACAATGTCGTCATGACGTCTTCGATATTCCATCCTTGATATGTATGGAATGTTCATTGTTGCAAACATTTCTTCCATCTTTGCGTAACCACCTCCAGAAGTGATTGTAGCGAGGGCCGCAGTATAATGCAAGTCCATTGTTTTGTTGTCTGCCGTTTGACTGTGCACTTCCGCTTCATATTGGCACATCTTGCACTTCAGAGTTATCGTTGCTATGAATCCCGAGCGCTTCATCCCGATCACTTGCAAATGTTGCGTGGTGCATTCGAACGTTGCCGAGTGGTACCCTATCAGTAGTACCTGCTCCACCACGAACCGGAAGTCCGTTATGGTTAATCCTTCATCGATGATTGGCTGTGCACATGATTGCTCTTGCGTTCCTGGCTCGATGATGAAATGGGGCATTTCTTGACTTACCTCCGCTGCTTCGATCTTCTCGGTGCGCATCTTTCTTGCCGCTGCAGCTTGTTGAGTTCTATAAATGCAAAATATACAAACAAAAATAAAGGTTTTCAAATGAGTACTATACCGTTCGATCTAAATAGATTGATATTATTAATTAAATAATGTGAGCCAGTCACTGTGCCGTTGCAACCATTTCGAATCATAACCTGGACAATGTTTTCATTACAATTCTATAATGTGGGATTAATTTATAATAGAGTTGAATATAATTTTTATTTTGATTTCGGTTCGAGAGATATGAAATTATCTAATTGAATAATTGAATTTGATTTCTAATATACAGTTACGGGGTAATTTTCTTAGAAGTAAATAATTGGGTTATAGTTAATTAGTACTACGATTGTAATAATATAATTTATTTTATTTAGGTTTATTTGATTGAATTATATTGAACTGTTAATTATGAATTAATTTGCTTTGTTGGAGTGAGAATATATATATATTATTTTAATTGCGGCTAAAAAATTGGCTACAAAATATTTGTCGTACATACAATTTATGAATTCATCTAAAAATTTAAATAGTTTTTATACGAGTGAAAAGTAGAGATTAATTTTTAATATTACAGGGGGTAGGAACGCTAGTCGCTGGGTCGTGGAGTCTATGCGACCCTGGTTCATGCCCCGGGCGTCGGCTGACCCTTCGGAAATTCCGGGTTTATGGGACCTTATGGCTGTCAAGGTTTACGTCTTGTTTACGATGAGCCAAAAAACAGGAAAAAGGAAAAGATAGACATTACATAGTTAATCGTGTTAGTCGAATGCTATCAAGGTTTACGTGGAGTCTTTGCGACCGGGTTTACGACACGGACGTGACCATAAAGGAATGGATATCTCGATGTCAGTGCTTTCGATGATACAGAAATTTACGTGAAATATAAATGACGTATAAATGACACTAAAATCAGCTGCTTCGACCCGTTGATTTTGTTTTGCAACTTCATTCTAATGATTGAATATGGACTACAGCATATGTCAATATCAAAAAAATCCGAGAAATGGAAGTACAAAAGCGAGAAAGCGAAAAAATGTATTTCCAGCAGTAATGAGAACTTTTGCTCTTACCATATCGAAACATATTACCGAAATCGTAGTAACGAAACAAAATGCTCACTTACCTCTCCTTCATAATTTTTCTTTTGCTGTATCTTGGTGTGGTCAAGGTCAGTTTTTTCGATGCACCCCCCTTCATACGTCTAAGCAATTGGGAAGAAACCACATCCTCCCAATTCATTGAATTCACAACCTTTGGCATCGTTTCGCTACACTTTTGAAATTGTTAAATTTATCTGTTTCTATTGTTTACAATGAAATGCAGTAGAATAATGACGAATAGAGTAGAATATAAAAGTAGAGTCAAAAAGAGTAGAATTGAATAAAATAAAATAGAATGAAGTAGAATGAAATAGAATGAAATAGAAAAAATCTAAAACTATAAGAAATAAAAATCGCGCGCTTTTCACTCCTAGACCGTATCACTTGGAGAACAAATCACGACTGAACGCGACGTTAAAACGCAGAGAACAGCTGAATGGGAGTCACGTTACGATACTACTAATACATGTAGCTTTATCGTCTACGAAAGTGTAAACAAATCATTTTCGAACTGCAAACAGCGGTAGCGGGAAATTCGAAATAGGGAAAGCAACCGTTGTGTGGGATCATGATTTGGACCAGGGTATGCTTGCGATGCTACCATTGGACATTGCCACTGGCAGACAACCAATGATATTATTTGAACCATTGGCAGACAACCAATGACATTATTTGAACCATTGGCAGACAACCAATGATACTATTTGAACCATTGGCAGACAACCAATGATACTATTTGAACTATTGGCGCATCATATAGTCCCATTTTGAAAATCCCCCCACCACAAACACGGCTCCGAGACCGACACTGGGCCTAACTTCGAACTGCGAAGGGTCGCAGTTTCATTCAACGTTGAACTCTTGGAGGAGTAAGGAACCAAGAAATAAGTACATACATAGTAAGTACATACTAATATATAAACTATGTATGTGGCATTAGAATTTCAAAGTTTTGAAACGTTTGCGTACCACGAGCCACTTTCGCGCTCTTCAGATTTTGGGTTGAGAAAAGCCAGGGCATATACATGTAGTATATTTTTCGTTGAATATAAGTTAAAATATTAGTTATGTAATCGAAGGAGCGCGATCGCGCTCTTTGGCGTTTTTCGATCCTGTTTTTTTAGAACCATCTGGTATGCAAACGATTCAATTGATTTTATTTCGAATTTATAACGCGATAAAATTTAGTATTGTGGAAATTTGTTCTAGTAATCGTGTAGCAATTTATTTTAATAATATTATTTTTTTTGCAGAAATATGGAACGAGAAGTCGAACAAAAAATGCAGGAAATGCAGTTAGAAGAAGCAAACGCATCCGCCGGATCAGCAGCGGCGAACACCGCCGCAGCATCAACGGCGACGTCAGCAGCGGCGAACACCGCCGCAGCATCAACGGCGACCTCAGCAGCGACGGACACCTCCGCCGCGAACGAGCCGCTGGACTCAATATTAGCGCGGCAGCGAGAAATCGCTGCCGCGTACGAGTCCGGGAGGGCTGTAAGTATATGCAATATATGTGTAAGAAACAGAATGTATATTTATAATATATATACTTCTAATTCTGCTGTTATGTTACAGTCACAATGGAGGAATATCCTTGGGCAGCTGGCCAGAGGGCTGGCGAGGCCTAACCTGCCAAATCTGGTGGCAGCAAATGTAAGTAAATGAAACATACTTTTACATATAATATAATATAATATTATGTATAATGACAAATAATAATAATAATATATACTTATATGTTGCAGAGAGAGCTGAAGAAGCTACTGAAGAAGACTATGTATGGCCCCCAGAAGAGGGGGGAAAAAAGGAAAGGGAGAGGAGGACGAGGAGGACGAGGAGGACGAGGAGGACGAGGAGGACGAGGAGGACGAGGAGGACGAGGAGGGGGGAGCTCTAAATATATAATAAATTTTTATTAAAAGGATCGTTTTCACCATATCTGCTGTTTATCTTATTTACGAATTACTCCATCGCCATCACTTTTTTCCTGATTTCCTATAACACTGTCCGACAAAATCAAATTTTTTTTCTGGGTTCCTATGGTCACTATGAAATTCTTGTAGAGCTTCACTCCCTGTAGAAGAATCCGAAAACCGAATTGTTCCATCACCCTCAGTTTTTTAAAGAAATGAACTTTTGTAAAAACCCAAAATTTTCGATACAAATGAGGTATTGTATGAAAAGTACACACGTGGGATATTTCGTACATATACCTTCTTTCATATAAAAGTAATAATAAAACTTTTAAGGAAAAGATTTAATATCATATTCATTTAAGAAATAATCCAAGTCATAATTCTAATAGATGTTATAAAATATAAAATATATAAAATTCTGATTCGTCTGGTACTGCTACTGAGAGACACATTCGTTCTTCAGGCCACCTGTGCCGCTGTAGGAAGCGTACGCTTTTGATGTTTCTGTTCCTGTGTGAAGCAAGGTGACATTCCGACGTCTCCGACGCCTAATCTAATCGCACCGGATATGCTCTTATAAACACTTACATGTATAAAAACGCGCGGACCTCCGAATAAAGCAGTCATTGACCAGTTCGATTCTAACTAAGCCACACCTTGTTCATGTCATTAAAAATCTTCATTATTCGCTCCGTGTTCTAAGCGTTACTTTGGTATTTTCTACGGAAATACTTAATTACTTTCGTTCAGACAAGATCTTTTGTGAACTGTTGATGTAATAATTCTAAATTTCGCGATTATTTGAATTTATAACCTTCTTCATACTATAAAGAGTAGTATGAAGAGTATAAAGAAGCATACGTCATTTCTTCAAGACCTGATACGATCCCGTGACACCTGCATGAACAGTTGGAATCTTTGCCGAGTGCCGAGTGATACAACTTAAAATCTCTGGCTTTATTTTGTTTCAATAATGAAAAGACAAATGAGAGAGTTAGTTCTTAGTGAGTCATATGGCAGTGAAAAAAAGACCTGTTACGATATTCACACAAATTCGGATAGCAGCGATGAGGAAGAGATCGGATTGCCCAGAAGGAGAAACATAAATAAAATTGCATCGTCAGATCGTTTACGAGAATTGGTCTTGGAAGAAGAAAGAAATGTTGATGATACTGAGGAAGCTACAATTCAACATAGTGAATGGAATGAACATATTGGAAAAGGTAAATTGTATGATATGGTATGATTAGCGATGTTGAATTGGTAAATAAAATAATACGAAATAATAATTTATGCAAAGGAAAACAACTTTACCCTCGGACAAAAATTAATCTATAGTTTACTTAGGATTGAGATTCCAAAATATCAGATTACGTTTCCGCCGGTTCCGTCAGCTCGCACCGACGGTGACGTAACCTGTATATCAAAGATACCGCCATATACCATCGCCGGTGTCGTTAGAACACATCGTGCTCTGACCATTAGTGATCCCAGTACTATCGCCCAGCGCGCGGCAGAATATCTTCGTGACAACTGTTCGTATCAAGTAAGATGGACGTGCCAATATTCGAGTGAGCAGTTCGGGAGTGGGATATTTCGATTCAGAAAAGTCTAAGCTGGGGGGCTTCGGTTGTAGAAATGTACATTTCTTTATTATTGTTGAGATATTTACAGTATTCGACGAGCGTTCTTGCTGCAACTGCCGCGCCGCTCACGACTTCCCCGCACGCCACTTTCCCCTGGTCTAGTAACGTGGCGCGCGGCAGAACGGGCTCATGAAGCAGGAATCAGTTTCATGAAACTCAGTTTGTGAAACGGTTTTAACGACATGGCAACATTGCGGCGAGGAATGAAATGTGGCAACCATGTTTAGTCGTCTTTTGATTCAAAATATTTTGGGTGGAAGTGTAAAACTATGTAATTTGTCGATCTGTATTATCGACTGTAAGTAACTATAGTTACCGGCAAGCTCGCTGTGGTGCATCTTTTGCTTGGAAGAGAACTGTGACGCTAGTAGTGAAGAATGTCGGAAGCTCGAGGTGGTGTTTCCGATACACAATTCACATCAAGTAATCGTGTGTCTTAATTAACTAAGTAATCTACTGAAAATACACTCCACTGCCTTTGTACATGCCTTATCTCGGGGTCTTCGGATGCGAATTTTCGATTCGAGCTCTATATCTCTCGATATTTACGAAAAACTGTTAGCGGCGGCCATCTTGTGTCGTCTTTTTCGTGAATTGTCACCACTCTGGCCGAATATTGCAAATATCTCCGCAATAACTGCAAAACGGATATTTCTACATCCGAAGAACCCCAGTTTAGTCTTTTGGGAATCTAAATTTTCCACTTACGAACTGCACATTTCGATATTAAAGCGTCAGATTTACTTGATAGAAACCTCTAAAACTAATATACGTATATGGCTTTTCTTCTATGTGTGGGTCGTCATAGTGTGCGAAATCCCGGCCCCCTAAGAAGGGGCATTATCGCATCCTTGCACGGGAGTTCGAGGCCGCGCATGGGCCCGGGAACTTCCCGACATCTGCAAACCATTCCCCAAATTGCCCGTTGTCCCAAGACGTACCGTCTTCCGCGATCCGCGGCGCGCTATGGGCCTGGGGTCCAGTGTTTATGGCGGGCAATACTGCCGATGGCCAAGAGTGTGGACCATGTGCCTTGGGGCGACCGGAAAACTCCCTTCAACATGGAGCGGGTGACAGGCCCATACCCTAGCCGGTTTCACGGGTCCCAAGCACATGGGACAACATGGGTAACAACAAAAATACCGTTATTAAAATATAAAAATTATAAATTAACAGAAACAACGACAATAACCTCTTGACGCTCCATACGGTTTCGGCCACAGAGCCTCTTTAAACAATACTCGTTTTCATCGATGGACGTTCTAGGTTTCTCCTAACGTTCTTACAGTAAATTCTCTCCAATTGTCCCTCAGATTGTAAACAGAAATGAACAATTTGGGAAGAGCAGATATAATTATTTAAGCCTGCTCTTCCCAAATTGTCCATTTTTGTTTATATGCTGAAGGACAATTGAAGAGAATGTACTGTATACAGGGTGTCTTAAAAATGTCTCGCAATTAAAAAAGTGGGGGTTCCTAAGGTCACTTGAAGTAAATTTTTCTTAGCGAATCCTCAGCAATCCGCGGCTTTGTTTACGAGTCATTAACGAGAAACAGTGACCAATGAGAGGCAGGATCAGCTAGCGCGAGACGGGCGAGCCAATGAGCGGAACTGGGCTTCGGTCGCTCGTTGGTCGGACCGCCAGGTGCCAGCCGAGCCCGACTCTCATTGGTCGCTGTTTTTCGTTAATAACCCGCAAATAATGCCGCGGATTTCATTTTCGCTAAGGAAAATGTTACCTCAAATGACCTGAGGAACCCCCTATTTCCGGATTACGAGACATTTTTGGGACATCCTATATAGTAGACGAGAAGTCGAATTATTCAGACAATTTTCAAAGGAAGAAAGTACATAAAACGCAAGAAGTTCAAATAAAGACTATCCTTAATAACTGAGAAGTCTGAGACATTATATTAATATATTAACATACTGTATAACATACATTATATTAACATACTAATATTGTTCGTATGATTTTACTGAATAAAAAGAACATCACATGTTTAGCGGGAAAGCAAAATTCACTTCATTTAAAAAATTTCTCATAAAAGAAAGATGTTCGCAAGTATAGTAATTGTAAAAGAAGAAATGAATCAAGATCAGAGTCATTTAAAAAATCGAATTGAAAAAATTGAATAAAACTATGCAAAAGCACTTAGTAAATGTAGCATAATTAGAAAGAAAAGTAGCAAAAGATTAATACAATATCTTATACTGTGTTTTCATATAATAAATGACGATTTCTATATTATTGTCTTATTTCCATTAGATACAGTGATTTGCAACATACAGTTTTATTCTTATCTCGCAGCTGCTATCGCTTAAATCATAACTTACATAAATTAAATTCATATTGGATCGCGGACAGATAGATCGTCGACATGTCTTTGGAATCAACTACATTTTGCTGCGATTTTTCTGTCACAATACACGAATTTATGAATTTCTTCATTTTCTTATCACTTTGCACCACTCCTCTTGTCTTCGATACATTGCGTGCGATCAACTCTAACAATTCGATGTACATAATTAAAATGCTAAAACAATGAAAACAAGAATGTTACACTTTCAATCACATATTATACAGAATTGTTGCAAACTTCCAACAAAAGTTGTACGCATAAACATACAGCTTTAAAAAAAGAAATGAAAAAGCGATTCAGTTTCAGTCATTTCTACACATTTGGCAATTTTACTTTAAAACCCCATGCTAGTCCCACAAATTTCACGCAATCGGATCAACAAAATGCCTACCTGGCTTTTTTAATAAATTTAGTTATGTTAATTTGACGTAAAAGAAGTGGATTCAAGTAGCAAAAAGGCAGGCATTTTGTTGAGCCGACTGCGTGAAATTTGCGGTACTAACATGTGGTTTTAAAGTAAAATTGCCAAATGTGTAGAAATGATTGGAACTGAATCGCTTTTTCACCAACAAGAATGTACACGAACTGTCAGAGTGCAATTCGAATAAAACATTCCCAGCTCGTAGAACAGCCAAAAATAATAGCTACGTATTTTTCTAGCGACATATACGCATGTAAATATTTTGGTTTGTCTCTAAACCGCTTGCGAGGTAGCGCTTTGAGTCTGGAACTTTTTTGGGTGGTTCTATCAGTTATGCTCGAGTTGCGGTTCACAAAAATACTGATCTATTATTTTCGGTTGCTTTACAAGTTTCTGTAGTTTCATCAAAGTCTTAACCGTCTCCTAATGTGTATCACAAAATATTTATAAACCGCGAATTTTATGCAATTATGTTGTAGGTGAATAGTTTTCTAAATTTCCATCTAAATTTCCACTGAAAATGACGTTGGGAACTGTTGAACGTAAAAGCAACTGTTAAGTCTAATAATAATTGAGAATACGAATTCGGTGAATGTTAATTATTAAATATTTTGTATTGACACAGATTATAAAAGTGAGATCAAAAATTGTCTAGATTCAATCTAATACTCTCGTTCAGTTGTGATAGTGGAAAGAATATTTATTTAGTAAGAATATACTTCTAAGATTATTTAATAAAAAATATGTGCTGTTAAGGATGTTTTAGAAGAACATTTTCAAAGAATATGTGCTAAGAAGATTTTACAATAATAAGATTATACTATTAAAAATATTTGATAAAAATATACTGTTAAGAATAATCTATAAGAATATTTGATAAGAATATGCTATTAAGAATATTTGATAAGAATATGCTAACAAGATATTTAATAAAAATAAACAGTTAAATTAAAAACTGTTATAAGTATCTATTTTTATTTTTCCCATGAAGTTTAATATACTAATCAATTGCATAACCGTTTTACTTATTTAATTTATATTTATAATTTAACATATATTTAAACAATATTTTGCGTCGAATTAAAATATACACTACCATCTCCAAGCAAAAAACAAAAATACTATAAGCGGAAAATCTCACCCACATCACCGGGTGAAAGCAACCTCGAAAAATAATAAAGACTGTAGCTTATAAAAAGTATTATAAATAAAGGAAGTAATTCTTATTATCTATATATCCACATAAATCACAAAACTTCTTATATTTGGAGCATCTTACGCGATACCAATGACTACTACACCTCACACATTTAAGCCTCGTCACTTTTTGTGATTTCGAAATAGTCCTTTCTGCATATAAAGTCCTTAACAGTCCTTACGCGTTCATTTTGGTTCTATTCTTTTAATGACATGTCACTTTCTTGTAAAACTGGATTATCTCTGCTCGAGTCGAATGATTGTTCCAATTGTTTTCTACGTTTCTTTACATTCTTCTCCCCTTTTAATTGAAACATTCCTATGTTTCTTTATAGTTCCCTTGTTCTTCTTTGTCTTAATGTTCTCTGAACTATTTATAATGTTTGCAAGTTGCTTACCGTGTTCTTTGACCATGACCAGTCGCAATTGTTTGTGGAAATACGGGCATTGTCTTGCTAAGCCAAACGGAATTCTTTGAAAATTAAGCTATTTCCAACTTAAAAAGAAAACAAATTCGCATTTTGAAGAAAACCAGATAGAAGAATAAAAATTCCATTGAAGGACGAAACAATTAATGTGTTCGAACTCTCCCGGATTAGTTTGGTCGGCCTATGCCAAGATTACGGGAGAGATCGTCCGCATTTTTAATATAAAGTAGAAATGAATACATGCGTACTATTGAGGTTACACAGTAGTTACATAGTAGTATATCCCTTGAGAAAAATTAAAATGGTGTAAATAAATTTACTTATGTGTCAATTACTACTAAGAATATATATTAGTGATAAAACTTTCAGATCCGCCTAAAGCATTAAACGCAATTTGCAAGGATACAGTTTTGCGACAATTGCAATACGTGATCAACAATCAATTTATTAAAGTGTTTTCCGACTTTTAGCACAACGCCATATGGCGTTTTTGTTTCACTGGCTGGCCTCTTCCGCTGGGCGAACTCTCTCGGACTTAATCTATAATATAATTATAAGTAACTCGAAATCAGAAAACATCGATATTTATGAATAAATCGGAAACAAATTAACGATTACAAAGAAGAAACAACGGAACAAAATATTATCTAAACATTCGGATTAAAAATTAAATTAACTTAAAAACATAATAAATTGATATGTGACACCAATGTTACGCCGAGCCACGGATGGTTAAATAATTGTTACTGTTTTATATTTCATCGTCCCATTATTATTAATTGTTGTTATCTAACCTAATTTAATCGACGGGATGCTCATTACTAGACTATGGATTTTATGCATTTATGGCAAAATTGAGTAGTTGAAATTTGAAGTAGTAAAAATATTAAAAGAATTTTGAAATGTCAGCGAGAAGCATTTTTAATCCATTAAAATTATTAACACTACGGCAAATGTTACAATAGCACTTGTTAAAAATCAGAGTAAATATCTTATTGTTACCTTTATAAACTAATATAAAACAGCTGTTTTTTGTGCTCCGTAAATCTAATGTTAAAGAAAGAACGTTCTATTTAGCTTCTATTTTTTTCAATTGACACAAGCAATTCTTATTTTGCACAAAAATCGACAGATTACTCATTGCTGTTATAACAACACAAATTTTATGATCGATATGACTTTGGAAATCAAATATTTTTAAACACGGTATGCACCTTACTATAAACATAAATTCCCTATCATCGTAAACTCCGTGCGAAACTCAGTCAACATAAACTCTTTACTATGGCTATTAATCTGCAGAGCTGGGATTTACGTCCATTCAAATCTTATGGGACAAAATACAGTGTACTTATGCGGTAAGAATTATGGTTTCCGGAAGAAAGTAGGACACATCAGAGTTCCAATTTGCATAGCTGTATTCCGAGGATTCTCCTGAACGAGATTATGTGGTTTAATCATATTCTTTAATGACCGTTAAACTGAAGAGAATATTTAAAATGCAGCAAATTTGTAGATATATTTCAATTTACAGTAGAAGTACAGTAATTTCTCCCTAATTCGCGCTCAGGCTGCGCACAAAAATGAACAATTTGGGATTATTCGACGATTAGTCGAGCCTTGCGGCTCCTTTTTATAGTTACCGATTGTCAACAACTATAAAAATGAGCCGCAAGTCTCGAATAATCGTACCTCCTCTTCCCAAATTGTCCATTTTTGTGCGCAATCTGAGCGCGAATTAGAGAGAAATTACTGTATTACAGAAAAAACATTCATTAATTAAATAAATATACAATGTTAAGGTCACACGTGACCCCAGTATAGTACCACACACTGTTCACATTAAAAGTTATACAGTGGTTCTATTATCAATCCACAGATTTCTTGAAAATGGCCATTTGTTGTTGCTGTAATTGATTTTTCATTTCATTTATATAATTAGTAAAATATCTTTCTCGTTATTTATTAAAATAAAACACTTTGAAATATGGAAAAATATGTGTGAACTCTGAAAATGTAACCTAAAATAAGAAAAATATTGAAAATCGAATAAATAGCGTAAATATCGCAAAAAAATGTAGAAGTTATTTTGAGTCTATAATTCTTCACACCACTGTATATTGTATTTATTTCTGGAAATAAATTGAAGAGCATTGTAAAAAATTGACGCATTTTTAGTGCCCTTTTCGCTTTAATTATGATTCAAGCATGTCTCCGTAGTTGCAATGTAACATCGAACAATACCACTTTGTTCGGGAGAGTTCGCAGAACACTACTATGCAAGTTGGAACCGTATAATTGTTTCTGTCGAAGCAGAAAGCGAAGAAATTACTGTCTTGTGACGAAACATGATTTATTGGATGAATGGCAGTTGTGTATCTGCATGTTTATAGTTGCGCATAAGACGATATCAATCGCTTCATCGCGGTCTACGTTTCCGGAAAGATATTTTTATTTTATGCGGTATAGTTATTCGACAGTTGTAAAACTCGGTTGTGAATGGAGCGTTAAATCGATTGAGCTTAACAATGAGGATTAACAAAATTACTAAAATCAATAGATTACTGTACATTTAGCTTAAATTACATGTACACTGTTAAAAATTAAAGAAGTTCTCGTAGTTGAGAGTTTGATGGAGCTAAAATTCGTCTAAAATTTTGTTAAACATGCTTATATGTTTATAATCTTATAAAAGATATAATCGTCGTATTTGGCGGCGTTTATGATACCTTTTCAATCAAGAATTTAATAAAGTCATATTAAATATGCAAACATTTAATTAAGTTAAAAGCATGACCTTCTGCTGAGGTTATGTGAATCAAAGTAAAAAGCGTTTTTGTGAGCGAAAAAAGAACAAGAAGACAAGTATGTAATACACGAGAGTTTTTTATTTTATTTGTCATTCCAAGTAATAAAATTTAAGAAAACATTTCAATCATCGTCTAGTCCCTCCATCATCTAAACAAATTCAAGTCATTTAGTTTAGTTTTAAACAAGTTATTGCGTTTTAAAAGGTGTAAGAACACTTTTGTGGGCCGTTGTATATCGTATGCACGACTAAACAAAATGTAAACACACAAATAAGACAATTGCATTTCCACTCACTTTCGTCCTACTTCTTTAATAGTAGCGTCAATCGATAGTTGAAATTTTACCGATTAAAATGAGTCCAAACACGATGTAAATCGGACTATGTTTAATAAAGAGCTTATTATGCAGAGTGGATCACGAAAATTAGTTGGTCTTGAAAACTTGAAATCCATATATTTAACAATTTTTCAAAAAATACATAGTTTAAAAGTTATTTAAGGTGTACGAGTTGTGTATCTTTCGACTCACCCCGTAGATTGCCTAAGAATTAATTCAAGATAGCTGAGAAGGATCTCACACGTGACCCTTGTCTATAGAAACTATAGAAACCCTTGTCTATAGAATCTTTACCCTTGTCTATAGAAACGTGCGTCAGAGTTGTGAAGATTTTACAATTGAATTACTCACAGAATTTTAATTACAAAGTGATTCAATTACATTATAATTCAAACCCACTGTAATTTGTAATTCAGATCTCCGTGCAATTAAATGTGATTCGCAATTCAATAGGAATACAATTACAAACTACTAAGTAATTCAGTTACATTAATTACGAATTACGATGGAATTGAATTAAGATTAAGAATTACGATGAAACTAAATTAAAATTACGAATTATAAAATAGTAAATGAATAAAAAATAATAAGAGAATAAAATACACAGAAGAGACAAAAATTGGGTATACGATAGAAGAACATACAAATGTATCACAGTTCTTCAAAATTCTGGAGTGTAATTTGAAGAATTGTATTTCAATTTCATTGTACATCAATTACACTGCATTTCAGTTGCATTATATATCAATAATATTGCATTTAAATTACATTGTATTTCGTTTACATTGTATATCAATTACACTGTATTTCAATTAAATTGGAATTCACACACACACAATTACATTGTGTGTATTTCACACACACACACAATTACGCTCATAATTAAAATAAAGTGTAATTGATTTAACTAAAAGGTTTGAATTATGTAATTGAATTACAACGTAGCTCTCTCTCTCTGTGTGTGTGTGTGTGTGTGTGTGTGTGTGTGTGTGTGTGTGTGTGTGTGTGTGTGTGTGTGTGTGTGTGTGTGTGTGTGTGTGAAATACTATATAATTGAAATGCAATGTAATTATATTGCGAAACTGAGTTACAATAAAATTGAATTAGCGCAACTTTGGCCTGAGTCGTGTAAATTTAAGCGTACGGATTTCATATAAATTTAACTGGGCATTACCCTATTGAGGAAATTATTGTAGACCAGGAAGCAGCGAAATAAATCGTGATTTGACAGGTGAACAAATGAAAAGGGTCATTAGCAGAAAATCGTAATGATTCGGAGATAAATACGGAACAACTGAAGAGATCAACGCGATAGTGGCATGAACACGCTCCTACAAAGTACTCAGCACATCCGTGCGACTCCTCAATATCGTGCGCCAGCTCAAAGCGAATTCTTTTCAGACGATATTGGAATCTCTGAAGCCTATCGCGCTTTGCTGCGCGGCAATCACAGGAACGGAACGCGTTGATCGATAACGCTTTCCGGCGGCTCGGTTTTTTCACCGGTTCACAAATAACAGACGCATTGTCGGAGTTCGCGTCATAACAACAAGAACCATATCGCTCGAACGCTTTCATTCGCTTCGATCTTTCCGCGAGCAACGAGAACTAATTAATCTGTTCACGCTGGGAAACGAACTGTTGTTGGTTGAGCGCACACGAAGATAATTGGTGGCACGATTTTCAAAAGAGCGATCAACAAGTGGATCGGAAAATTACTTTTTCCGTGGATATTGGAAACGCTAACTTATCACGAGACTACGGATTTTATGCATTTATGACGAACATGAATACTTGTAATGGCAAAGAGCTGGTAGATTAAAAACTGTCGATAATGTCAATATGTTACTTTCAACCAGAGTCGAGCATTGTGCGAAGAATTTATTCGAGTTATTCGAAATACTTTTTGAGTAAATTCTTCGAATAAAATTTTATTCGAGAAATATTTCGAATAAATTCTCCGAATAAAATTTTATTCAAGAAATATTTCGAATTAATTCATCGAATCAAATTTTATTCAAGAAATATTTCGAATAAATTTATGAAATAAATTTTAATTCGAAAAACATTTCGAATAAATTCTTCGAATAAAATTTTATTCAAGAACTATTTCGAATAAATTTATCAAATAAAATTTCATTCAAAAAACATTTCGAATAAATTCTTCGAATAAAATTTTATTCGACACATATTTCAAATAAATTCCTGGAATATTTTGATTAAATTCTCCGAATATCTCCATATTTGTCTTTTATTTGATAATGCTCAGTGTGATAGCAGCACATGATAGCAGCACATGATAGCAGCAAGCGTTAAATGGATGATAAAGTGCGTGATGTATCTCCTTTCTGCAGAATTAATACCAGAAAAAGCTTCATCCACCAGCGATTTCACTGTCTGCTCCGTCTGAATGTAATTGTAACTCTCATCAGGAAGCTGAAAAAGCACGCGTCGTTATGCATGGATGACAAGACGGTCCAATATTGGAAAATTCGGATAATAGAGCTCTGGAGTTCTGCTGCACATAATATATCCGGTATAATGGAAATTATGAACGATTTCGGAGCATTGCAGCAGCTCGAAGCGTGCTTTTGAAAGCGCAGTGCCACACATGCGAACTCCGTTGGAAACTCAATTATTGATGTAACAAAACGAATGCGCGGGCTCGACGAAGCTGGTTGCAATTTTAGTGTAGACCGGGCCAACAATTTCGTAAAAAGTATCGCATTGTTCATTCATGCGGTTAATTTTCTCGAGACACGCTACCGTTTCTTGAGACTCGGACATCAATTATCCATAGAATGCATAGGTAAAAGAATGTGATAAACAAAGTCTACAAAACATCGTTATTACGATTACGAGAAGTGAAGCCTCGTATTTTACGCATTTTTCGCTTTCTTGTTCAGTTAACAATTTAACTACCACCTAAGTAACGCAGTAAATTCTCCTTAATTGACCCACAACTTGTACACAAAAGTGAACAATATGGGAACAGGAGGTACGATTCACATTAGAATCCTCCCTTAATGTCGAAGGTTGTTAATAACAAAGTCAGAAAGATAAACTGGATTTCGCAGCGCCGCACAGTGAACCGGATCGAAAATTTTAACGACTTCTTCGTATAACTTCTGAAATGTAAAAGATATCGAGATGCGGTTGGAACCATATAATTAAAAAAAAAACACACGATTTAAATATACTTAATTATTTCTTTTTTATGTTTTAAACTTAATTGTTTGAAAAAATTTTTGTTTCATACCTTAGTTTATGATTTTCCAGATAATTTAGATCGCAAGTTGAAAAAACATGTAATTTTTCAAATTAGGCATGCAAAAAAATGAGTGTGTCAAATAATATTATATGTAGAATTTTTGATGACATTTACAATTTTATTATTCTGAAAACTGGAAGTAATCTTAACATTTTCATGAATAGGTTTTCATTACCCTTCTACTGTTAAGTAAGTATAGGTTGATATAGACTTGATAACTTACAATGATAACATTAGGTGATCTATTTACGTATCGTATTTGCAGAATCAGAATCCAGTGACATAGTTTTTTTAGAACATGATTTTATTCTAAGGCTTGATGTACGTGGATCGAATGTTAATAATAATCTATGAAAAATATCTTCATTTGTACCAGGTATATCACCTAATCCCGAAAAATATGACCTTCAAAAAGGAATTATTTTCACTGCAACTTGTGTTCCTTCGAACCATACAATCTATTTCTTTAGCATTACTGAGTATCGTTAACGAGATAACGAAGATACATACTACTTTATAACAGCTTTAGCGAATCATCCTATACATATAATACACACTCAATATAATAAATATATAATAAGACTTAAAATGAATGGAACAGAAGATAATATAAAATTTAAAGTTTTAGATAGTACATCAAAATTGCCTTGAAATGTCGTGCTATGCAGTCTCTGAACTCTCTGATTGCAATGTTTCCACTGAATGCGGAACCGAAAGCGGATAACCTAAGACTGGATCGGTATCATAGTATAAACATATCCTGTCCTAAACAGCTCCTTCAACGAGTTTATTATTGTTTTAAGAATTATGTATGATGCGTGCGGTCGCACACAATACCTGTTATTCAATTTGAAGAAGAAAAGTCCTGAATATTATTTTTTAGGTTACTAGTTCGTTTCGTTTACTTATATATTTCATGGTTATCAGGAATAATCTAAAATTTTCAATATCTATTGATTTATAGATAAAGAAGCGTTTTGTAATACCGATTCGAACACTAAGAGATCATCTTCGATAGCTCTAACCTCAAAGTAACGTAACGCCGATATCTTTAAACCGTAACAATCTGTAATATAGTTCGTACTAGTATGTAAGTACTAAGTACACTAGTATGTGTTTTAGTTACATACAACAACAAATCACTAGAATCTTCGGTTCGACCCACTGTACGCCGTGCGGCGGAGTGGGGTGGCGAGGATGTCAGAGAAGTGCTCACGAGTGATGGAGTGAAGGAGAAGAACCTACTCCCATTCCTAATGTTTCCTTCTCTACGATTCCCCCACCACTTGCGAGCTCTTCTCTGACATGCCTGAACGCGATGCGGCGCAATGGCTTGTCTTTCTGGCTTTGTGGCAGACAACTTTAACATTAAATATCTCAAAAACTATAAGCAGCCTGCGCTTAAAACCGGGTATCATTGGATTCATTTTTACGAGCTCTACCACTGTACAAGATCTCGTCAAAAAGTGAGTGTCACACCTGGGGACATCTCTCTTCGTAAGTGCAGAGAGCGCGACACGAAACGGCGGCGCATAAAATTTCAAATTGCCAAGCGTTATCGGGCTTCATGGCTTGTTCGATCCGATCGGACGAAGAAATCGTGCGGCGGGCGACCTTGGAAACCGTTCCAGGAAGTCGGTTCGCCACACCTCGTTTCCAGCGAAATTAGTCCACGAATTTCGGCGAGGAAGCGGCCCGTCACTTCCTCGCGATATCGACCAACTTTTCTAGGATGATTCTAAGAAAAAGAACACGGAGCGTACAATTAAGTAATTTAGCACGTCCATCGCATCGGCCCGCGGATATTCGTGAAGCAATCGGTGGCGTGCCGAATTATTTAAATTACTGGAATTGGATCATGCGACGCCTGCACGATGTATACCACTTCCTATGCACGGGGTGTCCATGAAATCTGCATGGTTCCTGCATAATTTTAGATCGAGAGATCGCTTACTGTATTGCGAGATTAATTGTATAACTGATTTCGAGGTTTGGATCATTTTTTTCGAGGTGAACAGTATTATTGAAATTTTTTAATAGAATTTTTCTTTTTCTATTCATGTGCTGATATGTTTTAGAAACTGCAAATGAAATTAGTTAATGAAACTATTTTATCATTTCTGTAAGATAAATTATCTGTCTACAGATAAATCAAAGTAAAAAAGATAAATCGATCACATCGTCCTATAGTTTACAATCAAGACGAATTAACCATAAAAATATCATTTATGCAATTTATATTCTACAATGTTGTGTAGATGGTAATTATGAGAAATAATGTATTTATTTGTTTGCATTTGAAATAGATTACAATCAAAGTGGTTTGATTGTAACAATTTCTTATAATTTATATTGAATAAATACTATAATAAACAGTATCAATTAGAAGAAGAAATATGGTAATTTATTTACATTACTCGTCTAGAAAAAGTTCAAAACTTGATCTTCTCTATGAAGAATATGTATACAGTAATGTTTGTAAAATGAATGTATTTCATTTAAAGTTATAGTAAAATTACAGTTTAGATACATTTACAGTGTTTTTAATTTTAGAAACCTGATATAGTAACAGACTTAAAAAAATTATTGTTGCACGTCTTATTTTGCAACATTGTCGTGCAATACAACCTTGGAGAATATATAATTATTTTTTTAAATATAAATATTGATTCAATGCTGTTGAATTTCCTCAAATTAATTAATGCGTGATTGAATATTAGATAATAATACAGATCTACACAGAGTGGGTGAAAAATTGTTTATTATATTACATTTATAAAATGTATTTCTCTATTGAAAATGTTTTTTTTCATTTTCATAATATTCACAGAAACATAGTTGCAATACATGATTCTCTAATGTTGTGTGTTCCAATAATTACTTTTATTAGTATGCTTATTTAGTGTATGTCTCCTATGTTTATTTAAATAAATGTACAAATACAGAATTATAACTAAACACTTACAACATTTGAAAGAAGGTTGAAAAAAGAATAACACATTTTTCATTTAAGGCTTTGTTTTCAAGAAAACCGAATGGGAAGATGCGTCTAGTTCGCGTGGCTTGAAGTATGAGGGGAAGTAGAATAGATATGTTATGGCCAGACGTGCCACTTGATTCGCGCCTATTATCTTTCTCAACCTAATATTTTTCGAAAACGGACTCTTAAGTGAAAAAAATGTTACTCTATTCTTCGACTTATTTTTACTTGTATTAGATCGAGTCATAATTAACTTTCGTTTTTTTATCATTTTCTTTATTTATTTTATGTGCTTTTAATTTTATTTATATCGAGCCGTTATCAATTTAGTGAAAGCAAAAACAATAGATTGAAAGTTATTTATTACTTGACCTATTAGAATCATTCCCTATCGTGTTGTATAACGATTTTCGGTACGCCTTATACAAGGTGTCCCAAAGTTATGTTACTTCCGTAAAATGAGGGGTTCCTCAGGTCATTTGACGTAACTTTTTCCTTAGCGAGAATGTAATCCTCGGCATTGTTTACGAGTTATTAACGAAAAACACTGGCCAATGAGAGGTGACGGTGCGAGAGAGAGGGTCCGCGAGAGAGTCCGCAGCACGAGGCTTTGACAGAAGGTCGGGACGGACTCGAGCCGCGAAGTATTGAACAAGTCACGAAGCGAGAACTTTCCGGATTTTTTTTACTACATAACAGTGATATTTTTAAGAAAAACGCTGATCACCTTTACTTTAGAACGTCTGAAGAATATTCACTAATTTTTCAGACTCGAAATAATATGTAGTTTAACCGTGACAGCCGTTTTAATTTTCTAGTGTGCATGACTCCTTATGTGTACCATATGAAATTTTTATGCAAGGTGTACAGTAAAGATTAACAAAGTTCGTAAATGATATTTTAATTTAAATAATTCCGTGTACGAACAGAATTCAACGAATGATTCGCAAAGCTGATTTAATAATAAATAATCGCGTTAAGGTACGTAAAGGATTTGTTTTTTAGAGAAATATGAAAAATATTATCGATAAGAAACTCATCCATTTAGTTGAGGATGCATTTGCTGACTCGTACGTACTGACCTCGTACAACGGACAGCTGATCCCAGGTCGATGACCGCAACATTCGAGGGATACTGTCGGTGGAACCTCTGGTATGGTTATTTGCGAAATTCACTTACACTGCACTGTCACCAAACACTGATCAGTTATTTAATCTCTGATAATCCGAATCACTTGTGGATATTTAAGAAAGATCACTGAGACTCGTTCGCGGATAATCGTTTATTCGACACGTTCGTTTGGAAGTCGACGTTTCACTGCCGAAAAATTCAGGTCTTGACTGTGGGCCCTTGTTGATCGTCGTTCGGCCGTCCGAGGAAATGACACTCGATACCATTTTCTTCGCACGGCCATTAATTACGTTCTAAGAGCGCAGGGTACCGTCGGTGACAGCGGGTCGGACACAGTTTACGTCTCGGCATATCTTGTTTATTTCATTTGACGGTACCTTGCGCTTCGAAGAAAATGGTATCGGGTGTTATTTCCTCGGACGGCCGAAAGACGAACGACAAGGGCCCACGGTCGAGGTCTCTATTTTTTGGCAGTGAAACGTCGACTGCCGAACGAACGCGTCGAATAAACGATTATCCGCGAACGTGTCGTATAAACAATTATCTGCAAACGCGTCTCAGTCACCTTTCGTAATATCCACAAATGTTTCGGATTATCAGTGATTAATTAAGTGATCAGTATTTGGTAACAGTGCAGTGAAAGATCAGCTGTACGTTGTACAAGGTCAGTGCCCTTCGACATCGTGAACTTCAGCCAGCAAATGTATCTTCAACTAAATGGGTGAGTTTCTTACTGATCATATTTTTCATATCTCTCTAATAAACAAATCCTTTACGTCCCTTATTTATTATTAAATCAGCTTTGCAAATCATTCGTTAATCTTCACTGTACACCTTGCATAAAAATTTCATATGGTACACACGAGGTGCCATGCACACCAGAAAATTAAAACGGCTGTCACGGTTAAACTTCATATTATTTCGGGTCCGAAAAGTTAGTAAATATTCTTCAGACGTTCTAAAGTAAAGGTGATCAGCGTTTTTCTTAAAAATATCACTGTTATGTAGTAAAAAAAATCCGGAAAGTTCTCGCTTCGTGACTTGTTCAATACTTCGAACGCGGCTCGAGTCCGTCCCGACCTTCTGTCAAAGCCTCGTGCTGCGGACTCTCTCGCGGACCCTCTCCCTCGCACCGGCACCTCTCATTGGCCAGTGTTTTTCGTTAATAACTCGTAAACAAAGCCCCAGATTGCATTTTCGCAAAGGAAAAAGTTACTTCAAATGACCTCAGCTACCCCTCATTTTCGGATGTTAAAATAATTGTGGAACACCCTGTATATAGATCGAGGCGGATCGGCTACTAGCGGGAAGAGGAGCCCTCTGCAGGCAGATCTGGAGGTAGCCGCCACAGAATTTTATATTATTTAATAAACGTTTGTTGCAATTAAAGATAAATTCATTAACTTACAGAACGCTCAGCTTACAATAAAATGTCTGATGTTACTGAACTTGTCACGATGGCCAGCGCGGTAACTTTAAATCGAATTACAAATTGCTATAAGTGACAGCCAGTGTTTAGCGTTATAGGCGGAGGACGTCGCGTCACAGCAGTATTTTTAATTACGACCACGAGCACTTCTTAAAAGGCAGAAAACTCAATTCACCGGAAAGTACGAACTTAAACTTTTGTCGCTAAACTGTTTAACTTTACATTGTCTCTCTGTTATATCAATCGCCAATGAATTTACGGGATACTGGCTTCCAATGTCTTCCGTGTTCACTCATCCCTTAACAATTCATTGTTCTTATTATACCTTTTTCTTTTGTTTTCTACTAAGCTTTGAAAACCTTAATTAAGACTTATTTAGCAACATGAAAGTTTAACAAATTTTGCGTCCTGTTGTTACGCTTCATCAGATCGATGTTAAAAATATTTTCGACAATGTTTATTTAACAATTTCGCATTTTAACAAATTTTATTTATGTTTTATTTGATCGATATTAAATATATTTTCGTTAATTTTCGTATATGAAATAAATTCTGTTTAATGTTGAATTGTCGACAATAATTCGATCGGAATAAGAACTGTTGCATAAATCAGAATGGTCTATTTTTATGCTACAAGTATATGTAGACACTGAAAATGCTTCCGTGAGATTTTGTGTCATTTTTGTTGAAAATGCGGACATGTGTGTAACTGTGTGTACCCTAGTTTTGTATTTAGTGTAGCAATAAAATTCTAGCAATTTTTAAAAGAAAACTCATTTGTTTTTATAAAATAATTATTAGTTAGGTTTAATATAATTGAATTTATCTTATGGAGCACTAATTATATCATAATAATTACATTATAATAATAGTATTATTATAATATGATTATTACAATAATATATATTATTGTATTATCATTATTACTATAATGTATACTGTTATAATATTATTATTATATACTTGTGATATACCTAATGAGATTCATTATTAATCTCTATTTTTAGAGATTATTTTGTAAACGTTTGTAGCAGTGTTATATAAGTTTGCACATTTCAATTTTAAAGATAAATTTTAATATTTGCATTCTTTTAGATTTCAATATATATAAATTATATTCAGACAATTTATATATATTGAAATATAAAAGAATGCAAATATTAAAATTTATCTTTATTAAAAATGCAAACGAAACAAACTCTATTTCAAAACAATTTTTGCTCGTTATTAAATTATTGTATATTTGTTCCTAAAATTTGATTAGAGCTGAGCTGAGAGGCGATCTATTACGTACTACAAGGACCCACTGCGTGTACTACACAAGATTCCCGTGGAAGGAAACTATTTCAAAGGAAATACTTTTCGAACATGCTACGTAACAGACCAAAATTCCGTATACCATTCCGCCCTTATATGGGACAAATATTACATACGCACCAGCGATGCATATTTTCAAGAGGACATCCGCATTCTTTTTTTTATTGAAAAACGATCGCAGAAGTCGTGTGCACGATATTCGAATTTTAAACGGGAGGATCATAAATATATATTGAGAAAACGTTACAAAATTCCATTCCGTCCCCCTGAGTAGCTAATGTACAAATGTTTCTTAGTTTATGACTGTAGTTTACTAAAATTAAAGGGTATCCATATTTTCTGAGCGTGACGAACAGATTCGAGAAGCGTGCATAAGGATACACTCTCTATCAAAACGATGAGACACGGGTACGATTCATTCTGCTTCCAAAACCAGGGATCGAGATAAATATAGTTATTATTTCTGATATGATTTGTTTAAGAAAATATCTACCTTTTTTACTGGGACCTTACTTACCTTACTACCGGGACCCATTGGGACCTACTGGAACGTGCTGAGACCTATTGAAACCTATTGAGACCTATTGAGGACCTACCGGGATCAATCTGTACCCCCGCTAGGACCTTCTGGAATCCATTAAGATCTACTAAGACCTACTAAGATTTACCAGGACCTGCGAGAAACTGCTAGGGTATACTTGGAATACACTGAGATTTACTTGGACCTACCAGGACGTACTGAAAACTCCAGATAAGTTCAGACCTGCTAGGACCAACTATAACCTGTTGGGGTCCACTAGGACCTACTAGAATACACTGGGCCTCCCTGGATCACTGGCACTGGCCACTACGCCACTATGCCACTGGCACCTATTAGGACTTGCTAGAACCTACTAAAATCTATTGGGACCTACCAGGTCCTATTAGTACCTATTTATTAGTCCTGGGTTCTAATAGGATTAATATATTCGAAATAACAGAGAATCAAAAGTGTTCGGGTAATATTGTTTTTAAGATTGAATTAGTTTTACTGATATTAAATTTCATATGTTTAAATAAAAAACAAGAAATTTTTTGCAATTTGAGTTGTAGCTAAGAGACTCAAATCTTTTTGACGTGAAATACAAAATTCGTACAAGCGTTTAACGTTAATCGACGCTGCCAAAAGTTGACTAGGAATTGCTATTAACTTCTGTTTTTGCTCGTGGTGCTCCTTGTGAGCTTCGAGCCTTGTAGTATTTTGCACGTTAGTGTGCCGACAAAAAACTCTAATTTGCTAACCGGGTGCTCCAACAACTAGCTTCCCGGGAGACCTCTGTATCCACTGACGACTCAAGATGGATCAGGGTGGATAGACAGATCAGGACTGTTCGAATAACCGTGTGACATCCACGAGGTCACCTCGGTTATCCCTACCTTTACTTAACCTAGGGTGGGCAGCAAGGAATTACGGTCCAATCACGGCAATCCCAAATCAAGTGAGACTGCCCCAAAACGGTGGGCCGGGAGTGGCGGGAGAGTGGCAAAATGACTCCTGCTAGACCTCCCGCGCTGATGGGCCTACGTGCCCGAACAATGCCAGACCCAACCGTAGTTGACTGGACCGTACTCAAGGACCAGGAGACGTTATGACGGTGCCACATGTGCCCGGGAACGGCCCGGGACAGACCCATACCGTCCGGGTACCCAAACACATGGCGCCTGCCATAAATCCTGGCCACTTGGCCGTAACAACTTCCGATAGATGACGCTTGCAACGCAGCGGTGTGGCGGCTACCTCAGACGCTCGCAAGCAGATGGATAACTTTCTCGCTATTACTTGATCCGTCCCCGATTCCTACACAGGATGAACCATTTAAATCGATCCAGTCACATATCTTGTAAACAGCTGATGGTACTGAAAAATGTTTCAGATTTTGAATTCTTCAATTATAAATATCGATACTATTAATTTCAAACGTTATCGGCAACTCTTTACATTTTCAATGGATTAAGCAGCTTTCAATGTTGATAATTAAATTTTCTTCGGTCAAGCACATACTGTAATAAAAATTGTACGTAATATAAAAATATGTACGTAAATAAAAACTGCGCAAGATCAACGCGTTTGAAAAGTGAAAAATCGTAACTGCGATCATAAAAATAACGATATAAATATTTAGATTTTGCATATTTTTGATATTAGGTGTAGCCAAATAATTTTTCGCGATATCGATGTTGTCGATATGCTACGTTTGTCAATGGTTTTGGGGCGGAGTGTACAAATACGATCCCTTTTACTTCCTCAGGATTTTGACGGCCATTAATCTCTCCACAGACGTAATAATGTTCACAAAAAAGAGGGCAATGGTAGTTTCTTTTTGGGAAGAGCAGTAAGTCACCGCAACATTTAACGCACGTTCCGCAAAACAACAATGAACTTTGGTAAACAGCAGTCCAGAAATCGATTCAGCATTTCTACGCAGCACCATCCTAAATAAATTTGTTTAAATTTTTTACTGAATTTTACATTGAAATAATTCTTGTTTTTATACAAAATATAATCAAACAGGAATGAAAATGAAAGATAAGAAATAAAAACAATAATGTACATCTTATACATCAATATGCAGAATACAAAGAACCCCTCATTTCTCCCGATTTTGAGTAACTTTTGAAACACCCTGTAGTTTCTTTCAACTGAAAATTTTGCACATGCCACAAATACATACGCAAACCCAGTCTGAGAATCGCCATTAAAACTTGTCTCATCTCAGCTTAGGCTTCAAGACAAGAATTTACAGTGTTAATTATTTATTGTCCGACCTTGTTAATTTTTTCCTATTGTGCCCTCTTGATATCAAAGGACAGACTGAGCTGTGGAAATGAGAGAGGGGTGTTAGTTAAGCAACTTTACATGCTGAAAGGATTATTAGATGCTCGTTCACGCGAATAAACTGAACGGAATATGGGAGTCGCATTCCGGCCAATTCATTCCTGCGATCAATCTTTCCGAAACACCGTCTCCGCGATATTTATTATCTGACAATAAAGATTGATACGCGCGCTGCCGCTCTCCAAAGACAACAGAGGCTAGACGCAACAGAGCCAACAACTCGTTAACCCGCGTTTAATATATCGCTTGCAAGACAGCATGCAAACGAAGCTGCTTATGATAGTGGATAATACACCATCTGACATCTTTAAACCTCTTGGAGATTTTGAACACTAATTCAACCACATTCAGATTCATTCTATTGCTTGAAATTTTATGGAGAAAATGTAAACATAGATAGGAAGTTGATTTTTATTCGCATAAAGAGTACCCGTCGTTAAATTTTATGGAAAAATATAAAAGAATGCAACAATTTGAAAACATGAACTTTTACGTGTTGAGGTTATTAATTAGTGATTATAAATGACTCTAATTTGTTTGGTTACCAATTACCGTTATAAATGACGAAAATTTTTTCTTGTTATAAACAACAAATATCGATGACGAGATACAACAAATAACAATTGTAATTGACGAAAACGATGAAGTAAAATTCTGATTGTCGATAATGGTTGTTCGTAATCAATAAAAAAAAGTTTTCGTCGTTTAAAATGGTTAATTAGTAACCGAACAAATCCTAGTAATTTGTAATCATTAATTAGTAACCGAAGTCGTATCAAGCAAAAGTTTAATAATTATACTTTTCCATTTTTTATTGTTTTGGCCATTGCAATTATAGTATCTCTGTACATATTAATGGATAAGAATTCACGGTTAATAATGTCAAAATTCGTGAGAAAATTATTTCTATTCATTCGAATCGTTCGTTTCCTCTGAATTCCATCGCGATTTTGGATATTCATACTCGAAATACTTTCAATATTTCGGATATCTCAGTGCTATAATAAAATAAAAACCATACAAATAATATAAAACCATAATATAAACTATAATATAAACCAATAATATAAAACCATATCAATTGTTCTACCTTCTGGTCCAGAATTTATCAAAATATATACTTTGTAACTTATTATACAGGATGGTTCACCTATATATCTCCCCCAAAAATGTCACAAAAAATGTTTTGTATGCAATTTGACTAGTATCAAGAGTAGTTTCTTTCCAAGAACATTTGTGTCGGAATTTTCAAGGTCGTCGATGTTGATTTGCATACAAGTGCATATCCTTTATTGCATCACGTGGTATTAAATGCTATTGCATTGGCCTCTAAATCTTGGGATACAGACAGACAATAATTTAACGTTTCATTTTCATGTTCGTAGTCAAAGGTCATTTCAAGGTCAAGACATTATACATGTCTGAATGTATTTTGACATCAGCTACACGATGCAATAAAGAAATATGCACTTGTATGCGAATTAATATTGATGACCTCAAAAATTCCGAGGAAATGACCTTGAAAAAATGAAATCTTTCTGCATCATATTTATTTCTTAATAACGGCAAAATTCAATACAAAACATTCTTTGTAACATTAATATTAGAGAAGATATTTAGGCGGATCACCCTGCATAGTATTATATATAAAAATATATAATAAAGTAAATATACTTTGTACTAGATTCCGGATTCCATTGATTTATGACAAAAATTAATAAATCGAATCTAAACCTGTGAAAACATTAAAAGAATTTGACTTATGTATCTTGCAACCAACTTAGATAATTTTTATTTTCCACAAAGATCAGCAAGTATATTTATAATTAAACGACCGGTTTTAGATATTTTTATATTAATAAAATCACAAAAATGAACTCATTATAATTGATTTAACGAATTTCTTTCTTCATACATCTATTTCTATAAATATCGCGCATAATTTAAATAAATTCGGTATTGTCATTTTTACAATGCAATATAATTCATAATTTCAAATCGCATAATTTATTTTGATAAATATTTGTTCGTGTAAATATTTATTTGTGTTATTTAATAGTTATTGATTAACTGTTTAACTGTATGTATCTTGATGTGTTTATTAAATTTTTTACATGTATTTTTATATGCAAAAGAGAATGATTTAGTCGATCAGTGAAAAATTATATTCTGCTCGAAGGCAATTTTAACAGAAGTGGGAGGAAAAATATTTGTAACAAAACATTGTTCCACAGAAGTAACTGCAAACTACTGCAGCTAAATCTAGGCTTGGTATCATGATTGGTATCATCTGCAGTGTCTACTGAACGTGAATCAACATAAATTATGATCTATCAATGTATATCAAAACATTTATAACAGTCCGTATGTACAGTAAATTCTCCCCAATTGTCCCTTAGCTTGCAAACAAAAATCGACAATTTGGGAAGTGAAGATACGATTATTCGAGCCTCGTGGCTCGTTTTTACAATTGTTGACAATCGGTGACTATAAAAACGAGCCGCGAGGGGCGGATAATCATACTTTCTCTTTCCAAATTACTAGCTGTGGGACAATTGGAGATAATTTACTGTAATCCGATATATGGCGCAGGGCGCTGAACACAGGCAGAAAGGCGGGTAGGATACGGCTTGCCGGGTCCTATTCTGCTGATTCCTAAGTGCTAGGCGTTGTAGAGTAGCGACTACACGATCCCGAAGCGCTAGCCGACCAGTGCTGGAGATGCGGTGTCTCCAAACATGGTAGTAGCTTTGCTACGACAGGTCCTACCAGTCGGCCTTCTAAATACTGGTACCTCGGGTGTCGGCGTGCCCACGAGGTCCCGGCCATCTGGCCCGGGATACCTCGGGCCGGCAGTGAGTAGGTCCATCGAGGGGGCAGTGGTAAACGGCTAAAGTTGGCCAGAGGCTCCTTCCCTTCCTCTCCTTACCTCTTCACTCCTTCCTCGGTCTGTCCCCCCCATAAATTGTTAGGGGCCTCGACGGGTGAGCTGCGGTATTCAGCTCGGGAACCGACCTGCTGAGCCGGTAGAGCATAGAAAGGGCTCGGCACCACCAGTTGTCTGCTGACGAGAGTCCGCGTCCTCGTAGTAACTGGTAGCTCCTGCATGGCTTGGCATGTGGGAGCGCGCTTATTGAGCGTATCTCAATTCCGCGCCCATGGGGGCCGTGTGGATAAGCCTTTGGGCAGGTGCCGCACGTTAAATCACTCAAGACTTAATGTAATCCGATATAGGCGCAGGGCGCTGAACACAGGTAGAAAGGCGGGTAGGATACGGCTTGCCGGGTCCTATTCTGCTGATTCCTTAGTGCTAGGCGTTGTAGAGTAGCGACTACACGACCCCGAAGCGCTAGCCGACCAGTGCTGGAGATGCGGTGTCTCCAAACATGGTAGTAGCGTTGCTACGAACAGGTCCTACCAGTCGGCCTTCTAAATACTGGTACCTCGGGTACTGGCTTGCCCACGAGGTCCCGGCCATCTGGCCCGGGATACCTCGGACCGGTAGTGGGTAGGTCCATCGAGGGGGCAGTGGTTAATGGCTAAAGCTGGCCAGAGGCTCCTTCCCTTCCTATCCTTACCCGATCCTTCCTTCCTTGTTCTCTCTTACCCTTAAGTTGTTGGGGGCCTCGACGGATGAGCTGCGGTATTCAGCTCGGCACCACCAGTTGTCTGCTGACGAGGTTCCGCGTCCTCGTTAACGCGTCCGCGTTCCGTAAGCCTTTACGACAGAAGATCAATACAGTAAATTCTCCCTAATTGATATTCAAATTGTACCCAAAACTGAACAATTTGGGAAGAGATGATACGATTACTCGAGCCTTGCGGCTCCTTTTTAACAACTTTTTTAACAACAATTGTTAACAACTATAAAAAGGCTCGAATCATCGTATATCATCTTCCTAAATTGTCCATTTTTGTGCACACTTTGAGTGTCAATTAGGAAGAATTTACAATAGAGACCTGCTTATCTGAACATTTATTTTAACAATATTCTGGTATCCAAACGTTCTATTATCTACTAATCTAATCATTGTATTATTTGGATACATTATCACCTAGTAGACAACTGGAATTAAATTTTTAGATAATAAAATGTTTTGGTATCAAGATATTATAAAAGTAAGCGTTCAGATGAGGGAGGCTCTACTGTATTTTAATTTGAATCTTGCTAGGAAACTATCACTGATAGGAAATTATCAACATTGATACATGAAACCATCGCTGTTCAGAAACTGATGGTTTCTTAACAAATGGTTTCTTAGATGAAAATTCGCCCTTAAGGAAGTAGGATTCCTTAAAATACTAAGAACATTGTCTCCAAAGGATTTGGTTATGTATTAAAAATTGAAATAATGAGAAAAATGAACAATACATCCTGACATTTTGGCACGTACACAATCAAACAATATGTTTTAACTGATGTCGTATTCAATATTCATCCTGAAATAGTTAATGATTCTTTGGATTAAGTAATAATTTAATATTTTTATGAAGAAAATCAAGCTCCATCGAATGGTTTACTAAAATATATACAATTCCATTTAAAGAAAAAACAAAGTTGACTTTTATATGTCCCTTAGGCAAAAGAAAATTACTTACTGCAGATAATTTGCACTCCGAAAACATGTAACTATACATGCTGTGCTGTGTGTCAATTTAAATAGGACACTCTGTATACGCAAGGCTCCTAAAACAGGGTCTGAAAAAATGCATTAAAAACTCGTTTGGTATCGAATTAGTATGAGTTAGTATGTTGTTCTTTATTTATCAGATCCCTGTTAATATTTATCAATTGCTGGCAATTAATAAAGGTTATTTAATAACTGAGTTCTACCTAAAAGAATTTCGATAGTTTTTAATTCAAATAATAACCTCGAAGGAAATTGTTATATAAAATCAAATCAATTCTTGGATGATGGACGAAATTATTGTCGCTTTTACATAATTTAAAAAAAAAATTTCAACCGTTAATCTTCGAATTTAAAAGGATTATTAGAATAAATAACGGTAGTTAATTGGGTAAATAGCCTGTTAATAGATACCTCGATTTAATTAATGATTTTACAATTAGATTCGATATTTTTACGTTTCATTTTAATGTTTGAAGTCAAAGGTTATTTCAAGGTCAAAACAATAGACATTTTAACGTGAGCTACCCGATGCAATGGAAAATATATATGCATTATATCCAAATTAACATCTATGTCCTTGCGAATTTTAAGAAAAATTGATAAATAAGACCAGTTTTTGTAACATCACTATTGACGGAGACGTTTAGGTGGAAACGTTTAGTTGGTATATTCCGTTTTCACCAAGCGTGTTTGTGTCTCCTGTTTAGAAACACAACTCAGATTTTAATTGTTTGGCTGAAATGAATTTTTTAAACACCTTCCTTCTTATTACGCGTTCCCGTTGTATCCTGCTTTTTTCCAAAATGTGTTGGAAAATTTTTTGCAGTATCATTCGTTTCCAGACAATTTCCATTACTTTCCTATTCTACAGGGTGGAGCACTTGAAACGAGATACCTGAATAATTCGCTTGTTTTTGACAATAGAAAAAAGGTGTAAAAAAAAGTTGTTTGATTTTGAGGGACACATTATAGGATGTCAACAATTTTTTTTATAGATGAAGGCATAGAGAACATACGAAGGTCAAACTTGTTTTTTAAATGGGATGACCCAATTTTTTATTTACATTCTGATAAAGCCTTTCAAGGCGAGTACAATGACCTACAAATGAAGGTCATTTAAGTTCACGACATATGAACTACAATGAAAAACAAATTCTATGTCCTCTACGCCTTCACCTGTAAAAAAGATTATTGACATTGTGGCGACTACCTCCAGACCCGCCAACAGATGGCTCCTCTCCCTGCAAGTGACCGATCCGCCTCAATTTGTATATGTATATACAACGTTCCTACCGATATCCCAACGTCTAAGGCAAGCGCCCGCTAGGATAGTGTGGCGTACGCCCGTACAAGCGGCCCACAGCGCCACCTACAATTTAATTACTAGACGTTGCTACGTAAACCACTAGTCTCTCCCTCAGTCTAAGATCAGCCTCCCACGCGTATAGACGTACTCATAAGGTGAAATAAAGTACGCTACAAGTTAGGCGAAACCAACTGTCTCCTTATTACCGAAGCGCCATCGATCCCTGTTCTCAGAGAACCAGCTTAAGGTTGTGGGTTACTGCACACTATGACGACCCACACATACATAGAAGAAAAGCCATATACGTATATTAGTTTTAGAGGTTTCTATCAAGTAAATCTGACGCTTTAATATCGAAATGTGCAGTTCGTAAGTGGAAAATTTAGATTCCCAAAAGACTAAACTGGGGTGCTTCGGATGTAGAAATATCCGTTTTGCAGTTATTGCGGAGATATTTGCAATATTCGGCCAGAGTGGTGACAATTCACGAAAAAGACGACACAAGATGGCCGCCGCTAACAGTTTTTCGTAAATATCGAGAGATATAGAGCTCGAATCGAAAATTCGCATCCGAAGACCCCGAGATAAGGCATGTACAAAGGCAGTGGAGTGTATTTTCAGTAGATTACTTAGTTAATTAAGACACACGGTTACTTGATGTGAATAGTGTATCGGAAACACCATCTCGAGCTTCCGACATTCTTCACTACTAGCGTCACAGTTCTCTTCCAACCAAAAGATGCACCACAGCGAGCTTGCCGGTAACTATAGTTACTTACAGTCGATAATACAGATCGACAAATTACATAGTTTTACACTTCCATCCAAAATATTTTGAATCAAAAGACGACTAAACATGGTTGCCACATTTCATTCCTCGCCGCAATGTTGCCATGACGTCAAAACCGTTTCACAAACTGAGTTTCATGAAACTGATTCCTGCTTCATGAGCCCGTTCTGCCGCGCGCTAGGTTACTAGACCAGGGGAAGGTGGCGTGCGGGGCAGTCGTGAGCGGCGCGGCAGTTGCAGCAAGAACGCTCGTCGAGTAATCGGGTAGGTGAAGTAGGAAAAAATTTTAATATATATAATAATATATATTAAAATAATAATGGATTTTTAATGAATAATTATAGGAAATCAGGAAAAAAGTGATGGCGATGGAGCAATTGGTAAATAAAATGAACACAAATGATAAAAACGATTTTAATAAAAATTTACTATGTATTTACATTTCCCCCCCTCCCCCCTCCTCTCCCTCCTCTCCCTCCTCTGCCTCCTCTCCCTCCTCTTCCTCCTCTTCCTCCTCTCCCTTTTCTTTTTTCCCCCCTCTTCTGGGGGCCATATATGGTTTTCTTCAGGAGCTTCTTCAGCTCTCTCTGTAACGTATAAGTATATATTATTATTACAATTTGTTACTATACATATTACTATATTATATTATATATAAAAGTATTTTTCATTTACTTACATTGGCCGCCACCAGATTTGCCAGGTTAGGGCTGGCTACCCGTCTGGCCAATTGACCTAGTATGTTCCTCCATTGGGACTGTAACATAACAGCAGAATTAGAAGTATATATATTATAAATATACATTCTGTTGTATTGCATATACTTACAGCCCTCCCGGACTCGTATGCGGCAGCGATCTCCCTCTGCCGCGTTAGTATAGAGTCCAGCGACTCGTTTGCGGCGGAGGTGTCCGCCGCTGCTGCAGGCGCTGTCGATTCGGCGGAGGTGTCCGCCGCTGCTGCAGCCGCTGTCGATGCTGCGGCGGTGTTCGCCGCTGCTGCAGGCACCCTTGATGCTGCGGCGGATGCGTCGCCTTCTTCTAACTGCATGACCTTCATATTTTCTTGAACTTCTCGTTCCATATCTCTGCAAAAAAAATAATATTATTAAAATAAATTGCTACACAATTACTAGAACAAATTTCCACAATACTAAATTTTATCGCGTTATAAATCCGAAATAAAATTAATTGAATCGTTTGCATACCAGATGGTTCTAAAAAAACAGGATCGAAAAACGCCAAAGAGCGCGATCGCGCTCCTTCGATTACATAACTAATATTTTAACTTATATTTAACGAAAAATATACTATATGTATATGCCCTGGCTTTTCTCAACCCAAAATCTGAAGAGCGCGAAAGTGGCTCGTGGTACGCAAACGTTTCAAAACTTTGAAATTCTAATGCCACATACATAGTTTATATATTAGTATGTACTTACTTGCAATTTCTTCGTGGTTTCTTACTCCTCCAAGAGTTCAGCGTTGAATGAAGCTGCGACCCTTCGCAGCTCGAAGTTAGGCCCAGTGTCGGTCTCGGAGCCGTGTTTGTGGTGGGGGGATTTTCAAAATGGGACTACATGATAGGCCAATGGTTCAAATAATGTCATTGGTTGTCTGCCAATGGTTCAAATAATATCATTGGTTGTTTGCCAATGGCAATGTCCAATGGTAGCATCGCAAGCATACCCTGGTCCAAATCATGATCCCACACAACGGTTCCTTTTCCTATTTCGAATTTCCCGCTACCACTGTTTGCAGTTCGAAAATGATTTGTTTATACTTTCTTAGACGATGAGGCTACATGTATTAGTAGTATCGTAACGTGACTCCCATTCAGCTGTTCTCTGCGTTTTAACGTCGCGTTCAGTCGTGATTTGTTCTCCAAGTGATACGGTCTAGGAGTGAAAAGCGCGCGATTTTTATTTCTTATAGTTTTAGATTTTTTCTATTTCATTCTATTTCATTCTACTTCATTCTATTTTATTTTATTCAATTCTACTCTTTTTGACTCTACTTTTATATTCTACTCTATTCGTCATTATTCTACTGCATTTCATTGTAAACAATAGAAACAGATAAATTTAACAATTTCAAAAGTGTAGCGAAACGATGCCAAAGGTTGTGAATTCAATGAATTGGGAGGATGTGGTTTCTTCCCAATTGCTTAGACGTATGAAGGGGGGTGCATCGAAAAAACTGACCTTGACCACACCAAGATACAGCAAAAGAAAAATTATGAAGGAGAGGTAAGTGAGCATTTTGTTTCTTTACTACGATTTCGGTAATATGTTTCGATATGGTAAGAGCAAAAGTTCTCATTACTGCTGGAAATACATTTTTTCGCTTTCTCGCTTTTGTACTTCCATTTCTCGGATTTTTTTGATATTGACATATGCTGTAGTCCATACTCAATCATTAGAATGAAGTTGCAAAACAAAATCAACGGGTCGAAGCAGCTGATTTTAGTGTCATTTATACGTCATTTATATTTCACGTAAATTTCTGTAGCATCGTAAACACTGACATCGAGATATCCCTTCCTTTTCTTGGGATCTTCGTCACGTACAAATGCTTTCCCGGTTGTATGGACGGTTGTTCGTATTGTTTGACGAACAGATGGGGTCGAAAGGAAATTTTAGGATTATTTTCGTAAAGAAAGCTGATTGCCTTCGTGTGTCCCTAAAGAAAGAAATTAGGAGGCCGAGGATCTGGAACTCGTTGCTTTTACGAGCGGTCCTTGAGACCCGGCCGCGTACGGCACGCAGATGGGAAGGTTACAATTTCCGCGTCCTACAATTCATTCCCTCCCACGGTGAGGGCCCACTGCAGATATTATTTCAATACGTATTCTGCATTTGTTTGCAACAAACGTTGTCTCTTCAATCTTCTGCAAAGAGCGTAGCCGATTCAAGATGGCCAAAATTGTTCTTACAGGTTTTTCAAATGAGTACTATACCGTTCGATCTAAATAGATTGATATTATTAATTAAATAATGTGAGCCAGTCACTGTGCCGTTGCAACCATTTCGAATCATAACCTGGAGTAAGCCGTTCAATCTTTCCATTTTAATTGAACACTTGCAAATGATAACGATGACAATACAAGTAGCAACGATTTGTTGCATAGCAATACGGTCCACCGGTCATCAAAAACCTAGCTGCGCAAAATTTCAACCCGGTTGCAAGCTGTGGTTATCTCTGACTATCACGAAGTAAAATAATATTAATGCGCCATTGGAGTTCAGTAATGATGTAGCACAAATCTAAGCTCAATCAAAATTTATTGTACGTATCTATTATTTAAAAAACATAATATTATATATTAGAGCTTAGACTTATTTCAGATGAATTTTATGTTGATTACTAATGTGGGATTAATTTATAATAGAGTTGAATATAATTTTTATTTTGATTTCGGTTCGAGAGATATGAAATTATCTAATTGAATAATTGAATTTGATTTCTAATATACAGTTACGGGGTGATTTTCTTAGAAATAAATAATTGGGTTATATAGTTAATTAGTACTATGATTGTAATAATATAATTTATTTTATTTAGGTTTATTTGATTGAATTATATTGAACTGTTAATTACGAATTAATTTGCTTTGTTGGAGTGAGAATATATATGTTATTTTAATTGCGGCTAAAAAATTGGCTGCAAAATATTTTTCATGCATACAATTTATGAATTCATCTAAAAATTTAAATAGTTTTTATACGAGTGAAAAGTAGAGATTAATATTTAATATTACATGAAAGTTTGAATAAGAAATTTAAATTAAATAATGGTAAATTCAGTGCGCCAGCACCAACGGTTGAACTGCTGTTGTTCGTCAATTTTAAGAATTTTTAGGGGCTGCAGTTATCTCGATGGTAAATTTTAATAATTATCTGGGTTGAATAAATTTATGTGAACCGTACAAATTGCCCGTCACTTTCATTATAAATGGAATAAGTCGTAACGTTGTAAAAGTATGGGACAATGTTTTCATTAAAATTTTAGTTTAACAATAAGTGTTTCATTTACATTGAAAGGATTCTGAATGAGGAAAATTATATTATTTGCACAAATTATAAATATTATTGATTTCTTAATTTAATACATTTGAAAAAGGGAATTACATGATTTTAAAATGTGTGTGCGTGTGTTGTAGAAGAAGAAAGTAATATTAGTATAAGTAAAAGTGATTTTTTCGTACTTTTTGTATCAGGGTTAATTAAAATAAAGTTAGTGTTTTTAATTATCTCGAAAGTAAAAGAGTTAATTTAATATTTCTGTTATGTATCATAATAGTTATTAATAATGAATTGATGAGTTTATGTTGGAAGAAAATCCTAACTTTGGCATCGTTAGTTGTTACATTTTTTATTGGAATCTTTTTTTTTTCTTTTCTTTTTTACGGACATTATTATTTCATACTTTTAAATATATTTATTCATTTATCCTACATCAAATTGAATTGGTTAGTTTAGGGTATTCAATAATAATTGAAATAAATAATGGTTCATTGTCGTATAAAGTATTAAAGTCGTGTAAAGAATTAAGTTTAGATTTATGATAATTGAAGATTTAAATTTTTATTAATATTAATCAGTAAAATTAAATGATTTGTATTTCATAACAATTTTATTACTTTGTTGTAATATAATTTAACTTAACTGGATAAATTTATTTTAATACTAATTTAAAATTAGAATATTTAAATTTTCAGTAGTTTTAATCAATAAAATTAAATATTTTGTATTATGATAATTAGACCGCATTTCCAATATTTTCACGTGGCCCGCGGGTGGTCTGGTCTGCCGATAGGACCCACGGTGGACAGTCGCATGAATTTGGGAAAACCGTAATTCGTTTTTTATGGCCATAAATCCGGTCGACGGACTAACGATGCATACTGTCAATGTCGTACTAAGAGAAAGAAACAGTTGTGCGTTTGTCGTAAATTATGTTGAGTGCGAGCGGCGATTGGGTCGCGCCTTCGACTGACGATGTACACACGACCAGGCACTCGAGGCCCCAATAGTATTTGGTTTCCTGGATCGCAGACAAAATATATATATATTGCCGGGTAAGTGGCCGAGGACTGTCGCGTGGTTTTCCACAGATCAGTCAAATCCTCCACCTTGTATACTTTCTACCACCTTACTTTAAATTCTCCAATTTTATAGATTTATTCCTGAAAAATTGATACAGTATAAAAACTTTATTTCGTACATTTTTCGAAATTTTAGATTCTCTCGTTGAGAATGGAAGGATTTTAGGATGAATATCTTATTTAACCTTAGGTTGCACTTTTTAAATTGCCTCCTATCTTTACGCAATTCATTCTTGAAAATCGCGTAAAATATTCGAATGAAATTCAAAGCAGCTGGTACATTTTATCTTCACGTTCGTTAAGCGTAATGCATAATTGGAAACCTATATTCTTATTAACGGATTTTTATTCTACGCAAATGAAGAATAAACTTTTGTATGAAATATTTTCTAATCAGATTTTATCTTACGAGGGTTTTAATAAAATAAATAATTTGTAACATCTCTATTTAGATTTTTGGATTCAAGGTTTTTAAGGAAAATGGAACTTGTATTATTTTACTGTGCTTAAAACAATTCGCTAAAAAAATATTAACATTGTAGAGTATAATGAAGAAAATACAATTTATAGTTCACCAGCAAAAAGATCTCTTTCGCTTGAAATACCATAATGTAGACTGAAATATTTTACTATTTTCACGCAACACACTCTATCCACATTTTTTATTTACTTGAAAATTTACAAATTTTTAGAATAAAGAATCATTGTTACTGACAGGGAAGACCAGCCTTTGTTGATTACATCAAAGAGCTTATCTTCTGCATGAGTAATTAAAATAATGTGTCCTTGTAGCTCATGGCGATATTTTGTTATCTGACACTGCCTAATCGATCTCCAACGCAACGGTTCGCTGAAATCTCTCGCCTACCGTCACCTATCAACCTAACTGAAACCAGCACATAACCCCTGAAACGCTTCCGTTCACAGGATGTGACACCGGTTACCCTTCCATTACGAACAGAGCGTAAGTCGATACGTATTCGTCAATATTTAAACGTACGATACAGAAATGAACGGTCGAAAAGTTCGAATCGAAACGAGTCTCTTGTATTTCTACATGGTGTCTTGTTTAAGTGAATACAGCAGGATATCTCCGTAGGAATTATAGTTATTAAAAAAATGTTTCTACATTACAGTAAAGTAAAATGTTTCTGTGTAGTAGTACACGAGATCTAAATGTCAATCTAATTTCCGTAAATGGAAGGCCATATTTTTTTCTTCAGAAAGCAAAAAGGTGCTATATGATATTATTCTGAATTCGATAAAGGTCAATGGTTAGCTTATGTTTATGTCCTGCATTGGTCGATGGGCAACATCCAGCAGCCACTACTTTTCAGCATCGGTTACGTTTGTATCAAGTTACTGCAATTATGATATAAACAGAGATTGAGAATTATTGCTAATGCCATAAATTATCAATTGTAATTTTCACTTACCAGTTGAATAATTTTGTATCTTTCTACGTGTCCATCGTTTTAAAAGGTGTCCCAATATTTTCGTTACCAACTGTATACAGTAACGGACATACATATATATTTTAACATTTTCAACCAATAAGTGTGAGAAATCTGCAGTTTTTGAAATCTTTTGACGCTTGTAATTTGACTTTGCATTAACCGATTTCGATGAAATTTTCAGCATGCATATAAATTACCAATATCTACAAAGGAAGAATTTGAACGATCACGAATCTTGAATGACCTTGGAGACCTAACATTCAGTAATAAATCCACTTTAAAAAAATACGTTTATGAATGTCATTATTATTATAATGTATGCTTAGATTAAAAAGTTTATTCAATCATTTCTTCAATTTTTTATTCAATTCATTTTCTATGAAATAGTCTTTATATAATTTCAGCAATTTTATAACAAAAATTGTATAAAAATTCATTCCAACGAATTCCCCAGTATTGTTGGAAACTCGTGAAACAAAATTTACAAGCACCCTAAATTCGAGAAAGAATTGCGACATTTGAGAACAGAACTATTTTTATATTTCTGATAAAAAAAAAATGGTTCTTTTGCCTTCGGCTGTAGCTATACCAACTGCCGTTATTTTCTGTTGCGGTAGAATAGTAACAGACTCCCACAGAAGGAAACGAGCAACAGATGTTTGAAGCAACGACCGTGCTCAAAAATCTCTACGTGAAATTATTCTCTATTCACCGTGCTTTTAATACAGTTTTCGAATTGAATAAGGAAAACCCGAATAGCTGAATTCGTGTTTCGAACCCTGGACGGTCAAGATTTACTGACAACGGTCTGTAAGCCGCATAACCACTGCGACGGTTATAAGTTAAGTAAAATTTTCTAGTACATTTTCGATTAGAATTCTACTTGTTTCTAGTAATGGAAAATAACCAAAACGGCCCTTTGATTTGTTTACAATTGCCACTATAATGGATGAACTTCTGGAAAAAGTATCTTCTTTATATAAAATACAGACATAGACTTAGGATCCGTAATACAGAACTTGAATTCAGAGCTATCTAACCCACCGACGGCAATCTGCATTTTTAAGTACCTAGGCGAAATGATCATCTTTGAAAATTTTCAAAGCGGGAGGGTCGAGCTATCTGGATTCCCCACCTAGAAAACTCAATCATCAATTGCACATTAAAGTGAAAACTTCAAGAAGTATACCAGAATTTTTTTATTCTAAGAATTCTCAGAATTCAAAAATTAAACACGGGCTTGAAAGAACCACGTTGTCAGTCGCGTTAGTAAAAATGTACCTTGCCGGCGGTGGGTTAACATTCTTTGCATGTGAGAATTGTTAGCGTGGATCGATCGCTTCGATCGCTCGAAAAATAACCTAACCAAGACCAGCGATACTTACTAAGAAATTTAAAAAATGGTACCTTATAGATATTAAAGCCAGTGCTGTTCCTATGTTATCGACTGCTCGACCGGAGATAACAGGCGACGCGTCGGGATGAGCGAAATTACCTCAGCGAAGATACATATATTAGAGACGTCTGTATATGTTGGTTTCAATATGTAACACTAGAATTTTATTTTATATATCTTGGGCCTGGTAATTTCCCAAAACTAATATGTTATATTAGGGATTCTCTGTCAGCCTCCAAATTTCGTCTTGATCAACGGCAGGTCACTATTGGAAGTAGGGCCTCATTCTATTAAAATTTTGGTTTCTATATATCTATATTCAACAAAGAGTCCTGACCCGTCAATTAATTAAATAAATACATAGATACATTCAGCAAAGGGAGGACATAACCTTGAATGACCATGGGAAGTTAACAAATAGTAAAATCCGACTACATCTTAAATGAAATACGTTACGACTGATTGTGAAAGCAAAGACTATTCACATTTTGAGAATCACCTGTAAAATAAAAATAGGAAATGTATTGAATGTATTGATGCTTGATATGGACTATGTAACCTAATCATAACAATCGAAAGATATCAGGAGATGCTAGTTTTCCTTTTAGAAGGCTAAGGTCTGTCGTTGCTACGGTGTCATAACAAGTAGCACTTCGAGGATTTGTGGTCAACGATTTTGTGACATGGTATACAATGTATGTTTGGATTAAGAAGTTTATTCAATCATTTTCTATGAAATAGTCTTTATATAATTTCAACAATTTTACAATTGAAATTGTATAAATTCATTTCAACGAATTCCTCAGTATCATTGTAACCTCGTGAAACAAAATTTCCAAGCTCGCTAAATTCGCGAAAGAATTGCGACATTCAGGAACGGGCCTATTTTTATATTTTTGAAAAGTAAAAAATATTTTTGCCATTGCTGTAACTATACCAACTGCGTGTACTGTTGCGGTAGAATCGTAACAGACTGGAACAGAAGGCCATAAGCTTGGGTTTTACTCTCACAGACGGAATGTTAAGCACAGCTGTTAGAAGCAACGACCATGCTCAAAATTTCTGTGGAAAAATTCGAACGAAGTGTCGGAGGAGATCTGAAAAGAGGCCGGCCCGGCCGTCGGCGGCGCCGGCTCTGGGATTCGAACCCGTAAACGATCAGAATACTGACTATGACGCTTTCCTCACGCGGCTACTTCGACACTTGCGAATTGTTATGTCGAATTTTCTTATTCATTTACGATTGGAAATATTCTTGTTTTTGGAAATGGAAAATAACCTAATTGACCCCTTGATCCCTAATTTACAGAAAGAGTGACATATTTCATTTGGAATAAAGCAGAGCTGCACAACATCGGGCAAACCTAGTAGTTATCTGGTGTAATACCGCTTTACTTACCGCTGACCGCTCCTCGCTCATTCACTCATTCATTCATCCGTTTATCATTCGCTCATTCGCTTCACTCATTCATTCGCAGGCCGCTTCTCATTCATTCGCTCACGTTTGTCATACTCCCACCTGATCGCTTCAAGTGATTTAACTGGTTACTAGGCCGCCAATCACCAATTGTAAAGTATGAGTACGGAACGAGTTTTATAAGTAGCTTTTCGATTTTATTTATTTATGACAAAAGTGAGTAGATAAAACAGATGACGGTAAAAAGATGTAAAGAACTTGAAAATACTGTTGCATTATTTTCAACTCCATAAACTGGTTAAGAAAAAAAGAAATGTCTATGTAACTTCTATATCTTGTAAGATAATTTTTATTTTATAGGATGATCCATAGTCTAGTCATAAAATTTCCATATACCGGGTGTACATGCTATTATCGTTCCGCGATTTCCTTGTAAACGGTAAATATTAGATAAAAGATAACAGGAAGGAAAAGACGTCCCATTTTTTTATAAAGAACATAATGTCCTATGGTAATTTTTTGTGTATTTACAAAATTCTTTTTTAGGAATGAGAATAACCTTCAACGTTTTCAATAGAATGCTATTGTATACATACGATTTGATGTCAAATAAAAGTGAGTCTCAAGACTAATTCATTCAGGTGCTATATACAATGACCTTCAAGGTCGTACAGGGTCAAAAATGAAAGATGTGTTTTGAACATTTCCTGTCAATAGGTTAAATTGAATTCGATAATGATGTGATTCAGTTCTGGAGTATTTATTTCTCTTTTCGTTATTTCTGACGAGGTATTCCTTTTTGATAAAAATGTAACTTACTATGCCCAGGATCATTTATAATTTTATTTATCGATTTGGTTCTACATATTTTTTTAATGTATTGCTGTAGACACGTTAGTGTTCCCATAGACGTTCATGAAATCTGTGCAAACTTAAGTTAATTCTCAAAAACTAGTCAAGTAATAATTTTTATACTCTGGGTCCAAATGGACTCGCGATAATCGTATACAACAGGGTGATCCTCACCGATTTCAATGACATTGAAATATATTGTCAAGGCCATCATTCTGAACATCTTCTTTCTATTATACTTGTACCGTCGCACCATTCGCTTTTAGTTTTCGAGATATCGTGAAATACTGTTGCTACTAATTTCGCTTATACGTGCATGTCGTGTCAATTTGTGTGCGTAACTCAGTCACCGCCTTGTCGGATACTGCACTCCTTTTCCGTAAAAGCTACGCTAACAAAAATCTATTTTTCTACATGAAACCTGGGAAGTAAAAAACTGTTTGCGCGTTTCAATTATCTACTAAGTGGAAACTTGCACAAGAATGATAATTACCTACATTTAATTAGAATTGATTGTTTGTGATTAGATTCTAATATCTCGAAAACTAAAATCGAGCGGTCCAAAATGGAAAAGGAAAAAGTTGTTGAGAATATCACCCTTTATAACATATGTCAGAGCCATTGAAATCAGAGACGGTGTAGGCTTTTGACAACTTCACCAATAATTCTTCATATGTACAATAAATTGTTTCCAATTGTCTCTCAGCTTGTAAAAAAACGTGGACAATTTGGGAAGTGGAGATACGATCATTTCAGTCTTGCGCCTCGTTTTTATAGTTGTTGACAATCGGTAACTATACCCAAATTGTTCATTTTTGTTTACAAACTGAAGAACAATTGGACGAAATTTACTGCACTACACTCGGATTCAGGCGTCGTTTATAATGATTTGATTTCTTTTTACAGTTATTATACGTACATACATTTTTTGGAATAAAATAAATAAAAAAAAATGCCTCAAAAGTGAGAAACGTCAAGAGGAGATTTACGCAATTTATAATAAATTATAATTCTATGTATAAAATTACATACTTCAAAAATAATGTTTTCATTATTGTATCTAATGATTTTCGCGAATAATGTACTCACTGTGTTATTAAAATATATGAATTACAATCATTAATATATATCATTATCAATCAAATGTAACAAATGTCATTATAACTATTGTGTACACCTTATTCAAAAAATCTTTCCCGTATCAAATTGAAACAAATAATAATAGATAAATGAAATTATATATGAGGAGAAAATTAATAGAAAAATTGTATATGTATAGGTGCAGGGTTCTGAGAATTTCTTTGTTCGATCCTGGGTTAGAGTGAGGCAGGTCGACTCTCTCTCTCTCTCCCTCTCTCTCTCTCTCTCTCTCTGCCTAAAAATTGTTTACACGTTCAACAATGGTAGATACTGCCTCCAGCTATACAGGACGGGGCATTTTAAACGAGACACCTGAATAACTCACTTGTTTTTCACAATAGAAAAAAAAGTGTCAAACAAAAGTTGTTTGATTTCGAGGGGTACTTAATATGATGTCAATCATTCTTTTATAAATGAAGGCATATAAACTTGTTTCTTTAAATGGGATGATCCAATTTTTTATTCATATTCTGATAAAGCCTTTCAAGACGAATACAATAATCTACAAATGAAGGTCAGAATGTGAATAAGAAATTAGATCATTCCATTTAAAGAAACAAGTTCGACCTTTATATGTTCTCTATGTCTTCATCTGTAAATTGTTCAATATTAGTCTGACACATTTTTTTCTATTGGCAAAAACAAGCGAGTTATTCAGGTGTTTCGTTTCAGATGCCTCACCCTGTATGTGCTCTAAATTTGGGGCTAAATTTGTGCATTAAAAAGGCAAGGGAAGCCTTTCTAATATCGTTATTGTAACAAGGTAGATATTTAAATAATAAAAAACACTTTTCCCTATTCGATTTAAAATGATTCGAACAACGCTTCTTTTTTCTCAGATCCTTAAATGAGAATGATCGACAATTTTTTTTGCTTCAACGAGTATGCATTCTCATTGAATCATACAAATTTATACAAGTCAAAAAATTTATTTTTACGTATTTCAATCTCACTGGGGAAGAAATACCGTTGTAAAGCGTAGACCCGCAGTAATAGGTACATTTACCCTATACGATAAATGCATTAGCCTTTAAGAAAGAAACAATAAAGATAAATGGCTCACCTCCGCTAAAGGCGTCATTATTGTCGGACTGCAGCGTGGCACTGGTGTCGGATAAGGGTGACGGAGTTGGTGGCCTTAAGTCCGTCGGCGGTTCCAATCTCAGTAAATCATTTCCGCCATCTGCACTAGCCCCGTTTCCTTTCCCGACCTGTACAATGGTCACATTCAGAGGTCCCCGATTACCTGCCGTAAAACAGAGAAACAGCAATGAGAACCGTGACAGCGAAAATACATCGACGAAAGTCACCGCCACTGATCCCGCTAATTCGCGGACACCCTCCAGATCAGGCAGAGTGAAAAATCACTCGATAAAAACGAGTTTTCCAATCTTTCGGAAACTGGCGACGTAAAACGGTAGCTTCCCGGCGAAGGTTCAATATTTGACACGTTGAAAAATATAGTAAAATTAAACCTTCGCGGGCGAGGATTTTTCAAAATCCAAAGGATATTCGATAGGGATTTACAATAAGGAAGCAGTGTGAAATAATCGTGACCTCGAGATACGTAGTCAAGGTCACGTTCAAGATGTCCAATGACGTTCGGGATACTTTAGCCGTCTCCTATTTAACATTAAAAAGTGATCAATAAAAGAATTTGATACCTATTTATAATAGAACGACTTATACGAATGACCTTACCCTTATCATATGTTTCCAAGGTCACCTTCCAGAGTGACCTACAGGATGCTTTAGTACTCACTTGGTTTTGTTAAGAAATAACATTCCATTTTGCAAATATTTACAATACATTTTACACGATAAAGCTACTAATAATGAAATGTATTAATTGTACATATTCAGTGTGTAAAAAGTATTCGTACCATGAATTTCAAATTTTTGACAAATTTTCGACATTTGAACTCACATAATTTCATAAATAAAAGTCGTACCATAATCAATTTGGACTTATATTGAAAACTTGAAGCCTCTACCTTCGAAATTCATCACTCAGTTCTTCCTGCCAACTCATAGCATACGATAAACTGAAGAGTTTACTGGAAAATGTTACAGATTGAAATGTCCTCAGAACCATTAGAAATTCTTTTTCACGAATAAATCGTCCACGGATTTGAAGATTGAAGCTTCCTGTTTATAATAACCTCACAAAACTTGGTGTACGACTTTCTTTAGACGTTCTATAAACAGAAACGTGGAACAAGTTCGATCGTGTAGAACCTTCTTGAACCATGTGTTAATTAAAGGTGTACCGTGTTTAACAGTAAAAAATTGCAAAGAGGAGACTTCGATCTTAAAATCTATGTTAGGATCAGACACGATGAAAATTTACCAATTGTGAGGAATACCAGAGACTCGTTAATTAGTCGTATGGAAGTTGCTGGATATCATACAGAGTATTTGTAAAAATCAAATTAAATTCATTGATCCGTTCTATTAGAGTTCTTTCCCTATTTCCATCAATTGCGGAGTGATCGTGAATTTTTTTCATTTTTTATACTCACGGTCACGCGGAAGTCATAGTATTATAGATGGCTCGACATATCTCTAAGAGAATCCAACCACTTTTTGGAAAAGGAATCGTATTGCTGTGGTTTCTCAAAATGTTATTGTATTGAACAAATTACAGCAACGTCTATATATATATAAAATATTTTACATAAATTTAAAATATATATTTCCATTTTCAAGCAAAAAACAAAAATACTGTAAGCGGATGATCTCATCCGCATCACCGAATTAGAGCGACCACTTACAGGTGAGAGCGGCCTTAAAAAATAACAAAGACTGTAGCTTACAAAAAGTATTATAAATAAAGAAAATAAATCTTATGTTATTTTTTCCTCAGCTTCCCACATAAATAACAAAAATTCTTATATTTGGAGTATCCCTCGCGATGCAAACGACTACACCTCACACATTTAAGCCAGTCATCGATTTTTGTCGTTTTCCCCTCTGCATTTCACGCATTCATTTTGGTTTCATTCTTCTAATGACGTATCACTTTCTTGTAAAACTGAATTATCGCTACACGAGTCGAATGATTGTTCCAATTGTTTTCTACGTTTCTTTACATTCTTCCCCCTTGTAATTGAAACATTCCTATGTTTTGTTATAGTTCCCTTGTTCTTCTTTGTCTTAATGTTCTCTGAACTATTTATAATGTTTGCAAGTTGCCTACCGTGATTTCTTACCATGACCAGTTGCACTTGTTTGTGGAAATACGGGTATTGTCTTACTAGGTCAAACGGAATTCTTGGGAAAGTAAGCTATTTCCAACTTGAAGACAAAGCAAATTCGCTTCGAAGAAAACCGAATAGAAGAAGAATAAAAATTCCATTGTAGGAGGAATAATTAATGTGGTCGACTTCTCCCAAATTAGTATGGTCGGCCTATACCAAAATTACGGGAGATCAACCGCATTTTTAATGTAAAGCAGAAATGTATAATATATATGCGTATACTATTGAGGTTATACAGTAGTTTTATGCATAATATATCCCTTAAAATTAAAATAGTGTAAATAAACTTACCTACTTGTCAATTACTGCTAAGAATATACGTATATTAATGAAAGAACGTTCAAATCCGCTTAAAGCTTTAAACGCAATTTGCAAGATTAGGATACAGTATCGCAACAATTGTAATACATGATCAACAATCAATTTATTAAATTGTTTTCCAATTTCTAGCACAACGCCATATAGCGTCGTCGTTTCGAAATATTTACACTGGCCGGACTCTACCGAATTCTCCCAGACTTAACCTAAAGAAAAACTCCGACGATCTTCAAATCTGGGAAAATATGACCTTGAGAAAAATTTATATATTATTCCAGTATATTTGTTTCTACGAGAAAAATAATATTTTCCTCTGATTTCGGCCATTTTGATCGAGAAGTGATTTACAGTTTGATCTCAGCCAGGAAGCCGAGGAAGCGATTTACACTTCGATCTCTGCCATGAGGCCGAGATACGATTTACAGTTTGATCTCAGCCATGAGGCCGAGGAGCGATTTATACTTTGATCTCAACCATTTAAGGATTGAGTAAATCTTTGCATTCATGCTGAGTGTCGTGTTTTCTAAATTTCTTCTAAACTAGTTGTGGGGTGCTACTGCCTGCGCTCTTCGTCCGTCCTTCCCACAGCCCCGCGCCAAAGGCAGAACCCGCTAGAAAAACCTTACCGATAAGTCCTTTAGCTGGGCTTGGTCGAAACAATTCCTTTTCTTTTCCTCTATACTCCACGATCACTCTCACTCTACATGTAGATAGAGAACAACGCTTAATAACCCCCACACAATAATTTTTCGTAATAAATGCCTTAGTATATTTATGAAGAGAATGACAAGTGGATAAAACATAGTTGACCTTCACATGTCCTCGACACGATCACCTGAAAAAATCTTGTTAATATCAGATTACGTGCCTCCTAAAATCATTTAAATTTCGTTCGCAACATTTTTTAGCATTATCGACGGTTTCGAAGTTATTTGACTGTATCGCGATTTAAATGGATCACCCTATATACGATATGTACAAAGTAGTTTAACACTAAACCAACGGACCTGTAATGACGACTAGCGTGCATTGACTCATAAGAGTGAAAAAATAGAGTTCATTTGGATTTCGTAAAGTTTTAATTATCAGACTTGTTTCAATAATATAATTTGTTCAATCATTTCCCACGAAGAAGTGTCCAAAGTTCGTAGTATCGTAAAATAAAAAATCGGTCATTTTGACCGTGGTAGGTTTAGTTAAGCAGTTGTTTCAGTTCATAACTCCGCTATTAATGCATTTACAAACAAATGTCAAAGGAGGAAAATAGATGCGCATGTGCAGTTAACAATTGCATCACTTCTTCAGTTGGAAATGCATATTTTTTATTATACAGATCAATTTCTCTGTCTTTATTAAAGAAGATGCTCAAACGCTTCACCATTATATTATGAACGTTTCGAATAACGTTTTTCTATTGTTTTCATAACTTCATTTAAATTATCTGCCGTTATTGCTTGTTGGTAGCGGAACAAAATTTCAACTAAAGCTTTTGATATTTTTTTATATAGTTTTTCAATGTTTTAGCCGATAAACTGTTCCGTTCTTCAATAATTCTTTGACTATAATTCTCAAAAACTCAAAGTTTATAGTATTTCCATTTTATACGACAATGTGCATTTTATGCATATGAAATTGAGTTTTGTGGTTTAAATCTAAATTTTATTAATATAAAAATTATCTTAGGCCGTAATATAACAATGTTAGTGGTGCCTCAGAGTCACCACTGGAATACGAAGGGCTAATAGATAATATGATATAATAATATTTAATAATATTTATATTTAAAATTATATAATATAATAATTCTGTTTTTTATTTTCTTATTTTGTTTTATTATTTCGAGTTTATAATTATTCACGTCACCGTGATCTCATTTAATTGAAACACCCCATAGATTTGTGTATTTCTTTTTTAGAAAAAATAGGAAATAGAAATACAATAAATTCTCCTTAATTTACGCTTAGATTGTACACAAAAATGAATAATTTGGGAAGAGGAGATACGTTTATTCTTATAATACGAGTATGATATAAGATATCATTTAACTGAAACACCCTATACATTTGTGTATTTCTATATTAGAAATAACAGAAAATAGAAAATAAATTCAGATTTTACACAAAAATGGACAATTTGGAAAGAGGAAGATACAATTATTCAAGCCTTGCGGTTCGTTTTCATAATTATTGACAATCGGTTACTATAAAAACGAGCCGCAAGGCTCGAATAATCCTATCTCCTCTTCCAAATTGGTCCATTTTTTTGCACAATCCGAGTGTCAGTTAGAGAGAATTTATTGTACCGAGACGTCTGAACTAAACAAATTTTGTGGATTCATAAAGTGGGAACTATTTTCTAAAATGTAGCGTACAGGTTTTCGAAAATTTTAATAATTGTAGAAATGATCGCCGTTGCAAGCCGTTCGCAAATACACTGAACGATATGGTCGAGAATCCTACGGGGCAACGGTAAAATGTCGAATATCACGCCGAGTGTTTCACATGATGCGCCAGACGGACGGATGCGCGCGAGCAGTGTGAGATCGCAAACACGTTGAAGTGAGACAGGTTAGGTTTCTCGTCCGTGGGGACACTCACCCATAGAACCCGCTGGATTCGTTCTGTCTCTCTCGATCAAAGCTCTCAGGCGCCTGACCGTTCTTGAAATCTTGGTGCCTAGTGTGTCCAATGGTGTCAGGGATTCTGCTCGGAATCTGCTTCAAGTGGCGGAGAGGAGACTTCACAAACGGGATTGGACGATTCTAATGGATTGCCGATGGAAATCCATTGGCATCATCCAATCCCATTTGTGATGGGTAATTCTCCCACTCCTACTTTCCTGGAAGAAAGTCGTAAAACGGTCAGGCATCTGAGAGCTTTGATCCCGATCATCTCTCGTTCTATTTCTAAAGCAACTGCGCGGAACTAGATGCGCGTTAAGATAACTAATGCTATCCCAAGCTTCTTGTATTTAATAGGTTAGGTTGACTCATCCATAATTAAAAAAAATTGCCATACATTTATTTTTATATTCCTGGCGTATAAAAAAGAGAAAAATTCAATGGACACGTTTGTACCAATACATGATCAGTAAAAAGGCCAGTAAAAAAAGATCAGTAAAAATTTCACTGTTCCAGTGCTTAGCCATCATTTTTATATCCTGTTAGATCAATCACTTCAAATAATTGTAATTTCAAAACAATTATTATTTATTGTTGAAATCCTTAAGGAAATAAGAAGATCGTGCTATGTAAACAAACTATAGAAGTTAATGAAACGACAATAGATTAATGGTTTAGAGAGAAGAATAAATGGCTTGGCAACTGTTTATATAACAACAAAAAATAATTTTTTAAATATACAGTAATATTTATTTTTCAGTTCATGTCCTCCAGGATCACAAAGTTTTCCCAGGGGCGCATACAACAAGAGGCTAATATTAAATAAAATGTAAAATCAAATATGTATCTGATTGTGTACAATGAGATAAAATATAGGTTAAAACAGATACCGTGAAATAGACCGAAAGAAAATTAATAATTAATAGATAGAAAAAAAAACTAAATAAGGCCACCCAAATATCTCCTCCAATTATGGGAGCACGAAAACTATTTCTAATGCTATTTGAATAGTTTGAAGAAATCATTATGTTGCAAAAATATTCTTTTTCAAGGTCATTTTTTTTAAGTTTTCAAGGTTAAATATCTCCTCCATAATTGGTGGAAATATTTAGATGGACCACTCTGCATATACATAAAATATATGCATAATCAACTATTACTTAATACTGCGATTTTAATCTGGGTTCTTTCTGTTTTAGATATTAACTTTTTTATTTTATTTTTAATTCTCCGTCACGCTCGCTTGCCCTGACTCCCGCACGCTGCGTTCGCCCACCTCACCCCCTGTTTCCCTCGACCTTCACGAGTGCGATCGCGAAGCAGAAAAGGGCAGCGAATTGCTTCGCTACCAGATCTTATGCATTGTCGGTCGATTCCGAGCTCGTCAGCTCGGACATTCCAGCCTTGCCCTTTTCTCTGGACGCTACGACCGTAGTCTTCTTGGTTGGAATGGAGGTCGATCTTCGGTCCGCGCGAAGCTTGGCCGGAACGCTTGCGCTCTTCTACTCCTCGTTGTAGGTCGTCTGACATCTTGAGGAGGAGTAGAAATCTTGGTGAGGCTGCTCGGCGACCCCCTAAACTTCTGCAGTGCACCCCTGGATAAAGAGGGTACACGGGGCGCGTTGGGGGTCACTCTGCATTCTGGTCGAAAGGACGATGGTATGTCCTTGATGCCGGTCTTCTTAGAGCAAGGAGCGAGCAGGGAACTGGTCCCTGGTGTAGCCAGGGTTACATTAAGTAGCCAGAGTAGTCCCAGAGTTACGCCGTGGCAGGCTCATCCTCGCTGCAATAGTCGTCGTGGTGGTGATAGCAGGTGAGGTAGGCATCCTCGTCGACGCTATTCTCGCTAGCATTAACATCGACGTCAGCGTCCTCGTCCTCGGCTTCTTTGTTGCTGTTGACTTTTTCGTATTCGCCCGGGATGCGGTGGGTTTCCTCGCCATCGCCACCCTTACCCTGGTAATCAATATAGAGGTGGCGCACAGTGGGTCGAACCGAAGATTCTAGTGACTTTTCGACAAAAATCTAATTTTCTGCTTGTTAAATGCTTGTTAAATATCCATTATCCTCGAAAATGAAAATATTAATAAAAGCGATCACAGACAATTTACATTACATTTGACACCAAAAATATATGCTTCGTTTCCTTGCAATGTCCCGACGACTCTGATTAATATTTTTCCTTTGCTTTTTTTCTACATTAACAGACAATATCTTTTGTTAAGAAACAGTAGTTTAAAATAACAATATTGTATTCTATATATAAAAACTATAATGCCTAATAAAATACAAAAAATGTGAAGATTCTTTACATTTTACAAGGAATATCTCTTAGTGTTTAAAACGGCATTACAAAACGCTTCTTTATCTATAAATCAATATATATCTAACCTACAAAAATAAAGAAATTATGATCAATAATATGAAATACTCAGAACTTTTCTTCTTCAAATTGAATAATACGTATTGTGTGCGATCGTACGCATCATAGATAATTCTTTAAACAATAATAAACTCTTTGAAGGAGCTGTTTAGGATAGGATATGTTTATACTACAATACTAATCCAGTCTTAGTTCTTCTGCTTTCGATCCCGCATTCAGTGGAAACACTGCAATCAAAGAGTTCAGAGACTGCATAGCGCGACATTTCAAGGCAATTTTTATATACTATTTAAAACTTTAAATTCTATATTTTCTTTTGTTCCATTCATTTTAAGTCTTATTTTATATTTATTATATTGAGTGTGTATTATATAGAATGATTCGTTAAAGCTGTTACAAAGTAATATGTATCTCTGTTATCGTTAACGATACTCAAAAATGCTAAAGAAATAGATTGGATGGTTCGAAGAGACACAAGTTGCAATGGAAATAATTTCTTTTTGAAGATCATATTTTTCGGGATTAAACCATACACCTGGTATAAATGAAGATATTTTTCATAGATTATTATTAATATAAAATCCACATATACCAAGTCTCAGAATAAACTCATGTTCTAAACATAATTATACCACTGGATCCTGATGCTGCAATTACGATACGTAAATAGAACACCTAGTGTTATCATTGTAAGCCTACTTATCAAGCCTATATCAACCTGTTACTTAACAATAAAAGGGCAATACCCATTCATAAAAATGTTAAGATTACTTTCACTTTGCAGAATAATAAAATCGTAAATGTCGCCAGAAGTCCTACATATAATATTATTCGACACACTCATTTCTGCGTGCCTAATCTGCAAAACTACCTGTTTCTCCAAATTGCGATCTAAATTATCTGAAGAACTATAAACTAAGGTGTGAAAAAGAAATATTTTCAAAATCTTTTTGAACAATTAAGTTTAAAATATTTTAAAAAAATTAAATAAATATAAATCGTACTACATAATATATCGTTAAAAAGGTGTGATTTTTTAAAAATTATATAGTTCAAACTGCATCTCGATATCTTTTACATTTCAGAAGTTATACGAAGAAGTCACTAAAATTTTCCTTTGTGTGACAGGGCTTGTCGTAGCATTCCGGACATCGAAACTCCTCCGAGAAACGAAATTCTATTATAATTTCTATCTCGCCGGAATCCGCGAAGAAAACAGAAAAAGCAAATGGCCGAAAGAAGAAAAATGAAAATTGAAAAGATAGAACAGAATCGAAGAATAGAAGTTATGATTCCGTCGACAAACAGAATTGAAGAAAGATAGAGACAGAATTGAGAGAGAGAGAGAGAGAGAGAGAGAGAGAGAGAGAGAGAGATGAAAAGAGGTTAGAAAGAGACAGACTGATTCCATAGTGAGGAAGAGAAAAAGTTTTCTGCACAATTATCTACGTTCAAGCGACCACCGCGGGAGGGCTGCACAGGTATCGGTCCGTACTCTGGATTGTTCATCGAAGTCGAGCGAGTTCAGATCCGTCTGGTTATTGTTTGTTTTCTATGTTTATTTTTTTCTGATTCATATTCCGATAGATCGCGTTGCCTGAAAGACCGAATTAGTTTCATCGAATGATCGATTAAACAATTCGAAAGTGATCAAGAAGAACAATTCGAAAGTATTTTCCCGCGAGAGATCGCAGTTGCACGTTAACAAGCAAATCTGTTTGAAAGTGCAAATTCGAGAAACGCACTATTTTCAGCACGTGACTTCTTTAGTAAACAATAATTTTATCTTTCGACAATGCAGATTAATAAACTAACGAACTAGGAAATTTTCAGTTTGACATGTATTTTAGTTAATTTGACTGAAAAAACGAAAACATTTTTAATCCGAACACTGCTAACAGTAGTGAGAGGAGGGTCAGTACATCAGTGAAGAAGATCAAGGAGACATTATTGTGCCGCAAGATATAGTAATTTCTCCCTAATTCGCGCTCAGATTGTGCATAATCATAGACAATTCGGGAAAAGAAGATAAGATTTTATAGTTGTTGACAATCGGTTACTACAAAAACGAACCGCGAAGCTCGAATAATCGTATCAGTCCTTCCCAAATTGTCCATTTTTGTGCGCAATTTCAGCGCGAATTAGGGAGAAATTGCTGTATAAGTTTTCTTACAGTTTTTGCAACAATTTCAACACTTGAACTTCATACACGTGGATCTGAATTTAAAATTGTTGTGCTTTGTGAAAAATATGCCAACTGCTGCACGCAAGAAGCAGCACATGAGGGTAGAATATTTCACCGATAACAACAAATAAATGTTTTGGAAGAAGAAGATGACCAGTAGAATTTTTTGCGAAGAATTTTTTGTTGTTGCGTATTTTGATTTTTATAGCTTAAAAACTATGTTTTCAATGTTTTCAAATAACTGTGGACCGAGTGAAGCTGACCCCCGCAAAGTATGTTGTTTTGGAAAGTCCTCAAAAAAATGGTCATAATTTACACATTTCTGCATAAACAAACATTGGCTGAAAAATATCTTAAAAATTTTGAGAAAAAAGATTCTCAAATGATCATTTTTTTAAACTCCCAACGGAACATATAAATATAAATTAAAATAGATATCGTGTGAAATAGACTAAAATAAAATGTAATCAACTACTATGGTGATGAATGATAAAAGTAGATGGATAGTAATAATAGTTAATGGATAGAAAAAAAATAATCTAATCTAGTATAAAAATATATACATAAAATATATAATCAACTACAACTTAATACTAACATTTTATTTAATGTTCTTTTTTTTATTTCATTATTAATTCTTCTCTTCTCTTCTATTGTAGCCTGCTTAGCTTTTTCTCTTCTTCTTTTTGAATTTTGAATAGTTTTTGTTGCTTTTCCTTTTCTGCAATTTCGTTTTGCTTTCGCTCTTTCTTCTACTATCGTGTCAACTTTTCTTGCTGTCACTAGTTTGATATTGTGACAGTTAATGAAACCTTTCCTTTTTTCTGTTTTTTATTCAAATCTGGATAAGTTTATACCTTGTCAAACGGTGATTATAGTTTCATTTGATCTGTCTCTTAACATTTGTCTGTCAACCTTGACCATATTTGTTACTGAGCTTATATTTAAATTCTTTTTCTTATCTAAGTCTTCTTAATACTGTAGGGATTTTCTGGTTTCATCAATTAATTATGAAAAAGTACTCCAAACTTGTTGCTTGCCTATGAATCTCGACTCTTTATTTCGCTTACTCTCTCTCACTCTCTCTCTCTCTCTCTCTCTCTCTCTCTCGTACGCGCGTGTATGCCCAAGAATTGTAACCGTTCTCTCTCGCCCCCACGCACACGCATTTGTACCTTCTGCCCTTCTGCCCTAAAACATTGATTTCTTTTTGTTCTTACTTCTTTGCGTAATTTGAAATTGTCTGTAATATAAATATGCTCCCCTATATGTAATTATAACACATCTAGTACTGTTTTCTAAAATACTTGTATTCAACATTTTCAGATAAATTGTCTATACTTTTAATAACAGTTGACTTTTTGACAATCTCAGATATAATTTCAGTCATATTTTCTATACTTCCAATAACAATTGACAGGTATTATTATTGCATATATATATTACTTCAAGCAAAATTAAAAATGTAGTTATGCAGTACTTTGTGCAATGGAAAACTCGTAAAATTAATTAAATGGATATACATACTTCTTTAAATATTACATCACAATCTCATTTGTATTTTATCTATTGGTTTTAACTTACAAATGCAAACACTTTAAAATATTCACAAAAATATTCCTGTACAAAACCCTGAGCATATTTATGTCGTGGCTTGCCTTATAGTAAATTATCCCTAATTGACGTTCAGCTTGGAAACAAAAATGGACAATTTGGGAAGAGAAGATACTCTTATATAGTAAAACCGATTGTCAACAACTATAAAAACAAGTCACAAGGTCGAATAATCGTATCTCCTCTTTCCAAATTGTCCACTTTTGTTTACAAACAGAGGGACAAATTTGACAATTTACTGTATATATACAGTAACGTATTTTTTTATATAAAACATAGTCTAAATGCGCAATATTTTCTAAAATTCGTCGAGATTTTAAGCAACTTTTTAAGTGTCTTAAACGTAATACCAGTTTTTAGGGCAAGAATTTTAAGGATTATATAATACAATATGTACTTTACAATGTACACGTGTTTTTTGCCTACTACCATTTCTAACTACCATCTTTAACATAACATAGATGTGTATTCCATTAATCAACTCGAGAAATCTAATCAATTAATTTTGAAATAAACTAATGGGCCATTCCTAGCGGCACTGCAATGCCAGGCCGACCCGTGACAGAGGGGGAGCGAGCCCCGACCACTCCGTCGGTTTCCAAAAATCAGGTTAATATTCTGACTCCTCGATGAGGAGTGTATCAGATATTAAGCTGATAAGAACAGATACTACACTTTGATCTTAGCCATAAGGCCGAGAAGCGATAACATACCTTCCTTTTGATGCCTTTATATCGTTTCAACCGTTCAATTTCAACAGCGAGAACGGGCGTACTCGAGATGTCCATCTAGCGGTGATACGTGGAACCTTACTTACCCAACTCTAATGGATCAGCGTCCGATCTCCAAGGGCGATGGAGAAATGCATACAAGGCAGTCAGTAAAAGAGTGATACACGAGGGACGTAGAGTATATTATAATTTTGTTACCGAGCGTTTCGAAAGCGGTGTACGTTTATAATTGCCAAAGTTCACAATACAAACAATCATAATTAGTTCTGCTTTTGTATCGTTAATTTCCATGAAATATATTGTCAAGTATATTAAGTATATTAAGTATATAGCGTGTTCTCTAATTTTAAATAACGAATTTTGAAAAACGAGTCTGTGTTGCGAACGTCAAACATATCGGGAAAATAATATTACGAATGTTTATAATCAGTGCTACATAAAAATAAAAATGTTGGTTCTTCATGAACTTTGAAACTTCTGATTTAAATTCGTCTTATTAATATGAAAGTTGGATTTAAAATTAGAGAAAGCTGGAATTGTTTTTGAAAATACATTATGAGCGATCAGAATTTAAGACCTGTAATATATTTAATGGAAATTAGCAAAACAAACGCGGAACTAATTATGTAACACAAAATAAAATGGAAGGTACAACCATGTGATGTGACTCAGAATCAGACCTGTGCTTAAAATAAAGATAAAAAATAACTATTTGAAATCATTTATTTCAGATAGTTATTTACAGTACCGTTATGTGAAAATAAAAATAATATCGATCAAGCATTTTTATCGAGCAAGCACTTTGCTTGCAACGATAAAAACATTGGAAACAGTAGGTTTGCCGTTAAATAATTCGATGGGAATGTATATGAATTAATTAGTCATTTAAATTTATTAATTAACAATTAATCATTTTAAAAATAAACCTGGTGATTGAGCAGAAAATATTATTTCAAATAATTATAATATTAAATACGATGTTATTTTAAATAATTATAATATAAAATAACAGGTTATTTGAAATAATATTTCTAATGATGTTATTTCAGAAGGGATTACAGGCATGAAAATTAAAATACGTAACTATAAAATAAATTACCATGTCACTTGCAATGATATTTTAAACAATGTCATACCGAATATTAATAATATATTATAAACGTATATATGTATATACGGCACTTTCGAAATGCTGGGTACATTTTGTAATGCTGGATAATAAAATTATAATTCACTCTTCCCCCCCCCCCCTCTCCCTCTCTTTCGTTCAATATCTATATGTATATATCTATTTCTCTATCTCCTTTTCCTTCACTCTCTCTATCTCTTAGGCTAACAAGTCACTCTCTCTCTCTCTCTCTCTCTCTCTCTCTCTCTCTCTCTTTCTTTCAATATCTATGTATCTATTTCTCCTTTTCCTTCTCTCTCTCTATCTCTTAGACTACGAGTTAATACGTCTTTAATCCTATAAAACTAATATTATTGAAAAAATACAGGAATAAAACGTGCAATAAATAAACTATTTAAAATGTATCGGTATCATTCATATCGTTAATAAATTTTCCGGAGTTACGATTATCGATCGCCACTCTGAGTTTCATACGTCACTGCTAGGTGGACACTTCGACTAAACCTGTTCTCGCTGTAGAAATTGAGCGATTTCAACGATATAAGGATATTAAGAGAAAAAAAAAGTTTTCGAACGACGATTAAATTCGTCGATGTAATGGTCGAGATTTCAATAATCTTGTATTTTCAAGGATTTCGTGACATATTCTGTTAGATAGACATTCGAGTAACTTTTTTTCCCTTTTCAGCAGTTCCCAAGACAGAACATTGCAAAAAATCTTCGTTTTTGTTAACTTTTCAATACTTGATTTCATTAAAAAAGTTAAATCGTTTTGTCAATCACATGGAATAAATAAGAAAACAATCGCATAACAGAAAGAAACAAAATTTTATCGACATTAACTGTTATTCAAATTGAGTTTAAAATGACGAACATAATTATTACTTAATTCTTTTACGTCGAAGTAATTTTTATATTTTGATTTCATCGCTAGAATAAATGCAAGATAGAAATATTATTGATTCAAATTTTCAGTGCTAATCTAAGTGAGAATGTTTTAAACTATTCTTTAGTATCTTCTTTCGTGTTTTCGATTAATCGTGCTTAATCCGGCTTTATAAACGTAATTGAAGTGAAAAATGAAGATATAATTGAAAACTACGGAAGGATATTTCTGTACAGGGTTACAATAAATTTATTTATGAGTTTATTATTTATGAGATTTCAAGTTGTAAGTATGTATAGCAGGAAAGACGATCTAACGTTGCGTACTTTTATATGAATTAGCTATTATTTATAATTAATGTTGATGGCAATACTTTATTAATTTAATAAATACAAAATTGAAACATTAACGCACAATATACATATTATTAAATTAAAAGTACATACATGTATAGTGAAGCATACAACACATTGTTTATATCGCAATATAGATTGAAAAGATAATTAAAATAGGAAAAGACAAATGTAAAAACATACAAAATACGGACAAGCTCAGTAATTGGGACCTTAGCCCTGTCGAATAAGTTGGTGAAAATCGAAGTAAACATAAACACTCTACTACGAATAACAAATATAAACACAACGTGAGGATGTACGTTCGTAATCATAAATAACTAAAAGTTTGATAATATCAGAAAACATTTAAGCGAACGTTTTATTATGAAAAATATATAGGGTGTCTTGTTTAACACGTTGAACGCCCAGCGTGAATCGGTAGTGTATCTCCTCCAAAAGACTATAACATATTGTCCTGAGTGTCCAGAGTTACCCCAATTATGTTTAAAATGTCTTAACGAATTTCATCGTAACTAATAAAATGTTATAATATTTTAAAAACAAATTTAAACATAAGTATAATTTGTTAGTATAAGTATATTTTATATTTTATTATGTTACTTTATTATTAGTACATTAGTTTATTTATTTTATATTAGTTTTTGTTTACTTTATACTTTATTGTTACCCTATACTGTCTATACTCGTCACAGTTGTGTTACAAGTAAAATTACTATAAATTACCTCCAAAATCCTGCTTTAATTTGACGACGACTGCAGAAACATAGCCGTCACCCAGAATATGGGTGACGTGGCGTTCAACAGTGAGTACAGCAAGATATCTTATTCAACTAGTAAGTGGAAATTACAATCGATAATTTATGGCATTGACAATAGTTCTCGATTCCTGTTTACAATATTGTAATTGCAGTAACTTGATACAAACTTATCTGACGCTGCTCAGCAGCAGCTGCTGGATGTGGTCGTCGACCAATGCAGGACGTAAATATAATTTAACGATTTATCTTTATCGGACTAACAATAATGTCGTATAACACCTTATTAAATTTTTCTCAGTGCCTGATGTTACTTTCTGAGGAAGAAAGTATAGCCTTCCATTTAAGAAAATTAGATTGACCTTTAGATCTCCTGTACTGCTCCACCCACAAGAAACAATTAATACTACACGATGTAGCCCGTCCTATCAAGCAATTTTTGTGTAGGAACATTTTTTAAATAATTATAACTCCTTCCGAGATATCCTGCTGTATTCACTTAAACAAGACACCTTGTAGATTGAACCGAAGTATTACCATTGTTGTGTTATTATTAGACTGCAGATTTTGTACATTTATGGCAAATTTGGATAATTGTAATTTAAAGTAGCAGACACATTGAGAGATTTTAAATAGATATGATGTATTCAATATACATATGTTCTCCTGTTCTACCGTCTTAAAAGCATTACCAATGTGTTGGTAGAATTTAACAGACTTACCCCAACCACTAAGAGATCATGCGAACAGTTATACAAATGTAAGAGCTTTATGCATGCTTCACATTTCCCGAGGCTTTCGCAAATTGTCTTACACCTTTGGCATTATGCAACTCCATTTTCATAACAATAATTATATCTCTCGGTATACGTATCATTGTCAAATACCCTTAACCAGGGACTTCCACCGAAATGTAATACCGGCATTTTTCGATTTCCCTATTTCATTATAATTTCCAAAGTATTTTTAGAACCAGTATTGCTTTATTATTAATATATTGTGTTACTGAAACTGATATAATTCTTAATATAAGATAAAAATTTGTGTTGTACCAACGAAAATATTAATTTTTGTATCTTTATAATTTTATAGTTTCTAATTTTTATTTTATTTCTGTATCTTGTATTTCTTTATCTTTATTTTTGTTTATTTTTATTATATTTGTGTAATTTGTCGTATGCGCTAAGTAAAACAATATTACTATTGTTTAAGCATTTGAAAAGACTTACAATGAAGAAGCAACCGCCACTAACTGACAAACATGGACAAGCCAGATTGGAATTTGCAGAGCATCGGCCTAAAAAAGGGACAAAATAATCTTTTCTGATAAAAAGTGTTTTAATTTAGATGGACCTGACAGCCTAAATTATTATTTTCCTGATCTGAGGAAAGAAGAAATCGAGTAGCAAAGGCGGCAAATGGGTGACGGAGGTAGTATGATGTGGGCGCACACACACACACACACACACACACACACACACACACACACACACACACACACACACACACACACACACACACACACACACACACACACACACACACACACACACACACACACACACACAGAGAGAGAGAGAGAGAGAGAGAGAGAGAGAGATGGGGGGGAGAGAGACAGAGCTATAGGACACTATGCAAAGACGAATATTGAATCTGTTTTTACAAAAATGAATAGTAGCACGTACGTGGATATCGTTAATTGGCAATTATCGAAATATGCACGAAAAATAGTTACGCAAAAGTATATCTTTCAACATGATAACGCAGCTATGCATACTGTAAGAATAATACGAGCTTATTTCGGAGATAAAAATATGGATATTTTACCATGGCTAGCACGATCGCAGGATTTGAATATTATTGAAAACTGTTTGGAAATGCCAGCTGTGGCATTTTAATTTTTTAGCTATGGCAGTTTAACACCATAGAAGAATTAAAGAGGTTTATTGATGGTACGTGGAAGAATTTGAATTAAAACGCATTTAAAACACTGTATAAGTCTCTATCACAATGAATATTGGAAATAGTAAAAAGGAAGGATAGAAGTACACATTATTACAAAGTAACATAAAGAATTCTATGGGTTGATTTTTTACGGAAAACCCAACTTGTCTTATAGTCTTGTCGCAATCGCTTTTCTTATGAACTGTTATCATTACTGTAAAACAGCACGATTATCGGTCAAGTTTTTTATGTTACTACAGCGGGGATACTCTGTATATGTTTATGCATACAAAAACTTCGTACATGTCCGTGGTTTTAAGAAACACTAGAAATTCTGTGTCTTGAAGTTTTGACGTGGTGTGTACTATAAGCGGTCAGAAAGAAACTTTGGCGGCGGTTCGAGGGCGTGTGTTTGGTCATGTGAGAAGGAGTGGGGAGACGTTTCGTCCGGAGCCCGCTAGAGGACTCATCAGTAAGGCTATCCTAGCGGGCCCTTGCCTTAGACGACGTGGGTGTAGTAAGGACGAAGTCTCTGTCTGTATATACAATACATTACTATAATATAAATAAATCGAAATCATGATCAATTATTGCGTAATAAAATGTATTAGCGAACCTCTTCATTGCTATATAGTTAATAATAATAATGGAACGTAGAGGAAGAAGTACTAATTTAGACAAACGTCAATTGGTCATTTCGTCATAGAGGAAAAAGCTTAACGCATCGCGAAATTGCAAATTTATTGTGTATGGAATAAAGTACAGTCGCAGATATTGTTAAGAGGTACAGGGAAGAAGATCGTATCGATTTTAAATTTTATGAAAAGGATGCCCGCGCTTACTGAATGAAAAAGAAGAGCGATGAAACATTAGAAAAGTTAAAAGAACCCCTGAAATTAGTTTTTCACAGTTAACATCGCACTTGTGCGAATATACACATAAAAGGGTACATATAAATACAGTACGTAGCGTATTTAATTATTGTGGCGGCCAGTGCGACGGGTACGGTGCCACATGAAACGTTGACGATACTCTGCGCTGTATCAATGTAATTGATGACCGTTCGAGGAAAATGGTATTAGATATCATCGACATCTGGCGACTGAACGGCGAGCGACCAGGGATCACGACGTGGCCTGGTTTTTGACAGTCGAACGTTTACTCTCGAGTAACGATCGCCTCGAATAAAGGAGTACGAAGAAATACGCGTCGATCATTTTCTTGCCACCTACAATTATCATGGATATAATGGGCGAATTGCTCGCAAAAAACCATACATATATCAATAAAACCAATCGGAAAGAGAGATTAATATTTACGAAAGAGTATATTTTGAAAGACAGCGAATGGTGATGGAGAAAAAATGGTGTGGTTTAAAATAAAAAATGAACTATTATCAAAATATTTTAATCGAACTGTTAAACATGGTGGAGAAAATGTGATTGCATGGGGTTGCGTTTCAAGCGTCGGAGTTGGACGACGATAAAAATTAATTTTTCAATATCTTGCGAAACAATTTACTTGAATTTGCGGACAATTTGGGAATTCGGGTAATTTTTAAGTTTTATCAGGACGATGATCCTAAGCGAAAGGCACCGATCGTTCAAGAATATTTGTTATACAGCTGGCTGAAAGTTTTGCACCTCCCTCCCCCTCCGCAATTGATAGATCTGAATCCCATGAAGAATCTATAGATATATATATACTTGATACTAGAATTCGCAAAATCCCAATCCGCAGTATAACAGAATTAATAACAAGATAATAACAGAAGAATGAAATTCTATCAGCTTAGAATATTAAAAAAAAAATAATTTTACATATGCCCAAAAGACTAAAACATGTGATCCAACAAAATGGACGTCCACCTAAATATTAATATTCATTTGTTCCAAGCAAGATGTACAAAACCAATTTTTTTAATAAATGTCGAATACTTTTGTCACGCAATAATGGGACACGATTTCGACTTATTTATATACAGTAATCTATGTATATATCAATATACAGTAAGCGTAGAAAGTATTCGTACACCTTTTTAAATGGAATAACTTGTTTATAACTGGGTCAAGCAATCTAAATTTTTTTGGAATCTAAGAGAGACTAGTTTACTAGACAATAACTAACAAATTGTTTCAAAAATTGCAATTGAATGACGTGGTGAAAGAATTAAAAAATGCTGTTTTCTCACCTTTTTTATGTAACAAAAAATATGTATCTTGTAGATCTCGGTAACTTATAGTATAGTCAAATTACAGCCACTGAAAGATGTAAAAATGACCTGTTTTTGATTAAAATCCGTGAATTTCGATGAAATTTTCAGCACGCATATAACTTATCGAGGTCTACAAAATGCATTTTTATATTTTTGTTATAGGCTCGGATAAAAATGTTGAAAAAGCATCCTTTTGATTCTTTTATTATGCTAACAAATTGCAATTTTTGAAAACAATTATTTAGCCATTTTCCAGTAAACTAATCCTTCTAATATTATAAAAAAATTTATATCCTTGACCTAATTATAAAAAAGTTATTCTGTTTTAAAAGATGTACGAATTAATTCTTTATCGGTCTCTGTGGCGCCTTTATACATAGAAACATTAGACGGATAATCGCATTATATTGACGCATGCGCACGACACGGATGAGCCCATATTGACAAGATTCAATGCTGCAGTAAAAAGTTCTAGAACCAGTTATTGTGTGCCTATGATCTACAAAAATCAGTTATTGTGCTTCAGTAAGAGTGCTTCCTGAATACTATGCTTCAATTACTGTATTGTCTCCCTGAATACTGTGCCTCAATTACTGTATTGTCTCCCTGAATACTGTGCCTCAATTACTGTGCTCCCACCCTGAATACCGAGCCTCAATAACTACACAATAAAAATTTAATACTTAATATACTTTCATAAATTTTATATTCTATAAAATTTTTTATATTCATATTTACATTTTTCCTTTTTAAAAATATGACAGAGATGATGAATTGAGGTTATGTAGGCCTATCCCGTGGTAAGCACTATAGTAACTAACGCATCGAGTGGAAAATAGGTTCAGTTACTATGCATAGTAAACAAGCTACTGAAATTAAAACTAAAAACAAAAATTCAAATAAATAAACACTTATTTGTTTTTCCGTAATCTTACTACGTTTTACCAATGCAATCAACATTGTGATATCTTAGAACGATTTATTTTAATTAATATTGATCTTTATTTGTTCACAGTATTTTCTTAAGCTTTTTCATAAGCTTTGCAGAAAATTTCGCGAAATAAATATCAAAAATTTGTAATAATTTTTGTTGTATTTTAAGAGCTTCTGTCTTTTACGTGTTTAATTTTAACAAATAAGTAATTAATTGAATTTAACCAGTTAGCTTTGTTTGACGAGTATACTTGTCATGGAGAAGTGGCAGTATTTTGTGTTATGACAAGTATACACGTCGTGCGTAAAAAGTAGCAAAATTGGTTATTTAAATTGTAAACAAGAACATATCCTCAAATTTGAAAATGTTTAGAATATTTTGAGGCCAGGCCAGAATAGAACAAACAAATAAAAAATATTAATAACTATATGAATAATTCACGATAGTGGTGTTCAATATGCAAAGTGCCATTATGTATTATTGCTTTGCTGAACACCACTCTAAGCAGCAATTTGAATTTTTAACTTTTACAAGTATTTCATTTTTCTGTGTTTTTCGTTTATTACGTATGTAGTATATGTTAATGCTAACTGAATAAGTAAATATTAGTAATGAAACTGTCAATTTCTTTAAATAAAACTGTTTTCTTGATCCAATATTTACGCGCTCTGAAAAGAAGATGTCACAGCTATAACTGGTTAAATAAAAAAATTTGATATATCTTATACGATAAATATAAAGTTAATTATGCTTGAAAAAGAAACAACGGGCATAGTAATTGGCTAGCCCGCCGAACTGGCTCCATTACTCTAGGTATTGAAACCGGTGCTGGTCCTACTTTATCGACTGCTGGACATTAGATAGCAGGCGATGTGACGCGATAGTTTAAACTACCGCACGTATATGTATATATGATTAGTAACGTATGGATAGGTGTCATTCAATGTGTTAGTGATGTCTGTACACGCTGATTCCAATGTATAGCATTAAACGTTTTTTGGGAATATCTTTAAAACTACTAAATGCTCGAAGTTACTTTATATTTGGGATCCTCTCCCCTCTCCTATACACCCACCGAGTACCATCTTGATCGGCTGCAGTTATATCTCGGAAGTACAGCCTAAAATTTGTCTAAAGTCTTCACTGGTTTGTATTTCATCTACTCTTTTTTGCCATAAATGCATAAAATCTCCAGTTTACTTATAAACTAAACTTGTGCGGTGGTACCATGAAAAGGTAAAAGTTGTTCAAAATGTTCAGTTTTACAACATACTTAAGCTTTATAAAAATCGACGAGCTGTGACCTTTTATGCATAATTCAGTGAAAGTCCTTCAGTAAATAATTTATGAAGCCTTCTACCTTGACTTTATTCATTTCTCATGTATATCGCGAACGCTATGACCTATATAACCTGTTACATTGAAATATTTGTTGTTTGTTTGTGTATTATGTTCAAATATGTATCATTTATGTATGTATTATGTTAGAATGTGTGCTATCCGACACCCGGTAAATCTTAATCAAAAATGTTTCGAATAAAAATTACACAATGCACAATTCCTAAAAAATTACAGTACTAAATGTTGATAAAAGATTTTTTTATTCAACACGAAATCAACATCGTTGCAACTTTTTTAACATAACTGTATATTATTTATGTAGAAATCGATTCATGAAATTCGAAAATTAATTAGTTTAGATGTTATGATTTTTGTCCAGAACGCCCATAAGATTGCATTACTGTGCGACTCCGTTATGGCGAATCAAAACAGGAGCAAACGGTGATTGGTACAGTGCGGCAATATGGCGGCGGCGGTGACAAATCAGAAACTTGCTACACCACGAATTGTGCACAACGGTGTGTGTGACATGATGAGGGGGGGAGGGCAGTGGGTGGATGTTACAGTAGTGCTTCAACATATCGAGCGATGTCGGCAGCAAAGTGCTCAGAAACTTAGGGGTAGGTAGAGAAACCGCTTTTCCCTGATTGGTTGACGCTTCACAGCTAAGCAATGCTGCCATCACGGTTTTAGATAAAGAGAGGAAATGGTGAGTAAGCAAGAGAGCACAACATCAGCACAACGCAAGTGAAACAAGTCACATCGACTATCAATGTAACTTGTCTCCCTTTACCATTGCAATATAATTCTTGAAATTTTCGAAAACTCGTAAGTTACATCCGTAACTAATGGTTTCTAGTTTATGTGAATCTACAGAATTTTTTAAATTCATCCATCCCGGGAAAGAACTCCGTAAGCAACAGATAATTTCGCAATTCTCGAAGCTTTGATCGAAACTAGAAATATAATAAAATGTTTGCGGGTCTGTGTAACATAAAAAGTAATATTTTGTTATCGCATCGACATTCTCACTTCTGGAATGAATAAGAACGAACCGTTCTGCTTGCATGAATTTGAGACCCTAAAAAGAGCCGTTATCATTATGTCACAGCCTCGTTTGCCGCCTTCTTATTTAGAAGAAGACGTTGCCCGAGTCTCACCGATGCTTAAAGTATACTCTGGAAGGTGAAGTTTTGAGGGGGAGGACTTTCGAGACCCATGCTGGTATCTGTAACATACAAAATAAAATTATTCGATGGCAATTCCTTAATATAATTATTTCCATTTATTGGGATTATGGCTTGGATTATTTCTCAAATGAATATGATATTAATCTTTTTTCTTAAAAGTTTTATTTTTACTTTTATTTGAGAAAAGGTATATATTGTTTCTCTTCCAATCAAAGACGGTCATTCATCGCGTTTTACATTGTATCGTGTCAGAGCACGATGTGCTCTACCGACACCGGCGATGATATATCGCGGTATCTACATATAATATACAATTTACATTACCATCGATGCGCGCTGATGGAACCGGCTGTGATACCCTCGAGAGACAATAGCAGGAAGGAAGAGCTCCGGTACCAATGGAGGGGTTTCATATGAAAAGCGGTCACTTGCCATGTTGCTTTATTATGACACAGGTACAGGCCAAGCAAAATGAAATTCTAATACTTTCTCGCATATCGTGTTCTTCTGCACCTTCTTTCTAATTATTTTCTCCTTACCTATGTATGTAGAGTAAAATACGATTATTATTTACTATTTCCATTTTTGGTTTCCTTTAATAGTGAGTGTAAAGATCCCCTCGGAAAAACAATAGCAGGATGAGAGATCTGAGGTACCAAAAGGAGTGGTTACACCTGTAAAGCGGTCACTTGCCATGTTGCTTTATTTTGACTCAGATACAGGCCAGACAAAATGAAATTCTAATACTTTCTCGCATATCATGTTTTTCTGCACTTTCTGTCTAATTATTTTCTCCTTACCTATGTATGTTAGAGTAAAATACGATTATTATTTATACTATTCCCATTCTTGGTTTCCTTTAAAAGTGAGTTTAAAGATACCTTCGAGAGACAATAGCAAGATGCGAGAGCTCCGGTACCAACGGAGGGGTTACATATGAAAAGAAGCGGTCACTTGCCATGTTGCTTTATTATGACACAGTTACAGACCAAGCAAAATAAAATTCTAATACTTCCTCGCATATCATGTTCTTCTGATTTCGAAGCCCTTCTAACTAGTTTTTGTAAATTAGCTAGCTAGCAATTAGAGTCAGTGGTCAAAGACAGACGTTGGAAAAGGGAAGAGATCGTGGAATTCATTGGAAATTGTGATGTAGGGTGTATGGAAATCTGTAATTGAAAAGACGTTTAGATTGAGTTTTATAGTACTTTTAATTTAACTTACAAATGCAAAGACAAATGTTTGCTAGGAAGATTGGGAAAGTTTAACTGTACTTCGCTAAAAAGATTTCTGTTCATAGACAATTAACATTTCGCATTGAAAAATTTTATATCATAATATTCTTTATTGCATTTTAAATTATCTGTACACATTCAACTTTTTAGTTATTTTGCCCTTCCGAATGTACACTTACTAATAAAAGTTGAGAAACAACGTAATCGTTTGATACATTTCGGTATATTCTCTATTTTCTAAGATACGTAGGTTGGAACTAAAAATAGCATAATGAGATAGCATTCCATACATCAATGATCAATGAGTTTTTTCTCAAACATACTTGTACAGGAGCCATAATTAAATTGAATCGAACAAATAAGGCAAAAGCTGCGCGACATAAGTTAAGAAACATACATCGCTTAAGTTATATAATCGCTTTTAATGAAAAACAGCGACGTGTCAATGTTTGTAGTTTTCATAACAGTCTAATAAGATGTTGGATAACCCTTGGATTTGAGGACTGCATTGCATCTGCGTGACATAGATTTGTAGCAGCACACGGTCGGCGACCGTAATAACTATAAAACTGTCCGCTTGCAGATGTCAAGGGTTCGGCAGAGCGAAAACGTCCTTGACGTTTGCAAGCATCGGAAATTCCTTTGTTTCTTTATTTTTTATCACTGCCACATGTACTGCAGGCCTAGCCGCGTACCGCTACCCGGCCGAACGGCCAGCGCGCCCCTACAGCGAAGGTTGGACGATGGCTGTCTCCCCCGCCAAACTAAATGGGGGTAAAAGAAGACAGCAAGTCTCCCAAAAAGGCGTGGCCTTTTTGGAGGGAAATAATATAAATAACGGAGTCAAGAAACTGCGTGAGAGCTTCTTCCCGTCTAACTATTCCGCCGAGCTTCTTCTTGTAACTATCCACACCGCGCGTCCTTCATGTACCTCGCTGAATAAAGTCCAGTGGAGTTTCACCCTGTGTCCTTCTGTTGTAACCCCGAACAACACGTTACAGATTCAATTAATCAAACACAAAACTCAGTTGGTATTTTTGACCATATTTTCGTGATTGTTTCCATTAATTCTGCTTTATTGTTAAAAGAGTGACTTCCCAACTGACGTCCAATGTAATCCCACAGATGTTCAATTGGGTTCAAGTCCAGGGATTGGCTTGACCACTTGATTACATTAATATCTTGTTCTGCAGGAAACGTCTTAACCAACTTGGAAGAATGTTTAGGGTCGTTATCGTGTTGAAATAACTACCCTGATGACATTTTTTCATTAGCAAATGACAGCATATGATTTTGTAAGATATCACGATACACAATTCTATCTATGGTTTATTTTATTTGTACTAATGGACCAGTTACACGAAAAACAACCCCGCACCATTACATTGCCGCCACCAAATTTTACCGTCGGTTTTAGGTATTTAACATGAAATCGTTCTCCAGTAGGGCATCGCTGCTCTATTTTTCTTCGACACAAGTGGTTTCTTGCATGCTTTCCGTGAAAATAGATTATTTCCATCTAAACGACGATCAATTGTCCTGTTACTAATATTTTCCAGACACAGTTGATTTTTAATTTCAGAAGCAGTGTAAAATGGATTCGACTTAGAAAGTCTTGCAATTCGACGATCTAGTTTTTCATCTGTTTTTCGCGGTCTGCCAGTTCGTGATGACGTTTTAACAGTTCCATATTTATCAAATCGTTTTATAAATTTGGTGATAAGTCATTGATGTATGGGATGCTATCTCATTATGCTATTTTTAGTTCCAACCTATGTATCTTAAAAGATAGAGAATATACCGAAATGTATCAAACGATTACGTTGTTCCTTAACTTTTGTCAGCAAGTGTATGTAAGAGTAAAATACGATTGTTATTGACTATTTCCATTCTTGGTTTTCTTCAACAGTGGGTGTAAAGACACCCTCGAGAAACGATAGCAGGATGGGAGAGCTGAATTTCCAAAGGAGGGGATACTTCTTAAAAGAGGTCACTTGCTAAATTGCTATATTATTACACTGGAACATGCCAGGCAAAATAAAATTCTAATACCTTCTCGCATATCATGTTCTTCTGCACCTTCTTTCTAATTATTTTCTCCTTACCTATGTATGTAAGAGTAAAATACGAGTATTATTTACTATTTCCATTCCTGGTTTCCTTTAATAGTGAGTTTAAAGATACCCTCGAGAGACAATAGCAGGATGCGAGAGCTCCGGTACCAACGGAGGGGTTACATATGAAAAGCGGTCACTTGTCATGTTGCTTTATTTTGACACAAGTACAGGCCAGGCAAAATGAAATTCTAATACTTTCTCGCATATCATGTTTTTCTGCACTTTCTGTCTAATTATTTTCTCCTTACCTATGTATGTAGAGTAAAATACGATTAATTATTATTAAAATGAATACTTCAACCTTTGCTATCAGTAGGGATGGTGATGAGTTCTGAAGAAATTTGCAGGAATAACTCCAGAAGGCTTAATGCCTCCTGTGTCTTTCCTGGATTTTCTTTTATCTGGTATTCGGGTCTCTCTTCGGGTCTCCTTGACCCGAGGGTCTCTTGAAAACCACCCTTTCCCCCACGCCGTCACTGCACGGATGTCATAACGCTGCTTAAACCTCCAGAACCATCCGCGACTTGCCTGAAATTAAGAATCACGGTTATGGATTAAAATATCTTCATATCTGCATGAGAAATTATCGAGTATCTATTATACATATGTACAGTTCTATATACCTGAAACGCGATACGTCTGATCTGGTGACTATTTTCTTAGCCTGCTCTTGCAGGATCTTGTCAGGAATGGGAACTCCTAAAAGTCTCGTCTGCAGAAACCAATCATAAATTTTATTATTTACACTATTATTCACAATATATTATTTGTTTTTATGCTCGTTTACACAGGTGTCCAAGCTATTCATGCCAATGCGCTTTATTCGGTTCACCGTACTTTTAGTGATCCCGTACGTATTAGCAAGCGCTTCCACGTATATGCCGCATTCCAACTGGAAAATAATTATTTATTAATATAAACGATAACTAAATATACAGGGTACTTCAGCCCTGTGTGCATAAACTTGTCTAGTAAAATATAACTAACCTTTCGGAGGACCTGCTGCTCCATGTTCAAAACCGTTAGGTTTTTTTCTGTTAGCCATCGTTGTTTTGTAATTTTCTTAAATTTTCTGAGATGTTCGTTTCCCGGTGGTTTGCACGGAAAAGACGTAATGTCGGCTTTCACGCCCCTTCACGCCCACGTGAAATCCTAACACCACCCCCATCCTGCGCAGAACGTTATTGCAAATTTCGTGGCCCGTGCCTCGGATATCTTGCGCCTTTGCGACGATTTGAAAAATTTATTGACAAATTGTTATAAGTTTTGAGCCATTAGAGATATTGAAATGAAATCTTCACTACAAATAATTAAAAAAATTCTATTTTTTAGCTACCGATAGCACTGTCGGAGACGATTTCTGATTTACTATAGTCACTATGAAATTCTTGTAGAGTTTCATTCCTTGATCAAAAATCAGAAAATCGGATCTCTCTCAGTTTTCGAATAAAACCAAACTTTTGTAAAAACCCAAAATTTTCGACGAAATTGAGGTTATAATATTCTGCAAAAGACACCCAAACTGAGTAATGCGCATCAATGCATTGACTCGGTCTAATTGGTGACTCCTCTTGCAATAACTTTTGCATTTCCGTGCAACGAAGCAACGTTAATAATTTTGTTTCATTTCTAATTCTTGAGCATGTTTGAGAGGACCCAAATTAACAACACCACAGTGATTCACTGATTTGTAAGAGGGAGGCGATTTTGAAGTAATATTTAAGAAAACAAATTCTAAGCACCTAAGTAATACTGAACGCATTTAAATGCATCGATCCGAAACGTTTTATAGATGAAATAACATCTGTGTATCCGGATTGAGAATTATGGCCACAGAAACCCGACCTTTCTCAATTAGGAGAAAGCTAAATATTCATGGATCATGTCATTGTGCCTAATGCACTTCTATATGTTTCATCGCTTCCTCAAACGGAAGGGCCATTTTGTAAAAAATCAATATTTACTTGAAATCTAGAAAAGAAATTGTGACTTTGTGATGAGATGAAATTTTCTATACCAATATTAATACAATTTTTTATACCCTTTAAAATAATCCTTTTATTTGAAATTTTCGTGTATTCAAAATTCAAATTTTGAATCATAACGCTTCTTTATGTCGGAAGACAATTCTGTATCAAAAAAAGCTAATGTTGCAAATTCTGCAATTAAATACCATAAATGTTCACTTATGCTTTTGTCAAGCTGTTGCAAAAGTTACAGATTTTGGTTTGGAACATTTGTAGAGCAGTGTAGCACATGACGGCAAAACGTCGTGCACGCGTTGTTGTCGAATATTTTCTCGGCCCACTCGAAATATATGTATATCGTTCCGACACTCCTATAGGGCAGATTCTTCTTCAAAAAACAATTAATAAATTATATGCCACTATATTCGGAAAACTTTCCTCTACCTTTTAAGATGGATTAGAACTTTCCAACGTTTTTACTTTTCATACAATATCTAATTTTTGTCGAAAATTCTGATTTTTTTATAAAAGCTCGAATTTTTCTTGAAAGCTGACAGAGATGGAGCAATTCAGTTTCCGGATTCTTGTTTGAGGAGCGAAACGGTACAACAATCTCATAGCGACTATAGGAAATCAAAAATCATGTCGGACGGTGTAGTCAACACAGATAAACGGTATGGTTCAAACGCTGTGATACATAGAAAGCTTAATGGTAGGCAAAATTAAAAAATATGAAGTATATTATACTTCATATAGTATAAGAAATACACTGACGCTCTTAATATACATTTAAGAAATTGTATTTTTATTTAAAAGAGTAGTCCCATGTTTTTAATATAAAGAAATACAAGTATGTCAGAAATTAACATAAAATTGCTATAACTTTGAAATTTAGCACATATAATTTTTTCACCAAGTGGCACAATTTAAAGGGGTTAAACTAAAAAAAATCGCAAGTTGAAAATTAAAGACCATCCTGTTGGCCTAGCACGCTACAACCACGACACGAGCCTAGTCTATAAGTGTGTTTCGATCCAAAATGGGAAATAACGTCGCAGTTTTGCAATATCACAAGCGTCATACATATTTAGATGGTTTCCAATAATTAAGACACAGATATATGTATATAATATTACAAATAATTTAAAATTATAAATCAATATACGTAGTGCATAGATAAACATTATGAATATTATAAACGTAATGAAATTATAAGTATGTTATCACGAATTCGATGAATATCGATATTGTTCGTAATTTTAACATGAAGTTTTTTTTAACGAAGTCATTAATGATAATTTCTGGAAAATAGAACATATATTTTTAATATCGATATCTATCATAAGTTTATTTTAATATGATTGGGTGAAATAATGTTAAATATACTATAAAGTTTCTTGGATAATCTTTTCCGTTTGATCTGAAGATATTTATTGGCCTGCTGTGGATCTTCTACATCGATCATTTTATGCAAAGCCAACATAACGTCGACATTGCAAAAATGATTGGGATGTAGAATGTCCTTGGAATATTTCAAAAATTCGTCACACGCGGTGATTCCGCTTCTCTTTGCTAGCTCGACTTTTGTGTCAATCATTTTCAAAATCCAATCCACCTTTTCGGGACTTATCGACGATTTACACGTTGCACATACGTAAGGTTTTGGTCTCGTTCCGAGAAATGTTTCCGGTAAAACGTATCCAGCACAATACCTATAAATAAATAAAACGACAAATAGTTAACTAACTATTTGTAAAAATTATAAATAAACATTCACAATCGTTTCCTGTTGATTACCGCGCGCTGAATACGAATATCAAAACTGTTTTTCTCTCTTATTTTTAATTCCTGAGATGTTTAATTTTGATTTTTTTTCTACTGTAGCTTTACATAGAACTTTGTATAGGATGACTCTGTAAAGTTTCACATACGCACAACGGTATACTTTTATATAATGTTACGAAAATTCATATCCATTTAAACAATGTCAAAAGATGTACAATTTTGAATATCCTGTTCAAAACTTGCAGGAATTATATCAGGGAAATTCCACCTGCAGTCGTGATAAAGTGTAAACTCACAGCTTTAATAACAAATAATAATAGTTTATTAAGTAGGATGATAAGTATGCTATACATTATCTCTCTCACTCTTTCTTTCTATTAATTAGCAGCCAACGTGTTTTCCAGAACCATACTACAGGCATCTATTCATTCGGTGATTTATAACATCCCTCTCGACTGATTCTAGCATTCAACACACACAAAACTCTATAGTATTTTACCTTTTATTGCATTTTAGAGCGCTAAACATTACGCCAAATTCTGAGGGGTCCTTGCATCGGTCACAGGTGCATTGGAAAAGGTAATTATGGAGAGACTTCAGCCTATTTTCAGTACCCAATAATGAATTTATGTAACCGATAGAAATATGATCTCCTGAAATGCAGAATGCAATTGCAAATCAAAGCACGAAGATTTTTCAAGGAATAAAAGAATTAAAAACGGTGCAAAACAATCACATTGTTATTATAAATTTTCCAATCGATTTTCCAAGAGTAAAGTGTCACGCTAACGTCCCGCAATAACCACAACAATATACTGTAATGTACAAGGTAAGGCACATAAATATTTTCACAAGTTAGTGATAAACATAAAGACCAGGAATAAATTTATACCAGTTTCAATGGCATACGTAATCTCAAAAGAAGTTCTTGAAAATCATTTTCCTTCTAAATTACACGATTACTTAATATTTTTAAATGAGACAGTCCTTAGAAAAGTGTGCCAAGGCTACTTTTCTATCCAGAGACTGGTAATCAAACACGATTTATTTCATTATTATTAGGATCATTAAATCGTAAAATACGAATGAAGAATTAAGATTTTGTATAGATTTGAAAATCATTTAGAAATATGGTTCCTCATAAAAAGTGTTAACCACTCGGAATGATATAAAATAAAGAATTGTAGCTGCATGGGAACATACAGGAAGTAGAAAATATGTATAAAACAACGCTCCTAATAATAATGTTTTTGTTCCGATACTGATGCGAGTTAATATACTGCTTGAACCACTAGGATGACTCAATTGTTTGTAGATACAGATATACCTTCCGTAATGGTATGAAATACATGTCGAAATATCGATAGCATTAAAATTTCAGGAACAATGACCTTAAACAAAATTTTGTCCTCAGCATTTATTTCCATGCAACCAACAATAACGTAGATACGTTACAATACAAATGCTTCGTCCAATATATTGAAATTACGTAAATAAATGTTAATTTACCTTTTGCTATAGGAGTCCTGGCGCGAATGATCAATTCATCCCTATTCTGGAATTCTACCCAACAGTTTGCTTTGCAATTGTGTTCGATTAATGAAGATAATTCGTAAATTGCCATGTGTGGTGGATCTGTTAGTGTAACTAAGAATGGATTAACCTGCAATTTATTGATTTGTTCAAATTACGTTTCTACAATTTTTGATGAAGTAAAGTAAAACCTTCTATTTGTTGGAAGGTATCATTGGAAGGTATCATATCCGTCAACTGTTATTTTTGCAAATACTATTTGTAAAATTATCCGAGTTCTGTTCTTTGACTTAAGTGGGTATTCTGGTTTTACATGTTAGCGACAGCTTGTATTTAAAAGAAATCGAGAAATAGCGTCGGCGGTTTGCGTCGCCTCTCGAGGCTGTCGACGGACAAACCCCAGATCATGTCCGACAACTGAAAGTTGTTCAGGTACTCGATGGGGCGCATCCGTTGACATATGTTTGGAAAGTTAGGAATCTTTAAATATGACAGGCGACCCGACGTCGAACCGTTATCTTGAACGACAAAGAGTTTTCATTAAGGATCTGGCCATGAAGTGTGGAAAGCAAGGGTACCTTCTGATAAGAGGACTGTGTTAGACCGCACGACACTTGCCCAGAACCGTTGTAGGGAAAGTCTTATTTCTATCCACCCAAAATTTCTGACATGTGTTTTAAAAAAATTGATTTTTTTTGCATTTTTTAAAAGCATATATGTCCCAAAACATGCGTGCATAACACTATGGTTGAATCTATAAATAGCAAAGTCATGCGTACAGGAAGTCTTAAATATATTATAAGACCTTTTTTTTTTTTTATTTGAAATAATTGTTTTCTTAGTGAAAACGTTCTCCACGGCTTTGTTGACGAGTTATAAATAAAAAACAGGAACCGATCACAGACCGAGTCTACTCCACAGTCTACTCCACAGTCTACTCATAAACTAAGCTAAAGCGGTAGTAACATGAAATGGAAAATATTGTTGAAAATGCCGCGTTTACAACATATTTAAATTTTATCAAAATCGATTTAATACTTAATTAAATTGTTCTTATAGGTAATTCTTCTGATATCTTGATCTTAGGTGGCATCCATTCTTGTACTTGGAATTTATTAATTTCTTATGCATATCACGAATCCTATGCAATTCTTTTATGACACGTACCTTCACAATTCCAACGATTCTTGTAATTTCCTCGATGGTTATATCGTCTGATTTGAACATTATTCTGATGAAATGATATACTGGCAAGGCCATTGCTTGTACTATAATATTATCGCTATGGCTCTCGAGCGACAATAATTTTTCATAAGTTTCCGGATGGGCATGTTTCATAGCCAATATTTTTATAAAAGGCATATATTGATAAGTCTTGTTTAAGAAGCTGAACTGGTTGACCGATATCTGCAACATTGAACAAGTGACAATAATTAAGTTACTTCTGAATATGTGTGAAATTTCATTATGAAATCAAAAGGTATGCATTTTATGTAAATAATCTGATAAACACATGATAAATTTTGTTCTATTCTACTTCTAGAAAAAGTATTAGAGTAATTTCTTCTTAATATGTATATTCGCGCCCAGATTGCGCACAAAAATGAGCAATTTAGGAAGAGGAGATACGATTATTCGAGCCTTGCGGCTCGTTTTTATAGTTACTGGTTGCCAACAGCTATAAAAACGAGTCGCGCGAATTAGGAAGAAGTTACTGTATATACAAATTGCCGTACAGGTTTCTGTACAAGTTCTGTTAGTATACCAAATGAACCAAAATGCCAGAAAATCCATTAGAGCTTCGTTTAAAAGTTGTAACAAAAGTATCAAGTACGTATTTCTCGTTGTCTGATACAAAGTATATAAGACAGTATACTTACAAACGTACACTACTATTAATTACAAGAATTACAATTTTATGTAAGTAATTTAAACAAAACCGCGATAGAATCCGATTTAAAATAAATTCGATATTACGTCGATGTTGACGTTTGTGTAGATAATGGCCGATAACATTTCGAAATGTAAATATAATATGTGCTCTTATGTTTTTTATTTATAATTTTCTAATGTAGCATTTCTTATCTTTTATTATACAACATTTTGATCGTATTTTTGGCTATAGTTTCACAATTCCCTATGCTTCGAATTTACTAAATCTTTTGGTTATTTTTGACAAAAATGACTGGAAGAAGGAGTATTGGCGACTTGAACAAACACGTTTCACCATTTTAGCGTCACACCCTATGTAGGCAGATTTAAAGGATTAGATCTGATTGACGCCTGCTTTACTTATTCTATTGCATTGTGCTGGTACACCGGCTATCATTAGATTCAGTTTTACGAGCTCTACCGCTGTGCAAAATCTCAACAGAAAGTGAGAGTCGCTTCTAGGGTCCTCTGTTTTTTAGAAATCAAAATGCAAACGATGAAGCGTCATTGAATACGAGGAAGCCTATTCAATTAATCTATGAGTATCTAATTGTGAGATGTGGTTTTATTACAAAAACGAAAAAAAAACAGTTATTTAAAAGAAATCAATGTTTAACCAAAAAATGTCTAATCGTAAACAAAAGTTTTACTGGTTCATTCAATTCCATTACAGATATCCTATTTACAATTAGCTCGAAAATACAGGGAAAGTGGAAAATCGTCGATTTCATATCCATTCACATACCGAGCAGTTCAGAGTAAAACTTTTCAACATATTTGTTCTATCAGGCTTATCGTTTCAACCACTACACGCCTGGTTGGTAGCAATGGAAATCAATATTGATAAATAGGCTACTTGAAAAATCGCTACGAACTTTCGAAACAACCCGATAACAGTGTGCCAGGATTTTAATTTCTCAATATGATAGTCACCTCTCCAATCCTGCGAGAAGAAATGAAATCACATTCCGGTCCATGCTGCTTGCAGCTCAGACAAAGAAGACATCCGCATTTTGTGCAAGGTATAGCACTACCTTCATGTAGTGCCCTCAAGCATCCCAGACAGACGAGATCGGAATTATATAGGGAACCAGAAAACAGTGGTGCCTCTTTGATAAGGATTTCTCCAACCTTGATGTTCCTTGTTGCCACATAGTGACGGCCCAATATCGGATTCTCTGTTAACTTTGAAACCAAATTTTCTGGTTTTTCTAACAAGTTAATAGTTGATACCTAGGATTTGGTAAAGCAATGATTTCCAACGAAAAATATGTATCAAAAAATGTTACAGAAACTGTTATAAAAATAATCATTCTTATTGTGGGCTATTGTACGTCTTTATTTTAACGTCGAGTTCGCCGTCAGGCTCGCTACGTCGTCAACGACGGTCCTTTAATGATTGTTTATTCCTTTGACGGGTTGACGATTCACGATTATTTATGCCTTAGAATGGTAATATATTGTTAACATTCGAACTAAAAGTGGGATCTAGATTTTTGGTTTAAGAATTGAGTAAAATTACAGGAAACGAACTCTTATACTTGGAATAGAAAATTAACAATCGAGCCTTATAATTTTGATGCTGGTTAAATCTAGGATCAGTACTCTGAAATCCAATTTTTAATGATGTCTCACCTTGTATGGCCTGCAGATCTTAACGTGTTTGCTCCAATCCTTCTTCTGATGGTCTTTACAACAGTAATAAACACTTTTGCATGCAGAGCACGTAAGAGTCGTAACCTTACCACAAATCTCACAAACGGATTTAGATTCCATTGCTCGAGTCGCTGAAAACTCGTTTTCAGAGAAAGGAAAATTAAACAAAAGTTTCATATGTTCAATGTGAAGGATCGCATGTAACAGACTTTAATGGGAAAGACGATTAGTTATGTCAGCACGTAGTAGTGAGACCCTATTACTTATTACGGCGATAGAGGTATTAATTTTGAATTGCTTATGAATTTTGAGATTACCGGTTTTAACATATTTAATACAACAATGAAACCGAATGTAACAATAAAGTATAATACATAACTAGTGTAACGGATACTAAGTCGAATTCAGTGTTTCTTTGCGAGTTTTTTACAGATTGCGGTTAGTTCGGGCGCTGAACTGTAGTTCCTTGTTGTGTAAAAAAACGTAATGAGTTGCATTTTTCGATTGAATTTTATACCGTATAATCGACAAGTTTTAATCCAAGTTTTCGCTGTATCGACGATGAATAAGGCTAATTAGTAAGTTCAGTAAATTCTCCCCAATTGTCCTTCAGCTTGTAAACATGAATGAACAATTTAGCAAGAGGAGATACGATTATTCGAATCTTGCGCCTCGTTTTTATAATTGTTGACAATCGGCAACTATATAAGGTGCTCCAAAATTATTGTTCAAGCGGGAAGCGAGGGGTTCCTGAGGTCATTTGAAGTAACTTTTTCCTTAGCGAAAATTCAATCCGCGGCTTAGTTTACGAGTTATTAACACTTCCACGACCGCGCTAGAGACCTCGAAAATTTTCATAAAATTAAAACATTTTATTCTATTGAACAAAAATTACTAAGCAAACTTATATGGCGTCAATTACTTCTTCAGCATTCGTATCTCATACAAATCTTAATAAAATTAAGCAATCAGTTTTAATTTTTCATTAATCATCTCCCCATTCGGTTGGCTAAGTGTTAACGAAAAACTGTGATCATTGAAAGGCGAGATTAGCTGGCGCGAGGCGGCCGAGCCAATGAGCGGAACTGGACTTCGACCGCTCGTTGGCTCGGCCGCTTCGTGCCGATTGATCTCGCCTTTTCGTTAATAACTCGTAAACTAAGCCGTCGATTGCATTTTCACTAAGGAAAAAGTTACTTCAAATGATCTCAGGAACCCCTCATTTCTCGTTTGTATAATAATTTTAGGCACCTTGTTTATGCGAGGGTCGAATAGTCGTATCTCCTCTTCCGACATTGTCCATTTATGTGTACAAGTTGAAGGACAATTGAGGAGAATTTACTGTACGTAGAAAAGGCCATACCCCACCGATTTTTATGAATTTGGACTACACTATCAGGCATACGATTCTCTCTCTCTCTCTCTCTCTCTCTCTCTCTCTCTCTGATTAACCTTTCTTTTGTATGTTATAATCACTCGCGAAAAACTTTTACTACCGCTGCAATGAATCCCGCCTATACCTGTATCTTCATGTACGTGACGACGGCGTCAAAATGGGAACATTACTCGTCTTCCTTCACAGGTGATCCAAAACTGAAACCGAGCTAAATTGCTAAAAGATAAATTTCTTCCTACCGATGTTTATCAAACGTTTAGTGCTTTTTATATGTCCATCGCATTAGAAAATAATGATTGTAATCGTCACGGTTTTCCGATTAAAACAACACCAACCACGATGTAATTAGGGTTACAATTAGTCGTGTGACAACCGATTAGACAAAGATTTCCGACTTCAGCGTCTCACGTATTAGTACGGCATAAAAGTTTCATCGACAAAAGGTAACAAATAAGGATGATATTTATAAATGTAAATAATTCTATTTTTCAGATTAGCTATAAATTCAGTGAATCAAGACTTTTCTCATTTATAGTATGATTCCGTAGCACATTCGCGAACAGGAGGTTTCCAGAATAATGGTCTTGTTAATACATTTCAAGTTCAAAATAGAAGATGCGACACCTTTTCTATTTGTATAATTACCTTTGAAGAACGTACACCGGATTGTTGTTCGATCTACAGACAAATAATCGATTAGTGCAATGGTGTCCAATTTTATATTCCTGGAGTTATCTTTCCATATCTCATTTATCTAAACACACTCTGCGTAAACTCTTTTATTATAAACCCTTATAAACATAAGAGTATTATATTAAATAATGTTGCTGAGGCATCGTTCACATATATATATATATGTAAGAAATGTCGGACCTTGTCGGTAAACGATGACGACCCCATCTTCCAAGACACGGTGGGAGGTGGATAAATGTAGGAGATTATGATCTTCGACGCAAGCTTTCTGGAAAGTACCGCCTTTTGAAGTAACAATTACTTCGCAACCTTGGAATTCTCATCCCAAATCATTCCAGTGAATCAGCAGATAGCTACCGATAATATTCAGAATATTGTCTGACACATTTATCCACCTCCCACCATGTCTTGGAAGATGGGGTCGTCATCGTTTACCGACAAGGTCCGACATTTCTTACTGCAAATAACGGAAGAGCTTACAAACTCGAGTCGAAGTTACTTAATTATATCTCAAGTTTGTAACTGTACTGTCATAGAAGCCAGATCAAAGATTCAGATCATAGACCATAGATTGCCAACCCTTTCCAGCTATGCCAAAAATGAAATACTATCTGCCAGAAAAATTTCCAAGCACATATTACCACATTTAGATGTTCAATTCTGAGTTTGTGGATACACTAATGTAGAGAGTGAAGTGCATGCGCGTTGAGAATGCGCGTGCGCGTGTGTATGTGTGTGTGTCACGAGTGCTGAGCAAAGCGGGACAACGGCCCGAAAATATGTAGATATCGATTAAGAAGAAACAACTAAGTGCAGCGCCTTGTGCAAGAAAATAAAGAAGGAAGAAGGGCGAAAAGCAGTCAACGTCCAGTCTCGAAGCATTGTATGTACATTGAACTTTGCACTAGAATATATATTTCTTTTTTTTAATTTTTTAAAAAATGATTCTTTAATCGAGATATCCGTTCAGAAGACTCGCGATAAGGAATCCCACAGTAATGTCTCCCGGAAATGTCAAATTTCGGATTGCTGTGAATATCCCTGAGCTAGTCCTACACCTATGTAATTTATTGCTACGTCGATACTAAGGGTCAACGGAGTCGATCGAGTGTATTTTGTGTGCGAGTCAGATAAGAAAAACCGTGGAGCTGAAAGGTATGTGGTAGGTACGTGCATACTAGGTACGTGATCGTCGAATCTTGGCGTGTGATCTCGCAAATATCGTGATGGGATGGAAGTTTTTCTCAAGGTAATATTTTTTTTTCGAGACTTCAAGGTCATCGGAGTTTTTTCATATGCAACTTCGTATTTCCACTATCGCGGTGCGATATAACTGTTGTCAAGATGCATTCAGCCACCTATTATACCATGACATTCGCGTAACTTTGAGTACGAAAAATGAAAATAATCATAAACACTAGGTAATTGACGGAAATAGCAAAAGAAATCTGATAGAAAGACCAATGAGGATTTTATGGAGCTTCTACGACGGATCAGTTACTCCAGAACTCCAATTCACATCGTTATTTATTCCTGCCGCACTCATTCGCCCACCATATTCACTTTCGATATCTCGAAAAAGCACCATTGTGTCATTTTTATGAACAATATTTCTATTCTTTATCATACCTGATATGGACGTCTCCATTTGTTGAATGGGACCTTCGCGTGTTTTTTTCCATTTTTTGTTATTTTGCAAGGAAATGTTATTTATTTGAATAAGTAAAAAGATACATTTGATACTGAATAGGAGAAGTTGATCGTTTTAACATCTGCTATTGTCTTATTAAAACAATATACATGATATCTTGTTAATGTGACTCATTTAAGCTGACGGTGATCACACCAGACATGAACTTACGTCAACAAAATTATCTTCAAACATCAGCATGAACTAATCAATCGATTAAATACTTGTCCTTACTGAGAAATTTCTACAATTGTACTTTATAACTGTCGATAACATGTTTCGATAAAACAGATGTGCTTCTATCGATCAAGATCCGATCTATCTAGCGCATACTTTTGCCATTTCGCGTTTGCAAAAGTATTATTTCAATGTGAAATATGTCCATTCTCTTTTTGTTCAACAAAATAACTTCCTGGTATAGATTTTCTTGTTTGTTTATTAATTTATGCAAATACGCGGGCATGCAGGACGTATCAAAATTATTCTCACATTTAAATGGAGGAGAACGATTACTCGACACGTTGTTATCAACACGCAATACATATAATATGTGGACTAGGCAAGCATTGGTTTTCCTAAATGATATCATGAAAATTATTATAACGAAACGAAAGAAAAAATATACATATCGGGGTAGCACCAACATTACACTTTTTTGTTTGTTTTTTTTTTATGTGGGGGAAATCTGCTGGCCAGACACCCCTGCCCCGCCCGGGGGGTGCGGGACAGGGGTAGTGCGAGGTTTGACCCGCTAAAACCCCCACGGCGGCCCAGGGCGCTGGCGATTAACGGGGGAGCCACGGGAACTCTTAAGAACACTACCGCGAACATTACACTTCCTTATTTAATTAAGTTTACAAGGTGTCGTAATCCTGATTGGACATTTATAGTTATTTAAATGATTGTTATGTACAGAGTGTGAGAAAAGGTTATGTCATGGCTATTGTAGACGTATTCTACACCTCTAGAATGACGGAGATCTATTAACACGTTGGGCGCGAAACCGATTTTACTGGGTTTTCCGTTGAGGCGGCAGGCTGGTATTATTTGTAATCCTTAATACTTCCGGTCTCATGCGTCGATGCTGTCCAAACGATTGGTTCGCTGTCAGTCCGACCATACCACTCCCCCAAAAAGTACATTGTCTCTCTGTCCAAGAGAACTGAAACCGCCTAACGGAAACTCCACTGTCAGCTCCAGGAGGCTGACGTCGCGCTCAACGTGTTAAAACTTTCCGCAAAAGCGACCTTGACTATATTTTTCAAGATCAAATTTTGTTATGATTACATCCTATTCTACTCATCGAGAGGGGCAAACTTTCAAAAGGAACCGTATATCCCAAAGCAACCATTTTATTGTAAGTTAATGTTGAATAATTGCTGATTGAATTCCATTTATAGTAACTTATATAGTGTGTGGCACATAACTGCCGATAGATTTCACAATCACTTTCGACAGTCTAACAATTAGTATGTAGTCGGCTACATACTGAAAAATAACAAATTTCAAAAACTATTGCTTTTCTACTAAAAACCATGGTCACCTTGACTGTTTCAAACGACACCCTGTATTTTTGACTTTGTGAAGTTGTTGTTGATGAAAAAAATGATTTCCACGAACTGCTATACAGGTGCTGCTATACACGATCTTTAGATGACCCCGACTTGAGCAAATTCAGCGGCATAAGTTTTTGCTTACGCGGATGCGTCCTGGCGTCCGACCATGATGCTAGCCATCTGGAGTTTTGTATAATTATACTAAGTCTAATATTTTAGCTACACACGTACATATAATTTAATTAAGTAATAACAATAGTTGAATTAAAATCATTAACATAATTCATTCACTTACAAAAAATGTTTGGGAACTCGAAAATTCAAAATCCACAACGCATGTCTATACATATATATATTTTCCGTTCGTGCAATAATTCACTTTTAAGAGTGAGACATCCTATACACTTAAAACATGATATATTAGGATGTGCTTGAATATTTTGAAACAATTTGCAAGAGACAGACATAAATTTATACACATGCAATGAAACGCTTTATTTATTTATAAAAAGACATATAAAAAATAAACTATTTACAAAAATGAATAAGAGATACCGAAAAGTACTTCAACCTCAATTTTAAAAAATCAAAAAATCAAATTTAAGAAATGGTGAAAGGGGTAACTCGAAAGATATCGATTTTTTGAAAAATTTGTTTACACATTCTTGCAAAGATAAAAATAACATCCAACTTTTGTTTACACCTTTTTCAATATCTCAAACCGTTCTCGAGATATTCAATGAAAAAGATAATTTTGCATTCTCTTTGCGGAGCGAAATCACCACTTAAAAGTGAATTATGGTGAGAGAACTCTACTTGAATACGGAGTTTGATATTTTTTGAATTTCCGTGTTCCCGAACTTTCCTTGTTAATCAATATTAACAAATGTCGATAAAATCAGAAATGTTAGTTATCTATATCTGCTCTTAAAGGCGAAGCAGACCAGCAGGTTTATGTGCCACTTTGTTATTTGCATTGTATAGACATGTGATGGTTATTAATTTACATCTGCCACAGCTATTGAGCCAGGCATTCTCACATGGAAGTGGTGGCTGGGATGTCACATACATACCACTTGTAAAAAAATGCAGATACAGTAACCTCTCCCCAAACTACAAAATGTTGCTATGCCGTGAATGTTGCTGTGCTATTGTTACGGCCCTATGATTTATTGATACGTCGATGTTTAGGTTCGACAAAGTGGTTAGGTTCGACATCTCGTAATACAATGACACAACTTTCTTTAATTTTAACATTTTAAAACTGATTTTTTTTTACATATTGCTGATAATTTTCTATTAAAATGGGACCAAACACGATATAGTTTGGACAGACATTTCTGATTACAATAAAATCCAAGACGATATAATTTCGATTACATTTACTTACTTAATACTTAATATGTAATTAATTGTATTCTATTATCGCTGTGATTATGTAAGTAAAATACATTGTTATACATATTAATAATAACTGTACATTAAAAGACTACATTAATGTTATACATAATTATGCATATTTGAACTAATTAGATAAGTGAAGAGTTCTATTCTATATTAAATTGTTTTGTGCCGTGTCATCTTTGGAGTTATGTAGTATTATGGCGTGGCCTGCGGCGATGATTTCCCTCTATTTCGTAATAACAGATAGTGTAAAAAAAATTAATTTGTACTTATTTAATTCTCCCTGCCTAAGAAAAATATTTTTATTCCCTGCATCATGCATTGTACGAAAGCCGGTGCTTTTGCACTCTAAAATGTCAATCTCTCAAATATTACACATAATTCATTGTTCCCAATTTCGTTTTTGCTCCATTCATAAATTTCTTGCGGTTCTACTTGAAGTTCTGCCGTTTCTTCTTTTATTTCTGTCTCCGACCTCCTTTTCTGCTTTCTCACAATTTAATCAAAATTGTGTAACATTTGTTCTCCTGTGATCTCACTTATCATGCCTTGCCAATCAGGTTCAACCTCTCTTGTTTTCGACTGAATGGAACTACTAGTAGGATTTATAATTTTATTCGATGCATTTTTAATATCTCTTTGCGCAATTTTCGACCAGAATTCGGATAAAATGTTAATGCAGTCTGTTATTGTGTAGTCGGCATGAAATTCATTTATTCCACCATCATACGTTAAAACACGTTGCAGGAGTTTCTGGCAAAAAACTGTTTTTGTTTTCTCTATGATCCCTTGATCGATTGGTTGAAGAATAGATGTTGTATTGGGTGGCAAATATATGTATAATTTAATAATCTTCATCTTCTTGTAGCGTAACTTTATGGGCTTTACGATTATTTAACAATAAAATTACTTTCCCTGATATTTGTCTTTCCTCCTGATATTGTTTTACAGATGGTTTGGAATGGTTTTCAAACCAATCTAAAAATAATGGTTTGTCCATCCATGCATTTGTCTGTGATTTAAAAATTACAGGTAATGAAACTTCGTGTTTCAAAGCTCTTGGGTTTTTATATTTGTAAATTACAATAGGCATAATCTTATGTGTGCCTAACGCATTTGCATATAAGCCAATTGTAATTCTATCTTTTCTCGCCTTATGTCCGCTAAGATTTTTTCTTATTCTCCAGCCAGTGTTTTCGTCGAAAGAGCTTTCCATACAAGTCCACTTTCGTCCATATTGTAAACATTTTCCACACTTATATTTTCTTCTTCTGTTATTTTTTAAAAATTAACTACAAAAGCATCTGCTTCATCCTGATCAACACCAGCTTTCTCCTCGTACGTCTTTCCTAAGCGCATGCCATGACTTTTTCTTAATTTTGTTAACCAGCCACGACTCACTTTAAATTGCGAATATAACGGCAAATGTTCTTTTACTTCCGTCGCCTTTTGTAATATGAGATTATCATAGTAGAGAGATTATGAGATGAGATTATCAATATACGCTCATCAAGTGTTTTTCTTTGTACGAACCATGCCAATAATTGTTTATCTACTTCATTATATATATTATCATTATTATTATATATATTCAAACCAATAATTAATTTTGGTATTCAAACCAAACTCATTAATTTTTGTAGCATTTTTACGAATGTCTTGGATTGTTCTGATACCAACGCCATATTTATTTGCAATTTTTTAGAAGAACGATTATTAATAACGATATTAATTACCACAATTTATATGTCACTAATTATTAATATCATCACTTGACACTACAGATTAATAATAATAGTAATATAAATTAGAATAACACAAAATAATATCTGTTTCGGTGTGAGTCAGATCAGCGTATGTAATCAGTGTTGATGGTCAAATGCATGCATTTCTTTTTTGAGTCGCCTTTTTTACTGATTTGGTGGCCGAAGTACGCACCAACTAACGATGAACCGAGTCTGTAGTTTCCCCGGGAACTCGGGCAAGCGTCGCGTCGGATGGCAAAGTGCTACTCTTTATTTGATTCTTTACCTGTTTTCTATAGCCTATTGTCACATGTTTTCGTGGAATTTGGTGAATAAACTTGACTTTTACTTTGGTAATGTTTTCGTTGTTTTATGAATATTGCCATTGTTACGTCGTAAAAACGATTCGGTCAAGAGTGACGAGTCGCCTCTTGTCCGCACAGGAAAACATGGCTACGGTTCCAGCCCTTGTCCTTCGTCGCCACATCTGCAACCCATCCATCCAATTTCGAGGACCTCATATCGAAACTGTGTCGTTCTTCCTGAACATTCGACGACCCTTACTCCAAGAACTCTTAAAATTTCATGGTCGATGGAAAAAATAGCATAAACAATTCTCATACATTTTCCGTCAAACGCGTAGGCCCATTCCACCGAATCTCCGTCGAATCATGGCATAGAATTGTAGTTGAATCCTCACTGGCTCCCCAGAATTAGGATTGAATCGAAAGAGGCCCAAATAGAGTAACACCACTGATATTTTCTTTTGAACGACATATATACATACCTTCTTTGACGTTCCTTTAATATCTTTCTAATGCTTTTTTTGTTATAATAATGAAATGTAATAAGTTACTTGCTATGTGTATAGTCTAAAGCATGGCGTGTTTGGTGTCAATTTAATTGGAAAAATCTGACCAATATATTGAAAAAATATTTATGTATAAAAAAATTAGAAATAAGAAAGTTAAGAAGCCCGGTTGCCGCACACTATGACGACCCACACATAGAAGAAAAGCTATATACGTATATTAGTTTTAGAGGTTTATATCAAGTAAATCTGACGCTTTAATATCGAAATGTGCAGTTCGTAAGTGGAAAATTTAGATTCCCAAAAGACTAAACTGGGGTGCTTCGGATGTAGAAATATCCGTTTTGCAGTTATTGCGGAGATATTTGCAATATTCCGCCAGAGTGGTGTCAATTCACGAGCAAGACGACACAAGATGGCCGCCGCTAACAGTTTTTCGTAAATATCGAGAGATATAGAGCTCGAATCGAAAATTCGCATCCGAAGACCCCGAGATAAGGCATGTACAAAGGCAGTGGAGTGTATTTTCAGTAGATTACTTAGTTAATTAAGACACACGATTACTTGATGTGAATTGTGTATCGGAAACACCATCTCGAGCTTCCGACATTCTTCACTACTAGCGTCACAGTTCTCTTCCAACCAAAAGATGCACCACAGCGAGCTTGCCGGTAACTATAGTTACTTACAGTCGATAATACAGATCGACAAATTACATAGTTTTATACTTCCATCCAAAATATTTTGAATCAAAAGACGACTAAACATGGTTGCCACATTTCATTCCTCGCCGCAATGTTGCCATGTCGTCAAAACCGTTTCACAAACTGAGTTTCATGAAACTGATTCCTGCTTCATGAGCCCGTTCTGCCGCGCGCTAGGTTACTAGACCAGGGGAAGGTGGCGTGCGGAAGTAAAATAAATAACAGGAATGATAAAAATGATTTTTTATTTATTCAGTACCATTTAAAATTAACCCCAGAAACGTATTAACACGGGCGTGCAAAACCGGCCAAAATGTGCAGACCCGTATATATACGGTCGGCGTCGCAACTTATGTCGCTAAAATGTTCAGATTCGAATATATCCGGGCATTAAAAATAACTTAATAAAAACCAAGGAAAACATTCAATTTATTGATATTCATCGTGTAATTCTGTATTGTAAGCTGTAAAGTTTGTTTATTTGGGATTATAAAATATGGCCTTTTAGGGTGACACTTATAAGCATCTCTGACCTGGTAATTGTTTCTATCTATCTATATCCATTATTGCGTATCTAATTAGCGTTGGCACTTTTGTGAGTTTTGTTATGACTAATTTATTTATTACTCTCCACTTATCTCCGATCTCTTTCTATTTTTTGCTTATTCAGGAATAAAATATGCACTTTTAGGATGGCACTTATGAACATTTAGTGTATTATTCGTGAGCAAGTCGTGAAGTAAAGTAGACGTTATCAAAGTGAATTTATTCAAAGACAATTATTTTTTATTTTTTACAAATATTATTAGTGTCAACATATAAAAACGTTTTGTTTTATGTTATACGTAAAATAAATAACAGGAATGATAAAAATGATGTTTTATTTATTCAGTACCATTTAAAATTAATAAAAGTTAACAATATATTTGTTTCGATTCAGAAAAGTCTAAGCTGGGGGGCTTCGGATGTAGAAAGGACCATTTCTTTATTATTGTTCAGATATTTACAGTATTCGACGAGCGTTTTTGCTGCAACTGCCGCGCCGCTCACGACTGCCCCGCACGCCACCTTCCCCTGGTCAAGTAAAGTAGCGCGCGGCAGAATATCTTCGTGACAACTGTTCGGATCAAGTAAGATGGACGTGCCAATATTCGAGTGAGCAGTTCGGGAGTTGGATATTTCGATTCAGAAAAGTCTAAGCTGGGGGGCTTCGGTTGTAGAAATGTCCATTTCTTTATTATTGTTCAGATATTTACAGTATTCGACGAGCGTTCTTGCTGCAACTGCCGCGCCGCTCACGACTGCCCCGCACGCCACTTTCCCCTGGTCTAGTAACCTAGCGCGCGGCAGAACGGGCTCATGAAGCAGGAATCAGTTTCATGAAACTCAGTTTGTGAAACGGTTTTGACGACATGGCAACATTGCGGCGAGGAATGAAATGTGGCAACCATGTTTAGTCGCTATCCTTCTCTTTTAGCTTGCTTTCTCTCTTCCGTTACATTTTTACCGATACCCGTGATCACAGAAACATATGCGTGTGCCACCTGCCGGTCGAAAATATTTCTAATTTGGTTTGTCTAATGTCCGTTCGCACAACTGCAGCGCGACGATCCGCGTGATTTACTTGAATATACGTATATGGCTTTTCTTCTATGTGTGGGTCGTCATAGTGTGCGAAATCCCAGCCCCTTAAGTCATCGTTTTTATTCTAGCATTACAATGTATTCATAGTAATGTACACCGGCATGCTGGCCGCTACCTTAATTAACAGGTAGTTTCGTTCTCTCTCTCTCTCTCTCTCTCTCTCTCTCTCTCTCTCTCTCTCTCTCTCCCTCTCACGAGGTGTCGGAAACTATAAAGGGGAGCCGCGAGATTCGAGGTTCGAGAATCATGCTTTAGTATTCTCAGATCAGCGGATTTCGATTCCTACTAAAAATATTTCTGGGAGAAAATTACTGTATGTTTATAAACCCTAATATAATATAAGTAATAAGCCACACACACACACACACACAATATAATATAATACATATATAAACCCTAGAAATAAATAAAAGAATGTCTTTTTCAGAACCTCTTCATCTAGTCTAACGTATACAATAACGTTTATATTCATATTTGGTCTCTGAATCAGGTAGTTTGATTATGGATACATCTGATGTAGGAGAATATTTCCTTGGTGGCCGCTGTTAGATTTATCTAGCCGATATACAAAAATTCTTCTATATTACTATGTACTTTGTATTCGGAAGAGAAGGTTACTTTGTAATATCTATACTTCAACTGTTTATATTAGGACAGACAGGATCTGTAGACGCATAATGCGATTTCGTTTTAGACTCGTCACTCTGGATCTTCTAGTCATACAATAAAAACATGACTTACTCCTTCTTTATGTCGGGTAGAGATACATTTCTGTATTTTTCAATCGCTTCCCTCTCGCGTTATTTGAGGTCCCGCACAAACAAACTTTGGCTGCTGTACGGTGTTATGTCTTATGATCGCTGGCAGTAATCGATATTGATCGAAGATGGTGACAAAGATCAACGACGGATAGTAGCGAGACCGAGTGAGAGAGAATAATGACAGTATGTATACCAACGTTCGGCTTTTCGAGCTGTTCGGCATCGGCCGTGACCAAAATCCAAGTGATCATTGCGTTGACATGCTGCGCGGTATGGCCGATCGGCAAAACCCCAGGAAACGAGGCTTTAGATGGCTAAATTTACAGCGTCGCCAGCTTCTAAAAGTACATTGTTGCCGCATTATATTCCTACGAAAACTATCGATGCTTGCGATCAGTGTTGACAGGAAATGTATGGAGTCAAAGGATATATTTGTTTGCAATTGCATGGCACAGCGAAAGGGAAAGGACAAAGAGATTTACCCTCGCGGGATACACCTCCTGGCAATACTGCCTGCGATGATAGTAGCGTACAAGCGATTTATTCCCTGCTTGTCGGCGCTCGGCACAATCTTGGGACCAGAGCTATCAGATGACCAGTCTTCTTACGACCTTCTTTCAGGAAAGTAGTAGTGGGAGAATTACCCATATCTTCGCCCGGTACATGCATGAAAGCAAAGCGTGGCATCGGGGATTCTTAGGAGAAATCCATTGATATAAATTCATAACAGAAATTAATTAATTTAAATTTATAGTAAAAATAGGAATGTGCTATAAAACGGTAAAGGGGATGATCTCACAAATGGGATTAGATGATGCCAATGGATTTTATTGGAATCGTCCAATCCCATTTGTAAGGTTTTCCATTCCGCCTTACTATTTCGTGTCGCATCCAGCGTTACCGTTAGTTCATCCATTTAGTGCTGAATATTATTTGGAGGCAATAAGTATATACCGTGCGACATTTAAATGATGGAAATAGTATTTATGAAACATTTACTGTAGAAATATGATATGAAGTGTAATTATTTTTATAGACAGTCGAGCTATTATTTCTAATAATTATATAATTAGAGATGATATAACAGGAATAGTTTTATACATTTTTTCTTGCAGGGAGGTATTTACAACGTTAATAAATTTATGAACTTTGCAGTAATAGTATTCCTTTTAGTTTTTGATGAATATTAGTTCAAAATATTTTGTTTGATTTTTATTTTTACTTTTATGTATCTTTCATTTTATAATATCATCTTTCAATAGTGTTTGCGTTAAATTTGATCAGCATTTCTCTCGCAAACGGTAAGTGTATGAAAAAAACGAAAAGAGGGAAAGGTTTTAATATTTTTTCTTCGTAACAAGATGATTGATATTGATTTTTTATATATGCAATAATTCTCGAGAAACGTGTTACAAGCCAAAGGCCAGGCAGTTTGGGTGGCCGGAGGTTGCATGCAATTGGAATTTTTGGATGAGGTGCGTAGAACAGCCGATGTTTATTTAGACACGGGTGACTACCTTTGAGGTTAGGATGAGGTGCGTAGGCCAGCCGATGTTTATTTCGACACGGGTGGCTACCTTTAAAGTTAGGATAAGGTGCTTGGAGAAAATTGATATCAGGGTGCCTCGTAACTTTGTTAGAAAAGAAATAAAGATATACCTCGAGCGGTTAAGGTATATCTTGGTGGGTTATATCAACTATTGGTTAGAAACAGGAGATGGAAATGATTAAACTTGAAACCAAAGAAAACTGGTAAAAACTAATTTATTACGCATTGGGTTTTACAACTGCTCGAAGGAGAATTGAACTCGATCTTATTAACGTTTACGCGTCGACGAATGACTCGAAACTAGCCCGTTTCCCGGTCGCAATTGGGCCCTTTATATAGTCAGATTTCTGTGGGAAAATGGTAGTGGGGGTGTTCCTATGTGGTCCGATTCCAGAAACGTTCGTCGTCGTACCCCCTCGGAGGTACTTGACTCGCGATATACAAATGAACCCCCGGCCGGTTGGCGCCAGCCTGGCGAATGCCTTCAGAAAGGAATATAAAAAATTCGTGGGAAGATTCTCCGTACGTTACAAACGCAAGATCACGCATGGTCCAGAATGAAGCAAATAAATTAAAAAATATTGAATATTGTGCTTATTACTGTGTTGTATTGATTATATTGACAACTATTTTATTTTGTTTCTTTAAATGGAAATCTATAGCTTTATTTACAGCTATAGACTTCCATTTTTATTCTACGCGAAAAAAATAAACTTTTGTTTGCAACATTTTTTAATCAGATTTCATTTTCCAATGATATTTAATAAAATGAAAAATTTGTTGGTTTATTATTATGTCGCCACAACACAACGGAGGATCTTTCCCAAGAAGTGTAAGGGTTCTTTCTCTGATCGTAGAATTTACCAAGACTCGTTCTGGGTTAAACGTCCTCGACCCGAGTGTCGTTCTCTCTCTCTCTCTCTCTCTCTCTCTCTCTCTCTCTCTTTCTCTCTTTCACGCGGTGTTGGCAACTATAAATGCGAGCCGCGAGACTCCAAGAATGACAACCTCGGATTCTAGATCTGACAGCTTATAATTCAGCCCTGGCGATAATCGGAGAGATTTTACTGTGCATATTGTTACGAGCCGAGGGTCAGGCAGCTTGGGTGGCCGGAGGTTGCATGCAATTGGGATTTTTTCTAAGGGTGCGTAGACCAGTCGATGCTTATTTCGGCACAGGCTTTAAGGTAAGGATAGTATTTGGGGAAATTGGTATTAGGCTGCCTCGTAACTTTTTGCAAGAGAAGAGAAATAAAGATATACCTTGAGCGGTAAAGATATATCTTTGTGGGTTGTACCAGCTACTGCTTCGAAATAGGAAATTGGAAGTAATTGAACTTGTAACTAAATAAAACTAGTAAAAGCTAGTTTATTGCGCGTTTTGGTTTTTTACAAACGTATCTAAGTGTTCGCGGACTCTATCGCGCTCTCAGCTTTTCGCACTGAATCGGCGGGGGCTTCTGATCTGATATCTATTACCTACTAGATTGTTTGCTCGAAGGAGAATTAAGACTCGATCTCGCTAGAATTTCCACGTCGACGAATGACTCGAAATTAGCCCGATTTCTGGTCGCGTTTGGACCCTTCATATAGCCAGATTTTCTCTGGGAAAAATGGTAGTGAGGTCCTATGTGGTCCGATTCCAGAAACGTTCGTCGTCGTACCCCGTTGGAGGTACTTGACTCGCGATATACAAATGAACCCCCTGGCCAGCGCCAATCTGACGTATGCCTTCAGAAAGGAATATAAAAAATTCGTGGGGGAAGATTCTCCGTACGTTACAATATGTAGAAGAGGAATGATCGTGGGATATGGAGGAAAGAAGGGGATGGTCCCGGATTCGTCCTGGTCCCGCTAAATGACTCGTCGGTAAGGTTTTTCTAGCGGGCCTTGCCTTAGAGGCGGGGATGTCGGACGAAGGGACGAAGACAGTACATGCACAAACTGAGACGGATCCAGCTCATTGCGAGGAAGGAGAATCTACTTGGTGGTGAACGCCAGAGGTAACTCCCACAATTGTCATCCCTTACTGGAAGATATCCATCTGATGACGAGCGCAGGAGGCAGGAATGTCACAAAAGCCCTACTAACGAGTCCTCTAGGGAGACCAGGACGAAATGCTTCCCTTTTCCTCAATATTCCATGTTCATTCCATCTCTAGATATACATATACAACAGTAAATCATACAAGAGACAGTCTTCCGTATTGAGTAGTACGTGTGACAAATGCTTTTGATTATTAATTGAATATCAGCGAGAGTCTATCCTGCCACCATTCATCGCATTAGCAATCAATTTTTTAATAAACTCATTATACGTTCGACCTAACCATTTGCTCTGCTATTGCCTGTTTATATGAAATGTAACTCGATATGGTTTTCCTCACAGAAATCTAGAAATATTCCACTTGAAAATGAAGTTTCTTGATCTGAAAAAATACGATTTGGCATACCTAAAATGGAAATGGTTGATGTTGTTATAAGTTATAACAAATTAACGATCCCAAAAATCGCAGTTTTGTCATGATTTTGGATACTTTTGACCAAAAAATGTAAGAAATCTGCAGTTTTTGAAATCTCTCAACGCTTATCGCTTGACTCTGGATTAACAATTTTGGTGAAATTTTCAGCAGGCATATAAGTTATAGAGATCTACAAAGGGCATTTTTTATATTTTTGTTATAATCTCACATAAAAAAGTTAAAAACGAGAGTTTTTACCAACTTTCACCAACAAAAAAAACATTGCGTTTAATTTCATCATTAAAGAGGAACAGAAGGACCATACAATTTCATTAGCAAATAGATTTAGTACCGCAAAAGCCATTAAGAGCACGAAAAACTGCTATAGCTTTGTATCGATTTCCGATAAGCTGCAAAAATAGTATCTAATGACACAAATATTTTTATTTTTTGAAACAATTTTTTCAGATATGTATATCTTTCAAAATTAGCAAAAAACCTTTAATAGTTTCGGAAATATAAATTCAAACTCAAAGGCAGTTTTTGTAAAAATCGTCAAAAACTGGTAACTCTGAGGTCTCATGACTCTTAAAAAATTTTCAAATTAGAATGTTAATAATATTTGTTGATGCCCACAGGTGTCGACGTGCAAGATGCTACATATATGAAGATGACAATATAAGGTAGAGAATGTCAATGAAGTTGCAAGAGGAACAACCTTGGAAGTACACATTCCTTTTGAAATAAATCGAGTAAATTCTTAGTTGGAAAATGTCGAGATTCGATTCAGAAAAACAACGCTGCGACCGATGCACCTGTGAACGACGACGATCACGACGACGGCAACGACAACATCGACGTCAATGGACACGTGTACCGTACCGTACCGTACCGTAATGTACCGAGCGATGCGATCGCGTGCACGTGTGCAGCTATTTGCACGAGCTTATCGTGCGGTTCGAGTATCGATTGTGTGCGAAAACCAAATCGAATGACACGCGGAAAAAATGGTCCCGCTCGAGACTGGCTGAGCTACCACTACCACCATAGGCGACTTTTCTATGGAAACAACTCGTCCTGCGACGATACGGACGGACAGCTCTGACAGGAGGCGGACACGCGCACCTCTGGCTCTGGCGCAGCCGCCTTTCGCCTATTAGGCAGGCGCGCCTACTGCGACAACGGGAATATTACGAGTGTCGAGCAGCTTTTGTAAACAAACGGGTCGCGGAGGACACCGTCACTACGTTAGACCGTCGGACTGTTCTGACGATAGACCGTCGAACTGTTCGGACGTTAGATCGTTAGATCGTTACACCGTAAGACCACTAGACCATTTAACCTTTAGATCGATAGACCGCTAGATTGTTTAACCCTTAGACCGTTAGACTGTTAGGCTATTGGATCCTTAGACTGTTAGATTGTTAGGCTATTGGGCCGTTAGACTGTTAGATTCTTAGGCTGTTAGATTCTTAGGCTATTGTACTGTTAGACTGTTAGAATATTAAATTGTTAGGCTATTGGACTGTTAGATTGTTAGACTATTAGACTGTTGGACTCTTAGGCCGTTGGATTATTAGGCTGTTGGACTGTTAGGCTGTTGGACTATTAGACTGTTAGATTGTTAGACGGTTAGGCTATTGGACTGTTTGACTATTAGATTGTTAGGCTATTGAATTTTTAGACTGCTAGATTGTTAGGTTATTAGACTGTTAGGCTACTGAACTGTTAGGCTGTCAAACCGTTAGACCGTCAGATCATTCGAGCGTTGCTGTGTAGTCTAGGTGCTCCCTTTTTGTGGCCTAAATTACTTTAGGGTTGTTTCAAAGTTTATGTTTATAGCATACTAGGTCATTGAATTCGTTGCGGAATTTTGAATTTCGAGATCTTATAAAGTCCTTATTTTTTTAGAGAAAAAGATTTTATACATATATGAAAATCTCAAAGTTGAGTTTTCCTCTAAATTACCGCTTTCCAGAACATCGTACGGCTGGACGGTTAGACTATTAGACTGTTAGAATGTTTTACTATTATGCTCTCAGACCGTTAGACCGTTATGTCGTTAAACTGTTCGTCATTCAGACAAGTTTCGAATCGATTTTCAAATTCAACCATTCTCTAGGCAAATTGGTTAATCTTTTCATTAATTTTTAAATTTCTCGGACGACTTGTTAATTTTTAAATCAAATCGTCATTCCGTCAATATTTTGGGCAGTTGTACATTTTTGTTTGCGACTTTATTAATTTTTTGAACAATTTGCCAATTTTTTAATATAGGTGTCAATTTGTTTTAACGATTCATCAATTTGTCTGCGATTTTGTCAATTCGTCGATTCATCAACTTGTCGGTTCTTCGATTCGTTAATTTGTCAATTCATCATTTTAATAATTCATCTGTGTATGAAACTATCAATTCTTCATTTTCTCGATCTACCAAATCATCAACTCCTGAATTTATCAAACCATTAATTCCTAAATTGGCCCATTTATTAGGATTATTAGCACTTGCTTGTATGCACTTTTGCCAGCGTGTTTCTCAAAAATATATTTTATATACAATACATATGTAATAATACATAATAACATACATAATAATAATTTATAACAATATATAAAAATATCATAATATATTATAGTGTTACGGCGACTTGTTCAAATCAAGTCGCTGTAATGTGAAACTGCCCTGTTGTGAACAACTCCTTAAAGAATAATAGAAGAGAGGGGTGTGCCACGGAGGTGTGTTATCAACGGACAATCGAAGAATCGAGATCGGACCGTCGAACAATCAACATCCTACTTCTGAAAGATCTGAATTGTTATTGTATCGAATTGTGTTATAGTTAATATTCTTTATTGTAGATAATATGCCGCGACGCGAGAGAAATGGTGTAATTCGCACCAATAGTATATGTATATTATATTTTATTCCAATTCCTGTCATTTCCTGTGACACAATCCAATAGAATCATCAGTTGACTACTTCTACTATGATTTCAGAAGCATTTTATACAGAGTGGGTGAAAAATCGTGATATGTCCGACCAGGGGATACTTCTGAATGCAGAAATGAGTCCAGAAAAAGATGACATTTTTCCATTCAAGGCTCCGTTTTCGAGGAAAAATAGCTTGAAAAAATAATACTATTGAATCGGAATCAAGTGACGCGTCTGGTCATCACACACCAATTCTACTTCTCGTCATACTACAAGCAATACGAACCTGGCGAATCTTTAAATTTATTTTTCTCGAAAACGCAGTATGAAATAAAAAAATGTTACTCTACTTTTTCGTCTTATTTCTCCATGAAATGAAGAATGGAAATTCTCCCCTGGCCGGTTGCGCCACGATTTTTCACTCACCCTTTATAAGACGTGTTTAGAGCCAATATACACTGGTTTTGTTGTACAGTGAACGAATCTACGTAAAAAGAGATAAATTGAAAATGTAAAACAATAACCGTATTTGAAAATTCGTCGAGTGCGCGATGTACTGAATAGAAATCGGCTGACACGTTTGTTCATAAACTGCCAGTTCTACTTGCGAACACATTCGGTGCAGCCAGGGTGCTCGAAAACTTCAAATTGAAATATCTCGAAAATGTTACATTTAATTAAAATGTTAGATACAAAAGTTTCATTGTTTCAAAGTAGAAATATAACTGTCCTATTTATATATATATCGATTGTTAGGAATTTTCAAGGTTATCGAGAGGTTAACATTCTTTTCCCAAACAAAAACGAAGTTTTCTTCACACATTTTTTATTCTACAAGCTAGATAAGTGAAGCTATCGTACAAAATAGTATCTTTTATTAGACTTTATCTCCGATACTTATTTAATTAAATATAAATTTTGTTCTTTGTCACTTCTAAAACAAAGGATGGAATACTGACTGGTAGCAATGAAACTTATTTTACTATTGTGTTACTATTGTCAGATGATTAAAAGTGGAATTTCTTTATAGAACCTATCGTAAGCATATTAGAGCACTTAATTATGCAGTATGAACAGTGATGTAGAAAAGTATTCATACGCGAAATTAAAAATTATCCAATTGATTTTTCTTGCTCGTTTGATAACTTACTATGGTTACAGTAATATACCTAATCATCAAAGTTTCCGGCTAATTTTACTTCAGCCATATCTTATTTTAATCAAATCTTTGACCGTATAAAAATTGTAATGAAATACAATGTAATTAAACCAGTGTAAGCCAGTGTAGACGTGCAAAAATTTTGATCAGCTTTATCAGTAGAAATATTAAATGAATCGATAATTCTGGATAAAAGAATGAAATTCACCCTTTAATACGGGCGGTAAACTGACAAAACCGTTCTGTATGTTATTCTAGAAAATTTTGACTACGTAGAAGTATTCAGTCAATTTGACTTTGATGTTTGTTATCTTGTTAATTTTTTTTTTAATCATTTCGGCAATTTTTATCAAATCATCAATCCGTCAATTATTTAGACACTTTTCGAAATGACTTGTTAATGCGTAAATTTTGTAGTCAATTAGTAAATTTTTTTAATGACTTTTCAATTCGTCAAGACATCAATGTTTTTAGGCAATTCGTCAACCCGTCAATTATTTAGACACATTTTTCGATGACTTGCAATTTGTCAAATTTTTAGTCAACTTGTAAATTTTTTGAATGACTTTTCAATTCATCAAGCTGTCAATTTTTTAGACAATTCGTCAATCCGTTAATCTAAGAAATTTCTCAATCTGGGCAATTTGTCAATTTTTTTATGGAATCTGTCAATTTCATAGGAATACTTTTGTGGTCCTTTATTCATGTGTCAAATTTAAATCAGTTTATTCAGTAAATATTTCAAACGATTCGATAATTCTGAATAAAAGGGATGAATTCACCCCTTAATACAGACGTGTGCATCACGGTAACGTAAAATAAACTGTGCCCGTGATATCTCGATCTGGTGGGTTGGGATATTCGTATCAATCCCACAATATCAAACTACGATATCAAACAAGTATCGAAATAACATGTCATGTTTCTTGAATAGGTCGACATCGATAACGAAGAGTGTCGAGCACACGAGGAAATAGAAACTCGGGATTTAGGGGCTTATGCTTTTTCATACAGAAAGAGTGGACATTAGGCTCATCCGATTTAGTGTGGACTTAAACACCCACTTCAATAAATTAATTTATGGAAATTTAAATAAGAAAGCAATTGATACCTCTGCATAATAATAAATAAAAAATATATGTAAAGCATAATATGAAACTGAAAATGACTTTTTAATTTATTCCCAACTCAATTTCTAATACGTTTGAACGTTAAATTGACATCAGATTTAATTTTCAATACATTTAAATTTGCTTTTGAAGCGATAGAATTGCCTAAAAGACGATGTCAGACTTTATAACACTCTTTTGTATGCTGATTGTAACTTTTTTTTAAATAGAAAAGAAAAAACAAAATTGAAGAAAGGATTTAAGTTTGTCGTAAGTAAATCATATATGTTGGTTGTTATTTATAATTGTATATGTATCTGTTATTCGAAACTCATTCAATTTATTGCAATATCAATCATGTGTCTTTTGTAACACAGTTACATTAGAAAATTTCGTGATAATTTTTATACATAGTTTAAGCTTTGTGTATGAGTGTACGTACAGAATCTTTTTATTTTCTCAATAATTTAAATATGTTGAAAAAATGCAATAATATTTTTAAGTTCGTTAAATGTTTTCAATGTTTTGAAATTTTCGAATATTTCAAGCGAATAAAATTAACAATCTAATGATAAAAAAAAACGAATCAATTATTATCAGTATTTACAGAACATATTAGTAGTAACACGAAACTAGGAAAAATTTCTTAAAACTCCAATGGAATTTATGATTCAAATTCAAATGTGCAACTATGTGCAACAATAATACAAAACTGCTTTCACATGATTAATTTTCGAGATTCTAATAAAAACTGGACAAATTGCTTTTCCTTTTTCAAATATGCAACTATGTTAGTATCCAAGTTATTCAATCGAATTAAATGTTCTAATGCAACAATGATACAAAAGTGCTTTCAAATGATAAATTGTTGGAGGTTCTAGCCGAAAAGGAACGAATTACTTTTTCTTTTTCAAACATGCAACTATGTTAGTATCGAAATTATCCAATTGAATTAAACATTCTGATGCAACAATGATACAAAAATGATGGAGATTCTGCCCACAAAGGAATAAATTGTTTTTGCTCTTTCAAACATGCAACTATGTTAGTATTGACGCTATCAAATCGAATGAAACGTTCTGATGCAATAATCATACAAAAGTGCTTTGACATGATAAATTTTGGAGAGTCTACCCAAAAGGGTACAAATTGCTCTTTGTCTATCAATAACTAAATTCTTTCTTATGTCGCTGTTGGAACAAATGAACGATGTATCTTGAAGATCAACGATCTGAACAACTTTTCCAATATAAGAAATTATGGCTGACCTTCACTTCTAGTGAAAAAGACAGGCAAGAATATTTCCAGTATGTTTTATTATATTGTTTGACAGTTTAGAATTGATTTGAATTGGATCATTGATAGTGCATGGTTATACTATCAATTTTACAATAATAAATTGCTTTATCTATCCGTGGTATTATTTCCGCAGGTACATATGTCAACTGACTAAAGGTACAATCATTCAAAAAAATTCGCACGTATATCGGTAAAATGTAAAAACTTCGAAAATACTGCAAAGATTTTGGGCGTTTTATTGACGTCGATTCACTTGTCCAGTAGAATCTAGTTTAACATAAGTGAATGTTAATAAAAATGTGCAAAATTCTTGTTGTTTTATTCTTCTTTCCAGTAATAATAATTGGTAATTGTGAACGTAATGATAATTATATTTTTGTTAAACACACAATTAGATTATGGCAATTGTATTATATGAAACAGATTATAATAACTTACCGAGCTCTCTCTCTCTCTCTCTCTCTCTCTCTCAATTTATCACAAGAATTCACACAATTCAAGATGACAAACCAACGAGCACACTTAAAAGTAAATATATAAATCATTGTAATTTATATTGTAAATATATCATATTAGGAAAAAATATATTTATTTTCATCTTATTAAAATTACTGAGTGGTGAAAAAAAATTTTAATTTGAAAATATTTGGCCATTTAACATTGAACACCATGTATTCTTCGTTGGATAGAAATCCACAGAGACCAGAAGTTAAAATCACGATCCGAAGAAATTTCGGAACTTTTTCACAGGCTACATTGGAATTTATTGCATGCGGTACTTTCGGAAAAAGGTTCTCGTATTATAAATTTCAAAGGAAGCAGATATAGAAGACGTCTTGAGATGAACAATTTTGCTTTCACTGGAATTAATGAAATCTAAAAATACAACCTTTTCTCCTATAACAGGAACAGATATTTGTTAATTAATATAAAAAGAAATTCTCGAACTTTCTTACACGTGTCGAATATTACTTAATGAATAATATTACAACAATATTAAAATATTAAAAATATTACTACAATATTCTTGATGATAAACCAAAAATGATTCTCTTTGGAAAATAATTTTTTAGATTATTATTATATTGTAGATTTATATATCTTCACAAAAGAGAGTCCATACTTATTATTCATGGCTACTCTGTTTTATATACATATAAGCGTTGAACGTTTCAACACTGAAGTTTATACCGAATGATTATACAAATAATTTAATTTAATTTAATTTAATTTAATTTAATTCATAATTTCTTGTGAAATTTTTATTGACGTTTTTTATTCAATATTTCTAATAAAATTATAATGTATATACTTTGTTTTTTCTTACCGTTACTTTAATGTCCAAATCATATTAGTAATAAATTACTAATCATATTAGTAAAGTAAAAATTTACTAATCATATTAGTAAAGTAAAATAAATCGATAATTATTCGGAACAGAGTCCAGAAATACCGATTTCAGTGACCTTGAAATATATTGTCAAGGTCATCAATCTGAACAACTTTACATTCGTTTTGATCTTAGCTATCGTGGCATGATCTCGAGAAATATGACATTTTTAAGAAAAAAACTATTTCTACCGAAATATGTCTGTTTTATTTTAATTTTTAACAATATGATTTTTTTTAAATTTTAGTTTTTCTAATAAATTAGATTTTTATTTGAAAGAAATTAAAAAATATTATATAAGTTTATAAAGGTTATAGTTGTATGGCGGCTACCTCCAGACCCGCCAGCAGATGGCTCGTCTTCCCGCAAGTAACTGATCCGTCTCAATTTGTATATACAGGGTGTCCCACAATTATTTTAACAGCCGAAAATGAGGGGTAGCTGAGGTCATTTGAAGTAACTTTTTCCTTTGCGAAAATGCAATCCGCGGCTTTGTTTACGAGTTATTAACGAAAAACACTGGCCAATGAGAGGTGACGGTGCGAGAGAGAGGGTCCGCGAGAGAGTCCGCAGCACGAGACTTTGACAGAAGGTCGGGACGGACTCGAGCCGCGTTCGAAGTATTGAACAAGTCACGAAGCGAGAACTTTCCGGATTTTTTTAACTACATAACAGTGATATTTTTAAGAAAAACGCTGTTCACCTTTACTTTAGAACGTCTGAAGAATATTTACTAATTTTTCGGACCCGAAATAATATGAAGTTTAACCGTGACAGCAGTTTTAATTTTCTGGTGTGCATGACACCTCGTGTGTACCATATGAAATTTTTATGCAAGGTGTACAGTGAAGATTAACGAATGATTTGCAAAGCTGATTTAATAATAAATAAGGGACGTAAAGGATTTGTTTATTAGAGAGATATGAAAAATATTATCAGTAAGAAACTCACCCATTTAGTTGAGGATGCATTTGCTGGCTGAAATTCATGATGTCGAAGGGCACTGACCTTGTACAACGTACAGCTGATCTTTCACTGCACTGTCACTAAACACTGATCACTTAATTAATCACTGATAATCCGAATCACTTGTGGATATTTAAGAAAGATCACTGAGACTCGTTCGCGGATAATCGTTTATTCGACGCGTTCGTTCGGAAGTCGACGTTTCACTGCCAAAAAATCGAGGCCTCGACCGTGGGCCCTTGTCGTTCGTCTTTCGGCCGTCCGAGGAAATAACACCCGATACTATTTTCTTCGAAGCGCAGGGTAACGCCGAATGAAATAAACAAGATATGCCGAGACGTAAACTGTGTCCGACCCGCTGTCACCCTGCGCTCTTAGAACGTAATTAATGGCCGTGCGAAGAAAATGGTATCGAGTGTCATTTCCTCGGACGGCCGAACGAAGAACAACAAGGACCCACAGTCAAGGCCTGAATTTTTCGGCAGTGAAACGTCGACTTCCGAACGAACGCGTCGAATAAACGATTATCCGCGAACGAGTCTCAGTGATCTTTCTTAAATATCCACAAGTGATTCGGATTATCAGTGATTAAATAACTGATCAGTGTTTGGTGACAGTGCAGTGTAAGTGAACTTCGCAAATAACCATACCAGAGGTTCCACCGACAGTATCCCTCGAATGTTGCGGTCATCGACCTGGGATCAGCTGTTCGTTGTACGAGGTCAGTACGTACGAGTCAGCAAATGCATCCTCAACTAAATGGGTGAGTTTCTTATCGATAATATTTTTCATATTTCTCTAAAAAACAAATCCTTTACGTACCTTAACGCGATTATTTATTATTAAATCAGCTTTGCGAATCATTCGTTGAATTCTGTTCGTACACGGAATTATTTAAATTAAAATATCATTTACGAACTTTGTTAATCTTCACTGTACACCTTGCATAAAAATTTCATATGGTACACATAAGGTGTCATGCACACCAGAAAATTAAAACGACTGTCACGGTTAAACTACATATTATTTCGAGTCCGAAAAATTAGTGAATATTCTTCAGACGTTCTAAAGTAAAGGTGAACAGCGTTTTTCTTAAAAATATCACTGTTATGTAGTTAAAAAAATCCGGAAAGTTCTCGCTTCGTGACTTGTTCAATACTTCGAACGCGGCTCGTGTCCGTCCCGACCTTCTGTCAAAGTCTCGTGCTGCGGACTCTCTCGCGGACCCTCTCTCTCGCACCGTCACCTCTCATTGGCCAGTGTTTTTCGTTAATAACTCGTAAACAAAGCTGCAGATTGCATTTTCGCAAAGGAAAAAGTTACTTCAAATGACCTCAGCTACCCCTCATTTTCGGCTGTTAAAATAATTGTGGGACACCCTGTATACAGACTTCGTCCTTCCTACCGACATCCCAACGTCTAAGGCAAGGGCCCGCTAGGATAGCCATACTGATTAACACGGTCACATTCGCCACCGCCAAAGTTGATTACAAATAAATTCTAATTATTATTCGAATTTTATTAGTTTCAAAACTAAATAAAAATTTCAGTAAATGTTGCGTTATACTGTACAAATTAATAACAAAATCAAATCAATATACATCACAATCAAATATTTTCAAGAATATATTATAATATATCACACATTGTGTTTATACCATTATGTTATGTATAATTTGATTGGTTCCTTTCCATATGAACTATATCATTATGTTTGAATATTATAGCTATATTCGATTATATTATTTTATTTGGAACAATAAATTCTTTCAAATGATTGTTTGTTAATTTATTTGAAACAATGACTTCTTTCAAAATACTATTTGTTAATTTATTTGAAACAATGGTTTCTTTCGAACGATTATTTGTTAATTTATTGGAGCAATACATTCTTTCAAATGATTGTTTGTTAATTTATTTGAAACTATTGGGATTATGGCTTGGATTCTTTCTCAAAAAAATATGTTATTAATTCTTTTACTTGAAAAGGTTTATTTTACTTTTATTTGAGAGAAGGTATATGTGCGAAAATGACTGAGCAACCAAATTCAACTGAGAGACCGGCAACTGAAAATCGCCTGCTTATATATCCTTTTTGGTGTCGTCTTCTCCACCAATCATAGACGGTCATTCATCGCGTCTTACATTGTATACGCGGTACTGCGATCACTAACAGTCAGAGCGCGGTGTGTTCTCACGACACCGGCGGTGGTATATCGCGGTATCTTAGATATACAGTTTACATTACCGTCGGTGCGCGCTGACGGAACCGGCGGAAACGTAATCTGATATTTTCGAATTAATTTTTGTCCGAGGCTAAAGTTTCTTTTTCAACAGAAACAATGATTTCATTGAAATTATTATTTGTTAATTTATTGGAGCAATGCATTCCTTCAAATGATTATTTTTTATTTTATTTGGAACAATGAATTCTTCCAAATGATTATTCATTGCTTCATTTCAAATAATATACCTCCGAACTTTGCTAGAAAAAAATCAACACGAGAATAATCGACGCAATCAAGCTGCCCGCAACAGATTCTTCGCCGAACAAGTTTCCAACGTGTTCCGCGAATAGCTTATGAGCGAGGGCAAGCATTAGCCTCGCCGTAACACTACATATTTAGATCGGTCGCACGTACCGATAGCTTTTAAATTATCGATCGGCGACCGCGTGAACCAAAAACACGGACAGCGGCCCACTCACTGCACCTGCACGACCTCACTGACTCTGCAAGGGAAAACTTATGTTCCTGCAACGTCGCCCAGGGCACGAGAACTTTTGCCATGCGATCGCGGAGGTGCCAACGCCGGTGCAGCTATATATTTTAGAAAACAACGCGGCCAAAAGCGAGGAGGTATTTAACGAAATTGAAAAGAAACGGAGAACAAGGAATTTCGGAGGCAATTAGGACGGCTCAGAAAGAGCTGCAACGGAATATAAACTTCTATTAAAGAATAAACTAAATAAAGCAGTAGCTTTAATGAATATATATATATATTGGATTTCTCTCGTTCTCTCTCTCTCTCTCTCTCTCTCTCTCTCTCTCTCTCTCTCTCTTCTGTACAACGATCCGTCTTAGCCAACGGTCCGATTTTCTCTCCATCGGCCCGGCTCGTTCTTGCACAAGGCCAGCCTCCACTAAACAGCCAGCGCTTATCTCTAAACCTAAACATCTTGCGTTCTTCGAACCCGAATCGAACAAACCCCTCTCTGCGTTCCGTTACAGGAACAAACAGAAAATTAATTATCCGCTCGATTTATGGCCCGTTTCAATCGGCACGAATTTCCATGAATTTTATTCGAGCATGCGAAGAACTTTTGTTGGTATAACTAACTTTTTGTTGGTATATTTTTCGTTGACGATTATTTCAATTTATCCTTAAAAATTATTTTGAAAATCGTTTTAAACTGTTCAAATGGTGAATTAGAAACGGGCGGGTGTTTAAACAGTTTAAACAAATAAGAAAGCTATTAACTGAACATTTAAACAGTAAAGAAAACTGTTATGTGGATATTCAAACAGTTGACGAAATCTGTTAAGTGGCGATATCGAAACAATTAACAAAAATTGTTATGCGAATAGTCAAGTTTAATTGTTATGTTAAATAGTTACGAAAAATTGTTAAATAGAAATTTAAACAGTAAAGAATGATATTTAAACAATGGCGAAAGCTGTTAAGTGGATATTTAGGAAGTTAATAAAAATTTTTAACAGGACATACATATGAACAGTTAAGAAAACTATTAAATAGATATCTAAACATTTCACAATAATTATTAAGTGGACAGTTGAACAATGAATTGAAATGAAATGAAAATTTGAAAATTACTTATATTAAGAGCTGAAAATGAAAAATTTACAGTACGAATACTTTGGTAAAGTATTAAGTAAATACAACTAAATTTAGTTAATATTTTCGGAACATGTTGAATCTAAAAATCACTCGAATTTACAGGATAATAATGCATAATAATACTTTCACTAAAGAAACTTTGTTTATATAATAAATAGTATCTGTTAATTGCTAGTTAATCGAAAATCTGTAGAGAAGTGCAATGTGCCTACAACCGTCATTTAAAAAATCATCGTATCCATAAGTAATATAACAAAAATAATTTAAAAAGTCTCGTTTTTTAACTTTTTTATCTGAGTCTATAACAAGGCATTTTATTCATTGTCTAGTATACCAGTCCCTCTATCATTTAAAAAAAATTCAAGTCATTTAGTTGAGTTTTAAAAAAGTCATTACGTTTCAGAAGGTGTGCGAACATTTTTGTGGTCCACTGTATATTGTTCGAAGATTCGCTTGCGCGAAATATTCGAACCGATGGAATTGGTGCGCGCGAGGTGATATTTGACAGGATTGGTTTCAATTTCGTGCGAATGAAACAATAAATTATTTTATTGCACGAAGATACTGCTGGAGAAAGTGGACGCGATATGCCAGTCAACGACGATAAAAACTGCACGTCGATGGATCGATTTCGTGACTCACTACGACCGTAGCAAATTGCTGCTTTGTCATCTATTGAAAGTGGAGTAGCTTTGCTGGAATGCCGCTAAACTATTACCAAAATCCATTTCGAATACTAGATTGGCCCCCACACCAATTCTGACCGGTCTGAAGTACTTCAGACCGAAGACGGAATAATACCTGCAGAAGTACTATAATTACTAAACCCTTATCCGAAAGTTTATTTTTATAATATCCTGATACCGAAACATTCTGTTATCAAATAATTTCATCCAACTTTTCTATTAAGCTACAATGTATCTAAATAATGCAATAATTAGATAATAGAACATTTGGACACCGGACTATTGTCAAAATAAATATTCGGATAAGGGTGTCTCCACTGTAATATCTTCACTTTTCGTGAATTATTTGATAAACATTAGAAGGAAGATTAAATTCGAGTTATCAAGATTAGGGATGTGCCTAGCCATCTGAGATGCTTCTAAGAAGTCCGCTTTTTCTTAACGATAGTAATTGTCGTATCATAAAATTCTAGTATAAATGGATGTATACTAAACTATTTTTGTGTGCATTTTGACTTAAATATATTTTTCAAATATAAAAAAAAATATTTCTAAAACATTAAAACAGTATTTTTAAAATCACGCGAATAAACTATGTAATATGAAATTGGAAAAATATAAAGTGTGATTTATGGAAAAGAAATTCTCTCCAATGGGATTCGAACCCCAGCGGAGCATATAGTAGTCGGAAAACTTAACCATTCAACAAACACATTTAGGTATACAAGATGTCTCAAAACTGTCTTACAATCCGGAAATGAGGGGGGGGGATACTGGGATCATTTGAAGCAACTTTTTCCTTAGCGAAAATGCAATCTGCGACTTTGTTTACGAGTTATTCAGGAAAACGAGTGACCAATGAGAGGCGAGATCAGCTGGCGCGAGACAGCCGATCCGTCTGTCAATCAGACAGCAATATGTTTAATCGATTTCCTAAAGGAAATTTTTGTTTCGAAGATCGAGCACGTTCTAGAAGTCCAACTGACGATATATCTGAAATTTTGATTATCCTAAAATTTGCATTTATTGCAGCAATTGCAAGAATCAAGAGTCAAATTACTTTCCTTTTGTTTAATACGTCTGTTTAGTTGGAAAGAATATATTTATTTCCTTATACCGTTTCAATTACTCGACTTGGAGAAATGTTAACTCTCGCTTTTTATCATGAACGCATAAAACCAGGGCTCGGAATTAACCTGCACGCAACATGATGACCGCGACGGCTACGCTTTCCGAGTTCCGTCGCACGTCTTGCTTCCTGATAATCGCCTAAATAAATGAAATGATCGCCCGATAATCGCCTAAATAAAATGAGGTGATCCGTGCCGAAAGAGGCGACCACAATGGTGGGAGACGGAAGGCGTAGATGGGCGCGATGGGAGTCAGAAGGCGTAGCCCTCGCGACCTGAATGTTGCGTGCTGGTTAATTCCGAGTCCTGAAATAGACAATCTAATAGTTAGATAATATCGTGAAAGGTGTTTTGAAAGTTTGTGCGATCTTTACACGAAGATAGAAATTAGTTTGCAACAATCAACGTTCAAATTCTATCTACACTTGACAGTTTTAATAAATTGAAAATAATACGTTCATATTCTGTTACCCTTTTAATTGTTCTAGTTTTTACAATTCCATCTCCTGATTTCCATAATAACTGCATAAAAACTGCAGTCTAATAAGTAGCTAATGTTTTGAAAAGTTTTCAGTTTGAAATGAATGATCGAACGAATTCTTCGCTCTCTCATTGCTTTTTAACTCTTGCTTTTTTATCATAAATGCATAAAATGTGCAGTATCATAATTAGCTAGTATATTGCATAGCACAGTTATTGTGAACAACTACACTTGAACTATATATATTTCAACTTTTCTCGGACTACTAACTTAGAACAGACGTCACAGTAACTGTGGTGCTCAACAATAACGCATTTGCTAGTTGTTCGGCCAGTATTAATCTACGTTTACCTTGAAATGAGCCGTTTATTTTGAAAGTGGCATAAGTCACTTTTTCAAAAAAATCGAGTTAATGGTAACACTAATTACAATTGAACGGTATCTTTTCATTTTTTTTAAATTTGCAATCAAGTCGCTGTACTCAGGAAATTAATTGCGGGGCTTAGTGTAAAAGAAATAGAAACGTGTGATAAGTGTGTGTGAAGTATTGTTTTGAATTATCTTCAGTATTTTTAAAAAAGTTGTGATCACTGGACTTATTTTTATAAGTTAAAAACGAAAAAAATTTTATTTTATAGAATTTTAATTTTAGTTTTTTAATTTTTTAAATTTTATTTTTTCCAAAACGAAGTTAATTGGCTAAAAATTCAATGGATACGATTTTACCATGATATTCCCTATAGATGAAAAAGATGAATTTCTAACTTTGGATTTGTCACCAAAAAGAGGAAGACCTAGGCGTTATTCACAAATAGAAATAGATCCGTTATACGGTGGATCTCGTCCTGTTTCTTCAGCAAAATACAAAGACATGATGGACTTGCTTAATCATATACCCCCAATATACCACAGTTATTTTAAAAATTTGAAACAAAACACGATTTCCGAGGACTTAATCACTCCTATTGATGACGAAAATTAAATCGAACTGATGTATTTTCATATAAATTACTTATACTTATGTTTCAAAATGTACTAATTATTTTTGTATTTTATGAATATTAAAAAAGGAAATACTTCAATCAAACCTTTATATTAAATATATTCATGGTATAAATTATTACTATATGAGCCGTTTATTTTGAAAGTGGCATGAGTCACTTTTTCAAAAAAATCGTGTTAATGGTAACACTAATTACAATTGAAAGAAAGGTGACTTATGCCACTTTCAAAATAAACGGCACATATATGTGTAATTAATTCAACAATTTTAGTAAATCACTGTCCTTCCAAAACATCACTTCAGTAAAATACGAAATTATTTATACTAAGAAAAATATCAGTATCCTGAGATAACAAATATAAGTAAATCTTCTTGAAAGTTAGCATCCATATTTTTAAACGTGTTAAAACGCAAACCCTTAAATATATCGACTTAAAAACAAAGTGTCTTATACCACTTTCAAAATAAACGGCTCAAATATAACAAGTTCTAAAAATAAAAGTAGATTTGTCCTGTGCGTGATATGTTGTTATAAAAAGATAAAATAAAAAGATAAAAATAAAAAATATAACGTAATAATCAATTATTTGAAATTGCCGTTATCTCAAATGGCACGGTGTTATATTCATTTTTAAACAACCACATTGAAAATGACGGTTCAAAATGCATTATTTGAGATGCTTAATAAGTAGGTAGAAATTTCATTTGTTATAAAATGTATAATGGAATAACGATATTTATACTCCGGGTCAATATACTTCATCAATCTTAAGTTAATCCACTTCAACAATTTTAACCTTTGACAATGAGGCCAAGCTTATTTGTTGGTCGCAATACGATACTTTGTTCAAAAAGTAATTAGACTCACCCGAATTTACCCTAAATATACTCATCTACACAACAAATGTCCGCATTAGGTTCTAATAATTAAAATATGATCCTATTTGTATCACGCAAGCTTCTTAATAATATTACAAATAATGCAAATATTCAAGACGTACGTAGTTTTTGTCCCACCCTGTATATAATAGAAGATTAAATGAACAAATACTACATTAAATTTTACTGTAAACGAAATTGGTATTTTGGAAAAGATAACAAGATGTAAATATTTCAGGAATATCCTAATTTTTATATTTAATATTCAGTTGCCAGCAACTTAATTGGTTATTTTGGTTTTATTAATTTATTTAAGGTTGTTTCATCCTTTAGGTTATCAGCAACCAGATTATTTTATTATAATTTTCAAGCGACAATTTCAGGAAAATGATCAGTAATGTAAAATGTAACGAAATACTAAAATATTTAAACAGACTTTTGTTTGTTTTATTGAAGTCTCATTTAAATTCATTTTTTTTTAATGGAATGCCTATTTTTATTTTGTTATTCGTGTTATGAAATTCATTCATAAAGTTTCCTTATGAATACATATTTAACTTGTGAAATTACAAAAAGGAACAAATTCAAGTCCTTGAAATGATCTTGAAGCAACTAAATCTATGTCTAAAATGACGTATCTTCTTGAAATGTCCTCGAGGCAACTAATGAAATACGAGCTTGAAAAATTGAAGATGAAAAGATCTGTTTATCGCAGTGACATTTCACACAAAATTTTTGTCCTACCACTTATTGTTTAATAATTATAACAAATTGCACTTACTGTGCGAATGACATAATTGAAAGTTAATACATGAATAATTAATAATAATTATAAGCATTATTATTTTACACTGAATGCTAGTGTTAAAAACGACGCAACTCAGAATGATGAATAATATTCCTATCAAAAACGTGAAAATTCTTTGAAAAACAAAGCGCGACCATAACGGATCCGATCTGTGTCGATGTCAAGATCGCCGATGATAAAAATAGTGGCGTGTAATGCGATCGAATCGAGTTCTGCTGTCGAGATGCGAATTCGAGATAGTTCCGTGAGCGACGAATCATTTCTCGATAAAACAAAATCATCTGTGGCGATCTCGTCGCGCCCAACATGATCACCCGGAATCAATAAGGACCTTGAATATTAGTGGCGTGACTGAACAGAACTCCGTACGTTTCATATTGTATTATTTTTCTTTGAATTATTCCAAGAAAAATGTATACTTGTCGATCTGATTTTACATCGGTTCAATAAATAATGATATAATTCGCGACTTTGTCCAAAAGGAGCGCCGTAATTATTGACATTTACACGAAAATTGTAAATAATAAATCCCAAAATTATTTACAAATCTGTCTGGAAACCCCCAAATTTCTATTACTCCCAATACTACTAATTGTATGCGGTTACATTAATTTCCTCAAATTACGTATACAAAAGTCAACTTTCTAAAATTGAGATAAATACATCGGAAAGAATGCCAGAACAAAAACTAGTAAAAATAACTAACTTTATGGAAAGTATTTAAATTAATGTGTCAGTCACGGGGAGAAGCTTTTAGGTATCTTTAATTATAAAATACGACATATTAAATTGTATAATATTTTTTGCTTGAGTAAACTCGTATAAATATAAATATTTAAAGTCAAGAATAATGAAGGCTGTAATTTAAAAATATTTTGAGCTATAAAATATATAAAACAATATATAAAAATATATTTAAAATAAATTTGTAACGTAGGAAGATGTTACATTTAAATAAACATAATTATATGCGAATAAATATGAGCTTAATGGTAAAATAAATTTGTAACAAAATTTTTACAGTAATGCAAAAATTATTGGAGAATGAATTTAGTAACTAGCTAAAAGCTATTAATATCCTTCTTTATGTTTATTCCGAGAAAGCCAACTTTTAAAGAAGATATATTATAAAGCTAACCCCATCTGCTACAAATGGAATGTGAATGGTAACCCTTTGCCCATAAATATTTCCGAATGAGAAATTAAACGACTATAATGTAATCATTAATTATTTGAAACACAACTTACGCTCGCAAGTTTATTTCTTTATATTTTTTTAACTTTTAATATAACAATTCAGTCCTGCTTTACTTTCTATTGCAAAAGTTTCGAATACAATTAATATATAAGACAATTCGTCTTTTCTTGTTGTCTATTCTTCATGAATATACATACATTTAATAAATAAATTATATCTTTTTGATATAAACTTCCTTTCGGAATATTTTCATTTTTTGTGTATTAGTATATTCACAAACTTATGATCCGTACAGACATTGCATGCAATGCTTTTTCCTGGTTTCAGGGTCTGAATTACCGACTCTGTAGAAAATGCTATGGTACGATCGCACATCCGGTAGAACACGGGTAACGCGTGATTGGATTTGTAACGAGTGGGGTTTAATTGTGATTAAAAATGTAGAAACTATGTTGAATCGATTAAACTTGGGTATATGAGGTTAGGGATATTCCCTAAGCTCCCTATCATGAAAAAAGTAAACGCACGAAGCAGCCGGTAGAAGCCGAACAGACCGAGCATGGTAGTCCCTTCCGGGAGAGAATGAAACCCAGAGGTATGCTAGTACTGAACCGATCTGCGGAAAGAATGGTCGAAGACCAATCAGAGCTAGAACACAGAACAGGGAGACGTGCAACTATAGGAAATAATGGAAGGGCCAATAGAACGAACAGGAAGACAAACAAAAGGATAAGATTGAAGGAGGAACCTCAAGAGGGAGAAGAAGTAATAAAAATAATATGCAAGGGAAGGCCCTTAACGACTAACGATACTAGTACAAATATAGAAGAAGAAGAAAGTTTAGACGCGAAAACAATAGTAGATGTTGAAACGAACAAAGACAAAAAGATAAAACAGAAAGGGACCGAGACTACGAAGGGAGATAATAAATTGAAAATTGTGGATTGGGGTGGGCTCATCTCTTAGCTGGTGTATGACGTGAACCTGGCCAAAGGAACTTCGCAGTTGAAAGACTTACGAAAAGGGTTAAGAGACAGGAGGAATACGTGTGGGAAAAACACAGACAACCTCTTAATAAAGGTCGAGAGATATTCACTCCCAAAAAAACTACTTATTTGCCAAGGATTATTCGCATTAGATGTAAAGCCATATACAATAAAGACATCAATATATGCTAAAAATGCCTAAGATACGGTCATAGGCCCAGTGCAGGACGGAAAGCCAGCTACGCCTCGTATGTGGACAGACGTACCACAGTAAATGCGAAAAGAAGCCACACTGCATTAACTGCAGCAAGGACTATATGATAGCAAATAAAAAATACGTTAACTACCAGATAGAGTATACGATCAACAAAATAGTGGCCTATAAATACAAGTCCGTTATAGAGTCAAGAAAAATGGCCACTAACGAGTTGGATCTAGAAGGCAGGTTGGATAAAGATAAATTCCCAAAATTAGGATCACAGAAAAAAAGACGATCAAAGTGGAAAAGACTAACTAGACAGACGATGTCATGGAATACAAACAAAGAAGAAGAGTCATGGGAAGAGAATAGAAAACAGAGAAAGACAAAAAGAGCATAGAGAATGTCAATAGAGTAGGAGAAAGGGAAAGAAGAATACAATATAGATTGAATCCGCACTGAAAAAATATACAAGAAGAAGAGAAAGAAGTACAAGTTGAAGTAGGAAGAATAGGCAAAGGGAAGACAAAACATAAAATATTGAGAAGAAGAAGAAATATTGAGAACCGTAAAAGAGCATGACATCATGGAAAAACTAAAAAAGAAATTATAGTAAATTATAAGTATAAACAAGAATATATTGATAAAGAAGATAAAAGAACAAAGTCACAAAACAGAAATGGAGAACAGGAAGGGCAATAGAATCTGGATAAACAAACTGGAAGAAATAAAAAACAAAATCCAAGAAAGACCTATAGTTATGAGTTACATAAAAACCCTTCACCCTAAATATAATATAATAATATAATACGGGAAAGCCAAAAGAAAGAGATTACAGAAAGGGAACACAACTACCAGAAGCCGTTGGGATGAGGATGAAACAGAAATAAAAATAAATCAGAGGAATCATTGGCCATCTCATCGGATTGTGGAAGCAACAAATCATCACACAATAAAAATAGAACACAAAATAGTCTACCCAGTCAAGATAGAAAAGAAAAAATCAAAAATGCGGTAACACAAAGACTGGAAGGTATGGAAAGAACAAGGATGAACATATAAGAAGTAATACGGAAAGAAAAAGGAGAAATAATTTGGGAAAGGTGATTGGAGAAACAAGCAAGAGAGATGGACAATAAGCTAAGGAAATAAATTAGACAATGCGCTAATAGGAGAACACAAAAGGAAGAAAAGAGTAAAGAAAAAAGAAGGAAAATGAAAGCCAACACAGGAGCAATAAAACTAAAAGAACAGAAATACAAAAAGATACTAGGAACATGACGGAAGAAAAAACCAAGAACGTGAAAGAAGAAGGAAATGACGAAAGCGGAAATGAAAGCTTTACATCAATGGAGAACGTGGCCGCACGATACTGACACACGTGGCCATTAGTTTCTACCCCACAAATAATAAAAAAAGAATTAACTCGATTAAAAAAAAAAGAGGGGAAACGGGAACCTCTACGGTAATTTCTCCGGGAATTGCCGAATTTTAGTATTCTAAGATTTGCACTGTGATATTGCTACGACCCTGTAATTTATATATTCCAATTTAATTCCAATTTTATTTCCGATTCTAATTTATCAAATTCCCGGAAGCAGGTCATAATTCAATGACATAATTTTTTTAATTTTAAGGTTTTAAAAATGTTTTTTTTTAACATATTGCTGATAGTTTTCTTATTAAATTGGGACCAAACATGATATAGTTTGGACAAATATTTCTGATTTAAATAAAATCAAACACAATATAACTTCGATTACATTTATTTATTTAATATTTATTGTGAAAATTTATATTCTATATTGAATGTTTTATGGCGTATCATCCTTGGAATCGTGTAGTATCGTGGCCTACTGTGATGGTTTTCCTCTATTTCCTAATAACAAATACAAATGTAAAAAAGATTGATTTATAAATAATTCATATTCAAATCGGCTGCAAATTTTTACCGTTGTATGAATACGTACTTACTTATTTAATTTTCCTTGCCCAAGAAATACAATTTTAATGCCTTCACCATGTATTGCATGTGAGGTGATCCTCTTGCACTATGTGGCAATGTAACCATACGTAATTTATTGTTCTCATACGGTTCTTCCTGAAGTCTTTCCGTTTCTACTTCTGTCTCTTCATTTTCGTCCCTCCTTTCTTCTCCCTCGCAGTTCAATAAAAATTGTGTAAAACACAATTGCTAGAGTGTATTGCTCTCTTGTGATAACACTTACTATGTGTAGCTCAAATCTGGTTCAAGCACTGACATGTCTGACTGAATGGGAGGACTAGCAGGATCAGTAATTTTATTCCATGAAATTTTAATATTACTTTCTGTAATTTCCAACCAGGAATTCGGTAAAGTGTCAATGCAATGGAAAAAATACAATAAACTGTTTTTTCACACTCTCCGTCAAACGTATAGGCTCGTCGAATATACGTCGAATGGAGGTGTTACGCGATTTTGGAGTTTTGATAAGGGGGAAACGTGAACTAGCCGATGTAATGTAATGTAATGTCAACGCGGACCGTCGCTATAGGGATTGGGGGTTTAGTTGCCTTGTAACTTTTTACAAGAAAAATTAAAGATATACCTCGAGCGGTAAAGGTATATCTCTGTGGGTTTGTACCAACTACTGCTTCGAATCAGAAAATGGAATAAATGAATTTTACATTCAAATTGACTGGTAACAGATAATATATTACAAGCTTTTTAGTTCAATACAAGATCGCGGTTCCAGTTTATCGCACTGATAAGTCACGCTGGCGGGGGCTTATAACCTTGCAACGATATACGTATGCATTCGGTTGAAATGCTCGAAAGAGAATCAGACTCAATCTCGCTAACATTCCTCTTCGTCAGTAATTGACTTGAAACTGGGCCCAGTTTTAGTCGCGGTTGGGCCCTTTATATACCCAAATCTTCTTGAATAACAGTAGTGGAAATGTCCATACGTGTCCTAATCCCAGAAAAATTCGTCGTCGTATCCCTTTGAAGGTACATGACTCGAAATATATAGAGTGTCCCAAAAATGAATCGCAATTCGGAAAAGGGAGATTCCTGGGGCCATTTGAAATAACTTTCTCCTTAGCAAAAATGCGATCCGCGGCTTTGTTTACGAGTTATTAACGAAAAACAGTGACCAATGAATGACGAGATCAGCTGGTGAGAGACGGTCGAGCCAATGAGCGAAACTGGGCTTTGTGCGCTCGTTGGCTGGGCCGCTTCGCGCCAGCCGAGCTCGCCATTAAAATAATTATTTTTTTTATTATTTTTAGTGAAAATTTCATTGCAATATCTCCAATTGTTCAATTTGAATTGAGTTTCTTTTACATTCCTAATAGAAAACGCCGGTTATAATATCATTTTTGTAACGAAATCTGTACAGCAGATCCCGATCTGCTGAATCCGTAAAGTCACGCGACTATCCTAACCCCTTAATAGAATGTAAATATATTTGTTTTCTCATGTGTGTAGTTACATATTGTAATAGTATCGTGAAATAAGTATTTTATTAAAATATAGAATAATAATATTTCATCAAACAGTATTTAGAATAATGGTATTGCAATAGTATTGCAGACAAGAATTGTATCCTTCAGCTTTTTATAGTACCATGTACTAAAACACAACACAAGAACTGCATGTAAACATGTACTACACACCTGCAAGAAATATTTATTCGAATAGAAGATAGCGTGTGACAGTTGCGAAATATGTTTAATTTTTAAATTTTCGTGTCTAATTTTCAGTTCTTTATTTTCTACATTTGAATCTAAGTATAAGTATTAAATAGCATTTTCTGATGTTTTAAATATTTAACGAAATACATTCCAAATAGTATTTCATTTAAGCATTAAACGAAATAGTATTTACTTATGCAAATATTTCAATTTTACTACGTTTTGTCAAATTATTTCAAATCTTCACCACCCCTGATTCTGGCTCTAGAATCCAGAATTTGAATTACCGCTTCTAAACCGCCATATTGAATTTTAGTTCGTTCAAGTTCGCAGCTAATTCCAAGTGACAATCAAGACAGTGCTTGAAAAATTGACTGTAGAGTCGAGGCTCCCTGCTGCCATTCGAGCATAAGTCGCTGAACGACTCGTTACTTATTGTGTATCGTGAGCGAGAAGAGTAGTGAAGAGAAGCGTTTCAGAAAAGACCCGTGTATTATTGAAAGCTGACGATCTGCTGGATCCGTGGTAAGTCGCTCTTCGTTATTTTTTGTGATTTTCTTTTCGTGAGGTGGCTGGGAAAGTTGGTGTGAGCACGAACCGCTTCACGCTCTTGTTTGTCGCGTCCGGAAAGTTAGGAAATCGCGAGTACGCTTCAATGCGTACAGCGACTGTTCCTCCGCACGCGGAAGCAGTCTGTTCGCATTCGTGTCTTTAAAAGTAGTTTCTCGTGCAGTCAATTTTATTCGCGCCTTACATCGTACCTCACATACGTACTTAGCGATTTCGCGTGTATTTGAGGAAGAATATATTGTCATTATCACGCAAAAAAACTAACGCTATCCTACGCTTCTTGAATAAATCTGCAGTTTAGTGACTTTGCACTAAATGTTCTTATCTTTACCAGTTTTTTCAAAAAATGTGCTATTGCTATTTTTTTAACAAAAAAATTATAAAAACTACAGAATGCCTTAACCAACGACGATCATATTTCAGTATATTATAGAGGACGAGATTCTGAACAACTTTTATTTGAAAAATAATTGCCGATCGGCCTTAGTTTTTGAAATATTTGCTGAAATAATTGATACTACCACAATGAGTTCGCCTTATGTATACCGCAACGCGTTGCGGCTGCGAAGGATCGCCGCTCGTCTAGTGTTTCTATAAACATATGAGCCGTTCAGTGCACACATCGCTTAATTCCATAAAAAAAAAAGTTGAGAAACGCGATGAAACGATGTACATTGTTTTTTAAAATTCCTGTTATAATATAGATTCACACATATAATGTAGAATGCATAAATACAAATATAGCTTTCATCTGACGCTGTATAAAATTAATAAGAAAGAATAGCCAAAAAATAATCGTCAGTAATGTTACAGCTTTTATGTGACTGGTGGAGTTAATCAATTTGGCAACTGAAAAAAAGTAGTAAAGTTAAATCCAGTCTTTAAATTTTTAAGTTTTTTATTACAGAAAAAGTTAGTTATTATATATTTTTATTACAGCTTTTGCATAATAATGAATATTGACAGTTCTGTTATATTATATTATTTGTAATTAATCCATCAGAAATATTATAAATAATGTCTTCTTCATCAGCTGGATGTGAGGATTCGTCATTTCGATTTGTTGTCAAGTTTTCATAATAATCATGTTCAACAGGAGGAATGTATTTTAGCAGGTCCATCATGTCTCTCCATTTTTCCCTTGTCACAGTTCTGCCTTTAGGATATAATAAAGGCTGATATATATTTGTCAAACTTTGCGGTCTACCTGATACAAATTTTCTTAAATTAATGGCTTTAAATTCTGTATCTTCATTATAATCACATTTGAATTGTATGAGATGGGGTTTGGACCTTTCTAACTTCATCCAGCGTATTTTAAGCCAATTTACTGGAAAGCCTGTGACGGTTACTTTTCTGTTAATGATTGATTGTTCTAAAGCTTTTGTTGAAAAAAAATCTTGGTGGGTCATTTGGATTAAATGAAATGGAGCTTTCTTTTTACATGTTTTGTTTATATTGTACCAATCATCTGGTGAAAAAATGTTTTGATTTTTTTCGCACGTGACTCAATAATGGCAAAATCTGAGTCATTAGGCAAATAGCTGTGCCCAGTTACCAAAAATTTCATTTCAATTGACTCGGCTCTTATTTCCGTACTCTGAACAAGTTTCAATAAACTTAAGACAGTTTTAATATTTCTGTTTTGTCCGGTACACGAATCCGAATATGTTATTATTTTTTCAAAGTTTGTAGCGTAAGTCTTTATGTACTTTATTAGACAAGATGAAATTTCTTGAGACCCACGAGATCCTTCAGTGTCTGGCCAAACAAACATGTGGCTTATATTTTTACTGAATTCATGATATCCGAAATTATAAACATATAAATTACGCTTATAATAAGCTACGGATGTGGTCAGCTTGGGAAAGGCCAAAGCTTTTTCCAAGTCGAAAGAAAATACGAAAACTTTTTCTGATGTTGCCATTCGGTCGGCAGCCATTTGACTGCGAGCCCGTTTAGCCTCTTCTAAGTGAGTTTCCTTTTCACAATTTCTGCCATCTTCTTTCCCTCACCGTCTGAGGATTGAATTTTTATTTGCAAAGCATCACAATTTTGACACGTATCCTTTGATGGTTCTTTGAAATGTAAATTAAATTTTGTAGAGAACACATTATAGTAATACTTTTCTTTCACTGGTACTACATTTTCCTTTTCACATTCTGTGACGTATAGTTCATACATCTTCTTAATATTTAAGTCAGGATCTAAATATTGTCGTCTTGGATTATGAGCTCTAGTGTAGTGACTACGGTAGGCTGGAAATAACTTTATATGTTTTATAACACTTGTGTCATCTATTTTATTGCTTGCAACATGGCCTTTGCGCAGATCAACCAAAGATGTAACTTGTTCTTTAGAACAACATTTGTATATCCGCCCATCGCTCACCTGATAAGTGTCTCTAAAATATTTTTTGCAAACGGGAATATCACGTGTGTCTTTTCGAAAGTAATATGTAAAAGAATGTGATCTTCGTTCTTTAGTTTCATTCGTGAGGCGCCTTCTTTTTATATTTCGTTGACTTTAATACAACCTCTTAAGAAAATATTTTGGTCAAGCTGACTATGTAAACTATAAAATGCCTTCATGGCAGTCTCTCTCTCATTCGAAAAAATTTGTTGGTTGCACTTTTGTCGGCATCTGCATTTTATATAGACAAATGTTTTTGCAGGTATTAAATTTCCTCCCCTATTCCTATATGCCAAACCATTTATTCTGTTATGCTTTTGTAAAGTTCGTGTCCATTTATCAGGATTACAACTTCTTTTCCTCCCAATCAATGTGTTTGTTGCGAAATTTGTGTACTGTTGCAATCAGATGAATCCGAGGAAAACGATAAACGTCTTCTTGAACCACACTTTCTGTTAATAAATCGTATTGAAGAACCATCACTGTTTTTTCGTCATCCACGTTGTTATTAGTCTCACTCATCTTGGTTATAACAGTATAATATTTATTTCTTTAAAAACAATCTGGGAGTAATGATGAAAAGACCAAGAAAATATGTAGGTCGTGCAATATATATATATATACAGTAACATTCAGTGTGCGAGATCACTGTTATACTAACTACCGTTTGCGTTGCGCTTTTTTTTAATCTGTTTGTCGATGCGATTTTATTACCAATATTATTGAGAGGGGGGAAAGCATCTTCGGCTGTTTAAAACAAAGCGTTGATGCATGACAATAAAGCAACGATTACATTAGGGTATGGAGTTAATCAAAATGACTTCTGAAATAAATTACTTATTTTTCAATGGCCAAAAAAATGTTGCCGTTTAATGGTGTTAATTTTTATTATTCAGGGAAGTTATTATAAATATAAAAAGTTATGACTATAGCAAGTGCTTTGACACATAAATTTAAGATTTTTCAAAAAGTGGAGTTAATCGATGTGTGCACTGAACGGCTCATATGATAACCGCCAGTCGAGCATCGGTAGTTGGAAACGGTTGACGGGTAGAAAAGATTTAATTTCAATTATATTTGAATCTAAATATGTATATGCGGTGTGTCAAAGAACTAACGCTAACTCAAATCTATTAATTAACCCTGCAAGGACGACGCGCATTTCCCGTTTTCTTACCTTGCGACCATCGGTATTCTGCGTAAGATATGTACAGTAGCTCACGAAAGTATTCGAACGCCTTTTGAAAGGCAATAACTGTTTTAAAACTGGACTAAGGGACTTGAATTTTGTTCAGATAATAGCGGGACAAGTTTAGCAGACGATGACCAAAATGCTTTTTTAAATTTTGCTATTACTTGGAATGACAAAAAAAAAGGTAAAAAACTCTAGTTTTTTTAAGTTTTTTCTATCCGAGCCTATAACGAAAATTTAAAAAATGCCTCTCGTAGATCTCGATAACTTATATACGTGTTGAAAATTTTATCGAAATCGGTTAATCCAGAGTCGAGCTAGAAGCGTTGAAAGATGTAAGAAACTGCAGATTTTTTCCAGTTTTTGGTCAAAATCGTGATGAAACTGCGATTTTTGCCATCTTTAATTTCTTATAACTCATATCAACGTGAACCGATTTCGATAAAAATTTTCAGCACGCATATGTGTAAGTTACCGAGATCCACGAGAGGCATTTTTTAAATTTTCGTTATAGGCTCAGATACTAATAACAAAATTTAAAAAAAGCATTTTGGTCATCATCTGGTAAACTAATCCCGCTATCATCTGAAAAAATTCAAATCCCTTAGTCCAGTTTTAAAAAAGTTATTGCGTTTTAAAAGGCGTTCGAATACTTCCGTGAGCTATTCTGAATGTTTCCATACCATTTATTGATTATTGTAACTTTTTACATATCTGTCATAGCTACATTTAATTAATGAAATTACGTAAATCCTAATTTAAAAAAATACTAGTTTCTCACCATAATAATTTAATATCGTGTTATAAATTTTGAAACACTTTTCTAAACAAAGTCCTATGTGACAAACAAAGTAAAAATGTACAGTATCTTTTTTCTTTCGTGTTTTGAGGATACCACGCATCTTCTTTGTGGTCTTGCTTTATTATCCGAGGGAGGAACTTTCGAAATGAAGTCTCTGCCCGCAAGTCTTGAAACTGTACTATCCGGTGTTGTACTTGATTTATTTCTTTTTTTTTGCTGCTATATGTCACTAGTAGACTTTCGATCAACATATTCTACGGAATCGTAAATGATATAACTTTTGTAATTTGACTATTTCTTCTATATATAATTATACAATTTACTACTGTTGCATTCAACAGGCAGTGAAATAATTTTTGATACCATTTTGTGCAAACTTTTCCTTTCGATCATATGGCTATGAAACATTTGATCTTTCAAATCAACACTGCCCCGTGTGTTTGAAGTTCCTTATTCGGGTATCGAATAATTGAAAATATCTTAAATAATTTCGGTAGAGACCGTGGTAATTCTTTTCTTCTACTTGTTTGTAAACTGTGAAAAAAGCCTAACTGATTAACACGTTTATCGCCCGGCGCGATTCGGTTGAGTTTCTCGCAGGGCACAAATCCGACTGTCGGAGCGCCGAAACGTAAACATAGCGATAAGCGGGAATAGCAACGATGGAACTCAAGTAGGCCCGTGCGTTGTCGGTGCCCTAATGCCATAGAGCCTTCTCTCTCTTTCTCTCTCTCTCTCTCTCTCTCTCTCTCTCTCTCTCTCTCTCTCTCTCTCGATTCATTATAGACAATATAATTTTAGGTTCCTAAATGGGGAAAAGTTGCCCTTAGAGATTTTTTAATGATCGAATTGTAAGACGTAAGCTCTAGCATATGAAGATATCATTATTCGAGTTTCGCGGCTCGCTTTTATAGTTGCCGACACCTCGTGTGCGAGAGTGAGAGAGAGAATGAAACTCTGGTCGTGTGCACTACCCGGAAAAGCAGTGGCCGGCACCGGATGCAGCCGGTGTACATTACTATGATTATGTACACTGTAGTGCTAGAATAAAAACGATGATCTAACTTTTCTATTTCTAATTTTTTATACATGAAAATTTGTCCAACATATTGATGAAATTCTTCCAATTAAAATGATACCAAACACGACATGCTTTAGCCCATATTTATTCAATTATAAAACTCTCGACGCCGAGATATTGCCACGGCCCTATAATTTGAACACGTGTGCTGCGGCACGCGCCGTGGCTCTTTTGACTCGAATTCCTGGAAGACAACTCATATTGCAATGGCATAACTTTTTTTAATTTTAACATGTTAACACTGATTTCTTTTTTAATATCTTACTGTTAGTTTTCTGATTGAGATGAGATCAAACACGATATAGTTTGGACAGATATTTCTGTTGACAAAATCAAAGGCGATAGATGTTGCACGTAATTTACTGCCAAGATGCACGTGGTGTGCGGTAGAAAAGAGTTTAGGCAAAATTGTTGACTTTACTGATGCTGTAATAAATAATGTAAAAAAAATTAATTTGTAAATAATTCATATTCAAATTGACGAAAAGTCGAAAAAAGAATCAGTTTCGAATGTTTATACTGTTTCGTGGACAGAAGACTAGAAACTGATTGGCCAGTAACGCGATGGAAGGGGATGTAAAAATGACGTAGCACGCAGTGCCGCAGGTTAGCGTGCTGGCGACCCTGTCATAAAAAATGCTTTATTGCTGAAAAGAAGAATAAACTCAGAAACTGCAATGAAGAAGGTTATGGCTCCACGAAATTGAAAGTCTAACGAACGTGATCTTTTGTCGATTGCACGTCGTTCATTGAAGGACTGTAATTTGTCTCGCTGAGCCGAAGATTCCCCGTAAATAAAATTGTTTTTTAAGAGTAGAAAAAAATGTAATTCGACCCAGAGAAAATTGGGCGGACACAGCACGAAAATTCCGTTGAAGGACGGAACATCCTTCGTCGCCACATCTGCAATCCATTTGTTGCGCTATCCGCGCTTTTCAAGAATGCTAAATGTCGCGTTCTTTCTTGATGTTCGACATCTTAAAATTCCAAGGTTAATGGAAAATGTACAGAAAACAGTTCCTTTACACTCTCCACGCGTAGGCTTGTCCTCAAAATAATGTCGCTTCTCCCGTCCCAGCAAATTTCAAACATGGAATCTTCATTCTCGGCCGTCTTCGTTCTCTTCTGTCTCCCATCCTTGTAAAGCCTTTCTATTCCCGATGTCTAACGTAGGCTCGAATAGCGTAACTTTGGTGATATTTTCTTTCGAAAAACATATGTACATACCTTCTTTGGCCTTGCCTTTAATATTTCATATGTTAAAAATCGGTATTTGTAATGCTTTTTTCGCAAATAAAATAAGTTACTTATTACGTATAATAAATAAGAATGGTTTAAAGCATGTCGTGTTTGGTATCATTTTAATTGGAAAAATGTGACCAATATATTAAACAAATTTCCATGTATAAATAATAATATATAGTATAAAAATTTAGAAATAAAAAAGTTAAGTCATCGTTTTAATCTATCATTACAATATTGTACACCGGCTGTCTCCGATGCTGACCGCTGCCTTTCCAGGTACATACATACATAGTATACAACATAGTTTTGCTCGACTCGAGTTTCGTTCTATCTCTCTTCCTCTCACGAGGTGTCGGCAACAATAAAGGCGAGCCGCGAAGGCTCGAAGAAATCAATTCCTGCGTACTACTCTCGACACTTTAGAATCGGTCCTGGCAACAGATAGGGAGTTTTTACTGTACATCGTGATTGATTTTATTTTGAGCAATCAGAAATATTTGTCCAAACTTTATCATGTTTGATCTAATCTCAATCAGAAAGCTATCACACACACACACACACACACACACACACACACACACACACACACACACACACACACACACACACACACACACACACAGAGAGAGAGAGAGAGAGAGAGAGAGAGAGAGAGAGAGAGAGAGAGAGAGAGAGAGAGAGAGAGAGAGAGAGAGCAAGATATTAAAAAAGAAATCAGTTTTAAAATATTAAAATTAAAAAAGAGTTATGTCATTGATTATTTATATTTGATTGACATTGATTATATATATTATGAGTTGTCTGCCAGGAATTCGAGTCAAAGGAGCCGCGTCGCATGACGCATCATACGCTCGACCGACTCCGTCGAACCTTAGCATCGACCTAGCGAGAAAATCGATAAATTATAGGGTCGCGGCAATTATCGCGTGTCAGTGATGACATATTGAAATTACGCCGGGAAGAGAGACACTATTGTATATCGCAATGTGTACATCACAATTTCTTCTTTCTCTTAAATCACATTTTCTAGGTTAAAAAGTTGCTTATTTTAATGTAATGATGTTTAAAATTACTTAATTTACACTTGCGGTAAACCAAACAAGTAGCAACTTTCTTGCTCATAGCAAAAACGTCGACAAATTCGGTTTTCATGTTCTTTTCTTTTTTTGACAATGACCCAACCGGATGAAAAATTGCATGCACTGCTTGTGATAGTACCTCATCAGGAAATTAATATACAAAAATCACAATCCTTTGTTTTCGAGAAATCTTTAATTCTCCGATTTTTGTTTGGTTTTTTATTTTTGATAAGCACAGCTTGCAACCGAAAAATCTGATTAAAAAGCCACCAAAGGAGAGAAATAGGTGGAAAAGCGTGCTTTTCTTGGTTAGCTATCGAATGGTATAATATTCATTAAAAAACCTCTAAGGCCAATTTTGACCATCTCAATTAGCTAGGCCCTTTGCAAATAAGTAAAAATCATTATTTTCGGAAATATGACTTCTTTGATAGAAAAACATGATTTTATAGTAGGCTTATTTACTATCCCCATTGATAAAAGTAATGCCATATAGATGTCCTAGTTGTCTTAGTGGTGATATTTTATTATATAAATTTCACTCAACATGCCTATTTGTCTCATCCACAATAATTTTTACAAACTGCTCAATGAAAAATAATTGGAACATTGCTATTGGATCTGTTATATTTTCCGCATCGTTGCGAGGGCCGCTTCTTTTAGAGTAAACTTCCCGTTGTGCATTGTGTGTACCCATATCCTCCCAATGAAAAGATAAACACCGTTGCCTGTTTATTTGCGTTCTGCCTCATCGTTTTCACTAACATGCAATTTACTAATCACGTTAACGATTACCTGATCGTCAATTTTGTTCTCTACAGTTATATTCACCATCACTGATATTATCGCTAGACGACTGCTAGAATCGAACTGCATCTCGTGAAAGAAGTTCGAAAGATTGGGTCTCTGCATAGTGCAAATATTTCTACGAGATCACTCATCATGGAGAGACGTTAAAAGACACGATTTATAAACATAGGATCGACAGAAAAATAAGTACACAGGGTGTCCCAAAAATGTCTTGCAATTCGGAACTGGGGGATTCCTGAGGTCGTTTGAAGTAACCTTTTCCTTAGCGAAAATGCAATCCGCGGTTTTATTTACGGGTTATTAGCGAAAAACATTGACTAGTGAAAGACCAGATCAGCTGGCGTGAGACGGCCGACCCAATGAACGGAACTGAGCTTCGTACACCCATTTCCGGAATGCGAGACATTTTTGGAATACCCTGTATAACGTAATGGTATATCAAGTGGCCGCTCAATGCTCCGCACACTGCACAGACGTCGGCCGCTGGGAACGGCTCGAGAGTCCGTACAGTGGCACAGACGTCGTCCCTAAAGGGTTAAAACGCAATTCTGCGATTAGTTCGGGCAAGTACAGTAGGCCAGGAGTTGGTATTGGCTAACGACTTCCAGTTAATCCTTAACAGTGCTACGATGTTGCATTACAGTGTTGAGGTAAATACAAGCACGTATAGGTAAATTTTGATGTAGTTGTAGCACTCGTTCTATGCAAATATCTCCGAAACAAAGGCCGAGCGGCAATTATTGTTCCAATAAATGTTCGTTAAGAATCTCGTCCTTTATAACATATTCAAAAAACATCGGGATCGGCCCACGGTTTGTATAGTTTTTATAATTTTTGTTTTCTTTTCTTTTTTGTTAAAACGTAAACTTCTAAATAATTTACATTATTTATTGTAGAGCTCGTTCAGACAATAAGAATAATAGCTTAGAAGGAAGAATAAATGGTTTGAAAACTGTTTATATATACAAAAATAGTTTCTTAAATATATAATAAAATATACATGTGATCAAGTATAAAAATGTAGACGTAAAATATACGCATAATTAACTATGACTTAATACTAAGATTTTATTAAATATTAACTTTTCTATTTCATTTTTAATTCTCCTCTTCTATTGTAACCTGCTTAACTTTCCTTTCTTCTTCTTTTTGAATTTTTAATAGTTCTCGTTGCTTTTCCTTTTTTGCAATTTCTGTTTGCTTTCACTTTTTTTTTTGTTGTTGTGCAAATTTTTCTTGCTGCTACTGGTCTTATGTTATGGCAGTTTGTAAAATGTTCGCGTTTTTCCGTTTTTTATTTAAATCTGAACAAGTTAGTGTCTTGTCAAACGGTGACACTACATACATATATTGGACATTATACATATTTTCATTTAATCTGTCGTCTAACATTTGTTATCGTCCTTAATCATATTTGTTGCTGAGCGCTTATACTTAAATTAGTCTTTTTGATACTTGAGTCTACTATTTCGCCTTTACTTTCATCAGTTTACCGTTATATTTTTGGTACCGGTATTATACGAGCAAAGCTATTCCGAAATCGATTATTACCGTAATACCGATACCGTTATAATCCCAAAACCGATATACATATTATCGAAAACCGAAAAGAATACTGGTACCTCTTTGATATTCTGATTTTGGAAATGTAGTAACGTCTGACGAGTCGTTACGCCTTGTCGCCGAAATGGTAGATCTATCTTCATTTGTTTATATTCAATATTCCTTTTATCGCTGTTTACTATTTCATTCTACTCCAAGGTTGATCGAGACATTAAAAAACGTTCCATTGTTATTGTATTCTTCATCTCTTTTCCACTCATGATAGTGGTGGATTTAGCGAGAAGGATGCCTCTGGTGGTAAAATTTCCGAGACACCTAAACAAAATGAAAGGACACGCACAAAACATATGATTCGATTAATTTTATTTCTTTTCTTAATTATTATTACACTGTATTATTACACTGTATTATTACACTATATTTTATACGATTTTATAATTCTTTATAGCATGTATTTTTTTTTTGTTGCAACTTGTATGACCGAATCCACTCTATGGGGATGGACAATCATGAATAAGATACACGTGTAAATGTAATTTGTTGTCTTAATTTGTCAATGCATCTGAAGGAATTTGTAAAATTCGAATGCCCATTTATCCGTTAATATTGGTGTAACATGGCACACATCAACCAACAATGCATTCCAATTTTACAATATATGGCGTAGATGTCAACGTTATACTAGCGGTTGAATACTTTCATGTATGTGTGTATCCAAAGAAATATATAAAACAAGAACAGAACACTGGACTACTAAAAAAAATTCAAATATTATTTACACAAACTGCGTGCCCCATTGGATCCCTCCATCGGTGCTGATTACGCATAGCTTTGGCCCTGCCGAGTCGAGAGAAGCGAGCAGTGGAGCACATGGCGATAAAACGTCGTGCACGCGTTGCCTGTTTGCAATGTAAATCGTTCCGACACTACTACAGGACAGTTTCTTCTTCAGAAATGTCGACAGGATCCGATCCTGGGTAGAGTTTCCGTGTTAGACAAAGAATTTTTCGTAAAAATATAAAAATATTGCGGAGAAACTACGCAGATACTTTATATTCGGGAAACTCTTCTCTATCATCAAAACCAATTAGAGTTTTCTAACATTTTTACTTTTCATGTAATCCCTCATTTTTGTCGAAAATACTGGGTTTTTACAAAACTTCGTATTTTTTTAGAATTTCGGCTTTTGGATTGTTGTTTGGGGAGCGAAGCTCTACACTTAGCTGCTTCGATCTATTTTTAAGATCAATTTTGTACGCGTTTTTTATCGATCACACTGGATGCAGTTTCTTTCGGCAAGTTGTTCTAAAATTATTCTAAATTGTGCGAAATTTATGAATATGCTTTACAAGCATTTTAACCCAAATCGTAGGAGAAGTATTTTTGTTGTAAGATGCAAAATTGTCATTTCCTTATTACATGTAAACACGTCGTCCACAACTGAGAGGTTACAAGCAACTAACTCGTAAATGTACACTTTTGATAGGATGTAATATTAGTATATCATTAAGAATATCGGTATTCAAATGATATTAGTTACTCACTCAGTAAGTACAGTTACTCATGAAATTGAGCGTACACCTTTTAAAACCCAATAACTTTTTTAAAACTGGACTAGTGGCTTGAATTTTTTTTAGATGATGATTTTTTATATGATAGATAGATGAATGATCAACTAGTCCACTAGATTAGAAGAATACGAAATGATAGATGAACTATTCTACTAGACGATGACCGAAATGCTTCTTTTAAATTTTGCTATTACTTGGAATGACAAGAAGAAATAAAAAAAACGCTCGTCGTTTAACTTTTTTATCTGAGCCTGTAACAAAAATGTCAAAAATGCCTTTTTGTAGATATCGGTAACATGCACATATGCATGCTGAAAATTTTTGTCGAAATCGGTTCACGTTGTTATGAGTTGCGATAAATTAAAGATCGCAAAAATTGGAAGAAATCTGCAATTTTGTTTTAAATATTTAAACCGATTTTGATCAAATTTTCAGCACGCATATAATTTACGGAGATCTACGAAAGGCATTTTCTAAATTTTTGTTACAGGCTCAGATAATGAAGGTAAAATTTTTTTGTCATCCCAAGTAATAGCAAAATTAAAAAGAGGCAGTTTAGTCGTCGTCTAGTCTTCCATCTATCATCTAAAAAAAATTCAAGACACTTAGTCCAGTTTTAAATAAGTTATTGCGTTTTAAAAGGTGTACTTTCAATTTTGTGAGTAACTGTACATGTATACTGTTATGGTTCACGATAGGTATATTTACGAGCTCTTCGAGGTGTTCAGTTTTTCTCCAACTGCTCGCTTCTCTATTCCAGCAATGCCGTTTCTTTCGATTATTCGAATCCGTCCGAACAACTTGGTTTCATTTGAGTTTTATTCGAATCAGTTCGAAAACCGATAGGTATCTTTCAAACTGTTTCGTTAACTTTTCCATGATGTTATTAACGAACAATCATGACCAGAATCTAATATGAACGATACCGTCTTATCCGACTTGAAATTGACATGGCTCGTATCAATCCACTGCAAGACTCTGTTACTTTGGCTGCATTTCTTGGACATTAAGTTGTAATATGTTCACTTTCGTTACAAGCACAGCGTTTGACGTTAACCAGTTTATGAAATCGGCTCCTTGACATCAGCAGTCGACCAGTATTTTGATTTTGTTGCATTTTGGATCCCGCATTTCTCTCGACGATCTTTTCGATTTTTAATTTTACCCCGTGCCTCCGTGACGAGTGACCATTGCAACAATGGCCTCCATAAGCGAAACACTCATTATCTGGTCAATATACTCCATGGAGTGTTGCAAAGTTTCGTTCATAAATGGTTCAATTGCTTTGTAGTCGTCAATGTGTCAGTACCAAAGTACTCTACCCAAGCAGCCTGTAAAGCTGGCTATTTGTTTACTATTACTCGCAGGCGTCAACTTTTAATATACTACACCGCAAGCTTTCCTGTAAATAAGCGATCATACATACAAAAAAGCTCTCGTTTCGCAATAAAATTAAATTTTATCCATCGATCTCTATTGTATGCACCAAATATTTAGAGACAAGTTTTTTGTGTCTTTTTGGTTGAATGATTTTGGCAACATCTTCAGACGATTTTCGAAATAGCACTTTCGTGGCGATATTGGTGTTACATTAGAAGTTCTATTCTACTGAAGGTCCTTAATTTTGCTGTAACAACCCAAACATTGTCGAAAATGAAACATTTTGATTGCTCAAGTTACCGCATTCCTTCCATGTTTATTCCTACGTTTCTATGTTTTTGAAAAAATATCGCGTAGATCAAGATGATAATAATATTTATTCATGCCCACAGGTGCCGACGAGCAGGATACTACATCATATTATATGCCGATAAAGTTGCAAGAGTGGTAACTAGAAGCTCGGAAATACACATTCCTTGTGAAATAATCCAGTAAATCCTTAATGAGAAAATCAGGAACAACAATAAGAAGATTTAGCACAACATATACTAGTATATGAAAATATCGAGATTCTTAAAATGTATCCCGATAGTATAAGTAGTAGCGATGAAGATGAACAGTGGCTGAAGAATTATGAGTTATTTTCTATTATACGCAAAAAACTGCCACAAGAACAAATTATGCAAGACATTGGAAACTGTCTAAAGAATGGTGCAGAAATAAATGCTCTAAATGCACGAGGAAAAACAGTTTTAGATGTTGCACGTGATAAAAATTATGAGAATTTAGTTGAATTTCTTTCTGCACTAGGTGGTAAAACAGCATTAGATTTAGCAGATGGTAGCGATACTGATTCATATAAAACTCAACAGCATAGTGATATAAATAGAACTAAGTCACAGCAGCAAATTTGGCAACCAATAAATATGGATGCTGCTGACAATCAGAAAGTAAATTTACCATTACCGGTTGCCGCGGCACATGGAAATGTAAAAGATATAGCATCTGTAATTAATCTCCAATTACCTTTAAGAGAAACTACTCTTACAGAAGAACAACTCAAATTGTTAAAACAAATTAACGAAGAAGGTAATACACTACTATCAATAGCTGCTAAAAGTGGAAAAAAAGATAACGTAGATTTTTTTATTCGATGTGGAATTGATATCAATTGTCATAATAAATTAAAAAAGAGTGCTGTAGATTTAGCTTGGGAAAATCACCAATTTGATATTGTACTTGCATTATTAAAAGCTGATTCAGATTTTCCTAATCACTTTGATCTAACTGTGTTAAATGAAGGAAATGTTCAGAAGGAATTTAAAGAATTTGTTGGAAAGAGAAATTCTTTACATGAACAAATTAAAGAAAACCATTTAGAGGATATTAAAGTTTATACGGATACTATTAGCGAATCGAAGCTTTGCTTAAATAGTGAAAGTCAATCGGCAATGTTTACAGCTATTGAAAAAAAAAGATTCGAAATTTTTGCGTTTCTTAAGTCCGCTGGATTCATGTTTAAAAATGAAGATGAAAAAGAATGCATAAATAAACTCTCTCAAGGAGAAAAAGATACTCTAAAAACAGAAATGATTTCTAAATTTCCTCAAATTGATCAAGGACATATTCTTTACCTAACATCAAAATCAAGATCAGAGAAACCCGTCGACAAAGAGCTAATCGAGAAACTTTATAGGTCTTTGGATGCTATTCCTGAAGTTTCAATAATTCTAAAAGTGATACAATATATAGATTGTCTTGACATAATTTTTGATTTTGATAATAACAATATTAGCGATATTAATCCTACTGCTTCAGAAAGTACAAAAGGAACTACTGATTATAAAGACGGTAGAATTTACTTAGCAGCTAAGATAGAAGAAAATAAGCTATTGGGTACTTTAGCTCAAGAGTTAACGCATCTTGCAATCTATATCCTATATAAAAATGGTTGTAATCCATATGACAACAATTTAGAAAATTGTGAAAAGCGAGCTTTTGAAACAATAACGGCGAATATTAAAGATTATACAAAAGATATAGTTAAGGAGATACACAGTAATACTGAAGATAGTCCACTCATAACACTAGCAAGAGCATTTACATATCCGGAGGATGCGCAGCAATCTGAACTAATTGTAAGTATTCCACATATACTTGCACGATATCATGATGAAGGAAGAAGATGGTTGCTTAATACAAATAAAGAAATCAAGTCGCTTTTTGAGTACTACACCGATCAAGCAAAAGGAGGAATAGCATATCGATGTAAGGAATTCATTGAAAACAGTTTTTTAATTAAGCCAAGGAATAGTGTACAAGTTCTTAATGAATATTTAGGAGAAATGAACAATATAATAAAATATGAGATACATTTTGAAAATCCTATTGATCTTGATAACTTTCTAAGGTCAAACGAACAAGTTTTTCTTCTAAAAACAGAGAACACGTTGTTAAGCATTTTAAGTATTTATGAAAGCTTAACAATTGAGAATAGAAATTATCCTATACGAGATTGTCTTTTTTTAAAATTTAATTCTTATATGGAGAAGGGAGACAAAATCAACCACCTATACTATTCTGCAGCAGGAAAAATGCTATGCATAAGATATCCCTACGATTCAGATAAGGAAAGATTATCAGATGTTTTAAAAGCTTTAAATACACTTTTAGAAGAAAAATCAGATAGAAAAGTCGTATTCATAATACCAGAAAGTAAAATAGAGGAATTTCATGAAATGAAAAGGGTGTTCACCAACAAATGTTATAAAGAAGCAACAGACCGCAAATTCACATTAAATGACCTAACTGAAGAATCACAGCAGAAGCTCTTGGAACGAGAAGTAGTACTGCAAGGAGCAAAAATTAATTTGAAGAAATTAATTGGTAAGTGGGATAAAAATGCAAAACAAGTAATTGATGCCGAAACGTTAGAGGGACTTATTGTCAATAAAGTAATCAAGATAGGTAGTAGTCCATTAGGCACAACTGATTTAGAAGGAGCATATTCTGACTTAGTTGACGAAGTCAATATGAAAACTTTGGTTGATAAATTATTATCAGAAGAATCAAATGATATTTACATTATTAGTGGGATACCTAGCACAGTCAAAGAGAACAAGTTAATTGAATACCTAGTAAATGCAGATATAGATAATAACAAAATACCAAAAGTGAATGATCTCAAAAGTCGAATAGCAGTATTGAATCAAGATATTGACACAGCTATTGACAATAGAATACAAGTAGCTGGTGATCAATTTAAAAAAGAAGATTTTAAACAAATATGTCAGAACAATCGGGAAAGAAAGATTTATTGGATTAATGTAAAACATGAAGGTAGTGCATCTAAATTCATGCTAGAACAAATTTATAACCCTGACTTTTACTTAAAAAGTAACAGATTTAATACTGAAGTAATTATTGAGAAGAATGTAAAAGAACACTTAGCAAGTCCTACGCTTTCTGAAATATTTATCATCGGTGGTAAAAGGAAAGAGGAGGCCACAAGATGGCTTCAATTTGATGATAACAGAGAACAAATAGAATTTGAAAGAAATTATAAGGATCATAGGATTAAGTTCCTAAATTCTCAACATAATATGCTAACTATTTTTGAAGAACTAGTTGTACAAAATTACGCCAAAACAGTTCATTTGCTTAAGTTTGAACAAGAACAGCTTATTTGGTGTAAAACTTATGGTTCATTAAAGAATTTGAGTAAATACAGAGGTAAAGACCATAGAAATTCTAAACCTTTAATAGGAGAAGATGCTTTAATTATTGAAATTAAAGACGATAAGGTGGTAATTATCGCTGGTGATCCAGGAATTGGCAAAACTACTACTTTGGTTAAGTTATACGAGTTACAGTATGTATTACAATCTGGCGCAAGAGAGTCAATAATTAAATCGCATTGGTTGATTACAATTAATCTAAAAGATCACTTAGATGCAATAAGGGATATTGATTTTAATGTTCCAACAGAAATAGTACAAAAAATAACAGATTTTTTATTACAAGTTGATAAAAGTATAAGCAATGATTTTGCCAGAAGATTATTAGGTATGGCGCTGGTAAAGCAGGATTTTGGAATACCTTTATTAATAACATTTGATGGATTTGATGAAGTTTTAGATGAAGTGAATAGAGATAAAGTTATCACATTATTAAAACGTTTGAAAGATAAAACTAAAGCTAAATTATGGATTACTACTCGTCTCCATTGTGAGCATATTTTAGAGAGTGCAGTTTCAACATTTGCCATAAAGCTTGAACCAATTGGTGATGAAATAACGAGCGAATTAATTAAAAATTACTTAAAGAATCATCTAAGTCACATTTTAAGTCATGATGATTTTCAAAGTATCTTTGGCAGTAATGATGAAATAATAGAAAATACGAGGGTGCAAACATACACCATGACATTCTTAAGTAAAATGCACGAAGTATTTAAAGGCGATGTATCGAAGCTCATTGGAAGACCATTACAGCTTTATTTAATGTTAGAAGGCTCTATGAGATATTTTAAAGAATGGACGCGAGATATTAATGGTCAAAGCCCTGACTTTAGTTATGTGGGAAATGACATATGGGAATTATACGAAAATTTTGTTGATAGAAAGTATAGTATTTATTTTCAAAAAGCAAAAGTTAAAGAACAACTAAGACAGGAACAAGATAAAATAACTTATGATAATTATCATAAATCTCTAACTAAATCTTTCATCCTTAAATCTGCACCAAAACAATCTTTAAAAACATTTAGAGATACATTACTATCAGTTGGTATTATCAGATCTGATGGTAGCAATATTGAGTTTATACACTCAACTGTTAGAGACTACTTTGCTGCTAAAGTATTCGTAAATTGGATAGCAAAATGGAAAGCAGGGAATCAGTATGTACTAACAAAATCAAAAAAACAAGAATATTTATTAAAAGAGATTTTAGTAAAGACAGATTATCAAGTTATACGAATATTTTTAAACAGTAAACTCCTAAAAGAGAAACTGACAAATATACATCTACAAGAGGAATATTATGATAAGGACGTTCTATTTGTAGCAGCAAAGGAAAGTAATAAAGGAATCGGCCGTTTTGTCTTAGATAATTTAGATAATCCATATAACATTCTTAATGTTGAAGACAATAGTGGCATGACAGTTTTGCACACGGCTGCTAAGTATGGTAATTTGGAGATAGTTAAATTTCTGATAAATGAAAAAGAGGCCAATTTTAGTTCTAAAGACATTAATGGCATGACAGTTTTGCACACTCCTGCTAGGTATGGTAATTTGAAGATAGTTAAATTTCGGATAAATGAAAAAGAGACCAGTAGGAATTCTGAAGACATTAGTGGCATGACAGTTTTGCACACTGCTGCTAAGTATGGTTATTTGGAGATAGTTAAATTTCTGATAAATGAAAAAGGGGCCGATTTTAATGCTGAAGACATTGATGGCATGACAGTTTTGCACATGGCAGCTAAGTTTGGTAAGTGGGAGATAGTTAAATTTCTGATAAATGAAAAAGGGGCCAATTTTAATGACAAAGACAGTAATGGAAACACAATTTTGCACACTGTTGCTAGGTATGGTAATTTGGAGATAGTTAAATTTCTGATAAATGAAAAAGAGGCCAATTTTAGTTTTAAAGACATTAATGGCATGACAGTTTTGCACACGGCTGCTAAGTATGGTAATTTGGAGATAGTTAAATTTCTGATAAATGAAAAAGGGGCCGATTTTAATGCCAAAGACAATGGAGGAATGACAATTTTGCACACTGCTGCTAGGTATAGTAAATTGAAGATAGTTAAATTTCTGATAAATGAAAAAGGGGCCGATTTTAATGCCAAACACAATAATGGAATGACAATTTTGCACACTGCTGCTAAGTATGGTAATTTGGAGATAGTTAAATTGCTGATAAATGAAAAAAGGGCCGATTTTAATGCCAAAGACAATAATGGAATGACAATTTTGCACACTGCTGCTAGGTCTGGTAATTTGGAGATAGTTAAATTGCTGATAAATGAAAAAAGGGCCGATTTTAATGCTGAAAACATTGATGGCATGACATTTTTGCACGTGGCAGCTGATTTTGGTAAATGGGAGATAGTTAAATTTCTGATAAATGAAAAAGGGGCCGATTTTAATGCCAAACACAATAATGGAATGACAATTTTGCACACTGCTGCTAAGTATGGTAATTTGGAGATAGTTAAATTTCTGATAAATGAAAAAAGGGCCGATTTTAATGCCAAAGACAATAATGGAATGACAATTTTGCACACTGTTGCTAGTTATGGTAATTTGGAGATAGTTAAATTTCTGATAAATGAAAAAGAGGCCAATTTTAGTTTTAAAGACATTAATGGCATGACAGTTTTGCACACGGCTGCTAAGTATGGTAATTTGGAGATAGTTAAATTTCTGATAAATGAAAAAGGGGCCGATTTTAATGCCAAAGACAATGAAGGAATGACAATTTTGCACACTGCTGCTAGGTATGGTAATTTGGAGATAGTTAAATTTCTGATAAATGAAAAAAGGGCCGATTTTAATGCTGAAGACATTAATGGCTTGACAGTTTTGCACATGGCAGCTGAGTATGGTAACTGGGAGATAGTTAAATTTCTGATAAATGAAAAAGGGGCAGATTTTAATGTCAAAGACAATGAAGGAATGACAATTTTGCACACTGCTGCTAGGTATGGTAATTTGGAGATAGTTAAATTTCTGATAAATGAAAAGGGGGCCGATTTTAATGCCAAAGACAATAATGAAAAGACAATTTTGCACACTGCTGCTAGGTATGGTAATTTGGAGATAGTTAAATTTCTGATAAATGAAAAGGGGGCCGATTTTAATGCCAAAGACAATAATGAAAAGACAATTTTGCACACTGCTGCTAGGTATGGTAATTTGGAGATAGTTAAATTTCTGATAAATGAAAAAAGGGCCGATTTTAATGCTGAAGACATTAATGACATGACAGTTTTGCACACCGCTGCTAAGTATGGTAATTTGGAGATAGTTAAATTTCTGATAAATGAAAAAGGGGCCGATTTTAATGCCAAAGACAATGAAGGAATGACAATTTTGCACACTGCTGCTGGTTATGGTAATTTGGAGATAGTTAAATTTCTGATAAATGAAAAAGGGGCCGATTTTAATGCCAAAGACAATGGAGGAATGACAATTTTGCACACTGCTGCTAGGTATAGTAAATTGACGATAGTTAAATTTCTGATAAATGAAAAAAGGGCCGATTTTAATGCCAAAGACAATAATGGAATGACAATTTTGCACACTGCTGCTAGGTCTGGTAATTTGGAGATAGTTAAATTTCTGATAAATGAAAAAGGGGCCGATTTTAATGCCAAAGACAATGAAGGAATGACAATTTTGCACACTGCTGCTGGTTATGGTAATTTGGAGATAGTTAAATTTCTGATAAATGAAAAAGGGGCCGATTTTAATGCCAAAGACAATGGAGGAATGACAATTTTGCACACTGCTGCTAGGTATAGTAAATTGAAGATAGTTAAATTTCTGATAAATGAAAAAGGGGCCGATTTTAATGCCAAACACAATAATGGAATGACAATTTTGCACACTGCTGCTAAGTATGGTAATTTGGAGATAGTTAAATTGCTGATAAATGAAAAAAGGGCCGATTTTAATGCCAAAGACAATAATGGAATGACAATTTTGCACACTGCTGCTAGGTCTGGTAATTTGGAGATAGTTAAATTGCTGATAAATGAAAAAAGGGCCGATTTTAATGCCAAAGACAATAATGGAATGACAATTTTGCACACTGCTGCTAGGGCTGGTAATTTGGAGATAGTTAAATTGCTGATAAATGAAAAAAGGGCCGATTTTAATGCTGAAAACATTGATGGCATGACAGTTTTGCACGTGGCAGCTGATTTTGGTAAATGGGAGATAGTTAAATTTCTGATAAATGAAAAAGGGGCCGATTTTAATGCCAAAGACAATGAAGGAATGACAATTTTGCACACTGCTGCTAGGTATGGTAATTTGGAGATAGTTAAATTTCTGATAAATGAAAAAGAGGCCAATTTTAGTTCTAAAGACATTAATGGCATGACAGTTTTGCACACTCCTGCTAGGTATGGTAATTTAAAGATAGTTAAATTTCGGATAAATGAAAAAGAGACCAGTAGGAATTCTGAAGACATTAGTGGCATGACAGTTTTGCACACTGCTGCTAAGTATGGTTATTTGGAGATAGTTAAATTTCTGATAAATGAAAAAGGGGCCGATTTTAATGCTGAAGACATTGATGGCGTGACAGTTTTGCACATGGCAGCTAAGTTTGGTAAGTGGGAGATAGTTAAATTTCTGATAAATGAAAAAGGGGCCAATTTTAATGACAAAGACAGTAATGGAAACACAATTTTGCACACTGTTGCTAGGTATGGTAATTTGGAGATAGTTAAATTTCTGATAAATGAAAAAGAGGCCAATTTTAGTTTTAAAGACATTAATGGCATGACAGTTTTGCACACGGCTGCTAAGTATGGTAATTTGGAGATAGTTAAATTTCTGATAAATGAAAAAGGGGCCGATTTTAATGCCAAAGACAATGGAGGAATGACAATTTTGCACACTGCTGCTAGGTATAGTAAATTGAAGATAGTTAAATTTCTGATAAATGAAAAAGGGGCCGATTTTAATGCCAAACACAATAATGGAATGACAATTTTGCACACTGCTGCTAAGTATGGTAATTTGGAGATAGTTAAATTGCTGATAAATGAAAAAAGGGCCGATTTTAATGCCAAAGACAATAATGGAATGACAATTTTGCACACTGCTGCTAGGTCTGGTAATTTGGAGATAGTTAAATTTCTGATAACTGAAAAAGGGGCCGATTTTAATGCCAAAGACAATGGAGGAATGACAATTTTGCACACTGCTGCTAGGTATAGTAAATTGAAGATAGTTAAATTTCTGATAAATGAAAAAGGGGCCGATTTTAATGCCAAACACAATAATGGAATGACAATTTTGCACACTGCTGCTAAGTATGGTAATTTGGAGATAGTTAAATTTCTGATAAATGAAAAAAGGGCCGATTTTAATGCCAAAGACAATAATGGAATGACAATTTTGCACACTGTTGCTAGTTATGGTAATTTGGAGATAGTTAAATTTCTGATAAATGAAAAAGAGGCCAATTTTAGTTTTAAAGACATTAATGGCATGACAGTTTTGCACACGGCTGCTAAGTATGGTAATTTGGAGATAGTTAAATTTCTGATAAATGAAAAAGGGGCCGATTTTAATGCCAAAGACAATGAAGGAATGACAATTTTGCACACTGCTGCTAGGTATGGTAATTTGGAGATAGTTAAATTTCTGATAAATGAAAAAGGGGCCGATTTTAATGCCAAAGACAATGAAGGAATGACAATTTTGCACACTGCTGCTGGTTATGGTAATTTGGAGATAGTTAAATTTCTGATAAATGAAAAAGGGGCCGATTTTAATGCCAAAGACAATGGAGGAATGACAATTTTGCACACTGCTGCTAGGTATAGTAAATTGACGATAGTTAAATTTCTGATAAATGAAAAAAGGGCCGATTTTAATGCCAAAGACAATAATGGAATGACAATTTTGCACACTGCTGCTAGGTCTGGTAATTTGGAGATAGTTAAATTTCTGATAAATGAAAAAGGGGCCGATTTTAATGCCAAAGACAATGAAGGAATGACAATTTTGCACACTGCTGCTGGTTATGGTAATTTGGAGATAGTTAAATTTCTGATAAATGAAAAAGGGGCCGATTTTAATGCCAAAGACAATGGAGGAATGACAATTTTGCACACTGCTGCTAGGTATAGTAAATTGAAGATAGTTAAATTTCTGATAAATGAAAAAGGGGCCGATTTTAATGCCAAACACAATAATGGAATGACAATTTTGCACACTGCTGCTAAGTATGGTAATTTGGAGATAGTTAAATTGCTGATAAATGAAAAAAGGGCCGATTTTAATGCCAAAGACAATAATGGAATGACAATTTTGCACACTGCTGCTAGGTCTGGTAATTTGGAGATAGTTAAATTGCTGATAAATGAAAAAAGGGCCGATTTTAATGCCAAAGACAATAATGGAATGACAATTTTGCACACTGCTGCTAGGGCTGGTAATTTGGAGATAGTTAAATTGCTGATAAATGAAAAAAGGGCCGATTTTAATGCTGAAAACATTGATGGCATGACAGTTTTGCACGTGGCAGCTGATTTTGGTAAATGGGAGATAGTTAAATTTCTGATAAATGAAAAAGGGGCCGATTTTAATGCCAAAGACAATGAAGGAATGACAATTTTGCACACTGCTGCTAGGTATGGTAATTTGGAGATAGTTAAATTTCTGATAAATGAAAAAGGGGCCGATTTTAATGCTGAAAACATTGATGGCATGACAATTTTGCACACTGCTACTGGTTATGGTAATTTGGAGATAGTTAAATTTCTGATAAATGAAAAAAGGGCCGATTTTAATGCTGAAGACATTAATGGCTTGACAGTTTTGCACATGGCAGCTGAGTATGGTAACTGGGAGATAGTTAAATTTCTGATAAATGAAAAAGGGGCAGATTTTAATGTCAAAGACAATGAAGGAATGACAATTTTGCACACTGCTGCTAGGTATGGTAATTTGGAGATAGTTAAATTTCTGATAAATGAAAAGGGGGCCGATTTTAATGCCAAAGACAATAATGAAAAGACAATTTTGCACACTGCTGCTAGGTATGGTAATTTGGAGATAGTTAAATTGCTGATAAATGAAAAAAGGGCCGATTTTAATGCCAAAGACAATAATGGAATGACAATTTTGCACACTGCTGCTAGGTCTGGTAATTTGGAGATAGTTAAATTGCTGATAAATGAAAAAAGGGCCGATTTTAATGCCAAAGACAATAATGGAATGACAATTTTGCACACTGCTGCTAGGGCTGGTAATTTGGAGATAGTTAAATTGCTGATAAATGAAAAAAGGGCCGATTTTAATGCTGAAAACATTGATGGCATGACAGTTTTGCACGTGGCAGCTGATTTTGGTAAATGGGAGATAGTTAAATTTCTGATAAATGAAAAAGGGGCCGATTTTAATGCCAAAGACAATGAAGGAATGACAATTTTGCACACTGCTGCTAGGTATGGTAATTTGGAGATAGTTAAATTTCTGATAAATGAAAAAGAGGCCAATTTTAGTTCTAAAGACATTAATGGCATGACAGTTTTGCACACTCCTGCTAGGTATGGTAATTTGAAGATAGTTAAATTTCGGATAAATGAAAAAGAGACCAGTAGGAATTCTGAAGACATTAGTGGCATGACAGTTTTGCACACTGCTGCTAAGTATGGTTATTTGGAGATAGTTAAATTTCTGATAAATGAAAAAGGGGCCGATTTTAATGCTGAAGACATTGATGGCATGACAGTTTTGCACATGGCAGCTAAGTTTGGTAAGTGGGAGATAGTTAAATTTCTGATAAATGAAAAAAGGGCCGATTTTAATGCCAAAGACAATAATGGAATGACAATTTTGCACACTGTTGCTAGTTATGGTAATTTGGAGATAGTTAAATTTCTGATAAATGAAAAAGAGGCCAATTTTAGTTTTAAAGACATTAATGGCATGACAGTTTTGCACACGGCTGCTAAGTATGGTAATTTGGAGATAGTTAAATTTCTGATAAATGAAAAAGGGGCCGATTTTAATGCCAAAGACAATGAAGGAATGACAATTTTGCACACTGCTGCTAGGTATGGTAATTTGGAGATAGTTAAATTTCTGATAAATGAAAAAGGGGCCGATTTTAATGCCAAAGACAATGAAGGAATGACAATTTTGCACACTGCTGCTGGTTATGGTAATTTGGAGATAGTTAAATTTCTGATAAATGAAAAAGGGGCCGATTTTAATGCCAAAGACAATGGAGGAATGACAATTTTGCACACTGCTGCTAGGTATAGTAAATTGACGATAGTTAAATTTCTGATAAATGAAAAAAGGGCCGATTTTAATGCCAAAGACAATAATGGAATGACAATTTTGCACACTGCTGCTAGGTCTGGTAATTTGGAGATAGTTAAATTTCTGATAAATGAAAAAGGGGCCGATTTTAATGCCAAAGACAATGAAGGAATGACAATTTTGCACACTGCTGCTGGTTATGGTAATTTGGAGATAGTTAAATTTCTGATAAATGAAAAAGGGGCCGATTTTAATGCCAAAGACAATGGAGGAATGACAATTTTGCACACTGCTGCTAGGTATAGTAAATTGAAGATAGTTAAATTTCTGATAAATGAAAAAGGGGCCGATTTTAATGCCAAACACAATAATGGAATGACAATTTTGCACACTGCTGCTAAGTATGGTAATTTGGAGATAGTTAAATTGCTGATAAATGAAAAAAGGGCCGATTTTAATGCCAAAGACAATAATGGAATGACAATTTTGCACACTGCTGCTAGGTCTGGTAATTTGGAGATAGTTAAATTGCTGATAAATGAAAAAAGGGCCGATTTTAATGCCAAAGACAATAATGGAATGACAATTTTGCACACTGCTGCTAGGGCTGGTAATTTGGAGATAGTTAAATTGCTGATAAATGAAAAAAGGGCCGATTTTAATGCTGAAAACATTGATGGCATGACAGTTTTGCACGTGGCAGCTGATTTTGGTAAATGGGAGATAGTTAAATTTCTGATAAATGAAAAAGGGGCCGATTTTAATGCCAAAGACAATGAAGGAATGACAATTTTGCACACTGCTGCTAGGTATGGTAATTTGGAGATAGTTAAATTTCTGATAAATGAAAAAGGGGCCGATTTTAATGCTGAAAACATTGATGGCATGACAATTTTGCACACTGCTACTGGTTATGGTAATTTGGAGATAGTTAAATTTCTGATAAATGAAAAAAGGGCCGATTTTAATGCTGAAGACATTAATGGCTTGACAGTTTTGCACATGGCAGCTGAGTATGGTAACTGGGAGATAGTTAAATTTCTGATAAATGAAAAAGGGGCAGATTTTAATGTCAAAGACAATGAAGGAATGACAATTTTGCACACTGCTGCTAGGTATGGTAATTTGGAGATAGTTAAATTTCTGATAAATGAAAAGGGGGCCGATTTTAATGCCAAAGACAATAATGAAAAGACAATTTTGCACACTGCTGCTAGGTATGGTAATTTGGAGATAGTTAAATTTCTGATAAATGAAAAGGGGGCCGATTTTAATGCCAAAGACAATAATGAAAAGACAATTTTGCACACTGCTGCTAGGTATGGTAATTTGGAGATAGTTAAATTTCTGATAAATGAAAAAAGGGCCGATTTTAATGCTGAAGACATTAATGACATGACAGTTTTGCACACGGCTGCTAAGTATGGTAATTTGGAGATAGTTAAATTTCTGATAAATGAAAAAGGGGCCGATGTTAATGCTGAAGACAATCGAGGAATGGCAATTTTGTACACTGCTGCTATTTATGGTAAATTGAAGATAGTTTAATTTCTGATAAATGAAAAAAGTGCTTTCTGATAACTGAAGACATTGATGCACGACCTCTTTGCACATAGCTGTTATGTTTCAGCACTTAAAGGTTGTTAAATAACTGATAAATAAAGGTGCCAGTGTTGATGCCAGAAACAAATTTGGCGAGACAGTTTGGGCCGCGGCTATTACGTCCAGAAACGATAATATTATTAAATGTGTATCCGTATTCTATGCATATTCGCATAAGTGAATCTATCTATCACTCTATAAGTCTATCTATAAGTCTATCTATCACTCGCATTAGTGATAATAGGAATGAAGCGATTATTCCCTCTTTCGTTGTTTATTTATTCATATAATTGGAGTTTAGTTTTATATAACTGGGTTTTGTTACAAATTGCTTTCAATACAAGTGCAAGTATATACATCCAACTGGAGTCGGATAATAGGAGCATCGTTCTTGTCGGTATACAGGGTTGTATGTCGGTTAAACAGAATTCAAATAAACGGAGTTCTAGTGTATTATTATTAAATTTGGTGAGACAATTTTGCCCGCGGCAGTTATCTCTGTTAACTTGGATATAGTTAAATTTCCGGCGTATGAAAAAGAAGTCGATGTGACTGCTAAAAAGAATGTTGGCATGTCACTTCTGAACATAGCTGATGCAAATTCCCGGAAAATAAAGATACTGTTTGCCCCCCCCCCCCCCGAAGAAGCCTTGGCATCATTATTTAATTCAGCAAGTATTTGTAAGCTGAGTAGCAGTACTATCCCACACTCTAGTTAGGAGCAAGTAATTTGATATTGTGTCAGAATGAAAAAGAAATTGTGAAGATGCGAAAGAGGCATGTACATTGTAAGAAAATATGAATTTTTTTAATATGGTTGTGTAATTATAATGAATTAATGATTAAATATGTTGTCTTAAGCGATATATGATATACAAAGTGCATTCTTTCAAAGTAACCATCATCTCTAAGATATTTTCAAAAATCTATCAATGAACTGTTTTGTATAGAAATTAAGTATTCTTCAGTATTCTTGACTTTCTATAATTGATTTCATAATACAATAACGTCAATTTTTTGTTTCAATGTGAAGATTTATGCAACAAATTTTAAATATGAAAGCTTTAAAATTATTTTTGTTTGTTCGACAACAACAACGAAATTAACTCGTTCAAATATTTCGAAGAATGAGACATTAATGTCAAGCACACTACGAAAGTGACATTAAGATTTTTAAGTGGAAGCTTGAAGTTTTGTTATACAGGGAGAGTCACGAAAAACAGAACACTTGAATTTCTTTGTTCGTATGAAGCATAAAGGAACGTTTTGAAAATAGTTTTGGTTTTGACACATGCTATCAAGGAAATTGGTCTCAACTGATTTGGAATTGATTGAGTTTAAGGTCAGGAGGAAGCAGAAAGGACTGCGGGGTCAGGCTGGTCCGACTACGTCCTCAGTATTCACATTTTGCATGAATTTATGTATATACGATCTTGATATATGTTGTTAAAATCACCCACTCGAGTGACTTGTTATCATTCAATTTGGGTCTTACCTCATTTCTTCAAAGTTGTGCCATAAGTAATGGGCTCACAATTTTTTATTGTGGGCTTCACGTGGGATCGATCTTTTCCGAAGAGGCGTTTCATACAACTATGATAGATGCCCACTTACAGGTAAGTTCGTTTAATTATTCAATTGTGTTCCTGGTCTCTTCCCTGAGATCACTAGTAGATGTTAAAGTCATCCGACTTTGATAAAAAGGTTTCGCCAAGTCCACCTTATAATTTTTCTAGGTTTTCCATATATCCGTTATATGTGAATCCGTTTAAAATATTAATACTTTATCGTGTTCTTCTAATTTGCTGGTTGCGGAGCAAAAACTGCACAAACGGAGCAACTGCTTTTGATTTTAGTAATTTCTTCAAATTTAAATCAAATATAAAATGAACAACTACTTCTGATTTTAATACTTTCTTCAAATGATCCAATGGGGCACCCACTTAGCGTGTGGGGCGTGCCATTTTTTTTTAGTACTTCAATGTGCTGTCTTCTTTTACATATTTTTATGGATAATAATCGCCAAACTGTGAATCATAAATTAAAAATGGAGAAATAATAAAAGAAAAATAATGAACAAAAAATATTCATTTTATTCTGAATTTGTTCGAATTACAAGTATATCATGTATACATTTATCATTAAAATTATAACGATAATTTATATTTAAATTATAAAAATAAAAAAATATATAAATAAAAAAAAATAATAAATAATCATTTTCAAAACGTTGAATTTCTTGAAACATATCGTTAAATATATATTTAAATATTTATTTACTTATATGGCGTAGAAGTCAAAATTATGCTAGTGTTAGAATACTTTCGTTACCAACTCCAAATACTCTGGTGTGATTTTTTGTGTGAAATATATCACAGTTTGGTGATTATTATTCACAGAAATATGTAAAAAAAAACAAAACATTAAAATACTAAAAAAAATTCAAATATTATTTACGAAAAGTGGGTGCCCCATTGGATCCCTCCATCGGTGTTGATTACGCATAGCTTCGACCCTGCCGGACAGAGAGAAGCGAGCAGCGAAGGACATGGCGGCAAAACGTCGTGCACATGTTGCCGACGAACATTTTCTCGATCCACTCGAAATGTACATCGTTCCGACACTTTTACCGGGCCGTTCCTTCTTCAAAAATGTCTACAGAATCCGATCCTGGGTAGAGTTTTCGTGCTGAACAAAAAACTTTTCGTAAAAATACAAAAATATTGCGCAGAAACTGCTCACGTCGACACTTTTTTAAACTTTCACATTAATTTATTGCTATTTAGGATCAAAAACAATTAATAAATTGCATGCCACTATATTCGGGAAACTCTCCTCTATATTTTAACACCAATTAGAACCTTCTAACGTTTATACTTTTCATGCAATACCTCATTTTTGTCGAAAATTTTGGGTTTGTACAAAAGTTCGTTTATTTAAAAAACTGAGGGTGATGGAGCAATTCGGTTTTCGGATTCTTGTTCAGGAAGTGAAGCTCTACAAGAATTTCATAATGGCTATAGAAACCCAGAAAAAAAGTTTGATTTTGTCGGACAGTGTTATTTGTCCTTTTTGATTCATTCTGTTAAGAAGAAGAACGGCAAGGTGATGGAAGATCAAAACGAGCAAGTAGTAATAAAAATTAAAATCTAGTATAGGTATGTTTACAAAATAAATAAAATGGACCCTAGAGATAAATAAAAGAATATCAAAACTTTCTCATCTAGTCTAATCTATACAATAACGTGTTTAAGTTTATACTTGGTCCCTGAATTAGGTAGCTCGATGACGGATACATCTGATGTAGGAGAATATTTCCTTGGTGGCCGCCATGTCCTACGTTCTTTTGTTATCACTTCATCCTCTGAAGCGTTTTCACAATAGACTTTTTCTTTAGAATGATGCACAGTTGCCTATAAAAGAAGTATCATAATGAACAATTTGTTCCTAAGCCTTCAACTTCATTAAACAATTTAGTAAGGAAGTGCTACTTGTTTTTGTTTCTCTAATTCCTCTTGTTGATTCCTTACTAGCGCCTCATATTTGGTGACCATCTCATCTCTGTTTTTCATAAATGCTTCCATCTCCCGTTCCTTCTCATTCAAACTATTTTTTAGTTCTTGATTCATGTTCCGTAACCTGTCATTTTCTGTTTGCCTTTCTTGAGCACTTTGTTGGAGAAGATCCAAAATTTTAGCATTCTGTTCGTTTGCTTCAACCTGTGACTCTAAGTTTTCAATATATTTCTCATTTTGAGAAAGTTTATTTTTTGTATCTGCCAATTCTTTTATTGTATTTTTTATCTCTGCCTGCATCAGCTTGCCGTCTCTGTCAGCAAGATCCGTTTTTTAAAGTAGCGACTTTACTTCTGGAAGCATGACGAATTTTGTTTTTCTTCACTACGGAAGTAATATTTGTAATGCTTTATACAATAACAAATTGTATATCCGACCTTGTTGAAGCGACATTATTTCAGCATCTTTTTCCTGTTCTATATCTTTCGCACTTTCCAAACAATCCTCAAAATCCAAGAGTTTATCATTATTTTCATCCAACAACTTTTGCAGATATTCTTTCTCATCTTGACATATTTCTAACTTCTTATTTAATTCTTCAATTTCTTGCTGAAATTCCGTTACGGTATCAAGTTTGTGTTCCAGTTCTATGATTTTCGCAGCATGTACGTCTAAGCACTGGAAACAAGGATATAGTGTGACAGAATAAATTATCACGTTTTAAATAATTTATTCTATGTTAACGACAAAACGTTTTAAAGAATTACAAATTCTTAGATAAAGAAAATGATCTCTTTCCTAATTTCATAAAACAAAAGTTTTCTCAATTCAAATGCTATTACAAAATTTAGAATATACTTTGAAATAAAATCAACACAAATTTGGACGATCTTTTGGTGCATAAAAGCCCGAATAAATAAATGCTTATCCAAAAATATTGCGATCCTTCTTCACTTAGTTATAATATTAACCTTTTAACTAAATCGTTTCTCACGAGTTCTAACATTAATCGACAATCTTTTAGCTAAGATTTAGTGATTCATTAATTTTTATCGTTTTTATTGTCCTATTACATCCAAATACCTTTGTCTTCATATCACTTTTCTCTATTGCTGTATGCAGATCAATCTCCAATTGACTTATACTTTCTATATGTTCATCTTTGCACTGAAATCGTAATCATTAAATATGTGTGCATAAACGATTTTATGTTTAAACCTATACTTACCTTTGAAATGAGATTGTCGAAATTAGCTTGTAAAGTATTTAATTTCTGTAATTGCAGAATAAATGTTAAAGAAGTAAAAGCGGTTAAAATTTGTGATACCAATTGTAAGATTATGAAATACTACGTACTTCCATGCATTGATTATGATCATGCTTAGTATGTACAAGTTCTTTTTCAACTTCATTAATAAGTCGCTCATAATCCCCAATCTTTATATCTAGTGTAGCCTTAGAATGATCACTATCTTCTAATAATTCTTGATGATGCATTTCATCATCCACACCTTGAGACAGCTGCTTTTTCAACAATTCAATCGAGTTTTTATATTCTTCTAAAACAAGCTTATTTGCTATATTTTCTTCTGTCAGACTTTCTAGTTTTTGCGTCAAAGATGATACTTCTTGCTTAGACTCAACCAACACTTTAAATTGTATAGTGGTCCTATTAGAAATCTGCTAAAAACTGATATGAATATATTTCTATTAATCTACATACTTGACACTTTTCCATAAGAAGTGATTTCGTATCATCGTATTTTACCATTAGTTTGGATAATTCGTTCAAAATAAGTTCACATTCATCAAATTCGCCACTAAAACTTGTTTGAGTATCTCCTTCTTTTCTAATAGGTTGACTGCAATCACTTTGAATTTCATTTTCATTCACTTGACTTTTGCATTCAACAGAACCTTCAATCCCAAGTTTAGTATTTCTGCTATTCATTTGCAAATTGCTTATTTGATCAGATATAACCTTCAATTTCACTTTAGCTAAATCTAGTTCGTCTCTCAGGCTCTGTATCTCGGTCTTACTTTGAGTTAATTTCTCTTTTAGAGTAGAATTCTCTATTTCTACAGCAAGTGTCTTTTCTCTCATTTGGGGATCAACCTCTTCATTTCCTATTAAATTGACAATTAATTGTATGATAACTATTGTTGTTAAACACCATAAGTCAAGATCTTATACCTACCTGTTTTTCGGTCATAGTTACCAGGCTCAGTAGACTTATCTAACGATTCTACCTTGTAATCGATAGAAATTTCTTTTTTGATAATAATCTCTTGATGTTCGTCATCTTTTGGAGAATCATGAGATGTTTCTGAAACCTATTATGTAACAATTTACAATGTAAGTTTTGATTCATAAAATTATTTATATATTATATAAAGTTAAAATTTGGCATACATCATTTTTACATGTTGAGTCTTGAGTGGAATCTTTAATCAAAACTGCTTTTTTCAACATTTGCTCTTCATTTAATAGTTCTAATTTCTCACATCCCAATTTATTTATTATCTGGAGCATATTTTGCATTTTGCGCTCGTAATCCAGCAATTTCTTATTTTGATTTTCTAATTCTTCATCTAATGCCTCTTTTTCTTTACACTCCTTTGTGAGGCAAATATTAATATTTACAAGATCAGCTTCTAAGTCATCTATTGTCTCCTGCTTTTCTAATAATTCTACTTCCTGCTCCTTAATAGTATATTCTTTCTCCCTTATTTCCGTAGTAATACTAATATACTCTTCCTTTGCTTCATTTAAAAATAGTTTTAATTTCTGAAATAACGTCAATAGAATATAAAATGGAGTATTTATTTACAATCATAAAAAATAATAAATAATCATGTATGCACCTTCACTTGATCCTCTTTAGCAAACAGTTGAGGCTTTAATTCTTCTATGTAACATGTTGCCTCTTCACCAGTACAAACATCTTTCTGTGCTGTACTCAACAAATCTTTCATATTGTTCAAATCTTTTTTTATTAAGTCTAGTTCGAAAGATAACTTATTCTTTTCGATTGCCAAAGTTTGATTCGATTCTTTAACTTGCTTCACGTTACTTTTAAGTAGCACAAGCTTTGATGTTAATTGTGAGTTTTGAATCTCCAACTCTTCAATATTTTTTCTATCATCAGCATTGTCGTCTAGAATAGACGAACGTTTTCTCTTGTCACAGTTAAGTTCATCCAATCTTTGTTTATAGAAATCTTCAATTTGTTTCACAGACCATTGAAGAATATCTTCATGTCGTTCCTCTACATCGTTTATATGACTCCTGGATCACAATTGATGGTGTAATTTTTAAAATACAATGATTATACTAATGAATTATACAACTTAACAAGACAAATTATTCTCGATGAATTGTTAAAACTAGTAACATACTTCCATTCAGTTTCAAGGTTTTTCATCATAGCCGTATAAGTATCCGCCATTTCTTGACGAATCTCTAGATCGCGACTTAATGCAGAACTTTTCAATAATTTTATTTCGTCTTTTAGATTTTTATTTTCACAAAGTAACTCATCGTAATCTTCAACGTGAACATAATCAGGTATAGCATGATTATCTCCACCATTATGCAACTCTGCCAAGATATGTAAAAGTATAAATCAATTGGAAACATATAAGCAATTTTTAAAAATGCTGTACCTTCACTTTCTAATTCTGTAGTATCCCAATCAATTACTGTTTTTATACTTTCTCTAACTATTTGTGAAAATCTCGACTTTTTCTTATGTACTTTTTGTTTCTGTTCTAAAACTATTTTCTTTGCAATAGCAGCAAAATTCAAAACATTTCGTGTTTCTGTATACAAATTTGGTAAAGGATTGATATTCACTATCAATGCCATACGTTCTCTACCAGAAAGTGCTTTTTGAAACAGTCTTGTTAGTTTTGACTCCCTGAATGGACCAACATGTTCTGGTTTTTGTTTAAATAGCTGCCCGTCATGAATTGTTTTTAAACATTTTCCTAATACCAACAGACTTGTATTGATATTTTGTGCTTCTTTCAATCTATCCCCAATATTCAATGTTTTTTTCAAGCGTTCCGAACCAGCCAAATCGCAGAAAGCAAATCTATAATATTTATAAAAATTATTAGATATACTCTTGGCTAAACATTATATTTAATAAGAAATACTATTGCTTACGTGCTAACTTCAACAGCATTTGGTTCATTCTCAACATAATACTTCAATAATTTGATAGTAAATATGCAATGTGATCTAGAACTTCTTGCATTTAGAGCTGTTGCAGCTACTTTTAAATTATACTGACCAGCCATTAAAACCTGGTAAGCCTCAGAACCAGAATTGACACATACAGTTTTCAGTCCTTTGATAAAAGCTGTACCTTGTGTATCAGTAACTAATTTCAACGGAGTTCTCCTTTTCTGAGTCTCATTCGACAAAAGATCGTAGACAATTTCATTATAAATTTCTGCAAAAGACACCCAAACTGAGTAATGTGCGTCAATGCATTGACTTGGTCTGATTGGTGACTCCTCTTGTAATAAATTTTGCATTTCTGTGTAAGCATTAATATAGTGTTGTTTATCCATCGAAGCAAACGTTAGCAATTTCGTTTTCATTTCTAATTCTTGAGCACGTTCGAGAGGACCCAAACTAACAACATCACAATGATTCACTGGTTTGTAAGGAGGAGACGGTTTTGAAGTAATATTAGAGAAAACAAATTCTAAGCATCTGGGTATAATACCAGGAGACGTAATACTCCCTTGTAGAGTAAATGATTTCCCTGAACTTGTTGTGCCTATAAAAGTTATAATACTTGTGTAATAATCAATAATAGAAGTAATCAAGATGTTGGTTTCATTTCTTGAAATATAAACAATATTTATAAGATATCTTATATCTTTACCATAAGTCATGATAGTTGAATTCTGACCAGCTAAAAAATCTACCATTTGCTGTTTAACAGCTTGTTCAAACAGTTCCAATTGATTAATCTCTGGTCCGAATGTACGAGTAAATGTAAATTTTCTTTGTACAATATCATTACTATTAGATCTTTTCAAAAAACTACTAGTATTATCCAGAGTAGGTAGTTTTGTCAGCAGTGTAGTGGAATTCAGAATTTTATATGACTGCTCTAGCTCCTGTGTTAATTTCATCTGTTTGGGAAATGGTTTCAATCGTAAATAGACTTTAATAGTCTGAAAACTCTTTGACTCTGAATTTGTCTCTTCTATAGAGTTACATTCTTCGATATCATAAACAGACATCAAATTCTTTTTTGTATCTTCTGAAATATATGGTCTTTGTCCATAGGCCAAGATGCTAGGGTCTCTTCCAAATAAATATGATACTTCAGCTTGTGAATTTAGATCACAAGATGGACTAATGGGATCTAATGTATCATTCATCTATGATTAAAAAAATTATTAATTTGTGATTAACTGACGTTAGTATTTTATTGTTGATGGAATAAAATTAAATTAATTGTTTAAACATTAATTGAATGAATAATTATCTACTATAATACTCTCCATTGAACCTAGTCGATTAAATTTTTCAAGATGTTAGACTTTTTTAATCAATTGTATGTAATGTAACTTTCTGTAACTTTTTTTAATGGATTAATATTCAAAAATAGTGCAAAAATAATTTATAATTTGTTTCTAAGTAAGAGTTGTAATGTAAATAATTAACCATTTAATAGTATACTTTGTATAATACTTATTCTTACAATTATAAAATCACAAAAACGTTCTTAAAATTATACAAAATCTTTAACAATTAATACAAAATAGTAATTCACACACGCTTCTTTGTTAATTTGCTCACGATTCGCACAAACAGTTAATGTTTCATTTTGAAATTTTCAATAGATATATATATATGAACACATGTGGCGTCACCATTTACGGTGGGCCCAGAACGAAATGCTCCATTCTTTTCCCTCATGCTCTTCTTTATCTACAGAACCAGCATATGGTACATATGGTAACAAAAAACGAGTAGACTATCTGAAATATTATTAAGGTTATTAATTGATATTTTTGTAATGTCTACAAACTTAGTTGGGGACGGATCTATAGATAAAGAAGATCGGGGAGGAAAAGAAAGGAGCATTTCGTTCTGGGCAAGCCGGACGTGGTGACGCCACATGTATAAATATAATGTACATTAAAAATCTCAAAGCGGAACACTAATCGTTTGTGCGAATCAAAATCATAACGAGAAAAAACCGTATGTGAATTATTTTATTTTATATTAATAGTTAAAGAGTTTGTATAATTTTATAAGCATTTGTGTAATTTTATAATCGTAACTGGCACAAATGTGTACGTATGATTAAGAATAAGTATTATATAAAAAGTACTATTAAACGGTTAATTATTTACATTGGAACTTTTACTTAGAAACAAATTATAAATTATTCTTGTTCTAGGTTGGAACATTGATTGATTAAAAAAGTGAATCATCGAAAATCATGAACATTTTAATTCATTAGAAGATTGAAGAAAATTATAGTAGTTGAAATAAGGGAATTATAGTTTATTCAATTGATATTTAAACAATTAATTTAATTTGATTCAGTTAACAATTGTTTGAAATTCAAATCGTTCTTTTAAAAACGTAATCGCGATCGATCACTCAGTTTTTGCTCGTGTTACCTGGGTCGGTAATATACACAAAACAGCCGCCTGTTTATATATCATTTATTTAATTCATTTCAAATAATAGCAAAATTAAAAAAAAGCATTTTAGTCGTTGTGTAGTATATTAGCCCCTCTATCATGTAAACAAAATTCAAGTCATTTAGTGCAGTTTTAAAAAAGTTATTGCGTTTCAAAAAGTATGCGAATACTTTTTTTACCCACTGTATGTACCAGTCTGAAGGTCGACAATACTAACTTGATAACTGGGATCTCTTTAACTCTCCATCCTTCTCTTTTGAACGTTTTTTGAACGCGATCGAGATACCAACTTCCTAATTATTAGGCATCTCATGAATAAGTAGCTTTATTAATGCTTATGATTATTAATGGCTTTTAGCATTTGTCTAAAAATTACGTAAACTTTGCTTTTAATAGAAGTGTCGATTTTTCCCGATTCCTTTTAGAGAATATCGATTATAGAAATTCGATATTTTTAACTCTGATAATTTGGTAATTATTTAGATTAGGAAATATGCATATTTTATGTCAATTATATTTTTGCACATGCAGTAAATTCACACTAATGGCAGCTTACTTTGTCCATATGCTATTCCTATGCCTCTACAGGGTGTTCCACAATTATTTTAACAGCCAAAGATGAGGGGTAGCTGAGGTCATTTGAAGTAACTTTTTCCTTTGCGAAAATGCAATCCGCGGCTTTGTTTACGAGTTATTAACGAAAAACACTGACCAATGAGAGGTGACGGCGCGAAGTTCGAGAGCCTGCAGCACGAGGCTTTGACAGATGGTCGGGACGGACTCACCTCTACTTTAGAACGTCTGAAGAATATTTACTAATTTTTCGGACCCGAAATAATATGTAGTTTAACCGTGACAGCCGTTTTAATTTTCTGGTGTGCATGACACCTCATATGTACCATATGAAATTTTTATGCAAGGTGTACAGTGGAGATTAACAAAGTTCGTAAATGATATTTTAATTTAAATAATTCCGTGTCCGAACAGAATTCAACGAATGATTCGCAAAGCTGATTTAATAATAAATAATCGCGTTAAGGGACTTAAAGGATTTGTTTATTAGAGAAATATGAAAAATATTATCAATAAGAAATATCGTATACACACGAGGTGTCATGCATACTAGAAAATTAAAACGGCTGTCATGGTTAAATTACTTATTATTTCAAGTTTGAAAAAATAGTAAATATCCTTCAGACATCCTGAAATAAGAATGAATATGATCGACGATTAATATGGAAAATAAATCTTAAAAACAGTTTTTGATTTTGTTACGTGCTGAGAGCCAGGCAGCTTTGCGAGGCCGGAGGTTGGATACCATCTTGGAATTTTGATAAGGAACTTGTGTGGACTAGTCGATGCTTCTTTCATCAACGGGTCGCCACTAGGTAATCAGGATATGTTTCGTGGATTAGCCGAAGCTTCTTTCATCAATGGGTTACCACTAGGTAAGAGGAATGGATTGATGGAAATTAGAGTTTGGGTGCTCCGTTTCTTTTACAAAGAAGAAATGAAGATACACCTTGAGCGGTAAAGGGTCTCCGTGGGTTTGTACCAACTACTACTTTGAATCAGGAAATGGAATAATTGAATTTGACAACTTGATTGACTGGTAAAAGATAGTATATTACAAACTCTCAGTCTAATACAATTGTATGTGTATGTGTGTATCGCAGATTCTAGATCGTGATCCCAGTTTGTCGCACTGGTTAGGCGAAGGTTTATACCTTGTAACGATGTACGTACTCGGTTGAAATATTCAGAAGAGAATCAGACTCAATCTCGCTAGCGTTTCTTCGCCATTAACTGACTCGAAACTAATTTTCTTGAAAAACAGTAGTGGGGGTGTCCATATATGCCCCGTTTCCAAAAGGTTCGTCATCGCACCCCTTGGAAGGTACTTGACTCACGATATAGTACATACAAAGCGGAGCCCGTCGGTTGGCGCCAGCCTGGCGTACGCCTTCAGGAAGGAGTAAGAAAAGACGCGTCGGAAAATTCTCCGTACGTTACAATTTAATTGTCAAAATTTTATTAAGGTATAAGAAATCATGATTTTCGCGAACGTTTTTACGTACTTTGTATATCACTAATATCCATGGGTAGATGATGTCAACATACCTGATTTTCAAAAGTTTTGCGCTTCGAATGTTCTCAATGTTCGAATCAAGCTATTTCTGCGAATGTTCCTATTCAAAGATGCGCTTGGTCAAGTCAAAGCAGCGCACATCGCTGAGCTATATGGAAAAAATTGATTAAAAGTTCTTACTCCGAAATGAGATCGTTATGAGAATGGGTATGAAATTGGTAATTTGTTCTACTTTCCCGATATCTCTGAGCTAATTGTAATTAGTAGACTCCAGATTTTTATGCAAAATAAGAATTCCATCCATTAATTGCATGGTGGAAGAGTAACGTAAAATTTCCATTACTTTCCTTAATAACTTCAATGAGCTAAGAATAATGCAACGATGTTTCGAAATTTTTTAAATGTTTTTTTCTATTTTGCAATTGATCCATTCATTTTTAACAAAAAAGCATAAAATCCGTCTATGTATAAAATCCACAAAGTAAAACGCCGAATGAAAATTCCGTCTACGATTGGACAATTTTTGGTCAGACATTAGTTTCTTTTAAACAACTATTATCCATTTTTTTATATAGGTTAAATCATCGAAAAATGAATACGTAACCTCATCTTACAATTAGACAAATTGAAAAGTTATTTTAAATGACTTCAGGAACCCCTTATTTGCCAATTTTGAATAACCTTTAGGACACCCTGTATACTTTCTCTAGAAGTAGAATATAATAGGAATTTAATACAATATAAATATAAATAATAATACAAATAATATAAATATATAAATATATGTATATGTAAAATATAATAAAAATTTACATAATATCCAATATCAGAATCATCCGTCATTTAAATACTTTTCACCTGTAATCGGCTCAATCAAAGTCGAATCATACACAAAACGATTTATTGTACAAATCAATAAAGTTGATATCTGGCACTTTATCTAAGTAACTGTTCTATTATCCGAACATTTACGTCACTCTGCTTAGCTCGGATAATCGAGGTTCTACTGTATTCAGAAGTCACTTAATTATTGTCACTTCGTCGATGCTGCAGGATTCGATCGCCGAGCTCTGCTACATACCCGATACTTATCAATGTATGGATGTTATAAGAATATATTCTATGAAAAAAGCCAAACCCAGCACATATAAAAAGTTCATGAAGCTCCAGAGTCATAGCGATCAAGAAATAATAAAGAATTTGTCCTCATTTTAGTTTACTTTTATTGTGTCGATTATTTATCATTGAATAATAGATTACTATTATATTATTATTATTATTATTATATTATTATATAATAATATATAATATATATATATATATATATTATTATACATTTATTTATATATTATATAATTAATATTATATTATATTACTACTATTATATTATTACTATTATATTTAATTAGTATTATTATTATTATTATTCCAATCTATTGATAAATGGGTCACTTGAAGAACCGCTACAAACTTTCGGAACAATCCAATAACAGTGTGCCAGAATTTGAGTTCTTTAATATAATAGTCACCTTTCCATAACATCGAGTAGCAATGAAATGGCATTCCGGTCCATGGTCTATGCAGGTGGCACAAAGAGGCCATGAGCATCTCGCGCAAGGTACAGCAGTTTCTTCCTTCAGCGCCAAGTTGCACCCCAGACATATGGGAACGGGAGTCCAACCGGAGCCAGAGAACAATGGTGGCTCTCTGATAATGGTTTCTCCAACAGCGAGGTCCCTTGTGGCGATATAGTGACGGCCCACGACCTCGTCCTCTACTACCTTTGAAATCAAATTTTCTGATCGATTACCAAGCATCGACAACACTTTCGATTTATGGGGGCAGAACGACTTGACGCGTCGAAAATCTTATCGATACGTTGGAGGACAATAAAACAATGACTACATATTTCATTTGATCATAAGTTTTTGTGGTTTATTTCACTGCATTTTTAAGTAAAAAGAAAATCAATAGTAGAAAATGAAAAGAAAATTAAAGAGCTCTCATTGTATTTTCCGACAGCATTCTTGTACATGAATTTTTGTTGCAGTGCTTGTCGGTGTGGACGATTCAGGCCAAACCGAACTAGCTGTAATCAAAAAAGGAACAAGATTTTGAAAATGCATGGAATTATTTAGGGATTGACGATTACAAGGTTTCAATTTTTTTGAAAATTATAAGAACGACAACTATTTGTTGCTGAATTATCGAATTTTTATCAAAAACTTTCGACGATTTTTATTTCTACTTTTCGAAATTGTTAACAATTGAAACAAATGAGTTCGTCGATCTTTAATAAATGTTATACTAAAGATACATACCAAGTGACAGAGTACGATACGTTATTTTTCATATGTATCTTTTACTTACCATTAGACAACCATTCCTGCTTCGTGCATATGATCATTTGCTTTAATTTAAGGCAGTTTTACACTTTATAATACTGCTTGTAAAGAGCGGCACAAGTCCAATTATTTTGTATCCATCGCTCGCACTCATAGTTGGTAACGAAAGTATTCCACTAGTATAACTTTGACTTCTACGTCATGTGTTTAAAATAAATATACAATGAAGGGAAAAGATCCTTTACGGTATATTACAGTAGAGCTTACAAATAACAAAATACGAAAAACTTTCGACTTAGTATAAAACGTTGCCTACATAATTTAAACAAAATATAAAAAAAAAACATAGAATTTTCACGGCGCACAAGTATTTGAATGCCCTATAAAATTAAGTTGAAAAGTTACAAAAATAATTTTTCTAAAATTCTTGTTACGAATTTTATACCTCAATTATTTAACGATACGTTTCCAAGAAGTTTGACATTTCAAAAATTATTACTTATTTACAATCGATGTCGTTACATATCTCTTTTTTTCACGATTTTATGATTTGTTTATAATATGTATGTTCTGTTGTTACTACTTGTACGATCGAATTCACATTCTGGGGATGAGCAGACACGTGTAAGTATGATTTGTTATCTTAATTCGTTAATACATCCGAAGAAATTTGTAAAATTGGAGCAGCAGATACGATGCTACAGTCTGCGACCAAAAAATAGCACACGTTAAAATTAACCCTCGGACGACAGACCATTTTCACAACTGTACTATCAACGATGTTTATAACAATTCTGAGAGCTCCGTTCAGCAACTTTTCACAACATATTTTCGAAAATATTTCTTACAGATTTATTGGCCTTCCTGTTGTTCATAATGCAACAGCAATTTATTTAATTTAATTGTCGAAGATTGAGCTAGCCACCATTATGCGAGGGTTAATGTAAATTTTATTTATTTAAGATTACAACCATGGTTCTCTTTCTAGGCAAACTTGCAAAATACCGTTATAAACATACATAAATAAAATAAAAATTGAATTTCGTCGGTCTAAACAATTTTATTTGAAAAAAAAGAAAATCTTTGTGGACATATAGTTCGACAAAATAATTGCACGTTTAACTAAAAATTATGTATGACAATAAATCGGCGAATGTTATGTGAAGGGATCAATGACCGGAGCAAGCTGATCATATGGTCGAAGCAGGTCATTTTCGAAAAACCTGAAACGTAAACACACCGAATAGGAGCAATGAACTGGGAAGGCCAAAGCCTTCCGAATTGTTGTCAAGACGGAAGGTGCGTATAAAAATGACGAACGTTGAACTGCGACAAAGAGTTTTTAACGTCTTTTACGAAATAGCGATACGATGCACCCATAAAAACGATCTAGCGATTTGTGCGACCATAAAGTGTTTGCAATTCTTATCCATTTTCAGTAATACATTTTTATTGAAATATTACCAGTTGTGCATCACGCTCCCGCACCCTACTCCTACAGATATTTAATGCTTAACACTCGAACTGCGAGGCCCGGATCCATTTGGACCCGGAGTAAATATTGTTATTTGACAAGTTTATATTGTTTACAAGTTTATATTTATATATATATATAAAGTTTTATTTAATAGTTTCTGGAAATTGTTTGACATTTTCACGTAGTTTATTACGATTCATAGGTACAGTAACGTTTCTGGAAGAGGTGCCTTGAAAAACATGATGACAGAAATTCGTGAATAATATTATAAATAATCCTATAAAATGATAGTTATATTTTTGTCAATCATCTACGTCAGCAAATAAATAGTGTGCACTCGATCGTAATGAAACTATTTCATTGTCTCAATGATAATCACTTCTACTTTTTAAAGAAATACTCTACAATTAAAAATCTACTTCGAAAATATAGTACCGAAATTTCGAATATATAATACCGAAATTCCTAAAATACGTCAACAATATTTATTCAAAGATAGCAGTTTTGAAATTATTCTTCTATGATGTTTTCAGTTATTTACCCAGAAAATAAACGTCTTACGTTAACGATACTATTATCGGTCACTTATAAACAAAATGAATTTACATTGTCGGTAAAGGTAGGTACATGGTACATTGAAAAGTTAAAGGATAAAAAAGTCTTATTTGCAATACTTTATTATCTAAAAACACACAATTCGAGTCATTTAGTTTAGTTTTAAAATAGTTATGGCGTTTTAAAGGTGTACGATCACTTTATTGGCCACCGTACTTGTCGCCTAGGCCGTCCTTTCAATAATCCCAATATCAAATCCGTTATCTATTTTCCAGTGTCTCTCGTTCACTATATCGAACGTTCGACGCTGCCTAGTCTTCCCAATATTAAAAAATCTCATTCCTTGTTCCTACTTGATGGTCCATGATATAATTTGTAATACCCCTCTGCGCTTGCAACTGTCGTTATAGCTTTGCAATTTTGGTAGATCGCTCAATCATACCATCAGAGCGCTTCACGATACATATTCTTCGGTTCATTTCTACATTATGCTATTCTCATCTTTATCGGCTTGTTATTTCTTCACGTGTATTTCTCCTCTGTTTACTTAAAGATATTTCGTTATCTCATTTTTCATATAGTCCACTTTACCACTCTATCGATCCTTTCCTTAACAACAATAAAACGTTAACGTAAGTTAATTACAAATTAATATAATGAATTATTTAATGTATAATATTAATTATTACCCGCATTAAGTATTATCAAACTATGTTCTGAAGTATTATAGATTAATATGATAATGATCATAACTAATATTTTTTTAATCATTATACATAGATGGGTGATACATTAGATTCCATTAGACCATCTTGTAATCTAAATCCACAAGATGAAGAGACCCAAGTATCTTAGTCTGTGGACAAAGACCATGTATTTCAGAAGACACAAAAAAGAATTTGATGTCTGTTTATGAGATTGAAGAATCTAATTTTTTAGAAGAGACAAATTCAGAGTCAAAGAGTTTTCAGACCATTAAAGGCTATTTACGATTGAAACCATTTCCCAAACAGATGAAACTAACACAGGAGCTAGAGCAGTCATATAAAATTCTGAATTCCAGTACACTGCTGACAAAACTCCCTACTCTGGATAATACTAGTAGTTTTTTGAAAAGATCTAATAGTAATGATATTGTGCAAAGAAAATTTACATTTACTCGTACATTTGGACCAGAGATTAATCAATTGGAACTGTTTGAACAAGCTGTTAAACAGCAAATGGTGGATTTTTTAGCTGGTCAGTATTCAACTATCATGACTTATGGTAAAGATATAAGATATCTTATAAATATTGTTTATATTTCAAGAAATGAAACCAACATCTTGATTACTTCTATTATTGATTATTACACAAGTATTATAACTTTTATAGGCACAACAAGTTCAGGGAAATCATTTACTCTACAAGGGAGTATTACGTCTCCTGGTATTATACCCAGATGCTTAGAATTTGTTTTCTCTAATATTACTTCAAAACCGTCTCCTCCTTACAAACCAGTGAATCATTGTGATGTTGTTAGTTTGGGTCCTCTCGAACGTGCTCAAGAATTAGAAATGAAAACGAAATTGTTAACGTTTGCTTTGTTGAGTGCAGCTCAGAAAGATGTTTGCACTGGTAAGGAAGCAACATTTTACGTAGAAGAATTAAAGTCTCAACTGTTTGCTAAAGAAGATCAAGTGAAGGTGCATGCATCATTATTTATAATTATTTAATGTCGTTTATGATCGTAAATACATATTCCATTTTATATTCTAATGATGTTATTTCAGAAATTGAAAGTATTTTTAAATGAAGCAAAGGAAGAGTATATTACTATTACCACGGAAATAAGGGAGAAAGAATATACCATTAAGGAGCAGGAAGAAGAATTATTAGAAAAACAGGAGACAATTGATGATTTAGAAGCTGATCTTGTAAATATTAATATTTGCCTCACAAAGGAGTATAAAGGAAAAGAGGCATTAGATGAAGAATTAGAAAATCAAAATAAGAAATTGCTGGATTACGAGCGCAAAATGCAAAATATGCTCCAGATAATAAATAAATTGGAATGTGAGAAATTAGAACTATTAAATGAAGCGTAAATGTTGAAGAAAGCAGTATCGATTAGAAATTCCACTCAAGACTCAACGTGTAAAAATTATGTATGCCATATTTTAACTTTATATAATATATAAATAATTTTATGAATCAAAACTTACATTGTAAATTGTTACATAATAGGTTTCAGAAACATCTCATGATTCTCCAAAAGATGACGAACATCAAGAGATTATTATCAAAAAAGAAATTTCTATCGATTACAAGGTAGAATCGTTAGATAAGTCTACTGAGCCTGGTAACTATGACAAAAAAACAGGTAGGTATAAGATCTTGATTTATGGTGTTTAACAACAATAGTTATCATACAATTAATTGCCAATTTAATAGGAAATGAAGAGGTTGATCTCCAAATGAGAGAAAAGACACTTGCTGTAGAAATAGAGAATTCTACTCTAAAAGAGAAATTAACTCAAAGTAAGACCGAGATGCAGAGCCTGAGAGATGAACTAGACTTAACTAAAGTGAAATTGAAAGTTATATCTGATCAAATAAGCAATTTGCAAATGAATAGCAGAAATACTAAATTTGGAATTGAAGGTTCTGTTGAATGCAAAAGTCAAGTGAATGAAAATGAAATTCAAAGTGATTGCAGTCAACCTAAAAAAAAGAAGAAGATACTCAAACAAGTTTTAGTGGCGAATTTGATGAATATGAACTTATTTTAAACGAATTATCCAAACTAATGGTAAAATACGATGATACGAAATCACTTCTTATGGAAAAGTGTCAAGTACGTAGATTAATAAAAATATATTCATATTAGTTTTTGGTAGATTTCTAATAGGACCACTATACAATTTAAGGTGTTGGTTGAGTCTAAGCAAGAAGTATCATCTTTGACGCAAAAACTAGAAAGTCTGACAAAAGAAAATATAGCAAATAAGCTTGTTTTAGAAGAATATAAAAACTCGATTGAATTGTGGAAAAAGCAGCTGTCTCAAGGTGTGGATGATGAAATGCATCATCAAGAATTATTAGAAGATTATGGGCGACTTATTAATGAAGTTGAAAAAGAACTTGTACATACTAAGCATGATCATAATCAATGCATGGAAGTATGTAGTATTTCATAATCTTACAATTGGTATCACAAATTTTAACCGCTTCTTTAACATTTATTCTGCAATTACAGAAATTAAATACTTTACATGCTGATATTTCTCGACAATCTCATTTCAAAGGTAAGTATAGGTTTAAACATAAAATCGTTTATGCACACATATTTAATGATTACGATTTCAGTGCAAAGATGTGTGGCGGCGACAAGCCGGCGCCACGTCTCCGCCATGTGTTTAGTTTTAAGGCGTAAGAATGTTTGGACGAATGGGCCGGGCTGCATGCTGTGCGTTAGCGTCGAGCGAATGTCTAGACGATTGGTTTGAGTGTCGCGTAGAATGAATGCGTCTAGCCAGGAAAGAGTGAAAGCGAACCGTGAGAATGAGAAAGAATGATCTGGATGGGATGCATCGGTGAGCGAATGGTTAGTTCAGTAAGAACCCTCGTCGGGAACGGTACGCGAGCGTCGCGAGTTTAGTTCCGATTGTAAATAAAGATAGTCTAATTGTAACCGGGTTCAATTCTCTCTTCCCGTCGCCGATCCCACCTCCTCAGATGAATATATAGAAAGTATAAGTCAATTGGAGATTGATCTGCATACGGCAATAGAGAAAAGTGATATGAAGACAAAGGTATTTGGATGTAATAGGACACTCTAAAAACGATAAAAATTAATGAATCTCTAAATCTTAGCTAAAAGATTGTCGATTAATGTTAGAACTCGAGAGAAACGATTTAGTTAAAAGATTAATATTATAACTAAGTGAAGAAGGATCGCAATATTTTTGGGTAACCATTTATTTATTCGGGCTTTTATGCACCAAAAGATCGTCCAAATTTGTGTTGATTTTATTACAAAGTATGTTCTAAATTTTGTAATAGCATTTGATTTGAGAAAACTTTTGTTTTATGAAATTAGGAAAGAGATCATTTTCTTTGTCTAAGAATTTGTAATTCTTTAAAACGTTTTGTCGTTAACATAGAATAAATTATTTAAAACGTGATAATTTATTCTGTCACACTATATTCTTGTTTCCAGTGCTTAGACGTACATGCTGCGAAAATCATAGAACTGGAACACAAACTTGATACCGTAACGGAACTTCAGCAAGAAATTGAAGAATTAATAAGAAGTTAGAAATATGTCAAGATGAGAAAGAATATCTGCAAAAGTTGTTGTGGATGAAAATAATGATAAACTCTTGGATTTTGAGGATTGTTTGGAAAGTGCGAAAGATATAGAACAGGAAAAAGATGCTGAAATAGTGTCGCTTCAACAAGGTCGGATATACAATTTGTTATTGTATAAAGCATTACAAATATTACTTCCGTAGTGAAGAAAAACAAAATTCGTCATGATTCCAGAAGCATAGTCGCTACTTAAAAAAACGGATCTTGCTGACAGTGACGGCAAGCCGATGCAGGCAGAGATAAAAAATACAATAAAAGAATTGGCAGATACAAAAAATAAACTTTCTCAAAATGAAAAATATATTGAAAACTTAGAGTCACAGGTTAAAGCAAACGAACAGAATGCTAAAATTTTGGAACTTCTCCAACAAAGTGCTCAAGAAAGGCAAACAGAAAATGACAGGATACAGAACATGAATCAAGAACTAAAAAATAGTTTGAATGAGAAGGAACGGGAGATGGAAGCATTTATGAAAAACAGAGATGAGATGGTCACCAAATATGAAGCGCTAGTAAGGAATCAACAAGAGGAATTAGAGAAACAAAAACAAGTAGCACTTCCTTATTAAATTGTTTAATGAAGTTGAAGGCTTAGGAACAAATTGTTCATTATGATACTTTTTTTATAGGCAACTGTGCATCATTCTAAAGAAAAAGTCTATTGTGAAGACGCTTCAGGGGATGAAGTGATAACAAAAGAACGTAGGACATGGCGGCCACCAAGGAAATATTCTCCTACATCAGATGTATCCGTCATCGAGCTACCTAGTTCAGAGACCAAGTATAAACTTAAACGTTATTGTATAGATTAGACTAGATGAGGAAGTTTTGAAAAGGATATTCTTTTATTTATCTCTAGGGTCCATTTTATTTATTTTGTAAACATACCTATACTAGATTTTCATTTTTATTACTACTTGCTCGTTTTGATCTTCCATCACCTTGCCGTTCTTCTTCTTAACAGAATGAATCAAAAGGGGCAAATAATTATAAGAAAATGCTTCGTTTTATTATTGAAAATCCATGGGCCCTTTGCACTGTAGTTCGAACAATAAAATTGAGTATTGTAAAATGTTATTGCTTAATTTTAGACCGACTGGTAAACTTACTGTGCTTCCACCTCCTATTGTATCTCTTTCGGAGAGAAGACAAAATACTCGTAAAAAGAAATTATATGTAGCAGAAGATGAATCTTTTCATGATATTGAACCAGTCAAGGTAATGTTGTGTAAAATAATTTTAATAATTCTATAGATTATTAATATTTCTTTATTTTTTTTAGTGTGCAGTAACAGATAAACCTACGGAAGTGAAAATTCGCAGTTTAAGATCTAGGCGAAAATGATAAATTGTATATCGATTAAGAATGAGTTATCATAACTGATCACTATTAAAAATAAAGGAACGGAGTAATTACAGCTCCGATATTTTTATGTAAAAAATTACGTTACAATGCAAGATATGCAATCTGTAAGAATTCTTTTTTATTATCTGTAGTTTAAGGCATACTGTGAGATGAATAATTAAAACCAGTATTTTTGTATCGTTAAGTTATTGTCTATATTAAAATAGTATATTTTTTTAAGTACCGCATGGCTTTTGTTGTTTATTCTACTAAGTTCTGGAGTGACTTTAACCAGTGACGTTGTAACTTCAGCTTCGTGGCGTTACTTGAAAAGTTTATGCACAAGAAAGTACAGCATCAACAGTTACCATATAATTAATACGTTACAAAATTATTAATGATCAGTAGAACAACTTACTGTTGAAAGCCTACACCACCTACACTATCTCGAAATATATGGGTTATATAGATTATATAGATTTTATTCATTGGTCTAAATACTTGATTAAAAGTTTATAAAATTATCTGAAATAGCGCTAATTATGAATTTATTTATTTACGACGTTTTTCGAGTTTTACAAAATTTTTGCTTTCCAGTTAAAAGCAGACGTAAATATGAACATTAAAGTAACAAGAAAATGTCACTCTTTGCTACCATCAAGAACGAATCTTTGACACATTTCAGGAAGTTTCTAGATTCGCAAGGGAACAGTATTCTTCCTTGGGCGAATGTCGACCATTTTCTGCATCCATTTCTCTCGGCCATTTGGAAAATGTGTTTCTTCTCTCTTTTATATAACTCAAAAATTGGCGGAGAATCCTCACACAGCTTCTGACCCGTGAAATCAGATTAGGGTAATTGCTAGTCACCAGTATAATCATTTGCTTGCAATAGAGGTTGCAATTAGGTTGGATCATGTTCGTCACGTCCGCGACTTTTCCCCGACTAATCGACAGTGGGAGGTTTGTGGAAGATTTTGGGGAGCGTGCAGACTTTACAATTTTTATTTCTATAAAAGATCATTTTTTTTTTCAAATGAGATTGCTTAGAGACGAAATTTAATTCTATTTCATTTGTGTGTGTTGATAGTAGTATTTTACAAATTTGTATAAAAACGAAACCAAGAGAGTAGTTTCGTAAGCAACAGATAATTTCGCAATTATTGAAGTTATGAACGAAACTAGGAATATAATGAAACGTTGTTCGTGGGTCTTTGGGTAACATAGAAAATGGTATTTTACTATCGCATCGACATTATCATTTCTGGAATGAATTTGAGACCTTGAAAAGGGCTGTTATTATTAAATACAAGTGCCTGTGTAACACAGGAGGTTGTTGTTGCTTCTATGGTTCGATCGTAGCCCGTAATTCTGGAGTTTGAACCTCGTGCCATACTTCAATGTTCAGCCAAAATCCCATCACCACCCCCATCCTACGCAGATGGTGGCCCGTACCTTGACTATGTTCAACCATTGCGATGACGACGGAGCAAATCGGTCGAGAAGGCCCCACCTAGAACCACTTGACCTAGCAAGCCCGAGACATAGTTCGAAATTATTCGAATTGTTCCAAATAAATATTACAATAATATAATTGTCCGAATAAATTCTTGTCTGTCGAATATTTTATTAGGATAATGATTACTTATTGTCCCAACAAATTATTCCATCCACTTATTCAAACAATTTGTTCCATCTATTTATTCAAGAAAGCTATTCTGTCCATTTATCCGAACAAACTATTCCGGTATTGTCTATTCGGTTGAATCATAAATAATTTCCGTTTCCTTTTTTATCAGGTATCTGTTTTGTCTTTTCTTTTATTTATTTCCTTCCGTTTTTCTTTTTTATTATTTCATTTACTTTGAACCTTTGTCTATTTAGTGAAAGCAAAAACCTCGTTCGACCCGGTGGGTGGATATACTCGATGAGAAAGTGTGAATCGCGCAGCATTTTTGCGCTCGAGGGCCTCATTTGCGGATATGTGAATTGCCGGATGCTACTGGCAACAGCCGTGTCTGGATATTGACGGATGTTTCTACCTAATGTAAATATTGACTTTGCCATCGTATAGCACCGGCCATCGGTCTTCGTTTCAAAATCGCGGTAGAAATTCAAATGCAATCCGCGTCCCTTTTTCATTTCATCGTTCCCATGGTCTGGACCAGAAACGAAGAGAAAAATGCTAAACGAAATTTTGGTTGCACAAAGTGCCGTGTGTGTTTTCTCTCTTTCCTTTTTGCCTCTGTAAATAACCCAATCGCTATATAGGTCAGACTATTACATGAGTTGCTTTTTGAATTCACGTGAAACCGAGGACAGCGGAGGATCGAAGGAGACAGGGCCAAAGCCCATGGTATGCCACGAAGTCGACCGAAGTTTCTCCATAACAAATACAGCGGGCAGATATCGTCGCTTCGGTTTGGCGGATCTTTTTACAAAGCATTCTTTCTCCGAGAAATGATAAAGAATGATCACGCAATCGTCGGATCTATTAACTTGAATGATACGAAATATGTGATCCCGGCGTTTTGGGATTCTCCTGTTCGTCATTCGTATCGGCCCACTTTTCGCCTCGTTCCGTCGCGATTTAAATACGAACAAATTTAAATCTCCGCGCTTCGTGATTAATTATTTTCATAAGAACTGCGCTCTCTCTCTCTCTCTCTCTCTTGGCGCATCTGATATTTAAGGTATTCTATTATTATCGGGTCTTAATCATTTCTTCAACGTTGGGAGGATGTTGCGAGTTGGCTGGCCGAATGATCCGGATTTTTTGACTGTCTGGATAATCCGGATATTTGAGTATTCGGAGTACATATATAGTCGTAGAATAATTCGATTAGTTAAAAATATCCCGATAATTCAGACAATAATAAAAAAAAAGAGAAAGTAAGCAAATCCATTACTATGTTACGCTTTAGAGACTAAAAATAAGCCTTAGATAAAAAGAATATTTTTTGAAGACAAGAATATAACGGGGGTTATGTTGTAATATAGTACGGGTTATGTTGTTGAATAAAATTTATACGGTTATATATCTGCGTAAAGATGTAATTATGTGAATCCAAACGATATCCAGATATCCGGATATTTACGAGAAATAGTAGTTACTAATTATGGCCACAACACTGTTAAAATATATGTGAGACTTGAATTGTATTTGATAGTTTGCAAAATTTCTATTTGAATTCAAAAAGTTGTTGGCGGAAAAGGATATTATAAACAAAGAAAAAATATTTTTTCCAGAGTTAGCAGGTCGATATCTCCTGCACTATTTTCATTATAGGAACAGTATTACCAACAGATGGTGAAGATTGTGACATGTTTGTGTAAGGTATTTCATGCAAACGAACACGAGTGTCATCAGTGTATGTATATAATTTTTCTCATCAGAAGATCAAGAGCATTTTACAAGATTTACTTGTATTGTAGCACAGAGTTATGTTTGATCCGACAGTAACGTCATCTGTCTTTGAAATTTTTGAAAATTTTTATTTTACATAAAATTAAATAAAGAACCAGAATATACACCAGCTAGTGATACTTAAAAAAATGGGAACATAAAAACGTTGACATGACCTTGAAATTATAAATTCTTTACAATTGTGAGATCTCCTCACCCCTTTTGACCATATGGGGTCTTCTCAGAAGTTATTTTGTATTTAAATTGAAATAGTTAAGTATTAAAATTAAATCCAGAGATTTAATGATTTGACAATAATGTACATATATAAAGTAAATGCGGAGATAAATCAACCAAGTATTGTATTTGTTGCTGCAACAATTCTTGTTTCGCAGAAAACATTTTAAATTTAATTGGAAAAGCTGGAACCTTTTTGTACAGAATATTATTTGCGAAGGATCTATGAAAACTGTTTCGCACTTATCCGGCTCGAGGGACTCGAATGTGTCGCGGAAAATGTGTGCGAAGCGAGTCGAGCTTTTTCGACCCACGATTGCGTTCGCTCGTTGGCGAAGTAATGCCGCGGATGAGGATTCTACGGAATGTCTCGTGAACTCGAGAGAGTGTCCGATTGTACTGTATGTTAGAGCTAGAGCTCGGGCGAGAAAGAGAGCGCGTGTAAGTGTTTTCGACTGTGACTTCTGACTGTTTGACTCCGACTGGTTGACTGCGTTAGACTATGTTTTTCTGCGTTTTAACTGTACGCGCCCCGACTGGTCGCGTTATTTTATATCGGTCACCCCCTGTTACGGCCAAGTGGCCAGGATTTATGGCAGGGGCCATGTGTTTGGGTACCCGGACGGTATGGGTCTGTCCCGGGCCGTTCCCGGGCACATGTGGCACCGTCATAACGTCTCCTGGTCCTTGAGTACGGTCCAGTCAACTACGGTTGGGTCTGGCATTGTTCGGGCACGTAGGCCCATCAGCGCGGGAGGTCTCGCAGGAGTCATTTTACCACTCTCCCGCCACTCCCGGCCCACCGTTTTGGGGCAGTCTCACTTGATTTGGGATTGCCGTGATTGGACCGTAATTCCTTGCCGCCCACCCTAGGTTAAGTAAAGGTAGGGATAACCGAGGTGACCTCGTGAATGCCACACGGTTATTCCACCAGTCCTGAGCTGTCCATCCACCCGGATACATCTTGAGTCGTCAGTGGATACAGAGGTCTCCCGGGAAGCTAATCGTTGGAGCACCCGGTTAGCAAAGTAGAGTTTTTTGTCGGCACACCACGTGCAAGATACTACAAGGCTCGAAGCTCACAAGGAGCACCACGAGCAATAACACCCCCGTTTGAGATCCCTGAAGGAACCTCCATCTCCACGCCGGGACGCACTGATTGGTTTTTCTCGAAGATTGCGATTTTCCAATCAGTGTCCTCTAAGCTTTTCGTCACCACCCTCTCGTATCGTCCTACACGAGCCTTTTTTTTTTTTTGTTTAACGTGGGGGAAATCTGCTGGTCAGACACCCCCGTCCCGCCCGAAGGGCGGGGCGGGGGTAGTGCGGGGTTCGACCCGCTAAAACCCCCACGGCGGCCTAGGGCGCTGGCGAGTAGCGGGGGAGCCACGGGAACTCTCAAAGAACACAACCGCGGCTCCCCCTCGCCTGGCCGGCCACCAGGATGGAATGGCGGTGGCCGGCCGCGTCCCGGGGGGGAGATTTATACTCCCCCCATGAATCATCTTGCTTCGGCGGTGCGGGGGACCGCACCCCACACCGCCTCGTCTCTCCCAATATGGGGAGGACAGCTTCAGTTGGGGGGGGGGGTGGCGGGCAATTAAACCAGTAATCTGGTACACCCGCCGCCCGCCTATTCTCATCTGCTCGGGGGGGGGGGGGGGCTCTAGGCGTGGGCGCACACGCCGCACCCCCCGCTCACGGCGACCCCGCTCGGCAGCCTCCTTCTGCAGCATCACCTCTTCGCAGAAGGCGATGGCTGCCGCCCATTTTCTCGGTCCTACACGAGCCTTGTCTAGGAGAGGGGGGTGTTGCGTAGTTGCGTGGTCGGGAGGTCCCCTGGGGCCTGAGATATCGTCCCCGCGACGGTTGGGACTAAACTTTCTCAAGACCCGTTAAATTCTCAAATTTACGACGGGGTTGTTTTTTCGGGCCTTTCGTGCCTACGACGCGTCGCGGTCATTAAAGAGACGGAAGACCCTGCACCGATGTTCTGCAGATGGAATAAAGGTTCCCGTCTCTTTATGATCCTCGCTGGTCCACGCCATAAACTTTCGCGAAAGCGGCCTACGGGAGGTCCTACAGAACGGAACAAAAACCGTAAGCGACAAAACTGAGACAGCAGAAACATGATCATCGAATGCTACCCCACTCCACACCCAAAAAAAATATTTACAGTATAATGTGAAAACACCAAGTATGTAGTCGGGTTTGGTACCCACAAAAATGTCCAACAAATTAATTCACAAAACATCTCCACATCAATGAATTCACTCAAACAAGCATCCAGATGATATTAATGGAAAATGATGAATTCGTCCAAAGAAGTATTCAAAAGTTATTAAATAAATCGTTCAAAAAACCTTCAAGAAATGTTACCCCCTCCCCCCCGACCGCCAATGCTTTCAAATACAAAAAATGAAATATTAATCTATAATTTATTACCATTTAATTTCATTTGAAGAGAAAGTATTAAAATCAGAAGTAGTTGTTCATTTTATATTTGATTTAAATTTGAAGAAATTACTAAAATCAAAAGCAGTTGCTCCGTTTATGCAGTTTTTGCTCCGCAACCAGCAAATTAGAAGTATTGGAAATGGGTAGATAAATAAAAGTAAAACGCAGTGAATTAAACTTATCCCTTTTAGTTTCTTAATTTGATGTACGAGGAAGGACCGTCTTTACTCTCCTGATTGCTCCAGCAGACTGAAGACTATTCACAAAGACGAAACCAAAAACGTCACCTAAAGACAAAGAGCACTCTGTTCTATATACATATGAAATCATTGTTTATCTAATGGTACTCTGGCGAGACTCTCGGCGTCGATTCGTTTTTGTAACTTGTATGCTAGAAGGAAAAACTTCTGAGTATTCAAAAGAGAGAAAATAATCCAATACGCCTCCTCAAAAATGAATCGACTCTGCTTTCAATGAATGTGTATTAACTGTGTAAAATCTAAATTTAACATTAATTATCAGTAATATATTTATAGTTGATCTTATCAACTAAATTTTCGACTGACCTCCCTCGCACTGACTCTACTTCTGGGGCAAATACAAATGGTCCAACATTTGTTGCAATGAATTGGGAAAACCCAGAAAACCCAATCAGACCATATCAAGTACATACAGTATTAATAAGACAAAGTAATTATTATTATTATTTTTTTTTTTAAACCCCCTTTTTTTTGTAGAAATATATATATATATATCAATGGAGTCACTCCAGGAATTTCTGGCCTGACAGTGGCTTTGTCAGTATATCTGCAATTTGATTTTCTGTGGGAATGAATTAACATCTACTAGTGATCTCGGGGAAGAGACGAGGAACACAATTGAATAATTAAACGAACTTACCTGTAAGTGGGCATCTATCATAGTTGTATGAAACGCCTCTTCGGAAAAGATCGATCCCACGTGAAGCCCACAATAAAAAATTGTGAGCCCATTACTTATGGCACAACTTTGAAGAAATGAGGTAAGACCCAAATTGAATGATAACAAGTCACTCGAGTGGGTGATTTTAACAACATATATCAAGATCGTATATACATAAATTCATGCAAAATGTGAATACTGAGGACGTAGTCGGACCAGCCTGACCCCGCAGTCCTTTCTGCTTCCTCCTGACCTTAAACTCAATCAATTCCAAATCAGTTGAGACCAATTTCCTTGATAGCATGTGTCAAAACCAAAACTATTTTCAAAACGTTCCTTTATGCTTCATACGAACAAAGAAATTCAAGTGTTCTGTTTTTCGTGACTCTCCCTGTATAACAAAACTTCAAGCTTCCACTTAAAAATCTTAATGTCACTTTCGTAGTGTGCTTGACATTAATGTCTCATTCTTCGAAATATTTGAACGAGTTAATTTCGTTGTTGTTGTCGAACAAACAAAAATAATTTTAAAGCTTTCATATTTAAAATTTGTTGCATAAATCTTCACATTGAAACAAAAAATTGACGTTATTGTATTATGAAATCAATTATAGAAAGTCAAGAATACTGAAGAATACTTAATTTCTATACAAAACAGTTCATTGATAGATTTTTGAAAATATCTTAGAGATGATGGTTACTTTGAAAGAATACACTTTGTATATCATATATCGCTTAAGACAACATATTTAATCATTAATTCATTATAATTACACAACCATATTAAAAAAATTCATATTTTCTTACAATGTACATGCCTCTTTCGCATCTTCACAATTTCTTTTTCATTCTGACACAATATCAAATTACTTGCTCCTAACTAGAGTGTGGGATAGTACTGCTACTCAGCTTACAAATACTTGCTGAATTAAATAATGATGCCAAGGCTTCTTCGGGGGGGGGGGGGGGGGGGCAAACAGTATCTTTATTTTCCGGGAATTTGCATCAGCTATGTTCAGAAGTGACATGCCAACATTCTTTTTAGCAGTCACATCGACTTCTTTTTCATACGACGGAAATTTAACTATATCCAAGTTAACAGAGATAACTGCCGCGGGCAAAATTGTCTCACCAAATTTAATAATAATACACTAGAACTCCGTTTATTTGAATTCTGTTTAACCGACATACAACCCTGTATACCGACAAGAACGATGCTCCTATTGTCCGACTCCAGTTGGATGTATATACTTGCACTTGTATTGAAAGCAATTTGTAACAAAACCCAGTTATATAAAACTAAACTCCAATTATATGAATAAATAAACAACGAAAGAGGGAATAATCGCTTAATTCCTATTATCACTTATGCGAGTGATAGATAGACTTATAGATAGACTTATAGAGTGATAGATAGATTCACTTATGCGAATATGCATAGAATACGGATACACATTTAATGATATCATCGTTTCTGGACCTAATAGCCGCGGCCCGAACTGTCTCGCCAAATTTGTTTCTGGCATCAACACTGAAACCTTTATTTATCAGATATTTAACAACCTCTAAGTGATGAAACTTAACAGCTATGTGCAAAGCTGTCATGCCATTAATGTCTTCAGCATTAAAATCGGCCCTTTTTTCATTTATCAGCAATTTAACTATCTCCAAATTACCAGACCTAGCAGCAGTGTGCAAAATTGTCATTCCTTCATTGTCTTTGGCATTAAAATCGGCCCCTCTTTCATTTATCAGAAATTTAACTATCTCCCATTTACCATACTTAGCAGCCGTGTGCAAAACTGTCATGCCATTAATGTCTTTAAAACTAAAATTGGCCTCTTTTTCATTTATCAGAAATTTAACTATCTCCAAATTACCATACCTAGCAACAGTGTGCAAAATTGTGTTTCCATTATTGTCTGTGTCATTAAAATTGGCCCCTTTTTCATTTATCATAAATTTAACTATCTCCCAGTTACCAAACTCAGCAGCCACGTGCAAAACTGTCATGCCATCAATGTCTTCAGCATTAAAATCGGCCCTTTTTTCATTTATCAACAATTTAACTATCTCCAAATTATCAGACCTAGCAGCAGTGTGCAAAATTGTCATTCCATTATTGTCTTTGGCATTAAAATCGGCCCTTTTTTCATTTATCAGCAATTTAACTATCTCCAAATTACCATACCTAGCAGCAGTGTGCAAAATTGTTATTCCATTATTGTCTTTGGCATTAAAATCGGCCCCTTTTTCATTTATCAGAAATTTAACTATCTCCCATTTACCAAAATCAGCTGCCACGTGCAAAACTGTCATGCCATCAATGTTTTCAGCATTAAAATCGGCCCTTTTTTCATTTATCAGCAATTTAACTATCTTCAAATTACCAGACCTAGCAGCAGTGTGCAAAATTGTCATTCCATTATTGTCTTTGGCATTAAAATCGGCCCTTTTTTCATTTATCAGCAATTTAACTATCTCCAAATTACCATACTTAGCAGCAGTGTGCAAAATTGTCATTCCATTATTGTGTTTGGCATTAAAATCGGCCCCTTTTTCATTTATCAGAAATTTAACTTTCTCCAAATTACCATACTTAACAGCAGTGTGCAAAATTGTCATTCCTTCATTGTCTTTGGCATTAAAATCGGCCCCTTTTTCATTTATCAGAAATTTAACTATCTCCAAATTACCATAACCAGGAGCAGTGTGCAAAATTGTCATTCCTTTATTGTCTTTGGCATTAAAATCGGCCCCTTTTTCATTTATCAGAAATTTAACTATCTCCAAATTACCATACTTAGCAGCCGTGTGCAAAACTGTCCTGCCATTATTGTCTTTGGCATTAAAATCGGCCCCCTTTTCATTTATCAGAAATTTAACTATCTCCAAATTACCATTCTCAGCAGCCGTGTGCAAAACTGTCATGCCATTATTGTCTTTGGCATTAAAATCGGCCCCCTTTTCATTTATCAGAAATTTAACTATCTCCAATTTACCATACCTAGCAGCAGTGTGCAAAATTTTCATTCTGTTAATGTCTTTGGCATTAAAATCGTCCCCTTTTTTATTTATCAGAAATTTAACTATCTCCCAGTTACCAAACTTAGCTGCCATCTGCAAAACTGTCATGCCATCAATGTCTTCAGCATTAAAATCGGCCCCTTTTTCATTTATCAGAAATTTAACTATCTCCAAATTACCATACCTAGCAGCAGTGTGCAAAATTGTCATTCCATTATTGTCTTTGGCATTAAAATCGGCCCTTTTTTCATTTATCAGCAATTTAACTATCTCCAAATTACCATTCTCAGCAGCCGTGTGCAAAACTGTCATGCCATTATTGTCTTTGGCATTAAAATCGGCCCCCTTTTCATTTATCAGAAATTTAACTATCTCCAAATTACCATACATAGCAGCAATGTGCAAAATTGTCGTTCCTTCATAGCCTTTGACAGTAAAATCTGCCCCTTTTTCATTTATCAGAAATTTAACTATCTCCCAGTTACCAGACACAGCTGCCATTCGCAAAACTGTCATGCCAGCAATGTCTTCAGCATTAAAATCGGCCCTTTTTTCATTTATCAGAAATTTAACTATCTCCAAATTACCATACATAGCAGCAGTGTGCAAAATTGTCATTCCATTCATGTCTTGGACATTACAATCGGCCCCTTTTTCATTTATCAGAAATTTTACTATCTCCCAGTTAACAGACTCAGCTGCCGCGTGCAAAACTGTCATGCCATTAATGTCTTCAGCATCAAAATCGGCCCTTTTTTCATTTATCAGAAATTTAACTATCTCCAATTTACCATACCTAGCAGCAGTGTGCAAAATTTTCATTCTGTTAATGTCTTTGGCATTAAAATCGTCCCCTTTTTTATTTATCAGAAATTTAACTATCTCCAAATTACCATACTTAACAGCAGTGTGCAAAATTGTCATTCCTTCATTGTCTTTGGCATTAAAATCGGCCCCTTTTTCATTTATCAGAAATTTAACTATCTCCAAATTACCATAACCAGCAGCAGTGTGCAAAATTGTCATTCCTTCATTGTCTTTGGCATTAAAATCGGCCCCTTTTTCATTTATCAGAAATTTAACTATCTCCAAATTACCATACTTAGCAGCCGTGTGCAAAACTGTCATGCCACTATTGTCGTCAACATTAAGAATTTTATATGGATTATATAAATTATCGAAGACAAAACGGCAGATTCCTTTATTACTTTCCTTTGCTGCTACAAATAGAACGTCCTTATCATAATATTCCTCTTGTAGATGTATATTTGTCAGTTTCTCTTTTAGGAGTTGACTGTTTAAAAATATTCGTATAACTTGATAATCTGTCTTTACTAAAATCTCTTTTAATAAATATTCTTGTTTTTTTGATTTTCTTAGTACATACTGATTCCCTGCTTTCCATTTTGCTATCCAATTTACGAATACTTTAGCAGCAAAGTAGTCTCTAACAGTTGAGTGTATAAATTCAATATTGCTACCATCAGATCTGATAATACCAACTGATAGTAATGTATCTCTAAATGTTTTTAAAGATTGTTTTGGTGCAGATTTAAGGATGAAATATTTAGTTAGAGATGTATGATAATTATCATAAGTTATTTTATCTTGTTCCTGTCTTAGTCGTTCTTTAACTTTTGCTTTTTGAAAATAAATACTATACTTTCTATCAACAAAATTTTCGTATAATTCCCATATGTCATTTCCCACATAACTAAAGTCAGGGCTTTGACCATTAATATCTCGCGTCCATTCTTTAAAATATCTCGTAGAGCCTTCTAACATTAAAAAAAGCTGTAATGGTCTTCCAATGAGCTTCGATACATCGCCTTTAAATACTTCGTGCATTTTACTTAAGAATGCCTTGGCGTATGCCTGCATGCTCGTATTTTCTGTCATTTCATCACTACTGCCAAAGATACTTTGAAACTGCTCACGACTGAAAATTAGACTTAGGCGATTTTTTAAATACTTTTTAATGAATTCGCTTGTTGTTTTATCACAAATTGGGTCAATTTCTATAGCAAATGTTGATGCTACACTCTCTAAAGTCTGCTGATAATGGAGACGAGTAGTAATCCAAAATTTAGCTTTAGTTTTATCTTTCAAACGTTGTAATAATGTGATAACTTTATCTCTATTCACTTCATCTAAAACTTCATCAAATCCATCAAATGTTATTAATAAAGGTATTCCAAAATCCTGCTTTACCAGCGCCATACCTAATAATCTTCTGGCAAAATCATTGCTTATACTTTTATCAACTTGTAATAAAAAATCTGTTATTTTTTGTACTATTTCTGTTGGAACATTAAAATCAATATCCCTTATTGCATCTAAGTGATCTTTTAGATTGATTGTAATCAACCAATGCGATTTAATTATTGACTCTCTTGCGCCAGATTGTAATACATACTGTAACTCGTATAACTTAACCAAAGTAGTAGTTTTGCCAATTCCTGGATCACCAGCGATAATTACCACCTTATCGTCTTTAATTTCAATAATTAAAGCATCTTCTCCTATTAAAGGTTTAGAATTTCTATGGTCTTTACCTCTGTATTTACTCAAATTCTTTAATGAACCATAAGTTTTACACCAAATAAGCTGTTCTTGTTCAAACTTAAGCAAATGAACTGTTTTGGCGTAATTTTGTACAACTAGTTCTTCAAAAATAGTTAGCATATTATGTTGAGAATTTAGGAACTTAATCCTATGATCCCTATAATTTCTTTCAAATTCTATTTGTTCTCTGTTATCACCAAATTGAAGCCATCTTGTGGCCTCCTGTTTGCTTTTGCCACCGATGATAAATATTTCAGAAAGCGTAGGACTTGCTAACTGTTCTTTTACATTTTTCACAATAATTACTTCATTATTAAATCTGTTACCTTTTAAGTAAAAATCAGGATTATAAATTTGTTCTAGCATGAATTTAGATGCACTACCTTCATGTTTTACATTAATCCAATAAATCTTTCTTTCCCGATTGTTCTGACATATTTGTTTAAAATCTTCTTTTTTAAATTGATCACCAGCTACTTGTATTCTATTGTCAATAGCTGTGTCAATATCTTGATTCAATACTGCTATTCGACTTTTGAGATCATTCACTTTTGGTATTTTGCTATTATCTATATCTGCATTTACTAGGTATTCAATTAACTTGTTCTCTTTGACTGTGCTAGGTATCCCACTAATAATGTAAATATCATTTGATTCTTCTGATAATAATTTATCAACCAAAGTTTTCATATTGACTTCGTCAACTAAGTCAGAATATGCTCCTTCTAAATCAGTTGTGCCTAATGGACTACTACCTATCTTGATTACTTTATTGACAATAAGTCCCTCTAACGTTTCGGCATCAATTACTTGTTTTGCATTTTTATCCCACTTACCAATTAATTTCTTCAAATTAATTTTTGCTCCTTGCAGTACTACTTCTCGTTCCAAGAGCTTCTGCTGTGATTCTTCAGTTAGGTCATTTAATGTGAATTTGCGGTCTGTTGCTTCTTTATAACATTTGTTGGTGAACACCCTTTTCATTTCATGAAATTCCTCTATTTTACTTTCTGGTATTATGAATACGACTTTTCTATCTGATTTTTCTTCTAAAAGTGTATTTAAAGCTTTTAAAACATCTGATAATCTTTCCTTATCTGAATCGTAGGGATATCTTATGCATAGCATTTTTCCTGCTGCAGAATAGTATAGGTGGTTGATTTTGTCTCCCTTCTCCATATAAGAATTAAATTTTAAAAAAAGACAATCTCGTATAGGATAATTTCTATTCTCAATTGTTAAGCTTTCATAAATACTTAAAATGCTTAACAACGTGTTCTCTGTTTTTAGAAGAAAAACTTGTTCGTTTGACCTTAGAAAGTTATCAAGATCAATAGGATTTTCAAAATGTATCTCATATTTTATTATATTGTTCATTTCTCCTAAATATTCATTAAGAACTTGTACACTATTCCTTGGCTTAATTAAAAAACTGTTTTCAATGAATTCCTTACATCGATATGCTATTCCTCCTTTTGCTTGATCGGTGTAGTACTCAAAAAGCGACTTGATTTCTTTATTTGTATTAAGCAACCATCTTCTTCCTTCATCATGATATCGTGCAAGTATATGTGGAATACTTACAATTAGTTCAGATTGCTGCTCATCCTCCGGATATGTAAATGCTCTTGCTAGAGTTATGAGCGGACTATCTTCAGTATTACTGTGCATCTCCTTAACTATATCTTTTGTATAATCTTTAATATTCGCCGTTATTGTTTCAAAAGCTCGCTTTTCACAATTTTCTAAATTATTGTCATATGGATTACAATCATTTTTATATAGGATATAGATTGCAAGATGCGTTAACTCTTGAGCTAAAGTACCCAATAGCTTATTTTCTTCTATCTTAGCTGCTAAGTAAATTCTACCGTCTTTATAATCAGTAGTTCCTTTTGTACTTTCTGAAGCAGTAGGATTAATATTGCTAATATTGTCATTATCAAAATCAAAAATTATGTCAAGACAATCTATATATTGTATCACTTTTAGAATTATTGAAACTTCAGGAATAGCATCCAAAGACCTATAAAGTTTCTCGATTAGTTCTTTGTCGACGGGTTTCTCTGATCTTGATTTTGATGTTAGGTAAAGAATATGTCCTTGATCAATTTGAGGAAATTTAGAAATCATTTCTGTTTTTAGAGTATCTTTTTCTCCTTGAGAGAGTTTATTTATGCATTCTTTTTCATCTTCATTTTTAAACATGAATCCAGCGGACTTAAGAAACGCAAAAATTTCGAATCTTTTTTTTTCAATAGCTGTAAACATTGCCGATTGACTTTCACTATTTAAGCAAAGCTTCGATTCGCTAATAGTATCCGTATAAACTTTAATATCCTCTAAATGGTTTTCTTTAATTTGTTCATGTAAAGAATTTCTCTTTCCAACAAATTCTTTAAATTCCTTCTGAACATTTCCTTCATTTAACACAGTTAGATCAAAGTGATTAGGAAAATCTGAATCAGCTTTTAATAATGCAAGTACAATATCAAATTGGTGATTTTCCCAAGCTAAATCTACAGCACTCTTTTTTAATTTATTATGACAATTGATATCAATTCCACATCGAATAAAAAAATCTACGTTATCTTTTTTTCCACTTTTAGCAGCTATTGATAGTAGTGTATTACCTTCTTCGTTAATTTGTTTTAACAATTTGAGTTGTTCTCCTGTAAGAGTAGTTTCTCTTAAAGGTAATTGGAGATTAATTACAGATGCTATATCTTTTACATTTCCATGTGCCGCGGCAACCGGTAATGGTAAATTTACTTTCTGATTGTCAGCAGCATCCATATTTATTGGTTGCCAAATTTGCTGCTGTGACTTAGTTCTATTTATATCACTATGCTGTTGAGTTTTATATGAATCAGTATCGCTACCATCTGCTAAATCCAATGCTGTTTTACCACCTAGTGCAGAAAGAAATTCAACTAAATTCTCATAATTTTTATCACGTGCAACATCTAAAACTGTTTTTCCTCGTGCATTTAGAGCATTTATTTCTGCACCATTCTTTAGACAGTTTCCAATGTCTTGCATAATTTGTTCTTGTGGCAGTTTTTTGCGTATAATAGAAAATAACTCATAATTCTTCAGCCACTGTTCATCTTCATCGCTACTACTTATACTATCGGGATACATTTTAAGAATCTCGATATTTTCATATACTAGTATATGTTGTGCTAAATCTTCTTATTGTTGTTCCTGATTTTCTCATTAAGGATTTACTGGATTATTTCACAAGGAATGTGTATTTCCGAGCTTCTAGTTACCACTCTTGCAACTTTATCGGCATATAATATGATGTAGTATCCTGCTCGTCGGCACCTGTGGGCATGAATAAATATTATTATCATCTTGATCTACGCGATATTTTTTCAAAAACATAGAAACGTAGGAATAAACATGGAAGGAATGCGGTAACTTGAGCAATCAAAATGTTTCATTTTCGACAATGTTTGGGTTGTTACAGCAAAATTAAGGACCTTCAGTAGAATAGAACTTCTAATGTAACACCAATATCGCCACGAAAGTGCTATTTCGAAAATCGTCTGAAGATGTTGCCAAAATCATTCAACCAAAAAGACACAAAAAACTTGTCTCTAAATATTTGGTGCATACAATAGAGATCGATGGATAAAATTTAATTTTATTGCGAAACGAGAGCTTTTTTGTATGTATGATCGCTTATTTACAGGAAAGCTTGCGGTGTAGTATATTAAAAGTTGACGCCTGCGAGTAATAGTAAACAAATAGCCAGCTTTACAGGCTGCTTGGGTAGAGTACTTTGGTACTGACACATTGACGACTACAAAGCAATTGAACCATTTATGAACGAAACTTTGCAACACTCCATGGAGTATATTGACCAGATAATGAGTGTTTCGCTTATGGAGGCCATTGTTGCAATGGTCACTCGTCACGGAGGCACGGGGTAAAATTAAAAATCGAAAAGATCGTCGAGAGAAATGCGGGATCCAAAATGCAACAAAATCAAAATACTGGTCGACTGCTGATGTCAAGGAGCCGATTTCATAAACTGGTTAACGTCAAACGCTGTGCTTGTAACGAAAGTGAACATATTACAACTTAATGTCCAAGAAATGCAGCCAAAGTAACAGAGTCTTGCAGTGGATTGATACGAGCCATGTCAATTTCAAGTCGGATAAGACGGTATCGTTCATATTAGATTCTGGTCATGATTGTTCGTTAATAACATCATGGAAAAGTTAACGAAACAGTTTGAAAGATACCTATCGGTTTTCGAACTGATTCGAATAAAACTCAAATGAAACCAAGTTGTTCGGACGGATTCGAATAATCGAAAGAAACGGCATTGCTGGAATAGAGAAGCGAGCAGTTGGAGAAAAACTGAACACCTCGAAGAGCTCGTAAATATACCTATCGTGAACCATAACAGTATACATGTACAGTTACTCACAAAATTGAAAGTACACCTTTTAAAACGCAATAACTTATTTAAAACTGGACTAAGTGTCTTGAATTTTTTTTAGATGATGGATGGAAGACTAGACGACGACTAAACTGCCTCTTTTTAATTTTGCTATTACTTGGGATGACAAAAAAATTTTACCTTCATTATCTGAGCCTGTAACAAAAATTTAGAAAATGCCTTTCGTAGATCTCCGTAAATTATATGCGTGCTGAAAATTTGATCAAAATCGGTTTAAATATTTAAAACAAAATTGCAGATTTCTTTCAATTTTTGTGATCTTTAATTTGTCGTAACTCATAACAACGTGAACCGATTTCGACAAAAATTTTCAGCATGCATATGTGTAAGTTACCGATATCTACAAAAAGGCATTTTTGACATTTTTGTTACAGGCTCAGATAAAAAAGTTAAACGACGAGAGTTTTTTTTTATTTCTTCTTGCCATTCCAAGTAATAGTAAAATTTAAAAGAAGCATTTCGGTCATCGTCTAGTAGAATAGTTCATCTATCATTTCGTATTCTTCTAATCTAGTGGACTAGTTGATCATTCATCTATCTATCATATAAAAAATCATCATCTAAAAAAAATTCAAGCCACTAGTCCAGTTTTAAAAAAGTTATTGGGTTTTAAAAGGTGTACGCTCAATTTCATGAGTAACTGTACTTACTGAGTGAGTAACTAATATCATTTGAATACCGATATTCTTAATGATATACTAATATTACATCCTATCAAAAGTGTACATTTACGAGTTAGTTGCTTGTAACCTCTCAGTTGTGGACGACGTGTTTACATGTAATAAGGAAATGACAATTTTGCATCTTACAACAAAAATACTTCTCCTACGATTTGGGTTAAAATGCTTGTAAAGCATATTCATAAATTTCGCACAATTTAGAATAATTTTAGAACAACTTGCCGAAAGAAACTGCATCCAGTGTGATCGATAAAAAACGCGTACAAAATTGATCTTAAAAATAGATCGAAGCAGCTTCGCTCCCCAAACAACAATCCAAAAGCCGAAATTCTAAAAAAATACGAAGTTTTGTAAAAACCCAGTATTTTCGACAAAAATGAGGTATTACATGAAAAGTAAAAATGTTAGAAAACTCTAATTGGTTTTGATGATAGAGAAGAGTTTCCCGAATATAAAGTATCTGCGTAGTTTCTCCGCAATATTTTTATATTTTTACGAAAAATTCTTTGTCTAACACGGAAACTCTACCCAGGATCGGCTCCTGTAGACATTTCTGAAGAAGAAACTGCCCTGTAGTAGTGTCGGAACGATTTACATTGCAAACAGGCAACGCGTGCACGACGTTTTATCGCCATGTGCTCCACTGCTCGCTTCTCTCGACTCGGCAGGGCCAAAGCTATGCGTAATCAGCACCGATGGAGGGATCCAATGGGGCACGCAGTTTGTGTAAATAATATTTGAATATTTTTTAGTAGTCCAGTGTTCTGTTCTTGTTTTATATATTTCTTTGGATACACACATACATGAAAGTATTCAACCGCTAGTATAACGTTGACATCTACGCCATATATTGTAAAATTGGAATGCATTGTTGGTTGATGTGTGCCATATTACACCAATATTAACGGATAAATGGGCATTCGAATTTTACAAATTCCTTCAGATGCATTGACAAATTAAGACAACAAATTACATTTACACGTGTATCTTATTCATGATTGTCCATCCCCATAGAGTGGATTCGGTCATACAAGTTGCAACAAAAAAAAAATACATGCTATAAAGAATTATAAAATCGTATAAAATATAGTGTAATAATACAGTGTAATAATAATTAAGAAAAGAAATAAAATTAATCGAATCATATGTTTTGTGCGTGTCCTTTCATTTTGTTTAGGTGTCTCGGAAATTTTACCACCAGAGGCATCCTTCTCGCTAAATCCATCACTATCATGAGTGGAAAAGAGATGAAGAATACAATAACAATGGAACGTTTTTTAATGTCTCGATCAACCTTGGAGTAGAATGAAATAGTAAACAGCGATAAAAGGAATATTGAATATAAACAAATGAAGATAGATCTACCATTTCGGCGACAAGGCGTAACGACTCGTCAGACGTTACTACATTTCCAAAATCAGAATATCAAAGAGGTACCAGTATTCTTTTCGGTTTTCGATAATATGTATATCGGTTTTGGGATTATAACGGTATCGGTATTACGGTAATAATCGATTTCGGAATAGCTTTGCTCGTATAATACCGGTACCAAAAATATAACGGTAAACTGATGAAAGTAAAGGCGAAATAGTAGACTCAAGTATCAAAAAGACTAATTTAAGTATAAGCGCTCAGCAACAAATATGATTAAGGACGATAACAAATGTTAGACGACAGATTAAATGAAAATATGTATAATGTCCAATATATGTATGTAGTGTCACCGTTTGACAAGACACTAACTTGTTCAGATTTAAATAAAAAACGGAAAAACGCGAACATTTTACAAACTGCCATAACATAAGACTAGTAGCAGCAAGAAAAATTTGCACAACAACAAAAGAAAAAGTGAAAGCAAACAGAAATTGCAGAAAAGGAAAAGCAACGAGAACTATTAAAAATTCAAAAAGAAGAAGAAAAGAAAGTTAATTAATAAGTTTGAGTTAGCGTTAGTTCTTTGACACCGCATACATATTTAGATTCGAATATAATTGAGATTAGATCTTTTCTACCCGTCAACCGTTTCTAACTACCGATGCTCGACTGGCGGTTATCATATGTTTATAGAAACACTAGACGAGCGACAAACCCTCGCAGCCGCAACGCGTTGCGGTACACGTACAGGCGAACTCATTGTGGTAGTATCAATTATTTCAGCAAATATTTCAAAAACTAAGGCCGATCGGCAATTATTTTTCAAATAAAAGTTGTTCAGAATCTCGTCCTCTATAATATACTTGTTGGAATTTCAACGATGACCCATCGAACTGTTTTATGGCCCTTTGTGAGGGTGAGCCGTTGGCGACAGAGGCCCAGGTCGGCTCAGACGATAGTCAGTTCAAAAGTAGAAACCAAACCGTGAGGTTGCCACCTCGGGATTTCACCAACACCATATTTTCTGTATCTCTGTAGTTTTGTAATATATCACCATCATTTATATTACTGGATACGCGAATGTTCTGGAGTAGAATTTGTAATTCTGAATAAAGTGCTTTTAAGTATCATTTCATTTTACAACAGGTTATGGGCCCAGAACCCAGTGAATAGTGATTTGAGTGACTCAAGACAGTGCAGAACATTAAGGCTAATACAGAGAAGTTTACAGTTAAAGGAAAGGTAAAGTGAGTCAAAATGGCAAACGGGGTGGAAATAGTTATTTCGGAATTAAAAAGTTAAATGCTGACAATTATTCAGTGTGGTGCTACAAGTTAGAACTCTTGCTGGTTAAAGAAAAACTATTGGATGTGATAAAGAAGGAAAAACCTAATCCAGTGACTATACCGCATGGACTGAAAAGGACGATGAAGCACGTGCTACGATTGGATTACTAGTAGAAGATAGTCAATTACAGCATATAAAGGGTGCAAGTTCAGCGAAGGAAGCATGGCATTCGTTAAAGGAACATCACCAGAAGGCTACATTAACAAGCAAGGTACTGTTGCTAAAGCGGTTATGTAGAACACTGTTGAAAGACAATGGTGATATGGAGGAACACATCACTACAATGGTAAATTACTTCGATGAATTAGCAGCTCTCGGACAAGTATTACCGGACAATGTTATGGCAGCAATGTTACTCGGAAGCCTTCCGGAATCCTATGACAATCTTGTGACAGCGTTGGAAAGTAGGCCCGAAGCTGATCTTACGCTAAAGCTCATGAAAAGTAAATTGATAGAAGAGTACAAGAGGCAAATGGGGCTTAAAGATACAAGACAGGATTCTCAAGATAAGGAAGCAGCGATGAAAACGAAATTTCACCACAGAAATAGTGTATCCCAGAAAACGTGTTATTTTTGTAAGAAATCTGGACATTTTAAAAGTGATTGCATAAAGTATAAGTCATGGAAGCATAAAAGTGAGAAAGCCAATAAAGCTACAGAGAATAAATCTTCCAATGATTACAGTTTTTATGCAATAGCCTCGGATGAAATTTCTGGAAAAGCTTGTCTAGGTGCAAAGGTTAATAAGAAGAATAACTCGTGGATCGTCGATTCCGGCGCAACAAGCTATATGGTGACATCGAAGGTTTTTTTCGACGAACTCGACTCAGGAAGAAAAGGCCACGTGTATCTTGCAGATGAAGGAAAGACAGCGGAGGTGCAAGGGATCGGTTCAGGGGTCATAAAGTGTAGAATAGGCTCAGGCGAGGTTGCCGAAATGAAAATAAGCAACGTGCTGTACGTTCCGACCTTTGGATCTAATTTATTGTCAGTAAAGAAATTAGTCAGAGAAGGATACAAGCTAACCTTCGAAGATGATAACTGTAAGATTGTAAAAAACGGGAAACTACAGGCGACGGCGAAACTTTCACCAGAACTGTACGAAGTAAAAACGGTCGAAAGGGCTTGTGCGGCGAACGGAGTCATAAATACGGGACACACAGAAGATTGTCTGCATACCTGGCATTGACATTTCGGACATCGGGACCCTTCTGCAATTAAGGATTTGGCTGTAAAAGGATTAGCCACAGGCATCAGGATAAAGGACTGTGGACAACGAATAACTTGCGAATGGTGCGTCAAAGGAAAAATGGCACGCATACCTTTTCCAAAGGAATCAAGTACCAAAAGCAATTCAATTCTGGATCTCGTTCACACAGATGTTTGCGGGCCCATGCAGACGGTAACGCCCGGAAATAAAAGGTATATTCTTACAATTATTGACGACTTTTCTAGGTATACACAGATTTATCTCATGAGCCACAAAAATGAAGTAACTGCATGTATTAAGGAGTTTGTGGAAATGATGAAAACACAATATCAAAAGAAGTCAAAAATGATAAGGTCAGACCGAGGAAGGGAATATGTGAATTCAGTTTTACAGAGTTATTTAAAAAAGGAAAGGATAAAGCTACAGTACACAGCTCCCTATTCTCCGCAGCATAACGGAGTTGCAGAGCGAAAAAATAGATCGCTAATCGAAATGGCAAGATGCATGTTGCTCGATGCAAATATGGAGAAGAAGTATTGGGAAGAAGCAGTGAATACCGCAAATTATTTGCAAAATAGACTTCCTACAAAAGCGATTGGAAAAATTCCACATGAGTTATGGTATTCAGAAAGACCAAATGTCGGACATTTGCACACTTTCGGATGTGATGCATATGCACATATCCATAAGGAGCAGAGAAGAAAATTAGACGATAAGGCTGAAAAATTCATGTTTGTCGGATATTCTGAAGAGTCGAAAGCGTTTCGATTGTTAGATATAAAAACAGATCGAATAAAAGTTAGTCGTGATGTAATTTTCTTAGATAAGAGTAATGAAAATAAATTAACTCATGAAGTGCATGATGATGAAGTCATAGTCTTTAATACCGAGAAACACGATGACTAAAATCTAGAAAGCGTGGAAGATGATAGATCTGACAACGAGGAACAATCCAGTACAAATGCGAGTGAAGACAGCGAACACGGAACCCCTTTAAGAAATGAAGAAACGAGACCCGAACAATGCAGACGATCTGAAAGGTCAAATAAAGGTGTGCCACCGGACAGGTACATGGTTTTTTCACACATGGTTATGGATGAAGGAAGGGAACCCAGAAACATAAGGGAAACGTTATCAGGACCCGATAAAGACAACTGGAAGATAGCTATGGACGAAGAAATAGACTCTTTGAAAGAAAACTGCACGTGGGACATTGTACCCAAACCAAAGGATAGAGACGTGGTCACTTGTAAGTGGGTCTTTAAATTAAAACGAAATGCGGATGGTAGCATTGGGAGATACAAAGCTAGGCTTGTCGCTCGAGATTTTTCTCAAAAGTATGGGATGGACTATGACGAAGTTTTTGCACCCGTAGTACGGCAAACGACTTTTAGAACCTTCTTAGCGCTGGCAGGTCAGAAAGGTATGTCCGTGAAGCATTTCGATGCGAAAACAGCGTTTCTCAATGGGACACTCAAGGAGACCATTTATATGCAGCAACCCGAAGGATACATCATACCAGGTAAAGAAGATCATGCTTGCAAATTGAAAAAGGGCATTTATGGTTTGAAGCAAGTTGCTAGAGTTTGGAATGATAAGATAAACGAATTACTAAAGAAATATGGTTTTGAACAAAGTTCAACAGATCCGTGTTTATATATAAAGATTGCTGAAGGGAAACAAATTTATCTCATTATTTATGTAGATGATATTTTAATTGCTGCAAAGGACATAGATAAAATTGATAAAGTGGCTGATTTTTTGAAGAAACATTTTCAGCTTAGTGATCTTGGACTATTAAAGCAATATTTAGGTATGGAAATCAGAAAAAATGAAGATGGTTTTTTCTGTATAAAGCAAGAAGAGTACATCAAGAAAATTGTATGCAGATTTGGATTACAAGATGCAAAACCTTCTAGTATACCATTAAATCAAGGCTATGGAAAATATAGAGATGACGGATTGCCAATGCCAGAAAATTCCAAATATCAACAGTTGATCGGTGCATTATTATATCTAGCTGTAAATACAAGACCAGATATATCAGCAAGCATTGCAATTTTAAGTCAACATAATAAGCGACCTACAACAGTTGATTGGGTGGAAGCGAAAAGTGTTGTCCGTTAACTGAAAGGAACAATAGGTCATGAATTAAGACTTGGTAAAAGAAATAGCAAAAAGGAATTGATTGGCTTTGCAGATGCTGATTGGGCACAAAACAAAGTTGATAGGAAATCCAACAGCAGGTATTTATTCCAATTTTGCAGAGCATCAATATGTTGGAGTTGCAGAAAGCAAACGAGTGTCGCATTATCTTCGACAGAGGCGGAGTATGTTGCTCTAGCTGAGGCGACACAGGAAGGAGTGTGGCTAAATCGACTGCTGGAAGATTTTGGAGAAAACATCCAGGAGAAAATGATTATTTATGAAGATAATCAGAGTTGTCTTACACTCGTGGACAACAATAAATTCAGTAACAGGACAAAACACATAGACACAAAGTTTCACTATATAAAGGATTTAAAGGATCAAGGGATGGTGGATTATAGATACTGTCCTACGGATCAAATGTCGGCTGACATGTTTACAAAACCATTGGGAAAAATAAAGTTAAAATGTATGGCCGAGAAGTGTGGATTGACTAATAAATAAATTAGTTTCAGTGTCATCATCGTTGAGGAAGGGTTTTGGAATTTCAACGATGACCCATCGAACTGTTTTATGGCCCTTTGTGAGGGTGAGCCGTTGGCGACAGAGGCCCAGAGGTCGGCTCAGACGATAGTCAGTTCAAAAGTAGAAACCAAACCGTGAGGTTGCCACCTCGGGATTTCACCAACACCATATTTTCTGTATCTCTGTAGTTTTGTAATATATCACCATCATTTATTTTACTGGATACGCGAATGTTCTGGAGTAGAATTTGTAATTCTGAATAAAGTGCTTTTAAGTATCATTTCATTTTACAACAATACTGAAATATGATCGTCGTTGGTTAAGGCATTCTGTAGTTTTTATAATTTTTTTTGTTAAAAAAATAGCAATAGCACATTTTTTGAAAAAACTGGTAAAAATAAGAACATTTAGGGCAAAGTCACTAAACTGCAGATTTATCCAAAAAGCGTAGGATAGCGTTAGTTTTTTTGCGTGATATTGACAATATATTCTTCCTCAAATACACGCGCGAAATCGCTAAGTACGTATGTGAGGTACGATGTAAGGCGCGAATAAAATTGACTGCACGAGAAACTACTTTTAAAGACACGAATGCGAACAGACTGCTTCCGCGTGCGGAGGAACAGTCGCTGTACGCATTGAAGCGTACTCGCGATTTCCTAACTTTCCGGACGCGACAAACAAGAGCGTGAAGCGGTTCGTGCTCACACCAACTTTCCCAGCCACCTCACGAAAAGAAAATCACAAAAAATAACGAAGAGCGACTTACCACGGATCCAGCAGATCGTCAGCTTTCAATAATACACGGGTTTTTTCTGAAACGCTTCTCTTCACTACTCTTCTCGCTCACGATACACAATAAGTAACGAGTCGTTCAGCGACTTATGCTCGAATGACAGCAGGGAGCCTCGACTCTACAGTCAATTTTTCAAGCACTGTCTTGATTGTCACTTGGAATTAGCTGCGAACTTGAACGAACTAAAATTCAATATGGCGGTTTAGAAGCGGTAATTCAAATTCTGGATTCTAGAGCCAGAATCAGGGGTGGTGAAGATTTGAAATAATTTGACAAAACGTAGTAAAATTGAAATATTTGCATAAGTAAATACTATTTCGTTTAATGCTTAAATGAAATACTATTTGGAATGAATTTCGTTAAATATTTAAAACATCAGAAAATGCTATTTAATACTTATACTTAGATTCAAATGTAGAAAATAAAGAACTGAAAATTAGACACGAAAATTTAAAAATTAAACATATTTCGCAACTGTCACACGCTATCTTCTATTCGAATAAATAAATAAATTTCTTGCAGGTGTGTAGTACATGTTTACATGCAGTTCTTGTGTTGTGTTTTAGTACATGGTACTATAAAAAGCTGAAGGATACAATTCTTGTCTGCAATACTATTGCAATACCATTATTCTAAATACTGTTTGATGAAATATTATTTTTCTATATTTTAATAAAATACTTATTTCACGATACTATTACAATATGTAACTACACACATGAGAAAACAAATATATTTACATTTTATTAAGGGGTTAGGATAGTCACGTGACTTTACGGATTCAGCAGATCGGGATCTGCTGTACAGATTTCGTTACAAAAATGATATTATAACCGGCGTTTTCTATTAGGAATGTAAAAGAAACTCAAATCAAATTGAACAATTGGAGATATTGCAATGAAATTTTCACTAAAAATAATAAAAAAAATAATTATTTTAATGGCGAGTTCGGCTGGCGCGAAGCGGCCCAGCCAACGAGCGCACAAAGCCCAGTTTCGCTCATTGGCTCGACCGTCTCTCACCAGCTGATCTCGTCATTCATTGGTCACTGTTTTTCGTTAATAACTCGTAAACAAAGCCGCGGATCGCATTTTTGCTAAGGAGAAAGTTATTTCAAATGGCCCCAGGAATCTCCCTTTTCCGAATTGCGATTCATTTTTGGGACACTCTATATATTTCGAGTCATGTATCTTCAAAGGGATACGACGACGAATTTTTCTGGGATTAGGACACGTATGGACATTTCCACTACTGTTATTCAAGAAGATTTGGGTATATAAAGAGCCCAACCGCGACTAAAACTGGGCCCAGTTTCAAGTCAATTACTGACGAAGAGGAATGTTAGCGAGATTGAGTCTGATTCTCTTTCGAGCATTTCAACCGAATGCATACGTATATCGTTGCAAGGTTATAAGCCCCCGCCAGCGTGACTTATCAGTGCGATAAACTGGAACCGCGATCTTGTATTGAACTAAAAAGCTTGTAATATATTATCTGTTACCAGTCAATTTGAATGTAAAATTCATTTATTCCATTTTCTGATTCGAAGCAGTAGTTGGTACAAACCCACAGAGATATACCTTTACCGCTCGAGGTATATCTTTAATTTTTCTTGTAAAAAGATACAAGGCAACTAAACCCCCAATCCCTATAGCGACGATCCGCGTTGACATTACATTACATCGGCTAGTTCACGTTTCCCCCTTATCAAAACTCCAAAATCGCGTAACACCTCCATTCGACGTATATTCGACGAGCCTATACGTTTGACGGAGAGTGTGAAAAAACAGTTTATTGTATTTTTTCCATTGCATTGACACTTTACCGAATTCCTGGTTGGAAATTACAGAAAGTAATATTAAAATTTCATGGAATAAAATTACTGATCCTGCTAGTCCTCCCATTCAGTCAGACATGTCAGTGCTTGAACCAGATTTGAGCTACACATAGTAAGTGTTATCACAAGAGAGCAATACACCCTAGCAATTGTGTTTTACACAATTTTTATTGAACTGCGAGGGAGAAGAAAGGAGGGACGAAAATGAAGAGACAGAAGTAGAAACGGAAAGACTTCAGGAAGAACCGTATGAGAACAATAAATTACGTATGGTTACATTGCCACATAGTGCAAGAGAATCACCTCACATGCAATACATGGTGAAGGCATTAAAATTGTATTTCTTGGGCAAGGAAAATTAAATAAGTAAGTACGTATTCATACAACGGTAAAAATTTGCAGCCGATTTGAATATGAATTATTTATAAATCAATCTTTTTTACATTTGTATTTGTTATTAGGAAATAGAGGAAAACCATCACAGTAGGCCACGATACTACACGATTCCAAGGATGATACGCCATAAAACATTCAATATAGAATATAAATTTTCACAATAAATATTAAATAAATAAATGTAATCGAAGTTATATTGTGTTTGATTTTATTTAAATCAGAAATATTTGTCCAAACTATATCATGTTTGGTCCCAATTTAATAAGAAAACTATCAGCAATATGTTAAAAAAAAACATTTTTAAAACCTTAAAATTAAAAAAATTATGTCATTGAATTATGACCTGCTTCCGGGAATTTGATAAATTAGAATCGGAAATTAAATTGGAATTAAATTGGAATCGATATGTGGCGGCTACCTCCAGACCTGCCAGCAGAGGGCTCCTCTTCCCGCTAGTAGGCGATCCGCCTCGATCCGTATATATACACCGAGACTTCGTCCTACCCTTACGTCTAAGGCAAGGGCCCGCTAGGATAGCCTTACTGATGAGTCCTCTATAGCGGGCCCCGGACGAAACGTCTCCCCACTCCTTTCCCTTCACGACCAAAAACACGAACACTCGAACCGCCGCCAAAGATAAATTACAGGGTCGTAGCAATATCACAGTGCAAATCTCAGAGTACTAAAATTCGGCAATTCCCGGAGAAATTACCGTCGAGATTCCCGTTTCCCCTATTTTTTTTTTAATCGAGTTAATTTTTTTTTATTATTTGTGGGGTAGAAACTAATGGCCACGTGTGTCAGTATCGTGCGGCCACGTTCTCCATTGATGTAAAGCTTTCATTTCCGCTTTCGTCATTTCCTTCTTCTTTCACGTTCTCTGTTTTTTCTTCCGTCATGTTCCTAGTATCTTTTTGTATTTCTGTTCTTTTAGTTGTATTGCTTCTGTGTTGGCTTTCATTTTCCTTCTTTTTTCTTTACTCTTTTCTTCCTTTTGTGTTCTCCTATTAGCGCATTGTCTAATTTATTTCCTTAGCTTATTGTCCATCTCTCTTGCTTGTTTCTCCAGTCACCTTTCCCAAATTATTTCTCCTTTTTCTTTCCGTATTACTTCTTATATGTTCATCCTTGTTCTTTCCATACCTTCCAGTCTTTGTGTTACCGCATTCTTGATTTTTTCTTTTCTATCTTGACTGGGTAGACTATTTTGTGTTCTATTTTTATTGTGTGATGATTTGTTGCTTCCACAATCCGATGAGATGGCCAATGATTCCTCTGATTTATTTTTATTTCTGTTTCATCCTCATCCCAACGGCTTCTGGTAGTTGTGTTCCCTTTCTGTAATCTCTTTCTTTTGGTTTTCCTGTATTTTATTATTATATTATATTTAGGTTGAAGGGTTTTTATGTAAAACTCATAACTATAGGTCTTTCTTGGATTTTGTTTTTTATTTCTTCCAGTTTGTTTATCCAGGTTCTATTGCCCTTCCTGTTCTCCATTTCTGTTTTGTGACTTTGTTCTTTTATCTTCTTTATCAATATATTCTTGTTTATACTTATAATTTACTATAATTTCTTTTTTAGTTTTTCCATGATGTCATGCTCTTTTACGGTTCTCAATATTTCTTCTTCTTCTCAATATTTTATCTTTTGTCTTCCCTTTGCCTATTCTTGCTACTTCAACTTGTACTTCTTTCTCTTCTTCTTGTATATTTTTTCAGTGCGGATTCAATCTATATTGTACTCGTCTTTCCCTTTCTCCTACTCTATTGACATTCTCTATGCTCTTTTCGTCTTTCTCTGTTTTCTATTTTCTTTCCATGACTCTTCTTCTTTGTTTGTATTCCATGACATCGTCTGTCTAGTTAGTCTTTTCCACTTTGATCGTCTTTTTTTCTGTGATCCTAATTTTGGGAATTTATCTTTATCCAACCTGCCTTCTAGAGCCAACTCGTTAGTGGCCATTTTTCTTGACTCTATAACGGACTTGTATTTATAGGCCACTATTTTGTTGATCGTATACTCTATCTGGTAGATAACGCTGGGCTTATGACCGTATCTTAGGCATTTGTAGCATATATTGATGTCTTTATTGTATATGGCTTTACATCTAATGCGAATAATCCTTGGCAAATAAGTAGTTTTTTTGGGAGTGAATATCTCTCGACCTTTATTAAGAGTTTGTACATGTTTTTCCCACACGTATTCCTCCTGTCTCTTAATCCTTTTCGTAAGTCTTTCAACCGCGAAGTTCCTTTGGCCAGGTTTCATGTCATCCACCAGCTAAGAGATGAGCCCATTCCAATCCACAATTTTCTGTTTATTATCTCCCCTCGTAGTCTCGGTCCCTTCCTGTTTTATCTTTTTGTCTTTGTTCGTTTCAACTTCTACTATTGTTTCCGCGGCTAAAGTTTCTTCTTCTTCTATATTTGTACTAGTATCGTTAGTCGTTAAGGGCCTCTCTCCCCTTGCATATTCTTGTTATTACTTCTTCTCCCTCTTGAGGTTCCTCCTCCAATCTCATCCTTTTGTTTGTCTTCCTGTTCGTTCTATTGGCCCTTCCATTATTTCCTATAGTTGCACGTCTCCCTGTTCTGTGTTCTAGCTCTGATTGGTCTTCGACCATTCTTTCCGCAGATTTGGTTCAGTACTAGCATACCTCTGGGTTTCATTCTCTCCCGGTAGGGGCTACCATGCTCGGTCTGTTCGGCTTCTACCGGCTGCTTCATGCGTTTACTTTTTTCATGATAGTGAGCTTAGGGAATATCCCTAACCTCATATACCCAAGTTTAATCGATTCAACATAGTTTCTACATTTTTAATCACAATTAAACCCCACTCGTTACAAATCCAATCACGCGTTACCCGTGTTCTACCGGATGTGCTATCGTACCATAACATTTTCTACAGAGTCGGTAATTCAGACCCTGAAACCAGAAAAAAGCATGGCATGCAATGTCTGTACGGATCATAAGTTTGTGAATATACTAATACACAAAAAATGAAAATATTCCGGAAGGAAGTTTATATCAAAAAGATATAATTTATTTATTAAATGTATGTATATTCATGAAGAATAGACAACAAGAAAAGACGAATTGTCTTATATATTAATTGTATTCGAAACTTTTGCAATAGAAAGTAAAGCAGGACTGAATTGTTATATTAAAAGTTAAAAAAATATAAAGAAATAAACTTGCAAGCGTAAGATGTGTTTCAAATAATTAAAGATTATATTATAGTCGTTTAATTTTTCATTCGGAAATATTTATGGGCAAAGGGTTACCATTCACATTCCATTTGTAGCAGATGGTTAGCTTTATAAGCGTATAGAGAGCGTCACTTGACTGTTCTATCTTCTTTAAAAGTTGGCTTATCTTTTCTTCCATTTTTCTCGGAATAAACATAAAGAAGGATATCAATAGCTTTTAGCTAGTTACTAAATTCATTCTCCAATCATTTTTGCATTACTGTAAAAATTTCGTTACAAATTTATTTTACCATTAAGCTCATATTTATTCGCGTATAATTATGTTTATTTAAATGTAACATCTTCCTACGTTACAAATTTATTTTAAATATATTTTTATATATTGTTTTATATGTTTTATAGCTCAAAATATTTTTAAATTACAGCCTTCATTATTCTTGACTTTAAATATTTATATTTATACGAGTTTACTCAAGCAAAAAATATTATACAATTGAATATGCCGTATTTTATAATTAAAGATACCTAAAAGCTTCTCCCCGTGACTGACATATTAATTTAAATACTTTCCATAAAGTTAGTTATTTTTACTAGTTTTTGTTCTGGTATTCTTTCCGAAGTATTTATCTCAATTTCAGAAAGTTGTCTTTTATATACGTAATTTGAGGAAATTAATGTAACCGCATACAATTAGTAGTATTGGGAGTAATAGAAATTTGGGGGTTTCCAGACAGATTTGTAAATAATTTTGGGATTTATTATTTACAATTTTCGTGTAAATGTCAATAATTACGGCGCTCCTTTTGGACAACGTCGCGAATTATATCATTATTTATTGAACCGATGAAAAATCAGATCGACAAATATAAATTTTTCTTGGAATAATTCAAAGAAAAATAATAAAATATGAAACGTACGGAGTTTCGTTCAGTCACGCCACTAATATTCAAGGTCCTTATTGATTCCGGGTGATCATGTTGGGCGCGACGAGATCGCCACAGATGATTTTGTTTTATCGAGAAATGATTCGTCGCTCACGGAACTATCTCGAATTCGCATCTCGACAGCAGAACTCGATTCGATCGCATTACACGCCACTATTTTTATCATCGGCGATCTTGACATCGACACAGATCGGATCCGTTATGGTCGCGCTTTGTTTTTCAAAGAATTTTCACGTTTTTTGATCGGATTATTATTCATCATTCTATGAGTTGCGTCGTTTTTAACACTAGCATTCAGTGTAAAATAATAATGCTTATAATTATTATTAATTATTCATGTATTAACTTTCAATTATGTTATTCGCACAGTAAGTGCAATTTGTTATAATTATTAAACAATAAGTGGTAGGACAAAAATTTTGTGTGAAATGTCACTGCGATAAACAGATCTTTTTATCTTCAATTTTTCAAGCTCGTATTTCATTAGTTGCCTCGAGGACATTTCAAGAAGATACGTCATTTTAGACATAGATTTAGTTGCTTCAAGATCATTTCAAGGACTTGAATTTGTTCTTTTTTGTAATTTCACAAGTTAAATATGTATTCATAAGAAAACTTTATGAATGAATTTCATAACACGAATATCAAAATAAAAATAGGCATTCCATTAAAAAAAATGAATTTAAATAAGACTTTAATAAAACAAACAAAAGTCTGTTTTAAATATTTTAGTATTTCGTTACATTTTACATTACTGATCATTTTCCTGAAATTGTCGCTTAAAAATTATAATAAAATAATCTGGTTGCTGATAACCTAAAGGATGAAACAACTTTAAATAAATTTATAAAACGAAAATAAACAATTAAGTTTTGCTGGCAACTGAATATTAAAAATAAAAATTAGGATATTCCTGAAATACTCACATCTTGTTATCTTTTCCAAAGTACCAATTTCGTTTACAGTAAAATTTAATGTAGTATTTGTTCATTTAATCTTCTATTATATACAGGGTGGGACAAAAACTACGTACGTCTTGAATATTTGCATTATTTGTAATATTATTAAGAAGCTTGCGTGATACAAATAGGATCATATTTTAATTATTAGAACCTATTGCGGGCATTTGTTGTGTAGATGAGTATATTTAGGGTAAATTCGGGTGAGTCCAATTACTTTTTGAACAAAGTATCGTATTGCGACCAACAAATAAGCTTGGCCTCATTGTCAAAGGTTAAAATGGTTGAAGTGGATTAACTTAAGATTGATGAAGTATATTGACCCGGAGTATAAATATCGTTATTCCATTATACATTTTATAACAATTAAATGAAATTTCTACCTACTTATTAAGCATCTGAAATAATGCATTTTGAACCGTCATTTTCAATGTGGTTATTTAAAAATGAATATAACACCGTGCCATTTGAGATAACGGCAATTTCAAATAATTGATTATTACGTTATCTTTTTTATTTTTATCTTTTTCTTTTTTCTTTTTATAACAACATATCACGCACAGGACAAATCTACTTTTATTTTTTGAACTTGTTATATTTGAGCCGTATATTTTGAAAGTGGTATAAGACACTTTGTTTTTAAGTCGATATATTTAAGGGTTTGCGTTTTAACACGTTTAAAAATATGGATGCTAACTTTCAAGAAGATTTACTTATATTTGTTATCTCAGGATACTGATATTTTTCTTAGTATAAATAATTGCGTATTTTACTGAAGTGATGTTTTGGAAGGACAGTGATTTACTAAAATTGTTGAATTAATTACACATATATGTGCCGTTTATTTTGAAAGTGGCATAAGTCACTTTTCTTTCAATTGTAATTAGTGTTACCATTAACACGATTTTTTTGAAAAAGTGACTCATGCCACTTTCAAAATAAACGGCTCATATAGTAATAATTTATACCATGAATATATTTAATATAAAGGTTTGATTGAAGTATTTCCTTTTTTAATATTCATAAAATACAAAAATAATTAGTACATTTTGAAACATAAGTATAAGTAATTTATATGAAAATACATCAGTTCGATTTAATTTTCGTCATCAATAGGAGTGATTAAGTCCTCGGAAATCGTGTTTTGTTTCAAATTTTTAAAATAACTGTGGTATATTGGGGGTATATAATTAAGCAAGTCCATCATGTCTTTGTATTTTGCTGAAGAAACAGGACGAGATCCAGCGTATAACGGATCTATTTCTATTTGTGAATAACGCCTAGGTCTTCCTCTTTTTGGTGACAAATCCAAAGTTAGAAATTCATCTTTTTCATCTATAGGGAATATCATGGTAAAATCGTATCCATTGAATTTTTAGCCAATTAACTTCGTTTTGGAAAAAATAAAATTAAAAAAATTAAAAAACTAAAATTAAAATTCTATAAAATAAAATTTTTTTCGTTTTTAACTTATAAAAATAAGTCCAGTGATCACAACTTTTTTAAAAATACTGAAGATAATTCAAAACAATACTTCACACACACTTATCACACGTTTCTATTTCTTTTACACTAAGCCCCGCAATTAATTTCCTGAGTACAGCGACTTGATTGCAAATTTAAAAAAAATGAAAAGATACCGTTCAATTGTAATTAGTGTTACCATTAACTCGATTTTTTTGAAAAAGTGACTTATGCCACTTTCAAAATAAACGGCTCATTTCAAGGTAAACGTAGATTAATACTGGCCGAACAACTAGCAAATGCGTTATTGTTGAGCACCACAGTTACTGTGACGTCTGTTCTAAGTTAGTAGTCCGAGAAAAGTTGAAATATATATATAGTTCAAGTGTAGTTGTTCACAATAACTGTGCTATGCAATATACTAGCTAATTATGATACTGCACATTTTATGCATTTATGATAAAAAAGCAAGAGTTAAAAAGCAATGAGAGAACGAAGAATTCGTTCGATCATTCATTTCAAACTGAAAACTTTTCAAAACATTAGCTACTTATTAGACTGCAGTTTTTATGCAGTTATTATGGAAATCAGGAGATGGAATTATAAAAACTAGAACAATTAAAAGGGTAACAGAATATGAACGTATTATTTTCAATTTATTAAAACTGTCAAGTGAAGATAGAAATTTGAACGTTGATTGTTGGAAACTAATTTCTATCTTCGTGTAAAGATCGCACAAACTTTCAAAACACCTTTCACGATATTATCTAACTATTAGATTGTCTATTTCAGGACTCGGAATTAACCAGCACGCAACATTCAGGTCGCGAGGGCTACGCCTTCTGACTCCCATCGCGCCCATCTACGCCTTCCGTCTCCCACCATTGTGGTCGCCTCTTTCGGCACGGATCACCTCATTTTATTTAGGCGATTATCGGGCGATCATTTCATTTATTTAGGCGATTATCAGGAAGCAAGACATGCGACGGAACTCGGAAAGCGTAGCCGTCGCGGTCATCATGTTGCGTGCAGGTTAATTCCGAGCCCTGGTTTTATGCGTTCATGATAAAAAGCGAGAGTTAACATTTCTCCAAGTCGAGTAATTGAAACGGTATAAGGAAATAAACATATTCTTTCCAACTAAACAGACGTATTAAACAAAAGGAAAGTAATTTGACTCTTGATTCTTGCAATTGCTGCAATAAATGCAAATTTTAGGATAATCAAAATTTCAGATATATCGTCAGTTGGACTTCTAGAACGTGCTCGATCTTCGAAACAAAAATTTCCTTTAGGAAATCGATTAAACATATTGCTGTCTGATTGATAGACGGATCGGCTGTCTCGCGCCAGCTGATCTCGCCTCTCATTGGTCACTCGTTTCCCTGAATAACTCGTAAACAAAGCCGCGGATTGCATTTTCGCTAAGGAAAAAGTTGCTTCAAATGATCCCAGTACCCCCCTCCCCCCATTTCCGGATTGTAAGACATTTTTGAGACATCTTGTATACCTAAATGTGTTTGTTGAATGGTTAAGTTTTTCGACTACGATATGCTCCGCTGGGGTTCGAATCCCATTGGAGAGAATTTCTTTTCCATAAATCACACTTTATTTTTCCAATTTCATATTACATATTTTATTCGCGTGATTTTAAAAATATTGTTTTAATGTTTTAGAAATATTTTGTTTTATATTTGAAAAATATATATTTAAGTCAAAATGCACACAAAAATAGTTTAGTATACATCCATTATACTAGAATTTTATGATGCGATAATTACTATCGTTAAGAAAAAGCGGACTTCTTAGAAGCATCTCAGATGGCTAGGCACTTCCCTAATCTTGGTAACTCGAATTTAATCTTCGTTCTAATGTTTATCAAATAATTCACGAAAAGTGAAGATATCACAGTGGAGACTCCCTTATCCGAATATTTATTTTGACAATAGTCCGGTGTCCAAATGTTCTATTATCTAATTATTGCATTATTTAGATACATTGTAGCTTAATAGAAAAGTTGGATGAAATTATTTGATAACAGAATGTTTCGGTATCAGGATATTATAAAAATAAACTTTCGGATAAGGGTTTAGTAATTATAGTACTTCTGCAGGTATTATTCCGTCTTCGGTCTGAAGTACTTCAGACCGGTAAGAATTGGTGTGGGGGCCAATCTAGTATTCGAAATGGATTTTGGTAATAGTTTAGCGGCATTCCAGCAAAGCTACTCCACTTTCAATAGATGACAAAGCAGCAATTTGCTACGGTCGTAGTGAGTCACGGAATCGATCCATCGACGTGCAGTTTTCATCGTCGTTGACTGGCACTTCGTGTCCACTTTCTTCAGCAGTATCTTCGCGCGATAAAATAATTTATCGTTTCATTCGCACGAAATTGAAAACAATCCTGACAAATATCACCTCGCGCGCACCAATTCCATCGGTTCGAATATTTCGCGGAAGCGAATCTTCGAACAATATATAGTGGACCATAAAAGTGTTCGCACACGTTATGAAACGTAATGACTTTTTTAAAACTCAACTAAATGACTTGAATTTTTTTTAAATGATAGAGGGACTAGTATACTGGACGATGAATAAAATGCCTCGTTATAGACTCTGATAAAAAAGTTAAAAAACGAGACTTTTTAAATTATTTTTGTTATTCCAAGTAATAGTAAAATTTCAAAAAAACATTTTGACCAGTTTTAAAAAAGTAAATCTACGATTCTTTCGTGTCATCGAAAATGTACACTCCCCTCCAAAAGTATGTTAGGACACTCACAGAAAATTGAATAAATCCGAGAAATCGACAGAAAATTTTTATAATTCTTTCAATCTATTTCATAGTTATTTAATTGTATAGTTGTTTAGTTATATAGTTTATAGTTGTATGAAACTGTAACAAGGACATATATATGTTTGTTTACATTCGAATAAGAATAATGTCAATTTTCTAAAAGAAAATTAAATTTCCTTCCCGCCGATATGTCCAACGCGTTTTTTAAATTATTTCTTGGACTAATTTCGGCATCCGTTTCATCAGTCTGTCCATTATTTCTGATTCTATTTAGTTCCATGCATGTTGCAGTATGTTCCACATATTTTTAAACTAATCGTACAAGTGACAAACACTTCCAACGATGCTACAGAACTTGATGCTAAACGCAAAACATAATTGAAGACACAGAATGAGAAATTATAATTGACGCTAGATCAACCGATGGCCTAATACTTTTGCAGGGGGATGTACGCGCGTCGGATTTGATTCGAAGATTAGCAGAGCCACGGTAAAATGGAAACACTGGAACTTACTACCCGGCGCGGTCACTTAAGGCTGATCGATTATGTGGAAGTATGTATCACTGGGACGGTTTCTCGTCCTTGAGAGTAGGAAATGAAATATTCGTAGACTATGATCTAACTTTTGCGCGGATGTTCAACTAGCAAGGATAGTATGGATCGCGAGAAAGGTAGGCCGCCCCGATTCGGTCGAGGAATTTCGTCATTAGGGCGCCATCAAAGTCAGCGAGTTGTTATAGCCCCTTGGGAGAGCCATTGCGTGTATCACACGTGTCTCTAATCATAACATGAACGAAACCGAACGACTACGTATGCTTGTTACACACATTATTATTCGGACGCGGCACTGCCTTTCCGTCCGTTGCTTTCCCTCCAATTGTTCGACAACGTTGTGACAATTTGTAGCTTTTCACGAACACGGAATTCATTTGCTCTAAACAGTCGCGTTTCACGGTGGAACAGATCGTGAACGCAGAAACTGTTGCGTTTACGCGTTACACTGGTACAAATGTACCCATTACCGCAGTATTTTTTCCTAACGAGTTTAAAATACGTCATAACAAAATTTTATTAAAAAAATTAACCTTAATAGATTCGTACGAATCAACGAGAACGTATTCTCCGGTTCAAGCAAAATAAATTGTCGATCATTTACATATTTTTAAGATTTATATATTTTTAAGATTTATATATTTTTAAGATTTACATATTTTAGAAACATTCTTCACGAAAGGTAGAAATAAGACGTGATTTCTTCTGTTTCGATCACTGAAGAACTGTTGTTGAAATCATTTTATATTCTGTTTATCGTTTTAAATTGTATAGGAGAAAGATATTATTGTTACAATAATATCAATAATTAATAAAATTATTAATATTATATTAATTATATATATATATATTATATTATATAAAATATATATATATATATATATATATATATATATATATATATATATATATATATTAATATTAATTATATATATTCGAATATACAGGGTGTCCCAAAAATGTTTCGCAACGGATGATTCCTGAGTTCATTTGAAGTAACTTTTTCCTTCGCGAAAATGCAATCCGCAACTTCGTTTACGAGTTATTAACGAAAAACACTGACCAATGAGAGGCGAGATCAGTTGACGCATGGCGGACGAGCCAACGAGCGGACGAAGCTCGGCTGCCACGCGCCAGCTGATCTCGCCTCTCATTTATTACTGTTTTCCCTAAATAACTCGTGAACAAAAGCCGTGGATTGTATTTGCGCCGAGGAAAAAGTTACTTCAATTGACCTCAGGAACCTCTTATTTCTCGATTTTGAGTAACTTTTGGGACACTCTGTATATTTGTGCATTCTGCATTGAAACAGTGTGTACTGGACTGTAGTTTCGTACTATTTTAAAGTTACTCGTGACGATAGCCGAAACGAAACAAGTTGTACGTTGGAGTATAGTAGGAGACCCAGCAGTAACTTGAACTCGTAGTTGCGAATGAACATTGTGTACAGAGTCTCGTTGGTTCCGCGATACATGCGACTCGAATAGCGACTCTGTGACGTCATTAAACAGTCCCACGCTTGAATATATGTGCCAATTACTGTCAGTGTTCCTGTAACTGCCACTTTAATTATTTTATTTAATAGTGAACTGATGCTTGGGAAATCGTAAAAAAGAACAATTTTATTATTAAACATGGACCCTGTTTTAGGTGATAACAGGAAAACATTGCATACTTATATTTATAAATTAATAATATTGAAAGGTGAAAGCGTGTCAACAATGCGACTGGCGTGGTAGTGCAAAATGGGTAGTAATTTTACTGTTTATCTCATATCTGCAGCAATAAATAAATTACTAATATTTTTAAGAGTCATTTTAATAATATAAACGAGTAAAAGTGCCTCGGTCACTCAAATTTGTCCTGTTTGAAATTTTTTTGTTTGTACTTATGGATACGATGATTTTTTAAACGACGGTTGTAGGCACATTGCACTTCTCTACAGATTTTCGATTAACTAGCAATTAACAGATACTATTTATTATATAAACAAAGTTTCTATAGTGAAAGTATTATTATGCACTGTTATGCTGTAAATTCGAGTGATTTTTAGATTCAACAAGTTCCAAAAATATTAACTAGATTTAATTGTATTTACTTAATACTTTACCACACAAAAAGTATTCGTACTCTAAATTTTCCATTTTTAGCTCTTAATATAATAAGTAATTTTCAAATATTTCATTGTTTCAAATTTTCATTTCATTTCAATTCATTGTTCAACTATCCATTTAATAATTATTGTGAAATGTTTAGATATCTATTTAATAGTTTTCTTAACTGTTCATATGTATGTCCTGTTAACAATTTTTATTAACTTCCTAAATATCCACTTAACAGTTTTCTCCATTGTTTAAATATCATTTAACAGATTTCTTTACTGTTTAAATATCTATTTAACAATTTTTCGTAACTATTTAACATAACAATTAAACTTGACTATTCGCATAACAATTTTTGTTAATTGTTTCGGTAGCACCACTTAACAGATTTCGTTAACTATTTGAATATCCACATAACAGTTTTCTTTACTGCTTAAATATTCAGTTAATAGCTTTCTTGTTTGTTTAAACTGTTTAAACATCCGTACGTTTCTAATTCACCATTTGAACAGTTTAAAACGATTTTCAAAATAATTTTTAAGGATGACATAAATCAAAATAATCGTCACCGAAAAATATACCAACAAAAAGTTAGATTTCGTTTGATTAATTCGGCATTTCTTCGCATGCTCGAATAAAATTCATAGAAATTCGTGCCGATTGAAACGGGACATAAATCGAGCGGATAATTAATTTTCTGTTTGTTCCGTCGAACAACATAATTTCGCGTGGTGTCGAGCAGCTCTTTCCCAGCCGTCCTAATTGCCTCCGAAATTCCTTGTTCTCCGTTTCTTTTCAATTTCGTTAAATACGTTCTCGCTTTTGGCCGCGTTGTTTTCCAAAATATATAGCTGCACCGGCGTTGGCACCTCCGCGATCGCATGGCAAAAGTTCTCGTGCCCTGGGCGACGTTGCAGGAACAAAAGTTTTCCCTTGCAGAGTCAGTGAGGTCGTGCAGGTGCAGTGGGTGGGCCGCTGTCCGTGTTTTTGGTTCACGCGGTCGCCGATCGATAATTTAAAAGGTATCGGTACGTGCGACCGATCTAAATATGTAGTTATGGCGAGGCTAATGCTCGCCCTCGCTCATAAGCTATTCGTGGAACACATTGGAAATTTGTTCGGCGAAGAATCTGTTGCGGGCAGCTTGATTGCGTCGATTATTCTCGTGCTGATTTTCTTCTAGCAAAGTTCGGAGGTATATTATTTGAAATGAAGCAATGAATAATCATTTGGAAGAATTCATTGTTCCAAATAAAATAACAAATAATCATTTGAAGGAATGCATTGCTCCAATAAATTAACAAATAATAGTTTCAATGAAATCATTGTTTCAAATAAATTAACAAACAATCATTTGAAAGAATTCATTGTTCCAAATAAAATAACAAATAATCATTTGAAAGAATGTATTGCTCCAATAAATTAACAAATAATCGTTCGAAATAAATCATTGTTTCAAATAAATTAACAAATAGTATTTTGAAAGAAGTCATTGTTTCAAATAAATTAACGAACAATCATTTGAAAGAATTTATTGTTCCAAATATAATAATATAATCGAATATAGTTATATAATTCAAAAATAATGATATAATTCATATGGAAGGTAATCAATCAAATTATACATAACATAATAGTATAACACAATGTGTTATAATATATTCTTGAAAATATTTGATTGTGATGTATATTGATTTGATTTTGTGTAGTATACACAATGATATTAATTAACTAGTGATACTTATTAATTTGTACAGTATAACACAACATTTATTGAAATTTTTATTTAGTTTTGAAACTAATAAAATCCAAATACTAATTAGAATTTATTTGTAATCAACTATAACCTTTATAAACTTATGTAATATTTTTTAATTTCTTTTAAATAAAAATCTAATTTATTAGAAAAACTAAAATTAAAAAAAATCATATTATTAAAAATTAAAATAAAAGAGACACATATTTCGGTAGAAATAGTTTTTCTTTAAATGTCATATTTCTCGAGATGATGCCACGATAGCTAAGATCAAAACGAATGAAAAGTTGTTCAGATTGATGGCCTTGACAATATATTTCAAGGTCATTGAAATCGGTATTTCTGGATTCTGTTCCGAATAATTATCGATTTATTTTACTTTGCTACGTACTAATATGATTTAGACATTAAAGTAACGGTAATAAAAAACAAAGTATACACATTATAATTTTATTAGAAATATTGAATAAAGAACGTCAATAAAAATTCCACAAGAAATTATGAATTAAATTAAATTAAATTAAATTAAATTAAATTAAATTAAATTATTTGTATAATTATTCGGTATAAACTTCAGTGTTGAAACGTTCAACACTTATATGTGTATAAAACAGAGTAGCCATGAATAATAAGTATCTACTCTCTTGTGAAGATATATAAATCTACAATATAATAATAATCTAAAAAATTATTTTCCAAAGAGAATCATTTTTGGTTTATCATCAAGATAATCATTTAATATTGTCGTAATATTATTCATTAAGTAATATTCGACACGTGTAAGAAAGTTCGAGAATTTCTTTTTATATTAATTAACAAATATCTGTTCCTGTTACAGGAGAAAAGGTTGTATTTTTAAATTTCATTAATTCCAGTGAAAGCAAAATTGTTCATCTCAAGACGTCTTCTATATCTGTTTCCATTGAAATTTATAATACGAGAACCTTTTTCCAAAAGTACCGCATGCGATAAATTCCAATGTAGCTTGTGAAAAAGTTTCGAAACTTCTTCGGATCCTGATTTTAACTTCTGGTCTCTGTGGATTTCTATCCAACGAAGAATACATGGTGTTCAATGTTATATGGTCAAATATTGAGTGATTATATTTATATAAACGATTGTCGGTCGGATGTTAATTATCGATATTAAAAATATTTACAATGTGATATGTTCATTCAAGTCTTTAAAATACACCGTCCTAACATTGTTTATTATTATTTGTATCGTACGTAGTAAACAAGATTACTACTGTTGGTGCCAGACAAAAGGATCTTAATGGAAAATAAAAATTATCTGCGTCAATTATACGAAACAGGAACCAAATTAAAATTTTTTTTTCACCCCTTAGTAATTTTAATAAGATGAAAATAAATATATTTTTTCCTAATATGATATATTTACAATGTAAATTACAATGATATATATATTTACTTTTAAGTGTGCTCGTTGAGAGAGCTCGGTAGTTATTATAATCTGTTTCATATAATACAATTGCCATAATCTAATTGTGTGTTTAACAAAAATATAATTATCATTACGTTCACAATTACCAATTATTATTACTGGAAAGAAGAATAAAACAACAAGAATTTTGCACATTTTTATTAACATTCACTTATGTTAAACTAGAAATGCCCAATTCTACTGGACAAGTGAATCGACGTCAATAAAACGTCCAAAATCTTTGCAGTATTTTCGAAGTTTTTACATTTTACCGATATACGTGCGAATTTTTTTGATTGATTTTACCTTTAGTCAGTTGACATATGTTCCTGGGGAAATAATACCACGGATAGATAAAGTAAAGTAAAGATATATTATTGTAAAATTGATCGTATAACCATGCACTATCAATAATCGAATTCAAATCAATTCTAAACTGTCAAACAATATAATAAAACATACTGGAAATATTCTTGCCTGTCTTTTTCACTAGAAGTGAAGGTCAGCCATAATTTCTTATATTGGAAAAGTTGTTCAGATCGTTGATCTTCAAGATACATCGTTCATTTGTTCCAACAGCGACATAAGAAAGAATTTAGTTATTGATAGACAAAGAGCAATTTGTACCCTTTTGGGTAGACTCTCCAAAATTTATCATGTCAAAGCACTTTTGTATGATTATTGCATCAGAACGTTTCATTCGATTTGATAGCGTCAATACTAACATAGTTGCATGTTTGAAAGAGCAAAAACAATTTATTCCTTTGTGGGCAGAATCTCCATCATTTTTGTATCATTGTTGCATCAGAATGTTTAATTCAATTGGATAATTTCGATACTAACATAGTTGCATGTTTGAAAAAGAAAAAGTAATTCGTTCCTTTTCGGCTAGAACCTCCAACAATTTATCATTTGAAAGCACTTTTGCATCATTGTTGCATTAGAACGTTTAATTCGATTGAATAACTTGGATACTAACATAGTTGCATGTTTGAAAAAGAAAAAGTAATTCGTTCCTTTTCGGCTAGAACCTCCAACAATTTATCATTTGAAAGCACTTTTGTATCATTGTTGCATTAGAACGTTTAATTCGATTGAATAACTTGGATACTAACATAGTTGCATATTTGAAAAAGGAAAAGCAATTTGTCCAGTTTTTATTAGAATCTCCAAAATTAATCATGTGAAAGCAGTTTTGTATTATTGTTGCACATAGTTGCACATTTGAATTTGAATCATAAATTCCATTGGAGTTTTAAGAAATTTTTCCTAGTTTCGTGTTACTACTAATATGTTCTGTAAATACTGATAATAATTGATTCGTTTTTTTTTATCATTTGATTGTTAATTTTATTCGCTTGAAATATTCGAAAATTTCAAAACATTGAAAACATTTAACGAACTTAAAAATATTATTGCATTTTTTCAACATATTTAAATTATTGAGAAAATAAAAAGATTCTGTACGTACACTCATACACAAAGCTTAAACTATGTATAAAAATTATCACGAAATTTTCTAATGTAACTGTGTTACAAAAGTCACATGATTAATATTGCAATAAATTGAATGAGTTTCGAATAACAGATACATATACAATTATAGATAACAACCAACATATATGATTTACTTACGATAAACTTAAATCCTTTCTTTTTAATTTTGTTTTCATTAATGTGCTTTTCTATTTTAAAAAAAGTTACAATCAGCATACAAAAGAGTGTTATAAAGTCTGACATCGTTTTTTAGGCAATTCTATCGCTATATATATATATATATATATATATATATATATATATATATATATATATATATATATTAGAAATTGAGTTGGAAATAAATTAAAAAGTCATTTTCAGTTTCATATTATGCTCTTTACATATATTTTTTATTTATTATTATGCAGAGGTATCAATTTTTTTCTTATTTAAATTTCCATAAATTAATTTATTGAAGTGGGTGGTTAAGTCCACACTAAATCGGATGAGCCTAATGTCCACTCTTTCTGTATGAAAAAGCATAAGCCCCTAAATCCCGAGTTTCTATTTCCTCGTGTACTCGACTCTCTTCGTTATCGATGTCGACCTATTCAAGAAACATGACATGTTATTTCGATACTTGTTTGATATCGTAGTTTGATATTGGGGGATTGATACGAATATCCTAACCCACCAGATCGAGATATCACGGGCACAGTTTATTTTACGTTACCGTGATGCACACGTCTGTATTAAGGGGTGAATTCATCCCTTTTATTTAGAATTATCGACTCGTTTGAAATATTTACTGATTAAACTGATTTAAATTTGACACATGAATAAAGGACCACAAAAGTATTCCTATGAAATTGACAGATTCCATAGAAAAATTGACAAATTGATGAATTGAAAAGTCATTCAAAAAATTTGCAAGTTGACTAAAAATTTGACAAAATGCAAGTCATCGAAAAATGTGTCCAAATAATTGACGGGTTAACGAATTGCCTAAAAACATTGATGGCTTGACGAATTGAAAAGTCATTAAAAAAATTCGTAAATTGACTACAAAATTTACGCATTAACAAGTCATTTCGAAAAGTGTCTAAATAATTGACGGATTGGTGATTTGATAAAAATTGTCGAAATGATTAAAAAAAAAATTAACAAGATAACAAACATCAAAGTCAAATTGACTAAATACTTCTATGTAGTCAAAATTTTCTAGAATAACATACAGAACGGTTTTGTCAGTTTACTGCCCGTATTAAAGGGTGAATTTCATTCTTTTATTCAGAATTGTCGATTCATTTAATATTTCTACTGATAAAGCTGATCAAAATTTTTGCACGTCTACACTGGCTTACGAAAGTATTCGTGGATAATACAAATGCAGTCAATTTAGTTTAATTACATTGTATTTCATTACAATTTTTATACGGTTAGAGATTTGATTAAAATAAGATATGGCTGAAGTAATATTAGCCGGAAACTTTGATGATTAGCAATATTACTGTAATCATAGTAAGTTATCAAACGAGCAAGAAAAATCAATTGGATAATTTTTAATTTCGCGTATGAATACTTTTCTACATCACTGTTCATAGTGCACAATTAAGTGCTCTAATATGCTTACGATAGGTTCTATAAAGAAATTCCACTTTTAATCATCTGACAATAGTAACACAATAGTAAAATAAGTTTCATTGCTACCAGTCAGTATTCCATCCTTTGTTTTAGAAGTGACGAAGAACAAAATTTATATTTAATTAAATAAGTATCGGAGATAAAGTCTAATAAAAGATACTATTTTGTACGATAGCTTCACTTATCTAGCTTGTAGAATAAAAAATGTGTGAAGAAAACTTCGTTTTTGTTTGGGAAAAGAATGTTAACCTCTCGATAACCTTGAAAATTCCTAACAATCGATATATATATAAATAGGACAGTTATATTTCTACTTTGAAACAATGAAACTTTTGTATCTAACATTTTAATTAAATGTAACATTTTCGAGATATTTCGATTTGAAGTTTTTGAGCACCCTGGCTGCACCGAATGTGTTCGCAAGTAGAACTGGCAGTTTATGAACAGACGTGTCAGCCGATTTCTGTTCAGTACAGCGCGCACTCGACGAATTTTCAAATACGGTTATTGTTTTACATTTTCAATTTATCTTTTTACATAGATTCGTTTACTGTACAACAAAACAAGTGTATATTGGCTCTAAACGCGCCTTATACAGGGTGAGTGAAAAATCGTGGTGCAACCGGCCAGTGGAGAATTTCCATTGTTCATTTCATGGAGAAGTAAGACGAAAAAATAGAGTAACATTTTTTTATTTCATACTGCGTTTTCGAGAAAAATAAATTTATAGATTGGCCAAGTTCGTATGGCTTGTATTATATTATGACGAGAAGTAGAATTGGTGTGTGATGGCCAGACGTGCCAGTTGATTCCTATTCAATAGTATTATTTTTTCAAGCTATTTTTCCTCGAAAACGGAGCCTTGAATGAAAAAATGTTATCTTTTTTTGGACTCATTTCTGCATTTAGAAGCATCCCCTGGTCGGACATACCACGATTTTTCACCCACTCTGTATAAAATGCTTCTGAAATCATAGTAGAAGTAGTCAACTGATGATTCTATTGGATTGTGTCACAGGAAATGACAGGAATTGGAATAAAATATAGTATACATATACTATAATATATTATGATATTTTTATATATTGTTATAAATTATTATTATGTATGTTATTATGTATTATTACATATGTATTGTATATAAAATATATTTTTGAGAAACACGCTGGCAAAAGTGCATACAAGCAAGTGCTAATAATCCTAATAAATGGACCAATTTCGGAATTAATGGTTTGCTAAATTCAGGAGTTGATGATTTGGTAGATCGACAAAATGAAGAATTGATAGTTTCATACACAGATGAATTATTAAAATGATGAATTGACAAATTAACGAATCGAAGAACCGACAAGTTGATGAATCGACGAATTGACAAAATCGTAGACAAATTGATGAATCGTTAAAACAAATTGACACCTATATTAAAAAATTGGCAAATTGTTCAAAAAATTAATAAAGTCGCAAACAAAAATGTACAACTGCCCAAAATATTGACGGAATGACGATTTGATTTAAAAATTAACAAGTCGTCCGAGAAATTTAAAAATTAATGAAAAGATTAACCAATTTGCCTAGAGAATGGTTGAATTTGGAAATCGATTCGAAACTTGTCTGAATGACGAACAGTTTAACGACATAACGGTCTAACGATCTAACTCTCTAACGGTCTGAGAGCATAATAGTAAAACATTCTAACAGTCTAATAGTCTAACCGTCCAGCCGTACGATGGTCTGGAAAGCGGTAATTTAGAGGAAAACTCAACTTTGAGATTTTCATATATGTATAAAATCTTTTTCTCTAAAAAAATAAGGACTTTATAAGATCTCGAAATTCAAAATTCCGCAACGAATTCAATGACCTAGTATGCTATAAACATAAACTTTGAAACAACCCTAAAGTAATTTAGGCCACAAAAAGGGAAAACCTAGACTACACAGCAACGCTCGATTAATCTGACGGTCTAACGGTTTGACAGCCTAACAGTCTAATAACCTAACAATCTAGCAGTCTAAAAATTCAATAGCCTATCAATCTAATAGTCAAACAGTCCAATAGCCTAACCGTCTAACAATCTAACAGTCTAATAGTCCAACAGCCTAATAGCCCAACAGCCTAATAATCCAACGGCCTAACAGTCCAACAGTCTAATAGCCTAACAATCTAATAGCCTAACAATTTAATATTCTAACAGTTTAACAGTCCAACAGCCTAACAATCTAATATTCTAACAGTCCAATAGCCTAACAATCTAACAGTCTAAGGGTCTAAGGGTTAAACAGTTTAGCGGTCTATCGATCTAAAGGTTAAATAGTCTAATGGTCTAACGGTGTAACGATCTAACGATCTAACGTCCGAACAGTTCGACGGTCTATCGTCAGAACAGTCCGACGGTCCAACGTAGTGACGGTGTCCTCCGCGGCCCGTTTGTTTACAAAAGCGGCTCGACACTCGTAATATTCCCGTTGTCGCAGTTGGCGCGCCTGCCTAATAGGCGAAAGGCGAAAGGCAAAAGGCGAACGGCTCTCAGGGACTCGGGTGCGCGCGGCCGGCTGCGCCAGAGCTAGAGGCGCGCGTGTCCGCCTCCTGTCAGAGCTGTCCGTCCGTATCGCCGCAGGACGAGTTGTCTCCGTAGAAAAGCCGCCTATGGTGGTAGTGGTAGCTCGGCCAGTCTCGAGCGGGACCATTTTTTCCGCGGGTCATTCGATGGTTTTCGCGCACAATCGATACTCGAACCGCGCGGTAAGCTCGTGCGAATAGCTGCACACGTGCACGCGAACGCATCGCTCGGTACATTACGGTACGGTACGGTACACGTGTCCGTCGACGTCGATGTCGTCGTTGTCGTCGTCGTTCACAGGTGCATCGGTCGCAGCGTTGTTTTTCTGAATCGAATCTCGACATTGTTTCGTCTGGCCTCCTCCTAGTGACCTTCAAAATCACCGTGAAACTGTGGAGCCGTGTGGAATCATGTCGAACTGTGTAGAACCGCGTGGAACCGTGTAGAACCGTGTGACACACTGTGAGCGTTCGAAAACAACAGTTCCGGTGAAACCGCTTTGGAGGAAACGCTCCAGTGGCCCGGTGACCGTGCGGGAATCGATGCGACCACGATCCCGACTATCGTGCGTCGTGTCCGCTGACATCCCTCTGTGATACGTCAACCGGATATCCACACGTCAAAGGGATACTACCCTGTTACTGTGCTCTGAATCACGGGACCTGGCATCTGCCACCTGCTCTTCTCCCCCAACTGGTAAGCTCGGCCGCTCTATCCAATTATCCCGTTTTTCACTGATCAGCTGGTAGCGCGCGCGCTGCGCTCGCGTTCGCCGAGCGGTTCCATGCTATTAGGCCGTCGCATACGTTTCAGCCTATTGACTCTATTGCTTCGCGCAACCTAGAATAGCGCTCGGCGATTATTCGATATTATTCGGAATAATACGCTTCGATATGGATTGCATCTATTTAAACGGCATATTTTAGATGCAATTGCTTTAGGTTTCGCGGGATTCGGGTTTCAGATTTCGGAGCGTTTACGTGGTTATTATGATCGCCCATAAGCTCCCGTGACGTTTAGAGTGCTCTGTTACGGAGAGTGTTACTCGAGGCCTAACTCGAATCATAATTAGTTCCGGTTTTATGCATTTATGAGAGAAATTATTGAAGAGTTTAAAAATACTGTTACACCAATTTATTCGCGGAGAGAATGCAGTTTTATTCCTCTTTTGTGTCCTGCGATCAACGCAGAGAATTTCTATTCTGTATAAAGATAAGCTTTCTAATTATTTGAATAATAAGGAATTTTACTACTTTAAATTCGAGTGGCGACCCTGAGGCGCCATTGAAAATTATTTTATCACGTTTCAAAATAATTTCAACATCATCGAATTTGTTTATATTATTAAAAAAACTGCGAAATGTGACTGTTGCTTGAGGTCACAAAATTCAATGCCGTATCTATAAAATGCAGTAAGAAGCTCTATTTTAGATTTCCATTTAAAATAGTTTCGAGTGCAATGGGTTCTTACTTTGATACTTGTTATCCATGTTTTCTTGAATCTGAATTTTACTTCGCGTTCGATTAAATGTGTTTTCAAATGTTTCATTGAATAGAAGCTTCTCTTGGATATATTGCTTTCTGGGTATATTGCTTGAAGGGTAACTGTGACACGAGCTTGTGGAATGAGCTCATACATGTCACGACGGAAAGATAGCACGATATACAGAAGTGGCTGACGCGAGTTTATAAAAACGACGAGGTTGAAAATGTCAGATCCGATTACAGTAAATTCTCCCTAATTGAATTCTCCCTCAGTTTGTACACAAAAATGGATAATTTTGTAGATGATATACGATCATTCGAGTCCCGCGGCACGTTTTTATAGTTACCGATTGTCAACAAGTATAAAAACGAGCCACGAGGCCCGAATAATCGTACTTCCCCTTCCCAAATTGTCCATTCTTGTTTCCAAGCTGTGGGCCAATTAGGAATCAGTAATTTGACCAGCACAGTGCGTGTGGTGTAAATTTTTGTAATTGCAGTCAACACTGTATTTCGACTGCGCATCAATTTCGCGTTAACAATAGCTGGATTGTGTCAGCATTGTTTGAAAGTTTGCGAGCTCTAAGCCCTTATTGTTCGTATTATGAAAGCTCTGCAATTTAGCTCTTTAACGGAAACAACTTTTTCGGTAGAATACTGAGGTCTTCGAACTTGCAAGCTTTCCAACATAATTTTCCACAACCCAATATTTCATGAATATTACCTGAAAACTTGCAAGCTCTAAGACCTCATGTTTTATATATTAAAAGAGCTCTGTAACTCAGCTTTTTTACGAAGACAATTTAAAGATTTTTATTTGAACACTAAGGCCTTCGAGCTTGCGAGCTTTTAAATATAATCTTCACCATTGCAACTTTTTCTGCATATTGTTTGAAAACTCGTAAGCTCTAAAATCTTATTGTTCTTGCTAAAGAGGGCACAGAGCTTTCGAACTAAAACTATTTAGATATTCTAGCTTGAATACTAAGAGCCTAGAGATTGCAAGCTTTCCAACATAATTTTCCACAATGCAACTTCCTGCGAGTATTGCCTGAAAACTCGAAAGCTCTAACTCTTCATTGTTCATGTTAAAAAATCCTCTGCAATTTAGCTTTTTTCGACACTGTTGCTTTTGAGACGAGAGTGGATTATAGTTACGATACATACCTAATATTAAAAAACTCATAGCATTTTTGAAAATACGTCTTAGTGTTTGAGATATTTTGCTACAAAGTTTGCATGCATCCACATAGGTAACATGCAGGATGATCATTTGTAAACTTTAAATCTAAATATCTCGAAAGCAACACATTTCCGGGAAAAATGTTTCATATAAAAGTGTATTCTTTTTTAAAATCCAGCAACTTTCGTATTTTACATTTTTCCCGAAAATGTATCGTTCTCAGGATATTTCGATTTAAAGCCATATGGTTGCGTACAAATTTTAGGTATGTATTATAACTTTAACCATTTCTCGATTCAAAAGCGATTTCTATAATCGTATGTTCTCCCATGTTAGAGCTTGCAAGCTTTCGAACATAATTGTTCGCGATCTGGCGTTTGAACTTACAGAGATCTGTGCCTGTAAGTTTTCATGGCTCGAACTAAACTAAACTCAAATTATTAAAAAGCTTTTAAAAAAATTTAAAGCAATCAACTTTTATAGTTTGAGCATTTAGATTGCAGATAAGATCAAATTCCTTTGTTTATTAGATGAGTGTACAGAAGTAAAACATGAACAATGCTAGTTACTGCACAATCAGACTTAAACTGATTATACTTCTGAACTTTTTTAAATATTTTAAATTTTATGAACTGTATAAACGTTGCCTCCCACTATTAACGTTAAGTTGTTAAGTAGTCAAAATTTTGTACATTAAACGGAAATCAGGCATGGCACGATATTAGAATTCAAAAATTAAAGAAAGTTAAGCAAAATTCGAAGTGCATTTTTGTTCGAAAATCGAGAAAGCTTGCAATATTTTAAGGTGAGCTTCGAATTCTGCTGCCAGTGTAAGAGAAACAGCAACGGTAACTGCAGGGAAAATTGCGCGAAATTGTCTGTTACAAAAGAATGTAAATAGGTTAAAACGTAGAAAAGTAAGAAAACCAGCCTTAAAAATAGGAGCGTAAAGCAGGTTCCTTGCAATTTGTAAAGAAAGGCACACTCGTTGGAGGAAAAAGAGTGCTGGATTAGATTTTAATGATCAGAAGCGATCGATGTTAGATAATCGAATGACTTTAATTACTATTTTAAAAAATTACACAATTTACACGAATATTACATTGTTGACAACCACGTGGTGATCAATACAGGTGTATTAAATTTTTTAATTTAATTTTTCGTATAAATTTGTAATGTAAAATGTATATTTTTAATTTGAATTTTTAAGTAAAACAGTGAACGATATCAAATATATTATTAGGTAGTTCGGAAAATTGTTTGTGTTTTTAAAACATGTTCGTTTTTTTTGTTTTTAAAAAATAAACTTGATTATTGTTTTGTTCTTAAAAAAGATTTCTTTTTCTAAGGGTGTTGGAAACGTATTTGACTCAGTACTTTGTCAAAAAAATGTCAGAAAGTTTTTTATTCTCTAAACATTAAAAAATCGTCTTTCATTTTTCTGTGAAAAAAAACGATACAACTTTCCAAACGATTCAATGCAATATTATTAAATTTTTCTCGATATAAAGAAACGTGCAATAATAATAATTGTAAACGCAAGTGTTGCGTCCAATAGAATTATATACATAATCTACGGATCGTAGTCTGTGAAATCGAACAATAAAATATCGTAAATAACAGCGTAAATAACAATAAAATATAGTATCTGAATATCATCCCATTTTTTTACACAATATCCAAAATTTCTACATGTCAGCAGAAAATGGTACAATAATAATTCCGGAACGAAAAAATTGCAACTGAAATGTTTGTTGCACGCCGGTCGAGCCAGAAAGGTATAAAAATTTATTTATACAGTGGTATGCGTAATTGTAGATTCAAAGTAACTTTTACATCGTTACTGATATCTAAATGAAAATTTAACCCAATATTATTTTTGTATATTTCTATTTTCTATTATCTTTTATATATTAATTGTTAAGTTTTTTTTTAAATATATAGCGTGTCTCACAGCTGGAAAAGGCCACCTATAGTGCTGCAGATAATTATAAACCCAAAGCAACTGCTCCATTTTTATAGATATTCAAACAAAAACCAAGAAGAAAACTATATTTGTATATTTCTATATTAGAAATAATAGAAAATAGAAATATACGAATATGACATTTCCTTAAGCTTTTGTTGAAACATCGCTAAATGTGTAAAAGTTACTTTGAGAGTCTATAATTATTCAGACCACTGTAATTGTGGCTTGTTCATTTAGAAATCATTGTACCACCTTTTTGGTGTACGGATTTTCTCTCATTTTATAACATCGTAGTGCAAACTCCTCTACATTGTTAACAAACAAGCTGAAACGTAACAAAATGTTTGTTATTCTTACTGCATGCGATGTATATATAAATAAAAGCAAACTATATAGACTGCAAATTTTTATGCATTCATGACACGTACAAATTTTTCAACTGCAACGAAACGTATAAAATAATAACGTCTAATAGCATTTCTATTTTATTTTTTCATTGAGTGATCTTTTACTTCGATGAAAAAGAACTTTTCTTGAGTTGTAATTTTTGTAAAATTTATTATGAAAATAAGAATCTGCATAAGGATCCACAGACTAGTAATATAAGAAGTTAAAAATAATCATATTATATATATATATATATATGTATATAACAATAATCTTCTAGACATAGTGTATGTTATGTTAAAAATATCACATCTAATTATCAAATCATACATACCGTGTTCATTAACAAACTATTTTATCGTTTTCTAAATAATATATTCATAACTGCAATTATAATTAATTTATAAATAAATTTATCGGAGAAGAGCACGTATTTATATACAAATATTTATAGGAGTAATTATTTTGTATACAGAGTGTCGTATAACTGGTGGTGCAACAGCATAGAGGCTGATTCTACGTCAGAAAATAAGTTGGAAAGAAACAATAATATTTTTTTCATTTAAAGCTCCGTTTTCGAGAAAATTGAGCTGAAAGATGCGTCAAGTTCGCGTGGCATGATCAGACGCGCCACTTGATTCGCTCTTTCTATGAATCTATGATCTCATCGCTCTATGATTTTATTTTATAACTTTACAATTTTGTAATTCATAATTTTATAATTCCTATAATTTTATATGATTTTATGCATATATGATACACTTTTCGTTTTTTCTTTAACGATGTGAGTAGTGCGATTTTATGAAATGAGAACCGCCTATATAGCCAATAGCCTATTTGATTTTATTTTATTTTATTTTATTTTATTTAGTTACTCCATTATGCTATTTTATTTATTTTAATCTACCACACTTTAGTTGAACTGTTTCATGTAATTTTACCACGATTTATTTAATTTAATTTATCCTAGGGTATTTTATTCCATTTGCTACTTCGTTAAACCTGTTTTGACTAACGACTATTTATTTCATTTCATGTCCATCTTAATCAATAGACGTAATAAAGCAAGGGCTAATTGCCCTTCTGTATACAGGGCGGGGCTTTTGAAACGAGACATCTGAATAACTCGCTTGTTTTGAACAATAGAAAACATAGTATCGGACAAAAATTGTTTGATTTTGTGAGGCACATTATACAATGTCAATAATTTTTTTATATATGGAGGCGTAGAGGACATATGAACTACAAATTTGTTTTTCAAATGGGATGACTTAATTTCTTATTCACAATTCGACAGAACCTTTCAAGACGAATACAATGATCTATAAATGAGGGACATTCAAGGTCACAACATATGAACAAAACAAATTCTTCCAAGACACTTTTCAAATATCTTGCGTGTTTTGCAGTTGTTAGTATGTTCCGTTATCACTATTATAGGTCATAGAACGTAAATATAAACACATTAAATCATATTGTACTGATATCTGCATCTGCGGATATTATTATTAGTTTGTGCTTCAACTAAATAGCGACTTTGCATTAACATTTGGTTTTTAAAAATTCGTTGTACAAAAACAGAGAAAGTTGATATGATTTTCATTTACAGTTACAAATTATTTACATCATATAACGTGTCCCTTGAAATCAAACAAATCTTGTTCGACACTTCTTTTTCTATTGTCTGTATAGCCTGTATATCAGATACCATCTTAGCCTATTCTTCTAATACTATTTTATGCTATACGATATTTTATTTAATATTAATATATAGGGTGTTTCTTTTATCCCGCATATTCGAATATCTTCGTTAATTTTGTTCATATGAAAAAATGTGTTGTAACAAATTTGTTTGGTTCAAAGGTAGAGATATTATGATATTTTCTCTTTCAAGTTCATTTTTTTCTGAGTTTTGAAGGTCATCGTCATTTCTTACGTAATAACACCTATTATTTATGATGCAGCATTGTAGTGTATATCGTGACGAATTTAATGATCTACGATACTGTGACCTTTAAATGACCCTGAGTACAAAAATTCAATACTTTTTGTTCAAGTGTATACGTATTGAAGTTCCAACCACACCCGAAAATATAAACGAAAGAATTGTACACACTTGCAATACTGTTCCTTCAGCATTGATTGACCTTGCAAGCGGAACTTTTATATCCGATGCCCGAAAATGTCTCGAAGTCAATGAATAACATTTTGAACATTTACTGTAGAATAAATTAATGTTTTTACTTATGGAAAGTAAACATTTCGCAATTTGTTTAATCGGCTTTAAACTAGCGTGATTGTTTCACTCAGTGTCATTTAAAGGTCATAATGTCGTAGGTTATTAAATTCGTCTTAATATGTGCTACGATTCTTTATCATAAACAATAAGTGTTAATACGCAAAACATGACGATTACCTTCAAAATCCGGAAAAAATGATCTTGAAAGAAACACCTATCGATTATAATATTCTTACCTCTGAACCAAACAAATTTGTTACGACACATTTTTCAAATAAACAAAATTAACGAAGATATTTGAATGTGCAGAATAAAATGAACACTCCATATATGTAATTTGCACTCACGGAAAAACGATGTTGTACTCACCCCCGGGAGAACTTTGTGATCCCGGGGGAATACGAATTGAAAATGAATATTATAGTATTCTTTCAACCTAATTTTTTCTCGAAAACGGAAACTAAATAAAATAAATAAAATGTTGTATAATTATTTTTAATTATACAAAATGAAATACAATTTTGTATAATTATTTTTAATTATACAAAATAAAATAAAATTTTGTATAATTATTTTTAACTACGATTATGATTGCAGTTGTAATTGCGTGGACTATTCTCGTCGTACAGATTTTTAATCATTCTACGATATTCCAGAGTTAAACATTTTATATTTATTGAAATCAAAAATTTCTTTCGAGAATTTATTTGATCATGTCAGAGTTGGCTTTAGAAAGCTGTCGTCGACGGTAAATTAAAATGAGCCTAATTGAAGCTATTTAAGCCTGGAAGAACGTACAGAAACGAAACGAACTTTCCGCTGAAACTTATGATGCTGTACAGATCAAGTTCATAAAATAATCATCAGAGGGAAGTAACGAAGCTGCATATAACCAGTCTTTGAAACTTCTCTGTGGATTTTATAAACGGACAAACTTTGTACAGAAAAATAAAAAAATTAATACACGTAACAAATCGCTGCTGTATTTTTTTTAATAATTTCAACAAACTTGTAGTATTAATTGGTTTATCCCTTAAAAATAGTATACTGCTCTTCTACGGTGATTTGTACAATATGCTTTTTTAATGCAAAACAAAAATTGTTCACTCGAATCGCAAGAAACTGAATAGAAAGTTCTTTCTTTCCTAAATAATTTTGATAGATTAAAAATAAGAAATTGACATTTCTAATTATTTTCATTATTTCGCTGTTTTGCTATTTTGTTTTACTGTAAAAGTATGAAATTCGCAATCTGGTAATTGAAATTGACTGGAAATAAAATGATGTGTTCTGTGGTGCTCGCATCGCAAATTCGATATTTTGGAACATGAAATGCTCGTCAACCTTCGAGAAGCGAAATTTCATTATTGGAAACACGTACAACCTCGAACGTACAAAAAGTATTCGATCACCAGTTTTAAAACGCAGTAACCTTTTTTTAAACACGACCGAATGACTTGATTTTTTTTATAAATGTTAAAGCGATCAGGGTGCTGTGCAATGATTAAAATAATTCCTTCTAATTTTACTATTACGCTAGATGTCCCATTTTCCGCGAATGTCCCAATTTCCGAGCCCCCGGATTGAAAACATATAGAGAAACAAAAGTCTTATATGCAGGGTGTGATGCAACTGGTGGTACAACCGGTTTAGGACTGATTCTACGTCAAAAGATAAGTAGAACAAAGAGAATAACATTTTTTCATTGGCTCGTACAACAACTCTCTCCAAATGTCCCTCAGCTTTTAAACAAAAAAAGGACAATTTGGGAAGTGGAGTGTAACGTACGGAAAATCTTCCCACGAATTTTTTATGTTCCTTTCTGAAGGCATACGCCAGGCTGCCGCCAGCCAGCCGGGGGTTCTTTTCTATATCGCGAGTCAAGTACCTCCAAGGGGTACGACGACGAACGTTTCTGGAATCGGACCACATAGGAACACCCCCACTACCATCTTTCCAGAGAAAAGCTGGCTATATAAAGGGCCCAAACACGACCAGAAATCGGGCTAGTTTCGAGTCATTCGTCGACGAACGAAACTCTAGTGAGATCGACTCTTAATTCTCCTTGGAACAATCTAGTGGGTAATTAGATATCAAATCAGATGCTCCCGCCGACTCAGTGCGAAAAGCTGAGAACGCGATAGAGTCCGCGAACATCTACATACATTTGTAAAAACCCAAAACGCGTAATAAATTAGCTTTTACCAGCTTTCTTTGGTTACAAGTTCAATTATTTCCTTTTCCTATTTCGAAGCAGTAGTTGGTATAACCTACAAAGATATATCTTTACCGCTCGAGGTATATCTTTACTTCTCTTTCTTACAAAGTTACGAGGCAGCCTAATACCAATTTCCCCAAATACTATCCTTACCTTAAAGGTTGCCACCCGTGCCGAAATAAGCATCGGCTGGTCTATGCACTCTATCCTAACCTTAAAAGTAGCCACCCGTAACGAAAGAAGCATCGGCTGGTCATCGCACCTTATCCTTACCTCCTTAAAGGTAGTCACCCGTGCCGAAATAAGCATCGGCTGGTCTACGCACCCATATCAAAAATCCCAATTGCATGCAACCTCCGGCCACCCAACCTGACTGGCCCTCGGCTCGTAACAGGAGATACGATTGTTCGAGCTCCGTGTCGAATGTCAAATAGCATAGTTAGTCGTGGATTGTCAACAACTATAAAAACGAGCCGCGAGACTAGAATAATCGTATCTCCTCTTCCCAAGCTGAAGGACAATTGGAGAGAATTTACTGTAGTATGACTAGAAGTAGAATTAGCATACTATGGCCAGACGCGCCACTTGATTTTGAATAATATTATATTTTTAACCAAAATTTTCTCGAAAACACACGGAGGCTAGAATAAAAATGATTTATTCTGCATTTTCGACTTATTTTTGGACGTAGATTCAACGCCTATCCGGTAGTACCACTAGTTACATGACACCCTGTATACATTGATACCTCTTCCTGAATCTTGCACACGTTGATATACAAAACTTTTCTTTTTCTATATGTTTCCAATCAGGGGGCACCGAAATTAGGTACAGACACGAAAACTGAGACATCTGCCCTTGACTTGAAATGAGAAAACTAGATAAAAAACACTCGTTTATTTTAACTTTTTTTAATCTAGAACGTAGATTTAAAAAATATGTTCGGTGACTCATACGCGTACTAAAAATTTCATCTAAATCGGTTGACCTTGATAACAAGCTGTAAACAGTCAAAAATCGCGAAAATCGCTTTCTTCACAAATTCCAATCAAAACAGGTACATAATTTTTATATCTTTCAGTGGTTGCAGCTTGATCGGATGGATGTCAATCGATTTCGATGATATGTTCAGTTCTCGCAATAAGTTAACGAGATCTACAAAATGTATTTTTTAAGTTTTCGTTAAAGAAAAAAGGTTAAAATACGAGAGATTTTTAACTTTTATGTAATTCCAAATAATAGCAAAATTAAAAAGAAAACGTATTTTAGTCATTACCTAGTAAACTAGTCTCTCTATTATCTAAAAATATTCAAGTCATTTAGTCTACTTTGAGAAAAGTTATTACCAGACTGTGGATCTTTATGCAAAACAAAAAAATGTCTGCATTAATTGCAAGACAGATGAGCCATAATTTTCTTTTTTTCTTTAATAATGTTATTAAGTTGAAATTAGTACAACAATATTCTTAGCTTCTTTCAATCTTTTCACTGTTTTCAGTTTCACCCTACTATTTCTGCCATAGACCCATAAAATCCGCAGTCTAGTTATTACATTTTAAAAGATGATCGAATACTTTCTGTCAGCAGGTATGTGTATTATACATATTTTAATTCGCAGAATTTCTCTACGATGTTCTGTATTCGATCAAAAACCATCTTCTCGCTGCAACTTTTCACTAGACCGACAGAGCGTAGTCCGCCTTTCGACTGCATTGCACATCAGCGTGTCTACTTCTATTTTAATATTGCATACCTTTCAGTCTTCCATGTTTTTCAATATTTCGAGCCCACTTCTCAGGAGTGCTGCTTCGTTTTCGTGCCCCATTTGCATGACTAGATGCATGAAAAATACAGTACAGCCTCGATTATTTGAATCTCCGATATTCGTATCCTTTTGCTATACAGGGTGGTCCAACTAAATCAGGCCACCCAAATAACTCCACCAACAGTGATCTTACAGGAACTGTATTACATGGGATTTGATTGGCATCGAGAGATGAATACGATGCATAAAGTAGTTTTATTTTCGAGGTCATTTTGTATAGAATTTTCGAGTTTGTTGATGTTGATTTACACATATAAGCGCGTTCCTTTCTATATTCCATTCTTGAAACACATTCAGATAAAAGTTACTCAGTCCCAGTTACTTGTCCCAAAAGTTACTCAAAATCGAGAAATGAGAGGTCCTCGTGGTCATTTGAAATATGTTTTTCCTTAGCGGAAATGCAGTCCGCTGCTTCGTTTATAAGTTATTAACGAAAAACAGTGACCAATGAGAGGCGAGATCAGCTGGCACGAGGCGGCCGAGCTAATGAGCGTAACTAGGCTTCGTCCGCTCGTTAAAGGTTAAATTAATGATACTGAACTTTTCAAATGAAATTGGCTCTGTAAGTTTCATAACAGAATCGAAACCTTCACTTCTTAAAACCTATAAAATACGGAAACTAATTTGTTAAATTTCTGATATAAGTTTTTATGTGTTTTTGTATTGATCTGATCAAAACGCATAAGAAATACGTTGCAAATAAAGAGACGAAAAAAAAAATACAAAAATGATGCTTTTTAAAACAAAAAATAAACTATTATATTCATAAAACTCGTCTAAATTACGGAGGAACAATAATCGACTTCTTGAATCACTTTTTTTATTTAAAACAATTCAGTGACTTTAAATTATAATGAATTGAAAACTTAATAACATTTTATTTAATGTTAATTCCATGAAAATTGGGAATCAATGAATGATATCAATAGAAGAATTAAATAATATAATTCTAAATCTAATGTAAATAAAAAAAAAACAAATCCTAAAGTTTAAGTAGTTTGATGGATTTAAATCTTAGACGCTGAAATATTTTCGGTACTATTAATTATATCAAAAATCGATTTAGACAAAAACTTTGCGTTTTTGTAAATGGTTGCACAGGGGTCATTCCAGGGTCAATCTTGTCTTCTACCCAATAAGTACTTTTTACAGACGTCCATTTTACGTTCATTTTAGGTCTGAATGTCGTACGCTCAAAAATAAACGTCTTTAAGACGTCTTATTTCAGACGTTAAAAGGACGGCCAATTCAGAATGTCTTTAAGATGACTTAAAGACGTCCTTTTAACGTCTGAAACAGTCAAATCGCCTTTAAGACATCTATTTCTAGTCGTCTTTTGAAAGACATTTGAAATATTTCTTCAAGGCATCTCGCCTGTCATACACCAGATGTTTTTAAGATGTCTTAAAGATGCCTTTGTGCTATTCGTAATTCTGCACAAAAAAGCTTTAAATTTATACTGCGTTCAGGTAGTCAAATGTATACTGCGTTCTCGTAGTCAGACGAAAGTATCTTCTAAATCAATCATACTTCGACATTTATGGGTTTAGAAGATCTTTTTATACAAAATGGCAAGCAGCACATCGACTGCAATATTAAAACATACATAGTTCCATCTAACACTTTATCAACCAACAATTGTCTAATAGTTTTCTTTAAACGAAAACCATCAGTCAAGAAGTTCTTATAAAATTCTGAAAAAATTACAATAATCCCATCTATAATACATTAAATTATTTACATTAATATAATGTAAGAAATTCTTTCGAAATTATTACTTGAACAAAAATTACCGAAAATTTCACAGAAAATTACTTTTTTTTACTTACAAGGAGCGGTCCCGATGGTTGACGCTCACTTTTTGATGAGATTTGGTACAGTGAAAGAGCTTCTAAAGCTGAATCCAATGATGCCTGGTTTTGGGGGCAGACGACTCATAGTTTTTAAGATAATTAATGTTAAAGTTGTTAATAAAAGCGCCAGAAAGACGTGCTGGATTATGGCGCGTGGCACTGTGTGGTAGGAAGTGGTGGACGCCCCGCGCGTCACGTTCAGGTAGGTCGGATCGAATCTCCCCACTCCCCAATATTTCTAGTACCGTGCTGGCGTGATACCCTACCGCTCGTGTTACCGGGAACGGTTTTGGCTCCGGCCGATGGTGCCTGAACCATGCACTCGTTCACACCGTGCGTACGCTTTCTACGTTCCGCGTAGGGATGTTGGTTTTGAAACGGGTATTGCATACACACATGTACACGGTCAGTTTAATATATACATGTATTAACTCGTGTACTTATTAATCAATTTTTGATTCCGTTATGAAAATTATAGTGCAAATTTTATTTAAGAAATTCAATATCTTTAATGTAATAATGTTATTTTTAAGTATAAATGAAATTATTGTGTAGGTACAGTAACCAGTGAGGGGGGAAGGGGGGAGGTCACAGTAATTGGCTCGCAGAAATCATGCACTAGCAAGAATAATTGTGTATCCATGTTTTTCACTAATTAACGCCAGTTACTGAATTATTAATTGTTACGGAAATTAGTGGCACTAAGTGCCTCGCTTTGAAAGCAATTAGAGCTGTTTTGTATATTAACATTATGAATTCGTTGCGTGTGGAGTACGCGCTTAATTGTGCCGTTGTTTCGCAGTTGAATATTTTATCCCGTTGAGTTTAGAAACTCGTTTCATGTGTATCTTACAGCATCGATAATGAGTGACACATTCCCGCACGCTTTATTAGCTTATCGTTAGAGCTCGCTGGACAAGTGACCCGATAAAGATCAGTTTATTATAATAGTTTAAAATAAGTTTAAAATAATAGACTGTCGATCTTTATGCGAAATCCTAGCGTCGTAGAGCGTTTTCTGGAAAATTAGAATTATTGAGTAACATTTTGACGAATAATAGATTGTAAAAGAAAAATAATGATAACGGACTTCTAAATGATCTAATTTCATATCACAGAAAATTATGCAATTAATTATGCAAGAAACTCGTCCTCCTTACTGATTTCGATGTTATCGCCTATAGATGTTATCGCCATGGAAATAATTTTTTTATAGGTCATATTTTTCGAGATTTCAAGGTTATCGATTTTTTCCTTAAATGCGATTACATATTTCTATTATTATATCGTGGCAGCTAAGATCAAGACGAATACAATGATCCGTAATACAATGGCCTCCGCATGACCTTCAGTAAGAAAAATCCTAACACATTTAGAAATGGAGATGAATAATGAAATAACTTCGACAGAGAGATCAACAATGATATAGATATCGTACAGGGAGTCCACGTAATTGTTGCCATCATTTTCCAAGTCATTGCAACAGTCTAAGAAAGAAACATTCCCATCAGAAGTTAATCACTTTTTAGTCAGCTACAAATTGCAATATAAAAAAAATTTCAAAAAAATGTTTCATTTCAAAGAATCAAAGATATCTTCATTTTTTTTTAAATTGCATGGTATATTATTTACCTCATATCATTATAATTCGCGTCAAGATGAATTAGCTTATCGTTGCATTGAATATTTCATATCCAAACAGATGGATAGGAAGAGGAAGTTTAACTCTTTGGCCGCCACGTTCTCCCGATGTTACTCACCTCGATTTTTTGTGGGCTTTATTAAGGAAAAAGTTTTTTTGAGGAAACCCACAACACGTGACGACATGAAAAAAAGAATCCAAGCAAGCTTGTGCTACTGTAACACCCAAAATGCTCGCAGATGTGCGATGCTCTTTCTGTAATCGAATTAAGAAATGTCTGGAAGTCAATGGAAATAATTTTGAATATTTATTACAATAAAGTTTTCATTGTTGATCTCCCTATTATAGCTATTTCATTGTGCGTGTCCATGTCTAAAAATTTCTGTACTTTTCGTACCCAAGGTCACATGAAGGTCATGGTATTATAGGTTATTAGATTCGACTTGATCTTAGCTATCATGATATGAGCCGTTTATTTTGAAAGTGGCCTAAGTCATTTTTCAAAAACACCGAGCTAGCTATTTTAATATTCACATTTCTACGTTATACATATAATTTCATGTCAGCAAAACTGAAAGAACGCAGTGACCCTTAGGAACACAAAAACATTATACCACCATGTTATCAATTAGCAATATTTTTAAATTTATTAAAATGTAAAAACCTTAAATATCTGGATTTTCAAATAAATGGACTTAGGCCACTTTCAAAATAAACGGCTCATATAATGATAGAAATATATGTATAATCCTGTTTGAAAAAACATCGATAACCTTGAAATTTCAAAAAATATGACCTTTATAAAAAAATTATTTCCACCACATCATGTGTCTCCTCGAACCAAACAATTTGTTCATCAAGTATTTCTGTGTATCATTAACGATAATGGAGATATCACTTTGTAACAGAGTTACTGAAACACCCTGTATATTAAAGATGGTTATATATAATATATAATATATAGAACCATCTATTTCTTTTTAGATGATAGGAGGATTAGTTAAATACATTTTTTTAATATATATTTAATATATATTATATCCTCCTATCATCTAAAAAGATATTCAAGTCGTTTCGTCCGTTTTGAAAAACGTTATAACGTAGAGGCATATATTTGTTCCTGACTGTATTTAAGCTTTCTAAGAATAACGATACCATCTTTAATTTGATATTTCTGTGTACGTTGCTATTGTCTCTACCATAATCTTGTTATCGAGAATCGACCAGACTGCTTGATCACACTGAGAATAGTAAATCACTCGGTTCTTTCCACGCTTTCGATAACGTCTATTAATAACCTTACAATGGAATACTTCGAGGAATCGCATTACATCAGCCTGCTAAATGAGTATTTCAGCGGGCTTTATAAATAACTTAGCAGAAATTGGAAAACATCGACGTTAATATCATCGAACTTTTAATTGAAATTTTCTGTTTTCGTTTCAATCAGCAATAATTTATTTTCATGATGCATTTGCTATCGGAAAATTGTCCAGTTATTACCATAGTTGATATATTATCAACTATAAACTATTAACTATAAAAACTGACTTTTAAGTAGTAACGAACACGTTAGAAAATTTCATTCTTCAAATTGATTGAACTTTTAATTCGAATTTTCTATTTCAGTGGATTCTGTAAAATTTATTTAAAGATTTAGTATCCGTATGACTAAATACATGTTCATCGCACGGTATATTGCATTGTGTGACTAATTTTCACATCAACTTTTTAAAAAAATACATTTTATTTTTTTTCTACATGATTGTTCAAATTACTTTAAAATTACTTTTATATTCTTTTTTGCACGTATTTGGATGTATTATTTCCATTGTGTAAAAAGAATCCTATGTGCGTTGTAAAACATTACCACGGATTAGACGAAAATAAATAACTCATCAATAACTGATTAATAAATAGCCGATTAACATGAATTTCGATTTATGTATATTATATAATATTACAATATTATTGTATACTGAGTGAGTCACTTAAGATTTTCATTTAAAACGTTCGCATTGGTTTCAACAATGCATTTATATATGTATCGAATATTAACACAGGAGATTTTATTCTCTCAAGATGATAGTATTCGTAATTTCAATTTTGAAATCAAAATTTATAATTCATTACAAATCTATAAAGAAATTTAATTCTTCTATACATTTTATTATAAATTTTCTATCTTATATGAATTTATATTTTACTTATATTGATTTATATATTTTGAGATTTATGTTATTGAATTGCAATGTTACTATGTGATTGAAATACAATGTACTTAAATTGCGAAATTGAATAAAAATGTAATCGAATTAGCACAACTGTTTATACATTTGTGATAAGTAACAACTTATGATGCAACTTAACATGTATCTAACTTGATTTTTGCTAGCTTATAGTATACTTTCTTTGTATTCTTCTACTTTTCTTAATTATTAGACTGAATATTGCATTAATGTCTTCCGTTTCACAATTATTTAAATTATAAAGACATTACTATATCAAACTATAATTAACAATAAGTGAGCGTATTTATTCTTACACAGATTACATCAAAAATTGTTGAAAATCACAATAAATTCACACTTCTTACTTTTAAAATTCATTATATACATAGTGGGACATTCAAACGGGAATACTTATATACCTCTGTTATTAGCGATAGGCTTAGTTTCTGCGAAAAACATTTGTACTTGAGTTTTCAAGGTAACAGATATTCTTGAAATTATGTCATACATGGTCAATTAAGGTATTGTAAGATTTACTGCAACGAAAAATTGTTTCGCAATAGCCTACAATTATCTTGACGCTTTACATGTAGGAAATGAGGGATTCCTGAGATCATTTGAAATAACTTTTTCCTTAGCGAAAATGCAATCCGCGGTTTCGTTTGCGAGTTATTAACGAAAAACAGTGACCAATGAGAGGCAAGCTCGGCTGGCGCAAGGCGAGCCAACCAACGAGCGCCCGGAGACCTGTTCCGCTAATTGGCTCGGCCGCTTTGCGCCAACCACGCTCTCATTGGTCAGTGTTTTTCTTTATCTATACATGTGTGTGTGTGTATTGGAAATAGTTATTTATGTGGTAAGGAAAACAATTATTTGAAATATTATTTGATGTATCTATTAACTCTTTGAAATTTAATTTCTTACGATTAATATTCATGAGAAAAAAAAATGTGTAGGTAAAATACGAACCGAGATTGTTTTGAAAAATAAGTATATTCTTATGTTTATTTTATTTAGTAAATGTAATTGGAACATTTAATTTCTGTTTGCTTTTTAACAATGTACATATCTCAAATAATAACTCGCAGTACCTGGGTCGAAAAGATTTCATGGAAATAATGTTCGTTGCACAATATAGAAAATAGTTAGTACAATTAGGTATTTCAAGTTCATATTGTGAAATGCATATTTTAAATACTTATTATATGCTTGTAACATCAATTAATCTTATGTAACATAGCTGCGAGAAATAATATTTGCAAATATTTGTATTTCTTAGTTGAGATGTTTTTACACAGGTTTGCAATTGTATTACAATTCTGATATAGTATATTTAAACAATTTTCCATTGCAGTTGACCTTGAACAACCTTGAGTGACTTGCACATACATGAATATGTATTAGTCTTGAAACATCCTATCGTAATATAAATAAATATCATTCCATTAAAATAAATATCCATGACTTTGAAATTTGAAAAAGTTAAACATGCGAGAAAATTAATTTTACTGCAGCTTGTGTCTCTTGGAATGTAATATAACCTTGCCCTGAGCATTTTTTCCATAAAACTACCAACTAACGAAGATAACCAGAGATTTTCATTTTAACGGGCCACTCGGTATAAAAAAATAATCGTTCGTTCTCAGTATTTAGCTTTAAATTTAAACTAATTCTATCGCAAGTATTATTTGTAAATAATGTCGTGAACTTGTTTACTAGTTCTTTTTTTAAATATAAAACCAATAATTATTGTTCTTATTTATGGAAACAATGATCCACTCTAACTAAACTAAGAAAACATTCTTGCACTTGATAGTTAACTCAAAATTTAATCCAATTCCAATTAAGGTATAATTTAAGGTATCATTTTTAAATTGTTGGGCATATATTCATTCGCTAGTCCTTTTCTATAAAATCAATGAATCACCCTATATAAAAAATTTAACGTTATTTAACGTTATTTATTTTTAATATTTAAAGTTAAACTAAGCAATTCGATCTAAAGTGTTATTTTTAAGTAACGATGAAAACGATATCTATTATAAAACCAATAAGTATTGCATTTTTCATATAAAAAGAATGTTCCATCTCGTATAAACTAATAAATGTTTATATGTATCTAACTTTAAATCTAAACCAATGTCATTCAAAGTATTATTTATAAGTAATGTCGTAAATTAGTTCACTAGCTTTATTATACAATCCTATAGATACTGTTTTTGTTTTTATAAAGTCAATCGATATTGTCTTTATTATAAGAACAATGATCCAGCTTTCATAAATTAGGAAACATTTAATTTCAAATTTAACTTTCAAACTAACGTGGAAAACTGACACACCAGTACTTTTTGTAAAACCAATAGACGTGCCAATACTTCTGGACGGTGGTGTACCTACGTGTCTCCCTACAATGAGACCGATCAATATCAAGATTCTTAAACGATGGATTGCTTAACTACTTCCGTTGGACGAAAGTAGTCCAGGCATAAACCGAATCGAACACTCGAGGATCGTGGGTACCAATATAAAACTTGAGCAGTGGACCAGTGAAACGACGGTCGTACCGCTTCAAAGCCTAAACCACTTTCAATATCAACAAGACCTCGTTATTAGAATCGGCCTGGCAGAAAATGTTCTATTAAATCGTGGACGTGATTATTGGAAGAATTATTTCAGCGTATATTAAAGGTGAAAAATCGTATTCTACAGAGTGTCTCAAAATTATACTACTTCCAGAAAATGAACGGTTCCTGAGGTCATTTGAAGTAACGTTTTCCTTAGCGCAAATGCAATCCGCGGCTTCGTTTATGAGTTATTAACGAAAAGTGATGACCAATGGGAGGCGAGATCAGCTGGTGCGAGGCGGCCGAGTCAATGAGCGGAACTGAGCTCTGTCTGCTCGTTAGCTCGTCCGCCACGCATTAAATGATCTCGCCTCTCATTGGTCAGTGTTTTTCGTTAATAACTCGGAAACGAAAAGCCGTGGATTGCATTTCCACTAAGGAAAAAGTTACTTCAAATGATTTCAGGAACTTCCAATTTTTCGATTTCGAGTAATTTTTGGGATACCCTGTATCGTGTTCGTAGCTCGGGTCAGATCATTTTCACGCTGTTTTGTTTTGTGCGGAACGAAGCTGAATAAAATTGGGAAATAAAATGGTCTCGTGGGATGGTCTGCTTTCGAAAAAAATCGAGGTTGAATTTCGACCAACTACGCGCACTGTTGAATAGACTTTGCCAATGCTTCTGTTCATTATACACAGTTTCCATTCATTCTATGCGAGCTGAATGCATCCTCGGTAAGTTTTTAACTATTTTTTGGAAAATATTGCTCCGCATAGAAAATTTCATTCATTTATACGCTCCTGGTTTATTTGCTGGGATACAACAACGTCGTTCTTCAATTTTCGTGCCTCTGTCCGTTTGATGTATTATTTAGCCAAAATGTTTTTGAAACAGAAGTTAGTCACATTCCAAGTTGCTACTAATTATAAGCTGTGGATTCTGTAAATAAAAAATAACAAATCACATGCAAGCTATATGCAGCTGTTGCACCTCCCAATAAAACAGAATGTAATTCACGTAATTTTCACTAGTTCTAAAAAAATTTGTTATGTACTTTAAATATCTACAAATGTTTACTTACCTACGAAAGTTATTCATTTTAGTAAAATTTGATACTTTAATAAACATACGTCTTACTAAGTTATAAGTACACATTTTAGTGCACATTATAATACATTGTTTATATATGTATCAATATTGTTTAAATAATTTAAAAAATAGTAAAAGTGAAAACACAATGGAAAGTACGGAAACAAAACAAAAACTAAAAATTAAAAAATCATAAAAGAAATAAAATAAATATTTTCAGTGTCACATATATAAGTTAATAATAAGAGATTATTCCTGTTTTTCGTGTGGAATAAAAATCCGTAAATATCAATATAGGTTTACATTCAAAGAAACAAAGTTGCCCTTCGAATGACTTTCGAAGCGATAAAAAAGATCAAATAAATAAAGTAATTGTGTCTTCACCTTGAAATTGTGTAATATTTTTATTTAACAATTTTTCTCGAAAAATGGTTTATTTTCGAGATATTTAAATTTCAAGTTTTCAATGAGCACAAATATCGAATATCGATATAATATTTTTAAAATCGATAATTCAGTTTCCGAATACTTTTCGATGGCACTGTACAAAGTTTCGGTAGTTCGAGTCGAGTTCTATCGAAAGTGAGACACTGGTTGCACGAGTTTTCGGTGGTTTACCCCGGGCAGTCAATAACTTGCGGGTTGAGTAACCGGGCACAGGTTGCATTTCGTGAGCAGCCGGGTCGTAGTCCGAGCAGTTTGCGGCGTTGCCCTGCGGTTACGTGACCAAGAAATCAAATTCTAGAATCTCATTATGCTAATAGAGAGCCGAAACCGTTGTCGTGATCGGCGAATTAATATGCGTTAAGTGATAGGATCGCCACTTTTCTTAGACCGTGCCACCCCTCTGCACGCACTCTAGGACTGCTGCGGAAACTTTCCAGTCCTGCTTTTATTGGGAACTTTATACCGCGTTCGCCTAAACTCACGCGAAACATGGAAGACATTACGGACGGGAATGTGGGTCAGGGAACTGTTCAGAAACGTCCGTCGCATGAACTGTACCTTTATTTCGTTACTTACCGTTTGCTATTTTAAAGCGTATTTTCGTTTAACTGTTCACTGGTTTATTTACTTTAATACTGTTTTACGACGGTATTTGCGTTTATCATTTAGGGGAGACCTGCCATAGATGAGACACATTTATTTAGGACAAGATAACCAAAAAAAACTAAAAGACCTATTTAATTCGAGTTTGAAACATTCGAAAGATCAGTTCTTTTGCTATATGATTGTATGATGTCAATGAATTTCGTCTAGGTTCTCTTACCTTATTTTTTATTTCTTTAAAAAGTGTATTTTGTCCAACTCATCAATTGGTTATATTACAATAAATATAGTAGTAGTTGCAATGTTTATTTACTGTCTAAAATTCATCTTAACTGTATTTTGGTATGTTCTTTGAAATAATTTTTTCCATAGCGCAAATGCAATCCGCGGCTTTGTTTACAAGTTATTAATGAAAAACACTGACCAATGAGAGGCGATATCTGGCGCAAGGCGGCTGAGCCAACGAGTGTTCGAAGCCTATTTCCGCTCATTATCTTGGCGGCCCCGCGCCAGTTGATCCCGCCTCTCATTGGTTACTGTTTTTCGTTAATAACCCGTAAACAAAACGACGGATTGCATTTGCGCTAAGAAAAAAATTACTTCAGATGACCTCAAGAACCCCTCATTTCCCGGAAATACCATAATTTTGGGACACTCTGTATATTGTTTCAACTTGTAATATATGGTTTAAATTTTTACTTTCACTCAGATATTTATTATTTCATTTATTTTAGTAGTTTTTTTTAGTAGTTTTACTGTGCGGTGTTAATTTATTATATTATTTGCGATTATTATTTTTCTATTTATTCCGTAATAACTACACAATGCAGCACAGAATTTTATTCCTTTATCATTTATTTAAAATTATTTTCATAGCTTATTATTATTTATTAAAACTCGAAAAATCAGTCCTGAAATTACATATATAATCTATAAATTGGACAATTTCTAAAGACATTATTAACGAATGGATATTGACATAAATTTTTGCATTTGCAGCACAGTATTAAATGATCAATATGCAAGGATATACGATAAATTATTATCAAAATTTAGTTCACATTTGGAAGTGTTAGTATATGAAAGGTTCAATAAGAAAATTGGAATATTTACTGTGAAAGTACAATATTTGTTTCCATTAAATTGATATTCGACTAACCAGCATGTTTGGTTCTCCATGAATAAATATTGATACGAGGTTTCTGTTATTAATACGAATTTCAAGCTCAATTAAATCTGCTGCGTACTACACTGTCCAAAAAGAATTTGGTCTGTATTAACCAGTGGATGATCTTTTGATTCCTTAATATTTCGAATGATCGGTGGAATAAGATAATTAATAAGATTTTCAAGTATAATTTTCTACGACGTGTCAAGTTCTTATCAAGAGATTTAATGTTTGTATGCATAATATTTGGACGTTATATCTTTTTCAACTACAGAATTATTTAGGAGGTGGATTTAAATATTTCCTTTTTAATTCAATCGAAACCTAACAAAAATGATACATCTGTTGCATTATCAACAGAACGGAACTACGAAAATTAGAAAAATAAGGGAATAGAGGGTCTAAAAGAAGATGGGAAGGATGGAATGGAAGAATGATGAAAGAAATGAAGGAGCAGATCACGGAGCTCATAGCAGAATTAAGAAAAGAGTTGACGGAGGAAAGAAAATATAGGGAAAATGAGAGAGAAAGGAATAGGAAGATGACAAGAAGGTGCTGGTAAGTAGGATAAAACAGTTGGAATACAAAGAGAAAAAAGGAGAAATAATATTGTAATTAAAGGAGTAAAATAGGAGAAACAGAAGACGGAGGAGCTTGTCAAGAGAGTGAGAGAGTGAGAGAGTGAGAGCGAGAGAGAGAGAGAGAGAGTAGTGATAAGAGAGAAATTATGGTAAGGAAAAAGAAATCTGCGCAAGGAGTATACATAGAGTACGACTTGATGTACAAGTCTGAATTTTCGTGGAAATCTTCGTTTTTGTAAGTAACTTTCTCAACACGAAAAGTAAGGTAATACAACGTTTGTCCACTGAATAATTTCTTGTGATAAAATTGAAGTAAAGGTATTGTTATTTTTCACTTAATTAATATGTATATATCTCCTGACATTTCGTTAATTATGTTTATGGCTATATCTCTTGGATTTTTTAGTTGAGAAAGAAATACTATATGAAAAATATAATTTGATTTTTCACATAGAAACCGACAGAATTGTTTCCAGATATTCAAAATTGTATTTAATGCGTCGCGAGATATATTGAAGAATCTGTTGCATTTAAGAAAAATGTTGCATAATTTAATTTGATTTTTTACACAGAAAACGATCGAACCTTTTCGAGTTATAGTTCTCACGCGGCAAGAAGGCGTCTCTGTGTTTACATTGCTCCTCTTACTAGCTATCCCAGTGCCGCAGTATCCTATTGCTATTGGCCGAGAACAGTGACGAAGACCACCGTCGGCCAATAGCGACTGATAGCTGCGGTAGTGAGGTAGTAGGAGGGGGTTAATCATAGGAGCAGGACTGTAAACGTAAAGGTGTCTTCCTGTCACGTGAGAACTATACACAATATTTTGTTTCAGATTTAATGAAAGGATCCATCGCAAACATGAAGGTTCTTGTTTATACCACTATACCACCAGTGCTTAATATACTTGAAGAATAAATAGAACGTAATGATTTTAATGTTACCTTAGATTTCCGTTGGTTAAATATCGAAAAAATTGATTTTTTTCTAACTACATCAAATTAAAGAATCTGAAACATTCTTGAACGGTAATCACGGCAATATATCGATACTGTAACAATATAAATTCTATTACTCTGGAGCTTCCATATGAAATTTGCATTTCTTCGATTTTTTTGAGATTTTTGATTTCATACAAGCAAGATTTTCAGACTAAATATCTGAAAATAAGTACAGAGTATCTGTTTGACACGTCTCAGATTTTGCACAGAAATTTTGAACATAATTAACTAGAAATAATAGACCGAAAACTTATTTTCGACTTCACCCCATAACTACTTTCATGGCTAAATGTTTTTATTTACTGTATTCGATCAGGTATTTCGTCAAGAATGTTGACATATAGCATCGAATAGTCTTTTTAATGTTGAGTCTTTCTGATGTTTTTAATTTAATGAGTATTTTAGACGTTATTACCAAGTATATGAAGGAAACACACAGAATAAATAGGTAAATAAAACATGTGATATAGAAGGTGCCCTGAGTTTATGTGTTGCTTATTATGTCATTAATTTTTAAGATATTTTTATTCATAAATTCTTGTTATTTTTTTCAGCTTCGTTTTATTGAAAGGATTATTTTTTGCCATACAATACTAAAATCAAATATATAATAATATACAATGAGATAAAATATGAACTAAAATCGGTATTGTGAAGTAGACTAAAATATAGTAAAATAAAATAAAATGTACTCGACTAAATTGGTAAAAAAAAAGAGATAGAAGTAAATGAATGGCGAAGCACTATAAGATAAAATAGGATGCAATTATAATAAGAGAAGATTAAACGCATTGCTCATCATTGAGAATAGAATTAAAAAGATAAAATCAGAACGCCATGTAAATGTCAGATAAATTAAATAAAGAAAGTAGAATAAAATGAGCTGAGGTAAAATTGGTGTGGCTAATTATGATATTAACCCAAGGTTGTAAAGAAAATTTATGTACTTTAAGACTAGTATACACTAACATAATGTATATGTACTAGTATACTATACTAAACTTACTAGTATAACATAATGTATATGTATATAATATAATATATAATGTAATATAGTACAGCATAGTTTACAATATATTATAATACATAATATAGTATAGTATATCATATAGTAAAATTATATATGTACTATATAATATATTGTACTATACATATGTCTATAATATAGTTTATATTATTAAAACAGTGTTTACAAAATTAATGCCAATATTACTTTATTTCATTACACTGTATATAATATTATATGTATACTATATTATATTATATACTATACTGAATTACATACTATACTGTATATAATTATAATATATTATATGCTATATTTAGTATAATATGTGCATATAATATAGTATAGAATATTAAAACACAGCGCTTATAAAATTAATACCAATATTACTTTATTTGGTTACACTGTCCCATTCAATGCAACCTTGATGAATGGGACAAAATGCATTTCTTAAAAAATTTATAAATAAAGCATGTAAACCTAAGGGAATCTCATTGACATTATGCATTCTTCTAGTAAGAGAACCGTCCTTTAGAATGTTTCAAACTGGAATTAGGTCATTTAGTCTTTTCTGTTATCTTGTCCTAAAGAAAAGTGTTCCATTCATGACATTGCTCTCCTATATTCGGTGCAAGTTTCGTATACGTACATGTTCTTCTGCTATGCGAGCGTAGTGACACTATATTGGTTTCCTACGCCGTTAAGGACAAAGAGTACATACAAGAGAAAAAGGGGAACTAGCGAACTAAAGTTTTATTGTTACAGCGGTAATTCGCTTTTCCGCGGCGCTAATGTATGCCCGCTTTTCGCGTGGTAATTTTAATTCATGAAGAGCCTTTCTCCCTTAAGGGGTAACCTTAATAAGTCACGCTCAGTCGAAAGTTCATCTCCGCTATGGGAGATAGCAAAGGCTAGAGCAAAATTAGCTACCCTATTGGAAGGAAACGTCATTTTTATTTTTTTATTTTGTCTTTTGTTAGTCTTTTTTTTCCTTTGTTTAGTGGAATAGAATAGAGGATCCTGTTCGCAGACTTCAGGAGTTTTCGCTACTAAAAACAACTTTAGCAATTTAATTGACATTACTTCTTTCATCGATATGAATTTTCCTATGAAACAAATATCAAATCTTCTTCGAACATTCGGAGAAAGAAAAAGGAGATTCCAGAACCAGTTATTATGTGCTTATGATCTGCAAAGATCAGTTACTTTAATAAATTTTATTTTCTATAAAAAAAATGAAATATTATAATAAGTCAATCAAAAGTTTACATCAGAGATAACTGCTTTAATAATATTTCATGTTTGCATTTCTTCTCTTTAAAAATACGACAAAGATGATTTGAGAGTTGAGGTTATGTGGGCCTATCCTATGGTAAGTGCGACACTAACTAATACATCGAGTGAAGAATAGTTATATTAAGAATAGTATCAGTTATACTGTTAAAAAGGTTACTCCGTATCTCCAAAAGTAACACAGATATTTAAGCGCCAATTTTTTACTCATAAAAATAACTAGATAACACACGAAACTGTAAAGACAGAAGAATGATTTAGACAATTTTTATTTTGCATAAAAATCTGTAATTTAGGATTTTAGGTTAATTTAACCTGGTCACTGGACATATTAATTTGTATCGAGTGAATTAGAAATTATTTGTAATTTGACAAAACTATGTAAATAATTATGCAATAGAAAACAAGTGCATAAATATTTATAATATTCAGTATATAAATACCGTTGATCTAATTTCCAAATTTTCCAACAGTCCCGGATTCAGTTAGGCTATGTGTTCTCGATAGGGGGCTCGTAAAGTGGGAGTGCAGCCAATTAGATACGACATGCGCCGAGCGAACGAAAACTTGTACTATTTACGGTTATGGTCTCTCGTGACAGAAAGTATAGTTGCGGCCGACAATAGTTACGAGAAAATTTACGAGCTGGTTCTCCAGGACAATCCAAGCCGAAAACTAAGAATAAAAATTGGAACCTCACAGCTATACTGGTAAATGTCTTTTGCGATTTTTTGCTTTTTCAGGAAGCTGTTGATGTAAATATAATGATATTGGCCTAAAATGCAGGGTGTTTTATGCAACTTGCACATCTCTGTAACTTCCGAAGTATATGTTGCACGAAAAAGTTTTGCATACAAAAGTTGCATGGTTTATAGAGTTACATTATGAAGTGTATTTATTTTTTCAGGTAGAGGCGTTTCAGAGATTTTAAGATTTTAAGATTTTTCTATTTATTTACTATTATAAAAGTAAATACACTGCATAATGTACCCCTATAAACCATGCAAATTTTGTATACAAAACTTTTTCGTACAAAGCATACTTTGGAAATTATAGAAGTGCACAAATAAATAACTCTATATTTATGTCGTAGCATTTGAGGTGCAAAAAATCTCGTTGTTTCTTTGAAATTAATTTGTTACTATTGCCTCTGGCCAAATACTTATTGTCAGAGGTTGTACGTGTGTAAGTTCGATTAGGTTATTCTACACAAAATTTATTGCGACTTCATGCAACTTCCAAGTCGTGAACATAATTAAAGGGATAACGTGATAAAATTGATATTAGCGGGTTTCAAAAAACCAAGTGCCAGTAAATTATCAAATACAATCTTGAAAATACATATTTTTACAGTATTTTTTACGCCGAATCATACATGAAAACTATAATTATATGAGATATAGAAATATAACTACGAGAACACTTTTCTTTTAAATTGTAGTTGTCAACCTGTTAGGCGTGTAGTACCTGTTTTACTAAACGAAATCATTTTCTTACAGTTAAATATTTTATGCTAGGAATGTGCCTAAAATTAAACAATTTCTTCATTTAACAAGAAAATGGAACTTGTTCAATCAGCAAAAATGACTTTACATTGTTGAAAAAAGTGTTACAAATAAAACACATTGTAGTGTTAGTAAAATATGGCGGGAGTAAAAATTCCGCTTTTAGTACCAAGTTCTTTTAGTCACAACAAACTTCAGACATACTTCATTATTTTGCATAAACTATAAATCATGAAGTTCTAGTTTTACAAAGTTCGTTGCTTGATAATCACTTTTTGTTAAGTTATAGTCGGTGTACAAAGTGTTCGCGCTTCTTTTAAATTGAAATAATTTTGTCATAATTAGGTCAAGCGATCTAAATTTTTTTGGGATGTTAGAGGGATTAGTTTACTAAATAACGGCTGACAAATTGTTTCAAAAAATTGCAATTTGTTGGCATGATAAAAGAATTAAGAAATAATGTCTATTCAACTTTTTTATACGAAAATACGGATATAATATTCCATTTCCATATTATGAGACATTTTTGAGACACCCTGTATATATATATATATATATAAAATTTAAAATTATTATTTATTAAAATTATACATATATAAGTCGGTGTACAAAGTATTCACACAGTTTTTAAATTCGTGGAGAACTGAGATTTCTGTGATATTTGTCAAGGTCAATTGATATATAGGGTGTTCCACAATTATTTTAACAGCCGAAAATGAGGAGTAGCTGAGGTCATTTGAAGTAACTTTTTCCTTTACGAAAATGCAATCTGTGGCTTTGTTTACGAGTTATTAATGAAAAACACTGACCAATGAGAGGTGAAGGCGCGAATTACAACGTGGTCCATCGATCGAGTGAAACGTGCTTCGACCGTGGAGCGCGATGAAAGATTACTACATCACAGTGATCATTTTAAGAAAAACGCTGTTCACCTTTACTTTAGAACGTCTGAAGAATATTTACAAATTTTTCGGACTCGAAATAATAAGTAATTTAACCGTGACGGCCGTTTTAATTTTCTAGTATGCATGACACTTCGTGTGTAACATATGAAATTTTTAAGCAAGGAGTGCAGTGAAGATTAACAAAGTACGTAAATGATATTTTAATTTAAATAATTCCGTGTCCGAACACAGTTCAACGAATGATTCGTAAAGCTAATTTAATAAATAATAATCGTGTTAAAGGACGTAAGACGTAAGGACGTTTGTTAGAGAAATATGAAGGATATTATCAATAAGAAACTCACCCATTTAGTTGTAAATCCACTTCATGCACGGAAATGTGTGCAGGATAGTGCATTGACCTCGTACAATGTATGATGAACTGCACAGCTGATCTGTATCCGACGGCGACGAACAGAAGGATATCTCCGGGCAGGCAATTTCAACGTTTACTTTCACTGCATTATCACTAAACACTGATCACTTATCAATATATATGTATATTATTATTTATTAATTAATGAGTATTTTATGTGTATAAAATTCTTATTAATTAATAATAGACTTTTGGAGTATTACAGAACTCAACAAGAAAAAGAGTATTTTTAAGTATTTTTATGTATTTTCAAGTTAACAAATATTTATGAAGCAAATGCTTTTCATTATACAGTATCATAAAAAGATATTATTGCATAACTTCTTAAGTATTACAATAGAAGAAATGAGAATTTCTTTCTTTCGCGAGAAAATGGAAGACGATTTTTGAATGACTATGATAAAAAGAAAAAACTTTTTCACATTTTTCTGGTAGCTTTGAAATCACATGCTCATGGAAGTTCTGTTTTTCATTGGCAAAATATGCTTTATTCAGTGTAGGTTTCATATCAATATTTTCCACGGCTGAATAGTTATAGAAAAATCTCGAAAAATCTCTATTTTCGAAAATAGAAACGGTCGTTTTTCCTTGTTCGCTGCGTTAGTGTCGTCCATACTTCTTCTTTAGGGATCCCGATGGAGCATGATAAAAGTGATGGCGTTCATCTTCGTTTGTGAAGCGAACCGTTTCCCACTGTCGCATAGTTTAGTATTCCTTGGAGAACAGTGCTGTCTGGGTTCGTCTCGATTCCTGTCATGATTGAACTCTTCTAGCATAATCAATTCGTCTGGAAACAGATACATAGTAGATATGTATACTTACAGACAAAAGTTAAGAAACTTTCCATATTGTTAACATTTGTGTAAAATCTGATATTTTAACAAACATTCTTAACGTAGGATAAAGATTTTGTGCGAATGAAAATACCAATTTTATTCTTTCCTAATTTTCTAATTGTTAATTATTCTTTTCTTTTTCTAGTTTTATTTTATTTCTTTTTTAAATGATGCACTACACAAAACAATATTGTAATATAAACACTGTGTTATATGCTTCACTATAATGAATACTTTTAATTCAATAAGATAATTAAATTAAAAGTACGCAATATTGTCTTGTTTAGTGCATAAGAGAAACAACAAAAATTTAAAAAAAATAAAATAAAAATAAAAAATTAGAAAATATAAAATTGATATTTTCATTCACACAAAATCATTATCCTGCGTTGAGAACGTTTGTTACATCCAAGAATATACAGGGTGATCCATTTAAATCGATCCAGTCAAATATATTCGAAACCGTCGATGATACTAAAAAATGTTTCAAACGAAATTTGAATGATTTCAGGGGGCACGTAATCTGATGTTAATAAGATTTTTCCAAATGTACGCGTCGAGGACACATGGAGGTCAACTTTATTTATTTTTAATGGAATCATATATTTTTTATTATACTAGTCGATCCAACTCGTCATTCTCTTCATAAAAATACTGAAAGAATTTTAGTAACAGCTAGCACCGTAGTTATCTAAAGTTGGTTAAAAACGATTTCAGCTTAAATGCAAAGATTTACTCTTGTCTCTAGAAGATATTAAAATTAGAATATCCTCTAAACCCATAATTTTTCGCAATAAATGCCTTAGTATTTTTATGAAAAGGATGACAAGCTGAATCGATTAGTATAATAATTCCATTTTAAAAAATGAAGTTGACCTTCATGTGTTCTCGATGCATTCACCTAGAAAAATCTTATTAATATCAGATTACGTGACCCTTAAAACCATTCAAATTTCGTTTGAAACATTTTTTAGTATCATAAATCGTTTCGAAAATATTTGACTGGATCACTTTAAAGGGGTCATCTTGTATGCATAGGGAAAAGTTCCACAGAATGATGACCTCGGTAACATATTTCAAGGTCGTCAAAATAATTTTTTTTCTGATTATGTACAATTTAAAATATTTTCTAATATAAGCGCAAAGAAAGTGCAGAAGAATGGCCTTGAAGATAAAGTAAAGTGGTCATGATTCCAACTAATTGCCGAACGTATTTTTCAATAGAATATTGAAGTACGAGTTCATAAATAACGTTGGATTTCGTGTCTGAAGTTTAAGATGCGCAGTTGATTATAACATCGCTTTACCGAGACAGCACGATGCGATGCGAGATAAGCGATTTCATTAAAAGTATATACGGGCATCGATTTATCTGCGGCGTGCCGGTAATAGCTTTAATGTAAACGTGCTAGTTTGTAGGCCTCTTCGGGAACTGACGTCGTAGATCGTAAATCGTTCGGTTCTCCACCTAATAATTGAAATATTCCGTTGTTACGGTTGTAGCTACGTTATTGAGATAACGAATTTTACTTTAACTACTGTTTACAATTTAACAGCCTGTAATTTATTTTTTATTAAAAAATATATATACTTCTGCAGAACTTCTATATATAGCTTGTAAAAAATAATGATGTAAAGTAAAATGAGCAAATAGTTACCTCGTGTTATAAATTAACAATTAATTTCCGATGTTTATATATTTTGTTACAAGGAAAACGAATTGTAATTTTTGAGGTAAAATAATATTGGACGTACATGCGAAACACCTTAAACATGGAAATTTCTAAGAGAACTTGTAATAATTGTTTGTCAAGCTGACGACCTTACCGATTTCAGTAACCTTGAGCAATGTCTCTGTATGGTTGTAAACTTATTTCACTTACATTAACTTTCTACTTTTTACTATCAGTTTTCAGTTACGAAAATGAGTTAGATTTGAAACCTAACCCAGGCTGAAGTTTGGCAAAATTTGACTTGGATGACGGATAAGAAATAAGAAGATATTGAATAAATATCGAATCGAATAAAAATGTATCTAGAGAACAATTTATCCGAATAAAAGATTTTATTGGAATAAAAATTCATCCGAATAAGAAGTTACTTGCTATTCGAATAAGAATTTATTTGTACAGGTATTAATTTGGATAATTATCGATATGAATAAAAATTATAAATGTAGTGTTTTTCCATAGTTTATTGATCAATTTCTTCCATGTTAATTTTTACAATTAACTGTTTTTGTCGGCTGCTGTACTGGAAAGTTTGTTATTTCTTGGTAGATTGATCATTGATGCATAAATAAATAATTTTTCTTTGACTGCAAAGGATGTCATCGTACATTCCGGAATTCATGTACGTATACAACACACATGTATTTACAAAATTACGTGAAAAGAACGGTTAACAATTATTGGAATTATTAACCGAATAATTCTACAATCTGTATTCGAATAATTTATTAGAAGAAATAAGTAAAAATATTTAGAACGATATAAGTACGAATATATAGAATAATTTGTTATATAATAATTTGTATAATGAATAATCATTATTCGAATAAATAGATAGAATAATTTTTATTAATAATTGTAATTCGAATAAATGCAACGAATAATTTGTTACGAATAATGAATATTTGTAATTCGAATAAAATATTCGACTTTCATACGAATAATTATTTTAGATAAATATTTTTTCGTAATAATTCGAACATTGTCCAACTATCACCCAAACCTCACACAGATCTAATCTACGCCTCGTTGATATCGTAAATTATTAATCCAGATCTATATCAGATTCGACTATCGGTTTTATTAGCTGGAGAAAAAAGCTTTACATAATTATTTACATTGGGGGAACTGCTCTGATAACTTTGACCTTGAGATATGTTATCATCTAGTAACCGCTCGTTATTTCTCAATAGTTTATTAATTATTAAAAATAAGTCATGAATTGCCACTTTTTAGTATTTTAATAATGTTAATCGTTTAAATAAAGTTGATTATATGATATAGTTCTTGAATATTATTAATAGAACATTTCCTTTAAAACCTCAATGTACAGTGATGTGCGTAGTTATATTATAGATTGAAAGTAATTTTTACATTGTTACTGATGTCTAAACGAAAACTTAATAAAATATCGTACTTGTATATTTCTATTTTTTCTATTATTTGTAATATAGAAATATACAAATACAATATATGGGTATTCACAATATAATATATGGTATTCTTTATAAATATATAGGGTGTCTCAGTTACAGAAGGACACCAACACTGGTGTGAATAATTATAAACTCAAAGTAACTTCTACAAGACTCTACAGAATTATTGGAGATTAATATTGTTGAAACCATCTTTATGGTTGAATCATAAATGATTGAATGAATATTGTAATTCAAGCTAAAAATGCAATCAAAATGATGAAACGACAATAAAAGTTCACTCTTACTATTGAAAATTTATCCTTGCTATAGTAAATTCATTGCTGCCATTATAGATGGTTTGTTGATATTATAAATTGTTTATTGCTATTGTAAATTCAATGTTACTATCGTAAATTCAATGTTGCTATTGAAAATTCAATGTTGCTATAGTAAATTCAATGTTACTATTATAAATTGATTGTTCTTGCTATTGAAAATTCAATGTTTCTATTATAAATTGATTGTTTTTATTGTAAATCCAATGTTGCTATTGAAAATTCAATGTTGCTATTAAAAACTCAATCTTGCTATAATGAATTCAATCTTGCTATTGAAAATTTATCCTTGCTGTTGAAAATTCAATACTGCCATTGTAAATTCAATGTTGCTGTTGTAAATTCATTCTTGTTATAAACTATTGTCATAAACTAACACACGCCAGTCGCTTTTAGTGTTCGGTAGATTCAATGTTGAATCATAAGCGGCAGGGTTTTCGTATCGGCTGAATAGGACAAGAATACACAGAATGGACAATGGCCATCCAGTATATTCTTCATGTGATACGAGAGAATTTCTCGGCGATAAATTTCCAAATCGCTGGATTGAACGTAACGGACAGGTATCATGGTCGGCTCGTTCACCTGATCTAACTCCACTCGATTTCTTTTTGCGGGGAAAACTGGAGGATTATGTTTACCCCGAGCAACCAACCACACCAGAGAACATGCGAGAGAAAATAGTTAGGTCTCGTGCATCTATTCCATCGGGATTGGCTCGAAAGAGTTTCAATCGATTCAAAATCTTGTGAAACATTTAACACTAGGACATTAAGTCAAAATTACTGATTTTTTCTATTAGAGTGGTTCAAAAATTTTCAAATGTCTGTATTTGATCAATTATTTTGTTTAAGTGCATATTTTTACTGTAACAAAAGTGTGTAGGTGAAATATAAATTAGTTAAACGGCATGGCAACTAAGGCAATGATTGAGATATTGACATGAAACAAATGGCATTTAATAACGAAAACTGTAGAATTCCATGAAAAAAATTCACATGATCCTGAAGCTTCCAAATTTCCTCAAACATCTTTTTCTATTTTCCAACCTTTACTCGATATTATGACATTGCTGAATCTTTTTAATAGACTCAGGAGTAGATTCAAAAAATCGTAACTCGGACAATAATTTATATAATGAAATGACATGAAGGACATTTGATAGTATAAACCACGTACATTCAGGAAAAAATTTCATGTGATCCAAAGAGAGAATTTCAGATATTTTTATATAATTTTCTTTATTTTCCATTTCTTACTCGATATCATGACTTTGTTGAATCTTTTGGTCAAACGTAGATGTTGATTCAAAAAATCGTAACTCGGACAATAATTGAGATATTCCCATGAAGCAGATAGTGAAAATCGATAGTGAAAACTGCCTACATATGTATGTACATGGAAGTATGAACGACCACATAGTTGTCAAAAATGTTGGCTGTCCGAACGTCAACTAGAATTTCTTAATTGCCTCCGTAATTGGCGGAGATTATTTTTATTTTACGCAGGTAGAGATCATGAGTAATTTTCTGTTCAAATGTGTCTCGAGAAACATTATGTATAAAGGGACGGCTTCGGGGCTCCGCATGAGATTTAGCCGCGAGGTCTCATCACGTGTAGCACACTCAAGAACAAAGCCAACGGCGTAGAAGAAGTTCATCAGCACTGAGAAAATTGCCCACACGGTAAAGAAACCTACCGTTTCCCGCTTATGTGTTGGAAAAAATACAATGCCACCAGCCTGTCGCGGAACTAGTCAAACTGAAACATTAAAATCGCATCATGTGTACAGGGTGCCACAATATTATATGTCAGGAACAACATAACCTGTTTCTAGACCCACGGTTTAATGGATATTGATGTAAGTAACTTGCCGTAAAATTGACCTTGACATTTGGCAATTCATCGTGAAAAATCAGAGATTAGTTTACTTAAATTACGTCGTTTCTTCAAAGGAATTTATGTAATGTTAAATTTGTTAAATTACTAAAGTACAAAATAAAGTTCGCTTTAACATGAAATAAAAATAATAATGTACCAGAAAGATTCCATTATTTGTAACATTTATTTGTTATATTTCAAATAGAATATGTGAAACAAACAGGAGTTGAATATTGTGTAAAACGTTTAATTTCATTTTAAACTATATTTATAAAATATATTTTTAGAGCATACAATTTTTTAAACAACATTCTCGTAGCAAAAACTTTTCCACTTTAAAAACTACTGTGCGACGTTAAGAAGTCGTTGATCGTTTCGTAAAAGTAAAGACACACATTATGTATATCGCGAAGTCCTTGGCACGGTCGCTTTAGTATTTCACGACTTCACACGTCAAATTAACCTTGCGTGCATATTTAAGTTTGGTGCGATTTCTATAGCGGGCTATATTTAAAGAAGTGTGTGTGTGAATTGCTGTTCTACTGTGTGACTCGTTACTTCTTCAGTGGTTCGCTTCGATCTGCGTCGACAATGAGAATGTTTCTGTTAACTGTCCAACCGCCTAAATATTTAATCGCTTATGCTATTTTTACAATTTTCAAACGAATTCGAAATTGATCCCAGTATTCATACTTGTCGGTTGACTGTGGTTTCTATTGAAATAAGTTCTATGCAAATTGTAATCGAAAATTATCACACATGATAATTGGGTGAATTGGTCTTTGGTGTTTGGATTGGTAGGATTGGGATCACGTGTTTCTAGCTCCATCGAATTTACAAATGTTTAGTTGATTTAGTGGACTTGTCATTGGTTAAACACATACAAAAGAGAAATAAACGCGAGGAAACCATAATGCTGCATTAATTAACACAGGTTTCCGCGCGGTTAGTTTGATAAATAAATCCATTCGGAGATCGAGGTTAGAAAGTGAGGTTAGGACAACCAGATACGAATGTATAAGGGAAACGTGAATATGCAAGGAATGAAGGTGTAAAAAGAAAAGTTATTGCAAATACAGAGGAAAATCACATATTCGGATAAAGTAAGTATAGCAATGCTGGGAAGACAGGCAAGTAGTAGGAAAGTCTCAGATAAGATGAAAGAGAGAGTGATGGAAAAGTTCTTAGAATAGAAAAATATGGGAATAGAGGATCTAAAAGGGGAAGGGAAGGATGGAATGGAAGAATGATGAAAGAAATGAAGGAGCAGATCACAGAGCTCATAACAGAATTAAGAAAAGAGTTGACGGAGAAAAGAAAATATAGGGAAAATGAGAGAAAAAGGGAGAGAAAGGAATAGGAAGATGAAAAGAAGGTGCTGGTAAGTAGGATAAAACAGTTGGAATACAAAGAGAAAAAAGGAGAAATAATATTGTAATTAAAGGAGTAAAATAGGAGAAAGAGAAGACGGAGAAGCTTGTCAAGAGAGTGAGAGAGTGAGAGCGAGAAAGAGAGAGAGAGAGAGAGAGAGAGAGAGAGAGAGAGAGAGAGAGTAGTGATAAGAGAGAAATTATGGTAAGGAAAAAGAAATCTGAGCAAGGAGTATACATAGAGTACGACTTGATGTACAAGTCTGAATTTTCGTGGAAATCTTCGTTTTTGTAATTAACTTTCTCAACATGAAAAGTAAGGTAATACAACGTTTGTCCACTGAACAATTTCTTGTGATAAAATTGAAGTAAAGGTAGTGTTACTTTTCACTTAATTAATATGTATATATCTCCTGACATTTCGTTAATTATGTTTATGGCTATATCTCTTGGATTTTTTAGTTGAGAAAGAAATACTATATGAAAAATATAATTTGATTTTTCACATAGAAACTGACAGAATTGTTTCAAGATATTCAAAATTGTATTTAATACGCCGCAGGATATATTGAAGAATCTGCTGCATTTAAGAAAAATGTAAATATAGTTGCAGAATTTAATTTGATTTTTTACACAGAAAACGATCGAACCTTTTCGAGGTATAGTTCTCACGCGGCAAGAAGGCTTCTCTCTGTTTACATTGCTCCTTTTACTAGCTATCCCACTGCCGCAGTATCCTATTGCTATTGGCCGAGAACAGTGACGAAGACCACCGTCGGCCAATAGCGACCGATAGCTGCGGTAGTGAGGTAGTAGGAGGGGGTTAATAATAGGAGCGGGACTGTAAACGTAAAGGTGTCTTCCTGTCACGTGAGAACTATACACAATATTTTGTTTCAGATTTAATGAAAGGATCCATCGCAATTTAGAGGAAATGCAAATATGGATAAATAACTTGATTTAATATTTTAATAGGAAGTGATGGAAGCTTTTTGCGAAACACAATATTTCTTTTCAGATATATCGAGATGGTGCATTGCAATTTAAAAGAAATACAAATATCGATAATTAGCTTGATTTGATTTTTTACACAGGTAATGATAGAACGTTTTTGCGGAACACAATACATTTTGTTTCAGATATAATGGGAGGATACGTCGCATTTAGAAAAAATATAAGAATGCAGAATTTAATTTGATTTTTTGCACAGAAAATAATAGGATTATTTTGAGGTACATCATATTTAGTTTCATATTTAACTGGAAAGATACATTATAATTTAAAAGAAATATGAATATGGACACATAATTTAATTTCTTTTTTCACATAGAAAATATCGGAATTTGTTTAAGCTACACAATATTTTATTTTATGTTGAATACGTTCCATACGTTAAGCAGGAATTTGTGAAAAGTATACAACTCATAATGAAAACGAAGGAATCGATATAACCACATGGATCGACGATACATCAACGACAATATACAACAAAAGATTAAACTTTTTATTATACCATTCATTACAATATTCACTAACATGCATGCAGTGACGAGTGCACACATACCGCGTGTCTCATGAAAATACAAAAAATGCTACCAATTCATTAACTGACTAGTTAATTTAAATAACTTGTTCTTTCGCGAAAATGCAACCGCGGCTTTGTTTACGAGTTATTAACGAAAACCGGTGACCAATGAGCTCGGCTGGTGCTAACTCACTGGCTTGGCCGCCAACTGATCTCGTCTCTCATTGGTCACTGTTTTTCATTAATAACTCGTAAACAAAATCTCGGATTGCATTTTCGCTAAGGAAAAAGTTACTTCAAATGTCCTGAGGAACCCCTTATTTCCCGATTTTGAGTAAATTTGGGACTTCCTGTACTTCGATAAAAATGTTATAATGAAAAACTGTAAACGCTGCGTTAAATTCTTATCTTCGTAAAATATATTCCGTATATTACGTAAATGGAAGTAAACTATTACATAATGTTAATTACATTCATTGCGTAATTACAATCACTGAAGGCTGACCGATCAACACGTTCTTCATTTTCATGAGACAAACGGTGCGTTTTTTTACGTTTGCTCGTTACTGTACATATATTATAAAATTACAAGGTTCAGGTAACAATAAGCGTAACTAACGATGGTGTGAAAAATGTGAAATGGAAATATTGAAAATGTTCGAATATTTTCGTTCTAAAGTTCAGCTGAGAGATCGTAAATCACAGGTCCAATCAACGTTACAGTGCTGACTAACGATGCGCCGCGGTTACTGTCTGCCAAACTAGCGTTAGGAAATTGGATCAGCGTGGGAAAACGGCGGTTTCGCGGCATAGTAAAAAACGATTGGATGTTATAGAGTTCTTGATCGATGGCTTCGCGTATGTATGTCGAACGAGGCTTTGTCAACCGTATGTTTCGAGTTCAGTATTAGGCTGGATATATCGGTTGTTGTCACACTAAGGATTTATACGAATTTCAACGCAAATATTCTGAAAGTCTTGCATCATATAAGAAATTTGGAAGTATTAATAGGTTGATTCATACCATCAGTTTTGATATTTAACTTGAAATAGGGTAACAAGATGATTAAAGAAGTATTAGAGTACAAACATAGTAAAATAAGCATTTTTCACCGTTTGTGGTCACTTGTTCAGCAATCGAGCAACTTTCGTATTTCACATTTTTCCCGGAAATGCGTTGTTTTCTAGATATTTAGATTTCAAGTTTTCAAATGTGCACCGAGCATAATTTTAATGACAAAGGAAAGAATAAAGTATAAGATGTAAAATAATAACAATAAATCTACCTGTATACAGACACTTTTTTTACTCACAATTTTAAATTCTTTCAAAGTGCATAGCCGGATGAAATAGTCAAATGTGTCACCTAACAAAATTGATTTTCAGTTAGATCTTTCGATAGGCTACTGATTGAAAAGCCACTCACGCAATTTTCAAGTTTTTACTCTCCGTAGGGCGCGCGTGACTTTTAAACGAAGCAAAAACTGCCACGCTGAAAAATCTCTGTACGTTGCAATTGTAAAAAACAAAGAAAAACTCGATTTTTTATTTTTCGATTAGGATAGCTATTTCAAAAATGTCTAAAAAATAATAATATTGCCTATAACCGCAATTCGAAACGTGCAGATTTTTTACTCTATTTGCCCTATACGAAAAATCTGAAAAAAATACATATTAATAATAACAAGGCATTATTAAGATAAAAATAAAAATATGGTGCTTCCACCGCCTTATTCTGAAATCAGCATTTCAAAATTTCCAGAGTTTTTTAAATCTCGATTTTGCAACAGAAAATTCTGAAAAAATTCAGAGTTTTGTGCTCCATTAGGTAGAAGATCCATGAATTTTTTCATAATTTACCGTTGAGTAGAACAGAAGTAGCGCATAATCTGCTAACCCGATTTCATTCTGTAACTACCTTGTGCCCGAGTTGTCCGAGTGTATTTTCAATCAGTGGTCTATCGAAAGATCTAAACAAAAATCAATTTGATTAAGGAGGCACCTTTGACCATTTTATCCGACTATACTCTTTCTATACAGGGTATATCATTTCAGTTGAGATTAAACAAAATCTCGTAGATACATGATTAAAAAGAAAATCGATCTGACACATGTGTCCTTCAATATTTCAAGTGAAGTGTCAAATGGCACTACTACTTTTTTAACGCGTGGGCATTTTCAAGGTTGTTTCAAGGTCATCTTGCTTTTTTTTATTGCAAACCTATATTTTTTAGTTCGGAATCATATTCTATGTGAAAAAAATGCATGATTTTTGTTTGAAACATTTTTTTGTAAGTTCAATATTTTTTAAGACATTTAGCTGATTGTTCATGTTTATGTTAAGAATAATTTTCTTTTTCTATTAAAATGATCACATGTTACTTTCTTTTGGAAGATATTTTATTTCATTTAAGAACATCACATTACAAAAAGAATGTTTCAAACAAAAGGTGTGCATTTTTTTCACGTAGCACATGATTCCGACATAAAAAATATAAGTTTATGATAAAAAAAAATACAATATGACCTTGAAATAACTTTGAAAACGCCGACACATTAAAAAAATAATAGTGCTATTTATAACTCTGTATAACTCTGAAATATAATTTTTACATAAATTTATAAAAGGCAATCCTCAACGTGGTGATGCGAAGCAAGTATACACAAATAATAATAAAACAAACAAAACTTTGATTTTAGTAACATAAATTGCAATTCTTATCTACGGGTCTGAATGGACCCGGCATCCACCGTGCGGAGGTTAATTCAATCAATATTGATTTTTACTATATTGGTAAACGGAAATTAAATTAAATTTGGACCATATGAATCGTTGTGAGGTAATAAAAGTTGATGAGGCTTTAGTTAGAGCGAATATTGAATTTGACTGTTGTAATAAATTATTAATTTTCATGATGTCTGCACTGCGATACTTTCGTCTCTGTAAGCCTCGGATCTAACCTTCGTAAGCATGAATAATAAATGAAGGTGCCCTAGCACGATTTCCGCGTCAGCATTATTTATCACTATAAAACTCGGACTCGGCATTATTAGGTCAGAAGTCGGATAATCATGTCAATTTGCGTGCGTGCGGCGTCGCGGATCTCGTGTCATAAACGGGAATGTAATTCCTCGTAGTGTCCCTGGGGAAAGCAAGATTAGGGTGGATACGTATCATGCTCCCCGCTGACAGAAAATTACTATTAAATTCAACGCTGTGGTACAATTGTCACGTTAAACTTCTTGCAACAAATAATACTATTGATATTACGTTTTGCCGTGCGAGTTGATTCTTATCGCGTCTCTTGTCACGTTATTACGAAGAGAATTCCGTTGACGCAGCAATTGTTGCAAAAGTATATCATTTTATCTCGTGTTGTTCTATAGAATGAATAAAATGCAATTTAGGAGACCTTGGTCGCGCCACGCGTTTTTAGATAAATATTTGGTGTACAAATTGATATGTGACCTTTCCTTCGCATTCTTTATATGCACGGGCTGTCGCATGTACACTCCCCTCCAAAATTATTAGAACGCTAATACTTTTAGAACTTTAGGGGAACATTTTTGCAATAAAACATTTCTTCTAAAATGTTTTATACTGCGATCTATAGCTGATCGAAAACTTATTAACTTTTGTTGTGAACATTTTTTTGCCAGACTGTCGGGAGTACTTAAAAAATCGTGGCAACAGTGGTCTTGCGGTACGTTGTCAAGGTAATGATACCTACTTCTTCTAACCTAGATAACCTAATCTAGACCAGTTTCTGATCTTCTCGGTAATTATTTACAAAAGTGACACACCCTATTAATTTCAATGATTTTTAAATACGTTTTCAAGGTCTAGATTCCCAACTTCTACATCGGAAATTATGTATGAGTTAGGTTATGTTGTCACCTGCTAAACAATTAAAATTTAGATATCTCAAAATTTAGCAGTGATTGTATCAGATAAGTGTAAAAGATAAGAGACCATGTCCTTGACAACGTATATGAAGGTCAAAGTCATTGGTCAGGTATTCCTTAAAGTAACTAATAACTTATATTTTTTGTATACAGGGTATTTCTACCATCATGCGTATACAAATCTCTTCGTTATTTTTGCTGGTACGAAAAAATGTGTCAGAACAAATTTGTTTGGTTCAAAGCTAGGAACATTATGATCCATGCGCTTTTTTCTCAAGTTCAGTTCTTCCGAGTTTTGAAGGTCACCGCCATTTTTAACATATTAACATCTATCTTTTATGAATGCAGCGTTGTAGTACACATCGAGACTAATTCAATAGGGTGTAATACTATGAACAATTTAACATTAAATATCTCAAAAATGACTCGAGACCGCGGATTAGGTTAAAAGAAAGAGCTGTTCACGTTCTTAACAATATATGCATTCAAGGTCAAGGTTATAAGGGGATGTTCCTTTAGTTTAAATAATTACGGAAATACGTTCTCTAGTTTCGAAAATTATTTTCATCTGTTCTCTTACGTTTCTTCATTTTGTAGTTAATTAGTGAATCTTGTTTGAAAAAAAGATGGCGGTTGTGGCGCAATGAAATATCATCAACGCTGTCTTTACTTTTTCAAGTGTTTTGTTGGCAACGTTACAGTGACAATCTGAAGGGTCTAGGTGTGACTAATAAGCCACATAAGGGGAAACTTTCCAACTCAAGGGAGATATACGATGACTTGCTTGGTCACTTTTGCCAAATGAGGTCATGCGTCATGCTGCAACAGAGGGTGACATCACCTAACTTGGCGCACCATAGTGCAAGAGGCGCTCAAACGCCGCAAGAAGTCCTGATTCATGAGCATCCTCAAAACAAAGAGAAAACTATAAAGATAATTATAGTTGAACTTTTGAATCACAACCTGGTATAATTCTTTTTCATTTTTAGCAATTATAAACACGGCGCACGACTCCCAAGAAGCCCACCTCGAAATGAATGAAATATAAAATTATTATTAGCAATGTTGTTATTTTCTTAGTTTTACTAATTATTAGTTTTACTAAGAAGAATACTAGGCATATATACGGAATGTATAGATACACTTAAATTGAACATCAAAATTATTTTCGTTATTATGAAAGATAGAAACAAATGACAAAGCAATATTTAAATGGTTTCGAAGCATCAGATGGTAACAAAGAATCCTTCTGCCAAAGTCATTGTAATGATTTTGTCAAGGTCGTCGACATTTTTGCTATATTAACGTTTATTAACGTTTATGTTATTTACATCGAGACGAGTTGAATGACCTTATGACCTTGGGATGACCCTGACAATTAAAAAATGAAAAGAATACGAAATGGTGCTCGGCTCTTTCAGCAGTTGTAATAAAATAAAACTAAGGATATAAGGTAAGATAAGGATAATTGTCAAGGTCATCCTAAGGTCATGACATTATAGATCATTGAACTCGTCTTGATGCAAGCAATGATATCACATCATAAAAAATAAACGTCAACGAACAAAAGAATGTCCACGACCTTGAAAGTATCATTAAAATGACCTTGATCATTTTTCCTACCTTTTGTAATAACCGAAATAACTTTGATGTTCAATTTATTTGAATCACCCTGTATTTGAATTGTACAAAATTTCATTTTGATAGTATTTATTTTTGTTGATTTATATGTCATTTAGTATTTAAATTTTCATTTTTTATTTTAAGAAATGTTTCGTAAATGTTAGTGTTGAATTTTATGCCATTACGTAGGGAGAAGCCTTAATTTTAACATGTAAAAGGAATTAGCTGATTTTATAATTACTGACGCCACTGGGGCGAATTACAGGAGATTTGTACGAAAATGTCTGGCACTACTGGAATTGTTTTTCTGAAGAATTAACATTCAAAATCATTTGGTAAGTCATCCAGAATATCGAAATTATCTCACCTTGGTTTTATAAATTATATAAGGTGGAACGTTAAAAATTGATTTTCCTAGTATTTTGTATTTTCGATTTCAATTTTACAAAATGTTTCGCAAAAATTAGTGTTCATATTGTCGTTATTATGTAGCAGAAATCCTTAGCTTTAAAATACAAGTAGAATTAGCTGCTACTAAGTGTTACTGGAATAACTAGAGTAATTTTTATGATTGACCGAATTTCATCAATAATATTTACTCACTCACACATTTAGATTTACTACAATCATTTCTTCGACAATATTTACTTGTTGATGTTGCATTCTAGGGCGTACGATTATTGTTGTATTTATTCAATAGCTAATAATATGTAAATATGCAGCGTGAGTTAGGTAACTTGCATATCTCGAATTAACCTTCTTTGACTTCGTGCAACTTTGAAGTCACACGCTTATTTATGATTTTTTTTAGCTTAATTTGATTTTTAGAATATCGCAAAAATACCCGATTCTATTATCTCGTCTTCATAATCTCCTCAGTTATGCATCATGATTCTCATTTTTCACTTCACCCGTCAGAGAAACTTCAATTTCTACATTTTATATATTTTATTATTATTTTATTTATTTTCTATATTCTATATTTCCCCTCCAACCGAGGACAACGTGAAATTCGCATTCTAAATATTTTGTAAAATTTATCAAAAAAATAAACATAACCCCTCCAATCGATAGCAATATGAAATTCGCGTTCTAAATATTTTGTAAAATTTAGCAAAAAATAAACAAAATGCAAGAAAATTGCGCATCTGAGCAACAAATAAAACCACCCCGAAATACTATATCGAAAAATCAAAAACTCGGGTGCGGTTAGAGGATTAATTGATAATTTATATGCAGATATTGATATTCCCTGGTTTCAAGTCACATAAACTTTTTTCTGATCATATACATAGAAAGTTTGTACTATAGAGAAATTGTTGAATACGAGGGTTCGTACACCATTATCTGCATCCTTTGAATCTGTGTAATTTTTGTATCTATGAATATTCCATAAATAAATAATTTATTGTATATACATATAGGGTGAGGCACATAAAATAGGTCACCTGAATAACTCGATTGCTACTGATGATAGCAAAAAATGTGTCACACGAAACTTGCTTGGTTTCGACGGTGTGGCATAATTCTATCTTAATAACTTCTTTGTAGATGGATGCGTAAAGAACATACGAATGTCAATTCCGTTATTTTTAAATAAAATGATATATTTTTCTGTGTGCCATCTGATGGGACGTTTTAAGACATGTACAGTGACCTACGACGATGGAGAATATTTTACTAATAGAAATATATGATTCCATTCGGAAGGAAAAACGGATTTAGCTATACTATACTATAAAAAATATGCACTAAAAACTATAGAACGAATATACCACCCTCGACAATAGACAAGTTATATTTGACCATTTCTTCCTGTCATCAGTGGCAATCGAGTTGTTTAGGTGGTACGTTTTATATGCCTCACCCTGTATACATATTGGTCTAAGAGGAATTAACATTTAAATATATTTGTTATTGTTGAATATATGAAGAAATTTTATTGACAGTATGTCAGTAAAAGAGATCTACAATATGGTAATAATTTTTTGACAGTTGGCGACGTTTTGAAGATTTCAAGAACGTTTTCACTTTTTTATATAGTTATTTTACACTTTGTCATATAGGATGATCCACCTAAATTTTGCGTGAATAAGTATCTCCTCCAATAGTGATGTTACAAAGAAGGGTTTTATAAAGAATTTAACTGGTATCAAGTGACGAATACGATGAAGTATATATATATATATATATATATATATATGTATAGTTCCTACTTTCTTCTCTTACAAGTTCTTTTCAAGGTCATCATACATTCAAACATATGAAATAAACTTTATCTTAAAATGACCTTTGAGTCCGTACATGAAAACGAAAGTTAACAAACAGTAATCACTATGCACAGTGGAAGATGACTTGATGATTTGATAATCGTTATAAGCGCCCGAAATCAATTGTTCTCGTCGATAACTGTCTTAAACCATCGAAATCAATTTTCTCGTCGATAAGTATTACAAGCGACCAAAATCAATTTTTCTTGTCACGATCTGTTACATGCAACTGAAATAAATATTCCTCGTCGATAACTGTTAGATGCAACTGAAGTAAATGTTCCTCTTCGATAACTGTTAGGAAAAATCGGAATTAATTTTCCTCGACGATCACTGTTAGGAAAAATCGGGTGCAACCTAAATAAATGTTCAACATCGATAGCTGTTATGCACACTGTACACAAAATCGAGTAGTTGCAATTCGAAATACAGTAATTTCTCCCTAATTCGAGCTCATATTGCACACAGAAATGGACAATTTGAGAAGAGGCTCGAATAATCGTATCTCCTCTTCACAAATTATCCATTTTTGTGCGCAATCTGAGCGCAACTTGGGGAGAAATTACTGTAGTAGCAAGATTGAAGGAATTGGAAAATGTCAAATGTATTATTTTCAATCTGTTGAAATTGTCACTGTCGGAAACAATTTGCTACTTAATTTCCACTTTTTGCAATCGATGCAGAGAATTTTTATTTTGCAAAACAAACTCCGCAATCTAGTTACAAGCAACCGGATTAGAATATTTCTTAAGGACAACACTTCTGACTACTCCAAATGGATTTTCGTCATCAATAATGATTATGGACAACGAAAATAAAATTTCGGTTTCGTTTAACTATTATTTATAACTAAAACATATTTCGATCAAAATAATAACTAAATAAATAATAATAAATAAAAGGAACAATAAAAATAGTAACAGTTATGGTCGCTGAATCAAAATAATAATTGAATGATTAATAATAAATAAAATAAATAAACAAAATAATAACATATAAAATAAATAATCAAAATAGTAACAGCCATAGACGCTGAATCAAAATAATAACTAAATAATTAATAACAAATAAAAAAAATAAACAAAATGGTAACAGTGATGGTCGCTGAATCAGAATAATACCTAAATAACTAATAACAAATAAAATAAATAATCAAAATAGTAACAGCTATGGTCACTGAATGAAATGACGTTATTCACCTTGTATACGGAAAGGTCATTGCAAAATGGGGTACGCGTCGTTCGAAGAAGTAGGTTAGGTTAACAGGCCCGATAAGTTAAACAGATAAACATGACTAATTGAAAACTCGGGCGATCATCAAGGCTACGAACATTATCCGTTTGTTTAACGTGATGTACGTGATTCTGGGATTAGAACATTGTCTTCGGAACAATATTGTGCGACGTTTGGACAGGTAGCCAAGTGGAACAGATTTAGATTCAATCGGTATTGTAATGACTATAATATGTATATGCAGATTGCGGTTGTTCATGTGTTAAAGTACAAGACGGTCTCGTTAAGGACTCGATCAATTTAACCGTTTGATTACTGTGCAAGAGCTTTTGCAAAAAACAGGTCGCAAGATTTTATTTATACACTCTACATACAACTATACTCTACTACACAACTTTCATAAATCGTGAAAGTAGACGTACACCTCGTCAAAATCGGGAACCCTGACTGTTACAATAAAAAAATGAGAAACGGTTATAGAATAACAGTTATTTATTCGACGAAAATGTTTTTTGTTACAACCACGGAAAAATCATTTTCATTGCCCAACGTGGTGACAAACTAATTTTATGAATTGATCGGTTAGCACTTCAAAGGGTGTATTCTAGAGTGAAGTGCGTTAACTTTGTTAGGGAATGTTTTGCAAAGAATCTATTATTCCATTTGCAGTCAAATTGATAAGATCTATTTGCATGTGTTTCAACGACATTTAAAAATTTTTTGGAACAAAAAACGTTAAAATTAGCGGCACTGTATACTCTCGAACGTAGTCGCTTTTAACACAAAGTCGTCTCACTCTCACAGTGTCCATGTTTCCGACCATTGTTCGAAATAAAAAAAAACGTGAAAAGCATGAATTAATTTAATTAGCATGAATTTGGCTGTAAAAGGTACCAAAACAAAGAAAATGTCGATGATTAAAAAAGTAGCGATATTTTGATATTCGATTATCGATTTTTGCGTGTTTCATTAAACTTCGAAGGCATAAAAAAATAGAAAAAGAATACAAATTTTTTATTGATTCCAGTAGGGGATGTAGTCAGATATGTACTAAATGCCTATTTAAAATTTTGAGTCAATTGGCAAGTAGGTTTCGAAGTATCATGGACACCGTTCTGAAAAACGTAGCTTCAAAAAAATACCTTTAAAGTTTAGTATATCGATAATGATACAGTAATTTCTCCCGGCAATGCCAAATTTCGGGTTGCTGTGAATTTCCCTGTGCTAGTCCTACGCCTATGTAATTTCTTGCTACGCCGATGCTAGGGTCGATGTGTGTCGGTCAAACGTGTGTTGCGGCACGTGACGCGAATTCCCAGAAGACAATACAAAATGGTGTGAATCAGGTAAGAAAAATTACAGAGCCACGTGGTACGTGGTAGGTACTAGGTATGGAATCGTCGCATGTGGTCTCCGAATTGCCTTCGAATCGTGCCACGTGGTCTTCAAATTGCCTTCGTATCGTGGCAAAACATTAGAAATAAAAAACGTTAAGTCATCGTTTTTATTCTAGTATTGTTATGTATTCATATTAATGTACAACGGCATGCTGGCTTTTTCGCGGACTGCCCTGAGTTTTTATAAAAACAAGTCGCGAAGAATCGCGACTTAGTATTCTCCGATCAGCCGATTTCAACTCCGACCTCCGAACATGTCTGGGAGATATTACTGTATAAGTTCGTCGCGTCTTTCAAACAATGATAAAATCGTTAATTTTAGGAGTTCGATTTAAGGTTCCAGAGGATGTATTTTTTAAACTATATCCTTTAAGAATGTGCCAAAAAATTGATTCTTTCAAAAGTTTACACTAGAATACCCCCTTAAGTAATTTTCGATGTTGAACAAAGGAAGCTTGAAAACTTTTCAATTTACATTGAAAGAATAATAACAATATATTTCGGATGTGTTATAGAAAAGAAATTCAGGGCATTTTTTTTATCAAATCGTTTAAATATAGATGATTTTTAGGACTTCATCGTAAGATATAAGTAACATGGAACTTAAAAAGTTTCTGCAATGTATTTGACTTTGATTTAGATTTGATTTAGTATTCTAGATAAATTTCGGTAGCACGCTATAATTGAGTCGTTTAAAGCAAAAGTGGTGTGAATCAATTTTTTGCTAGGCTGCTTTAATATTATTAAATCATATCAAATTTAATATTTTATTTTATTTCCGTTTACTATTTTAAGTTGAATCTTGAAAGTGACTTACATAACAGAGTTGCAACGTTTTCTTCTGTTATTGCATTTTACAGAACTTTTAATTTATCCTTCATTATCTACAAATTAATTCTTTTGAGTTATATTGACTTACACCATTCCTGCTTTCAACGATTCAATTAACGATGCTTAATATCAGATAGCGTAGACTGGTTTGTCAATTTGCAACTTTATGTTATAAATAAAATATTTAGTGTAAGCGTAATATAAAGGTCGCATTTTAACAACAAATTTGGAAAACGGTGGCTATTTTGATAAACTAACTCTGACCAGAAGTTAACCTTTTCTTACCTAAATGTCTGTGGAAATTTTCAGGCTTTAATAAATTAATCACAACTTAATTATACTGTATTTACATTTACGTAACGTTACATTAATGACAATAATTTTAAACCGCTCTCAAAATTAATTTAACCCTCCAACAACGTGGAATTCGCATCCTAAATGTTTTCTAAAAGCAAAGGAAAACTAAATTCAAAAAATTTTAAATTTAAAGTTTTCACGCGTTCTCGTTTATTTCTTATACTCTTTTTAACCTAATTCTTAGAATGCATCTGCATAACGAATCACACAAGCCCGCGATTTCATACCAGAAAATCATAAACTCGCCCGTGTTTAGAGGGTTGAAAAAGAAATTATTCGAAGTTTATAAACTACGTTGTAAATTCGGCTCAATTGGACAATAAAAAATACATTTATAATACAATATCGTCGAATTTTCCTAATATTATATTTTGACCACGTTGGCAAATTGAAATATTAAAATATATTTTTGTATATTGACATTTTTGAAAACAGAAACAATTTTGTCTTTGACATGTTAGAATCTTTCACACTGAAAATAACGCAGACTTTGATATCGTGTCCTCATAAATTTCTCTCCAAACATTGCAAATTACTTGTGTATTCGAAATCTAATAACGGCCATTATGAGCTTCCACAAATCGTTATTTCTAATGAGGTTACGCGAAGTATTCTTTTCACAGAAAATGGCCATGTGCATGGCTGCATAGTTAGTTACTAGAGGTCACGTTATCATTTTTAACGAGTTAAGACGTTGTGCGTGCAACAATTGCGTTATGTCACGATTAAATCGCAAAAGTGAGTGAATAACAACGTTGACAACAGTCAAATTGAATTTGTATTCTTTTTATTTTGTAATTGGTATGTTTTGCAATAAATTTTAGGTACGCTTAATGGTTCAGATGTCATAATTTATATTATTAATTTGTATTAATAGATTGTTCGTTATATTGTAATTTGGTCAAGAAAAAAGTTTTATAACAGTAATTAGTTTCAATTTGTATTCTTTTCATTTTGTAACAAATTTTAGCTACGCTTAATTCTTCAGATGTCATTATTTATATCATAACTTTGTATTAATCGAGTGATCGTTATATTGCAGTTTGATTAAGAAACAAGTTTTTGTGAGGTGTAATAGACTGATCACAAGAAAGTAACTTTCATAAAATAAAAGATAATGCAATGTACAGTGGATTATGTTGATTAAATTCAATTTTTTACATTTTTCAATAATTTACAAGTAAAGTTGTAAATACAAGTAAACTTTAATTTTTTCTGTGCCTTCACATTTTGTATAAACAGAGTGATTGATTTCGTACAAATATTGTCTATAAACTGTAGATCTTCATGTTAATAAACAAATTTAGAGTCAATTTCGGAATAGTTAAAGTAAATTAGTAATTTATATAATTCATTGAACATTTTATTTGACCGCAGGTGAGACAGGAGATTGGTCAGTAATTAAAGATTAATTCGTTAAAAAACAACCAGTTAGTTGATGCGACCTCTTTGAAAATCATGTACATAAAAATTGTTTATATTTTTTTATTTCTCTATATTCAAATATTCAAAACATCTTAACATTTGCGTAGATATTTAAGATTTCAATGAAATTGCAGTTTGAACAGTACATTTTTACGCAGACGAGTATATACGTCAAAACACAAAATATTGCCATTGCTTCGTGACGAGTATACTTGTCCAAAATAGCCAACTGATAAATATTATGTACATCTGTACTTTCATTCTAATAATACAAAGATATTAGCGAAACAATAATAATATTTTGATATTATACTAAATCTAGTCCAATAAAGCTGTGGGAATTTTTCAAGCTTCTTTATCTTATTGTTAGACTGTGGATTTTATACACTCATGACAAAAATGAGTAAAGCAAATATAGAACACTAGAAAGATTGACAACATTTAAAAATGTCGTTACATTAATATCAACTTATTAACATTATATTTACGGACTTAGTCAATTTGACTTCTTTAAAATTGTATTGCTATTGTATACAAGATGTGGCACATAGTTATCACCACGATTTTTCAAGCACTTTCGACAGTTTGGGAAGAAAATGTGTCGAATGAAAGTTAATCAATATTTAGTCGGTTACATATTGAAAAATAATAAATTTCAGGAACTATTGTTTTTTCACTAAAAGCCAAGGTGTTCTTGACATTTCTAAATGACACCTTGTATTTTTTATTTAGTAGGGTTATTGGTGATGAGAAAATGTATTCAACGACCTACTGTACTATGACCCTCAGTTGACCTCGATTTCAGCAATTTAGGTTTGAACAACAAAAATTGTTTATCATAAAATTTTCTTGACAATTTTTTTTTTAACCAATGGAGATTATCTCTACACCAAAAATAACGATTGCAACGGTTAATTGCACCATTATTTGAAAACTTCTCATTCGAAAACGATCTCATGTTAAGTTATGTTGACATTTGCAGCTAGTCGTAATTTCCTTACACGACAGGACTTGTGCTTACAAGAAAATGGACTACACTCCAAGGATTTATTGTATATTGATTTAAGTAAAATAGCTTTCGATATTAACGCTTTTGTTTTTCAACTCTAAATTGCTGAAGTCAAGGTCATCTGAAGGTCATAGCACAGTATGCCGTTGAATTTATTTTTTCATCGTCGATAACTGTACGAAGTAAAAAATACAGGGTGCCGTTTAAAAAATTTCAGGTGAACTTGATTTTTAGTAGAAAAACAGTAGTTCTTGAAATCTGTTATTTTTCAATACGTAGCCGACTACTGTTTAACTTTCATTCGAAACATTTCTTTGTCAAGCTGACGAAAATATTTGGAAAATCGTGGCGACAGTTATGTGCCACACCCTGTATATCTATTACCAAAAAAGAGCCAGATTTATTTCTAATTCTAAAACTGAAAGTGATGATGAAGTTTTTGATAAGAAATCTTTCATTTAAATTAATTTAGAACTATATTTTTTCTGCAAGAAACTTCAATTTTGTTGCACGAGTCAAATTGGATCACTTCTGTAAAAATAGATTGTTAAGAGACTAGGCAGAAAGTTGAATAAAGGTATTATCAGCACATGTGGAAGAGGTAGCAAGTGGGAGACGGAACAAAAAGACCATAGAATGAATGGAGGGGCTAAGAAAGGGGAGGGAAAAGGAATGAGATGGAATAACCCAAAAAGCCTCACTAAAGAATACAAAAGTGTGCAATTGACAAAGTAGACATATGTATGTAAGAGTGGATAGAGCAGATGTAGAAAAAAAAGAATGAATACGGTAACTGGTGAATAAATAGTGTGAATATGTAAGTAATTTGAAAGTCATGTCCAATCCCTAGCTGTGATACTGAATAAATTAATAAAACAGACCAAAATAAGAAGAAATATTTATAATATAAATCGTATACTATACATTATACAGGGTGGTTCACTAAATATTATCACCTCGATTTTTGTTATTTTTGTTATACGTGGCAAAGAATTTTTATATATAAAATTATTATTTTACAATTTCACTGTTTGAATAAAATTTTACCCAATTCTGATACAAACTTTATTAAAATATCAAATTAATGACTGACTCTCCCAAAATACTAAGCAAAATGCTTTTTCACTATTTTCTTCTTTTCTTAATATAACCATTAACAACCGTGTTGCCGAGGAGATTGCTCAGAGTGTTCAGGTAAAGAGCTCATAAGATCTTAGACCCATAAATTCTCCAAGGATAATTCATATATTGAAAGCAATGAAAATTCTTGAACCTTTTGCCGAGAGGGTGCAGATGTAATAAACCAGCAAATTGTGTCGACGCATGCTACACCGCCGCGTATTTGGGGTTATTTTTGTCAAGAGGATATAATTAAATTATTATATCGTGATGATATAATTAATACAATATAATTGATACAAATATATATAATATGATATAATAATGATATAATTAAATTATTAAATAATGAGAAGTGAAAGTGGCGATTGAAATTGGTATGTGTCAAAAATTGTGTGCGCGAAATTGATAGACGGATTTCTATTAATGTTTTAATTCTATATTTAAAAAACTGATGAAATATTACTATCATCAATTTACTAAACAGTTTTCTTCAATATCATATAGAAAAATTACTGTAAAAATTTTAGCTTGCTTTGTGTTCCAACTTCATTTTTATTCGAGTTACATTAATTTTAACATTAATTGACTGTGATTTATGTATGTACATGGTATTGAAGAAGAATTGTGCATCGATTTGCCAATCCGACATTTTCCTCGAGAAAATTTGTTTTGCTAAAAAAATGGAAGTTGGAAAAATAATTTTTACATAATTCGATTCGACGTAAAAAATACTATAAAAATATGTATTTTCAAGATTTTATCTTTAAATTTATATTTATATTTTATGTATTTCAAGATTTAATTGGACCCCATCAACTCAATCATCTAGGAAGCCGGTGATATCAATTTTATCACGTTATCGCTTTAATTATATTCGAGGCTTGGAAGTTACGCAAAGTCGCAATGAAACTATTCGAACTTACACACGTATAACCTCTGACAATAAGTATTTAGGCAGAAATAATAGTAACGAATTAATTTAAAAGAAACAACAAGATTTTTTGCACCTCAAATGCTACGACATAAATATAGGGTTATTTATTTGTGCACTTCTATAACTTCCAAAGTATGTGTTGTACGAAAAAATTTTGTATACAAAAGTTGCACGATTTATAGAGATACATTATGTAGTGTGTTTACTTTTTTCTAAGTGGAGGCGTTTCGGAGATTTGAAGGTCAACTTTGTTTTTTTAAAATAAAATTCTATATTTTTTATGTCAAAATATGGAATAATATCGAATTCTGAGTAAAAAAGCACTGACCTTTAATAGCGAATAATTTCACTTCGTTGTGTTGATAAACACTGTAATTAATGTTCTGAATTCTCAACATTTTTCATTTCTCGAGAGAAATAATAAAAAAAATAATAATAATATATAATAAATATATAATAATAATTATATATTATATAATAAATAATAATAATATATAATAAATATATAATAATAATTATATATTATATAATAAATAATAATAATATATAATAAATATATATGTTACGAGCCGAGGGCCAGGCAGGTTGGGTGGCCGGTGGTTGCATGCAATTGGAATTTTTGGATGAGGTGCGTAGACCAGCTGATGCTTCTTTCGTTACGGGTGGCTACCTTTAAGGTTAGGATAGGGTGCGTAGACCAGCCGATGTTTATTTCGACGCGGGTGGCTACCTTTAAGGTTAGGATGAGGTGCGTAACCAGCCGATGTTTATTTCGACGCGGGTGGCTACCTTTAAGGTTAGGATGAGGTGCGTAGACCAACCGATGTTTATTTCGACACGGGTGACTACCTTCAAGGAGGTTAGGATGAGGTGCGTAGACCAGTCGATGTTTATTTCGACACGGGTGGCTACCTTCAAAGGGGTTAGGGGATAGGAAGTTAGGATAAGGTGTTTGGAGAAATTGGTGTTAGGGTGCCTCGTAACTTTGTTAGAAAAAGAAATAAAGATATACCTCGAACGGTTAAGATATATCTTGGTGGGTTGTACCAACCACTGGTTCGAAACAGGAGATGGAAATGATTAAACTTGAAACCAAAGAGAACTGGTAAAAACTAATTTATTACGCGTTGAGTTTTAACAATTGTAAGTGAGTGTTCGCGGACTCTAACGCGCTCTCAGTTTTTGCACTGAATCGGCGGGGGCTTCTGACTTTAGGTTGTTACCTAGTAGATTGCTCGAAGGAGAATTGAACTCGATCTTACTAATGTTTACGCGTCGACGAATGTCTCGAAACTAGCCCGATTCCCGGTCGCGTTTGAGCCCTTTATATAGTGAGATTTTTGTGGAAAAATGGTAGTGGGGGTGTTCCTATGTGGTCCGATTCCAGAACGTTCGTTGTCGTACCCCCTCGGAGGTACTCGATTCATGATATACAAATGCACCCCTGGCGTATGCCTTCAGGAAAGAATATAAAAAATACGTGGGAAGATTCTCCGTACGTTACATATAATAATAATTATATATTATATAATAAATAATAATAATAATATATAATAAATATATAATAATAATATAATTATAAATATATAATCAATTATAAAATTTTTCGAGAAATTCTGGAGGGGGAACACTAATTGACACGTAAACATCGCGGTCCCGCGGAAATGTGTGAAATGCCCTCGTAAGGTTTTATCAGAATGTGAATAAAAAATTGGATTACCCCATTAAAAAAAGCAAGTTTGACCTTCATATGTCCTCTAAGCCATCACCTACGTAAAAATTATTGACATCACATAATGTGCCGTATCAAATCAAACAACTTTTGTCTGACCCTTTTTTTTCTATTGTCAAGAACAAGCGAGTTATTCAGGTGTCTTGTTTCAAATGCCCTCACCCGGTATATGTACATATGCACCACTTTCAAAATTACGGGCACATTTTAACCTTAATTTCTATATTTTTACTATTGATGCTATAACTAAGAGTTACTTTTCGTAATGATTTGATCAACTTCCGAGAGCCGACGAAGATAAGAAAATTCATAGCATTAAATAGTAATGTTCAGTGTTTGTTTATTTCGTAAATTTTCTCAGCGAAAATCTTTGTTTGTGCTACTTTAGAACGCTACGCCGAGTAAAATTACCCAGTTTCTTGAGAGAAATCCGAGGATCGTGCATCATCCTATCCCGAAACATCTACGTGTAATCTCGCGAACAAGGCGATGCACAGAATTACGCCATCAAACGACCTTGTCTCTACGCGAAGCTTCTTCGTAATTGTGCAAATTAAGTGTTTTGCTCGGTGATAATTACATTCCATTTCATCTTGTGTATATCGCCAAATTTTAAAAATAAGAATTTGTTTATATTACACGACGTTGCAACATCGATTTTTCAACTAAAAGACGTAATGCTGCAGAGAACGTTCCCTGTCAAATTCGTGCATCTGCTGTTTTCTAATAATCATTTTAACCCTTGAACTATCGAGCTTTTAACTGGCATCATGTACAGTGTAGAACCTTTTTAAAAGTGGACGAAATGGGTTTGAGGGCTCAGAAAGACTGTACTGAAAAATATCAACTGTCCTCTGGACCGACTCGGGTCTCTTATTTATATTACGTCCCCCAAAAAGGCCACGCCTGTTTTGGGGGACTCGCTGTCTTCTTTTGCCCCCGCTTAGTTTAGCGGGGGAGACAGCCATCGATGAACCCTCGCTGTGGGGGTGCGCTGGCCGTTCGGCCAGGCAGCGGTACGCGGCCGGCGGCTTTCTCCGCGACCAGGCATGCAGTACATCTGGCAGTGATAAAAAATAAAGAAACAAAGGAATTTCCGGTTCTTGCAAACGTCAAGGACGTTTTCTCTCCGTCGACCCCTTGACATCTGCAAGCGGACAGTTTTATGGTTATTACGGTCGCCGGCCGTGTGCCGCTACATCACCCCCTTGCCAGTGATTGACCAATCGCGATACAATTCTTATTTCTACAACAAAAACAAAAACAAAAACTTGCCCTGCGACATGCCATACGACGGTATATGCGATACTCGCTACATCCCACTCTCTCACTCATTCATAATAGTATCTTATTTTTGCAATCTGCAATCTATCCGGAAACCTCACTCGTCTTCCTGAACGTGTAGTTCGCACCTCTTGTTCCGGAGCAGACACTGTCGGTTCTGACCGCGGTACCTGCATTGTTTGAGTCGCTTCATTATCAACGGCATCATTAACAACGTACGCCGGCTTTAATCTATCAATACTAACATTAACAGGTTTAGCCTTAATATTTATCACAAAGTTTTTTGGGCCCCGGGATATGACCTCGAATGGTCCATCGTACGGTGGCTCCAATAAAGTTCGTACTTTATCATTCCGGATAAACACTTTTTCACACACTGTTAAGTCTTTATATACAAAAATCCGCTGCGCATTGTGGTGACTACCTGCGGCTGGGGTGATCCCCCGGAAATGCTGACGCAGTTCCTCGGCAAAATTGGAAACGTCATACTCGCCTTCTATTTGACGCGGTGCTAGGAACTCACCAGGTAGACGCAACGTCTCCCCATACACAAGTTCTGCTGCCGTTGATTTGGTGTCCTCCTTCCAGGCTGCGCGTAAACCCAGCAATATGGTAGGAAGGACCCTCGTCCATTGAACGTCTTGGTGGCAACGAATGGCAGCCTTCAACTGTCGATGGAAACGCTCCACCATGCCGTTCGCCGCTGGGTGGTATGCTGTTGTCCTTAAATGTGTTGTCCCTGTTAACTCGTTCAAATGCTTGAACAAGGACGATTCAAATTGTCTTCCTTGGTCGGTTGTTACTCTAAGAGGGGTCCCAAATCGAGCAATCCATCCCTCGTAGAACGCTCGTGCCACCGTTTGTGCTTCCTGATTTATCATCGGGAACGCCTCCGGCCACCGGGTATACCGGTCCACGCAGGTCAAACAATACCTATGACCTTCCGACATGGGCAACACTACAATGTCAATATGCACATGTTCGAACCTTTCCGACGGCGCAAACTTTCCGAGCGGCGAATGTACATGCCTGGACACTTTTGAACGCTGGCAAGCGACGCACGCTCGCGCCCAACGCTTACTGTCCGTTTTTATTGACGGCCATACATATCGTTCCGTCATTAATTTCGCCGTCGCCTTAATTCCGGGATGTGCAAGTCTGTGCACCGTATCGAACGCCGCGCGGCGGAATGTTCCCGTGACAAATGGCCTCGCAATGCTCGTCGACACATCACACCATACAAAACTGTTTGACCCAGGAATTCGCATTTTTCGTAGCACTAGAGCACTCGCACACTCGCCTCGCACGTAGGCCGAGAGTTCGCTATCGGTGTCTTGTGCCTTCGCCAATTCTTCGTAATCGAGAAGTTCTTCCACTTCCTCGATCCTGGATAACGCGTCGGCAATAATATTGTCTTTTCCGGCAACGTGACGGATGTCGGTAGAAAATTGACTTATAAAATCTAGGTACCGGAATTGCCTCGGCGAGCACTTTTCCGGTTTTTGGCGAAACGCAAACGTTATCGGTTTGTGATCGGTGAATATAACAAACGCACGTCCTTCCACCATATACCGAAATTGCTTAATTGCTAAATATATAGCTAATAGCTCGCGATCGTAGGCCCCGTAATTCGTCTCCGCCGCGCTGAGTTTTTTTGAAAAAAAACCTATCGGTTCCCAACCGTTCCCGGTGTCCTGTTGTAAAACCGCGCCAACCGCGAAGTCTGAGGCATCGCAGGTAAGCGCAAGGGGGGCGCCAATCTGCGGGTGCGCCAGCAAGGTGGCCTGTGCCAAGGCTCTTTTTGACTCCTCAAACGCTACTACCGCCTCTGCATTCCAATGAATCGGTGTGCGACCCTTCGCGTTACCTGACAGCAAGTTATTCATTGCTGCCTGCACCTGTGCAGCCCTAGGTATGAATCGTCTGTAAAAGTTCATCATACCTAAAAACTGCCTCAGCTGTTTGGCTGTAACCGGTTGGGGGTATTCTACGATCGCGCGCACCTTACATTCTAGAGGTTTTGTGCCCTTATGTGATACCGAATAACCTAAAAATTCTACCTCGGGTTTTCCGAACGTGCACTTGCCCGGGTTAACTACTATACCGTACGACTTCAGCCTATTAAATAAAATGTTCAAATGTTCGAGGTGTTGCGCTTCGGATTCCGACGCCACGATGATATCGTCTATATACGCGTACACGAAATCTAGTCCTCGAAGCACCTCATCGATAAATCTTTGAAAAGTCTGTGCCGCGTTGCGTAACCCGAACGGCATCCCCGGAAATTCGAACAGCCCGAATGGCGTCGTAACCGCCGTCTTAAACACATCTTCGGGCGCAACCGGAATCTGATTGTACGCACGCACTAAGTCTATCGTTGAAAACACCTTTTTTCCGAATAAGTTTTGCGCAAAGTCTTCAATATGCTTTACCGGGTACCTATCCGGAACTGTGCGGTCGTTGAGTGCCCGGTAATCTCCGCACGGTCTCCACTCGCCTGATTCCTTCTTTGGCACCACATGTAAAGGAGATGACCAGCTGCTTTCGGACGGCCTCGCAATCCCCAGCTTCACCATTTCGTCGAACTCCTTCTTCGCTGCCCTGAGTCGATCCGGTGCCAACCTCCTTGGTCTGCAACTAACCGGTTGACCTGGCGATGTCCGGATATAATGTACCGTTGTATGCTTTTTTCTAACGGTCGGGATTCCCTCTGGTCTCGTGATTTCGGGAAATTTCTGCAACAGCTCCAAGTATATGGAATCCCCCGAAACCGTTTTCACGCTGGGAATGTCGCTAGCACTTCTACCTACCGGTTGCCCGGGCACTGACAACGAAGTTATATTGTCTATCAACCGGCGATTCCGAATGTCTACCAGTAAACCATAATGGTACAAAAAGTCTACGCCGATAATTGGCTTAGATACACTGGCTACCACGAATCTCCACGTAAACTCGCGACGTAACCCAAAGTCCAACGTCAACGTGGTTGTACCAAACGTTGTAATTTCGGACCCATTTGCCGCGAACAACACATAATCCGATTTCTTCCCGGGGCCACGAATCATGGATCGTGGGTACACGCAAAGGTCGGCTCCTGTATCGACCAGGAATTGCGTTCTAGTCGTCTTGTCGGTCACAAATAGACGGCGCGGCATCGGGCTCAAGTCATCTGCCGTCATCAACGACTGCCCGGTTCGTTTCCCTGCATCGAGTTCCAATTGCACGGTGGAATACATCGATTCGCACTCGCTCCCCAACGCCAATGGTAAAAACATTTACCCTGCCTCTGTTCCGTGCGTCTTTGCGACACGGAGCGTTGACGGGGCTCCCGACGGGCAGGCGATCGGGGGCGATACCGGCGATCGAAACGCGAAGAACGTTCATTCCCAATCAACTCGTGTCGGATCGCCGCAATCTCCTGCTGGAACGACAGGCTGATTTGCGCCATTTTTAAATTTATGAGTGCCTCAAGGTCTTGAGGCGCGTTGCTCGGTGCCGCGGCTGCTGCAGTAGATGCCGACGCCTCCGCTACCTGAGTTCGGGGGCCCATCGTCTCGGCTATCGCATCTGCCAGGTCAGCCACCTTATCCATCTCCGCGTCCTTCTGGGTCGCTAAGATTACCTGCATACTATTAGGCAACCTACCCATCCACAGCGTACGCAAAACACTATCTGACACGTTGTTGCCAGCCAGTCCGCGCAAGTGTCGCAGAAATTGAGACGGCTTCCTGTCTCCAATTTCCTCCGATTCCAGCAAACGTCGCGTTTTTTGTTCTTGCGACGAACTGAGCCTTCGAATGAGTTCCGTTTTTAACCTCTGGTACTGTCCAGTATTTGGCGGGTTCATTATAATGTCGCGGACTTCCGCGGCGTACACAGGATTCAATGCTCCTAACACATACCCGAATTTTGTGGCTTCGGTCGTAATACCCGATGCCTCGAAGCTGCGTTCGACCATTCCAAACCACATTTCTGGGTCCGACGCACAGAATTCGGGCATCCGAACGGCCACTCGCGACACAGCTGCTTCCGCGGACGCGCCTCGCGGGTACGACGCACCCTCGTTAGGGGTAGCCATTACTAACTTTATCTGTTTATCAAAGTACCTTATACACCGTTATTCGTGCGATCACGTCGGGGTCACCAATTGAGGGCTCAGAAAGACTGTACTGAAAAATATCAACTGTCCTCTGGACCGACTCGGGTCTCTTATTTATATTACGTCCCCCAAAAAGGCCACGCCTGTTTTGGGGGACTCGCTGTCTTCTTTTGCCCCCGCTTAGTTTAGCGGGGGAGACAGCCATCGATGAACCCTCGCTGTGGGGGTGCGCTGGCCGTTCGGCCAGGCAGCGGTACGCGGCCGGCGGCTTTCTCCGCGACCAGGCATGCAGTACATCTGGCAGTGATAAAAAATAAAGAAACAAAGGAATTTCCGGTTCTTGCAAACGTCAAGGACGTTTTCTCTCCGTCGACCCCTTGACATCTGCAAGCGGACAGTTTTATGGTTATTACGGTCGCCGGCCGTGTGCCGCTACAGGTTGAATTTTGTTTAAGATGTTATAGATAATTTTATTAGATTACAATTGGGGCTGAGATGATCAAAAAATTAAAAAATGATCTTTTTTCAACTTCTTTACCTTTTTTTTAAGCTCAGATACAAAAGTTACAAATGCGAGATTCTTGTCTCTCCTTTTATTTGTAAAAAAAAAGAAATTTGTAGACATTGTCTAGTAAACTAGTCTTTCTAGCATCTCAAAAAAGAAGTATACAAAAAAGTTATTCTATTTTAAAAGGTGTCCGAATATTAATTCGAGTCATTGTTTTATTACAGTGACAAGATTGGATTTATTTAAACTTCGTACTGTTTCTATGATAATATTGTGAAATTGCGATAGAAAATATAAGGGGTCTGCTGCTGTAAATATCAATAAACAAGTTTTATTGTGGATTCAATTTAAATATCATTTAGTGAGTGCGAAAGAAAGTTTAGAAAGAATGTAGCTGGAAATAGGAGAGGCTTTGATGGATAAATGAAAATGCATGGTTGAAGAAGATAGTTGAATGTGGATTATTGATTTTTCATTGCAATTTTTGTATACGACCTGCGATGTTAAATTCTGTTGATTAAATATTTATAATTAATATTATTTGATCTTCATTATTATAAATTCAACAAGTACATATATTCTTGAATAAAAATGTTTATCTAAAAATTTCTTATAAAAAAAAAAATATTTTTGTAATACCAGATGTAGAAAACAAAATCAGAAACCAGTTAGTTATTTTGACCGATTTGGTAGTTTTGGTATCCAAGCCGTGTGATTTATAATCATAGATTGGTTCAATAAAATGTGCAAATACTTTTGCTTTTGATTTAGAATGATACGTTATTTTACTGTATACTTACTAGTCGCATAGTTTTTCAAATGATATTCCAAATCGTTTATGTATCTACAAGGTGTCCCAAAAGTTGCTCAAAATCGGGAAATGAGGTGTTCCTGAGGTCATTTGAAGTAACTATTTCCTTAGCAAAAATGCAATCCGCTAAATTGTTTAAGAGTTATTAACGAAAAACGCTGACCAATGAGAGGCGAGATCAGCTTCACGCGAGGCGGCCGAGCTAATGAGCGGAACTGGGCTTCAACGGCTGGTTGGCTCGGCCACTTGGCGCCAGCCGAGCTCGCCTTTCATTGGACACTGTTTTTCGTTAATAATTCATAAACAAAACTGCGGATTGTATTTGCGCTAAGGAACAGGTTACTTCAAATAACCGCAGGGTTTTCGATTGCGAGTGACTTTTGGGATAGCCTGTAGAATGTGGATACTATATCCAGCGGCAATTTTCTAATAATCATTTTCAAATCGAAAATATAATAGCAGTTGTAAATTCTTTCAAAAAATTGTTCAGAAATACCAATAATTCCATTCGTAAAAAATCTAACAAATTATTTAGAATAATCTAAGACAACAAATTCTTTTTAAATTATTATTCAATAAATCAAAAGGCAATTGACAGAACCTTGTATAATGTTATGAATTCTTACGTTCATAGATTATTTCTCTTCTTAAGTCATTTTATGAAGATCTCTATTATATTTATATTTGTAATATCGAGGAAAATTGCTTCACTAAATATTCGAAACTTTAAATAAAATATAACTTCTCAAATAAATGAAATATTTTTTATTTGGAAAAATATAATTCTTCAAATGAAACACTGTGTTTATTGTAAACATTGTTTCAAATAGTATTTGAAATAGAGATTCATTTGAAATGTGCTGTAGATACTTGTTAGAAAAATTATAATTTTTCGAATAAATAACATCTTTGATTAGGAGATATATAATTGTTCGAATAAATAAAACATTTGATTAGGAAATGTATAATTTTTCGAATAAGTAAAAATATTTTATTTTCAATGCATTCCACATGCACGAGGTAAAATAAAATATAGATTTACTATCTACGATTTGAAAATAGTATTTTACCCTGTTATAAAACTTGTCTGAAATAGTATTTCACGTGATTCCAATTCTTGTCTGACAATGAGTGAGTTCTTGCGGAAACGATTCGCTCCGTTATTTTTGCCACGCCCTGTATATCGATTCAGACAACCTTAACTCGGAAGCTCGCAAATCACACAATGGTTCAAGGTAAAGAACAGTAGACATATTATTAATTCAAAAGTTCTACCACCAAAAAGAATAAAGACAATAAAGCGGGACTTAAACCGAGAGCTATGATCAAATTATCATCGTATAACGAGTACACTAATAATGATTAATTATTTTAACCACTTAAAATTTTATTGTTAATTTAATTCATGCCGTCGTTAGTTTTTTTACTAACGAAATTTGCTCGAGATACTTAAGATTTATTTCAATATCTCTTAGTTCACTAATAATACGAAAAAGAATTTACCATACCGATTTGAACGATTCTGAATTCTGTAAAGATGTCATTTCTCTGATAAATTTTTGCCGAAGTAAATTTCTTTAAATATTATCGAAATATTTTTGTTTCTATATTCATTAAATTGATTAACCAATTGCTAATTTGAAAAAAAAATCAATATTCATTTTCTTGATTTTTCGAGAAATATTGAAAGTCGTACTTTATAGTAATGAAATTACAATGATTTTAAATTTAAACTTCTTGTCACATTTAATTATTAATTGTTAATAAAATTATTATTGATTGGAAGCTCCGTCAATATAGTATAGTCCTCACGCGACAAGAAAGCACTTTTCTGTTTACAGAAAACGCAGTCTATTTATAAAACTTTTATTAACAACAGAAAGATATTGATATGCAGATAAATAAATGTAAAACTTGATTCTATTGCATTTTTTAGCATTTCTACTTTTGAACTTTTTTTACGTGCTAAAAATAAATGAATACATAAAGTTTATTCATAACGAAACCGCGGTTGTTCGTGCAAATTAAAAAATACAATATACAAGTAAGCAAATATAGAACTTCTGTTACAATTTTTTACAATTTCAATTTTCAAGATCTTTATTTGGTAAAAATGAAGAAAGTTGATGTGTTACAAAATGCACTAAGTTGATGCATAACTAGACCGCAGACCATTAAAATAAAAATTGTCTGCAACCAATGCAGAAAACGATAGTTAAATAGAAAATTTGTCCTCTCAACAGTTTTATCAACTTAAAATTAATGCAACAATGTTCTTCTATTGTTTTTACTGTTTCATGTATTCACAAACATTTTGCTTGAGACGAATTTTATGAGTTTATGGCAAAATAGTTATAATATAAAAATGTCAGTGCATATATCATTTTGAATCTATTGAAATTATTAAAGAAGGAATTATATTTCGTTTACATTTTTTACAATCAATGCAAACAATTTTTATTTTGCATAAAAATCCGCAGGGATAAATACATGAAATGTAATAGAAAAATTAGCAACAAAAATATTAAATAAGAGTGAAGTTGTTGCCAAATTAGTGTTGTTGCCAACGTTGTATATACAGGGTGACATAAAATTATCGTTCGTTTTGACGCAAACAACTCGTTCCACAAAATTGACCGCTTCACCTTGAAAATTGTGGATCAAAAAACACAAATTTCTTTTTATTTGTTTAAGTTACGTTATTTATTTGCAGATTTATATGTAAATGTATATGTATGTTGCAAAATTGGTCTCTGTGGTGAGTAGAAAACGATGCAATGAAAACAATTTTCGATTTTTGATCTAGAAATGTCAAGGTCAAGGTGAAATTTACGATGAGTTATTTATATCAATATCCGTGAAATCGATAATATAGTCACGTTACGATGGTCCCGATTATATGTATATATAATTGTGTGTCACCCTGTACACAGCATTTATTCGACTAATTATCAGTCAGCTCTAGGACTCGTTCGAGTAATTTGTCGGCGGACACTCAGCCCTTTGTTGTCGATTTAATTAGCGGAAATTGGAATATTTAACAAACCGACGACGTCCAAGCCAGAACAAATAGAAGCGTGTAATCGATATTCCCAAAGCCGTAATAATGCATTCACTTATTTTCTCTCTTTGCTTTGTATATCCAATATGAATGTGCATTATGAAATGGATTTATTTTTATCCGCTCACGTTGTTCCCCTTCGCTCTCGTTGATACGGGTGGCACGTTAATATTCTCGTCGGGATCGCACAACGCGAAAAAACATTTAACAATTAAAATTATATATTTAAGCCTTACTTTTACATTTTATATTATTAGTACATATATTTGGGTTTTTGTTGGGATAGAATAATGAAAATAAAATGCATTCTGTCTTAATTGTTTATAAACAAATATTTAAAAATACAATTTTTGTTTTTAACCCAATTCAACGTCTTCTCCATTTTCATGTTGAGAATATTGTTCTGAAACCAGCAAAGTCTGTATATAATAAAAAAAAAATAATTTGTAATTATTCTCATTAGAGAGAGTTTCAATAGAGTGTGAATTAGTGAAATATTGATATTTTTTACTCAACCTATTCAAAACATCTCGCGTAATTCGGTAGCCCATAAGTATGGGCTTTGTGGTATGGGGCTTTGCGGTATGCTTTGTGGTACGTGCCATTTTGGCATCAATATTAGATGATTTCACCAATAGCAGCTAATAGCAGTTAATTTTTATTTTGTTATTATCGTAAGGCGTCGATTTTCAAAATGCGATCAAAGCGAACACTGAACTCCACCGAACTCATAATTAAAAAATGAAACGAAAATTCAACAGTATGGTTAAGAAAATAAATAAATGTATATCTAGCTCATTTATGTCGCAATAAATACAGACAATTCTTATTTTGCATAACGTTCACAGCTAAACCATGAATAAATATTTTATATTTATAATGTAAAACCTAAAATAGAATACTTCCCATAGTTCTTAACCTGAAAATAAAATGTGAAAATAATTAACTCAACGTATAAGAAATCATAATATTAGCAAATGAAATTTATTACCTTTCGAAATATTCATTGAAGAACCATATTCAATGTATGTTTATAATACAGAGGAAAATTACTTCGTTCGTTTTAGATTGCCAAAATACATTATATTTCATACTATGCCTTAGTAAAATAAAATTTCATTTAAAGATAACAAGTTAAATAAGTAAAATGTTCCGAACTATGGCACAAATAGTTTAAGTGTTTTCAAATAAAATACTATTTTAAATATTATCCAAAAAAATTTGTACAACGAATAAAACATTTTATTTTCAATAATACATGTATCGTTTAAAATAAAATATCTATTTACCATTTGCCATTCAAAATAATAGTCTCAGTTTTTCTGTTTATTTTTGTCCATCCTTGACTCTTATCATCTCCACTTATTCCCTACTTTCTCTAATAAATACTTATTTAACGATGCTTATTTCGTAGATATAGGTATGTAGGTATAAGACCGTTGACGTTTATGCGAAATAAAAATTGTCCAACTTGATTGCAAAAAAACTGAAGTTAGATGAAAAATGTTTTTCTTTTTTAATTATTTTAACAAGTTGTACATAATATTAAAATACTCTCAAATTTTTCTAATGTCTTTACAATTTTGTATTTGACTATTTTTGTCAAAAATGCATAAAGTTCGTATTTCAGTTTGTTTTGGGATATTTGACCAGCTAGAATTGTTTTTGATACCATGGTGCGACGAAGAGAGACAGACAAACAGACAGAAAGAGAGAGAGAGAGAGAGAGAGAGAGAGAGAGAGAGAGAGACAGAGAGAGGAAATGAACGACAGCGACCCAAAATAATCCCTTTACGGAATATACAGGTTGGCTCAAAAGTTACTCAAAATCGGAAAATGAGGGGTTCCTGTGGTCATTTGAAGTAATTTTTTCTTTGGCGCAAATGCAGTCCGCGGCTTCGTTTACGAGTTATTAACGAGAAACAGTGACCAATGTGAGGCGAGATCGGCCGGTGCGAGGCGGCCGAGCCAATGAGCGCACGAAGTCTAGTTCCGCTGATTGGTTCGGCCGCCTCGCGCCAGTTGGATTTCGCTTCTCATTGGTTAAATTAAAACACTGGTCTCAGTGGTTTTTGCTAATAACTCACAAACGAAGCCGCATATTGCATTTACGCTAACAAAAAAATTACTTGAAATGACCACAGGAACTCCTCATTTCCCGATTTTGATAACTTTTGGGGCACCCTGTATATTTAGAATGTTCGATTATTTACAGTCGGTTTGATGAAAGTACCATCAATTGACCGCGGATTTGATGCATTTATAACAGGAATGGATCAGTGAAATACAAAACTGTGAAGACATCTGAAGAATTTAACAATATTTTTAAATTATATAAAATTTTTTTGGAACTATAGAACAAATGTTAAGTGTAAACATGAATTCGTTTCTATTTTAGAGAAAAATAAACACTTTAATAAGACATACTTAATCAACGTTTTTTAAAAAAATGTTTATGAAAGCGCGATTATCGAAATAGTTGTCATTACTATTAATAACATTAATTCATTTTTCAGATAATTCAAATTAATTGATAACATCATTTTAAAAGCTCAACAATCTTTAACCACAGAACTCGATAATCAACAGAATTTACGAACATGGTTAATCAATTTACAACGTTTATTCTATTAAATAATGTTGGAACGACCTACAATTGATAATCTGCGGAATGCGCATCATTCTGCGCAATAAAAATGTTATGTAACAATTATAAGAAATTACTCCATTGATATTGACCTTTTTAAGAACGATGTGGAAGTTTTTAAGCGTTCATTATTCGTTCTATTTTCTACTTATAATTTATACTTTTATTCTGTCTCTATTATGTCTTCCTGTCTGTACTATAGTTTTTTGTTATAAATTCTATGTACTATATGGACACATAGAATTAGTTTATTAGTAAATAAATTTAAAAAAGTAATAAATAGCATTCGTTCATAATTGTAACGAATTGAAAGTTGTACATCAATGTTCGTAAATTGTTTTACGAATAGTTTTTATATATAAATTGTATTTAAATTGTTGAATGTGTTTTCTAAATCGTTGTTGTTCATATGTTCAACATTACTCTTCCAATAATTATATTTATTAAAAACCAATCGGAAATAATTCATTTCTATGCCCAATACGTTTTTATTCAATTCCTGTTCTTACAATTCTTATAACTGTTCTTACAATCGATGTAGCACATTATTATTTTAAATAAAAGTCTGCTGTTTAATTAGTATAACTCGTGGATCGAAATAAGTGGTTATCCTTCATTCTAAAAAAGGCTCGAACAAACTTCTATTTTTGCTATGCATTGTTCATTCTTTCGCAATATGTTTTTGCACAATGCAGCAGGTGATGAACTAGAGGCGTGCTTTTTAGCACGCCTAAAAATAGCTCCAGATATATCGTTTTACGACCACTTTTTACGAAATTATAACAGCTCGTAATATCGAAAATTTGTCGAAAATTAGAAATTCAGTGTACGAATATTTTTTACACCGATTACACGTCTGTTACGTTTAAGAAAATATCTGTTTCTATGGATTTTTTATATAAACATATGTCACCCTCAGGAACAATTTGGACTGTGAAATGATAGTGTACACATTACTAATAATTAACATATTCAAAATATCAATTTCAGTGCACTAATTATTAAATATTGTTACAGTACTGTTCACTGAATAATATTCAATGTTTATAGAATAATACAGAAAACTATCAACATTAATAAAAATCATATCTATTCCTGTTGTTGGCAAATCTTAGGCTCAGTTTGAAAAAGTTTGGTTTGTTTTCGTTGACTAGTATAGTATTAACTCTAAGTGCACAAAGAGATCATTAAAGTATTATTCAACTTTTTTGTTAACTAATTGCTTAACACGATCTTTATTTTCTCGAGAACGTATTACATATCACCTCAACCATTTAAATTAAGATTCAATTTGCTTTCCATGAAAGTTGAATCGTATTTCAATTAAAATATACACTGAATTAATAATGTCTGGCAGTTAATAATGACTTGCAATTAGCACTATTTTCGAAAATGTAACGAACTGCTTACACTCGTGTAGGATTCGATTAAAAATATTACAGTTGACTTTTATTGTTGACAATTACAGCTTGTACGTAAGTTGCTTAAAAATTCTTGAAGAACGTAACGAAAAATACTACTTTGTGGAAAGAGGTTCCTTTTTCACGTAATATACGATTTGTGGTATTGGCGGATTGTCATAATTACCAGAAATGTTTAATTGTTAATTATTCGAAAACAAAGCTGGCAATGGGCAGATGTCGCTCTTGATTTTCATCGTATTGGAGGTATCGTGTTTGAATTATCGGTTAATGGATGTAGAATCGATCCGAATTATATTTCACATTTTGACAGGTTAAACAATATTCAGTAATAATATTAAGTAATAGTCAATAATATTTCATATACGAAAAACTCTACCTATAACATGTAGTGCATATGTATACATATATTATATTCTATATATTTCATACTTAATATATCCTATAATATAATATAATATAATATAATATGATGTTCATATATTTTACATTCTATGTAAAAAACTCTACCTATAACATGTAGTGCATATGTATACATATATTATATTCTATATATTTCATACTTAATATATCCTATAATATAATATAATATAATATGATGTTCATATATTTTACATTCTATGTAAAAAACTCTACCTATAACATGTAGTGCATATGTATACATATATTATATTCTATATATTTCATACTTAATATATCCTATAATATAATATAATATAATATGATGTTCATATATTTTACATTCTATATTATATTCTATATATTTCATACTTAATATATCCTATAATATAATATAATATAATATGATGTTCATATATTTTACATTCTATGTATTACATACTTAATGTTTATAATATTCTATATCGTATGATATGTTTTATATTCTGTATATTTCTTAAAATGCGCGTACATTTCTTTTACACAATATTACATTTTCTATACATTAATATTTCTTAAAATACATATTTTATATTATATTACATATTCTAATTTTATATTATATTTATATTCTATATGTGTTCTATGTCGAATATTCTTCATATTTCGTAAAATAATATGTATTTTACATTCGACATATTATGTATTCTTTATCAGATGTATTTTAGATTCTACCGTACGTACTTACATATCATAATCAACACATACTATGTCTAGTTCATAGTGCATATATTTAATAATATATTCTACATTTCATACTGATACCTTATTTTATATTTAGTATATTCTATATTTTATGTATTTTTCATATATTTCATATATTTTGCATATTTCGTATATTTAGTATATTTCGTGTATTTCGTATTTTTCGTATAGTTCGTATAGTTCATACATTTTATATTATCTAACTTTATACCATTGCAATTTATCTTCAGCGTTCTATATATATAACTTCGTAAATCTCCAGTAATGTCCACAGGTGTCGAATTAAGATATACAAATTAATGAGCATGCATTTAGGACAACTACATAAATTCACATTGATCCGCGTCCTCGATATCCAACCAATTAATTTGTTAGATCCGCAAAATTCATAGCTGTCGATTTTTAAGTTGAATTATCTCTAGCAATATATTTTTAGTAATAATAGAAACATTTAAATTGCTATATTATAATATGACGAAATATCTGAGAAAAAACGGAAAGGAGAAAGAAATGTCAATTATTAATTCAATAAAATTTAATTGGTTGAATCGTACTCTACTATGCTATTTCATAGCATTCTTGTGAACAAATTAAATGACGCTCTTGGCCTTGATTCATATAAATTGAAGCTCGCAAGAGTTTCAATAAATACAAATTTTATGTACATTAAAACGAAGTACTTCTACAAAATAACTAAAAATAAATAAATTTTGCAATTAAATGAAAATGGAGGTACATTTCATTTTATTTGAGATTTTTCATAGCACAAGTAGTAGTAACCCTAATTTCATTTACATTAGGACGTAACACACAAACAAAATAAATAAATAAAATTGGAAAAATGTAACTTTTTTTGGTTTTTACAAAATACAAATAACAGTGACCATAATTTTATTCACATTGAAACGGAGCACGTTCCAAAAATAAGTGAAACTCGTTAAATAAATTTATAAACGAATGAAATTAAAAAGAAATTACATTTTTTTTTTTTTCACAAGATTCATGTGACAGTTACTTCAGGTCGCATTCTAACGAAGTCCATTGACGAAAGGAGTCGATATAAATAAACAAATTTGCAAGAAAATAGAATTAAAAAAATTTAATTTTTATTTCATTTTTAAGAAGTTTATTATAATATTTGGACTTTCTGATAGCATTGAAAAATGCTCCAAATAAATTATTTTGACCATTATTCGACCATCGATAACCATTATTAAGTAGGTAAATTCTAGTTAAAATTTCTAGCAATAACTTATTGAGTATAGATGTTCTGTCCTTTAAAATTGGAATAAAATTCTAATCTATTGTCATCAACATTTAAGCATTCAAGTAAAGACACACATTAAGCATCAATTTTCTTTCCCTTCTAAGAAATTATTGCAATCGAAAAATCTCTAATCGCTGTAACTGCGAAGAAAATGGTATGTCAAGAGGTTAAGTTAGAATTCGCGTGAAACGCAGTTTCACTTTCTTCGGGGAATATGCAAAATCAGGTTCGCCGCACACGTTGCGAACGTGTTAAAGAGCTTCCGCGGTAGCTCGTACGAGCTAGCTCGAGGCAATACGTGGCGTAGGCGAGGGAACAACACTGACAACGTGAGAACAAAGACGTCTCCCGTTGGGCGAACTTGTCAGTGTCAGTATGTCTCGCACGCAATGTCTAGACTACGCTCCATTTGATCGAGCGGTTCCAATTTTTCACGTAACAATAAAGGGGCTCGGTCAATAATTTCTGTAATTTCGTGTGTAGAGGCGCCGCTGCGTCTTGACCTCTTCACTCTTATAATTTTCGCAGAATTCCTACAATTTCTGTTTTAGTAATCAGCTAAACGAAAGGGAATTCCATGTTTCATTCGAACATTTCTTAATGCGATAAGATTTCTTCACATCTTCAAAAGTTATAGATAAAAGTTGTTACAGATAAAGTCGTACAAACGGAAAATGCGGGCTTCCTGAGATCATTTGAAGTAACTTTTTCCTTAGCGAAAATGCAATCCGCGACTTCGTTTACGAGTTATTAACGTAAAACATTGACTAATGAGAGGCGAGATCAGCTGGCGCGAAACGGCTGAGCCAACGAGAGCTTAAAGTTGTGCATTTTTTTACGTAGAATATGATTCCGAAATAAAAAATTTAGTAAAGTTTTAGTTGTGCTCATATACAGGGTGATTCTATAAACTTGTACACATTACTGCACATTTTAAAGTTAGAAATAGAAAAAAATGATAGACGAAAAATCATATGACAAATACGTTCTAATTTCCTATGATTTTATTTTTTATGTGGATGCATCGATGCACCCGCCAGCTACAATTGCACTTTATTCTTTAATGCAACTGATCGATCCATTCTATTATCCTGTATATAAAACTACTAACCCAAGGTCATCGAAATTTCAATACTTTTCGAAATATTTGGCGACATATATCCGAAATAATATACAGGGTGTTCGGAAAATCGTGGTACAACCGGCAAGGAGGTGATTCTACATGCAGAGATAAGTCGATAAAAAAGGATAACATTTTTTTATTCAAGACTCCATTTTCGAGAAAAAAAATAGGTTGAAAATATAATACTATTGAATAGGAATCAAGTGACGCATCTGATCAACTCATACAAATTCTACTTCTTGTCATACTACAAGCCATACAAACCTGACGGATCTTTAAACTTATTTTTTTCGAAAACGCAGTCTTAAATGAAATAATGTTACTCTTTTCTTCGACTTATTTCTCCATGTAAAATCATCCCCTGGCCAGTGGTACAAAAATGTTTTGCCACTCTGTATAATAACGAGTCAAACTCACGGTTTCATATATAATTTATTAATTATGAATATCACTAGTTTTTTTTTTTTAAATCGAAACAAAATTTGATTCTTCTGTGTCCTAAATCTAGGAATAAAAGTAAATTTAAATATACAAAGGAAATATAAATTTTCTCTGTCGACGAGGGAAACGATCAGAGACAAAAAGGAGTTTAATGGTCGATATTAATAAAATGAAAGTTATTATTTATTATATTATTATGACTCATATTTTATTTATTACTTTATTATTACTCTACATATATTACTATATAGTATACTACTATACTATATAGTATATTACTATAATAATAATATAGTAATATTAATAATATAATATATATATATATATTATTATTACTTATTATTATTATTATTATGTACTTATAATATTACTGGATATGAATATATACTACATACATAATAAACGAAAAACATAGGAAAAATCAAATACTTATAACAGTTAAAAATTCAAATTGCTGCTGTAGACTGGTATTCAGCAAAGCAAGGAACACGATTCTTTTCTAATCTTAATTTGTAAACAATGTAAACACCTTCGTGTAGGACTGGCCTCAAAGTATTCTAAACATCCTGAAATTTGAGAATATGTTTCTGTTTTCACTAAAATTACAATTTAAATAGCCATTGATCACTACTTCTTACGCACGACAAGTATACTCATCATGACACAAAATGACAATGCCATTTCTCCATGACGAGTATACTCATCAAACACAGCTAACTGGTTAACGTCACGCGAAGTAGAAGTGTCGGTAGAACACCGTTCGAAATGTTGTTCGTTACGCGCATGCGACTGAAGAATAACCTCGAGATGCGCGAATTGATCGAAAGGGAGTGGATAAATGCATTTCAGGACAACCGAGACAATATCCGACGGCAAGCGAAGGACAATATTCTCAAGATACAACAGGAAAATCGACGCGGATACAATCGACGTCGGAAAGATGCGAGGCGGTACAAGGAAGATGAATCGATCGCCATGAAAAGGACGCAGATGGGGTCTGGATTGAAATTCGATTCAAAATATCTCGGTCCGTACCGAATCATCAGAGTATCGCGCAACGACCGTTACGATGTGCACAAGGTTGGAGGTCATCCAGGCCCTCGACGAACATCTAACGGCAGTCGAATACGTATACGAAGCCATGGATCGACGGCGATAGCGACTTGCATAACGACGATAGTTCAGTAGATATCTCAGGACTGATATAGGCGCAGAACAACGTGGTGTAGGGATATTGGGAAATACAGTAATTCCTCCCAGAAGTGTTCGGAGGTCGGAATTAAAACCGGCAGATCTCAGAATACAAAGTCGCGATTCTTTGAGAATTGCAGCTCGTTTTAATGGAAACTCGGGCCAGTCGACAAAAAAAAGGCACCGGCCAGCATGCAGGTGTACATTGACAGGAATACATAGTAATGCTAGAATAAAAATGATGACTTAACTTTTTTATTCCAACTTTTTGCTACGATTCGAAGGCCACTTATTATATAATAATATTATTCAAAGGCGATTCGGAGGTCACATGACACATTCGATGATTACATACCTAGTACCTATCACGTACCTCGTAGCAGTGCGGTTTTTCTTACCCGTCTCACGCCCAAACAGAGCATTTTATATTGTCTTCCGGGAATTCGCATTGCAGGCCGCATCACACGCTTAACCGAATCCGTCATCCGTTAGCATCGACGTAAAAATAAGTTACATAGGCGTAGGACTAACACAGGGAAATTCACAGCAACCCGAAATTTGGCATTTCCGGCAGAAATTACTATAAGGATCGCGCATCACCAAATACTACTGTGATCAAAAAGTAAGGTGAAATTGTCATTTAAAACTCCGGGGCATTAGAAAGGCAGGTAATTTTTTTTCCTAGGTTGGTAGGACTGTCTGTAACATTTGCCAAGCGTCTGTTTGTCAAAAGGTTTAATTATCTCCGAGTTACACATGTTTTTGTAGACAACCGAAAGTGAATTTTTCGATTTTTACAATGGGTGATTTTGTTGAGCAAAAAACTTGCATCAAATTTTGTTTGCGGAACGAATATTCTTGTGCGGACACGTTGAAAATGTTGCGGAAGGCCTTTGGTGATCAAGCTATGGCACAAAAAAAACGTTTATAAGTGGTACAACGAGTTCAAAGCGGGCCGAGAACACGTTGAAGACGAACCGCGCTCTGGACGACCATCAACGTCTATCGACGAGGGCCACGTCCAAAAAATCGAAGATTTGGTGCTTGAAAATCGTCGATTGACAATGAGAGACCTCGCTGATAGTGTTGGAATATCATTTGGCCCAGCCCAAACCATTTTGAAGGATGTTTTGTGTCTCAAACGCGTCAAGTCTCGATTAGTGCCAAAATCGCTCAATTTTTTGGAAAAAAAGCGTCGCGTTGATGTGTGTGAAACTTTGCTGTCTGACTATCAGGACCACTTGAAATGCATCATTGCTGGAGACGAGACTTGGATTTACGCATACGACCCTGAAACAACCGACCAATCCAGCGAATATCGTGCAAAAGGTGAAGCAAGACCGAAAAGACCACGGCAAAGTCGATCGAAAATCAATGTCATGTTGACAGTTTTCTTTGATTATCGTGGTGTGGTGCACTATGAATTCCTTCCGCTGGGCCAAACTGTCAACAAAGAATATTATTTGAGCGGTATGCGTCGTTTGCGTGAAGCTATTCGTCTGAAACGGCCGGAATTATGGGCGAACAACTCTTGGTTCCTTCATCACGATAATGCACCATGTCATACTGCATTGGTTCTTCGCGACTTTTTTGCCAAAAACACGACTCATATCGTTCCGCAACCATCGTATTCGCCTGATTTGGTTCCGTGCGATTTCTGGCTATTCAGCAAACTCAAAAGGCCAATGCGGGGACGCCGTTTTGACACGATTGAGGAGATAAAAACCGAATCGAAAAAGCTCTTGAAGGCTATACCGGAAAAAGACTATTCCGACTGTTTCGAGGACTGGAAAAAGCGTTGGAAACAGTGCGTTTTATCGGACGGGGATTACTTTGAAGGGGATGAAATTGATTTGGAAGAATAAATAAAGAATTTACATTTTATAAACAAATTCACCTTACTTTTTGATCACAGTAGTATACGTGATCGAAGGATGCGAGGTACGACTGTGAGCGCGCGCGAGTAAGCGAAATAAAGTTCGGAGTAATTTGTCTTAATCAGTTCCTGTAACCAAAACCCTACATTATTTAACGAAGGAAAAGAACTATTGTTTGGATCCTATTCCCTGCAAAAAAAGATTTTTAAGAAATTTCTTTTTCTTACATTAAATCGCGAGAACAATACGTGATACGTCTCGCCATGTGGCATCTCTATTTTTGTCAACTCGTGACGCTATCGATTGCCTCTATAATGTCACAATATTCACCTTGTTAATGTGCCACAGACCATGAGATACTTTTACCTGGACATTTTAAGTTCATTTCTATTTCTATAAACATATATGTGCACAATGTTCCACCATTTAATGTTTAGTTTATTTCAATCAGTACACGGGAACAATTAATTAATGCATCAAATTGATTTTCAGTATCCGTAGCATAAGAAGAAACACAACAATATTATGATGACATATACTAACATTCAGGGTATTTAAATTACTCAAAATCGGGAAATAAGAGGTTCCTGAGGTCATTTGAAGTAACTTTTTCCATAGCGCAAATGCAATCCGCGGTTTTGTTTACCAGCTATTAACGAAAAACAATGACCAATGAGAGGGCGACATCAGCTGGTGCGAGGTGGCCGAGCCAATGAGCGGAACTGAACTTCGTCCATAATTCGTATAACTCTGGTCGATAACTGTTACCTGCAACTGACAAAATGTTCCTCTTCGATAACTGTTATGTGAACTACGGATTTTATGCATTTGTGGCAAAATGGAGTAGTTGCAATTTGAGATGAAGATGAAAACAATTTTTAAATGTCAGTGTATTGTTTTCAATATATTAAAATTATCGCTGACAAAAAGAACTTGCTATTTTGTTTTTATTTCTTACAATTGGTATAGATTATTTTACAAAAAAACTCTGCGGTCCAGAATAGCATTTCTCTTAACGATAACGCTAATTACTAACCAAAACAAAGTTCCCTCATCAATAATGATTATGAACAATGAAACCAAACTGTCGATCGCTCATAACTATTACCTATAAATAAATAATGAATCGAACTTGAGTCAAAGTAATAACTGTTGTATCACGACATTTTTCATATTGTTTATAACAGTTAGAGTTCCTGAATTAATGTAATACGTGGCTACGTAAGCGCGAACCTGATCAATAGTTTTATTTTAGATTGTTTTCGCAGTGTACATTGTGCAAGGATTATATTAGTAACGTATTTATAGAATCGATGACGATAAAATTTTCAGGCTTGAAATCTTGTTACGTAAGGCATTCGTGATTTGACGACTGCATATCGCGACAGATGCATATCTGGTTGCTGCCCGTATGACAATATAACTGCGCGTATGACTGCGAACTGATGACTGGACCGCAGATATTTATCGAAAATGAAAATTGTCTGCATTAATTGCAAGGGGAGCTAGGTAATATTTATGAAAAAAGGCGGTTCAAATATTATTATTAATACATAAACGGGTAAAGCAAGTTGCATTAATTTTTACGGTTTAGGAAAAATACGTAATTGTAATGCTAATTGCTAATTGTAAGCTAAATTAATCAGTTATAGTAAATTCTCTTTAATTGACCCTCAGCTTGGAATCAAAAATGGACAATTTGGGAAGAGGGGATACGGTTATTCGAGCCTTGCGGCTCGTTGTTATAGTTGTTGGTATTAGATTGCAACACTGGTTAAGGTTATTTATAATTTAATCATTAATTAATATGTATTATTATATATTTATTATTAAAATATTTGATTTTACATAAAACAAAATATTTGATTTTGATAATATAAAACATGAAGTAAAACAGTTAATTTTCAGAATCTAAAAAATAAAGTACAATCTGTTGTTTTGATAACCTGAAACATAAAGTAAAACATTTGATTTTGTTAATCTAAAAATTAAGTACAATCTGTTGAACAATCAAATTTACGTTAATTGTTCAAAATTTGCTTCTCCTGCTTCAATGCAATTTCTAAAATTATTCATGATTGTTTCGTTACAATTTCATTCCATGCATTTTGTAAAGCTAGCTTTAACACATTCGATGACTTGGATGATCGATGGGAGATCTGCTATCTACAATAATAATAACAATTTTAATTTTTTTAAAATAATGAAATAAACTATATGCAAATATTATATTATATTATATATAAAATAATTTGCATAAACTATATGCAAATTGTTTTATTATCTGCACTATTTACTACTTATTACTGCTGCTACTTCCATTGCTACTGCTACTTCTATTGCTACTGCTACTTCCATTGCTACTGCTACTTCCATTGCTACTGCTACTGCTACTGCTACTGCTACTGCTACTGTGTGCTTGCTATTACTTACCTTAATTTATATTATAATATGTTACGATTATTTTGTCTATATTCAGGTCTGTCAATTCGTGCCTTATATCAGATAAAATTAATGTAATGTTCATTCAACATCACAGAATGCGATAGAAGCATACTTATATTTGTCCAATATTGTGCTTTCACTTCATCTAGAGTTTCAGTAGTTTTACCACTTAAGATGTTACTGAGCTTGATAGTATTTCAAATCCAAGATTTCTTTTTAGGACATATTTACATTTTTCTTTTATTGTTTCTCAACAAATAGTAGTGGCAATTTGAACTGTCTAATTAACCAAATCTAAAATTACGTGTATTGAATCACTTAACGATAATGTGTGCGACTCTAATTGCATTGCAGCAACTGACAATATAATAAAATGCGGATGTCTGCTGTGTTGCTGAAATAGGTTTCGACAACCTAGAAATAAGTGAAAACTTGATTACCTCGTATGGAATTAATGGTGCAGTTAATTCTAATTATCTATGTAAAACAATATGAATGATAATTACTTCTTTGATAGCATGCAAATGTCCTTGCATCGCAGTTAGATTAGTATAAGAGTGAGGTTAGTACAACAATTACAGCAACATCAAAATAACAATTGCACTGGTACAATAGTTAAATTAATATAACATTAGATTGGTATAATAGTTACATCAGTGACACAGTTAATTTAGTATAACAGTTAGATCATTATAGCATTTAGATCAGTACAATAGATAGGTTAGAAAAACAGGTAGATTTGTACAACAGTTAGATCAGTATAACAGTAACATTAGTATAACAGTTGCACTAGTAGAAGAGTTATATTGGTATAATAGTCAGATGAGTATAACAGTGAAATCAGTACAACAGTTAGATCAGTATAACAGTTGTACGCATGCAATAATTTGATTAGTATAATAGTTAGATGAGTACAACAATTAAATCAATATAGCAATTAGATCAGTATAACAGTAACATTAGCATAACAGTTGCACACATATAATAGTTAGATTGTTAGAATAGTTAGATATACTCTACCGGTATACCAGTTAGATCAGTTGTATATGAATTAAATTGGTACAACAGATAGATTCGAACTACACTTAGATTAATATATAAAATTAAGAAAGACATAAGTAAATAACGTGAACAATTTGAGTAATACAGAACTCATGCAGTAAGCAATAATAAAACTACATCAAGATACAATAACATCTTGAAAATAAAGCTAGATATATTATAATAATTTAATTAAATAAGATTAGAAATATATATATATATATATATATATATATATATATATATATATATATATATATATATATATATATTATTGCAGTAAGCAATAATAAAACTACATCAAGATATATATATATATATATAGTATATAAAGTGACAGCATGAGTTCCTAAAACAGTACTTAGACGTTGTACACGATTTACAATTTATTTATATAACACCTTGGATTATTATTTATAAAAAATATATTGACAAGCAGGGCTACGTCATAGTGACTGAAGACCCCTGACCCTTACATATTTAACCCTTCACCCACAACTCCCCATTTTGAATAACAATAATTGGCTAATTATGTTTTCATTTGCAATTTTTATAAGTACCAAACATTATTGTATTTAACTCTGCTTTCCAATGTACCAACTGTATCACAACTTACCAGGTGTACTTCTATATTCTACTTCTATATATAAATTTTCACGATGAAAATAGAAAATATTGTACTTTTATCTTGAAGTGTTCTTGGGGTATTTTTGTAAAGCTTGTTATTCATTCTTGTTTGTTATGTTTTACAATATTATAAGGTTATTTTCATAGTTACTCTCACTTTTCTAATTGAACATATTTGCGTTTTTAACAATTGATATTTTTCTTTTTTATTGTATACGAAAATGCAAAAACTATCCTTATTTTGCGATATTATATTTTCTTTTAATTCCTGCCAAGTCTTTGTTGTATCATATTGTCTCCGCATGTTTGGCAATGTTTATAAATTCCAGGCACTTCTACGTTTGTTCTATCTTTTTACACAAAACTTTCTTCCTGCTTTTAACAATTTCGTAATTAGAATTCTTGGAAGTAAAAATGTGAGATAGTTTTTTATTTTGATACAATATTTTGATTTTCGATTCCTGTAAATGTTACTTAATATTTTCTATATTTTACAATTTTCGGAGGATCAGTATACATATTACATACAGGGTGATTCACTCGAATTGAACATCAAAGTTATTTCCGTTACTACAAAAGTTAGGGAAAAATGACAAAGTACTATTTAAATGGTTTCAAAGCGTTCATCCGATGGTTACAAAGAATCGTTTTTCCAAGGTCATTTTAATGATTTTTCTTTCATCATTCTTCTAACGTTTATTTTTCATAGCGCGATATTATTGCTTGCATCAAGACGAATTCAATGACATATAATACTATAACCTTGGGATGGCTTTGACAATTAACAAACCAATTGAAATTTAAAAAATACATAACGGTACTCGGCATTTTGAGTAACTCAGCATTTTTGTAATAAAATCAGGTAAGTTACACCGTTTCTGTATTCTTTAGAATTGAACTCATTTTTTAATTGTCAAGGTCATCCCAAGATCATGATATTATAAAAATGATTTTTTTTATTCAAGTTGAAACAATTTTTATTGTTTCAGAATATTGTTTACAATTGGTTATAAATTTTTATATTAATGTGCGTAATTTAAAATAAAAGTATTCTATATTTTTTTGCATGATGCTTAGGAACTTACGAACTCCTTTTTATTCAAAATTTTAACAAGTGGAATTAATGTACATAATGTAATTATTAATATTCTTATTAATTTACTAATACTCTGCAACTGTTCCCATAAAATTTATAAAATTCGCAAATTAGTAAATTCCCACGATAGCAGGATTATAATAAAATAAATTATAATGCTACAATCCAAACCATTAACAGAAACATGAAAAAAAAATTTACTTTATGAAACTATCAAATTATCATGCTTTCAAAATAAACTGTAAACTGCGCCTGACAACTATCGAAATATTATATGTAAATGTTTCACAAACCAATTATAATAAAAATATTCGATACCAAAATATGCAATACTATAATTTTATTTTAATTATGCGAATAAAAAAAATTTCGATCATTCTCAAAATTCGTCTAAATTTAACGAGTGAGATCTTTTGCTAATTATATAAATGCAATGTAAAATTAATTACAGCAACAACAAAAGGGGATCTTCAAGACATCTGTGGATATATAATAGAACCATTGTCTAACTTTTAATTTGAAAAGTATATGGTACAACATTGTATTTCTATTTAATTAATGACTGTTTTTCTGTAGTAATTCGATTCCCCATGTTTTTATTATTTTAAATACTAGCTAAGAATAGAGTATCTAGAATTAAATGAATTAAATGAAGTTTTGCGTTTTCTATTTGGGGTCTATCATGACACCAATATGTACCAATCATTTTTGAGCAAATCATCATACCACTTAAGGGTTAAATAGAGATTGATATGTCCCCTCGAAATGTCAATCCTGGAACGTCATGCAATGTGCTTGTGGCATTCATAAAAATAAGAATTCCTGCTATCCACGAGTACAACCTTTAAAATGCCGTCGCTCGGGTCAGAATTGACCCAGTTCTCTAATCGAAAGGATAAATAGACCGAATAGGAGTTTCCCCTTTAATATTAGAGATACTGACTGTTTCATCGATCGAACGATTAGAGTCGGTCTTATGTACTCTCAATTACTATCCCTCGAAGGGTTAAATAAAGCCCGGTTACGTGGCATGCGTTACGAGGTCAAACTCACAATCTTTTTACACCCGACACATTACCGACCTATGGGAGTTTAAAGGGGGAATTCTGGCTTCGAACTTTCAAGAAACCAATTTTTTTTTTTGCATTTTTCTCTGAAGGTATAAATATCCCGAACTATACATAAATAAAATAACACATGAATAAAAGTGTACATAAAACGGTAAATACCGACGAAAATTAAGGAACTTTACATATCATTAACATTTGAGTAAAATTTTATATTTTATTATTAAATTAAAAGTACATATGTATTAGAGGGAAGCATATAATACATTGTTTTTGTTGCAATATTGTTTTATTTAGTGCATACGACAGGAAAAAAAAATATAAAATAAAAATTTTTAAAATAAGAAATAAAACAGAACAAAATAAAAGAAAAAAATTAGAAAATTAGAAAAAAGTGAAGTTAATAGTACCGTTAACATGATACAAATTTGTATTGTATTTTAAGAAGATTTATTACACTCAAGGATATGTATGTAACACGTTTCTTAGCTTTCGACGGTATGTGTATGTGCTGAACGGTTTATCTCAATTCGCAAAAATGGCGCAGTCACAAATATTCGAAATACAGGTTTTGCAAAAAATTAATCCTTTTGTAAATCATAGCCAGCTTCTTGCACTCCAAATTAATCTTTTTGCGAATCAAATTCACCTTGCTACAAATAAAATTAACCATTTCACTTATAAAACTTGGTTGTTTTTTGTTCAAGTTTCCAAAATATGAATTTATATATTTATTTAGGAAATGAAACAAATTTCATTATGAAGGTAATCAAATAATTTATAATCAAATAAGTGAGTTTAATTTGAAGAAGGGTGAATATAATTTGCAATCGAATGAACTTGCAGTGCAAAAGGTTAAATTTTATCTAAAAGAGGAAGTAAAATATAATTAACAGAAGGATGAATTTGGTTTTAAAAAAGGAAAATATAATTTGTAAAAGAATTTGAATAATAGAAGACTGAATTTTACCACTTTATGTATCACTTGTTTAAGAAGAAAATTGCTATGAGGAAGAGGATGTTTTCTATCTGATAAAACATGATAACTAGTAGTAGTTTCAAAATTACATTTGCGGACTGCGTTATCAAAGGATATTATCACAGTAAAAAGAAACATTTAACAAAGGAAAACAAAAGTGTCTCTTCAAAATAGACGAAAAATACTTCGTGTTTCTTTCAATTTTTCTAATCAATTATTAACAACACCTAACTGAAATGAATTTAGACTGTTTCATGTAACGAAAGAAACTGATAAAATGCAATGAGTATGCAATGTATTTCCATTTTTATACAACAGCTTGTATATTGTTATTAATAATCTTCTAGAGTATCGCGAGACAAATCCAACAAGTATAATGAACATATACCTTGGATCATTTAATCTCGAGATATTTGCGTCTGAAACATTAAGTAGTCAACTTTCAGACGCAAGTATCTCGAGGATAAATAATTCAAAGTATACAATCATTATACTTGTTGGATTCACTTTATCACCCTCTATTAAAATACATATGATTCTATTTAAAATTGAAGGAAAATATTTTATCGAAAAAGTTCGCTTTTCAAATGCAAGTATCTCAGGATTAAATGATCGCAATATTACGATCATTATATTTATTGGACTCATCTTATCATGCTCTACAAAGACCTCGAAAGCAAACTACAAAGAGTCTTCTATTTCCAAATATCATAATTTGCAAAGCTTCAAAAGATCGGTTCCGTTTTATCCTACGTCCACCAGAATGGACGGAAAGACCAGGAACATAAAAATAAGCGTGTTATGCTTAAATTTCATAGCCATGTTTGTTGAGCTATATTTCAATTTTAGGAATGGGAATCTATCAGTGGAAGTAGCGTCTTATTGTCCCATGTTGGCAATATCATTATTTATTCGTTGAGGGTCTTCGTTTTTAGTCTGTCGCATCTGATGTCTGTAGTTTGGGTCGTGAATTGTTTGACCTATCGTGCCAGCCAATCAATCACCTGTTGAGGTGATAATATCATCTGATACTAAAATATACAGGGTATTTCACAATTATTTTAACAGCGGAAAGTGGGGGGTAGCTGAAGTTATTTGAAGTAACTTTTTCCTTTACGAAAATGTAATCCACGGTTTCGTTTACGAATTATTAACGAAAAATACTGACCAATGAGAGGCGATTTTTCTATCCCTTCCCTCACTATGATAAGAACATGTTTCGAACAAAGGTTAATCAGTTTTTGATCAACTATAGATCGCAACATGAAAGATTTCGGAAAAATGTTTTATTGCAAGAAATTAAGGTCATTCGTACTTTTTTTAAATGACATGGTATATTTTTGCTTCATATTGTTGTAGTCTGTGTCAAGATGAATTCATTAACCTGTTATACCATGACCTTCAGATGACCTTGATATAAGAAATTCATAAGTTTTCGTTGCAAGTTGTTTTATTTTATGAATTTTACGTGAACGAACTTGTTATGTACGCTTTGAATTATAACAAATGTTCAAATTGTAATCAATTCTTTTGGCGTCGTGGTCACCTGAGAATAATTTGGAATAATTTTTTTTCACCATCTGTTGAACTATCACTTTCTATACGCTTTCATCTAGTATTGTTTTTATTTAGAATTGTTTTGTTTAGCCATGTTTGATTAAAGGTTTCATGTTTGGTAACAATAAGATGCCAAATATTGAGGAATCTTGAGATTAACCCTTTAATCTTTAATTATATATGAATAGTAGATTAAAAACTTCATTGAATCCACTATACAATAGTATTTATGAAAATAATTATATGCTTACCATTTTTAAGATATTTGTAACATAATAAAATCCATGGTGCGAGACTAATTTGGAATCTGGATGTCAACAAGCAGACGAAACACTTAATACGCAACATGTCGATGAAAAGTTACTCAAAATCGGGCAATGAGGGGTTCCTGAGGTTACTTGAAGTAACTTTCTCCTTAAAGCAAATGCAATCCACGGCTTCGTTTACAAGTTATTAACGAAAAACACTGGCCAATGAGAAGCGAGTTCCGCCCATTGACTCGACTGCCTCGCGTCAGCTGATCTCGTCTCTCATTGATCACTGTTTTGCGTTAATAACTCGTAAACAAAGCCGTAGATTGCATTTACGTTAAAGAAAAAGTTACTTCAAATGACCTCAGGAACCCCACATTTCCCGATCTTGTATAACTTTTGGTTCACCCCGTAGATAACATCTTAAGACATTAGTCAATATTTTGGAGAACGTGACTTACGCCGCTATGATACTTGTTTTGTCCGTACGTTCGGTTAGTCGCCTAACGTACATGCGCGACCGAACTATTGTACGCTCGATTCGCGCTTCCTACGGCAAATTAATGACGTGGAAGGGTCTCTAGTAGTCTTAGAGAACTTTATTTTTTGTGTTGTACTCTCTGCGAGCGCTGGTGGAAGAATGCTCTTCCAACGCTGGAAAGTCGTGGAAGAGCACCCGTGGATGGAGGTAGATTGTTTATTATTGGTCAAGGCACGAATCACCCCTTGGAGGGGGCTGTCTGCCTTGACCCTTGTTGGGGCCTGAGAGGGTTTCCCCAATGGTGGGACCTTTTTATGGCCCTTGTCTCTGGACGCAACAATACTGTCTCACTCATATGATATCACAGTGAAGTTAAGAGGAAGCGCGTAAAGATCGTAATACAGCGCAGTATCCCAATAAGCACTGGACGTCTTAAAGACGTCCATTTCACGTCCACTTTATATTTGAACGTCGTACGCTCTAAAATAAACGTCTTTAAGACGCCTTATTCAGACATTAAAAGGACGTCCAATTCGATTTGTCATTAAGACGTATTAAAGACGTCTTTATGCTATCTGAGGTTATAATTAGCGTTTGGAAGGCGAAATAATATCACGTGCAATCATAAAGTCACTGTCGGTCTGTGAGACACGAATGTCTCGCACGGCTATACACCTGCGCGATCCGCTGTTACACAGTTTTGCTGAACTAGACCCGGTGACCGAGACACGTTGCCTATCGATCTATTTCGCAGGCGCGTAATGTGTGTTGGGAGCAAACACTTTCGTCTACGCGTCTACACAGTTAGCTGAAGATATATCAACTACTGTCGGGGAAAAGCTACTGTGTATAAGCGGCTTTGTCATGGGTGGGCTCAGTCGATTACCGTGACAGCGCTTAGGTATACTATGCGAGCTAAAGAATCCTTGTCGCAACTGTTACGCTATCTGCAAATATTATTCGTGGCATATTGGGTAGCGGTCAGAAATTTAAGGCAATGTATTTTTATTTCAGTTATACGCAGATTATATATGTCTGTAACATATTTATTTCTAATATTAAAACATATTTATAGTTTTGAAATCTACAGATGCATGTTTCACTTTCTTAACACCAGATTTACGGATGTTGATTTTATATACAGTGTCCACAAAAGTGTTCGTGCGCCTCTTAAAACACAATAAATTTTTCAATACTGAACGAAATGAGTTGAATTTTTTTTTTCAGATGATAGAGGAACTAGTCTACTATACGATGGCTAAAAAGCTTCTTTTTAATTTGCTATTTCCTGGAATGAAAAGAAAAAATTAAAGAACCTTGTTTTATAATTTAGGATTTTTAATTTGTTGTAATTCATAACAACGCAAACCGATTTCGATAAAATTTTCAATATGCATAGCGAGACCTACGAAAGACATTTTTTAAACTTTCGTTATAGCCTCAGGTAAAAAAAGTTAAAAATGAGAGATTTTGATTGTTTTGTCATTCCAAACAACAGAAAAATGAAAGAAAAAAAGCATTTCTGTCATCGTCTAGTAGACTAGCCCGTCTATCATCTAAGAAAATTTCGAGTCATTTAGTTCAATCTTAAAATAGTTATTGCGTTTGAAATGGTGTACGAACATTACATATATACAAACACTATATACAACAAAATATGTACAAAATTTTTGTACAAAATCGATAGTTCAAATACAAATAACTGACATTTTGTTAATTTTCACAAAAATGAAAATTTTCGATCGTCAATACTTAGAAAATGTATTCTTATAAAATTGATGTTATTTTTATTATAATATAAAAAGAAAATATAAATATATATATACTTGTTGCAGTTTAATACAATTAATGTTGAATACAATGAACAAATGACAATGACAATTTCCTATCGGATTCTCAAATTTATTTAATTTTGTGTAAATGTTCCAATACTTTTGGAGGGGAGTGTGTATTATATCCCCTCCAAAAGTATTGGAACACTTACACGAAATTAAATTTTCAGAAACCGGTATATATATTGTTGCATTTATTGAGATTATAATAATGTTACTAAAACAAATTCCTATAGCAAATTATGTATATACAAATACTTTAATTTGTTATAGTAACATTTTTATAATATCAGTAAGTGTAACAAATAAATCGTAGATAAATCGCATTGACCCGAATGCTGATCCAATGTTAAATGTTATTATACATTCACAAACGATTTTCTTAAGCTGTGTGCGTGATATGCAGTGACGCATAAGTAATAACCTGCTTGAGGAAGTTTCAGCGGAGCTGCGATTTCCCTTTGGTCATTTCATCTATATTAACACGCGTTAACTTTCGAAAACTGCAGTTTAGTCAGTACCCATCATTTATAAATCCGTTCGAACGAGATAATTCTACACGGAAGTGAAATGAATTGTTCATACCCAACGTTGAACTTCATGCAATTTAACTATAACAGGCTTTTAGTAATACAATTGTAATTGAAAGGTTACATAGTGATTGTATGAAGTTGCAAATGGCCATGAATAATTGTGGGTCAGTTTATTATGATTGTGACATATTATACGTCACCCTTTATTTCACTTTACTTTTATTATTATTTTATTTTATTTTACTCATATCGTTTTATCCCTTTTTATCAATGTATTAGATTGGTGTATATAAAATATTGGATTTTGTTTATACATAAAAGATTATTGATGAGGTAGTAATTTTTATCTTGACGAAAATGTTGATAACGGCCTGTTTAGAGAGTCATTAATGAAAAACGAGGACCAATCAGAATGCGAGTATTAAGATTCTCACTAACCTATTGGATTCTATTTAATTATCAAAGAATTTTACAAGTAGTATCGTATTTTAGATGTCGCTTGAACTGAATTCGTAAATAGGAATGACAGCCGTAAATTGACTGCCTGCAGACAGAAATACAAATAATTGACTAAATAATAAACTCATCACATTTTAATTTACTTCGATCACTTGAGCTTTGCAATTTTTATTCATCTGAACGATATATTGACGATGTTATTGATATATGATGTCTCACGTATCGATATATCCAGTTGTAGGTAATATATCGATATATCGAATTATAAGTAACATATCGATATTTCGAGTCATCGGTAATATATCGATATATCGAGTTGTCGGTAACATGTCGATATATCGAGTTATCGGTAATATATCGATATATCGATTTATCAGTAACATATCGATATATCGAGTTATCGGTAACGAATCGATATATCGATTTGTCCGTGACATATTGATATATCGAATCATCAATAGCGTATTGGTATATCGAGTTGTCGGTAACATATCGATATATCAAGTTATCGGTAACATACCGATATATAAATATTTATAAAAAAGGAAGCGATAGTCATATATTCAACATAACTGGTACCTTAGTTTTTGTTATTTAAAAAAGGACTACGACATTTTATAGGCACCTAATGATTTTGCATGTAGAATAGGCTTCTAATCGATCGTACACAATTGTAGATGATATTACAAATAAAATCAATCATTGTTTATTCGAAATTTTCTATCTTTGCGGTTAGTAGGAACAAGATTTAATTAACAGTCAATTTTTAAACAACTCTTCATCAGTTCTGGTGTGTAGTACTACGTTGTGTTCGATTTTATCTTGAGCACGCATGATATCTCTGTTATGCCTGATGTTAGAAAAAAATGTGTAGATGAAAAATTGCATGATATCATGGAATGAATAATAAAGGTAGGACAACATTCTTTTCCAAGATCATTTTCAAGGTCATCGACGAAACCGGCTATGACGTTGAAAATTCGACTTAAAATGGCTTCGAAAGAGAATGTTGCTCTACCTATACAGTCATCCCATGAAATCATGCAATTTTTCTCCGACATGTTTTTTAATGACACCAAGCGCAACGGAGATATTAGTTGTGCTCAAACTAAAATGAACACCATGTATATAGTAATTCATAAAACACACAGATGGATCTGATCGTTCTAATGTCTAAAGCTAGCTATGACATCTTCATTAATCGAATAATTGCGTGGATCGTATGAGGTTACTTTTTATTTTGCATTATGAATTTGCTTTAAATGTAAATTAGTGTATGTGTGTGAAAGCTACGATAGAAAGAAGACAGTTGAATGTGGATGAATCATTAATTTGTAATTGGAATGTATGCCGAGTGCCGAGTGATGTTAATGTCTATTAATTAGATAATTATAATTCGTTGTTACTTGATTTATATAATTATAAATCCAATAAAGACTACCTATACGAACTCATTAAATTAATTATTTGATTAACCTTGACTAGCCACTACCCTTCTCTTAGCGACTTTTTAAGAATCAATGACAAGTCCCATTGATCTGCTTGAAAAGCAGTGTCATTGCACGCAATGTGATCATTAGCCTGTTGATTTTGATGCATTTATGAAATATACAGATTTTTCGAATGCAAGGAAAGTTATTTTTACAATATTATATTAGACGCTATTAGGGGTGCCTATAAGTAATATCGTTTTCTTCTAGATTTAATAAACATTGCCATCCTATTCACGTATACTGTTTACTATTCCATAAGCTATGTGTTATGTAAACTATGTTATCTAAACTATCTTTAACGCGACATTTCAAGGTCATTAAAATATGTACTCTGTCCCAGCGTTGGGCATCGATCGATTAAAATTTTGAATTTGATTAAATGATTGATGAAAACGATTAAAAGTATTGATCATTGAAAAGTCGACGGTTGAATTAATCGATTGATGAATGTGATCGTTAGTTATCGATTAAAAGCATTGAACGTTGAAAAATGGTCTAATGAAATTAATCGTCAATCGTCGATCGAAAGGGGCGATTAATAATTGTTGATTTTTTAATGGACCTGGAAGAATATTTTGATTTAATTTTGTTAGAAATTGTGTTTATTACTATAATATATATATAAATGTTTATTACTATATTATATTTTTGTACTGAGGGAGGAGGGATTCTTATTTGACTTGTTAATCGCGATTATCAATTGAAAGAAGTTTAATCATTGATTAAGACTAAAGATTAAAGGTAATATTTCATTCATTGATTGCGATTTATGATTAAAATGAATACAAACATTAATTGCGATTTATGATTAAAGCTGATGCAATCGTTAATTGCGATTAATAGCATGTGATTTCAATCGTTATTCGTCGATTAATTTTTTTGCCCAACTCTGCTCTGCTCTACGTAATTAGATACTTTTAATTAACGAATGGATTAATTATGAATCAGATGTTTCAGCAACGTTGACTGACGATCTCATCCGTCTAAATATTAGAACTGAATGGGAATCAATCCAGGTCAATTCAGTTCCTGAACTGTTGACATTCGACGCTCCGATCCTGTCCCTCTCAGTCTGCGATTGCTTGGCATCAAGTGATTGTATTTATATCAATCGTCATTTCGGATCAGTCTTCTGAAATTAGAACCGAAAGTATTCCTGTCGAATATATCACGTCTATATATAAATATTTCCGTTCCCGCATGCGCGGGGAATAAATCTAAGCTATGCTAATTCAATTACATTGTAATTAATAATAATTGTAATAATTTAATCACATTGTATTTCTATTACATAATTCGACTACGTTGTGATCCGATTGCATAATTCATACTTTTCAGTTGATTCAATTGTTATTTATTTCAATTGAATTTCAATTACGAGTGTTATTCAAATAATTAAAAATAAGAAATGTCCGAAACTCAGTTTATTGATAAAAGGAAGAGAAATCCAATTTCGAGCTGTTAATAAAAATAAGAAAATAGTATATCTCAATCTGTTAATACAAAATAAGAAGTATTCAAATCTCTATCTGCCGATAAAGGAAAAAAAATCCAAATCTCTATCTATTAATAAAAATAACTGAAACAAACAAATGATGATGTACAAATTTATCTGCAAAGTATAAGGAACATAATTGTATATTAGTGTGATATTTTTCACAATTTATTTACTTGATTGATTTATGAACACATTTTAATTTGCACACACATTTTTATTTGTTATTAACATTGGAGCAACTGAGTGCTAAAGTTAACTATAGATCCTTTCAATTTGTACAAATAATTGGACAGTATTTACTCAGACTGTTTGAAAACATAACGTACTTGACTTTAATTGATTAAATTAATGTTCTTGATTTTATGCATTTATGACAAAAATGTATATGCATATGAAATTTAAAAACTATTACGAGATTAGGAGAATTTAAAGATATTATCATATTACGATCAACTTATTTCAACTGTTAAAAGAGAACAAACATTTTTATCTAATTTATGTTTGTTACAATAAACAGACAATTTTCATTTTGCATACAGATCTGCAGTGTAACAATTTTATTATACATTCGAATAGACATATTTTGTAATTTCTCACGTCATTTAATTTTTGGGTTTCAATGTTGCTGTACGTTGTCATTGCGACGTCATTGCCACTTTTACCATTAAACCAATTTAGGTCACGTATCGATTACGAGTAGAAAAATTTGTATCTTGCAGGCAGACGTACGTAGCTGTAGCTTTCGATTATCGTTAGAACCGGAAACGGGTCTAGAACAACTCGTGCATAATTAACGGTTCGCTGGTTCGGAAAATTTCGTGTGTCATTATCTTCGAAATATCATTTGCTCGGTGACTGCTCTTGATCGAGCGAAATTGAATTAATGAAATTTTCTATCATTGCAACGAGTTGTTTACGAATGTACTTTTATCAAATGACGAAGAAAGAACGTAGTCGAATAAACATTGTAAAAGCGCCCCCAAGTCGATCATTTTTCTACCTTGGATTTCGAATATTTAAATAAACATTCAATGTTATGGATTATTTTTAAAAGTGAGAAGAGTTAATGTTATACTTTAGAGGAGTTTCGCTGTACTTTAGAATTAATCTCTTCATGTAAAATTACACGTTATTACAGATTGTTGTGATCATAATGTAACAAAAAATGTCTCAAACCTCAAATTCTACATGTATCTAAAAGCAACGAATGGAGAAAAATTTGTTGGAGAACGTTGTCATATTTATTCAGTTCGCATGACTCGTTAATCACAATCAATGAATAAACTCATTATCATTTATTACATTTTATTGTACACGTGTGACAACGAACTTAAGATACTTTATTTAATAGTGAAAACATTTGTATCTGCACAGATAATAGTTGCAACAGAATGCTTAATAATATCCACGAAAAAAGTCCTTCTTTCAAAAAACGTCAATTCTATGGAAAAAGAATTTTTTTCGTGGATATTATAAATCATTTGCAACTTCTATTCGCACAGATGAAGATGCGTTCACTATTGAATAAGTATGTTAAGTTCATTGTTTTGAATTCTTGAAAAGACTTCAATTCGATCGTTATTAAAAATAGTAAAAATAGTAACGAACATTATATACTTCTTTCAATTCTTCCAATTCAGTTTCTATAGTAATCCCCGAAGCAAGTTACAAAAAATATTAGAAGTTATATTTATGAATTTATATTCACTCTGGAGACAAAATAAGTTTAATTTGGAAAAAGATGAAGATAACTTGCAAAATGACGAAATGTTAAGATAAATAACCACCGCAATAGTAGAGATACCAAGATGGCATTTGAAGGAAAAAGTTTTCTTCGGAGAACCTATCGATTGGTGCATTACGAGTTCAATTCGAGTTGGAGCCACAGACTCTTCTGCCCAAGAATTGAAATTCTAAGGAATGTGGTCTTGTCACAGGTTTTGAACTCTAAATACATCTTTCTGCAGATCATATTCACTTTGTTTTAAATCAATTGTCATTTTGCAAGTTATTTTCATCTTTTTCCAAATTAAACTCATTTTGTCTCGAGAGTGAATATAAATACATGAATATATCTCTTAATATTTTTTGTAACTTGCTTCGGGGATTAGAAACCGAATGACCAGAACTGGAAGAAGTATAGTTAGTTTTGAACAATTGAATTTAGATATGTTCATTACCTTTTTCCGTTACTATTTTTTGCCTCTAATAACGATCGAATTGAAGTCTTTTCAAGAATTCAAAACAATGAACTTAACATACTTATTCAATAGTGAACGCATCTTCATCTGTGCGAATAGAAGTTGCAAATGATTTATAATATCCACGAAAAAAATTCATTTTAGCAACGAAATTATTTTATTTTTATTTTTATCTTTATCTTTATCTTTATCTTTATCTTTATCTTTACTTTTTACTTTTTACTTTTTACTTTTTACTTCTCACTTCTCACTTCTCACTTCTCACTTCTCACTTCTCACTTCTCACTTCTCACTTCTCACTTCTCACTTCTCACTTCTCACTTCTCACTTCTCACTTCTCACTTCTTACTTCTTACTTCTTACTTTTTACTTTTTACTTTTTACTTTTTATTTTTTATTTTTTATTTTTATTTAACAATAACAGACGATGAATATAAGAATAAAGTATAAGAATAAATTAGTAAAATGTATACGTATAGTAACAATTATTAGACATTAATCAATAACAATAAGACAGTACGTACTTGAATTTTCAGAAATGTAATTCACGAAATCTTGAAATAAATAAAGAATCAAGAGAAGGAAAACACGAGATTTTTAATTAGGTTGTTTCTATATCCAGTCTTTCAATGAATAATTGGCACATCAATGTTTACAACATCGCATTATAGTAAAACGTAATCGTAAATAGCATCATTTTAAACCGATACGATAATATTATATTATATATATGATATCATGCTAATATTTATATAAATAGATGCTAATATTTATTTAAATAGATGTTCTGCAGTCCCTAATTTTTACCGGGAAGAAAACATATTCAGAGACAATTATAGTAATTTCTAATAATGACTTAAATTTTCATAATGAAGAAATTTTGTTATCCTGTTATTATTTTCCACATAATCCCAAAGAAGCTGGACGTTTCATAGTTTCAAAGAAAACCATTATTTGACCAGGCACAGCTGTAAATGGCTAATATCGATAATGGAACCTCGAACGAGCTCTCATGAAAGAAAATGGACGGAATGCATCAAATAGTGAGTTCACAATACTGGAACGGTCTTTATGTTTTATCTATGGCACGTAGAGAGAAATTGTTCTCTGTTAAAAACACACATCGTCAGGACATCGGCTATCGAACCTTTTTAATCCATTATATTGAGTGGAGCATTTGTTGATTAACCACACAATCGATCATACCGGATAATCCATTTAAATAAGTCCTCATAGGATTAAAAACTTGCATGTTTTCGTGATAAATAAAGAAATATGGAATATTTACTTCATTGAAATCAAAATTGAAGGTAAGTCCGTGAGAGTTCGACCACTTTTTGAAATGAGTCATACTGCTGTGGTTTTTCAGAATTTTATTGTATTAACTAAATTACGGCAATGTCCAAGTAATTTAACATATATTTAAACAATATTTTGGGTCAATTTAAAATATATATTTCCATTTTCAAGCAAAAAACAAAAATACTGTAAGCGGACGATGTCACCGCACCACCGAGTTAGAGCGTTCACTTACTACGTTTTTCTTCAGCTTCCCATATAAATCACAAAAATTCTTATATTTGGAGCATTCCTTGCGATACCAATGACTATATCTCATGTATTTGTAACGTACGGAGGATCTCCCACGAATTTTTTATATTCCTTTCTGAAGGCATACGTCAGGCTGGCGCCAGCCAGCCGGGGATTCATTTGTATATCGCGAGTCAAGTACCTCCAAGGGGGTACGACGACGAACGTTTCTGGAATCGGACCACATAGGAACATCCCCATTTTTTTCAGAGAAAATCTGGCTATATAAAGGGCCCAAACGCGACCAGAAATCGGGCTAGTTTCGAGTCATTCGTCGACGTGGAATCTCTAGTGAGATCGAGTCTTAATTCTCCTTCGAACAATCTAGTAAGTAATAGATATCAAATCAGAAGCCCTCACCGATTCAGTGTGGAAACCTGAGAGCGCGATAGAGTCCGCGAACACTTAGATACATTTGTAAAAAACCAAAACTCGCAATAAACTAGCTTTTACCAGGTGTCTTTTATTACAAGTTCAATTATTTTCATTTCCTATTTCGAAGCAGTAGCTGGTACAACCCACAAAGATATATCTTTACCGCTCGAGATATATCTTTATTTCTCTTCTTGCAAAAGTTACGAGGCAGCCTAATACCAATTTCCCCAAATACTATCCTTACCTTAAAGGTAGCCACCCGTAACGAAAGAAGCATCGGCTGGTCATAGCACCTTATCCTTACTTCCTTAAAGATAGTCACCCGAGCCGAAATAAGCATCGGTTGGTCTATGCACCCTATCCTAACTTTAAAGGTAGCCACCCGTAACGAAAGAAGCATCGGCTGGTCATAGCACCTTATCCTAACTTTAAAGGTAGCCACCCGTAACGAAAGAAGCATCGGCTGGTCATAGCACCTTATCCTAACTTTAAAGGTAGCCACCCGTAACGAAAGAAGCATCGGCTGGTCATAGCACCTTATCCTTACTTCCTTAAAGATAGTCACCCGAGCCGAAATAAGCATCGGCTGGTCTACGCACCCTATCCTAACCTTAAAGGTAGCCACCCGTAACGAAAGAAGCATCGGCTGGTCTACGCACCCTTAGCAAAATCCCAATTACATGGAACCTTCGGCCACCCAACCTGCCTGGCCCTCGGCTCGTAACATATTTAAGCCAGTCATCACATTTTTTCGAAACAGTCCCCTTTGCATCTCACGCATTCATTTTGGTTTCATTCTTCTAACGACGTGTAACTTTCTTGTAAAACTGGATTATCTCTGCTTGAGTCGAATGATTGTTCCAATTGTTTTCTACGTTTCTTTACATTCTTCTCCCCTTTTAATTGAAACATTCCTATGTTTCTTTATAGTTCCCTTGTTCTTCTTTGTCTTAATGTTTTCTGAACTATTTATAATGTTTGCAAGTAGCCTACCGCGTTTTCTAACCATTACCGGTTGTACTTGTTTGTGGAAATAAGGGTATTGCCTCGCTAAGCCAAACGGAATTTTTTGGAAATTAAGCTATTTTCAACTTGAAAAGAAAGCAAATAGAAAAAACCATTTCATGGATACAAACATGATTATAAGGAATTTTCTTTTAGAAAAATTGCGCGCTGAAAACATTCTTTTTATTAAAAAATAGGATGCTTATTATTAACCCTCCATCTAACTGTGCCGGAGTCACGGCGAGCAAGAATGAGAAGGTCCGTAGATATGTATTAGTAGAATATCGGTGTGAGTCAGAAATGACCCCGGCTTGGGACACCGCGCTACGGTAGTCGGAGGATTAACGTCAAAATTTAATTTTCAGCAATTGTCAACTTACCTTCTTAATTCTAGCTAATTCAATAGATAGCTGAGATTCTTGCGATTAAAATGAGTCCAAACACGATGTATATTGTATTAATTTCAGTTATTATTGTTAATTTATCAATTAGCAATCTAATTAATAGTTTGAGCACCAAGGATAACTTCTGAATTATGCTTTTTATGAAACATTGTTGAATACATTGACTCAAAGGTGAGTAAGAGTTCTTGTATGTAGAGGAACATCCAAGTTTTCAAGATCAACCAATTTAAAGTTATTTAAGGTACGGAAGTTATGTGACTTATCCTGTATAATATAAGGCTCGTCCACAAATGTAGTCCAATTTCCATCGTGTTTGGACTCATTTTAATTGGAAGAATCTCAGCTATCCATTAGTGCTGCAGTTATGAAAGTATGACGAAAATTAATGGAAATGAAGGCTCACAAATTCATGTTTGGAGTCAAAGGTCATACTAAAAGATCAAGTCACTATACATGTATGAATTAAAAAATTTTTTTTTTTTAATTCTGCTATTACTTGCAATGACAAAAATAATATTATTTTAATAATAATAATAATAATAATAATAATAATAGTATTTTATTAATAATATTATTGTTATTTTATAAATAAAAATATTTTAACTTTTTTTGTAAAAACTTTCAAGTAATAGCAAAATTAAGAGAAGTATTTTAGTCATTGTCTAGTAGACTAGTTCCTCTATCATTTAAACAATAATTCAAATCATTTAGTTCAGTTTCAAAAGGTGTCTCCACATATGCATATTAGTCCCTGACTGTATAAAGAAATTTGATCCCGCTACAAGCACAGTGATTTATAGCTATGTCTGCTGATGCAGCTGCGAGAGGGCGTAAAACTGGTATTATAGCACAGTTTAGTTATCAACTATGTCACCTACCGCCGCATTATACCGCGACAGATTCTTATTAACAATTTAATCGTATCGACAATTCCAGTAGACCTGTAATCCAACGTCATAAATTAAATTGCTATCAAAAGGAAAACCCGGTGATGTCATATTTGCAAACACTGGTGACGTTGAAGCATATAACTGTTAGGTGATATACCTAGCATCGTTCACGTTCCCGTTGGTATAAATCTCAGAAAAGTTGTACCTGCAATCGTTTTTTCATTTTCACCTACCAAACTAACGTTCCAACCGGATGACTTAAAAATGATAAACCTTTGTGAAAAAAGAACAACTCGACGAATAAATTTGTGATAACAAAAATTTTACTGTAATCGACGCGTATACAGTATAGCAATTTGTACCAATATGAACATTACGATTATGATATAACAAATTAATTATTGTTGAATTCAAAGAAAAAATACTGCGACATCGAGATTATTTATAGAAATGATGGGATAGTTTTCTATGGAATTAATTTGTTATTTCTGATTAAATGATTAAACATCGATCAGTAAATTGTTTCTATATTGGGGATTTTATGAATTTATAGCAAAAATGAATAGACAAAATTTAAAAAGCCAGCACGGTTAAAAGAATTTAAGAATGCCAATATTTGTAATATATTGAAATTATTAGATAAAGAAATTTTGATTTAACAACTTATGTTTAATTTATAGAACTTTCTACCTAAGTCCTATAACTTGCAATTGATGTAACAATTTCTATTTTAAATAAAAATCTACTGTACATTCAGAAAAGCTCTTGTGACTGTATGTATTACTATGACTAACTTGTTTTTCTACATTTCGTTGGATATTGAGATTTATTATATTGTTACTATTTATATTAATACTACTAAAGTTTATAATTTAACACGTTGAATGCCACGCCGGTTTCGCAGAAGATGTCCGTGGCGTCACGATGAATTTTCTTTTATGTGATACATATAATGTTGAAATATTATCTGCAATAGATAAGTTACAGTGTATAACCATGTTTGACATGTTAATTGCGACAGGGGTCACTGTTTGAATTGACGATGGTAATAATACAAAATTTTAGATATTGACATTTGTTTTACATTATATTCCTATATCAATTTGGGCGCGCCGGTCACCGGTGGCCTCCATGGCGTCACCGCTAAGTTAAGTGCCGGTCACCGGTGACCCCCGTGGCATTCAACGTGTTAATCATATTTTACAACGAGTTCACGTTTATTGTTACTCGAAATTATCACGGTTTATATTTCAATAGATCAGCTAGCGCGAGGCGGTCGAAGCCCAGTTCCGCTCATTGGCCCGACCGCCTCGTTCGAAGACGAACTTTGACAGAGAAAATAAGAGCTTTCCGCGAATAAATTGACAACTTGAGCTATATCGTTGTTTAAACTTGGATATTATTTATACTTTCTCGAATTATAGATAGGATCTCTGAAAGCACAAATTTCGTTAAAAGAACGTGATATAAAGAAACCGTTCCTATGCATAAATTACTGTGGTTATTCAGTCTATTACTGCGAGCCAAACACTGTAGACTGTAGACAATTATTACGTCCTAATTTTTTCGCTCTTAAGTTTGACTCCGGGATGTTATATTTCTGAGGTGTATATGCAATTGACTTTCCTTCACGATTTTCTTGCAACGTCAACGCGACATTGTTCATTGGATTACATAACCTTACATTTTTCCCATTTTATTTCAAATGTACATATGTAGGGTGTCCTATAATTATTTTAATTTCTTGAAAGGGGTGATTCCTCGGGTCCTTTTTTCTTAGCGTAAATGTTATCCGCGGCTTTGTTTACGAGTTATTAATGAAAAACACTGACCAATGAGAGGCGACCTCGGCTGGGGCAAGGCTAACGAGCCAATGAACGGAACGGTGCTTCGACCACTCGTTGGCTCGACCGCCTCGCGGCAGACGAGTTGGTGTCTCATTGGTCAGCGTTTTTCGTTAATAATTCGTAAACGAAGCCGCGGATTGAATTTTCACTAAGGAAAAAGTTACTTCAAATGACCTCAGGAACCTCCCATTTCCCGTACAATAATTTTGGGACACCTTGTATATAGCTTCCTTAACCGATCTTCCGATATCCCCGCGTCTAAGGCAGCACCCGCTAGAGAAGCCTCACTGATGAGTCCTCTAACGCGACCAGGACGAAACGCTTTTTCTTTACACCTCCATCTTTTCAGCCACTCAAACACACAATTCGAATCAGCGTGAAACACGCTATGAAAATACATATTATCAAAATTTTATCTGGAAAATTTAGTGACTGTTGTAAGTAGTGAAGCTACTTCTTCAAGTCACCATTCACAATTGTTTGCCACAATAATTGTGTATTGATTGTATGTTTGCAGAACCGAGGCAGACGAAACATTTTGTATTGCCCCGTTGCAAGCTGACTCCGTTTCACTGGCGGTTGTTGGTGACTTGGGCATGGTCTTAGGGACGACGGCGGGGCGATGACACTCCACCACCGTCCGTTGTCATCGCCAGGAGTCCTTCAGGACTCTCCCCGTCTCCCGCAACGAATATCGTGCCTGGTCCCGATCCTAGCCTGCGACAACAATCGTTATAATCGTTCTTCGTCGAGAAAGTTCGTGGAAACGGGCGCAGCCTGTGCGTTCGGGAGGAGGTATGAAAGACCGACCTCATCGGCCTTACCGAGATCACGGACAGGCGATGCCCCTCGAGGAGGTTCAAGGTTTGCTGCTTCCTCCCTCGAGAACAGGTAAGTCATTTTTATTGTTATAGCGGGATCTCGTTTGTGCGAACAGTTCGGGGGACAAGGCAGTTCGGATAACCGAGCAATTCGTGTAACAGATATATGACATAGATGTAATTCAACGCTCTCGCAACAAAGCGCTTCGAGCAATTACAGCTGTTCCATGGTTCGTTACCGATGAAAGTCTACGCGAAGACCTGAACATAAATTATGTACAGAACTACGTCGAATTTGGTATACCAAATCGCACGAAAATAGACTGCGATTTCAGACTAACCAACTGGCAAATGAGCTGGTCAATGAAAAAGATAATAATTCGGTGCGCGACAAAAAGATGGCACACTTTAAAAATAATTGATTTTTATTTATTATTTAATATTACAGCCAAGGTTTTCATTCTGTACAAAGTATATAAATAAAACCTTGGTTGTAATGTTAAATAAATAAATATATCGTTAATTAATAAAGTGTGCTATCTTTTCATCCGGCACTGTACATCAAACAATTTGCCAAATCGCAGAAAAATAGACTGCGATCTCACCACAACTAACTGATAAACGAATCAATCAATTAAAAAGATAATATAAGGTAAGTCCGGGAGAAATCGACCACTTTTTGACAAAAAGAATCGTATTCCTGTGATTTTTCAGAATTTCATTGCGTTAACTAATATATATATAATAACAATGCAAGCAAAAAACAAAAATCAAAAAACAATCTCACCCACATCACCGGGCGAGAGCGACCTCGAAAAATAACAAAGACTGTAGCTTACAAAAAGTATTATAAATAAAGAAAGTAATACTTATGTTATTTTTTCTTCTGCTTCCCACATAAGTCACAAAAAGGAAGCATCCCTCGTGATACCAACAAATACACCTCGCACGTTTACGTCAGTAGTCAATTTTTGTGCTTTCGAAATAGTCCCCTCTACATCTCCCGCATTCATTTTGGTTCCATTCTTCTAATAACACGTGTCACTTTCCTGTAAAACTGAATTGTCTCTGCTCGAGTTGAATGATTGTTCCAATTGTTTTCTATACGTTTCCTTATATTCTTCCCCCTTTTAATTGAAACATTTCTATGTTTCGTTATAATTCCCTTGTTCTTCTTCGTGTTAATGTTCTCTGAACTATTTATAATGTTTGTAAGTTGCCTACCACGTTTTATGATCATGACCAGTTGCACTTGTTTGCGGAAATACGGGTATTGTCTCGCTAAGCCAAACGGAATTCTTTGGAAATTAAGCTATTTCCAACTTGAAAAGAAAACCAATTCGCTTCGAAGGAAACTGGATAGAAGAAGAGTAAAAATTCCGTTGAAAAACGGAACAATTAATGTGGTCGAACTCTCCCGGATTAGTATGGCCAGTCTATACCAGAATCACGGAGAGATCGACCGCATTTTTAATATATAATAGAAATGAATACATGCGTACTATTGAGGTTATGCAGTATGCATAATACTTCCCTTAAAATTAAAATGGTATAAAAAACTTAAGAATATGTGATAGTGAAAAAAAACGTTCAGATCCACCTAAAGCTTTAAACGCAATTTACAAGATTAGAATACAATTTCGCGACAATTGCAATAGGTGATCAGCGATCAATTGATTAAAACGTCATATGGTGTCGTCGTTTCAATAGATCCAGCTTTCTTTCTCCTCATTTTTGACTGAGTAAGCTACTGTGTAAGCCATGCAGAGGTATCAGATTTATTATATCTTTTTGCAGAATCAATCATTTGTTACGTCGTGTAACGTCATAAATAATTAAATAAAAAGGAAATGGCAAGGACAATTGCATACGAAGATGAGAAGGTCTTTCTAATCGAGAAATTGGCCTGAAAATAAACAGACTGCGTCACCTTGTAAATTACTTTATTAAATTACGTGATACTTTTTGGACAAATCGTCTGAAAGTTGGAAATAAAATGCTGCCTCTAAGACAAAAGACTTTAAACGGCCTTATGTTGTTTATAATAATCGAGGTTCAAATAAACGAGGTTCTACCGCACTTTTGAATGATGCGGCCGTTGCGAGAGTATAACGCGCGGATTTTACGTACCCATTCCTGGTTATAGAGGCCGTGTTGTGTACTCGATATGCGTATTACCGCTTGTAGTCGAGCTGCGTTGTATAGCATAACCCTGGTGTAGGAGTATACTATATATCTCCTAATTAAATTAATGATTGAGAGCTAGAGTTGAAACGATTGTACAATTTGAATTAGACGGAATAGTAGGCGTCTTTATTTGTTCTCTTTGTACAGGGTATAAGGAAATTATATGTCACGACCGCTACAGTGTTACTCTACACCTTAGAATCGGTGACGATTTGTGGCCTTGAACGACCTTCAAATGTAGGTAGCTCGCCTTATCGCGACGTGCAGGCCATCCCCTACTTCCTACCGCGAGGTGCCTCGCTGCGTAATCCAGTGCGTCTTTCTGGCCTTTTATTTGCAACTTCAACATTAATTATCTCAAAAACTGTAAGCCGTCCACCCCTAAAACCGGATATCATTGGTTTCAGCTTTACAAGCTCTTTCACTGTACCAAATCACATCAGAAAGTAAGCGCCAACTTTAGGGACCTTTCCGTGTGAGTAACGGCTGGAACCATGCATTGTTGACAATGTTGTAGAGGTGCGTCGTGTGAGCACCTGATATCGTTATTCCGCGATATTAACTATCTAGGGTTGTAAGGCCGATTACGCTGCGCGACGGAATAGGACGATATCGTTGTCCGTTTACTTAAAAATGAACAACTGTTTTACTTAATAGATCGTGAATTTATAGACTGAACGAGACGTAGACTAGAGTGACGAGCGACGTTGAACGATATGAACGAGGTTACGCAGGAGTAAAAAATGACTGACCGAGGTGGTCAAGAGTTCTCGTTTTTATATGTTTCTCGCCGAGAGAAAACTTGAAGATCATTGGTTGATCGCGAGATGGAAAGGGACCTTATGAGTCCCGGTCGTACCCAGTGTCACAGGTAGCAAGAAATCCCGGAAAGGGCGACCGAAGGGATGCGTGCTGGCGACCCTGTCATAAATTAAGGAAACGTTGCCGATGAAGTGTGCGTTATCCGAAATTGCAGAAATGACTTTATTGCCGGAAAGGAGACGGCTCGAAGGAATTAGAAATTTAGAAACTGCAGGCGAAGGCTCCACGAAATTGAAGGCCTAACGAACGTGACTTTTGTCAATTGCACGTCATTCGTTGAAGGACCGTCAATCTGCCACGCTGCACCGAAGGTTCCCCGTAAATAAGCTGTTTTTTAGGGATTGAAGAAAGGTAGTCCGTCCCGGAGAAAGTCGGGCACAGCTGGAAAATTCCGTTGCAAGACGGAACAAATGTGTTCTACTTGCTCGCTACCTTTCTCAAGTTTAGGTAATAGTCCACTACCTTGGGCCGTATGCAACGCATTTGGTTTCCAAAATGCTAAGCGTACTTCTTTCACGATCGAAAGAACATTGACAAGAGTCGGGTCGTCACCGACGAGGGAAGAACCCTAATTGTACGACTTCAATTTGAACGGGTCGAGAAACTCGACTATTAAACATTGAACACAAATTGATGCTTAAAAATGCTGATTAACGTTATTAAATGCTTATTAATATCAATTATTAACAATACCAAACATTTGCGTTAATTACATATTACGAGGAATATCGATTTCCGTGGAATACAAAATGTACGGAGCACAGAAATCGCTGCTGATATTGCATTAAAATATATAACGAAAATCATGGTCTACAGAGTGAAGAAGAAGCAGATTTTCTACTATAACAACAATAAATCCAAATTCTGATTTTGCAGTCTGCTCAGAAGGCTTAATACAATATACATTTATATTACATATATTATGTTATATAATTATCATTTATGTTAGATATTAATGTATTACATTATATATAAATAAACGTAATCATTATCATTTTGCAACTTCCTCAGGGTTTTTCAGTATTCCAGATGAAACAAATTGCAGATACAGATACAATACCCCGGATCTTCAAAGGCACACTTATATGAGGAATTTATTCAATAAATTCGTTACTTGGGGCAAATATTACAGTAAAAATCGCTGAAAATCCGAACAAATGTATTATTGTTACTTTTATGTAGTAATATATGATAGTTGCGCTTTTTGTCGATGATAGAGGAATGATTAAATGGGTACCTTTACTATTGTTATAATGAATCGAGGCTCGTGGTATCCGTTTTGATAATTATTTAATAAGATATGATGAATACAATTAGGTTATGTCTCTCCGTGGACATTTCTAATTACTTAGAAATGTCGCTCCCACGACGACGACTGCTCTTACACTGTCTTTGTGTAGTGCTTCGACGGAAGCAGGAGGAGCCCTACTTCACGGTGCATACATGTTATATGGCGCGTGATTCAAAACATGATTGTGGGTGATATTGTAATATCCATTATTTACAACAACTATTAATACTAACTTTATTATAGAAACACTGATGTACATAAATATACATACATCATGACCATATCGCCTTGCGGTCGTGCACCGAGTGACGGAATCCCGTCGACGACTGTTTTGTTCTTCCTAGCCCAGTGCCGTACGTGCGTGCATGTGTGCCCTATACTTGCATCAGTCGGCGATGTTGTGATTCAGCCACATTGTGCAGCAGAAAAAAAGCGTGTAAAACTGTTCATTGCAATCCGAAGCATAAAAAGCATTATAATATAACAAACAACAAATTAGAAACCATTATAATCTCAGGATTGTAGTATTTTGTGCCATTTCTGAAATATGTTAACTTGAAGCTGAATGAGTATCTCCTAAAACATGATTTGATATTCCCTTATTTTCTAAACAACATGTACTTTTTTCTGTTGGAGGGCTGGCTAAATAAACTATCTACATTGTGAAAAATACATTTCACTTGCTTATATAATATATATATTTTTTGTAGACACGTATTTACATTTCGATAGTCTGCACAACAAGAAGGACGAGCACACGGGAACATACAATACAGCCGCTAGGCACACACACAGACATACAGTAATTTCTCCCGGAAATGCCAAACTTCGGGTTGCTGTGAATTTTCCTGTGCTAGTCCTACACTTATGTAATTTATTGCTACGTCGATGCTAAGGGTCGACGGAGTCGGTGAAACGTACGATACGGTACGCGACGCGATTCCTGGAAGACAACACAAAATGGTCTGTTTGGGTATGAGTCAACCCCTGAATTACCTTCGAATCGTGGCATGTGGTCTCCGAATTGCCTTCGAATTGTGACAAAAAAATAGAAATAAAAAAATTAAAAAATAATGGTACTTGCTCCAGCACACCTTCAAGCCGCAGCTTGATTCGTTAGCGAGAGTCGGTATAATAATTTTCTTTGCTCTGATTAGCTGACGATTCACTACTGAAACAGGATCCGCTGCGGATCGAATGCGCAGCTTAGGGAGTAAGAAAAGTGTGCAAGAGTAGGTCCCATTATTGTCCATTCATATGAATCTAGTGGACAAGTAAATTAAGTGATGTCGCGATTACCACAGAAATCTTAGCCGTTACGTTCTTCGATGAGCACGCATTTTGAGCAGAAACGGTAGAATGAAATATTTTACAAACAACTTTATTGTATAACAATTATTCTTTTCTTTGTACAGTGTACGTAGCATGGTTCGTTATTAACAAAAATATGGGCCTGAGGTGTAGATGGCGGTTGTTTTAAAAAAATGACTATAGTCGAAAGTACCAACCTTACGAAGCTTAAGTTTCAAGTTTAAAGACGCTACATTGTTTAATATTTGTTTGACAACCATTAACACGTTGACTGCCACGCGTATTTACAACAAAATCTCCTACAGGCCACCTGTGCCGCTATAGGAAGCGTGCGCTGTTAATTCATATTTGTTTCTGTTCCTGCATGAACAGTTGGAATCTTTGCCGAGTACCGAATGGTATAACTTAAAATCTCTGCCCTTATTTTTTTTCAATAATGAAAAGAGATCGGATTGCCCGGAAGGAGAAACATAAATAAAATTACATCGTCAGATTCTGATTTGGATACTGATAAATATAATCTTAGTGATAATGAATGTTATGAAGATACTATTGACGAGATTTTACGAGAATTGGTCATGGAAGAAGAAAGAAATGTTGATGATACTGAAATGGACCGATCAGAGGCACGAGCATATCTGAAAAAACAAACAACTTTATGTCCAAGCTGTCCTGATCAACCTCAACTTTGCAGAGAATGTTTTAATGTTATACACTACGAATAATTTTTTTAATAAACCATTTTTATAAGAATTCAATAGTTTCATTACCTCCTGTAGAATATTTGTCGAAATATTTTCGGAAATCCTTTGTAAGTAGTCAAATCAGCGTCACCCGAATTACGGGTGACGTGGCCTGATGAGAACTTTTACTGTCACCCGAATACGGGTGACGCGGCAGTCAACGTGTTAATAGTGAACGCTCTCAGTGAATTTGTAAACATGGAAAAAACTGGTCATTGTTATGTGATGCAATATTTTCATTTGGATGGTCTCAGTCCAACCAATGTCAAAATTGAGCTGGATTTTACTCTAGGGGAGTCTGCTCCTTCGTTTACAACAATAAAATATTAGGTGGCAGAATTTAAACGAGGCCGCACCGGAAATGCTGAAGAAAATCCACAATTATGTATTGGACGATCGTCGACTGAAAGTGCGCAAGCTTGGAGACAGAGTAGACATTTCAAAAAGTGCTGTACATCGCATATTGACTGAAAATTTGGGTATGAGAAAGCTATGCGCAAGATGGGTGCCGCGCTTGTTCATAATGGAACAAAGACAATGTCGTGAGGATGTTTTGATCGAATGTTTGACGATGTTTCACAGGAATAAAGCCGAGTTTTTGCGTCGATTCGTAGCCTAGGTTTATCACTTCACGTCTGAGTCGACAGAACAGTCGAAACAGTAAACTGTAAGCTCCAAAAAAGGCGAAGACAGTTCCATCTGAGGGCAAGGTCATGGCGTCAGTTTTTTAGGATGCGCGTGAAATAATTTTCATTGATTATCTTGAGAAAGGAAAAACACAATCAACGTCGAGTATTATGCGAATTTACTGCAGTGATTGAGCGATAAAATCAACGAAAAACGGCCGCATTTGGCAAAAAGGAAAGTGTTGTTTCACGAAAGCAATGCACCAGTTCATACATTCGTTATCGCGATGGCCAAAATCCAGGAGTTCAAGTTCGAATTGCTCCCTCGCGCACCCTATTCGCCAGATTTAGCTCCCTCGGATTATTTCCTCTTTCCAAACTTGAAAAAATGGTTCGGTGGTAAAAAATTTTCCAATAACGAAGAGGTGGAAGTCCGCGGTTAAAATGGCTATTTTAAGGAGTTCGAAGATTCTCACTATAAACAAGGTATCGAAGCTATTGAACACCACTGGGGAAAGTGTACCCAACTAAAAGGAGATTATGTTGAAAAATAAAGATAATTCTTCTGAAATTTCTTGTATTTTCTTTGTTAAATCGGCTACTTCTGGGACTACCCTCGTATATGACTCTAACGGAAGCGTCAAGAACTATATACCGAGCTCTCCGCTCGGTAAAGTAGGGTTGGCAAATGTCGTCACAAAACTAATGTTCTGACATATCTCTGACTCTTAAATCCAACGCATTTATGAATTTCGAATGCTTGAAAGCTATTATGTTGTGTGTACAGTAAATTTTTCCTAATTGACGCTCACAGATTGTGCACAGAAATGGACAATTCGGGAAGAGGAGATACGATTATTCGAGCCTTGTAGCTTGTTTCTGTAGTTGTTCCCAAATTGTCCATTTTTGTGCATAAGCTGAACGTCACTTGGGGAGAATTTACTGTACTTTTTACATCCACTGCACATGTTTAACACGTTCCGTGCCGAGCTTTTTTTACTCGAATCTTCACACTTTGATATTTTACTAAAACTTGATGTATTACGTGCAATTATTAATTCTCGTACACATAACAACGTAACAAAAACTTATCAACGCCCATTCTTGCGGTGGAAATTGATTCTTCGGTTCTAAATTTCTTGTAAACAATTTGTTCAGTTCACTAAGTAAACATGCAAGCGTGTACCATCGATGGTACACGTGGCACGGAACGTGTTAATAATGTCTGGATAAGCGTCATTCAATGTATTAAGGACGTCTGTACACACTGACTGTATACACTTCAATGTGTGGTATTAAGAGTTACTTGTGAATACCTTGTAAACTATTAAATATGCCGAAAGCTAATATTTTATATTTGGGATACTGTACCCTCTCCTGCACACCCACCAAATGACATGTTTATCGATGACGGATCTCTTTCGGAAGTACAGCCTAAAATGGAGTTAATAAAACGTGTAGGTATAAAGACGCCAGGGTGAATAATCTGTGTCCACCAGCTCGCGTAATATTAACAAATAATATAAATATATATTTGTAAACAATAACAATGAATTAATAAGATATTAACGATATAACAACAACGAAATAACAGTAACGACAATAAACGATAGAAAGTGACAATAGAATACTAACAACGATGAAGATTTTAAATGACTGACGTTTGGGAACAAAATTTGGTGCCAAAAAAATCGTACCCAATTCTCTGCATCATCATGTACACAGATCGCAGAAAAGATTTCAGCTCGAAAACTTTATTACTATTCGAGTTATATCAACTTAAGTGATAATTATTGGCACTACGATTGTTTACGTATGCATGTATCTATTAAATTTGGGCGAAATTTTATTCGGATGACGGATAAGAGATGAAGACTAACGAATACAATTTTATTCGACACTAATGAATAAATATCCATTTGAATAAAAATTTATCCAGATAACAATTTAAGTCGAATATTTTATTCAAATAACGATTAGTCAATGTTCGTCATAAATTATTCGCATAATTCTTTATTATCCGTCCTACCTTAAGGGATTACTGATCTCAAGAAAACCAATTTTTTGGTTTCGATTGGTTGTGAAAGTATTACATTCGAGAATTATACTCTGAAAGTTTTATTATAATCGGATGAACTTTGACGGAGATATAGTCGCTTAATTACTTTAAGAACTCCTACAGTTTATGGTACAGGCGAATATAACTGTTATTTTTTAGGACTAGCAAATTATTAATTTGCGTAAATGTAATTTTGTTTATTAGACCGAAGAAAAGAAAACAAATTTTTAATGCAAAAACTACTAACAGTGGTGAGAGTGGTGCCAGTACATCAGCGAAAAATATTAAACTGCAGGAAGACGTTACTATGCCGCAAAATATATAGTGTAGTTTTGTGGTATATAGAATTATCAGTTTTCTTACAATATTTACAACATTTATATTTGCAACAATTTCAACACTTGCGAAGCGTAAAGTGTGCGACGGAGAAGTAAAATTTCAAACCGATAATACACGTGGACTTGGATTTTAAATTATTGTGCTTTGTGAAATATACACCGACCGACCGTCGCATGCAAGAAGCAACGCACGAAGGTAGTATGCTTCGTCGAAAACATTGATGATTCCATGTAAATAAAAAATAAACATTTAAAAGTAGACATAAGTTGAAACTTTAAACGCGTTTTTCTCGAAACTGCATTTTCAATATCGGTGGTCAGGATATCTCGAAAAGTACTGCATCGATTTCAAAGTTGGGTATTTTCGGTTGAGTATTTTCGTTTTTATAACCTAAAAACTAGCTGTTTTTCATAAAAAATCGAAACGTCTGCCATGTTGTCAAAAATCAATATCTCAAAAATCCATCGTTAAGGACTATCAACTAAAGACATATTTTTCGTATATGATTTCAGATGACCGTGGGCTGTCCACCGCGAAGTATGTTTTTTTGAGAAACTCTCAGGAGAACTGCCTTAACTTACAAATTTTTGCATATTTTTAAATAAGAAGTATACAATTAGTAATAAAAAGTTTACTTTTTCAAATAAAGGAACATTGGCTGTAAATGGTCCTAAAAATGTTGAGTAAAAAATTCCCAAAAATCACCATTGTTTTAAACTCCTAATTGAGCATAACCCCTTAAAGCATGTTGTTACAAGATTCTCCAACCTACACATTAGCTTTTATTACGTCTTCTAATCTTTTTCTGTATCTTGATGAAAGATATTGCCTCATCTCTAATAATTTAGTGCAGAGTACAGTAAATTCTCTCCAATTGTCCTTCAGCTTGTAAACAAAAGTGAACAATCATCAATTGCACATTAAAGTGAAAACTTCAATAAGTATATTAGAATTTTTTCGAATTTTTTTAAGGCCAGGAAGAATTCAAAAATCAAACATTGGATTGAAAGAACCATGTTGCCAGTCGCGTTAGTAAAAATGTACCTTGCCGGCGGTGGGTTAATATTCTTTGCTTGTGAGAATTGTTAGCGTGGATCGATCGCTTCGATCGCTCGAAAAATAACCTAACCAAGACCAGCGATACTTACTAAGAAATTTAAAAAATGGTACCTTATAGATATTAAAGCCAGTGCTGTTCCTACGTTATCGACTGCTCCACCGGAGATATCAAGCGACGCGTCGGGATGGGGGAAATTACCTCAGCGAAGATACATTTATTAGAGACATCTGTATATGTTGGTTTCAATATGTAACACTAGAATTTTTTTTATATATCTTGGGCCTGGTAATTTCCCAAAGCTAATATGTTATATTAGGGATTCTCTGTCAGCTTCCAAATTTCGTCTTGATCAACGGCAGGTCACTATTGGAAGTAGGGCCTCATTTTATTAAAATTTTGGTTTCTATATATCTATATTCAACAAAGAGTCCTGACCCGTCAATTAATTAAATAAATATATAGATACATTCAGCAAAGGGAGAACATAACCTTGAATGACCATGGGAAGTTAACAAATAGTAAAATCCGACTAAATGAGAACATTGTGCAGTTCTACTTTAAAAAACCAAGGTCACGTTCGGGTTTTGAAAACATCTATACCTAGATACACCTTTAATAACGATATAAGTATAATATTCTTGATATAAGAGAGAATAGAAGGTTGTGTGTGTACTTGTGCCAAATTATATATAATCTATCCTATTATCAATAGTTACATCTTAAATGAAATACGTTACGTATGATTATGAAAGCAAAAACTATTCACATTTTCAGAATCACCTGTAAAATAAAAATAGGAAATGTATTGAATGTATTGATACTTGATATGGACTATGTAATCTAATCATAACAATTGAAAGATATCAGGAGATGCCAGTCTTCCTTTCAGAAATCTAAGGTCTGTCGTTGCTACGGTGTCACGAACAAGTAGCACTTCGAGGATTTGTGATCAATGATTTTGTGACATGATATACACTTATAGATCTCGTGTATAAATGTATCATTTTTATTATAATGTATGTTTGGATTAAGAAGTTTATTCAATCATTTTCTATAAAATAGTCTTTATATCATTTCAACAATTTTACAACAGAAATTGTATAATATCATTTCAACGAATTCCTCATTATCATTGTAAACTCGTGAAACAAAATTTCCAAGCTCGCTAAATTCGTGAAAGAATTGCGATAATCAGGAACGGAACTATTTTTATATTTTTGATAAGTAAAAAATGTTTTTGTCCTTGCTGTAACTATACCAACTGCGTGTACTGTTGCGGTAGAATCGTAACAGACTGGAACAGAAGGTCATAAGCTTGGGTTTTACTCTCACAGAAGGAATGTTAAGCACAGCTGTTAGAAGCAACGACCATGCTCAAAATTTCTGTGGAAAAATTCGAACGAAGTGTCGGAGGAGATCTGAAAAGAGGCCGGCCGTCGGCGGCGCCGGCTCTGGGATTCGAACCCGGAAACGATCAGAATACTGACTTCGCGCTTTCCTCACGCGGCTACTTCGACACTTGCGAATTGTTATGTCAAATTTTCTTATTCATTTACGATTGGAATTATTCTTGTTTTTGATAATGGAAAATAACCTAATTGACCCCATGACCCATAATTTACAGAAAGAGTGACATATTTCATTTGGAATAAAGCAGAACTGCACAACATCGGGCAAACCTAGTAGTTATCTGGTATAATACCGCCTTACTTACCGCTGACCGCTCCTCGCTCACTCACTCATTCATTCATTCATTTATCATTCGCTCATTCACTCATTCATTCACTTCACTCATTCATTCGCTGGCCGCTCCTCATTCATTCACTCATAAACAACTTAATTTTTATTAAAAATATAAATGTATGTACAACACAAAACAAAAAAAATACAGAAAATATTATTTTAATTTCACGCAACTCTAATTTAATAAATTTCTTCGTCGTCATTGCTCAGTATAATCAACCGAGAACGTTTTTGCGATGGAATGATATCGTCTTCACTTTCAGAATTTTTTTCTTCATTTAAAGTTCTTGCATCTTCTTCCCTCTTAAAAAAATCTGTAATTGTACTTTGGTTACTGGTTCTTACCAGGTCATTGTAAATTTCTCGGTATGGAGCTAGACAGTTTTGCAGCTCCCTTTTGAATTTTCGGCTTTTTTCAGTAGAAGAGTCTGCATCCAAGAAAAATGTCTCGAGATTTTCAGCTAAGCTTAGGCCTTCTTGTAATTTTTTTAATGTTAAATTATTAACTGCACAATCTTCATCAGTGCTAGTGTCCTCAGAATCGATTTGATTTACAGCTTCGGGTGCCATTTCTATCATATCCGCTTCGTCAACTTCTTTTTCCACTAATAAATCTTGAACGTCCTCAATAGCCATATCCACAAAACCTTCGCCTCCGATTGATTTAGAAAGTTCTAATATGCCACCAATTTCATTTTCTGACGATTCACGCACGTTTTCTATTTCAACTGAAGAGGGCCGTATCTTCTTCCAACACGCATTTAACGTTGATGTTTTCAGTTCTTTCAGCGACAAAGGTATGATGTCGATACAGTGCTTGATTGAAAATTTCTTCCAAGCTTCCATTACATTAATTGATTTTGAATCGGTTACGTCTAAAATCCACTGTAATGCTCTTCTTATGTAATACGTTTTAAAGGTATAAATAATACCTTGAACCAATGGTTGGAGCAACGAAGTAGTGTTAGGTGGTAGGAATAGTATTTTGACCTTTGGATTATTCAAATCTTGTGGGTGACATGGAGCATTATCTAATAGTAATAGCGCCTTGAAGCTCAAATTTTTCTGTCTTAAATAACGTTCAACGTTTGGCACAAAACAATTTAAAAACCAATCTTTAAATAAATTTCCAGTTACCCAAGCTCTTGGATTTGCTTTCCAATATACCGGTGAGGCGTTTTTATAATATTTACGCCTTTAAGTGCACGAGGATTTAAAGATCTATAAACTAACAAGGGTTTTGTCATGAAGACCCTCGATGCATTACTGCACAAAAGGAGCATTAGACGATCTTTAGACACCTTAAAACCGGGTGCTGTGTTTTCTTTTTTCGATATAAAGGTTCTACTGGGCATTTTTTTCCACCAAAGCCCAGTTTCGTCAGCATTGAAAACTTTATCTGCTGTGTATCTTTGCTCTTCTATAATGTTTTGAATTTTTTCTGGATACGTCCTAGCGGCTTCATGATCAGCCGACGCAGATTCTCCTTGGATTCTTATGCTATGAATTGCAAAACGCTTTTTGAATTTTTCGAACAACCTTTACTTGCCACAAAATCTGGGTTGGCAGAGGATTCTCCTTGTTCTTTAAGATGTTTGTAAATTTTTAGTGCTTTTTGTTTGATGATATTGCCATCTAATGGAATTCTTTTTTGACAGCAATCACCAATCCAAATGCTGAGTGCCTTTTCCATTTTCTCAATTACTGGCGCCCGGGGGCGAGCTGCACGTTTTGCGGATGTCAAAGATCCTGCAGCAACTGCACTTATTTCTTTTTCATTTTTCTTGATAGTCCGGACTGTTTCTTCATTCAAATTAAGGCTTTTTCCAATGTGAGATGCTTTTTCTCCTTTCAAAAGACGATCCAAGATTTGTATCTTTACTTCTAAAGAAATAAATTTCCTCTTGAACGTTGTTTTTTTATCTTTATCGAACATAGCTTGGGACTGAAGCTTAATGTCTTAAAGACATTAACACACACACACACACACACACACACACACACACACACACACACACCGTGGCTCGACGCAGACTGCCGACCAGCAGTGTGAAACACTTTTGTTTTCAGGCCACGGAGATGAAAATAAATAATTTCCGCAACACTTACTGAGATAGAAATGTATACATCTCAGTGGCAACACTGTATCTTTAAGACGGCAAGCCTCGCCGTGGCTGTAGAAGTACAGTGCTGTACAAAGGTTTTTGCAATTTTCTTATCGTGTTAGAGCGAAACCGTGTTATAGGGTGCCGTGTTGTAGGAGGGTTCCCGCAATTTATGAACCGTGTTATAAGATGCCGTGTTGTAGGAGGGCTACCTGTATTTGTTATTCATTTGAATTCGACGATGTCATTATTTTAACCCGTTTTTCGCTGCTCAAATGTCAATCTCTTATTCTATGATTTCTTTATAATCACATATTTCATATATAATCGTATATATTATTATAATCAAATATAATGCTGGCTTGAACTTCTTTATTGTTAACAATTCCTTTTGTAGAAAAAGTACATTTATATATTTATTGCATTTCAATGTTCAATCTAATGATTAAATGTTGCCAACAAAGTAATAGGATTTTATTTCCATTGAAAAGTAATTAATAATATTCAGGTTTTATAAATTCTCTTTGAAATTTTCACTTCGAGTCCGATACAATGTTGTAGGGGAACGGGTTAAATAATCAACTTTATATTGAAAGAAATATTCAAACAAATTAATTTCCTGAAGACTCGAAACCAGAACATCCTCTTAATAAATTCGAACGGATATTGATTTCCAAGCTCGGTGAAAAGATTCCGCGACCCATATACGACGACGCGGCGGTCGTGGTGCTAATGGTTAAACAGTAGCATGTTCCGCAGTTCACGCTAGCCGGACAACTGGTTGGCAAAGTCCAGTATCAAGTACATCTGATTCAAGTTGACGCTCCGAATCACCCTATGTAGACCACACTAGGCAGCAGTTCTCTCGAGTGTACGTCGTTTACAGTTGACCGTATCAGAGTCGACCCACTACCGTTGTTAATTAACGCGCTCGCTGAAATTGATTTCGACCTGATCGAATACTATCCAATTTACCATAGGTCTCGACGGATCTCGGCAGAGTTCTGAACAATATGTACAGTTCCCGTGTTCACCCAGTCGGGCTAAAATCAAACCCAGACGATTTCGGTCGCGTTTAATTGGTTTTGTCACCGGTGTTAACAGATCTTGAGGCGAGGTAAGTAGGTTCTGCGGAGATGACACGGTGTATAGCTCCTCTCAAAAACATTCGACAACTTGATAACGCTGACAGGAAACATTTCGTTGTATTGTCTTTTGTAAAATATACGGTGGATCATCTATTGGTTTCTTTTTAAAATTGCTATAGAAAAAAGAACGTTTAATATTATTCCAAGTTTTTTGCTTTATTAAATAAAACGACATTATTGTTAAATCTGTTAATAAATTATTTATATTGTATTTATATTATATATATTATTTAATAAATTATTATTATCAAATAGATCTCTGCAGTAGCCTGACGCAATTTCTCAATATGTTTTCGATTGTTTGTGGCTCTATTTCGCGAACAGCTCGGTGATTATTTTTCATTAGAAATTGAATCGCAATTATGTGGTGGCCACGATACATTTCTAAAAACGGCTGATTATATAATTATCGCACTTGCAAGAGGAACTTGCAAGCTTTTCTTACAAACTTTAAATCAAAATATCTTAAAATCGAAGGTCTATTTAAAAAAAAACTATTACGATTTTTTGATATTAGGTATGTACTATAACTTTAACCCATTCTCATCTAAAAAACGATTTCCACGATCGTAAGTTCCCCTTATTAGCGCGAGAAGAACATCGATTACACTGTCCGACAAAATCAAACTTTTTTTCTGGGTTCCTATAGCCACTATGAAATTCTTGTAGAGCTTTACTCCCTGAACAAGAATCCGAAAACCGAATTGCTCCATCACCCTCAGTTTTTTAAATAAACGAACTTTTGTAAAGACCCAAAATTTTCGACAAAAATGAGGTATTGCATGAAAAGTACAAACGCTAGAAAGTTCTTATCAGTCTCAAAAGATAGAGGAGAGTTTCCCGAATATAGTGGCATGCAATTGATTAATTGTTTTTGGTCCTAAATAGCAATAAATTGATGTCAAAGTTTAAAAAAGTGTCGACGTGCGCAGTTTCTCCGCAATATTTTTGTATTTTTACGAAAAGTTCTTTGTTCGGCACGAAAACTCTACCCAGGATCGGATTCTGTAGACATTTCTGAAGAAGAAATGGCCCGATAGAAGTGTCAGAACGATGTACATTTTGAGTAGGTCGAGAAAATGTTCGTCGGCAACATGTACACGATGTTTTGCCGCCATGTGCTTCGCTGCTCGCTTCTCTCTGTCCAACAGGGCCGAAGCTATAGGTAATCAACACCGATGGAGGGATCCAATGGGGCACCCACTTAGCGTGTGGGGCGTGCCATTTTTTTTAGTACTTCAATATGCTGTCTTCTTTTACATATTTTTATGGATAATAATCGCCAAACTGTGAATCATAAATTAAAAATGGAGAAATAATAAAAGAAAAATAATGAACAAAAACTATTCATTTTATTCTGAATTTGTTCGAATTACAAGTATATCATGTATACAGTTATCATTTAAATTATAACGATAATTCGATCATGAATAAATAATCATTTTCAAAACGTTAAACTTCTTGAAACATATTGTTAAATATATATTTAAATATTTATTTAATTATATGACGTAGAAGTCAAAATTATACTAGTGTTAGGATACTTTCGTTACCAACTCCAAATACTCTGGTGTGATTTTTTTTGTGAAATATATCACAGTTTGGTGATTATTATCCACAGAAATATGTAAAAAAGAAACAGAACTAAACAGTACTAAAAAAAATTCAAATATTATTTACGAAAAGTGGGTGCCCCATTGGATCCCTCCATCGGTGTTGATTACGCGTAGCTTCGGCCCTGTCGGACAGAGAGAAGCGAGTAGCAAAGCTCATGGCGGCAAAACGTCGTGTACATGTTGCCGTCGGACATTTTCTCGATCTACTCGAAATGTATATCGTTCCGACACTTTTGCCAGGCCATTTCTTCTTCAGAAATGTCTACAGAATCCGATCCTGGGTAGAGTTTTCGTGCCGAACAAAGAACTTTTCGTAAAAATACAAAAATATTGCGGAGAAACTGCGCACGTCAACACTTTTTTAAACTTTGACATCAATTTATTGCTATTTAGGACCAAAAACAATTAATTAATTGCATGCCACTATATTCGGGAAACTCTCGTCTATCTTTTGAGACTGATTAGAACTTTCTAGCGTTTGTACTTTTCATGCAATACCTCATTTTTGTCGAAAATTTTGGGTTTTTACAAAAGTTCGTTTATTTAAAAAACTGAGGGTGATGGAGCAATTCGGTTTTCGGATTCTTGTTCAGAGAGTGAAGCTGTATAAGAATTTCATAGTGGCTATAGGAACCCAAAAATCGTGTCGGACAGTGTTATTTGACGGCTGATGCTGCACGTTGCACCGTCGAAATTATTTTTCACAATTAATCGGTAAGTTCATTATTTTTAGTACAGCAAAACACTTTAAAAAACATGAAACGGTTTTTTATAGCAATTTGAAAAAGAGGCTAACAGATGTACCATCCTTTATAATTCATTAATCAAATAGAAATACAATTGATATTACTTGTTTTATAATCTCCTAAATATTGACACGCGGACATTGTTTAACACTAAACATACCGAACACCAAAAATAAAGAACTTATCAAAATTGTGAGATTGCATTTATCTAGATCTTGTGTAATCGTTATTATTGTAACATACATATGTCGGCGAGAACTAATTTTTGAAAGAATACTATAACAAAATTAAAGAGGAGGAATACATGATTTAAAAATGTCGAGTTTTATCGTTTTTGATTATAAGTAACAGTTATAATATACGGAATACTCTTTTCCATATCAATAACTATTATTGATGAAAAAGTTAAACGTTGGCACATAATAGTTATCGACGAGGAAAATTTGTTTCGATAATTATTCATTTAATATATTATAATATATTTAATTAGAATATATTATGATGTATAACATATTTACGTAACATTTAATATCGATCGTTTATATTAGTTACTGATTACAGAATTTCTGTTTCGGTTACTCATAATAATCATTAACACTAGAGTCGTTATTAAGTCCTATTTTGTTTGCACTAGAATGAAGGTGATTTTTAAGGATGTCAATATACACACTGTGATTCATAATACCATCGATGAAATGTAGAGATCCCACTCCAGCTGCACTTATGCAACCTCAGACTAATACGGAGGCCCCGCTGTGTATCGTTGTGGATCGTAAATTTCTTTTGTTAAACTCAGTGCAGTAAATTCTCCCTAATTGACGCTCAGATTGTGCACAAAATTCGAGTCTCGCGGCTCATTTTTACAGTCGCCGATTGTCAACAATTATAAAAGCGATGTGCAAAGATCGAATAATCGAATAATAAAAATATTCAACATCAGGATATGCAATATCAATTTTATTTTAGTTCTGCGAATTAAAAAAATTTCGACTTCGCTTTTCGACGAATGATGTCGCAAACGATTAAACTGTACGTCCATAGAGACCTTTTATAAAATGCTACAGAAGTTATTACCATAATGATAGGTAAACATTCCTGAATATCGAACGAACAATCTGGAATTCTTTTATGGACGTCTTCCAATGCTTTCTTTTCGTCGGAAGCTTTGGCTTGGCCCTGATGAGATTTTTGAAATGATAAAATACTATCCTTCAGAGCAATATCCGATTCGTATTTTAACTGAACTGCACAGTAATCACATTTACGACAAATATCTATTTTAGGACACTTAAATCGTAAACCAGTTTGATCAGATCTTTCGATATTTGGGCCTGAATTTTTCGATGCATTATTCGTTCGTGCATTATTGTCACATTCAAACAACAGACGGTAAATATTTCCGAGATATAATGTGATCTTGAATAATGATCTTCAATAGCCGGAAATATTTTAATACGACACTTCTCTTCCTCAATCTGTTTTTCAGGCAATTTACTTGCAGGGGCAGTCTCTCCACTTTCATCGCGAAAACAACCCGCGACTTCATTCGAAGAAATCTTAATTACTGTTGTGATAACTCCATCGCTTTCATTGAATGTTAACAGAAAACATTTTTTACACGTCTTAATAAGACGTGATTCAACAGAGGCATAGTAATCCAATGTATACCTTCGCAAAATACGATAATTACTTGTGTTCCTTTTACGTAAACACGTCTTATTTTAGATATTTATCAATCTTCTTAAATAACTAAGTCTCTTACAATACGATCCTTGGTACCAATAAGCATTGAAAGTTTCTTTCTGACCGCTTATAGTACACACCACGACAAAACTTCAAGACACAGAATTCCTAGTGTTTCTTAAAACCACGGACATGTACGAAGTTTTTGTATGCATAAACATATACAGAGTACCCCCTCTGTAGTAACATAAAAAAATTGACCGATAATCGTGCTGTTTTACAGTAATGATAACAGTTCATAAGAAAAACTATTGCGACAAAACTATAAGACAAGTTGGGTTTTCCGTAAAAAATCAACCCATAGAATTCTTTATGTTACTTTGTAATAATGTGTACTTCTATCCTTCCTTTTTACTATTTCCAATATTCATTGTGATAGAGACTTATACAGTGTTTTAAATGCGTTTTAATTCTAATTCTTCCACGTACCATCAATAAACCTCTTTAATTCTTCTATGGCGTTAAACTGCTTTCCTCTTGAGTATACTTCCACAGCTGGCATTTCCGAACAGTTTTCAATAATATTCAAATTCTGCGATCTTGCTAGCCATGGTAAAATATCCATATTTTTATCTTCGAAATAAGCTCGTATTATTCTTACAGTATGCATAGCTGCGTTATCATGTTGAAAGATATACTTTTGCGTAACTATTTTTCGTGCATATTTCGATAATTTCCTACTAACGATATCCACGTACGTGCTACTATTCATTTTTGTAAAAACAGATTCAATATTCGTCTTTCCATAGTGTCCTATAGCTGTGTGCCCACATCATACTACCTCCGTCACCCATTTGCCGCCTTTGCTACTCGATTTCTTCTTTCCTCAGATCAGGAAAATAATAATTTAGGCTGTTAGGTCCATCTAAATTAAACCACTTTTTATCAGAAAAAATTATTTTGTCCATTTTTTAGGCCGATGCTCTGCAAATTCCAATCTGGCTTGTCCATGTTTGTCAGTTAATGGCGGTTGCTTCTTCATTTTAAGTCTTTTCAAATGCTTAAACAATAGCAATATTGTTATACTTAGCGCATACGACAAATTACAAATATAATAAAAATAAACAAAAATAAATATAAAGAAATACAAGATACAGAAATAAAATAAAAATTAGAAACTATATAATTATAAAGATACACAAATTAATATTTTCGTTGGTACAATACAAATGTTTATCTTATATTAAGAATTATATCAGTTTCAGTAACACATTATTAATAATAAAGCAATACTGGTTCTAAAAATACTTTGGAAATTATAATGAAATAGGGAAATCGAAAAATGCCGGTATTACATTTCGATGGAAGTCCTTGGTTAAGGGTATTTGACAATGATACGTATACCGAGAGATATAATTGTTGTTATGAAAATGCAGTTGCATAATGCCAAAGGTGTAAGACAATTTGCGAAAGCCTCGGGAAATGTGAAGCATGCATAATGCTCTTACACTTGTATAACTGTTCGCATGATCTCTTAATGGTGGGGGTAAGTCTGTTAAATTCTACCAACACATTGGTAATGCTTTTAAGACGGTAGAACAGGAGAACATATGTATATTGAATACATCGTATCTACAGGGTGTCGAAGAACTTCCTTTACATCTAAAATGCGGAGATTCGTGAAGTGATTCGAAGTAACTTATTCCTTTGCAAAAATGTTCTCATGGTTACGTTAACGCGTTACATATTATACGAATATTATAATATTAACCTGACTATACTGTACATATATTATAATATTTTCCTGATTATAGTATACGTATACTTTAATATTTGTCTTACGGTAATAAACCTGACTATAGTGTGCATATATTATAATATTTGCGTGACTATACTATACGTATACTTTGATATTTGAAAAACGTAACGACTAGAATTTTTCAGTCTACCAGACAATGACTATAATACTTCTTTTTAAAATGTTGCTATTACTTGAAATAATGAAAATAAATTTTAAATTCGCGTTTTTTAACCTTATTGTCTGAGTCTATAACGAAAAGTTTCTCTATTTATATGCTCGCCACTGTATCTATAGTATGTATAGTATAATATTTGCCAAACTGTACTATGTGCTACATCCGTATATAGTACAGCAAACAATATATATAGTACAGGAGCAATAAAAAGAGCCAGAGACTGTTAGCGAGAGTGTGATACGGCAACATGGAAGAGTATAACAAATATTAGATGAAGGAAGAAGACAGGAAATTCAGATTATGCGAACGAGGGTACGGAATATTCTAACATCTGGTAGTGGACTGCGAGGAGGTGCAGAGGTGCGTGATTAGGATAGAGTAGCTAGTAGAAAGCAGAAAGAGCGTGTGTTTAGCAGAGAGAAAGAATGAAAAATCACACACACACACACACACACACACACACACACACACACACACACACACAAAGATAGGAAGATAGAAAGGGTGGAGTGACGAGTGTAAACGATTTTTTTTGAAAACCAAGTACATTTCTTGGTCCAAGGGCCGAAATTAATAAATATACGTATACACTCTCATATGAAAGTATTCGAACATATGTATATACTTAAATAAGTATACATTGAAGGGAAAATATTTTTTACGGCATATATGGTTAAAGTAGAGTACATAAATACATACATTTCTGTAAACAAATACTGTAATTTATGTAAATAAAACAAAATTTTGACTTTCGCCCTTGAATTATTCAACGTTATGTGTGTTAGTACATTCAAATGCTTTTATGAAAACACGAAAAATTAACGGAAATAATTCTAAAGCATTAAAATAAAATAACAGCGTTCGCAAGTTTCCGTAAAATATTTATCGCTTCGAAACCTATTTACAAACCATATGTTTTTATTTCGTTATTAATTGAATCGTACTGAAATGTATTTCAAATTCATGTACTTCAAATAAGCGTTTAAAGTGATTTCTAGAAATTTTATTTAGATCGTTTTAATTCGTTTATAAAAGAATTTCAACGAATTTGATTTTCAAATCGTTTCATTCGCGTGCTCTTAGTTATACATAATGTTTCAGTGAAGTCAATAATTCCTGGCCATATTTCTTCATAATATATAAATATTTTACAAGCCGTTGAACTAATACACGCTTCACGAAAAGGGAAATTCCTGAATATTTTATACTCACGCATGATCGTCGACCTACTTCATGCTCAGCTATGAAATGTTATTTGAACCGTGAAAATCGATTAAGCATTGAACCGAAATGAATGTTACTTTTGTTGGAATTAAAAGTTGAAATAATCTGATTAATCCCCTGCTGGTGGATCCAGTGTTTTTCAACGAGTGATGCAAGTTTTAATTAAATTCGAACAACATCTCTACAACGCCACATCAGAAACAGAAACTGTTTATAACTCGGGAGAAAATGCTTTTCCGATCCTCTCATTGAACCATCTTTGTTATACTTAGGAAAAATCAGAATTTGCTGCCAAAGATTCAATTACATAATAATATAATTAATAATTAACAAATTTAGAGCGAACAGTATAACTGGATCATCTTAAACATCTCGCGAGTGTTTGATATGAAATTATATTAAGGGGAAGAATAATATTATATTACATTTTATAATATTAGTATTATATAATATATAATATTAGTATAATACTACTTATATAATATATAATATTAGTATAATACTACTTATATAATACTGTAATATTAGTATTATAGTTTATAGAGTGTTTACTTTGTCCTTATCCAGAGTGTTCGTTATTTCGTATATTTCCTTATCGTGTCTTCGTTATCTTTGTTAATATGAAAAAATGTCCGAGGACAAATTTGTTCGGTTCGAAGTTATTTTTTGCGCATTAACATTTATCTTTTATGTGCACATCGAGACGAATTCAACGACCTATGATACTATCATCCTAGCTTTGAACCAAACAATTTGTTCTAACACAATAGGGAAACTTTTCGTTATAGACTCAGACAATAAGATTAAAAAACGCGAATTTAAAATTTATTTTCATTATTTCAAGTAATAGCAACATTTTAAAAAGAAGTATTATAGTCATTGTCTGGTAGACTGAAAAATTCTAGTCGTTACGTTTTTCAAATATCAAAGTATACGTATAGTATAGTCACGCAAATATTATAATATAATATATGCACACTATAGTCAGGTTTATTACCGTAAGACAAATATTAAAGTATACGTATACTATAATCAGGCAAATATTATAATATATGAACAGTATAGTCAGGTTAATATTATAATATACGTATAATATGTAACGCGTTAACGAAACCATGAGATCATTTTTGCAAAGGAATAACTTACTTCGAATCACTTCACGAATCTCCGCATTTTAGATGTAAAGGAAGTTCTTCGACACCCTGTAGATACGATGTATTCAATATACATATGTTCTCCTGTTCTACCGTTTTAAAAGCATTACCAATGTGTTGGTAGAATTTAACAGACTTACCCAAACCACTAAGAGATCATGCGAACAGTTATACAAGTGTAAGAGCATTATGCATGCTTCACATTTCCCGAGGCTTTCGCAAATTGTCTTACACCTTTGGCATTATGCAACTGCATTTTCATAACAATAATTATATCTCTCGGTATACGTATCATTGTCAAATACCCTTAACCAAGGACTTCCATCGAAATGTAATACCGGCATTTTTCGATTTCCCTATTTCATTATAATTTCCAAAGTATTTTTAGAACCAGTATTGCTTTATTATTAATAATGTGTTACTGAAACTGATATAATTCTTAATATAAGATAAAAATTTGTATTGTACCAACGAAAATATTAATTTTTGTATCTTTATAATTATATAGTTTCTAATTTTTATTTTATTTCTGTATCTTGTATTTCTTTATATTTATTTTTGTTTATTTTTATTATATTTGTAATTTGTCGTATGCGCTAAGTAAAACAATATTGCTATTGTTTAAGCATTTGAAAAGACTTACAATGAAGAAGCAACCGCCACTAACTGACAAACATGGACAAGCCAGACTGGAATTTGCAGAGCATCGGCCTAAAAAAGGGACAAAATAATCTTTTCTGATAAAAAGTGGTTTAATTTAGATGAACCTAACAGCCTAAATTATTATTTTCCTGATCTGAGGAAAGAAGAAATCGAGTAGCAAAGGCGGCAAATGGGTGACGGAGGTAGTATGATGTGGGCACACAGCTATAGGACACTATGGAAAGACGAATATTGAATCTGTTTTTACAAAAATGAATAGTAGCACGTATGTGGATATCGTTAGTAGGAAATTATCGAAATATGCACGAAAAATAGTTACGCAAAAGTATATCTTTCAACATGATAACGCAGCTATGCATACTGTAAGAATAATACGAGCTTATTTCGAAGATAAAAATATGGATATTTTACCATGGCTAGCAAGATCGCAGAATTTGAATATTATTGAAAACTGTTCGGAAATGCCAGCTGTGGAAGTATACTCAAGAGGAAAGCAGTTTAACGCCATAGAAGAATTAAAGAGGTTTATTGATGGTACGTGGAAGAATTTGAATGAAAACGCATTTAAAACACTGTATAAGTCTCTATCACAATGAATATTGGAAATAGTAAAAAGGAAGGATAGAAGTACACATTATTACAAAGTAACATAAAGAATTCTATGGGTTGATTTTTTACGGAAAACCCAACTTGTCTTATAGTTTTGTCGCAATAGTTTTTCTTATGAACTGTTATCATTACTGTAAAACAGCACGATTATCGGTCAATTTTTTTATGTTACTACAGAGGGGATACTCTGTATATGTTTATGTACAAAAACTTTGTACACGTCCGTGGTTTTAATAAACTCTATACATTTAGGAGTGTCTTATAGGTTTGTCGCGGTGTTTATCCTCATTGGAACTCAAAGGCAAGAAGTTTAAAGAAAGGTTCTGTAGTTACTATTATAAATAGAACGCATTCAAAACTTCCAACAACATTTTTCATCCCTGCATTTATTACTTCCCCTTAGGATTGCATCACCTTTGCACACCTGAACAAAAATTTATATAATCTAAACTATGGTTGTATCTAACTGCTTTCCGGATTTTCAGAAGTAATTCTCCTGGCATTCGAATATCAGTTGCTTTGATGACTTACTGTAGTTCATAGTTAAATCTTCATTTAGTGTGTTTCTAAATAGTAACTTTATATATTCCATAATGTCTTCGTGTCACAATTTATAAAAACGTGCAGCTATATATTTGGATGGAAACTTCAAATCTCGAATGGTTTATTAGTAAATTGGCATGAATTTTACAACTGCTGTAAGAACTATTTTTCCATATTCATCCAATGAATTTAAGCTTACGCGAGAGTTCGATATTAGCAATACAGGATACTGTAATGTTTTAAGAAGAGGCTCTTAGTCCAATCAGAAATTGACACCACTCTGTCTAAAAATTAGAAGATTCATATAGAAAACGAAGAGAATTGCGAAGAAAAACCTTCGCACACAGAAGAGAGGTCTTACTAAATATTCAATTCCGGCATGTCGTTTGAAAATCAACTATTGTTAGAATTATTTATTTTTCGAACCGAATTTCAATTAACCAAAGAAGAGATAAAAAATCTATTAAAGACATTTGTGTATTCGTAGCTATTGAACTTGATTGCTGTTAAATCCAAATTTAGATTTAAACTTTCTATAGCAATTGTTTACATATAACTAGACTGCGGATTTAAAATTGTAAGATCATTGGAAGAATTTGAGGATATTCTTAAAGGAAAAAAGACATTTTTAATTAATTTAAATTTTTCACAATTAACTGAAACAATTTTTATTTTACATAAAGATCCGCTGTCTACATTAGCGATCCCAATGTGTCTCGCGTGGCAATTAATAAATTGAAAAATCACCTCTAGTATTTAAGTCGAGAAACTGTAGCACTCGCGTCTTTTGACGAAACGCTATCATGTGAAATAAATCAAAACGGTAGATGCCCTAAATATCGATGATAATATAAGTACCGAAAAATGTATTAAACGGATCACATTGTGAAATCAACATATTCGTATAATTACACAAGAAGGACTGCAATATTTCGTTTTTGCGAAAACTAAACAATTTTTTAATCCAATATAAGATGCTATATAAACATGAATTTTTTAGAAACTGATCCTGTAACATGATTGAATAAAGGTAGCTTCGAAGAGAGAAGTGAAATAATTAAAAACTTAAGGGTAGTAAATGATGCAGCAGATAGAGCGATTATGTCAAATTAATCATCAATTATAATAAACACTTAACGTAAGATGACGAACAAAAGCATTTTGTGTTGCAAATTGTGAATAATTATTGTCACCGTTCCATAGATGCTAAAGAGGATACGTTAATGCAATAATTTCCACGAATAAAATAATAAAACTGGTAATGCAAATAAATATAATTATGTTAGTGTAATAATACAATTATGCAAATAATAATTCACTATACGTGAAAACCTTACAACATTCAAACTTGTAGGAAACTATATTCTATTTTATCTTATTTAGACAAAATTTCGATAAAACGTACCCTTTTCGAGAAGTACATTACAAACTCCACAAAATTGCAGGAGTTTGGAACTTAAAAATTCTGTAAGTAACTATACATACATAGACTATACTTATATAAGTGCAACAATGGTTTTAGTTCCTGCTTTAAAGTATGAAAACTTAATCTCAAATCTTAACCTCAGAAACTCTCATCAATTGAAACTAAAAATTGATCCAAATGATTTCTGCAAATTAGTTCTCTCAAATCAGTCGAAACAATTGGTTTCTGATTGTTTCTTTTATAGTTACTGAAATTATAAAAAACAGGGACTGTATTTGTTTTAACGTATTACGTATAACTAAACATTTGAAAAGTCATAGGATAAGAATTGTGTTCTCAATTAAAATGGTTTATGATTCGAAATAACTATTATAAGCGATCGGAACATCTGTAGATTTCGAATTTTTAAAAAAGTACTTTTAAAATTAAAAAATTTTTAAATTCTTAAACTTTTTGAAAAAATTACTTTTGAAAAAGTACCAGCGAGACACTTTGCAACAATTGATTCTTTTCTAAGAAATAACTTCTAAGGAATAACAAAATATTGTTACCAATTCACAAATTTATAATAGCCTCGACACCTTTCAACTACAACTGCGAATCAACTTTTTTCTCATTTCGCGGTTCAGCTAGTCTCGGATTATTGAAATTCTATTTCCAAGATACAAAATTATAGCCATTTACAGAAATGAAATTACTATGGCAATGATAGGCGATAATGCTGCAGGGAAACTAACTAAATTGGTGATTAACCTCCGTTTTACTTAGCGTGGAAGGTAAATGCATTCAATCCTTAACTAGATGATTAAAAGTGCAAAGAAGCTGGAATAAACTCGAATTTTAGTATACTTCAAGTAAACTTTTAATACAATAACTAGACTGCAGATTTTTATACAAAATAAAAATTGTCTTCATACATTGCAAGAAATATAAATTTTTTTTCTTCAATAATGCTTAATGGGTTGACAATAACACATTTACATTTAAAATCTCTCAATGTGTCTGCTACTTTAAATTACAATTATCCAAATTTGCCATAAATGTACAAAATCTGCAGTCTAATAATAACACAACAATGGTAATACTTTGGTTCAATCTACAAGGTGTCTTGTTTAAGTGAATACAGCTGGATATCTCGGAAGGAGTTATAATTATTTAAAAAATGTTCCTACAAAAATTGCTTGATAGGACGGGCTACATCGTGTAGTATTAATTGTTTCTTGTGGGTGGAGCAATACAGGAGATCTAAAGGTCAATCTAATTTTCTTAAATGGAAGGCTATACTTTCTTCCTCAGAAAGTAACATCAGGCACTGAGAAAAATTTAATAAGGTGTTATACGACATTATTGTTAGTCCGATAAAGATAAATCGTTAAATTATATTTACGTCCTGCATTGGTCGACGACCACATCCAGCAGCTGCTGCTGAGCAGCGTCAGATAAGTTTGTATCAAGTTACTGCAATTACAATATTGTAAACAGGAATCGAGAACTATTGTCAATGCCATAAATTATCGATTGTAATTTCCACTTACTAGTTGAATAAGATATCTTGCTGTACTCACTGTTGAACGCCACGTCACCCATATTCTGAGTGACAGCTATGTTTCTGCAGTCGTCGTCAAATTAAAGCAGGATTTTGGAGGTAATTTATAGTAATTTTACTTGTAACACAACTGTGACGAGTATAGACAGTATAGGGTAACAATAAAGTATAAAGTAAACAAAAACTAATATAAAATAAATAAACTAATATACTAATAATAAAGTAACATAATAAAATATAAAATATACTTATACTAACAAATTATCCTTATGTTTAAATTTGTTTTTAAAATATTATAACATTTTATTAGTTACGATGAAATTCGTTAAGACATTGTAAACATAATTGGGGTAACTCTGGACACTCAGGACAATATGTTATAGTCTTTTGTAAATTCTTTTTTTGTGCCAGGAGAAACTCTACCGATTCACGCTGGGCGTTCAACGTGTTAAACAAGACACCCTGTATATTTTTCATAATAAAACGTTCGCTTAAATGTTTTCTGATCCTATCAAACTTTTAGTTATTTATGATTACGAACGTACATCCTCACGTTATATTTATATTTGTTATTCGTAGTGGAGTGTTTATGTTTACTTTGATTTTCACCAACTTATTCGTCACGGCAAGATTATTAAATATTTTCTGATATTGTCAGACTTTTGGTTACCTATGATTACGAATGTACATCCTCACATTGTGTTTATATTTGTTATTCGTAGTAGAGTGTTTATGTTTACTTCGATTTTCACCAACTTATTCGACAGGGCTAAGGTCCCAATTACTGAGCTTGTCCGTATTTTGTATGTTTTTACATTTGTCTTTTCCTATTTTAATTATCTTTTCAATCTATATTGCGATATAAACAATGTGTTGTATGCTTCACTATACATGTATGTACTTTTAATTTAATAATATGTATATTGTGCGTTAATGTTTCAACTTTGTATTTATTAAATTAATAAAGTATTGCCATCAACATTAATTATAAATAATAGCTAATTCATATAAAAGTACGCAACGTTAGATCGTCTTTCCTGCTATACATACTTACAACTTGAAATCTCATAAATAATAAACTCATAAATAAATTTATTGTAACCCTGTACAGAAATATCCTTCCGTAGTTTTCAATTATATCTTCATTTTTCACTTCAATTACGTTTATAAAGCCGGATTAAGCACGATTAATCGAAAACACGAAAGAAGATACTAAAGAATAGTTTAAAACATTCTCACTTAGATTAGCACTGAAAATTTGAATCAATAATATTTCTATCTTGCATTTATTCTAGCGATGAAATCAAAATACAAAAATTACTTCGACGTAAAAGAATTAAGTAATAATTATGTTCGTCATTTTAAACTCAATTTGAATAACAGTTAATGTCGATAAAATTTTGTTTCTTTCTGTTATGAGATTGTTTTCTTATTTATTCCATGTGATTGACAAAACGATTTAACTTTTTTAATGAAATCAAGTATTGAAAAGTTAACAAAAACGAAGATTTTTTGCAATGTTCTGTCTTGGGAACTGCTGAAAAGGGAAAAAAAAGTTACTCAAATGTCTATATCTAATAGAATATGTCACGAAATCCTTGAAAATACAAGATTATTGAAATCTCGACCATTACATCGACGAATTTAATCGTCGTTCGAAAACTTTTTTTTCTCTTAATATCCTTATATCGTTGCAATCGCTCAATTTCTACAGCGAGAACAGGTTTAGTCGAAGTGTCCACCTAGCAGTGACGTATGAAACTCAGAGTGGCGATCGATAATCGTAACTCCGGAAAATTTATTAACGATATGAATGATACCGATACATTTTAAATAGTTTATTTATTGCACGTTTTATTCCTGTATTTTTTCAATAATATTAGTTTTATAGGATTAAAGACGTATTAACTCGTAGTCTAAGAGATAGAGAGAGAGAAGGAAAAGGAGAAATAGATACATAGATATTGAAAGAAAGAGAGAGAGAGAGAGAGAGAGAGAGAGAGAGAGAGAGAGAGAGAGTGACTTGTAGCCTAAGAGATAGAAAGAGTGAAGGAAAAGGAGATAGAGAGAGAAATAGATATATACATATAGATATTGAACGAAAGAGAGGGAGAGGGGGGGGGGGGAAGAGTGAATTATAATTTTATTATCCAGCATTACAAAATGTACCCAGCATTTCGAAAGTGCCCTATATACATATATACGTTTATAATATATTATTAATATTCGGTATGACATTGTTTAAAATATCATTGCAAGTAACATTGTAATTTATTTTATAGTTACGTATTTTTATTTTCATACCTGTAATCCCTTCTGAAATAACATCATTAGAAATATTATTTCAAATAACCTGTTATTTTATATTATAATTATTATAATAACATCGTATTTAATATTATAATTATTTGAAATAATATTTTCTGCTCAATCACCAGGTTTATTTTTAAAATGATTAATTGTTAATTAATAAATTTAAATGACTAATTAATTCATATACATTCCCATCGAATTATTTAACGGCAAACCTACTGTTTCCAATGTTTTTATCGTTGCAAGCAAAGTGTTTGCTCGATAAAAATGCTTGATCGATATTATTTTTATTTTCACATAACGGTACTGTAAATAACTATCTGAAATAAATGATTTCAAATAGTTATTTTTTATCTTTATTTTAAGCACAGGTCTGATTCTGAGTCACATCACATGGTTGTACCTTCCATTTTATTTTGTGTTACATAATTAGTTCCGCGTTTGTTTTGCTAATTTCCATTAAATATATTACAGGTATTAAATTCTGATCGCTCATAATGTATTTTCAAAAACAATTCCAGCTTTCTCTAATTTTAAATCCAACTTTCATATTAATAAGACGAATTTAAATCAGAAGTTTCAAAGTTCATGAAGAACCAACATTTTTATTTTTATGTAGCACTGATTATAAACATTCGTAATATTATTTTCCCGATATGTTTGACGTTCGCAACACAGACTCGTTTTTTAAAATTCGTTATTTAAAATTAGAGAACACGAACAATATACTTAATATACTTGACAATATATTTCATGGAAATTAACGATACAAAAGCAGAACTAATTATGATTGTTTGTATTGTGAACTTTGGCAATTATAAACGTACACCGCTTTCGAAACGCTCGGTAACAAAATTATAATATACTCTACGTCCCTCGTGTATCACTATTTTACTGACTGCCTTGTATGCATTTCTCTATTGCCCTTGGAGATTGGACGCTGACCCATTAGAGTTGGGTAAGTAAGGTTCCACGCATCACCGCTAGATGGACATCTCGAGTACGCCCGTTCTCGCTGTTGAAATTGAACGGTTGAAACGATATAAAGGCATCAAAAGGAAGGTATGTTATCGCTTCTCGGCCTTATGGCTAAGATCAAAGTGTAGTATCTGTTCTTATCAGCTTAATATCTGATACACTCCTCATCGAGGAGTCAGAATATTAACCTGATTTTTGGAAACCGACGGAGTGGTCGGGGCTCGCTCCCCCTCTGTCACGGGTCGGCCTGGCATTGCAGTGCCGCTAGGAATGGCCCATTAGTTTATTTCAGAATTAATTGAATAGGTTTCTTGAGTTGAATAATGGAATACACGTCTATTTTATGTTAAAGATGGTAGTTAGAAATGGTAGTAGGCAAAAAACACGTGTACATTGTAAAACACATATTGTTTTTTATAATCCTTAAAATTCTTGCCCTAAAAACCGGTATTACGTTTAAGACACTTAAAAAGTTGCTTAAAATCTCGACGAATTTTAGCAAATATTGCGCATTTAGACTATATTTTATATAAAAAAATACGTTACTGTATATATACAGTAAATTGTCAAATTTGTCCCTCTGTTTGTAAACAAAAGTGGACAATTTGGAAAGAGGAGATACGATTATTCGACCTTGTGACTTGTTTTTATAGTTGTTGACAATCGGTTTTACTATATAAGAGTATCTTCTCTACCCAAATTGTCCATTTTTATTTCCAAGCTGAACGTCAATTAGGGATAATTTACTATAAGGCAAGCCACGACATAAATATGCTCAGGGTTTTGTACAGGAATATTTTTGTGAATATTTTAAAGTGTTTGCATTTGTAAGTTAAAACCAATAGATAAAATACAAATGAGATTGTGATGTAATATTTAAAGAAGTATGTATATCCATTTAATTAATTTTACGAGTTTTCCATTACACAAAGTACTGCATAACTACATTTTAATTTTGCTTGAAGTAATATATATATGCAATAATAATACCTGTCAATTGTTATTGGAAGTATAGAAAATATGACTGAAATTATATCTGAGATTGTCAAAAAGTCAACTGTTATTAAAAGTATAGACAATTTATCTGAAAATGTTGAATACAAGTATTTTAGAAAACAGTACTAGATGTGTTATAATTACATATAGGGGAGCATATTTATATTACAGACAATTTCAAATTACGCAAAGAAGTAAGAACAAAAAGAAATCAATGTTTTAGGGCAGAAGGGCAGAAGGTACAAATGCGTGTGCGTGGGGGCGAGAGAGAACGGTTACAATTCTTGGGCATACACGCGCGTACGAGAGAGAGAGAGAGAGAGAGAGAGAGAGAGAGAGGGAGTAAGTGCGTGCATGCGTGCGTGTGTGTGTAAGCGAAATAAAGAGTCGAGATTCATAGGCAAGCAACAAGTTTGGAGTACTTTTTCATAATTAATTGATGAAACCAGAAAATCCCTACAGTATTAAGAAGACTTAGATAAGGAAAAAAATTTAAATATAAGCTCAGTAACAAATATGGTCAAGGTTGACAGACAAATGTTAAGAGACAGATCAAATGAAACTATAATCACCGTTTGACAAGGTATAAACTTATCCAGATTTGAATAAAAAACAGAAAAAAGGAAAGGTTTCATTAACTGTCACAATATCAAACTAGTGACAGCAAGAAAAGTTGACACGATAGTAGAAGAAAGAGCGAAAGCAAAACGAAATTGCTGAAAAGGAAAAGCAACAAAAACTATTCAAAATTCAAAAAGAAGAAGAGAAAAAGCTAAGCAGGCTACAATAGAAGAGAAGAGAAGAATTAATAATGAAATAAAAAAAAGAACATTAAATAAAATGTTAGTATTAAGTTGTAGTTGATTATATATTTTATGTATATATTTTTATACTAGATTAGATTATTTTTTTTCTATCCATTAACTATTATTACTATCCATCTACTTTTATCATTCATCACCATAGTAGTTGATTACATTTTATTTTAGTCTATTTCACACGATATCTATTTTAATTTATATTTATATGTTCCGTTGGGAGTTTAAAAAAATGATCATTTGAGAATCTTTTTTCTCAAAATTTTTAAGATATTTTTCAGCCAATGTTTGTTTATGCAGAAATGTGTAAATGATGACCATTTTTTTTAGGACTTTCCAAAACAACATACTTTGCGGGGGTCAGCTTCACTCGGTCCACAGTTATTTGAAAACATTGAAAACATAGTTCTTAAGCTATAAAAATCAAAATACGCAACAACAAAAAATTCTTCGCAAAAAATTCTACTGGTCATCTTCTTCTTCCAAAACATTTATTTGTTGTTATCGGTGAAATATTCTACCCTCGTGTGCTGCTTCTTGCGTGCAGCAGTTGGCATATTTTTCACAAAGCACAACAATTTTAAATTCAGATCCACGTGTATGAAGTTCAAGTGTTGAAATTGTTGCAAAAACTGTAAGAAAACTTATACAGCAATTTCTCCCTAATTCGCGCTGAAATTGCGCACAAAAATGGACAATTTGGGAAGGACTGATACGATTATTCGAGCTTCGCGGTTCGTTTTTGTAGTAACCGATTGTCAACAACTATAAAATCTTATCTTCTTTTCCCGAATTGTCTATGATTATGCACAATCTGAGCGCGAATTAGGGAGAAATTACTATATCTTGCGGCACAATAATGTCTCCTTGATCTTCTTCACTGATGTACTTGACCCTCCTCTCACTACTGTTAGCAGTGTTCGGATTAAAAATTTGTTTTCGTTTTTTCAGTCAAATTAACTAAAATACATGTCAAACTGAAAATTTCCTAGTTCGTTAGTTTATTAATCTGCATTGTCGAAAGATAAAATTATTGTTTACTAAAGAAGTCACGTGCTGAAAATAGTGCGTTTCTCGAATTTGCACTTTCAAACAGATTTGCTTGTTAACGTGCAACTGCGATCTCTCGCGGGAAAATACTTTCGAATTGTTTAATCGATCATTCGATGAAACTAATTCGGTCTTTCAGGCAACGCGATCTATCGGAATATGAATCACAAAAAAATAAACATAGGAAAATAACCAGACGGATCCGAACTCGCTCGACTTCGATGAACAATCCAGAGTACGGACCGATACCTGTGCAGCCCTCCCGCGGTGGTCGCTTGAACGTAGATAATTGTGCAGAAAACTTTTTCTCTTCCTCACTATGCAATCAGTCTGTCTCTTTCTAACCTCTCTTCATCCATCTCTCTCTCTCTCTCTCTCTCTCTCTCTCTCTCAATTCTGTCTCTATCTTTCTTCAATTCTGTTTGTCGACGGAATCATAACTTCTATTCTTCGATTCTGTTCTATCTTTTCAATTTTCATTTTTCTTCTTTCGGCCATTTGCTTTTTCTGTTTTCTTCGCGGATTCCGGCGAGATAGAAATTATAATAGAATTTCGTTTCTCGGAGGAGTTTCGATGTCCGGAATGCTACGACAAGCCCTGTCACACAAAGGAAAATTTTATTGACTTCTTCGTATAACTTCTGAAATGTAAAACATATCGAGATGCAGTTTCAACTATATAATTTTTAAAAAATCACACCTTTTTAACGATATAATATGTAGTACGATTTATATTTATTTAATTTTTTTTTAATATTTTAAACTTAATTGTTCAAAAAAATTTTGGAAACATTTCTTTTTCACACTTTAGTTTATAGTTCTTCAGATAATTTAGATCGCAATTTGGAGAAACAGGCAGTTTTGCAGATTAGGCACGCAGAAATGAGTGTGCTGAATAATATTATATGTAGGACTTCTGGCGACATTTATGATTTTATTATTCTGCAAAGTGAAAGTAATCTTAACATTTTTATGAATGGGTATTGCCCTTTTATTATTAAGTAACAGGTTGATATAGGCTTGATAAGTAGGCTTACAATGATATCACTAGGTGTTCTATTTACGTATCGTAATTACAGCATCAGGATCCAGTGGTATAATTATGTTTAGAACATGATTTTATTCTGAGACTTGGTATATGTGGATTTTATATTAATAATAATCTATGAAAAATATCTTCATTTATACCAGGTGTATGGTTTAATCCCGAAAAATATGATCTTCAAAAAGAAATTATTTCCACTGCAACTGGTGTCCCTTAGAACCATCCAATCTATTTCTTTAGCATTTTTGAGTATCGTTAACGATAACGGAGATACATATTACTTTGTAACAGCTTTAACGAATCATTCTATATAATACACACTCAATATAATAAATATAAAAAAAGACTTAAAATATGAATGGAACAAAAGAAAATATAGAATTTAAAGTTTTAAATAGTATATAAAAATTGCCTTGAAATGTCGCGCTATGCAGTCTCTGAACTCTTTGATTGCAGTGTTTCCACTGAATGCGGGATCGAAAGCAGAAGACCTAAGACTGGATTAGTATTGTAGTATAAACATATCTTATCCTAAACAGCTCCTTCAAAGAGTTTATTATTGTTTAAAGAATTATCTATGATGCGTACGATCGCACAAAATACGTATTATTCAATTTGAAGAAGAAAAGTTCTGAGTATTTCATATTATTGATCATAATTTCTTTATTTTTGTAGGTTAGATATATATTGATTTATAGATAAAGAAGCGTTTTGTAATGCCGTTTTAAACACTAAGAGATATTCCTTGTAAAATGTAAAGAATCTTCACATTTTTTGTATTTTATTAGACATTATATTTTTTATATATAGAATACAATATTGTTATTTTAAACTACTGTTTCTTAACAAAAGATATTGTCTGTTAACGTAGAAAAAAAGCAAAGGAAAAATATTAATCAGAGTCGTCGGGACATTGCAAGGAAACGAAGCATATATTTTTGGTGTCAAATGTAATGTAGATTGTCTGTGATCGCTTTTATTAATATTTTCATTTTCGAGGATAATGGATATTTAACAAGCATTTAACAAGCAGAAAATTAGATTTTTGTCGAAAAGTCACTAGAATCTTCGGTTCGACCCACTGTGCGCCACCTCTATATTGACTACCAGGTTAAGGGTGGCGATGGCGAGGAAACCCACCGCATCCCGGGCGAATACGAAAAAGTCAACAGCAACAAAGAAGCCGAGGACGAGGACGCTGACGTCGATGTTAATGCTAGCGAGAATAGCGTCGACGAGGATGGCTACCTCACCTGCTATCACCACCACGACAACTATTGCAGCGAGGATGAGTCTGCCACGGCGTAACTCTGGGACTACTCTGGCTACTTAATGTAACCCTGGCTACACCAGGGACCAGTTCCCTGCTTGCTCCTTGCTCTAAGAAGACCGGCATCAAGGACATACCATCGTCCTTTCGACCAGAATGCAGAGTGACCCCCAACGCGCCCCGTGTACCCTCTTTATCCAGGGGTGCACTGCAGAAGTTTAGGGGGTCGCCGAGCAGCCTCACCAAGATTTCTACTCCTCCTCAAGATGTCAGAGGACCTACAACGAGGAGTAGAAGAGCGCAAGCGTTCCGGCCAAGCTTCACGCGGACCGAAGATCGACCTCCATTCCAACCAAGAAGACTACGGTCGTAGCGTCCAGAGAAAAGGGCAAGGCTGGAATGTCCGAGCTGACGAGCTCGGAATCGACCGACAATGCATAAGATCTGGTAGCGAAGCAATTCGCTGCCCTTTTCTGCTTCGCGATCGCACTCGTGAAGGTCGAGGGAAACAGGGGGTGAGGTGGGCGAACGCAGCGTGCGGGAGTCAGGGCAAGTGAGCGTGACGGAGAATTAAAAATAAAATAAAAAAGTTAATATCTAAAAAAAAGAACCCAGAATAAAATCGCAGTATTAAGTAATAGTTGATTATGCATATATTTTATGTATATGCAGAGTGATCCATCTAAATATTTCCACCAATTATGGAGGAGATATTTAACCTTGAAAACTTAAAAAAAATGACTTTGAAAAAGAATATTTTTGCAACATAATGATTTCTTCAAACTATTCAAATAGCATTAGAAATAGTTTTCGTGCTCCCATAATTGGAGGAGATATTTGGGTGGCCTTATTTAGTTTTTTTTTCTATCTATTAATTATTAATTTTCTTTCGGTCTATTTCACGGTATCTGTTTTAACCTATATTTTATCTCATTGTACACAATCAGATACATATTTGATTTTACATTTTATTTAATATTAGCCTCTTGTTGTATGCGCCCCTGGGAAAATTTTGTGATCCTGGAGGACATGAACTGAAAAATAAATATTACTGTATATTTAAAAAATTATTTTTTTTTGTTATATAAACAGTTGCCAAGCCATTTATTCTTCTCTCTAAACCATTAATCTGTTGTCGTTTCATTAACTTCTATAGTTTGTTTACATAGCACGATCTTCTTATTTCCTTAACGATTTCAACAATAAGTAATAATTGTTTTGAAATTACAATTATTTGAAGTGATTGATCTGACAGGATATAGAAATGATGGCTAAGCACTGGAACAGTGAAATTTTTACTGATCTTTTTTTACTGGCCTTTTTACTGATCATGTATTGGTACAAACGTGTCCATTGAATTTTTCTCTTTTTTATACGCCAGGAATATAAAAATAAATGTATGGCAATTTTTTTTTAATTATGGATGAGTCAACCTAACCTATTAAATACAAGAAGCTTGGGATAGCATTAGTTATCTTAACGCGCATCTAGCTCCGCGCAGTTGCTTTAGAAATAGAACGAGAGATGATCGGGATCAAAGCTCTCAGATGCCTGACCGTTTTACGACTTTCTTCCAGGAAAGTAGGAGTGGGAGAATTACCCATCACAAATGGGATTGGATGATGCCAATGGATTTCCATCGGCAATCCATTAGAATCGTCCAATCCCGTTTGTGAAGTCTCCTCTCCGCCACTTGAAGCAGATTCCGAGCAGAATCCCTGACACCATTGGACACACTAGGCACCAAGATTTCAAGAACGGTCAGGCGCCTGAGAGCTTTGATCGAGAGAGACAGAACGAATCCAGCGGGTTCTATGGGTGAGTGTCCCCACGGACGAGAAACCTAACCTGTCTCACTTCAACGTGCTTGCGATCTCACCTGCTCGCGCGCATCCGTCCGTCTGGCGCATCATGTGAAACACTTGGCGTGATATTCGACATTTTACCGTTGCCCCGTAGGATTCTCGACCATATCGTTTAGTGTATTTGTGAACGGCTTGCAACGCGGCGATCATTTCTAAAATTATTAAAATTTTCGAAAACCTGTACACTACATTTTAGAAAATAGTTCCCACTTTATGAATCCACAAAATTTGTTTAGTTCAGACGTCTCGGTACAATAAATTCTCTCTAACTGACACTCGGATTGTGCAAAAAAATGGACCAATTTGGAAAAGGAGGTAGGATTATTCGAGCCTTGCGGCTCGTTTTTATAGTAACCGATTGTCAATAATTATGAAAACGAACCGCAAGGCTTGAATAATCGTATCTTCCTCTTTCCAAATTGTCCATTTTTGTGTAAAATCTGAATTTATTTTCTATTTTCTGTTATTTCTAATATAGAAATACACAAATGTATAGGGTGTTTCAGTTAAATGATATCTTATATCATACTCGTATTATAAGAATAAACGTATCTCCTCTTCCCAAATTATTCATTTTTGTGTACAATCTAAGCGTAAATTAAGGAGAATTTATTGTATTTCTATTTCCTATTTTTTCTAAAAAAGAAATACACAAATCTATGGGGTGTTTCAATTAAATGAGATCACGGTGACGTGAATAATTATAAACTCGAAATAATAAAACAAAATAAGAAAATAAAAAACAGAATTATATTATATTATATAATTTTAAATATAAATATTATTAAATATTATTATATTATATTATCTATTAGCCCTTCGCATTCCAGTGGTGACTCTGAGGCACCACTAAAATTGTTATATCACGGCCTAAGATAATTTTTATATTAACAAAATTTAGATTTAAAAAATTGTTAAAAGTGTAACTGTTGTACGAGTCACCACAAAACTCAATTTCATATGTATAAAATGCACATTGTCGTATAAAATGGAAATACTATAAACTTTGAGTTTTTGAGAATTATAGTCAAAGAATTATTGAAGAACGGAACAATTTATCGGCTGAAACATTGAAAAACTATATAAAAAAATATCAAAAGCTTTAGTTGAAATTTTGTTCCACTACCAACAAGCAATAACGGCAGATAATTTAAATGAAGTTATGAAAACAATAGAAAAACGTTATTCGAAACGTTCATAATATAATGGTGAAGCGTTTGAGCATCTTCTTTAATAAAGACAGAGAAATTGATCTGTATAATAAAAAATATGCATTTCCAACTGAAGAAGTGATGCAATTGTTAATTGCACATGCGCATCTATCTTCCTCCTTTGACATTTGTTTGTAAATGCATTAATAGCGGAGTTATGAACTGAAACAATTGCTTAACTAAACCTACCACAGTCAAAATGACCGATCTTTTATTTTACGATACTACGAACTTTGGACACTTCTTCGTGGGAAATGATTGAACAAATTATATTATTGAAATAAGTCTGATAATTAAAACTTTACGAAATCCAAATGAACTCTATTTTTTCACTCTTATGAGTCAATGCACGCTAGTCGTCATTACAGGTCGGTTGATTTAGTGTTAAACTACTTTGTACATATCGTATATAGGGTGACCCATATAAATCGATACAGTCAAATAACTTCGAAACCGTCGATAATACTAAAAACTGTTGCGAATGAAATTTAAATGATTTTAGGGGCCACGTAATCTGATATTAACAAGATTTTTTCATGTCGAGGACATATGAAGGTCAACTTTATTTTATCCACTTGTCATTCTCTTCATAAACATACTAAGGCATTTATTACGAAAAATTATTGTGTGGGGGTTATTAAGCGTTGTTCTCTATCTACATGTAGAGTGAGAGTGATCGTGGAGTATAGAGGAAAAGAAAAGGAATTGTTTCGACCAAGCCCAGCTAAAGGACTTATCGGTAAGGTTTTTCTAGCGGGTTCTGCCTTTGGCGCGGTGCTGTGGGAAGGACGGACGAAGTTTGTATATGTATATGGATACCGCTACATGCGAGAAAGGAGAATCCATCTGGCGGAGAGCGCAGGCAGTAGTACCCCACAACTAGTTTAAAAGAAATTTTAATTTTAGTAATGCATAGTGTTAGCACTCACACCTATCTAAAGTTAAAAAACACGACATTCAGCGTGAATGCAAAAATTTACTCGATCCTTAAATGGTTGAGATCAAAGTATAAATACCTAGTGGACACCATGGCTGAGATCAAGGTATAAATCGCTCCTCGGCCTCATGGTTGAGATCAAACTGTAAATCGTATCTCGGCCTCATGGCAGAGATCGAAGTGTAAATCGCTTCCTCGGCTTCCTGGCTGAGATCAAACTGTAAATCACTTCTCGATCAAAATGGCCGAAATCAGAGGAAAATATTATTTTTCTCTCGTAGAAACAAATATACTGGAATAATATATAAATTTTTCTCAAGGTCGTATTTTCCCAGATTTGAAGATCGTCGGAGTTTTTCTTTAGGTTAAGTCTGGGAGAATTCGGTAGAGTCCGGCCAGTGTAAATATTTCGAAACGACGACGCTATATGGCGTTGTGCTAGAAATTGGAAAACAATTTAATAAATTGATTGTTGATCATGTATTACAATTGTTGCGATACTGTATCCTAATCTTGCAAATTGCGTTTAAAGCTTTAAGCGGATTTGAACGTTCTTTCATTAATATACGTATATTCTTAGCAGTAATTGACAAGTAGGTAAGTTTATTTACACTATTTTAATTTTAAGGGATATATTATGCATAAAACTACTGTATAACCTCAATAGTATACGCATATATATTATACATTTCTGCTTTACATTAAAAATGCGGTTGATCTCCCGTAATTTTGGTATAGGCCGACCATACTAATTTGGGAGAAGTCGACCACATTAATTATTCTTCCTACAATGGAATTTTTATTCTTCTTCTATTCGGCTTTCTTCGAAGCGAATTTGCTTTGTCTTCAAGTTGGAAATAGCTTACTTTCCCAAGAATTCCGTTTGACCTAGTAAGACAATACCCGTATTTCCACAAACAAGTGCAACTGGTCATGGTAAGAAATCACGGTAGGCAACTTGCAAACATTATAAATAGTTCAGAGAACATTAAGACAAAGAAGAACAAGGGAACTATAACAAAACATAGGAATGTTTCAATTACAAGGGGGAAGAATGTAAAGAAACGTAGAAAACAATTGGAACAATCATTCGACTCGTGTAGGGGGAAAACGACAAAAATCGACGACTGGCTTAAATGTGTGAGGTGTAGTCGTTTGCATCGCGAGGGATACTCCAAATATAAGAATTTAAGTCACCTGTAAGTGGTCGCTCTAATTCGGTGATGCGAATGAGATCATCCGCTTACAGTATTTTTGTTTTTTGCTTGAAAATGGAAATATATATTTTAAATTTACGTAAAATATTTTATATATATATAGACGTTGCTGTAATTTGTTCAATACAATAACATTTTGAGAAACCACAGCAATACGATTCCTTTTCCAAAAAGTGGTTGGATTCTCTTAGAGATATGTCGAGCCATCTATAATACTATGACTTCCGCGTGACCGTGAGTATAAAAAATGAAAAAAATTCACGATCACTCCGCAATTGATGGAAATAGGGAAAGAACTCTAATAGAACGGATCAATGAATTTAATTTGATTTTTACAAATACTCTGTATGATATCCAGCAACTTCCATACGACTAATTAACGAGTCTCTGGTATTCCTCACAATTGGTAAATTTTTATCGTGTCTGATCCTAACATAGATTTTAAGATCGAAGTCTCCTCTTTGCAATTTTTTACTGTTAAACACGGTACACCTTTAATTAACACATGGTTCAAGAAGGTTCTACACGATCGAATTTGTTCCACGTTTCTGTTTATAGAACGTCTAAAGAAAGTCGTACACCAAGTTTTGTGAGGTTATTATAAACAGGAAGCTTCAATCTTCAAATCCGTGGACGATTTATTCGTGAAAAAGAATTTCTAATGGTTCTGAGGACATTTCAATCTGTAACATTTTCCAGTAAACTCTTCAGTTTATCGCATGCTATGAGTTGGCAGGAAGAACTGAGTGATGAATTTCGAAGGTAGAGGCTTCAAGTTTTCAATATAAGTCCAAATTGATTATGGTACGACTTTTATTTATGAAATTATGTGAGTTCAAATGTCGAAAATTTGTCAAAAATTTGAAATTCATGGTACGAATACTTTTTACACACTGAATATGTACAATTAATACATTTCATTGTTAGTAGCTTTATCGTGTAAAATGTATTGTAAATATTTGCAAAATGGAATGTTATTTCTTAACAAAACCAAGTGAGTACTAAAGCATCCTGTAGGTCACTCTGGAAGGTGACCTTGGAAACATATGATAAGGGCAAGGTCATTCGTATAAGTCGTTCTATTATAAATAGTTATCAAATTCTTTTATTGATCACTTTTTAATGTTAAATAGGAGACGGCTAAAGTATCCCGAACGTCATTGGACATCTTGAACGTGACCTTGACTTCACGATTATTTCACACTGCTTCCTTATTGTAAATCCCTATCGAATATCCTTTGGATTTTGAAAAATCCTCGCCCGCGAAGGTTTAATTTTACTATATTTTTCAACGTGTCAAATATTGAACCTTCGCCGGGAAGCTCCCGTTTTACGTCGCCAGTTTCCGAAAGATTGGAAAACTCGTTTTTATCGAGTGATTTTTCACTCTGCCTGATCTGGAGGGTGTCCGCGAATTAGCGGGATCAGTGGCGGTGACTTTCGTCGATGTATTTTCGCTGTCACGGTTCTCATTGCTGTTTCTCTGTTTTACGGCAGGTAATCGGGGACCTCTGAATGTGACCATTGTACAGGTCGGGAAAGGAAACGGGGCTAGTGCAGATGGCGGAAATGATTTACTGAGATTGGAACCGCCGACGGACTTAAGGCCACCAACTCCGTCACCCTTATCCGACACCAGTGCCACGCTGCAGTCCGACAATAATGACGCCTTTAGCGGAGGTGAGCCATTTATCTTTATTGTTTCTTTCTTAAAGGCTAATGCATTTATCGTATAGGGTAAATGTACCTATTACTGCGGGTCTACAACGGTATTTCTTTACAACGGTATTTCTTCCCCAGTGAGATTGAAATACGTAAAAATAAATTTTTTGACTTGTATAAATTTGTATGATTCAATGAGAATGCATACTCGTTGAAGCAAAAAAAATTGTCGATCATTCTCATTTAAGGATCTGAGAAAAAAGAAGCGTCGTACGAATCATTTTAAATCGAATAGGGAAAAGTGTTTTTTATTATTTAAATATCTACCTTGTTACAATAACGATATTAAAAAGGCTTCCCTTGCCTTTTTAATGCACAAATTTAGCCCCAAATTTAGAGCACATACAGGGTGAGGCATCTGAAACGAGACACCTGAATAACTCGCTTGTTTTTGCCAATAGAAAAAAATGTGTCAGACTAATATTGAACAATTTACAGATGAAGACATAGAGAACATATAAAGGTCGAACTTGTTTCTTTAAATGGAATGATCTAATTTCTTATTCACATTCTGACCTTCATTTGTAGATTATTGTATTCGTCTTGAAAGGCTTTATTAGAATATGAATAAAAAATTGGATCATCCCATTTAAAGAAACAAGTTTATATGCCTTCATTTATAAAAGAATTATTGACATCATATTAAGTACCCCTCGAAATCAAACAACTTTTGTTTGACACTTTTTTTTCTATTGTGAAAAACATGTGAGTTATTCACGTGTCTCGTTTATAATGCCCCGTCCTGTATAGCTGGAGGCAGTATCTACCATTGTTGAACGTGTAAACAATTTTTAGGCAGAGAGAGAGAGAGAGAGAGAGAGAGAGAGAGAGAGAGAGAGAGAGTCGACCTGCCTCACTCTAACCCAGGATCGAACAAAGAAATTCTCAGAACCCTGCACCTATACATATACAATTTTTCTATTAATTTTCTCCTTATATATAATTTCATTTATCTATTATTATTTGTTTCAATTTGATACGGGAAAGATTTTTTGAATAAGGCGTACACAATAGTTATAATGACATTTGTTACATTTGATTGATAATGATATATATTAATGATTGTAATTCATATATTTTAATAACACAGTGAGTACATTATTCGCGAAAATCATTAGATACAATAATGAAAACATTATTTTTGAAGTATGTAATTTTATACATAGAATTATAATTTATTATAAATTGCGTAAATCTCCTCCTGACGTTTCTCACTTTTGAGGCATTTTTTTTTTATTTATTTTATTCCAAAAAATGTATGTACGTATAATAACTGTAAAAAGAAATCAAATTATTATAAACGACGCCTGAATCCGAGTGTAGTGCAGTAAATTTCGTCCAATTGTTCTTCAGTTTGTAAACAAAAATGAACAATTTGGGTATAGTTGCCGATTGTCAACAACTATAAAAACGAGGCGCAAGACTGAAATGATCGTATCTCCACTTCCCAAATTGTCCACGTTTTTTTACAAGCTGAGAGACAATTGGAAACAATTTATTGTACATATGAAGAATTATTGGTGAAGTTGTCAAAAGCCTACACCTGTCTCTTATTTCAATGGCTTTGACATATCTTATAAAGGGTGATATTCTCAACAACTTTTTCCTTTTCCATTTTGGACCGCTCGACCTTAGTTTTCGAGATATTAGGATCTAATCACAAACAATCAATTCTGATTAAATGTAGGTAATTATCATTCTTGTGCAAGTTTCCACTTAGTAGATAATTGAAACGCGCAAACAGTTTTTTACTTCCCAGGTTTCATGTAGAAAAATAGATTTTTGTTAGCGTAGCTTTTACGGAAAAGGAGTGCAGTATCCGACAAGGCGGTGACTGAGTTACGCACACAAATTGACACGACATGCACGTATAAGCGAAATTAGTAGCAACAGTATTTCACGATATCTCGAAAACTAAAAGCGAATGGTGCGACGGTACAAGTATAATAGAAAGAAGATGTTCAGAATGATGGCCTTGACAATATATTTCAATGTCATTGAAATCGGTGAGGATCACCCTGTTGTATACGATTATCGCGAGTCCATTTGGACCCAGAGTATAAAAATTATTACTTGACTAGTTTTTGAGAATCAACTTAAGTTTGCACAGATTTCATAAACGTCTATGGGAACACTAACGTGTCTACAGCAATACATTAAAAAAATATGTAGAACCAAATCGATAAATAAAATTATAAATGATCCTGGGCATAGTAAGTTACATTTTTATCAAAAAGGAATACCTCGTCAGAAATAACGAAAAGAGAAATAAATACTCCAGAACTGAATCACATCATTATCGAATTCAATTTAACCTATTGACAGGAAATGTTCAAAACACATCTTTCATTTTTGACCCTGTACGACCTTGAAGGTCATTGTATATAGCACCTGAATGAATTAGTCTTGAGACTCACTTTTATTTGACATCAAATCGTATGTATACAATAGCATTCTATTGAAAACATTGAAGGTTATTCTCATTCCTAAAAAAGAATTCTGTAAATACACAAAAAATTACCATAGGACATTATGTTCCTTATAAAAAATGGGACGTCTTTTCCTTCCTGTTATCTTTTATCTAATATTTACCGTTTACAAGGAAATTGCGGAGCGATAATAGCATGTACACCCGGTATATGGAAATTTTATGACTAGACTATGGATCATCCTATAAAATAAAAATTATCTTACAAGATATAGGAGTTACGTAGACATTTCTTTTTTTCTTAACCAGTTTATGGAGTTGAAAATAATGCAACAGTATTTTTTAATTTCTTTACATCTTTTTACCGTCATCTGTTTTATCTACTCACTTTTGTCATAAATAAATAAAATCGAAAAGCTACTTATAAAACTCGTTCCGTACTCATACTTTACAATTGGTGATTGGCGGCCTAGTAACCAGTTAAATCACTTGAAGCGATCAGGTGGGAGTATGACAAACGTGAGTGAATGAATGAGAAGCGGCCTGCGAATGAATGAGTGAAGCGAATGAGCAAATGATAAATGGATGGACGAATGAGTGAGTGAGCGAGGAGCGGTCAGCGGTAAGTAAGGCGGTATTACACCAGATAACTACTAGGTTTGCCCGATGTTGTGCAGCTCTGCTTTATTCCAAATGAAATACGTCACTATTTCTGTAAATTAGGGATCAAGGGGTCAACTAGGTTATTTTCCATTACCAAAAACAAGAATAATTCCAATCGTAAATGAATAAGAAAATTCGACATAACAATTCGCAAGTGTCGAAGTAGCCGCGTGAGGAAAGCGTCATAGTCAGTATCTGATCGTTTACGGGTTCGAATCCCAGAGCCGGCGCCGCCGACGGCCGGCCTCTTTTCAGATCTCCTCCGACACTTCGTTCGAATTTTTCCACAGAAATTTTGAGCATGGTCGTTGCTTCTAACAGCTGTGCTTAACATTCCGTCTGTGAGAGTAAAACCCAAGCTTATGGCCTTCTGTTCCAGTCTGTTGCGATTCTACCGCAACAGTACACGCAGTTGGTATAGTTACAGCAAGGACAAAAACATTTTTTACTTATCAAAAATATAAAAATAGGCCCGTTCCTGAATGTCGCTATTCTTTCGCGAATTTAGCGAGCTTGGAAATTTTGTTTCACGAGGTTACAATGATACTGAGGAATTCGTTGAAATGAATTTATACAATTTCAATTGTAAAATTGTTGAAATTATATAAAGACTATTTCATAGAAAATGATTGAATAAACTTCTTAATCCAAACATACATTGTATACCATGTCACAAAATCGTTGACCACAAATCCTCGAAGTGCTACTTGCTATGACACCGTAGCAACGACAGACCTTAGATTTCTGAAAGGAAAACTAGCATCTCCTGATATCTTTCGATTGTTATGATTAGGTTACATAGTCCATATCAAGCATCAATACATTCAATACATTTCCTATTTTTATTTTACAGGTGATTCTGAAAATGTGAATAGTCTTTGCTTTCACAATCAGTCGTAACGTATTTCATTTAAGATGTAGTCGGATTTTACTATTTGTTAACTTCCCATGGTCATTCAAGGTTATGTTCTCCCTTTGCTGAATGTATCTATGTATTTATTTAATTAATTGACGGGTCAGGACTCTTTGTTGAATATAGATATATAGAAACCAAAATTTTAATAAAATGAGGCCCTACTTCCAATAGTGACCTGCCGTTGATCAAGACGAAATTTGGAGGCTGACAGAGAATCCCTAATATAACATATTAGTTTTGGGAAATTACCAGGCCCAAGATATATAAAAAAAATTCTAGTGTTACATATTGAAACCAACATATACAGACGTCTCTAATATATGTATCTTCGCTGAGGTAATTTCGCTCATCCCGACGCGTCGCCTGTTATCTCCGGTCGAGCAGTCGATAACGTAGGAGCGGCACTGTCTTTAATATCTAGAAGGTACTATTTTTTAAATTTCTTAGTAAGTATCGCTTGTCTTGGTTAGGTTATTTTTCGAGCGATCGAAGCGATCGATCCACGCTAACAATTCTCACATGCAAAGAATGTTAACCCACCGCCGGCAAGGTACATTTTTACTAACGCGACTGACAACGTGGTTCTTTCAAGCCCGTGTTTAATTTTTGAATTCTGAGAATTCTTAGAATAAAAAAATTCTGGTATACTTCTTGAAGTTTTCACTTTAATGTGCAATTGATGATTGAGTTTTCTAGGTGGGGAATCCAGATAGCTCGACCCTCCCGCTTTGAAAATTTTCAAAGATGATCATTTCGCCTAGGTACTTAAAAATGCAGATTGCCGTCGGTGGGTTAGATAGCTCTGAATTCAAGTTCTGTATTACGGATCCTAAGTCTATGTCTGTATTTTATATAAAGAAGATACTTTTTCCAGAAGTTCATCCATTATAGTGGCAATTGTAAACAAATCAAAGGGCCGTTTTGGTTATTTTCCATTACTAGAAACAAGTAGAATTCTAATCGAAAATGTACTAGAAAATTTTACTTAACTTATAACCGTCGCAGTGGTTATGCGGCTTACAGACCGTTGTCAGTAAATCTTGACCGTCCAGGGTTCGAAACACGAATTCAGCTATTCGGGTTTTCCTTATTCAATTCGAAAACTGTATTAAAAGCACGGTGAATAGAGAATAATTTCACGTAGAGATTTTTGAACACGGTCGTTGCTTCAAACATCTGTTGCTCGTTTCCTTCTGTGGGAGTCTGTTACGATTCTACCGCAACAGAAAATAACGGCAGTTGGTATAGCTACAGCCGAAGGCAAAAGAACCATTTTTTTTTATCCGAAATATAAAAATAGTTCTGTTCTCAAATATCGCAATTCTTTCTCGAATTTAGGGAGCTTGTAAATTTTGTTTCACGAGTTTCCAACAATACTGGAGAATTCGTTGGAATGAATTTTTATACAATTTTTGTTATAAAATTGCTGAAATTATATAAAGACTATTTCATAGAAAATGAATTGAATAAAAAAATTGAAGAAATGATCGAATAAACTTTTTAATCTAAGCATACATTATAATAATAATGACATTCATAAACGTATTTTTTTAAAGTGGATTTATTACTGAATGTTAGGTCTCCAAGGTCATTCAAGATTCGTGATCGTTCAAATTCTTCCTTTGTAGATATTGGTAATTTATATGCATGCTGAAAATTTCATCGAAATCGGTTAATGCAAAATCAAATTACAAGCGTCAAAAGATTTCAAAAACTGCAGATTTCTCACACTTATTGGTTGAAAATGTCAAAATATATATGTATGTCCGTTACTGTATACAGTTGGTAACGAAAATATTGGGACACCTTTTAAAACGGTGGACACGTAGAAAGATACAAAATTATTCAACTGGTAAGTGAAAATTACAATTGATAATTTATGGCATTAGCAATAATTCTGTAACCGATGCTGAAAAGTAGTGGCTGCTGGATGTTGCCCATCGACCAATGCAGGACATAAACATAAGCTAACCATTGACCTTTATCGAATTCAGAATAATATCATATAGCACCTTTTTGAATTTCTCTCAGTGCCTGCTGTTGCTTTCTGAAGAAAAAAATATAGCCTTCCATTTACGGAAATTAGATTGACATTTAGATCTCCTGTACTACTACACAGAAACATTTTACTTTACTGTAATGTAGAAACATTTTTTTAATAACTATAATTCCTACGGAGATATCCTGCTGTATTCACTTAAACAAGACACCATGTAGAAATACAAGAGACTCGTTTCGATTCGAACTTTTCGACCGTTCATTTCTGTATCGTACGTTTAAATATTGACGAATACGTATCGACTTACGCTCTGTTCGTAATGGAAGGGTAACCGGTGTCACATCCTGTGAACGGAAGCGTTTCAGGGGTTATGTGCTGGTTTCAGTTAGGTTGATAGGTGACGGTAGGCGAGAGATTTCAGCGAACCGTTGCGTTGGAGATCGATTAGGCAGTGTCAGATAACAAAATATCGCCATGAGCTACAAGGACACATTATTTTAATTACTCATGCAGAAGATAAGCTCTTTGATGTAATCAACAAAGGCTGGTCTTCCCTGTCAGTAACAATGATTCTTTATTCTAAAAATTTGTAAATTTTTAAGTAAATAAAAAATGTGGATAGAGTGTGTTGCGTGAAAATAGTAAAATATTTCAGTCTACATTATGGTATTTCAAGCGAAAAAGATCTTTTTGCTGGTGAACTACAAATTGTATTTTCTTCATTATACTCTGCAATGTTAATATCTTTTTAGCGAATTGTTTTAAGCACAGTAAAATAATACAAGTTCCATTTTCCTTATGTCATGTATTTGCACATATAAAGTATTCATTTGAAAACCTTGAATCCAAAAATCTAAATAGAGATGTTACAAATTATTTATTTTATTAAAACCCTCGTAAGATAAAATCTGATTAGAAAATATTTCATACAAAAGTTTATTCTTCATTTGCGTAGAATAAAAATCCGTTAATAAGAATATAGGTTTCCAATTATGCATTACGCTTAACGAACGTGAAGATAAAATGTACCAGCTGCTTTGAATTTCATTCGAATATTTTACGCGATTTTCAAGAATGAATTGCGTAAAGATAGGAGGCAATTTAAAAAGTGCAACCTAAGGTTAAATAAAATATTCATCCTAAAATCCTTCCATTCTCAATTTCGAAAAATGTACGAAATAAAGTTTTTATACTGTATCAATTTTTCAGGAATAAATCTATAAAATTGGAGAATTTAAAGTAAGGTGGTAGAAGATATACAAGGAGGAGGATTTGAAACGAGACACACGAATAACTCGTTTGTTTTTGACAATAGAACGAAAAGTGTCAGACATAAATTGTTTGATTTCGAGGGGCACATAATATGATGTTTTGGCGGTGATGAAGTGACTGTGTTAAGGAGAAAAGGGTGAGCGGGAGACGTTTCGTCCAGGACCCGCTAGAGGACTCATCAGTAAGGCTATCCTAGCGGGCCCTTGCCTTAGACGTTGGGATATCGGTAGGAAGGACGAAGTCTGTATATACATATACAAATTGAGGCGGATCGGTCACTTGCGGGAAGAGGAGCCATCTGTTGGCGGGTCTGGAGGTAGCCGTCACAATGTCAATAATCTTTTTTACAGGTGAAGGCGTAGAGGACATAGAATTTGTTTTTCATTGTAGTTCTTATGTCGTGAACTTAAATGACCTTCATTTGTAGGTCATTGTACTTGCCTTAAAAGGCTTTATCAGAATGTAAATAAAAAATTAGGTCATCCCATTTAAAAAACAAGTTTGACCTTCGTATGTCCTCTATGCCTTCATCTATAAAAAAAATTGTTGACATCCTATAATGTGCCCCTCGAAATCAAACAACCATTTTTACACCTTTTTTCTATTGTCAAATACAAACGAGTTATTCAGGTATCTCGTTTCAAATGCTCCACTCTGTAGAATAGGAAAATAATGGAAATTGTCTGGAAACGAATGATACTGCAAAAAATCATTCTACACATTTTGGAAAAAAGCAGGATACAACGGGAACGCGTAATAAGAAGGAAGGTGTTTAAAAAATTCATTTCCGCCAAACAATTAAAATCTGAGTTGTGTTTCTATACAGGAGACACAAACACGCTTGGTGAAAACGGAATCAGAATTGCATGGTCGAACATTAAGAAGATTGGTTAAAATAAGGATGGATGAAATTTCAGTTGCATTTTGCTTGACATACAGTATTAAATTATAACAATTATGTTATACGAAGTAGAGTATAAAGATTGATATGAAGGTGTCTCAATTTATCTGACGAATTTCACATTTTCTGTGACAAGTGACAATCACTCAATTATACCAACTAAACGTTTCCACCTAAACGTCTCCGTTAAGAGTGATGTTAAAAAACTGGTCTTATTTATAAATTTTTCTTAAAATTCGCAAGGACATAGATGTTAATTTGGATATAATGCATATATATTTTCCATTGCATCGGGTAGCTCACGTTAAAATGTCTATTGTTTTGACCTTGAAATGACCTTTGACTTCAAACATTAAAATGAAACGTAAAAATATCGAATCTAATTCTAAAATCATTAATTCAATCGAGGTATCTATTAACAGTCTATTTACCCAATTAACTACCGTTATTTATTCTAATAATCCTTTTAAAATCGAAAAAAAATTATGTAAAAGCGACAATAATTTCGTCCATCGTCCAAGAATTGATTTGATTTAATATAACAATTTCCTTCGAGGTTATTATTTGTATTAAAAACTATCGAAATTCTTTTAGGTAGAACTCAGTTATTAAATAACCTTTATTAATTGCCAGCAATTGATAAATATTAACAGGGATCTGATAAATAAAGAACAACATACTAACTCATACTAACTCGATACCAAACGAGTTTTTAATGCATTTCTTCAGACCCTGTTTTAGGAGCCTTGCGTATACAGAGTGTCCTATTTAAATTGACACACAGTTTTCGTAGTGCAAATTATCTGCAGTAAGTAATTTTCTTTTGCCTAAGGGTCATATAAAAGTCAACTTCGTTTTTTCTTTAATTGTATATATTTTAGTAAACCTCATTATGTGTGTGTGTGTGTGTGTGTGTGTGTGTGTGTGTGTGTGTGTGTGTGTGTGTGAAGCTTGATTTTCTCCATACAAATATTAAATTATTACTTAATCCAAAGAATCATTAACTATTTGAGGATGAATATGAATACGACATCAGATAAAACATATTGTTTGATTATGTACGTGACAAAATGTCAGGTTGTATTGTTCATTTTTCTCATTATATTTCAATTTTTAATACATAACCAAATCCTTTGGAGACAATGTTCTTAGTATTTTAAGGAATCCTACTTCCTTAAGGGCGAATTTTCATCTAAGAAACCATTTGTTAAGAAACCATCAGTTTCTGAACAGCGATGGTTTCATGTATCAATGTTGATAATTTCCTATCAGTGATAGTTTCCTAGCAACATTCAAATTAAAATACAGTAGAGCCTCCCTCATCTGAAGGCTTACTTTTATAATATCTTGATACCAAAGCATTTTATTATTTAAAAATTTAATTCCAGTTATCTACTAGGTGATAATGTATCCAAATAATACAATGATTAGATTAGTAGATAATAGAACGTTTGGGTACCAGAATATTGTTAAAATAAATGTTCAGATAAGCAAGTCTTTATTGTAAATTCTTCCTAATTGACACTCAAAGTGTACACAAAAATGGACAATTTAGGAAGATGATATACGATGATTCTAGCCTTTTTATAGTTGTTAACAATCGTTGTTAAAAAAAGTTGTTAAAAAGTAGCCGCAAGGCTCGAGTAATCGTAATTTCTCTTCCTAAATTGTCTAGTTTTGGGTACAATTTGAATATCAATTAGGGAGAATTTACTGTTCTGATCTTCTGTCGTAAAAGATTCATAGTATCTCTTTTATTAATACCTAGCGCATCGTTCCATGAAGAAAAAAGATAAAGTTGATCTTCAGGCATCTAAGCCTAAGTCATAAAAAAAGAAAATTACTTACCAAATAATTTGTATACTTATAATATCGTATAACTTTTGTCAAAAGTCTAAATCATTTTCTTATATAACCAATATTTTCGAAAATAGTCGACTTGATCGATTATATTGGAATGTAATTATACTATTGACATTATCGACTGAGCTATTAAACGAATAGTATGAGCGACTGACGATAGAGTGACAAGAAAGGGTATTGGAGATTGAGATGGGAAGAGACGGAGAGAAGTTGGTTGGAGACAATTAGAGAAAAGAAAGAGCTATGCACGAGGTTATAGTAAAGGAAAAAATAAGATTAAATATTGCTAAAATTTTTTGTTCTTATTGTAAATAAGCCAAAGAGTTTATATTGTTAATAGCTTGTATATTGTATATATTGTTAAAGCTTTCTTTTCGTTCACTACGCTGTGCCAAATTTCTTAATAAATAACGGATTCAACAATAAACCTACCGTGCTAATCTAAATGTGACAGATTTGTGTTGCTTCATAAACGACAACGACGAATTCATTTAGCTCTTCCACCATTTCAATTATAACATATGCTTAAATTAAGAAACCTATTCAATAGTTTCCTACGAAAAGAGTTGTTACAAGAATTTCAAAATAACAACTGTAAAACTGGTGATACTGATTGACGCAGAGTAGGTTTAGTTTTAAGAAGACATCCGGTATAAACACGAGCACGGTCCAAACAGACGTGGACGATAGAACGTCTGATATTACACCCACATTGCATCCGAAAATAAAAATACAGTAAATTTTCCCTAATTGACGTTCAAATTGTGCAAAAAAATGGACAATTTGGAAAGAGAAGGTACGATCATTCGAGCCCTGCGACTCGTTTTTATAGTTGTTGACAATCGGTTTTACTATATAAGAGTATCTCCTCTTTCCAAATTGTCCATTCTTGTGCACAATCTCCGCGTCAATTAGAGAGAATTTGCTGTATATCGAATTTATGAATAATCGAACGTCGAATAAATAACTGTTACAGGAATATCGGATTCTATTCGCCGCGGAGCGGGTTCCGGCGAAACAAAAGAAATTGCTCGGAACTATCGGATGCATTCGTTGATTATTCGATAGGAGGAGGGCTCGAATCTCGGTAATCACGGACTTGCTTTTCGGATATCGGATTTGGCTGCGAGATGAGCCAGCTTTAATTCCGTCTGCAGATTATTTTCGCTGGCGGACATCCGTGCGCGGTCGGCATTTATTTATCGATAATTGGATTACTTAGAATCCGCGGACTGTGTTTGAGGTCAGTACGGCTTTCTCGCGGATAGGGCTGACAGTTTCGTATTGGAAAATGCGAACTGAAAACGCGCACGAATATCAGTCGGCGTCGCGTTCGTCCCTGCGAATTTTCATCCTCGATTTTTGTGCTAATCTGTTGGTTGTGCATGGTGGTCGCAGGAAATTTACAAATGTTCAACGAACTGTACATACTTTAACCATTATAATCTCGTGAAAATGAGTCGTGTAATCATAAGCCTGGACTCGTTTTAAAATTCGTTCATCTACTACTTTATTGTTTTGCTACTTTGTTACATCGGCATTGTCGTTACAGTATATTCTCGCTAATTGGCGCTCAACTAGTACAGTAATTTCTCCCTAATTCGCGCTCAGATTGCGCACAAAAATGGGCATTTTGGAAAGAGGAGATACGATTATTCGAGCCTTGCGGCTCGTTTTTATAGTTATCAATTGTCAACATTAAAAATTGTCACTATTAAACAAAGCCGCAAGGATTAAATAATCGTGTCTCTTCTTCCCAAATTGTCTATTTTTGTTTCCAAGTCGAGCGTCAATTAGGAAGAATTTACTGCACTTTGTTTCCGTGATATTTTATTCGCCACCCTGTTTGTGTTTCTCTGCTATTTTATTTCCTTTACGACTTCGGCTTCGCCACTTCGTTACTTGCTACTTTATATTCTCCACAACTTCATTCCTCCTACAGAATGCGACAAAAAGATAGCACACGTTGTAATTTAAAGGGGTATTCTACTGTGCTTTTAACATCGTTGGGGAATTTTTTGCAAAGAAGCTGTTATATACCTTTTGCAGTTCAACAAAATTAATAAGGTTCATTTGTACGTATTTCAACGAGATTTAACAATTTTTTGGAACAAAAACAGTTGAAATTAGTGGACTCCTTGACGAACGAATAAACAAGTTGGCAACAACAATTGTCGGCGAAAAGTTCATTTTGCAACAGGACAATGCGGCTGTTCATACGGCAAAATGTTTAAAGGATTATTTAGAAATTAATAATATACGATCTTTCGATTGGCCAGCCTGTGATTGGCCACTCTGACATTAATATAGGGTGTCCCAAAGTTATGTTACTTCCGGGAAATGAGGGGTTCCTCAGGTCATTTGGAGTAACTTTTTGCGTAGCGAAAATGCAATTCGTGGCTTCGTTTTCGAGTTATTAACGAAAAACACTCACCAATGAGGGGCGAGCTCGCTTGGCGCTAGGCGGCTGAGCCAACGAGCGGGAGAAGCCCAATTCCGCTCATTGGCTCAGTCGCCTCGCGTCGGCTAATCTTGCCTCTCATTGGTCGCTGTTTTTCGTTAATAACTCGTAAACGAAGCTGCAGATTGCATTTGCGCTAAGGAAAAAGTTACTTCAAATGACCTCAGGAATCTTTCGTTTATCCATTGCGAGTGACTTTCTACTGAACATCTACTCTATTCGAATAATTTCTATAATGAATCTTGTCTCTTCTGTTCCTTACATTATGAAATAGTGACTTTTATAGACATTTCTGCGGCAGTCGACGTGTTAATCGCATTTAAGGCTCGGTCGTTCTAGTTTAAAATATCGACAATTTATGGAAAGTCGAGTGAACACGGTCTGTTATTCTTTCGTGGATTTCCTTAATCGCAATTGCCTTCGAAAATTGTTCTTCTCCATTTTCAGACTAGACGCCATTTTTGTTAATTACGCTCGACATTGACCATAAATTGTCATACTGGCATTTGTCTCTGAAATATTTTCTTCCCTGTTTTCATATCGGATCATTTCTGCATTAATTACACAATTGTCATCAAAAATTGTTTTCCCCCATTTTCATAGTGGACTATGTTCGCGTGTCAGTGAATCTAAATTATTGTAACAGGGACTGGTCGTGCGTACTTTATGCGACAACTGTGAAAGGAGATAGTGAAATAATGAGTAGTGATAGTGTTAGACTGTCTGAAGATAACGGAAGCTGTTTTGTCTCTTTGTTAACAATTTATGAAAATGTTTTAAAATTCTGCAAAGATTAGATAGTTCCCACAGCTTTTCGAATACAGTGAATAGTATTAATTTCTTGTTGTAATTTTGCTTAATACTGCTACAGGTTTTAATTTGACGATATCTTTAAATTTCTTGGATCGAAAATGATCACAAAATGAAAAACATTGTGTTCTTCGTTTTATATTGTAACTAGAGAATTCAGAATATATGAAGATATGCTCTTAATATTAAAAAAAAATCTTTTGTTATAGAAAAAACAATATACTCGGTGTTCAAACGTGACGTTCATGACGGTGGCTACGATCTTTGAAACATTTTTAATACTCCGATAAAAGAAATGTATGAAAAAAAAGAAGTATAGCAATGCGTGAATATCATTGTGAAAATAAAAAGTTAGCTTATTGATTAATTAGATAATTAATTACGCAATTAATTTACCAATTAATTTAAGCAATTAATTTATCAATTCATTTGCCAATTGATTAGGCTATTAATTTATCAATTCATTTGCCAATTGATTAGGCTATTAATTTATCAATTAATTTGCCAATTAAAATGTCGATTAATTAGGCAATTAATTGAATAATTAATCAATGGATAATTAGGATATGTTTTTCAATTTGCCGACGGACACTAATGCATAACAATAATAAATTTTCACTCAATAACATCTTTTTGTCAAGCTGTTATATTGAACGCTCTGTAAAATAAACAGTTATAAATAATGAACTGTATTCGAATCAGTATTTATTAGCATGATATGATGCTCATACTTATAAAATAAGTAACTGTAGAGCCAATCGGTTTAATTAGCCGGGTACGTCTAGTATTGAGCATTTTTTGCAAGATTGACAATTTTCATAATGCAAAGTGATGTTGCTTGTAAATATTGAATATTAAACATAGTCGTTTCTATGCAATTAGAAAATTACTGCTGTAAAAATTCGTCATTTGTTTAATGATACATTTTTGCGCAAAGATAGAACTCAAGGAAACAGATAGTGCGTGATTGTGAACTTTTAGCATTTCAAATCTGACAGTGATTATGCAGTACGGACAGGCAGAGAGGGGAATTTTCATGATAGATTGTAGGAATGATGGAAACAATAACACTGCCAAGGAGAGACGATACTGTAGAAACTCGAGTCTTCGAAACAAAAATTTGAGGAAGATAAGTATCTAATCCTATCACAGAATAATTTTAAATACTCTATATCTTGAACGACAGTATCGCTTTATTATTTGTTAACAATTTGAATAATTTAATTTTAATTTTACCTCATCCTTGTATCCTACCTTCATTTTCAACGAAGCATTTCAGATAATTATTAATTTATGTTTTCGTTATATTGATTTTTTATCATGATACTTATTTTACGAAAAATTTTCAATTAGATTCAGAAGCTAGGGTTCATATAAATAATAAAAATATTCGCGATTATGTCTACAAACGCTTACACTGTTGTAATTTTAATTACACTTAAACAATTATACTGCTAATCTTTACGCATTTTTGATAAAAATGTCTAGGTCAAACATATATAAAACTGTAAAGACATTAAATGAATTTGAAAATTTTTTCTATTGAAATTTATAGATTTATATTTTTATTTTTATTATATTATTTTTTTATATTCATATTTATATTTTTATTATATTATTTTTTATATTTATATTTATAATTTTATTATATTATTTTTTTTATATTTATACTTATATTTTTATTATATTATTTTTTATATTTATATTTTTATATTATTATATATTATATATTATTATATTTTATATTATTGTATTTATTAATATTATAGATTTATATTTTTTATTCAAATGATTAAAAAGAAAAGATATTTTCATCAAACTTAAGGTTTTTACTATTACTTAGACAATTTTTAATTAACATAAAAATTCGATGTCTACTTATAATTATACTACGGATCTTTATGCATTTATAGTAAAATTTAAACAGAATTTGTGTTTCAACAAAAATGATAAAATCAATGGTATCTTCATTTTATATTTAGTACAAGAAACCTTGTCAATGTTCATTTACTCTCATGTTTATTATGTAATCTTCGATGTTTTCATAAAAATTCGCTGTTTATTCATAATTTTTAAATAACTGGTTGCATTATTTCCTTTGAATATACTTTCGTTTATTTACGTGATGTTCGTCTACATGTGAAAATAGATGTTCATACATATAAACATAATAAAGTATACTAATTATATTCAAATGTTTTTAGCAATGAGTTGCAGACAACGCTATCTGAATGCAATAAGTACATTGCGAAATGATAAAATTCATGATAAAACAGTTTTTGGTGCAATTTAAAACAGTAGAGTTATTAAAATAGTTTCAGAATATTAATATATAATTTGCAACTTATTAAGATCATTAAACAAAGAATGAAACTCTTTATTTTTTATTTAACTTTATTTTTTTGCAAAAAGATTCGTGATCTAGTAATAAGCATCATCGAAAATTATAAAAAAATTTTAGAAATGTAAAATTTAAAATATTTTGTAAATTAGAAAATTAAAAAATATAAAATTTTTAATTTTTAAAAATGAAAAATTATTTAAATTTAGTTTGTTTTTGCTGAATTTAACAAAATATTTACAACGCGATTTCCACGTAGTCCACGCTTGGAGGGTTAATTTCGCAACAGTTAAAAATGACACTATACGACAAGTAAACGTTTCTATTTGCTAACGCAAACGTAGAGGCACATGATTCAGAAATACAGTCAGCAGTGCTCGTAAAGTACGAAGTATGTGAGTTTGTAAAAGAAAGACCTATACAAGTCCATAAAATAAAAGTGGCAGCAATTGCAAAGTACAGAAATATGTGTTCGACTCGGTCAGTATGAAAAATCCCGGTTGATCCGGAGAGGTCCAGCACACGATCCCCATCTCAAAGGACCAAAGACTGTGATTTATATATATATATATAGTTACATTTTTATTACATTCAGGACTTATTTTGCGAATTCAAGGCCACATTAAGGCCACCATTTTGTATGCCATTGGCGTCGCACAGTGACCGGTTTCTATACAAAAAGCGAAAACAAGTCGGTTTTAAAAAATATCTCCATAATGTATAATTTATTCATTAGTAGTCAATTATACATGTGGCTTATTATTTACTGCAATCTTTTTAACCATTTGTTTATTTTGGACACGGCTACATGGCTTTAAAGTAGCCCATCTCCAAATCATCGTCAATTTATATCACCGTTTATAATTATTTTGTGTTTTGAAAATAAATAATTTTTTCAGGATTTTATGTACTTAGTATGTACATAAATTATGTCATAGGACACTTTTTTATCGTTCATATTTTCTGAGTCACGTTCAATTGAATTTGTTAAATTTTTATTTCATTTTTTAATTATGAGTTCGGTGGAGTTCAGTGTTCGCTTCGATCGTATTTTGATGAGTGATGCCTTACGTTAGTAACAAAATAAAAATGACAAGTATACATAAGTGATATCTATGGGCTACCGAGTTACGCGAGATGTTTTGAATAAGTCGAGTAAAATATCAATGTTTCAACTGTTCGCACTCTATCGAAACTAATGAGAATAATTATAAATTTTTTTTTTTATTATATGCAGACTTTGCTCACATCCGATCTGTTCATGTCGAGTATGAGGAAAAGAACGATCAAGAAATCGAAACTATTTCTCAAAGAAACAATCGAACTACTAGTTTCGGAACAATGTTCGCAACATGAAAATGGAGAGGATGTTCAATTGAATTGAATTGAAAACGAAAATTTGTATTTTTAAAAAACTTTTTTGCAAACAATTAAAACACTCCATTTTGTTTTCATTATTCGATCCCAACAAAGACCCGAATATATGTATTAATAATATAAAATGAGAAAATAAGGCTTAAATATATCAATTTAGTTGTATGTTTTTCTCCGCTTTTTGTATGGAAACTGACCACTGTGCGTCGTATTTATCGATTATAAACGCGACACTAAACCAGAGTTTGGCAAAATTGTTGTATTCGGATGACGAATAAGGGTTAAGGATTAACGAATAAAATTTTATTCGACATTATCGAGTAAATAATCCAGATAACAATTTATTCGAAGAAGAATTCGAACATGGCTAGCTATATGTATATATAGCTTGCAATATTGTATACATATTGAAATTTTAAGGAACAAAGACTGCATCATCAAAATAACAGTCTTGTACACCATTAGTAATTTTTAAAGAAACATAAATCTTTATTCCATTGTATATTTATTCGATAGTATCGGTAACGGTACTATAAAAAAGAAATTTGTTTATTATAAAAAAAAGCTAGTTGGTAAAATAGTTTGCACATAATTCGAATCATCGTATGAAATGCTATCAAAGTGCATGTTTTCAAAATTTCATTTGGAAAATTACTGGCGGTTCATTTTTTGAATGACTTCCCTTAATCTGAATATTTACCATAAAAATAATCATGTTTCAAATTGGATGGCTATAATATTGAGCAGAGCTTCACGTACCTTCAGGTGTCGATCCAAGATTGCTGTTGGGTACCGGCGGCGATCGTAACACGTGGGAGGGCCGTTATCACGTTAAGGAGCATCGGCGTGCTGGAAAAGCGACCTTCCAGGGTCAAGTTTACAACTTCCTGGAGCGACCCACCGGCTGGAAGTGCTTCCTCTATCACTTCTCTGTGTGAGTACCTTGAAAGTTGTATTTTTCTCCGCGCACCGAGACGTGTTCCTCATGCGTTTGATGTGCTGTACCTGTACTCTTACCCGTTTCAGAGATGTTTCATACTCGGATTGAGTATGAACAAGAGATGATTAACGCTCCCAGGGGTCACACAGACCCAAGTCTGGATTTCATTACTTAGTATTTAAATATACAGGATGAGTTACATATTAGTCCTCACGATTTTTCAGCCCCTTTCGATGGTCTGACGAAAAAATGTTTCCTGTCAAAGTTAATTAGTATTTAACCGATAAGAAAGTTTAATTGTTTAAATTTAAAAATAAATTGATTTTCGATAAAGAAGCAAGATCACCGTTATTGTTTTAAATGTATAATTTTAAAGTAAAAAGTAACTTCATAGTATAATTATAATTATACTATTCATTATAATATAATTTTAACTTCAACGACTATATGATGACCTTCGGATGACATTGAAGGAAAAATTGGCATGAATTGATTGTTATAATATTTGAAATAATTCGGCGATACGTAACATCAAAGGCTTGTATGTAAATATAAACAAATGAACATAAATAACACATTAAACAAAAGAAGAAATTTATATAAAACCAAATATTGTGGCAATTGATTCATGGCAATTTTTCTTTCAATATCATTTGAAGGTTATGTAGCAAGTCGTTGAATTCGTCTCGACGGCGCCTACAATACTATGATGTTAAAATTAGCTAGTTTGCTTTAAAAAATATAACTATGAACTTTTTTTATTGAGAAATAAATTTGTTTTTTAATTTAAACAATTGCAATTTCTTGTTGGTTAAATACTAATTAACTTTGATAGGAAACATTTTTTTACGGCATACGTAAACATAAACATTGTATGGGTCAGCATGGACCCTGAGTCCGCCAGGCGAGGGTTAATAATTGAGGTGTAAATCTAGGCTTTAGACAATTGAAATGATATTTTCGCTAAAATGATATACATATTTCTAGTTTCTAAGCCAGACATATAGGTGTACATTTTTTAGGTTAGGTTATATTATATAGGTTATATTATATGTTCTAAAACCCCATTAGATAAATGGTGCATAATTCAATTTCAGAAAACTAAAACATCTATGTACATGATTAATATTTAACGTTTTATGTATTTAATAATAACCTAACTTATAGTGGCGATTGCATAATTACATACGAAGGAAATATGTCTTTTGAAATGGTTCATCGATTTCTACGAAACCATTTAAAAATATTTGATAGACGTTTTCGGAGTCAGTAAAGTATTTTTCTCTTTTCCAATTGTTGTATTTAAATATCTAATCTATGAAAAAATTTCTATTGCATTGAATTCTTAACCTATTCAAACCTCCACGTCTGTATAAATTATATAATATTTCTTGTTTAAGATTATCTCATAAACCAAAAGAAATCGCCTATTATATCCGTAAGAAAAAGTTGTTCCAAACAAATGATCTTGCAAACATATTTCAAGGTCTTCTTAACAGCATATTCATCAAAAAAGTAATTTGTCAACATTTACAAACTTTGAACAACTTCGACCATTCAGTTAATTCTGTCTCGCCCCGCACAACAACGGAATAGTGTTCGCAGTGAACCTTCGCGAAACAACTCGGCCGGTTTTCTATTTGTAGGCTGTACTTCCGTAGTTTGTCGCGCAATTGTGCGCTCGCTTTAAAAGTGTATTACTGTCGGATCGATGGAGTCTACAATAAAAGTTACTTTACACGTTCCGTTCGTTTCTGAATGAGAAATCATTTCTTTGTCTGTCTGCGTCGCTCGAGTCGAGAAGTTTCCAGCTGGCAATCTTCTCTGATAAAACGAAGCGATCGAGCGTTCCGCCTCGAATCCGGTCCGATAAAACGTTAATCACTGGCGGGACGACGATTCGAGCCCGCCATTCAACGCAGAGATTCCTTTTATCGATTAGCATTCGAGTATTTATAACGCGGAACGTCGATTTGCACCGAAGTGGTCCTTAGACGTAGGGGTTGAAATTTTTTTTTGAGAATTTCTCTTGGAACTTCCACAACGAAATTGTGGAATTTGGTGAGAAAATGATGAGGAAGTTGTGCCGCATTTCCATTAAAGTTTAAACATTTTAATCCTCGGTGGACGGGCTTCGCAGAAGTCGAAGCTGGGCCATTTGTGACCCATGGCAAAATTACGCATAAATAAATCCCAAAGTGTAATTTGTTTCCTCGAGTGACCCACGTTCGTCTTGCGAGGGGGTTGATGATTTCATTTCGAAATTTCTGTTAGAAATATTGTTGAACGTTTTCGACTAAAAGACAATGTCTTGTATGAATAATGATTATTTGTTATTCTGAAAAATATACATAAAATCTTGAACCTTGATTTACCATTAAAATAATGTGTGATGCAGAATGTGTAGATGGACACTTGGAGGCCATACAAAGGTCATTAACGTGTTTTTCAATTAGAAACGTATATTTTTTCATTGCAGTGCATAACGTATCTTGATATTTTTTGCAAAAAAGTGTAAATCGAAGTGGTAGTATGTTGTGGTTAGCAACAATTTCTTAACAATTTTTGTATCTCCTCTTCCTATTAAAATCGTAATTCACCATTACATTGTCACATACGAAGATATTTAATTCATTTATATCGGATTACAGTAAATTATCTCCAATTGTCCCACAGCTAGTAATTTGGAAAGAGAAAGTATGATTATTCGACCCTCGCGGCTCGTTTTTACAGTCACCGATTGTCAACAATTGTAAAAACGAGCCACGAGGCGCGAATAATCGTATCTCCACTTCCCAAATTGTCGATTTTTGTTTGCAAGCATTGGGACAATTGGGGAGAATTTACTGTACATACGGTCTGTTATAAATGTTTTTACATAAATTGATAGATCATAATTTTTGCTGATTCACGTTCAGTAGACACTGCAGATGATACCAATCATGATACCAAGCCTAGATTTAGCTGCAGCAGTTTACAGTTACTTCTGTGGAACAATGTTTTGTTACAAATATTTTTCATCCCACTTCTGTTAAAATTGCCTTCGAAATAAACACATCAAGATACATACAGTTAAACAGTTAATCAATAACTATTAAATAACACAAATAAATATTTACACGAACAAATATTTATCAAAATAAATTATGCGATTTGAAATTATGAATTATCTGCATTGTAAAAATGACAATACCGAATTTATTTTAATTATGCGCGATATTTGTAGAAATAGATGTCTGAAGAAAGAAATTCGTTAAATCAATTACAATGAGTTCATTTCTGTGTGATTTTAGTAACATAAAAAAATCTAAAACCGGTCGATTAATTATAAATATACTTGCTGATCTTTGTAGAAAATAAAAATTATCTAAGTTGCTTGCAAGATACATAAGATAAATTCTTTTAATGTTTTCAGAGGTTTAGATTCGATTTATTAATTTTTGTCATAAATCAATGGAATCCGGAATCTAGTACAAAGTATATTTACTTTATTATATATTTTTATATATAATACTATGCAGGGTGGTCCGCCTAAATATCTTCTCTAATATTAATGTTACAAAGAATGTTTTGTATTGAATTTTGCCGTTATTAAGAAATAAATATGATGCAGAAAGATTTCATTTTTTCAAGGTCATTTCCTCGGAATTTTTGAGGTCATCAATATTAATTCGCATACAAGTGCGTATTTCTTTATTGCATCGTGTAGTTGACATCAAAATACATTCAGACATGTATAATGTCTTGACCTTGAAATGATCTTTGACTACGAACATGAAAATGAAACGTTAAATTATTGTCTCTCTGTATCCCAAGATTTACACGAACAATCCCAATGCAATAGCATTTAATACCACGTGATGCAATAAAGGATATGCACTTGTATGCAAATCAACATCGACGATCTTGAAAATTCCGACACAAATGTTCTTGGAAAGAAACTACTCTTTATACTAGTCAAATTGTATACAAAACATTTTTTGTGACATTTTTGGGGGAGATATTTAGGTGAACCATCCTGTATAATAAGTTACAAAGTATATATTTTGATAAATTCTGGACCAAAAGGTAGAACAATTGATATGGTTTTATATTATTGGTTTATATTGTGGTTTTATATTATTTATATGGTTTTTATTTTATTATAGCACTGAGATATCCGAAATATTGAAAGTATTTCGAGTATGAATATCCAAAATCGATGGAATTCAGAGGAAACGAACGATTCGAGTGAATAGAAATAATTTTCTCACGAATTTTGACATTATTAACCGTGAATTCTTATCCATTAATATCTACAGAGATACTATAATTGCAATGGCCAAAACAATAAAAAATGGAAAAGTATAATTGTTAAACTTTTGCTTGATACGATTTCGGTTACTAATTAATGATTACAAATTACTAGGATTTGTTCGGTTACTAATTAACCATTATAAACGACGAAAACGGTTTTTTATTGATTACGAACAACCATTATCGACGATCAGAATTTTACTTCATCGTTTTCGTCAATTACAATTGTTATTTGTTGTATCTCGTCATCGATATTTGTTGTTTATAACAAGAAAAAATTTTCGTCATTTATAATGTGGTAATTGGTAACCAAACAAATTAGAGTCATTTATAATCACTAATTAATAACCTCAACACGTAAAAGTTCATGTTTTCAAATTGTTGCATTCTTTTATATTTTTCCATAAAATTTAACGACGGGTACTCTTCATGCGAATAAAAATCAACTTCCTATCTATGTTTACATTTTCTCCATAAAATTTCTAGCAATAGAATGAATCTTAATGTGGTTGAATTAATGTTAAAAATCTCCAAGTGGTTTAAAGATGTCAGATGGTGTATTATCCACTATCATAAGCAGCTTCGTTTGCATGCTGTCTTGCAAGCGATATATTAAACGCGGGTTAACGAGGTGTTAGCTCTGTTGCGTCTAGCCTCTGCTGTCTTTGGAGACCAGCGTATCAATCTTTATTGTCAGATAATAAATATCGCGGAGACGGTGTTTCGGAAAGATTGATCACAGGAATGAATTGGCCGGAATGCGACCACCATATTCCGTTCAGATTATTCGCGTGAACGAGCATCTAATAATCCTTTCAGCATTTGAAGTTGCTTAACTAACACCCCTCTCTCATTTCCACAGCTCAGTCTGTCCTTTGATATCAAGAGGACACAATAGGAAAAAATTGACAAGGTCGGACGATAAATAATTAACACTGTAAATTCTTTTCTTGAAGCCTAAGCTGAGATGAGACAAGTTTTAATGGCGATTCTCAGACTGGGTTTGCATATGTATTTGTGGCATGTGCAAAATTTTCAGTTGGAAGAAACTACAGGGTGTTTCAAAAGTTATTCAAAATCGGGAAATAAGGGGTTCTTTGTATTTTGGAAAATTATATATTTGATCATATTATACGAATATATTGATGCATATGATGTACATCATTATTTAGGATAGTGCTGCGTAGAAATGCTGAATCGATTTCTGGACTGCTGTTTACCAAAGTTCATTGTTGTTGCGACAGAGTTTCAGCCGCCACGTATAGATGGCGCTTAGTATACCGAAATGCTCCACTTTGGCTGATCCATATTCGGGCTATATCACTTACCATGTGTGCATACAGAAATCTGTAATTCAATTCTCCGATGACTGTCGCTTTATTGGAGCGACATTTATGAGGCGTATTCAAATTTATCTCGAGACAAATATCTTTTTTTACTCTGGAAAACTTTTCGGACGTTCCACAAGATTTCTACAACAATGTTTCCAGAAATCTTTCTCACAAAAGACATTCGAAGAATTTGAGAATATTTTTATATTCTATGCAATTTATTAAAATGATTCGAAAACTAATAATACGTTTAATCGAATCTGATAATTTTTGCAAAAATAAAAATGTCATAGTCTCTGGTCTATTAAAAATATGAACAAATTCTATGAATGTCTATATTTAGTTCTAAAAGCGATTTTGAAAACTTGATAAACATTTTATTGCAATTTCATACAGTTATTGGAAACAAAAAGTTCCTGGTACAATTACTTTTATATGATAAGTACGACAAATATCGTTTACCGGTATGTTTAAATTATACGCATAATTATTTTTGATTTGGGAATTTATAAATTATATCTATGTGTTTGTAGATTAAAAATGTGTATGCAAGCTATTCTTAATAATTATTCTTTTTATGTTGATAATAAAACCAAGTGTTAATGTTGATCAATAATATACAGGGTGTTACCGCAACAAGACATTCAAATGTCTTCGTTAATTTTGTTTATACGAAAGAATGTGTCATAACAAATTTGTTTGGTTCAAAGACAGGATTATTATGATTGAATGGTTTTTATTTCAAGATGATTTTTCAGAATTTTGAAGGTCATCGTCATTTCTTGCGTATTAACACCTATTGTATATAATACAGAATTATAGTGAATATCAAGATGAGTTTAATGACATACGACATTATGACCTTTAAATGATCTTGAGTGAAATAATCACGCTAGTTTAAAGGCGATCAAACAAATTGGAAAATGTTTGTTTTCTATAAGTAATAAATTTATTTATTCTACCGTTCAAAATGTTCAAAATGTCCACTAAAGTGGGTCGGAAAGATTTCTTCCAATCCAATTTCTTCTTCAATTATGTGGTGTGAACACGATGGATGTGCAGTCCATTGTAAAAGAAATCAAAATTATTGCATTTTTTTAGGGTCATTTTAGGTAAATATGATCGCATAAGGGTCATTAAATTCGTCTTGATATGCAGTGAAATGCTGTGTCATAAAAAATAGGCGTTAATGCGCATGAAAAAAATGAAAAAGAACTCGAAAAAAATGATTGAAAGAGATAACCCATCGATCATAATATTCCTACCTTCGAACCAAACATATTTGTTACGACTCATTTTTTCGTATAAACAAAATTGACGAAGATATTTGAATATACAGGATAAAAGAAACACCCTATATAAAACAAGTATCAATTAAATATTACGATTATTTGATCGCCGATCGTAATTGACTCTATATGTATTTTATAGTTTTTTTGGCAAAACTCGCAAAGAAGCACGAAAACAACGCGTTTCACGAACGAATACCCTCTTAAATAACAAAAGAATAATACCGAATACGATGACGAGTTATTTCAATTAACAGTTTTAATCGACTCCACTCTCTATATTGAATTATACGCCATTATTACGAATATAACAATAAAAACCGCAAGCCCGGGTTTCGATTACGACGATCGTTTTCCGGAACGTGCGTTAAATGTTGCGGTGACTTGCTGCTCTTCCCAAAAAGGAACTACCATTGCCCTCTTTTTTATGAACGTTATTACGTCTGTGGAGAGATTAATGGCCGTCAAAATCCTGAGGAAGTAAAAGTGATCGTATTTGTACACTCCGCCCCAAAGCCATTGACAAACGTAGCATATCGACAACATCGATATCGCGAAAAATTATTTGGCTACACCTAATATCAAAAATATAAAATAATGTAATAATTCTGCAAAATCTAAATATTTATATCGTTATTTGTATGATCGCAGTTACGATTTTTCACTTTTCAAACGCGTTGATCTTGCGCAATTTTTATTTACGTACATATTTTTATATTACGTACAATTTTTATTACAGTGTGTGCTTGACCGAAGAAAATTTAATTATCAACATTGAAAGCTGCTTAATCCATTGAAAATGTAAAGAGTTGCCGATAACGTTGTGAAATTAATAGTATCGATATTTATAATTAAAGAATTCAAAATCTGAAACATTTTTCAGTACCATCAGCTGTTTACAAGATATACGACTAGATCGATTTAAATGGTTCATCCTGTATAGGAATCGGAGACGGATCAAGTAATAGCGAGAAAGTTATCCATCTGCTTGCGAGCGTCTGAGGTAGCCGCCACATCGCTGCGTTGCAAGCGTCATCTATCGGAAGTTAATAGCAATTCCTAGTCAACTTTTGGCAGCGTCGATTATTGTTGAACGCTTGTACGAATTTTGTATTTCACGTCAAAAGAATATTGTAGATCTAATGGCAAAGCACCATCAATGAAAGAGTCATTTGTATGAAACACAAATGGAATAAAAATGTATTTTCCCTTTTAATAATTTTAATAAGCCGGAATTTGCGATTCAAAAAGATTTGGGTCCCTTAGCTACAACTCAAATTGCAAAAAATTTCTTGTTTTTTATTTAAACATATGAAATTTAATATCAGTAAAACTAATTCAATCTTAAAAACAATATTACCCGAACACTTTTGATTCTCTGTTAGTTCGAATATATTAATCCTATTAGAACCCAGGACTAATAAATAGGTACTAATAGGACCTGGTAGGACCCAATAGATTTTAGTAGGTTCTAGCAAGTCCTAATAGGTGCCAGTGGCATAGTGGCGTAGTGGCCAGTGCCAGTGATCCAGGGAGGCCCAGTGTATTCTAGTAGGTCCTAGTGGACCCCAACAGGTTATAGTTGGTCCTAGTAGGTCTGAACTTATCTGGAGTTTTCAGTACGTCCTGGTAGGTCCAAGTAAATCTCAGTGTATTCCAAGTATACCCTAGCAGTTTCTCGCAGGTCCTGGTAAATCTTAGTAGGTCTTAGTAGATCTTAATGGATCCCAGAAGGTCCTAGCGGGGGTACAGATTGATCCCGGTAGGTCCTCAATAGGTCTCAATAGGTTTCAATAGGTCTCAGCACGTTCCAGTAGGTCCCAATGGGTCCCAATAGGTCCCGGTAGTAAGGTAAGTAAGGTCCCAGTAAAAAAGGTAGATATTTTCTTAAACAAATCATATCAGAAATAATAACTATATTTATCTCGATCCCTGGTTTTGGAAGCAGAATGAATCGTACCCGTGTCTCATCGTTTTGATAGAGAGTGTATCCTTATGCACGCTCCTGGAATCTGTTCGTCACGCTCAGAAAATATGGATACCCTTTCATTTTGGTAAACTACAGTCATAAATTAAGAAACATTTGTACATTAGCTCCTCAGGGGGACGGATTATGCTTGGAGGGAAATATATGAGGGCCAGTGTCCCACAGGTGATCTTCAGTTTCCGAATGATGCCACTAAACAACATCTGTGGGGTGCGCCGAACGGAAGTAAATCTGATATTACGAGGCTGAACCGGCATAACGCGATACCCGATACTGATAACGTTCACATATTTTTCACCTGACAGACCGCTTCTCTCTTTCTCCGCGAACTGACTTCTCATGCTGGCTACCCAACCAGCAACTTTAATGCTCCGTTGAAAAGAAATAAGTTCAGTATACTCGATCAATTTGTTCGGGATCAGTTTTACGGTGCGGCGTACAGTCAGCCACGAAACTCTCATCATTAGTACAGTTTTCGAAATTTGTGAAAATTGTAAAATTGTAAAAATGCAACTGTAAAAATTTCGAAAGCGAATATCATAGAATTTCGGGGCCAAATTTTTAATTAACAATCGATAAATTCTGAAAAAAGTTATGTTTTGCAGGGAAACAATCCTTGGAATTTTGTAACGTTTTCTCAATATATATTTATGATCCTCCCGTTTAAAATTCGAATATCGTGCACATGACTTCTGCGATCGTTTTTCAATAAAAAAAAGAATACGGATGTCCTCTTGAAAATATGCATCGCTGGTGCGTATGTAATATTTGTCCCATATAAGGGCGGAATGGTATACGGAATTTTGGTCTGTTAGGTAGCATGTTCGAAAAGTATTTCCTTTGAAATAGTTTCCTTCCACGGGAATCCTGTGTAGTACACGCAGTGGGTCCTTGTAGTACATAATAGATCGCCTCTCAGCTCAGCTCTAATCAAATTTTAGGAACAAATTGCTTATTGTATTGCATACAATAATTTAATAACGAGCAAAAATTGTTTTGAAATAGAGAGTTTGTTTCCTTTGCAGAAATATATATCAATTTTTGATATTATTTTTAATAAAGATAAATTTTAATATTTGCATTCTTTTAGATTTCAATATATATATATATATATATATATATAAATTGTCTGTATATAATTTATATTGAAATCTTTATATAACACTGCTGCAAATGTTTACAAAATAATCTCTGAAAATAGAGATTAATAATGAATCTCATTAGATATATAACAAGTATATAATAATAATATTATAACAGTATTCATTATAGTAATAATGATAATACAATAATATATATTATTGTAATAATCATATTATAATAATACTATTATTATAATGTAATTATTATGATATAATTAGTGCTCCATAAGATAAATTCAATTATATTAAACCTAACCAATAATTATTTTATAAAAACAAATGAGTTTTCTTCTAAAAATTGCTAGAATTTTATTGCTACACTAAATACAAAACTAGGGTACACACACTTACACGCATGTCCGCATTTTCAACAACAAAAAAATAGACCATTCTGATTTATGCAACAATTCTTATTCCGATCGAATTATTGTCGACAATTCAACATTAAACAGAATTTATTTCATATACGAAAATTAACGAAAATATATTTAATATCGATCAAATAAAACATAAATAAAATTTGTTAAAATGCGAAATTGTTAAATAAATATTTTTAACATCGACCTGATAAAGCGTAACAACAAAATGCAAAATTTGTTAAAGTTTCATGTTGCTAAATAAGTCTTAATTAAGGTTTTCAGAGCTTAGTAGAAAACAAAAGAAAAAGGTATAATAAGAACAATGAATTGTTAAGGGATGAGTGAACACGGAAGACATTGGAAGCCAGTATCCCGTAAATTCATTGGCGATTGATATAACAGAGAGACAATGTAAAGTTAAACAGTTTAGCGACAAAAGTTTAAGTTCGTACTTTCCGGTGAATTGAGTTTTCTGCCTTTTAAGAAGTGCTCGTGGTCGTAATTAAAAATACTGCTGTGACGCGACGTCCTCCGCCTATAACGCTAAACACTGGCTGTCACTTATAGCAATTTGTAATTCGATTTAAAGTTACCGCGCTGGCCATCGTGACAAGTTCAGTAACATCAGACATTTTATTGTAAGCTGAGCGTTCTGTAAGTTATGAATTTATCTTTACTTTTGCAACAAACGTTTATTAAATAATATAAAATTCTAAAAAAATTTTATATGCATATTACAGACTTGAGAAAAATTCATTTTTAGTGAAAAAAAAATTTTATAGACATAGTTTATAACGTTATTTTTACTAGCAACAAACGTTTATTAAATAATATAAGATTTTGAAAATTTATGTAAATTATTATTAGGGATGATCATTTATTAAATAAAAAAATCTAGATATTAATGAGACTCTAATTTCGATACACTCAATCATTTTGATTATTGAACAATTTTGAGAAATATTATAGTCTAATATACAGGGTGGCCTACACGAAGCTAGCTACTTAAATATCTTCTTCAGTTATGACGATTTACGAATGAACGAATAATAGATGTCGTAAACTATGTTGTAAAACGAATATACTCGTTTTCGAATAAAATTTTTGAATTCATACCACTTTTTCTACGTGTACGCTTACTGAATTCATTTTGTTAAGGCTGTTTTATTATTATGTTATTTTATTGTTTTATATTTTATTATATTATACATACATTTTGTATATTTGATTCCTTCTCATCGCCAGAATTTACTATAAGATCTTTTTACTATGTCGCTTCTTCCCTCGACGTAACTAAAAAATTTGTTTACTCCGATTTTGAAGTTGCAATTATTATTCAAATTGTGTACATTTGTCGTTGAAACTTGAAAAATTAGAGATGGTAAAAGTTCTATCTTCGCGAAAAGATTTTTTTGAAATTTGAATAAATGTCAGTTGTCAAGTAATTAAAGGGTAATGATGTACTGTTAAGGAACTGTAAGAACATTTCTAAATTGTATAACCGTAAATTCCATGTATTTTTCTAGTTGCGATTCAATGGAAAATTTAACGTGCAATTCCATATTGATCACAATGAATAATCTGCCTATGATTTCATTATATACATATAGATTAGGTATACATATTTCATACTTCACGTACCAAGATTTGTAGATATGGTTGCTGATAATCGACAAGTGCTAGTGAGTTCCATAAATAAATAATTGAACAAGGAAATGTGAATATTTATCAGTCCACATCTAACAATGGAAAATGTTGCTTCGCAGTTATGAATGTCGAGATTTTACGGCAAACATGCACCCGCAATTAATATACAATTGCAACGATCGGTTAACGTGATACAAAATTTATAATTTCATTTTATAAAACGAACTTGGTCTTCAAATGACCTTGTAAGTTTTACTGAAAATATTGTTTGATATAATTAGCAGTTTGAAAGCAATTTCAACTTTCAATTTTAGATGGTAAACTGCATACAAGATATCTCAGTTAAAAGAAAGTCCGTTTTGAAAGAGGTGCGAAGAAGTATTTTTGAATATCACGCAATTTTGTCTGAAAATGTTTTTCATATACAATCACGTAACTATTAACTTACTAATATGTCAACTGTATTAAATTTGATTATGGCGTTCAAGGTTCATGGAGATGGGAATAATAATGACTGCGGTAAATTTTGAATTTTGCATGTTGATTACGTTAAATTTAATGGATCACTTCGTTCTTTCAATAGTGGTCAATTATTTAAAAAACCTTGACAAGAATATAATTTTTTAATCATTTTCTAATAACATGCAAATATTTGCCATATACATATAAGTTTTGTATAGAAATTTTCTACAGAAAAGTACAGAAGTATGAAGAACAATATAAATGAGGATCTTATTGTAATTCGAAAGTGAGCAACCGGTAAACGACTAGTGAATAAAATAATAAATAGTGTAATAATGACAAACCTAAAAAGATGAAAGATAAACATCGAACTGCTACAAAAGGACATAACTAAAAATTCACAATTTCAGGAAATCCAAGTTTGCAACTTGTTACAAGTTGCATTAAAATACAAAAATCGATATGGTAATTGGTAAGACATGGAATTTGTATGAAAATGTTTTATCTTTAAAACAATCCCTACTCTAATTTGCGATTCCACCGATGCAGAATCCATTCTTCAATCGGAAGTAATTTCAAAGAAAATATTCAACAAAAAGCATGTATATTATTTCATCAACAAATTTACAAATCTAAATAAAATATGATTAATGATAGCGATTAGACTGCGAATTTTTATGCGAAATTAAAATTGTCTACATCAATTGTAAGAAATAGAAACTAAATATGCAGTTCGTTCTATTTTAAGTAATTGTATTAGATTAAAAGTAATAAAGTAACATTTTTTAATTCCCCTTTAATCTCTCTACTAACTTAAATTGCAACTACCCATTCTTACCATAAATGTACGAAATCCGTAGTGATCACGCAAAATGTGATAGTTCCTTCTAGTACACATAGAACAAAATCACGTCATCGTTGAAATTGTCCAATTGGATCGCACGTGTGACGCAATTAGCAACACAATTGCTCTCACGTGATCAACGTTGCAAACATACTCGCAGTGAAAACTACATATTGCGACGTGTTTAACAGTTCCAAGATAGAATTGGTAGATTTAGAAGCTAATTAGGTTATGCTTTTTACTTTAAGAAATTTTTGATTCGTTCAGGACCGCGTGATTTAGATCGTGAAACTTTAAATAGAAATATTCCGCTGAAATTCTGAAAACAGGTACTTTTACATATAATGAAAACAATGTTTAATGACCTATCCTAGAACTAATCCAGACTAACCAAATTACAAAGGAATGAAAAAAGAGAATCGTGTTTTAGGAACGAAACAAGAATAACGAGTCAAGTTCGAGTTTTATCTGGTATAATGGCCAATTAGTTTCACCAATTATAAGACGTGCCTTCAAGAATTAATTCAAACAGCAGGGTTTTATCGGTAATGCAGAGAATGACATTACAATGGTAAATAATTTTTCACCAAATTCTCCATTTATATTGAAAGTCGTGTAACATTCTTCTCGCAAATATTGTTTTTATCTAAGAAATATCTGTTTTCAGAATTTCAGCGAAATCGAAGCATAAAACTTTTCATAATTACAGGGAGCGATACAAAAATGTTAAAAACATTTTTCACAGAATTTTCTATTTTAATTGAAACTCACCATAAATTCGTCTCGCAAATATTGTTTTTATCTAAGAAATATCTGTTTTCAGAATTTCATGGAAATTGAAGCATAGAACTTTTTAAAATTACAGAGAGTGACACTGAAATGGTAAAAACATTTTCCGCAGAATATTGGGCCTTAAACTCCGAGTCGCGGAAAATCCTTCCGGTAAACATTGATTTCGGATGAAATGAAGCTGTTTGCAAAATTTCAGTTAACCGGTTTTCGGATGTACAGCTATCACTAGTATTCGATTTCGTAAAAGTTACGTTGTCTAAATCATACTGAACAGCAGTGAGAGCTCTGACTATTCCGAAACCGATAACAGAAAAAACTGCAAATTTGTGTTATGTCAAAGGTACAGGAAACGTGCGATTTGTCGAGGCAGATCGCAGAAATAATAGACCGCGAGTTGCTTCTAACGATTGATTTTAATGAGTGATAAGAAATGATCGGTCAGCCTAAGGACATCTCGGAACAGTTATAATGAATATAGTTTGCGCTCCATCTGCAATAACCCGTGGCCGTTATCTTGATAAAAATCATGCGATTTGAAACTTTACAACGTCTATTTTTGGCCTGTTCTCTATATGTATAGAGTATGGAGACCGTGGTATTGCGATGACCCTGTTTTAAATGAGTTCCGGTTCGAACGTAAAACGACGCTCCATGGCGGAGCGATATATTTTTCTGCGGCAGGTTCGCTTCTTGGTAGCGTGAAACCGTAGTTATCATCGACTGTAACATTCCTCACGCGAACAAATCCTTCACGGACCTTCTATAGGGTGTCTCAAAACTAACGGATCAACGCGCACGCACACGCGCACGCACACGCACACGCACACGCACACGCACACACACACGCACACGCAGACACCCACACACACGCGCAGACACCCACACACGCGCGCAGACACCCACACACGCGCACGCACGCACACACACACACACACACACACACACACACACACACAGAGAGAGGGTGTTGGTCTCGCGTTTCCAACCGAGCAAAATAATTTTTCTCGTCAGATTTCCTACTACGCGAATATACGGGGTGGGTCATATTTTTTATATTGGAATACATATAAATCATCATATACAATCAAATCATCATATAAATCACATATCTTCGTTATTTACTGGTCGTATGAAAACATTCCATCGTTAAACAATTCATCGTGAAAAGTCATCGGTTTTGTTTTTTAATTGAAACATTTTTTCATTTGTGTTCTTATGGACGGTGAAATTAAAAATTCATTCACTTGAAAATTTATTCTTTATATTGAATAATATATTAAATATATTACATAATAAAGTAAATGTATTAAAAATACATATTTATTAAGAAATAAGTAGATAATGTAAAAATATATTAACTACCTTTAATATATTTATTTTATATTTAGTGTATAATATTTTTTACTATTTTTTTAAATAAGAATTATTTAAAAAATGTACCGAATCTCTAAAATGAACGGCAATTTAACAATTATTGCAATCTGGATTCGAGAAACTTGAGAATCATTTATAATTTTTTTAAACGATATTCAATAAGAATTTCGAAATTGCGTTATTTCTAACACACTTGTAACAATATTGTATTTGTTGAATAAATTATTTGTTTTAACATTAATCTCACCATTTCGAAAATGTTAGAAATTGACGAGACGGTTAATTTGTGAATATCATTGATTAAATTGTTCAATCCAACTACATACTGTAAATAAAATAATGACGGCCTATTGTCATTTTTCTGTTCCGTATGTTTGGTGTTCTAACATTAGCAAATAAACAAAGAAATTGTTGAAGTGAATCTTCTCAGGACACGCTAGTGCAAATTCATCAGTTAGCAAATTGGAGCGAAGCGTAAAGTGAAACACGGTACACTATAACGAGCTTGCTTGGTTTCTCTGCTTTGATTCATGCGATGCTTAACAGTGGATTGGCGTTTGAAGTGACTAGCATCTAAAGCGGTGCGAGTGCGTTACACAATATCCTTTCTTTCCCGAATACTCTGTTTAGAGACATGTAAATAAATAAATAAATAAATAGAACTAACTAAATGAGGCATTTTCGAAAATATAAATATTTTCGCGGGAAATTTTTTATTAAGTTTCATTTGTTTAAAAACGTATTATATTGACTTTTTCTTATAATGATCGTATTAAAATGATCTATATTATAACGATTATAATAAAATTACGGTCATCATAATTTTTTTCTTCTTCTTTAGATTTTTATTTGGTTAATATTTACAATATGTACAGGATGCGCAAACAAAATTCCAAAAACTACATAACACAATATATTTACAGGTATGATTTCATGTGAATCATTTCATGTAAATCTGTATGAGGTATAATAATTGGAAGTAAACGAAGATTAGAGTGTTCAATGATGGTGTTATAAAAACTACATAACATAATATATTTACAGGTATGATTTCATGTGAATCATTTCATGTAAATCTGTATGAGGTATAATAATTGGAAGTAAACGAAGATTAGAGTGTTCAATGATGGTGTTATAAAAACTGTAATTGTATCTTATTATAATTATATACATTTAGGTCATACGAAATCGAATTCTACTGTTGAATCATCAAATTTTAGTATACCAAATTGTTAAAATCAAAAAGGCTACAAATACAAATTATGCGTAGTCTACCTGTATCTATGAATTTAATAATATACAGGGTGTCCCATAATTGTGTTAACACCTGGATGCAATTCGCAACGAGCGCACGGCCGCTCATTGGTTCGGCCGTCTCGCGCCAGCTGATCTTGTCTCTCATTGGCCACTGTTTTTCGTTAATAACTCGTAAACAAAGCCGAGGATTACATTCTCGCTAAGGAAAAAGTTACTTCAAATGACCTGAGGAACCCCTCATTTTCCGGAAGTAACATAACTTTGGGACACCTTGTATAAGGCGTACCGAAAATCGTTATACAACCCGATAGGGAATGATTCTATTAGGTCAAGTAATAAATAACTTTCAATCTATTGTTTTTAATAATAAAATTAAAAGCACATAAAATAAATAAAAAAAATGATAAAAAAACGAAAGTTAATTATGACTCGATCTAATACAAGTAAAAATAAGTCGAAGAATAGAGTAACATTTTTTTCACTTAAGAGTCCGTTTTCGAAAAATATTAGGTTGAGAAAGATAATAGGCGCGAATCAAGTGGCACGTCTGGCCATAACATACCTATTCTACTTCCGCTCATACTTCAAGCCACGCGAACTGGACGCATCTTCCCATTCGGTTTTCTTGGAAACAAAGCCTTAAATGAAAAGAATGTTATTCTTTTTTCAACTTTCTTTCAAATGTTGTAAGTGTTTAGTTATAATTCTGTATTTGTACATTTATTTAAATAAACATAGGAGACATACACTAAATAAGCATACTAATAAAAGTAATTATTGGAACATACAATATTAGAGAATCATGTATTGCAACTATGTTTCTGTGAATATTATGAAAATGAAAAAAAACATTTTCAATAGAGAAATACATTTTATAAATGTAATATAATAAACAATTCTTCATCCACTCTGTGTAGATCTGTATTATTATCTAATATTCAATCACGCATTAATTAATTTGAGGAAATTCAACAGCATTGAATCAATATTTATATTTAAAAAAATAATAGTATATTCTCCAAGGTTGTATTGCACGACAATGTTGCAAAATAAGACGTGCAATAATAATTATTTTAAGTCTGTTACTATATCAAGTTTCTAAACTTAAAAACACTATAAATGTATCTAAACTATAATTTTACTATAACTTTAAATGAAATACATTCATTTTACAAACATTACTGTATACATATTCTTCATAGAGAAGATCAAGTTTTGAACTTTTTCTACACGAGTAATGTAAATAAATTACCATATTTCTTCTTCTAATTGATACTGTTTATTATAGAATTTATTCAATATAAATTATAAGAAATTGTTACAATCAAACCACTTTGATTGTAATCTATTTCAAATGCAAACAAATAAATACATTATTTCTTATAATTACCATCTACACAACATTGTAGAATATAAATTGCATAAATGATATTTTTATGGTTAATTCGTCTTGATTGTAAACTATAGGATGATGTGTGTGTAATCGATTTATCTTTTTTACTTTAAAAATTTATCTTTTTTACTTTTTTACTTTACTAAATATGGCGAAAATATTTACAAATAGAATATTATATTAATTATTTTTCAATATTTCATAATACATGTGTACTTCACAATAAATGTTGCTCTTCTTACAGAAATGATAAAAAAGTTTCATTAACTAATTTCATTTGCAGTTTCTATAAAACATATCAACATGAATTTGAGAAAAACAAAATTCTTCTCAAAAATTTCAATAATGTTCCTTAAAAACACATATTCACACACACACACACACACACACACACACACACACACACACACACACACACACACACACACACACACACACACACACACACACAGTTTTATCATAATAAATATGTGTAGTATCGTAATTTAGTGGGTACGTTTAGGACGAGGAGGAGTGTTAGGCTTAGGAGACCGTAGTTTTAAGACTTTGTATTTGTGGTAGGCAATAGAAGAGAAACGTTGGCGAAGGCCGGGTCAGATGAAAAAAACCCTTGGCGACGGAGAGCCGGCGGATGCGATTGTCACGTTTTTAGAAAAGGCAGACATTGTGTCGAAGGAGCGTGTTTGGAGTGGACAGAGTGTGTTCGAGAGTCGTCGAGTGAGGAGCGTTGCAAGTTGTAGAATTAAGTGAAGTAGTTGTAATCCTAGTTGTAGGTACGGTACGCGATATTTCCTGTCTTCATCACGTTTAGTCCTTTCCTAATTGATACAGATTCAATATTGTTTAAATATTGAACAATTTCTACATATGTTATATATTTATCAGAATAATATTCTCGTGAAAATGATAAAAGTTTCTATTAGTTTAATTTGCAGTTTCTAAAACATATCAGCATGAATAGAAAAAGAAAAATTCTATTAAAAAATTTCAATAATACTGTTCACCTCAAAAAAAATGATCCAAACCTCGAAATCAGTTATACAATTAATCTCGCAATACAGTAAGCGATCTCTCGATCTAAAATTATGCAGGAACCATGCAGATTTCATGGACACCCCGTGCATAGGAAGTGGTATACATCGTGCAGGCGTCGCATGATCCAATTCCAGTAATTTAAATAATTCGGCACGCCACCGATTGCCTCACGAATATCCGCGGGCCGATGCGATGGACGTGCTAAATTACTTAATTGTACGCCCCGTGTTCTTTTTCTTAGAATCATCCTGGAAAAGTTGGTCGATATCGCGAGGAAGTGACGGGCCGCTTTCTCGCCGAAATTCGTGGACTAATTTCGCTGGAAACGAGGTGTGGCGAACCGACTTCCTGGAACGGTTTCCAAGGTCGCTCGCCGCACGATTTCTTCGTCCGATCGGATCGAACAAGCCATATAGCCCGATAACGCTTGGCAATTTGAAATTTTATGCGCCGCCGTTTCGTGTCGCGCTCTCTGCACTTACGAAGAGAGATGTCCCCAGGTGTGACACTCACTTTTTGACGAGATCTTGTACAGTGGTAGAGCTCGTAAAAATGAATCCAATGATACCCGGTTTTAAGCGCAGGCTGCTTATAGTTTTTGAGATATTTAATGTTAAAGTTGTCTGCCACAAAGCCAGAAAGACAAGCCATTGCGCCGCATCGCGTTCAGGCATGTCAGAGAAGAGCTCGCAAGTGGTGGGGGAATAGTAGAGAAGGAAACATTAGGAATGGGAGTAGGTTCTTCTCCTTCACTCCATCACTCGTGAGCACTTCTCTGACATCCTCGCCACCCCACTCCGCCGCATGGCGTATAGTGGGTCGAACCGAAGATTCTAGTGATTTTTCGACAAAAATCTAATTTTCTCATATTGATGTCGAATAAATTTTTACATAAATAATTAATTAAATATTAATAAAAGTGATCGCAGATTGTAGTAGATACGACAATTTACATTACATTTACAAACATTACATTTGACACCAAAAAAATATGCTTCGTTTCCTCGCAATGTCCCGACGACTCTGATTAATTTTTTTTCTTTGCTTTTTTTCTACATTAAGTGGCACACAATATCTCTTGTTAAGAAACAGTAGTTTAAACTGAGATCATTGTATTCTATATATGAAAAATGTAATGTCTAATAAAATACAAAAAATGTGAAGATTCTTTATATTTTACGAGGAATATCTTTTAAGTCACAAGAAGTCACAGTTTCGGACAAATGGATGTTTTTTCAGGATACTTTCCTCCACATAACTCTGTAAAAGTTACATACTAGTACGAACTATATTACAGATTGTTACGGTTTAAAGATATCGGCGTTATGTTACTTTGAGGTTAGAGCTATCGAAGATGATCTCTTAGTGTTCGAATCGGTATTACAAAACGCTTCTTTATCTATAAATCAATAGATATTGAAAATTTTAGATTATTCCTGATAACCATGAAATATATAAGTAAACGAAACGAACTAGTAATCTAAAAAATAAATAAAAAATAAGTAACCTATGCGATCAATAATATGAAATATTCAGGACTTTTCTTCTTCAAATTGAATAACAGGTATTGTGTGCAATCGCACGCATCATACATAATTCTTAAAACAATAATAAACTCGTTGAAGGAGCTGTTTAGGACAGGATATGTTTATACTATGATACCGATTCAGTCTTAGGTCTCCTGCTTTCGGTTCCGCATTCAGTGGAAACATTGCAATCAGAGAGTTCAGAGACTGCATAGCACGACATTTCAAGGCAATTTTGATGTACTATCTAAATCTTTAAATTCTATATTTTCTTCTGTTCCATTCATTTTAAGTCTTATTTTATATTTATTATATTGAGTGTGTATTATATGTATAGGATGATTCGCTAAAGCTGTTACAAAGTAGTATGTATCTTCGTTATCGTAAACGATACTTAGAAATGCTAAAGAAATAGATTGTATGGTTCGAAGGAACACAAGTTGCAGTGGAAATAATTCCTTTTTTAAGGTCATATTTTTCGGGATTAAACCATACACCTGGTATAAATGAAGATATTTTTCATAGATTATTATTAACATTCGATCCACGTACATCAAGCCTTAGAATAAAATCATGTTCTAAGAAAACTATGTCACTGGATTCTGATGCTGCAAATGTGATACGTAAATAGAACACCTAATGTTATCATTGTAAGCGTACTTATCAAGCCTATATCAACCTATACCTACTTAACAGTAGAAGGGTAATGAAAACCTATTCATGAAAATGTTAAGATTACTTCCAGTTTTCAGAATAATAAAATTGTAAATGTCACCAAAAATTCTACACATAATATTATTTGACACACTCATTTTTGCATGCCTAATTTGAAAAACTATATGTTTTTTCAACTTGCGATCTAAATTATCTGGAAAAGCATAAACTAAGGTATGAAACAAAAATTTTTTCGAACAATTAAGTTTAAAACATAAAAAAGAAATAATTAAGTATATTTAAATCGTGTGTTTTTTTTTAATTATATGGTTCCAACCGCATCTCGATATCTTTTACATTTCAGAAGTTATACGAAGAAGTCGTTAAAATTTTCGACCCGGTTCACTGTGCGGCGCTGCGAAATCCAGTTTATCTTTCTGACTTTGTTATTAACAACCTTCGACATTAAGGGAGTATTCTAATGTGAATCGTACCTCCTGTTCCCATATGGTTCACTTTTGTGTACAAGTTGTGGGTCAATTAAGGAGAATTTACTGCGTTACTTAGGTGGCAGTTAAATAGTTAACTGAACAAGAAAGCGAAAAATGCGTAAAATACGAGGCTTCACTTCTCGTAATCCTAATAACGATGTTTCGTAGACTTTGTTTATCACATACTCATACCTATGCATTCTATGGATAATTGATGTCCGAGTCTCAAGAAACAGTAGCGTGACTAGAGAAAATTAACCGCATGAATGAACAATGTGATACTTTTTACGAAATTGTTGGCCCGGTCTACACTAAAATTGCAACCAGCTTCGTCTAGCCCGCGCATTCGTTTTGTTACATCAATAATTGAGTTTCCAACGGAGTTCGCATGTGCGACACTGCGCTTTCGAAAGCACGTTTCGAGCTGCTGCAATGCTCCGAAATCGTTCATAATCTCCATTATACCGGATATATTATGTGCAGCAGAACTTTTATTATTGGAACACCCATTATTCCAGAGCTCTGTTATCCGAATGCTCCACTATTGGACCGTCGCGTCATCCATGCGTAACGACGCGTGCTTTTTCAGCTTTTTGATGAGAGCTACAATTACATTCAGACGGAGCAGACAGTGAAATCGCTGGTGGATGAAGTTTTCTGGTATTAATTCTGCAGAAAGGAGATACATCACGCACTTTATCATCCATTTAACGCTTGCTGCTATCATGTGCTGCTATCACACTGAGCATTGTCAAATAAAAGACAAATATGGAGATATTCGGAGAATTTAATCAAAATATTCCAGGAATTTATTTGAAATATGTGTCGAATAAAATTTTATTCGAAGAATTTACTCAAAAAGTATTTCGAATAACTCGAATAAATTCTTCGCACAATGCTCGAATCTGGTTGAAAGTAACATATTGACATTATCGACAGTTTTTAATCTACCAGCTCTTTGCCATTACAAGTATTCATGTTCGTCATAAATGCATAAAATCCGTAGTCTCGTGATAAGTTAGCGTTTCCAATATCCACGGAAAAAGTAATTTTCCGATCCACTTGTTGATCGCTCTTTTGAAAATCGTGCCACCTATTATCTTCGTGTGCGCGCAACCAACAACAGTTCGTTTCCCAGCGTGAACAGATTAATTAGTTCTCGTTGCTCGCGGAAAGATCGAAGCGAATGAAAGCGTTCGAGCGATATGGTTCTTGTTGTTATGACGCGAACTCCGACAATGCGTCTGTTATTTGTGAACCGGTGAAAAAACCGAGCCGCCGGAAAGCGTTATCGATCAACGCGTTCCGTTCCTGTGATTGCCGCGCAGCAAAGCGCGATAGGCTTCAGAGATTCCAATATCGTCTGAAAAGAATTCGCTTTGAGCTGGCGCACGATATTGAGGAGTCGCACGGATGTGCTGAGTACTTTGTAGGAGCGTGTTCATGCCACTATCGCGTTGATCTCTTCAGTTGTTCCGTATTTATCTCCGAATCATTACGATTTTCTGCTAATGACCCTTTTCATTTGTTCACCTGTCAAATCACGATTTATTTCGCTGCTTCCTGGTCTACAATAATTTATATGAAATCCGTACGCTTAAATTTACACGACTCAGGCCAAAGGTGCGCTAATTCAATTTTATTGTAACTCAGTTTCGCAATATAATTACATTGCATTTCAATTATATAGTATTTCACACACACAGCTACGTTGTAATTCAATTACATAATTCAAACCTTTTAGTTAAATCAATTACACTTTATTTTAATTATGAGCGTAATTGTGTGTGTGTGAAATACACACACACAATGTAATTGAATTCCAATTTAATTGAAATACAGTGTAATTGATATACAATGTAAACGAAATACAATGTAATTTAAATGCAATATTATTGATATATAATGCAACTGAAATGCAGTGTAATTGATGTACAATGAAATTGAAATACAATTCTTCAAATTACACTCCAGAATTTTGAAGAACTGTGATACATTTGTATGTTCTTCTATCGTATACCCAATTTTTGTCTCTTCTGTGTATTTTCTTCTCTTATTATTTATTATTCATTTACTATTTTCTAATTCGTAATTTTAATTTAGTTACGTCGTAATTCTTAATCTTAATTCAATTCCATCGTAATTCGTAATTAATGTAACTGAATTACTTAGTAGTTTGTAATTGTATTCCTATTGAATTGCGAATCACATTTAATTGCACGGAGATCTGAATTACAAATTACAGTGGGTTTGAATTATAAAGTAATTGAATCACTTTGTAATTAAAATTCTGTGAGTAATTCAATTGTAAAATCTTCACAACTCTGACGCACGTTTCTATAGACAAGGGTAAAGATTCATTAGAGTGAAAAGAAAGGGGACAGATGTACAAAAACAATTTTATTCCCAATAACTTTGGTCTTACTTTCATAATTGTAACTCCAATGGATAGCTGAGATCCTTCTCAGCTATCTTGAATTAATTCTTAGGCAATCTACGGGGTGAGTCGAAAGATACGCAACTCGTACACCTTAAATAACTTTTAAACTATGTATTTTTTGAAAAATTGTTAAATACATGAATTTCAAGTTTTCAAGACCAACTAATTTAATGTTGCATGAGATGTGTAAGTTTCGTGACCCACTCTATATAATAAGCTCTTTAATAAACATAGTCCGATTTACATCGTGTTTGGACTCATTTTAATCGGTACAATTTCAACTATCGATTGACGCTACTATTAAAGAAATAGGACGAAAGTGAGTGGAAATGCAATTGTCTTATTTGCGTGTTTACATTTTGTTTAGTCGTGCATACGATATACAACGGCCCACAAAAGTGTTCTTACATCTTTTAAAACGCAATAACTTGTTTAAAACTAAACTAAATGACTTGATTTTGTTTAGATGATGGAGGGACTAGACGATGATTAAAATGTTTTCTTAAATTTTATTACTTGGAATGACAAATAAAATAAAAAACTCTCGTGTATTACATTCTTGTCTTCTTGTTCTTTTTTTGCTTGCATTGTTAAATATTATACTGAAATTTATTTTTTGTTTATTGGTAATTAAACAATGATCTCGTTTAGTATTAAATATACATTTAGTGTTGACACAAACGCCTTTTACTTTGATTCACATAACCTCAGCAAAAGTTCATGCTTTTAACTTAATTGAATGTTTGCATATTTAATATGACTTTATTAAATTCTTGATTGAAAAGGTATCATAAACGCCGCCAAATACGACGATTATATTTTTTATAAGATTGTAAACATATAAGCATGTTTAACAAAATTTTAGACGAATTTTAGCTCCATCAAACTCTCAACTACGAGAATTTCTTTAATTTTTAACAATAGATACTGTATAAATCATTTTTGCATGAAACGTGTACATGTAGTTTAAGCTATATATACAGTGATCTATTGATTTTAGTAATTTTGTTAATCCTCATTGTTAAGCTCAATCGATTCAACGCTCCATTCACAACCGAGTTTTACAAGTGTCGAATAACTATACCGCATAAAATAAAAATATCTTTCCGGAAACGTAGACCACGATGAAGCGATCGATATCGTCTTATGCGCAACTATAAACATGCAGATACACAACTGCCATTCATCCAATAAATCATGTTTCGTCACAAGACAGTAATTTCTTCGCTTTCATAATTTCTGTTTCCAGTTTCTCCAACGAAATTTGAGAACTACAAGAGCGTGTCGTGCTTCGACAGATACAATTATACGGTTCCAACTTGCATAGTAGTGTTCTGCGAACTCTCCCGAACAAAGTGGTATTGTTCGATGTTACATTGCAACTACGGAGACATACTTGAATCATAATTACAGCGAAAAGGGCATTAAAAATGCGTCAATTTTTTACAATGCTCTTCAATTTATTTCCAGAAATAAATACAATATACAGTGGTGTGAAGAATTATAGACTCAAAATAACTTCTACATTCGATTTTCAATATTTTTCTTATTTTAGGTTACATTTTCAGAGTTCACACATATTTTTCCATATTTCAAAGTGTTTTATTTTAATAAATAACGTGAATGATATTTTGCTAATTATATAAATGAAATGTAAAATCAATTACAGCAACAACAAATGGCCATTTTCAAGAAATCTGTGGATTGATAATAGAACCACTGTATAACTTTTAATGTGAACAGTGTGTGGTACTATACTGGGGTCACGTGTGACCTTAACATTGTATATTTATTTAATTAATGAATGTTTTTTCTGTAATACAGTAATTTCTCTCTAATTCGCGCTCAGATTGCGCACAAAAATGGACAATTTGGGAAGAGGAGGTACGATTATTCGAGACTTGCGGCTCATTTTTATAGTTGTTGACAATCGGTAACTATAAAAAGGAGCCGCAAGGCTCGACTAATCGTCGAATAATCCCAAATTGTTCATTTTTGTGCGCAGCCTGAGCGCGAATTAGGGAGAAATTACTCTGTACTTCTACTGTAAGTTGAAATATATCCACAAATTTGCTGCATTTTAAATATTCTCTTCAGTTTAACGGTCATTAAAGAATATGATTAAACCACATAATCTCGTTCAGGAGAATCCTCGGAATACAGCTATGCAAATTGGAACTCTGATGTGTCCTACTTTCTTCCGGAAACCATAATTCTTACCGCATAAGTACACTGTATTTTGTCCCATAAGATTTGAATGGACGTAAATCCCAGCTCTGCAGATTAATAGCCATAGTAAAGAGTTTATGTTGACTGAGTTTCGCACGGAGTTTACGATGATAGGGAATTTATGTTTATAGTAAGGTGCATACCGTGTTTAGAAATATTTGATTTCCAAAGTCATATCGATCATAAAATTTGTGTTGTTATAACAGCAATGAGTAATCTGTCGATTTTTGTGCAAAATAAGAATTGCTTGTGTCAATTGAAAAAAATAGAAGCTAAATAGAATGTTCTTTCTTTAACACTAGATTTACGGAGCACAAAAAACAGCTGTTTTATATTAGTTTATAAAGGTAACAATAAGATATTTACTCTGATTTTTAACAAGTGCTATTGTAACATTTGCCGTACTGTTAATAATTTTAATGGATTAAAAATGCTTCTCGCTGACATTTCAAAATTCTTTTAATATTTTTACTACTTCAAATTTCAACTACTCAATTTTGCCATAAATGCATAAAATCCATAGTCTAGTAATGAGCATCCCGTCGATTAGATTAGGTTAGATAACAACAATTAATAATAATGGGACGATGAAATATAAAACAGTAACAATTATTTAACCATCCGTGGCTCGGCGTAACATTGGTGTCACATATCAATTTATTATGTTTTTAAGTTAATTTAATTTTTAATCCGAATGTTTAGATAATATCTTGTTCCGTTGTTTCTTCTTTGTAATCGTTAATTTGTTTCCGATTTATTCATAAATATCGATGTTTTCTGATTTCGGGTTACTTACAATTATATTATAGATTAAGTCCGAGAGAGTTCGCCCAGCGGAAGAGGCCAGCCAGTGAAACAAAAACGCCATATGGCGTTGTGCTAAAAGTCGGAAAACACTTTAATAAATTGATTGTTGATCACGTATTGCAATTGTCGCAAAACTGTATCCTTGCAAATTGCGTTTAATGCTTTAGGCGGATCTGAAAGTTTTATCACTAATATATATATATTCTTAGTAGTAATTGACAGATAAGTAAATTTATTTACACCATTTTAATTTCTCTCAAGGGATATATTATTTATAAAACTACTGTGTAACCTCAATAGTACGCATGTATTCATTTCTACTTTATATTAAAAATGCGGACGATCTCTCCCGTGATCTTGGCATAGGCCGACCAAACTAATCCGGGAGAGTTCGAACACATTAATTGTGTTTCGTCCTTCAATGGAATTTTTATTCTTCTATCCGGTTTTCTTCAATGCGAATTTGTTTTCTTTTTAAGTTGGAAATAGCTTAATTTTCAAAGAATTCCGCTTGGCTTATAGCAAGTCAATGCCCGTATTTCCACAAACAAGTGCGACTGGTCATGGTCAGAAAACACGGTAAGGAACTTGAAAACGTTATAAATAGTTCAGAGAACATTAAGACAAAGAAGAACAAGGGAACTATAAAGAAACATAGGAATGTTTCAATTAAAAGGGGAGAAGAATGTAAAGAAACGTAGAAAACAATTGGAACAATCATTCGACTCGAGCAGAGATAATCCAGTTTTACAAGAAAGTGACATGTCATTAAAAGAATAGAACCAAAATGAACGCGTAAGGACTATTAAGGACTTTATATGCAGAAAGGACTATTTCGAAATCACAAAAAGTGACGAGGCTTAAATGTGTGAGGTGTAGTAGTCATTGGTATCGCGTAAGATGCTCCAAATATAAGAAGTTTTGTGATTTATGTGGATATATAGATAATAAGAATTACTTCCTTTATTTAGAATACTTTTTATAAGCTACAGTCTTTATTATTTTTCGAGGTTGCTTTCACCCGGTGATGTGGGTGAGATTTTCCGCTTATAGTATTTTTGTTTTTTGCTTGGAGATGGTAGTGTATATTTTAATTCGACGCAAAATATTGTTTAAATATATGTTAAATTATAAATATAAATTAAATAAGTAAAACGGTTATGCAATTGATTAGTATATTAAACTCCATGGGAAAAATAAAAATAGATACTTATAACAGTTTTTAATTTAACTGTTTATTTTTATTAAATATCTTGTTAGCATATTCTTATCAAATATTCTTAATAGCATATTCTTATCAAATATTCTTATAGATTATTCTTAACAGTATATTTTTATCAAATATTTTTAATAGTATAATCTTATTATTGTAAAATCTTCTTAGCACATATTCTTTGAAAATGTTCTTCTAAAACATCCTTAACAGCACATATTTTTTATTAAATAATCTTAGAAGTATATTCTTACTAAATAAATATTCTTTCCACTATCACAACTGAACGAGAGTATTAGATTGAATCTAGACAATTTTTGATCTCACTTTTATAATCTGTGTCAATACAAAATATTTAATAATTAACATTCACCGAATTCGTATTCTCAATTATTATTAGACTTAACAGTTGCTTTTACGTTCAACAGTTCCCAACGTCATTTTCAGTGGAAATTTAGATGGAAATTTAGAAAACTATTCACCTACAACATAATTGCATAAAATTCGCGGTTTATAAATATTTTGTGATACACATTAGGAGACGGTTAAGACTTTGATGAAACTACAGAAACTTGTAAAGCAACCGAAAATAATAGATCAGTATTTTTGTGAACCGCAACTCGAGCATAACTGATAGAACCACCCAAAAAAGTTCCAGACTCAAAGCGCTACCTCGCAAGCGGTTTAGAGACAAACCAAAATATTTACATGCGTATATGTCGCTAGAAAAATACGTAGCTATTATTTTTGGCTGTTCTACGAGCTGGGAATGTTTTATCCGAATTGCACTCTGACAGTTCGTGTAGATTCTTGTCGGTGAAAAAGCGATTCAGTTCCAATCATTTCTACACATTTGGCAATTTTACTTTAAAACCACATGCTAGTACCGCAAATTTCACGCAGTCGGCTCAACAAAATGCCTGCCTTTTTGCTACGTGAATCCACTTCTTTTACGTCAAATTAACATAACTAAATTTATTAAAAAAGCCAGGTAGGCATTTTGTTGATCCGATTGCGTGAAATTTGCGGGACTAGCATGGGGTTTTAAAGTAAAATTGCCAAATGTGTAGAAATGACTGAAACTGAATCGCTTTTTCATTTCTTTTTTTAAAGCTGTATGTTTATGCGTACAACTTTTGTTGGAAGTTTGCAACAATTCTGTATAATATGTGATTGAAAGTGTAACATTCTTGTTTTCATTGTTTTAGCATTTTAATTATGTACATCGAATTGTTAGAGTTGATCGCACGCAATGTATCGAAGACAAGAGGAGTGGTGCAAAGTGATAAGAAAATGAAGAAATTCATAAATTCGTGTATTGTGACAGAAAAATCGCAGCAAAATGTAGTTGATTCCAATGACATGTCGACGATCTATCTGTCCGCGATGCAGTATGAATTCAATTTACGTAAGTTATGATTTAAGCGATAGCAGCTGCGAGATAAGAATAAAACTGTATGATGCAAATCACTGTATCTAATGGAAATAAGACAATAATATAGAAATCGTCATTTATTATATGAAAACACAGTATAAAAGATATTGTATTAATACTTTGCTACTTTTCTTTCTAATTATGCTACATTTACTAAGTGCTTTTGCATAGTTTTATTCAATTTTTTCAATTCGATTTTGAAAATGATTCGATTTTTTAAATGACTCTGATCTTGATTCGTTTTTTCTTTTACAATTACTATACTTGCGAACATCTTTCTTTTATGAGAAATTTTTTAAATGAAGTGAATTTTGCTTTCCCACTAAACATGTGATGTTCTTTTTATTCAGTAAAATCATTCGAATAATGTTAGTATGTTAATATAATGTATGTTATACAGTATGTTAATATATTATATGTCTCAGACTTCTCAGTTATTAAGGATAGTCTTTATTTTAACTTCTTGCGTTTTATGTACTTTCTTCCTTTGACAATTTTCTGAATAATTCGACTTCTCGTTTACTGTATAGGATGCCCCAAAAATGTCTCGTAATCCGGAAATAGGGGGTTCCTCAGGTCATTTGAGGTAACATTTTCCTTAGCGAAAATGAAATCTGCGGCATTATTTGTGTGCGGGTTATTAAAGAAAAACAGCGACCAATGAGAGTCGTGCTCGGCTGGCACGAGGCGGTCCGACCAACGAGCGACCGAAGCCTAGTTCCGCTCATTGGCTCGCCGTCTCGCGCTAGCTGATCCTGCCTCTCATTGGTCACTGTTTTTCGTTAATAACTCGTACACAAAGTCGCGGATTGCTGAGGATTCGCTAAGGAAAAATTTACTTCAAATGACCTTAGGAACCCCCACTTTTTTAGATTGCGAGACATTTTTAGGACACCCTGTATACAGTACATTCTCTTCAATTGTCCTTCAGCATATAAACATAAATAGACAATTTGGGAAGAGTAGGCTTGAATAATTATATCTGCTCTTCCCAAATTGTTCATTTCTGTTTACAATCTGAGGGGCAATTGGAGAGAATTTACTGTAAGAACGTTAGGAGAAACCTAGAACGTCCATCGATGAAAATGAGTATTGTTTAAAGCAAGAGGTTATTGTTGTTGTTTCTGTTAATTTATAATTTTTATATTTTAATAACGGTATTTTTGTTGTTACCTGATATTGTTCTTGCTCCATTAATAATCAAAGTAATAAGCTCTTGACGCTTCGCCCGATTCCGGTCACAGAGTCGCTTCAAACAATAATAAAATGATGGACATTGGGGGATGCGATATCGGTATGATTATACAGGTAAAAGTATGTAAAAATCATTCCACTTTGAAAAAAAGCGCGATCAGCTGAGCCTCGAAAGATATTAATCGTTAATTATATAAAACGTTGACAATTCTTTTTAGTCAATTAAATATTAATGTTCAAATAAACTATAAGCAATATTTCTTGTAGACAACAGTATTTTAAAGTACGAGAAATGTACTATTGGTAAAATAAAATTTAACAAAAATCATATATTATTCACACGTTATCGCAATTTTTCAGTTATTTCCAGTATTTTGACAACAAAATCTTTTGAACAAAAATTAATTAATACTCGATCTTCTATAAATGTGGATATAAAGAATTAAAAAGTATTTCTTTTCAAATAAAAAATTAAAGAAAGAATTTTTCTAAATAAAGAATTAGTAACTTTGATTTTTTCATTGTTACTATATTTTTTTTACTTAATAGTGTTATGGTTGGCGTCAAGACGAATTCAACGACCTATATAAAACTGTTTTTGCGTCTTAAAGCATTGCTCAAATCGTTGCGAACAGCTAATTCATCGATTGGGACCACTGTGCGACGCGACGGATTGTTCGAATGAACGACGTCCGTCGAATCGATGGTATTCCGTCGCGGTGGACAATTACCAGACCCCCGCGCATGTTCATTAACGTTTTGATTAGATGGATCTGTGGACGTTTGCTTGTGCACGTGTCGCCGTTCCGCGTGGAACGAGGGCCGTGTGCATCGAGAAAACTATTGTGACAGAGGGAAAGAGAGAGAGAGAGAGAAAGAGAGAGAGAGAGAGAGAGATAGACAGACAGAGAGAGAGAGAGAGAGAGAGAGAGAAAGAGGAAGAGCGAGAGAGAGAGAGAAAGAGATAGACAGACAGAGAGAGAGAGAGAGAGAAAGAGAGAAAGAGGAAGAGCGAGAGAGAGAGAGAGAGAAAGAGAGAAAGAGGAAGAGCGAGAGAGAGAGAAAGTGAAAGAGAGAGAGAGAGAGAGAGGAGAGAGAGAGGAAGAGGAAGAGCGAGAGAGAGAGAAAGTGAAAGAGAGAGAGAGAGAGAGGAGGGAGAGAGGAAGAGGAAGAGCGAGAGAGAGAAAGAGAGGAAGAAAGGGATTGAGAGAGAGAGAGAGAGAGAGAGAGAGAGAGTGAGAGGGCGGGGAGCATGCGAGACTCGGTAACCCGCAAACAGCGAGACACCCCATTCCATAAAAGCCGTCCATCAGGCATCAATAATGCAGAAGGGTCGCGGCGTGGCCTTGCCGGCGAGATATCGACCCGCGTGCGAATATCGATTCTTCCCGTGCGGCACGCCGCGGCGGGGAGGCACCGCGAAGACCCCTACTACAAAGTAACTACCGCTGTTGCGTTCACCTTGCGGCTAGCCACTTTTCCTTTTACCTTGTAACCTTTTTCCCCAGTTTCCCGGTTCCACCGTAATCGAATTCAATGCGATACGCGGGGACCATAACTGTTCCAACTAGGCTGCGGATTTGATGCATTTATGGTGAAATTGAGTTATCTATGAATATAAGATCGCGATGACACAAGAAGAATAATTAATAACACCGTCACACTGTCTGCAACTTGTCAAAACAATGAAAGGAAACAATTTATTTTTATTTAACTCCTATTTCTTACAATCGTAGTGGAAAATTTTTATTTTGCATAAAGGTATGCAATCTAGTTCTAATTGAAACGAGGAAAAGTTGTACTGTAACCATTAATTGTTGCTTGAAATATTTTTGGTTATTAATAGCCGTTATAAATGATGGAAATAGATTTTATTATTGTGTTATGGATAATTATTATAATTGCTGAAAACAGTTTTTGGTTATGAACAAGCGTCACGGATAACCGCAAGTATACATGGGGGGCTGGAATTTTACGTGATACTAGGTAAACAAATAAGAACAAAATTTGGTATAACATTTTATTTTCGGGGCTCAGTTTTTGAGAAAATCGATTTTAAAGTTTGTTCATCTCTGCGAAGGATTTAGTTGTTCTCTATTGTATTGATAATTAATTTTTTATTACTCAATGTTTATTACTACTTTTAGTCACTAATAAGTTCTCACGTGAGACAGATAACTTATGTTTATTGTTTTTCAACGTTTAAACATCGATAATAGAAGAGTACGATTTTATTTCGATTTAAAAAGTGTGAGAAGCATCTTAGTATACTGTGTACTTAGTAGATCATGTTTCAAATTTGACACGGTATTATAAGTTTAACAAATATATCTTTATTTATAATGAGAATTTTAATGAGAGCAAAATATGAATTATCTTAAATGACGGTCGTGGCGGACATTTTCATTGAAACAAAATGTTTATTGTATTAACAATATCTTCTTAAACAATATATTCAATTATACAATTTTTATTTTAACCATTTTTTTTATATCTTCTGCAATGTTATAGATAAATAAATAAATAGCAAACCATCTATCTGCATACATAAGGGGTGTTTTCACCCTGTAGAAACGAATTTAAGCAGATAAAAATAGCTGAAAACTTCTTTCAAGGCCCCCAATAAACTTGCAAAATTTTGATTTAGATACATGTATTCTTTAGAAATATCAGAAAAAAATCACAACTTTGTATTTTTAATAGTTTCGGAGATATATATTTAAACGTGAAGACAGTTTCCGTAAGAATCAGCAAAAACTGAAAAATTTGAGTGATTGTAACTTTTACACAATTTTGAATGAAAACTGATAACATACCCCCCCCCCCCCCCATTTGCTTGTGGACAATATATTTCAATATCATCAAAATCCTTGACATCGAGATATAAAAGATTGACATAGAATGGCCAATTAGTTTTAATTTTAATTTCATATATTTACCTATATAACAGTATCGAGTTTTCAATAGGGCAAGTGTGTCAATTACTGTGCCCCTCCTGGTTACTCTGCCCTCAAAATAATTTGCTAATATTTAAGAACAACGTTATTACATTAAAGATATTAAATTTTTTAAATGAAATTTGATCTGTAATTTTCATAACCGGAACAAAACTTTAACTTCTTAAGACCTATGAAATGTTGAAACTAAAATTTTAAATTTTTGATAATGGTTCGATGTATTTTTACCTTGATCTTGTTAAAATACTTAAGAAACACGTTGCAACTAAAAGTAAAAATGTAAAAAAAATAAAAACTAAAAGTAAAAAAATTATTATATTCATAAAACTCGATCAAGTTACAGAAAAACAATAATGTAATTGAGTTCTTAGATACATTATTTTATTTAAAGTACTACAGTAACTGAAACAAATTTACGTCTTGTTTCTATTACTGTACACTGTAACTGGATTAAGTTTTCATGTGTGGGTTGGTAATAATTAAGCCCTCTCATGCCAAACCACATGTTTCCATCTAACCTTACTTTTCTGGTCCGTGAAATGTGTGCACGTTGCACGTAATTTTCCTTTTTGAATAACATCGTAAGTACTGAAACACATATGCATAATAAATTCTGCTAAATAATTTAATACCGAACATTTCACGGTTTTACATTTTTCTTATAAGAATGTTTACCTAAAACTGATCACAGTAATTGAAGCATAGTATGTAATTAGTAGACTGTGGATTTTATGAGTTTATGGCAAATTTGGATAATTACAATTTAAAATAATATAAAAATTAAAAGCATTTTAAAACGTCAATGTATTATTTTTAATCTATTAAAATGATTAATGTTAGAATAAAGTTGCAACTTGGACTTTATTCCCTGCAATTGACGCAGAAAATTTTTAGTTTGCATAAAAATCCACAGTCTAATAATTAGATCAGTGTATAGTAATTGACACACGGTAACTAAATCAGTGTATAGAAATTTAGTCATAGTAATTAGATCAGTGTACAGAAATTGACACACAGTAACTAGATCAGTGTACAGTAATTGACACACTATAATTAGATCAGTGTACAGTAATTGACACACTGTAATTAGATCAGTATGCAGTAATTGACGCACAGTAACTAGATCAGTGTACAGTAATTGACACACTGTAATTAGATCAGTGTACAGTAATTGACACACTGTAATTAGATCAGTATACAGTAATTGACACACAGTAACTAGATCAGTGCACAGTAATCGACACACTGTAATTAGATCAGTGTACAGTAATTGACACACTGTAATTAGATCACTGTATAGTAATTGACACAGAGTAACTAGATCAGTTTGCAGTAATTGACACAGAGTAACTAGATCAGTGTACAGTAATGGACACACTGTAATTAGATCAGTGTACAGTAATTGACACACAGTAACTCCAATATGCTCAGTAATTGACATACAGTAAACTTTTCATCTTTTAAGGGCACAAGTAACTTGTTCAAAAACTATTATGTACATTTTGTTAAATATTTCGCGTTGTTTATATATTTCACTTACAGAAAATTCGTTCTTATTCATATAAAAGGCATCAACGTATAATTGAAACGTCTTAAAAAGTACGGTGTAGGTAAAACAATCTATTTAATTCGTTGAAAAGTTTGAACGTCACTTCAAGTACTTTCAAAGTACTTGATATATCGGATTGTGTAATAAGTTTGTTTGCGAATCTCCGACACTTAGAAAAAGGCAAGAAATTTTGAGATATGTTCTCGTTGGGTTATTTCTATGGAACATAGCTCAAATGAAAGCTGGAAGAATCTACTTTAAGACAGGGTCGACTAGATCGCAATAAAAAATGACGAGATCATTTTGAAATATTAAAAGGAATCGAACTCTGACATCGTGGGGTTTACAAGATTTAAAAGGAAACGCTCACATGAATTTTAAGTACGTTTCCATGGAGCTATTTCTATGCAACTTAGCTGAAATGGAAGCTGAAAGCGTCTACTTTAAGACAGGGTAGATTAGGCTGAAATTGTATAAGTCCGCTCATGTTGACGACTGCACGGTGGTATATTTTCTTACAAGAAAACGCGAACGTACTTATTCCACAACCTAATTAATTACCCTACATAAGAAAAAAATTCTGTTCGATAATGAAAGTTGGAAATTTGAATTCTCTGACTACAAATTATCGTTTCTCAGACCATCGTGCGATGGAACAACTTTTTCACTCGCCGATTGTTTTGTCACGAAGACAATTTGCGCGGATGTGAATGCATTCATCTCGCTTGTTCACTTCGCATCTCGCAGCAGCAACAGCAGCAGAAACGAGCGGTAAACGATTTCTTTACGGCAGATCGAACCTGACCGAGAATGCTCGATAGCAACGGGGAAAGTATCGACGTTCGTGCCGCAGTCGGTGTCCAGGATAAAAAGGAACAATTTAACACGGAGCGCCAACTATCCTGCGAATATCGATGTTCCTCGTAGTCGTTCGGAAAGGCCTGTGGCTAGAAACGGATTCTCACTTTGTGCTGCGCAGAATGCCAGTTTCAATGGCCGCCCCCTTTCCTCCCCCTTTGTGTGTATCTTTCTCTTGGATTTCTCGCTTAACGCGTCCTTTATTTGCATTTCCCGTTGACTGCGACAAGCAAATTGGTTGGAACACATTGTGGCTTTCCATAGTGATTTCGAAGAATTCACCGTCGGTTATCTTTGCCTTCTTCTCCGTTTCCCTTTTATTCCGGTTCACGCGTTCTATGTTGCACGACGGAGCTTCCGATGCAACAAAGCAAGCTTGCAATTAATGATCTTACAAATGATTTTAAATTGGAATGAGGCCAATTAGAATACATTTGAAACATAAAATATGGTTATATTGAATTTATATAATCGAAATTATAGTGGATTTTTGAATAGAAATTTAAATTTGAGTAGATTTTTATAGGAATTTTAACAGATACGTAAATTGTGATAGATTTGTAATAGAAATTTAAGTTAATTGATTTTATATAGGAGTTAAAGTCAATCATGATAAAGTTTTGATACGAAATTTAATTATAATGAATTTTCATTATAAATTCATATTATAATGAATTTTAAATAGGAATTTAAATTTTTAATAGACTGTCAATAGAAATTTTAATTTCAGTAGATTTTTAATAGAAATTTAGATTTTAGAAGATTTTTAATAGAAATTGAAATTTTAATAGGTTTTTAATGGATGTAGGTTTCAAAATTTTTAGTTGCAAAATCAAGCTTTTAAGAAGTCCAGAAACTTAAAAATGCTGATTCCATTGCTCCATTGGAATAAATTATACTTCAAAATAATTTTTTAATGCATTTTGTATAAAATATAGCTAAAATACATGTACATACAACGGAAAAAGTATTATTTTTTTGCTAACATATGTATTGTTTTTTTTTTTTTTTTTACTGATCAAATTTATTGTTAAAATAATTTAGAGTTAAGTTAGTTTACAATAACTTTATAATTTATTTAACGGAGAAACAAGGAGTGTTATTGTTTATTAGCATGTGAATTGTTTGCTGACCAAATAATTTTGTAATACATTTTGTATTAAATATTACTTTACTTTATATATAATTTTACACAGTGAGGAATATTCTGTTGCGCGGTGTAAGACTTGAAATACTTTTGGTAGCATAATTCGAGAGGGTAAAATGATAATTCGGCATTAATACTCCGACTGACTCCGTGTTTCGGCGTTATCGGATTCGAACGCCGCCAACCACAGAGCACAGTTCCCTCAGCGATGATGTGCTCGGTTCACTCTGGACATTCTGATGTCTCTCTGATGTCTCCGATGTACTTTCCCTTGTGAACGGACATTGAGATACAGCGTGTGAATAAGAGCGATGATGAACTTCGTGTTCCACCGTTACTTGGCAAAGTTCGTCGTTGTGATATCTTTGTCAAATAAAATTCGATAGAAACTGTGCGATGTTACAACTTTTCTCGCCCCGAAATTAACTAGGAAATGTGAGAGAGCATTGACGAGCACACGTGTGAATAGAGTTTACCGTTGCGATTAGATGTTCTATAGGATTTTCTGTACACAAAGTGAGCAACTTTAATATTTGTAGAAGTTTTGTTTTGTTCCTTTATAATTTTCTTCATAACAAAAAAAACGTGATCGGATATACTGTGAAGCTACACCGTGTCCAATTGATAATAGCATAAATTTTGTTCGTATAACTTACAATATTTGTTAAATAGTTTTCATATTAGCTATAATAAATACTAAATTCTCTTATTATTCTTTAAAATCTGCAATAATTTAAAGTTTGTATTTAAATTCCTATAAAAAAATATATTATAACTGAATTTTCTATTATTATTATTTAAACCAATTATAATTCAAATTTATAATAAAAAATTCACTATAATTAAATTTTACATAAAGGATATATTACATTCAATTTTTCACCTACTTAAAATTAATTACAATAGAAATTAAAATTGTAATTAATTTCAAATATATATAATATAAATTTTTAGTAGAAATTTAAATTATAATAAATTTTAAATGAGTGTAAAATTGATTGTAGTAGATTCTTCATGTAAAATTGAATTAAGTGAATTTTTATTATAATTACTATACATTATAATATATATAAATTATAATAAATTTTAAATGGGTGTAAAATTGATTGTATATATATACTGCAATCAATTTTACACCCATTTAAAATTTATTATAATTTAAATTTCTATTAAAAATTTATATTATATATATTTGAAATTAATTACAATTTTAATTTCTAATGTAATTAATTTTAAGTAGGTGAAAAATTGATTGTAATATATTCTTTATGTAAAATTTAATTATAGTGAATTTTTTATTATAAATTTGAATTATAATTGGTTTTTATAGAAATTTAATATATATATATATCTTTGTGACAAAAACAAATCACATTTTCACTACAATTTACGCCCATAACATGACCAAAAGCACAACGAAATCGATGAAAGATTCCATTTGATTATAAAGCTTCATCTGATTAATTTTGACGACCATGAATTAATACGAATTAACTATTTTGCTGGATATGTTTCCAATGTTGGCATAAACTAAGACACGAGCATTTCTACTAGAAAAAATACATACCACGCTTGGTTTCCTACTTACGGCAGACACAGGGCACGCTTATTGTTGAATTCTCCTGGCTCCTTTCTGTCCGCTTTGCTTCTATGCCGTCTCAGTCCCCGGAGTCAACGTTAACTCGAACGTGCTCAGCGAATTATTAATCATGTGGTGTTAGCAAACCTGCTGCTCGTAGCCTGCGTGCAGGTAAACCTACGTATTCGAGTAAACTGTGTCTCCCTATACGCGTAACCTTGCAATTACAATTGCATTGTACTTTCGCGGCGAACGATTTCATACTGCTTTACGCGGGCCGCGCGAGTCTAAGACGAAATTAACTGTGTTCACCACAAATGCATCGACCTCTCAATATTGGCGGAATTAGGCTGCGGAATTTTAGACCAAACAAAAACTGGTACCTTCAATTGCAAAATACAGGGGCTACGTAACTATTTTAGCCGCTTATTTTGAAAGTGGCCTAAGTCCATTTGCGGAAAACATCGAGCTAGCTATTTTAATATTTACGTTTCAGAGTGTCCCATAATTATGTTTTAGTGATTCCGGAGGTCATTTGAAGTAACTTTTTTCTGAGCGAAAATGCAATCCGCGGCTTCGTCTACGCGTTATTAACGAAAAACAGTAACCAATGAGAGGCGAGATCAGCTGGCTCCGAGCCAACGAGCAGTCGAAGCCCAGTTGCGCTCATTGGCTCGGCCGCCTCGCGCCAGCTGTGCTCGCTTCTCATTGGTCACTGTTTTTCATTAATAACTCGTAAACAAAATCGCGGATTACATTTTCGCTAAGAGAAAAGTTATTACAAATGACCTCAGGAACCCCTAATTTCTCGGAAGTAACATAATTTTGGAATGCCCTGTATAATTTTATTTCAGCGAAGACTTTATAATGCAGCAATCTTTAGAAACACAAAAACATTAAACTACCATGTTATCATTTATCAATATTTTTTAATTTATTGGAACGCAAAATTCTTGAGCATGTGGATTTTAAAATATGGAATTTGAAATAAATTTCAAAATAAACGGCTCATTTGTTTGTAAAAAATCTCGAAGGCACGTGATCCAAAAAAAAAACGGACACATGTCCTTTAGTATTTCGAGTGGCGAGTCAAATGGCACTACTAGTTTTATAATACGTAGGCGTTTTCAAGGTCATATAAAGGTTGTTTTGTTTGTTCTTCTAGAAGAAAGTAACGTTGTCATTTTAATAGAAAAACATTATTTCATTGAACTTACAAAAAAGTTTCAAACAAAAGTTACGCATTTCCTCAGTGAATTTTTTATACGGTTTCATCAATTTTATAGACTATTGATAAGTTTTTGATGATTATTTTTAATAATTCTGCTCGCGTACGTTTCTTAACACGTTGAATGCCACGAGGGTCGTTGGTGACACTTAACTTAGCGGTGACGCCATGGGTGTCACCGGTGACCGGCGCGGCCAAATTGATAGAAATATATATAATTTAAAATAAATGTCAATATCTGAAATTTTGTATTATTACCATCGTCAATTCAAACAGTGGCCCCTGTCGCAATTAACACGTTAAGCATGGTTATACACTGTAACTGATCTATTGCAGATAATATTTCAACATTATATGTATCACATAAAAGAAAATTCATCGTGGCGCCACGGACTATTTCTGTGAAACCGGCGTGGCATTCAACGTGTTAAAAACTATTGCATAAAATATACTAAGACATTAAGTTCACTATTTTTTGTTTCATATTTCAAACTATGTTTAACTTATGAAAAATAAATACACTTTAAAATGCGAACAAAAATAAATACAAAAATATTCAATATCGAGAATCAGAAAGTGAATTAATTATTACTCCAAAACACGTATGCGAATTGAAGAAAAATAGTGTCTGGAAATTTTCATTTGTTTAAAATCGATTTTCTCGAAAACTGTACATTATAATTGCAACGAAAATTTCAGATTCGCATTCAGCTCATAGAAACCTGTCACAGTTGACCTATATGATGCTATAAGTCCAAAAAAAACAGTTAAAACTCGTACAGTGCAATTATTCATGGCACTGCACAGTAGAGCGGAGTGCATCGTCAGTATATAGTGCGCGTAGAGAACTAGTTTTTCGAGGACACGCTTTCCGCTAAACAAATCCGGCGTGAAAACACAAAATGCGAAGGTTCATGTTAAATTTATTCGAGCCGCGACTCATCTAAGTGTCACGTTTGATTTCAAAGCTCGCCGCGACCTCTACTCTTATCTTTTTAGTTCTTCTCCACTTGATGAACTCTTTTCTTCGTTCTCCATTTCGAGAAGTTTGCGAAGACGAGCTGAAATCAAAAGACTCGTTCGCACCTGTCTCGCTAATCTCTTGTGTACGTTGTCGTACACGTGCACAGATCATGGACAAATCAAATTTAATTAACATTATTTTTAGCGATCTTTTGCATATGTATACCTATTTTTAACAAATTAATTTTATGATGATTATAGGAAAAGTTGGTCGAGGAAAAGCGATTAAACTTAGAAAATAATATTAAATAGGTGGCTTTGAGCTTTTTGACCAAAATAATATTCGATTAAAATTTCGAAGGGCCCCCTTTGACCCCTTTGGCAATAATGTTAAATTAAAATTTTTAAATGTGGATTGTGATCTCTTTGGCAGAAAGTAGTTCAATTAAAGTTCAATTAAAGTTTTGGAAGGTACTTTTTGACGTCCTGCTCGAAGATATCAAAGACCAAAAATGACAGTTATTTGACAAATTTTATTGACGAATTAGTAACAAAGACGTGAATTCTTGAAGTTGAAGCTATTATCGCGAAATAGGAAACGTTCAAACAAAGTCGCAGAAAGGTTGAAGCATTTAATAGGCTTTTACTTAAATTATTTTATTTTAATTTTTGGTGGTGTTGGAAATTAACCATAAAAAAGTTCACGACCGAAAATAAATTCTATTCATGAGAAAATAATGTTAATTTTATATTAAATTATGTTAACTTTATGTTAAATCGAGTTAATTATGTTAATTATGTTGAGTGATGTTAATTATGTATCAAACAAAAGCTCTGTATTTTTTTACGTAAAATATGATTCCGAAATAAAAATTATATGTTTATGACAAAAAAGCAAGATGACCTTGAAATTACCTTGAAAACGCACACGCATTAAGAAACTAGTATTACTATTTGACACGTGTCAGTTTTTTTTTTTAAATCACGTGTCTCTATGAGATTTTTCACAATCTTAACTTAAATGGGACACCCTGTATATTAATGAGATATACATATTTTCATTCACGTTGGAAAAGAGTGTGTAGTTAATTTGAACAATTACCACACATATAGAACATGTAGCTTACAAGAAAAATTAAAGTGAAACAATTAAGTAACTCATTCTGTATAAACAAAGATATTTGTTATGTTTGCTTCACAGCCAAATAATTTCTTCTATGCTCATATTTTTTGGTGCAATATTTTCTGTCGACGGTACTTCTTCCTTCATAATATGGTCGCTACCGAGCTAGTCGCTAATGCGACTTTAAGCAGTAAATAAAATATTGGAAAAAACGGATCCAGAAGTACTATAAATAAAACTGCAACATGGAAATATTCGTAATTTTCTGATGTCGACGACGTTGATGCTTCGTTGGTGATCCTAATTGAATCGCCGCGGAGGATACATGCCAACTATCGCGTTCTCAATTTTATAATCTGTTGCACATTCCAATTTCCCTAAGCTCCTGAGTGCACGGGATAAACGAACCGGGCTCTATCGTGCACCTTGTCTATATGCTGACGAAAAGAAGGAGCGTTGCGTGCTCCGATGAAGACGTTTCCATGTAATTAATCATCGTTCTAATGCCGCGAATACACTTGTCAGCCTTGCTTACCTTGTTTAGCGGTATCACGTTGTAATTAATCATGATTAGACGGCGAATCTTCACGAAAATGATTACTTCATCAAATCGGAAACAAGTGAGATATTTCTTTCATTCGTTAAATGACTCTTCGTGGTAAATATGAAATAGAAATACATAGATTTTTGAGAGTATACACGTTGTTTCGTATTTTGCAAATTTTTATGTGCCTTAAAAATATTTGGATTTTTGTTAATGTATAATATATAGTCCCCGCGCGACAAGAAAACACCTCTGCGTTTACATTCCCCCTCTCATCAGCTGCGGCAATGGGGCAGCTAGTAAGAGGAGGAATGTAAACGCAAAGGTACTTTCTTGTCGCGTGAGGACTATACATGTTGCTTTACATTTTGTGAACTTTCATGTTTCATAAAAACATTTGAATTTTGATGAATATACACGTTGTTTCCTGTTTTATAAACATCCATGTTTCATATATATATTTGAATTTAGGTGAATATACATGTTGTTTCCTGTTTTATAAATTTTCATGTTTCATAAAAATATTTGAATTTTGATGAATACACATGTTGTTTTCTGTTTTATAAATTTTCATGTTTCATAAAAATATTTCGATTTTGATGAATATACATGCTGTTTCGTGTTTTATAAATTTTCATGTTTCGTAAAAATATTAGAATTTTGATGAATATACATGCCGTTTCGTGTTTTATAAATTTCCATGCTTCATAAAAATATTTGAATTTTGTTGAATATACATGCTGTTTCGTGTTTTTTAAATTTCCATGTTTTATAAAAATATTTGAATTTTGATGAATATACAGTGGGCCACAAAAGTGTTCGTACACCTTTTAAAACGCAATAACTTTTTCAAAACTCAACGAAATGACTGGATTTTTTTTAGACGATAGAGGGACTGGTTTACTAGACGATAACTAAAAAGCTTATTTTTAAATTTTACTATGGGGAATGAAAAGAAAAAATTAGCAATCCTCGTTTTTTAACTTTTTTATCTGAGCCTATAACGAAAATTTAAAAAATGCCTTTTGTAGATCTCGGCAACTTATGTGCGTGCTGAAAATTTGATCGAAATCTGTTAACCCAGAGTCGAGCTACAGGCGTTGAAATATTTTAAAAACTGCAGATTTCCTACAGTTTTTGGTTAAAATCATGATAAAACTGCGATTTTTGCGATCTTTAATTTGTAACAACGCGAAAATCAGTTTCGATAAAATTTTTAACATGCATATGAGTTACCGAGATCTACGAAAGACATTTTTAAAATTTTCGTTACAAGCGGAGATAAAGAAAGTTAACAAACGAGGGTTTTTAATTTTTTCTTTTCATTACAAGTAATAGTAAAATTTAAAAAGAAAGCCTTTTATCATCATCTAGTAAACTAGTCCCTCTATCATCTAAACAAAAAATCAAGTTTAGTTGAGTTTTTAAAAAGTTATTGCGTTTTAAAAGGTGTACGAACACTTTTGTGGGCCACTGTACATGTTGTTTCCAGTTTCATAAACTTCGATGTTTCATAAAAATATTTAAATTTTGAATAATGTACACGTTGTTTTCCATCTTACAAACTAGCATGTGTCATAATAGTGCTTTAATTTTGATGAATACCCACGTCGTTTCTCCTATTTTACATACTTGCATACAAGGTGGTCAAAGTAACAGTGATGTAAACTACATTTTTCTCATTGTGAGAAACAAGGAGTGTTATTGTATGCTAACATACATATGTATTGTTCACCGATCATATTTATTATTAGGATTATCTAGAGTTAAGGTAATTTATGGCAACCTTGTAATATTTATTTCACTTGTCTTTTTAACATTTCGGCATATACATAGATTACATTTTAAGTCATATGTCAACATTTTCGAAAAATGTTCCCCTCTATGATACTAACACACTCGTATGTGGTAAATGTTTGAAGCTTTATAAAGTGATCGTAATAGAATATAAAAGAACAAACTTATGAATTTTAGAAGAACAAATTTTGCAACTATCACGTGGAAATGTGCGGAAAAATATTGTAATACATATCTATAATTAATAAATATAGTCCTCTATAGTCCTATAGTTTTAGGCGAACTTATTGTAACTGTAAGTCGTTGTATAACAGATTACTATAATTTAAACGAATCACTTGCTGGAATAAGAACTGCGTCAAGAATCAAAATTTCAGTAATAGGAAATACTGACATTCGAAATATTTAGTATATTGTTTGTCAGTGTCATAATGTACAGCGTTGACATAAAATATTATGTTATATTGCATATTATTATACATGTATAGTCCTCATGCGACAAGAAAACACCTTTGCGTTTACATTTTCCCTCTTACTAGCTGCCCCACTGCAGCTGCGAGTAGAGGGGGAATATAGCTGCGGCAGTGAGGTATCTGATAAGAGGGGGAATTGAAACACAATGGTGCCTTCTAGACGCGTGAGGACTATAGTTTGTTAATTACTAAATCGAACATTGGTGCCTAATATGCAGTGCATATCATAGTGCTGTTCCAAGTTTTTCTGAAATCTGTAACTTAAAAATTTCATACATATCTGGTGTATAATTTCGAGTTGGTAATCAAAAATTCAAGAAGAAATTCAAATTGTTGGCGCATGTCATATATTAAAAACAAAAAATGTATATTATTATATATATGTATATAATTTTATATATAATTATTATATATATTGTATATATTGACGCATTTTTAAATAGCGAAATTTTCATCTTCGATCGTTATATACATATTTTAACATAATACAGTGCAAAATAATTGTTAATGCAGGGACACGTAAGCCAAATGGTATCATAAATATTCATTAACCCCTTAAATCCCATGTCCATGATATATACGAGCATAGCTGACCGATAAAGTGCAAGCTCGCGGTTGCCATAAGCGTGTATATTCGTCCTAGCGTATAAGCTTACTTATGTCTTCAGTAGCTTCAAAAAGTATTCGTACACCATCTCACTCTGCTACTGTGTTCACGAAATCTTGTATAATTCACATAAGTGGAACCTGTTCGTAATAATGAAATGTTGATTTTTGTCTCTCTAACAATAAGTACAACAATATAATAGTATTATAACATTGATAAAATGATCTTTAATCGAGAAACAACTTTCTTTTAATTATCTCAGAAACCTGTCTGATTGACTTTACTTTATCTTCAATGCTTTTATTAAATCAGGTTGTTGATGTAATTGTTATAAAAGAATTCTTACAATTTAATTATTTATTCTAATTTTATGACTGCGCAGCGGATCTTATGCATTTATGATAAAAATTGGTTGGTAAAATTTGAATCAGTAGAGAAATGAAGAAAATTTAGGATTATCTATATACAGAGAGTAATTTCTCCCTAATTCACGCTCAGATTGCGCACAAAAATGAACAATTTGGGAAGAGGAGATACGATTATTGGAGCCTTGGGGCTCGTTTTTATAGTTACAGCGTTTATCAACAACTATAAAAACGAGCTACGAGGCTCGATTAATTGTATCTGCTTTTCCCAAATTGTCAAAATTTCAAAATTACTGTATTATAATAACTCGCTAAAAGTATTCAACAAACAACGAAATTTCTATCTTGTTCTTGGTTGTTGCAATTTAATAAGAAAGTTTCCATTTTGCACAAAGATCCGCGGTCTACTTATGACAAAGTTGGATTCTTATTTTGAACAAAACATATAATAGCGCTGATACAAATCGTACAAATGTTATCACAACTAATCTAAATCAATAGAGGGCGATACCCCAAATCACCCACGCGCTTACATACATTCGAGATGCATTAAATATCATTATATTGTATATGCCATACTCACAACAGCTTTTACTACGCAACATAATAAATACATTTCGAATAAATGTTATCTTCTATAAAATCTGTTCGAATACAGAATATAAATACATGTCGGTTGGAGCAAGGCGGCCCAGTTCTGATCTCGCCTCTCATTGGTCACGGTTTTTCGTTAATAACTCGAAAACGAAGCCGCGGATTGTATTTTCACTCAGGAAAAAGTTACTTCAAATGACCTCAGGAACACTTCATTTCCCGATTACGACTGATTTTTGGGACACCCTGTATGTACAATTGCTAACAGTTGAAATGTTTTGATTTGTATAAAAGCATTGTAAATAAAAAATGTATGACACATTATAGGAACTCAGCTTACATATTTTGCATTTTTCATACGTTCGTATATTACAGTTTCACGTTTTCTTCGCACATCTGGCCATATATGAATACCATAATTACTTATGCAAAAATTGAAAACTCGAAGGTACTCGAATTAAATCACTTTTAAAGAGAGATTTTCTGAAATCTCAGGAAAAATATCCCATGGAAAAATATTCTACATTCCCGACTCATTTTTCGTCAGATTTCTACAGGACTCGCTGCTCGTATTGCGCTGCGTATTTCAAAAATATTTCATTGCTAAAATCAGGGATTGTCGACTGATACAATAAATGTGGAAAAAATGATTGCATAAAACTGATTATTTTGATTATAATATTTTTGTTTAAAAATCGTATGTCATCGAAACTATCTTTTCGTTGTACATAATCTTTATGCGAAATAAAAATTTTCTGTATCAATGTTAAGAAACAAAAGATGCATATAAATGTCATATTTCTACTTTAATAATTTGAACAAATAAAAAATGGTATGTTAACAATCTTAAATTCACTTAATCTTTTTGCAATTATAAATCGTATTTACTCGTTTTTGTCATAAATAGATAAAACTCGCAGTCTAGTTATCAGACAGTTAATTTAGTATAAATATATTCAAAGACGCATGAAAAACAAATTATGATGACTGGTATAAATATATTCTTGGAGCATCGGTAATCGGGACATTTACATTATTTATTTCACAACATTACATTAACTTCACAACAAATTAACTCTTCAACGTTATGAAAATATTTAGTTGTTAACTAGAGAACTAAACGATACGAAATGCAAAGAAAGTTAATACTATTTAGTATTTGCAGTAAATTGCAAATAGCGAATTACATATATTATTTCACGTTGGAGTGACTGATCTTATAACGTTTATCTACGTTTATACATTATACTAACATGAAAAGATAAAGGATCACTACAAGCCTTCGAATTTTTAAGTGTAAAACACCTTATGAGTGCATAAACCACGAACCAGTGACATCTCAGAAGAAGGTTCTAGCATCAGGATTTCCAGCTTTCACTATGAAATAAATACGAACTCGTTATCGTGGTGGCAGGAAAGCTAATTTAGGTAATGGGATACCGAGTTGCCTTGCGTTAGATCGCGGAGTTGTCACGGGTTTCATTATGGAACTAATGTATTGAGATTTCCCTATTAACGAAATGTACGGATGAAAAACCGCGGATAGGATTATAGAATTTTTCCAGTTACGTTAAATGTTTTCTTTAATAAATCGTACACAAACGATCTTAGCGTATAAAGAAATTCAAAACATAGCGATAGGATAAATGTCCCAATTTCCGTGTCTTTAAGCCAATTTTTGCTTTGCCGTAACTGTCATCAAATATTATAATTTTCATTTAAAGAGTTATGCTCTATTAGGAGTTAAAAAAAGAATGGTGTTCTTTAGGAATTTTTTTCTCAAAACTTTTAAGGTCTTTTTAAACCAGTGTACCTTTATTTGAATGATCAGGTTTTTTGTTATTAATTGTATTCTTTTTTATTTAAAAATATGCAGAAATGTGTAAATTATCGCAGTTCTCCTGAGGGCTTTAAAAAAAAATCATATTTCGCGGTGGTCAGCTTCACTCGGCCCACGGAAATCATATACGAAAAATATTTCTTTAGTTGATAATCTAAATTTGTCCTTGAATGAAGGATTTTTCGAGATATTGATTTCTGACAAGATGGCAGGCATTCAAAGTGGGCGTTATGTTTTTTTTGATGAAAAATAGCTAGTTAAAAATAGCTATAAAATCCAAAATACTCGACAAAAAAAGAATCCTTCGTTCAAGAACAAGTTTTTTGTATGTAAAACAAGTTGGAGAAACTTCGTCTAAATCGATACAGTACTTTTTGAGATATCCCGACCTCCGATAATGGAAATGCAGTTTCGAGAAAGATGCGTTTAAAGTTTCAACTTATGTTTACTCTTAAGTGTTCACTTTTTACTCACATGGAATCATCAATTTCAGGCTCATGTTGATCATCTTGTGCTGAAATATTAACCTCTAAAACATTTATTTGTCATTGATGGCGAAGCATTCTACCCTCGCGCGTTGCTTCTTGCGTGCGACGGTCGGCTTATGTTTCACAAAGCACAACAATTTTAAATGCAAGTCCACGTGTATTGTCGGTTTGAAATTTTATTTCTCCGTCACACACTTTACACTTCGCAAGTGATGAAATTGTTGCAGAAACTGCAAGAAAACTGATAATTTTATATTTTGTAGAACTATCTTGTGGCACAGTATTGCCTTCCTGCAGTTTAATTCTTTTCGCCGATAGTTTGGCACTCCTCTCATCGCTCTTAGTGGTTTTTGGATTAAAAATTTGTTTCCGTTTTTTCGGCCTAATAAGCTATATTACATGCCAAACTGAAAAATGTCGCAGTCCTCGAAAATAGCAGTTATATTCGCCTGTACCGTAAACTTTAAGAGTACTTAAAGTCCTAGCTCTTAAATAATTAAGCGACTATTTAGCGAATATTCTTTATATTAGTGAATATTCTCGAAATGTAATACTTTTACAAACAAACAAAACCTAAAAATTGATTTTTCTTAAGATTTCTAACTGAGCATACTTACTAGGTATTTTCTAACTATTATTTCTAACTGAAATACTTACTTGGACACCCTGTATATTCTCACATTTTCCTCGCACATTCAGAATTTATAAATCGAGAACGCGAACGTGCCTCTATTAAATGACTTTTACAAGTTAATTTTCGAAAATCTCAGCTTTCCAGTGGATAAATATTCTGCATTGTCGATTTATCGTCGGATTTTCTCGAATTGCGCCACGATTTCGAAAACATTTTCCAGGCAAACCGATATCGTCATCGGAGACGATTTAAAAGAAAACGGCGTTCTATTGTATTTTCGCGATGAATTCCCGGTTGCTTCGGTTATAAAAGGAATTTCAAAGTCGATCGTCCCGGCGACGAGGGAAGATGGGGGAAAAAGAGACGAGAGGAGATGAGAAGAGAAAGCGAGTAAGCCCGGCTAGGTCCTCTGAAATAGAATGTGCAGAAGCGCCCATTAGCGACCTGTTTGTATACTCGAGCGCCTTGAAGAGCGCTCTTGCCTAGCCACTTCATCTTCTGGTAAGGAACTGACCTCGCCGAGCACGCGAGCTCCCATTGTCTCCGAAGTGAAGTGCGTCTTTGCTGGTCGGGAAAGAAAGAAGTTAATTCTATATGAACGTGTCCCTCTCGCGTTGTCACCACCTCCTTTCGCCGCTATCGGAATGCCGGCGGATTTTCCTCTTTCCCTTCAAAACACTTGGAAACGAACGACGCAAAGATACACATGCCGACGTTGACCCGTCAAGGGGGCATTACAGTCTAGAACTCGTTTTTTGAGTATTTTTCTTTTTAATAAAGAAACTATGCAACCTCTTACATCAGCGTTTTCTATATACAGGGTGTCCCAAAAATGTCTCGCGATCCGGAAACGGTGGGTTCCCGAGGTCATTTGAAGTAACTTTTTCCTTAGCGGAAATGCAATCCGCGGCTTTGTTTGCGAGTTATTAACGAAAAACAGTGACGAATGAGAGGCACGATCAGCTGGCGCGGGACGGCCGAGCCAATGTGCGGAACTGGGATTCACGCGCTAGTCGGCTGGACCGCCTCGTGTCAGCCGAGCTCGTCTCTTATTGGTCACTGTTTTTCGTTAATAACTTGAAAACGAAGCCATGGATTACATTTTTGCTGAGGAAAAAACTACTTGAAATGACCACAGAAATCCCTCATTTGGGATTGGAATTGGGAAAATTATGGAAGTACTATAATTTTGAGATACCCTGTATATACAGGATAAGTCTTCTAACGTGATGACCTCAAATAACTCATAAAATATTTGTTGTACGAAAAAATGTTTCAGATAGAAGTCGTATGGTTTTCGGGGAGACATACAGTGTTCTAATCAGTTTTATGTTATTTTGATTTTTTATGAAGATGTCAAAATCACCTTCAATTTTTTCAATGGAACAGTTAATATTTCTTTCAGAATTCGAATAAAGCGTTGAGTTCTATGTAGAAAGGTATTACATCAAATGGGGTCTAAGATACATAGTTACTGTGGTAACTTACCGATGCTGTATGTCAACATTCTCAAAGCATACTTGATTGAATGTAATAAATGAAAACTGAATCAAGAGTAAAGGTACTTCATACAACATTACGGTAATAATGGAAAACTATTACTTTCGAGCATTAAAAAAATGTTAAGTGTCTAACACAATTACGTATTAACTGGTGTGGGCTTGAAATTAGGTGTGATTAAGTATGCATAATATAGTTGCAAAACAAATATGATTTCATTATAGAAGGATTCAGAATTTTTAAGACAATGCTAATGTTCCACTCAGTGTGCGTCCCATTCATGGTAGTTCTTCCGTATAATTTCGCGACGGCCTGTATATTCTGAAGCGTTACGTATTGTAGTAGGTGCAAATGCACTCGCATGCAGTTAACTAGAGCACTTGGCATTTGAGTCGCCTTGAACAAATTAACTCCGAAACGTTAAGGGCCGCGCGTGGTGCTCTTAATGGTCGAATGAAAATTAATGGGACGCGTGAACCCCCTAGTTCCAAGCGGTCGTGCAGATTTGATGTTTTCTGGATAGGGAAGTGAAATCAGTCTCCATTTAGTTGGCCAACCCTTATTCCACCCTTATACACGAACGCTAGCCGCTATTATTTCAATTATGCGACAACTGTGACGCCGCTTCCCGCTCGCCGCGCCGCGCCGCCGCGTCCTTGTCTTTCTCGTCGAACTTCCGCCGCGTTTTTCCTTGACTTCTCCCCTGATTTTACGCCCGCCACACATTTCCTACTAATTCGCCGAACCGCTCTGCCCGAGACTTTATCAGTTGATACTTTATGTGTTCAGATCATGTGACAATTATTCGAAATTACGAGATTCATGGTGAAACGCGTTAAAAAGTACGGCGATTTGAATCTGTGATAAGAGCCACGGACGTTATATTTTTATACTTGAAAGTTTTATTACTTCGGGTTGAGAGAAATGCGAGCTTCACGTTTGTGAAGCGTGACGTTTGTTATTGCGATAAAGTTCTTGATAACATTCGAACTGTTCCTTTATTTTTCCTACAATTGCATTTTTCTTTGTTTTATTTTAACGCGTTGCTTCATCACTGGGTTTACGGAGCACCCGAAGCAAGTACTTTGTATTACTTTATAACAATAACAAAAATATGTTTATTTAGATTTTTAGCAATGTTATGATATATCGGAAAGTTTTAGCAGTTTTTCGATACTCAGCGGAAATGCAATCTGCGACTTCGTTTACGAGTTACTAATGAAAAACCGTGGCCAATGAGAGGCGAGATCAGCTGGTGCGTGGCGGCCAAGCCAATGAGCTGAACTGTGTTTCGTCCGCTCATCGATTGGGACGTCTAGCGCAAGCCAAGCTCGCCTCTCATTGGTCACTGTTTTTCGTTAATAACTCTTAAACGAAGCCGCGGATTGTATTTCCGTTAAGGAAAAAGTTACTTCAAATGACCTCAGGAACCCCCTATTTCCCGATTTTGAGTAACTTTTGGAATACTCTGTATTCAATATTCTCTTTATAACTGCCCTAACTTCGGGTCTGCACCAACTATCCAAGTTTTCCTTTAATTCCATGAATCGAAGAATTTTGGTTGGCTTCTTCTGATATTTTCACCGTTTCATGTTTCACCTTCGTATTTCTGTCATCAGTGCATAAAATGTGCTTTCAACCGATAAAAAAAATACAAGAACCGATGTTACTCTACTGTGTCAGAGAAAATAAAATGATTCGTACGCGAAGTTATTTCTTTTTGTCGCGTAGTGTAGATTGGCGTTCAATAATATTTGGATGAAAGCAGGCAGCAAAAATAACAGCTGCTCGATTTTTTGGTAGAAAACAATCTCCTTACATTAACCTAAATAAAGCATCGTTATCGTGCGAAAAATTGAGAAAAAACTTTCATACAATACTAAAATTGGGTATAGGGTTGCATAGGTAATTAGTAATTAGTAGTGAATTAGTTACAATAAATATTTCCATGCCAATTGTTAACAACTCAACTGATCACGTTACAACAATTTCTATTAACTTGCCCTATAAGATTGTTTCGTTTGTTAATATCTTGAGAATCGTGCAATACAAAGTAAAGCAAAATTCTATTCGCGTTCCAAATAAACAGCATGTCGCGAGAGTCATTTTATTGTCAATTGAGTCGCCACGAATGATTCTTATACACTCCTAACGAAAATTATTATTCGATCAATGAAACGAATCGTTCCACATTTCGAGTATTTACACGACAAAGTTCACCCAAAGAATGGCAAAAATGTGTAGCTGAAGTATGAAGTAGTAAAAACGTATGATGAATTTAATAACATTGTTGCGCTATTTTTAACTCACTGAAATTATTAAAAGAAACAATTTATTTTTATTCAATTTGTATTTCTTACAAACGTGTTGACTACGAACAACGAACAACAAAATATCGGCTGAGAATGTAACAATTATTTACAACTGAAAACATATGAATAAAAATAACAATTCTTATGCAACGGCCTTTCTCACGCTGATTATCACTAGACCGCGTATTTCATGCATTTATGGCAAAAACAAGTAGCTGACGTATAAAATATTGAAGACACGAGAAGAATTTAATAATAATATTTCCAAATTCTCAAAATTATTAACAGAAGCAATTTATTTTTATTTAATTTCTGTTGCTTACAATCGTCTCGAGAAATTTTTATTTTGCATAAAGAACTGTTTAGAACATAAAATGCATAGTTCACTGATATAGAACACGCGAACTGATGTTACTCAACAGTATCAGAGAAAATCAAAAAATCACACGGTGTGTTATCTTTTTGTCGCGTAGCGTAGATCGGCGTCCAACAGCGTTTAGGTGAAAGCGTGTGAACGACGGCTAATTTCGCCTTGTAACCCAGTAACGGGCCACGTGTAAAGCATCGAAACCACCCTTGACGGGAACCGAGGGCAAGATTGAAAGCCACACGATCCCTGTATATAAATTTCCGACGAGACTGCGAGAGGCTAGGGGGGAGAGAGCCTGCGTGAAAATGAACGAAAAAAAAAGAAATCGCGTCCCCTGGAAGCAGCACGCGAGGGCCGAGCCGCGCCATTACAGTTTGCGAAACACTCGATACTCACGCGAGCTGATCCTTTTGCGCGTGTAATCCAATTTCCTCGTTTAACCCGGCATGGAAATTACGAAATTCCTCGGCGCAAATAACTGCCCCCCTCCCCCCGAAGTCGGTCAAACTGGCCGGAATATTTTTCCAAACGTCTCTGCTTTCATTTTCAACATGCAATTTAAACCGGCTATTTTTAGAGCACGTGTATGTATGCAAATCCATCGAGAATTTCGCCGGCGCCATATCTCATTCGCCGAGCATTTACCAAAAATGTTTTGCTTCCCGACAGCGAGGCCTTCTGTGGATGCGAACGCATTTAATCGAAGGAATTCTTTGGTTTATTAATGCGTTTAATTATCAGGAATCCAAAATATGAAAAATATTGCATATTCGAAGTATTGTTGTCACTTGTTGTCGTCTGTCGTTTGACGTTTGTTGTTATTTGTCAATTGTTATCGTTTGTTATTTGTCGCCGTTTGTGATATGTTGTCGTCTGTCGTCGTTTGCAGTCGTTTGTCGATTGTTATCGTATGTAGTCGTCTGACGTTTGCTGTCGCTTGTTTTTGCTTTGCTTGTCGCATGTTGTAGCTTGGAGTTCGTAACTTGCTGTCGTCTGTTGTTTGATGTGTGTTGTCATTCATTGTTTGTCGTCGTATGTTGTCATTTGTTATCATTTGTCATTTGCTGCTGTTTGTCGATTGTTGTAGTTTATCGTCGTTTGTCGTATGTTGTCATTTGCCGATTGTTGTTGTTTGTTGTCGTTTTTCATCGTTTGTCCTCGTTTGTTGTCATTTGCTGTCGTTCATTGTCGTTTGTTGTTATTTGTCGTTCATTGTCGTTTATTGTTATTTGTCATCGTTTGTCGTCATTTGTTGATTGTTGTTGGTTTTCGTCCTTTGTCGCACTTTGTTGGTTGTTTTCATTTGTTGTTGATTCTCGTCGTTTGTTGACGTTTATCGATTGTTGTCGTTTGTTGTCATTTGTCACCGTTTGTCGTATGTTACTGCTTGTCGTCGTTTGTTGTCGTTCGTCGATTGTTATCGTATGCTGTTATTTGACGTTTGTTGCTTGTTTTTGCTTTGCTTGTCGTATGTTGTAGCTTGGTGTTTATAACTTGCTGTCGTTTGTCGTTTGACGTTTGTTGTCATTTGCTGTCGTTTGTCGATTGTTTGCCGTCGTTTGTCATCGTTTGCTCTCGTTTGTCGTATTTTGTCGTTTGTCGATTGTTGTCGTTCGTTGTCATTTGCTGTCGTTTGTCGTTGTTTGTTGTCGTTTGTCGATTGTTTTCATTCATTTGTCATTTATCGTGAATAACAAGATATTGTTATTAATAAATGATATTTTATTAAGCTTGCTGTACTATTTGCTTTAGTAATAATTATTCTATAAAATAAACATTTTTTTGTGTCGTGTTCATCATAATACGCTAGAACTTTCAACGATTACATATAAAATTTAAGTTTAACATATATATATATGTATTAGTCTCACTTTCATGTCTTAAAGTATGTTAACAATCGAATATCAGTAAATAAAACGAGTTTTAAAATCCGACTTTTGGGATACTGTCATAATTCTTTCAACCCTATGAAATTATCAATAGACCAAATGAATATTTCATTTATTGAAATTAAAATTAAATTAAAATTAATATTAATGGTAAAAATATCGATTCTTAGAAAATACAGTTAATGTTGAAATTCCTTATGCAACATTAGTGCATTTTAAAAATCTTATCATATTTCCTAACGTCTTTCTGTATAAAAAATAACGTACAAAAAATTGATTGAGAACCTCTGAATTAAAATGTACCGTGATTCGTCTTTGGAACGAATAAATAAACTGGCGCACTTGTGTAAACAATTAGCAAATCGATTGCTGGACTCCAGAAATTAAAATATCGAGTGTGCTTCTTCGGGCGCACTGGGCATTAACGAGATAGTAATTAAGCGTGTTCCGGACCTCCTCGGGGAATGTATCGATGCGTTTTTAATAACATTTGAGAACTGAGTTCGTTATAAGCATCGTTACGTTCAACAGTCTCAATTTAATAAATGACTTTTCCATGCAATCAAGAATATTTTCTGCAAATTGATCTCACTGTTTCATACGTACGTTGATTTGTGTAACAAGTGGCGAAACTGGTTTAAAACGTTAATAATAAGGTAAACTTTGCGACTTTTTCTTCTAGACATTATGAAGTTATTTTCTATTCAATTTTTAGAACAATTTTTCACCTATTCGAAGAATATGTATTAATTTTATGTTGGGCAACAGTTGTTAAAATTGGATACACATATACAGGGTGAGTCACAAATTAGTCCCCACAATTTTTCAGCCCCTCCCGATGGTCTGAGAAAAAAATGTTTCTTATCAAAGCTAATTAGTATTTAATAGACAATAAATTGCAATTGTTAAAATTTAAAAACAAATTGATTTTCAATAAAAAAACAAGTTCACCGTTATGTTTTTGGACGAGACAAGGTAATTTTAACTCTAAAGTATTGTAGGTGACATTGAGATGAATTCAACGACTTGCTGACGATGACCTTCAGTTTACACTGAAGGAAAATTGCCATGAATCGATTGTCACAATATTTGAAATAATTCGGCGATGCATAACACCAAGGCCTCGCAAATAAACATAAACGAATGAACATAAACGTTACGTAAACATTGGTTTTGTTGTTAATGTTATTAATAAAATAAATCATTATAGCCACAACATTGGACCCACTTTTCATTAAATATGCTCGTGTTATAAGGTTCCTAGTCATCTCCGAATGCCTTTATGTCCATGGTTCCTTTATTACTTTATTGAATTTTTGTACGAGGCGCTCTAAAATAATAACAGGTACTATAATCTTATTAATAATAATTAATAATAAAAAAAATTACAAGATGAAGAAAATTAGACTTAGATATCTCTTACAATCTCCCTTAATTCGAACTTCAATTATAGATTGTTATTTATAAGATGTTTATTAATGTAAAGTAACTATCGGTATTTCTTCAGGACACATGAAATTAGAGATTTAAAAGAAGAAGAAAGAATATATTTGGTAATTAATAATTTTAAAGCAGCAAGAAATGTTAGCTTTTAGGCACCGAAAAGTTATTTTCTTCCTTATGAAGATGTATACAGTAATTTCTCCTAGAAATGTTCAGAGGTCGGAATTGAAACCGACAGATCTCGTTTTTATAGAAATTTGGGGCAGACGGCAAAAAAGGCAGCGACCAGCATGCAAGTAATGCTAGAATAAAAACAATGACTTAACTTTTTTGTTTCTAATTTTTTGCCACGATTCCAAGGTAATTCGGAGGCCACATGACACGATTCGAAGGCAAATTGCAGGCCACATACCACGATTCGAGGGCAATTCGGAGGTAACATGACACGATTTGAAGACAATTTGGAGTTCACATGACATGATTTAAATGCAATTTGGAGGCCATATGCTAGGATTCGAAGGCAATTTGGAGGCCATATGACACGATTCAAAAGCAATTTGGAGGCCACATTTCATGAATTAAAGGCAATTCGGAGGCCACGTGACATAATTCGAAGGCAATTCGAAGGCCATATGCCACGATTCAAAGGCAATTTGGAGGTCACATGCCACAATTCGAAGGCAATTCGTTGGTCACATGACACGATTCGACGGTCACGTACCTAATACCTAGCACATATCTTGTAGCTCCGCGACTTTCTTATCTGACTCACAGCCAAACAGACTATTTTGTATTGTCCTCCGGGAATTCGCATCGCGTGCCGCATCACACGCTTAACCAACTCCATTGACTCTTAGCATCGATGTAGCAATAAATTACATACATGTAAGACTAGCACAGGGAAATTTACAGTAACCCGAAATTTGGCATTTCCGGGAGAAGTTACTGTATTTTGTGTTTACCTAAGTACGATAGACCAGTGTGTAACAATTGTCATTTTACATTACATGTATATCTCAACCGTCTAATAATGTTTTTATTTTACACTTTATATTTTTATGTTTTATATTTTATATTTTATACTTTACACTTTACACTTTACACTTTACACTTTACACTTTACACTTTACACTTTACACTTTACACTTTACACTTTACACTTTACACTTTACACTTTACACTTTACACTTTACACTTTACACTTTACACTTTACACTTTACACTTTACACTTTACACTTTACACTTTACACTTTACACTTTACACTTTACACTTTACACTTTACACTTTACACTTTACACTTTACACTTTACACTTTACACTTTACACTTTACACTTTACACTTTACACTTTACACTTTACACTTTACACTTTACACTTTACACTTTACACTTTACACTTTACACTTTACACTTTACACTTTACACTTTACACTTTACACTTTACACTTTACACTTTACACTTTACACTTTACACTTTACACTTTACACTTTACACTTTACACTTTACACTTTACACTTTACACTTTACACTTTACACTTTACACTTTACACTTTACACTTTACACTTTACACTTTACACTTTACATTTTACATTTTATATTTTATATTTTATATTTTATATTTTATATTTTATATTTTATATTTTATATTTTATATTTTATATTTTATATTTTATATTTTATATTTTATATTTTATATTTTATATTTTATATTTTATATTTTATATTTTATATTTTATATTTTATATTTTATATTTTATATTTTATATTTTATATTTTATATTTTATATTTTATATTTTATATTTTATATTTTATATTTTATATTTTATATTTTATATTTTATATTTTATATTTTATATTTTATATTTTATATTTTGCATTTTTATATTTTTATTTTTATCATATATTTTGAGATATTTAACGCGTTACAACCGTCATCGGTCTCCCCTAGCTTTTTGCCGTCCATAGAGTAAATTCTAAACCGAACTGTCCCCTCCATTTCCCAGATCAAAAATGCCAGAGCAGTATTGGATTTTTATGGTTCTGCACCCCACTATATACGCTTGTTGCCTCGTACAGAATACAGACGGGCGAAAATTGATTCCTCGGTTAGATGAATATTGCACAGAAACGGAAGTAACGCCAGGCCGACGAGGAAATCAAATCCGGAAAGTTCTCGTGAATTATTCGACGGTGTCTGTGCTGCAGTCGATATGCTTTTATAAATGATTCCACGTGCCCTTTGATAAAAGATTGAGAAAAAGAGAGATCCGGTGCTTTGTCTTGGAAGAAGGTCTGCGATTTTTCGAGGGAGCACTGCTACACCCAGCGAGTATTTTCTTCAGCGAGACCTTCATTCCTCGGTGAAACTTCGGTCCTGGTGAGTGTTCAGGCGCATTCATCTGCAGCCGTTCACACCCGTTCAATAGAAACTTCATTGTCTTCCCGGTTGCTCTTCCATTTTTGCGATTTCGTCACGTGGAGTTGATACACAATGTCTTTCTGAAATAGGGAAGATCTTTTGGGGTTGCACAAAGAGATCGTTATATCTTTTTCGTTTACTTATTTATTTATTCATTCAATCTTAAACCTCATGATTAATTTAGTAAATATTACTTTGTTACATGTATGATCTATATTATATGGTTTCTAAATTCTTAAGAAACCCGTGTAATATCAAACCCACCGCATTCTAATTCGAAATTCCAGTTGGAGTACAATTATATAATATTGAGTAATTAAATTCCATCAATTACGAATTATGATGTGATTAAATGAAAATTCCGAATTAAAAATGATAAATTAATACATAATAAATTAATAGCTTATTTAATAGATAATTACATTCTATTTCGATTGCATTGCATTTCAATTACATTGTATTTCGATTGCATTGCATTTCAATTACATTGTATTTCGATTGCATTGTATTTCAATTACATTACATTTCAATTACATTGTGTTTCAATTTCATTGTATTTTAATAGCATTGCATTTCGATTGCATTGTATTTCAATTACATTACATTTCAATTACATTGTGTTTCAATTTCATTGTATGTCGATAGCAATGTATTTCAATTTTACTGTATTTCGATTGTATTGTATTTCAATTGCATTGTATTTTAATTACACATATAATTAACATAATTAGCAATTGAATTTACTGAAAGGTTTGAATTATGTAATTGAATTACAATGTAGTTGAATTGCTATGTAATTGAAATAGAATGCAATTAAATTGCGAAATTGAATTACAATGTAATTGAATTAACAGAACAAAACATTCACAAATGTGAATAACGTGTGTTGCTTTAGAAGAATAACAAAACCGAATTTATATACAGGGTGTCCCACGATGTAACTACTGAACATAGACATACATAGACTTTTCTCATCATTTTCTATATAGAATGTCATTGTAACAAAAAAGGAAGTTTATCTTTATTTTTGCAAGGTTATTTCAAGATCCCTTCGTCTTTTTCAAATGTAATGCCATATTTTTGTTTTGATATTATCAAAGCTTAGAAAAAAAAACAAGTTCGGCGTAGCTCTTGCTTTCTAGTCTAGGTCTAATCCAAGATTGCGAAAATGAATTAGATTATATGATATTATGAGTCGTTGAATTCTTCTTGATCGCAGCTATTCGACAAGGGTACTAAAAATATTTGTATTATAAACATTATTCCAGAGTATTTATCTACTCAAATCGACTCATTTTCTTCTGTAGCATTTGTTTCTGTTAACTACAATAAACTACATAATTTAAGATTGTTCTGTTTTGTCGTCAAACTTTTTTAGAATCGTGTCATAGCTAGAAATAGTAACATTAAAAATCTTTTCGATGTGTTTTCCACGGCAAAATAATTTGACCATCCAATTATACTGTGGGGTCTCCTGTGACGTCAGCAATATGTGCACTAATCCTAATTTTAAGTATATAGATTTCTATCATTAATTCGTCATTAATTTCATTAATTTCTACAAAAATAAAAAAAGATCCCAACGTGACACTTGGTAGCCTAGATAAACAGGATACTACTTCATGGATCATGGATTTCTTTTTTAAATTATTCATTTGGGTCGCGGTAGGCATGGAGCTATTAGCGATCACTGTTATACAATGGCATTATATTACATATGATCACTGTTACACTACCTTATATTACATTATATTATACTATATTACATTACATTATACTATATTACATTACATTATACTATATTACATTACATTGTACTATGTTACATTACATTACATTACATTATACTATATTACATTACATTGTACTATGTTACATTACATTACATTACATTATAGTATATTACATATACTATAGTACTCTACTTATTGTTAGCGAACATAACCTAGTTCCAGAAGCTTATTTGATACATGCCATGGTGTGTTTCGTGACAGACTCTGTTTTGCGTTTACCTGAAACTATTATGGTTTCTCATTATTAGCTATATTTCCTTAATTTCAAATTGTTCTAGTATAGTAATTATATTCTTAATATACTAGGTGTTACAGGTTTTTCCAATCAAACGATTTCAGCATAATCTACGAGCGACAATAAAAAGATGTCATATAAACATAAATTCAAGAATACTTAATTAAAAAACTATATGAAAACTACGAAATGTCAACAGACCATTTTAAAGGGCCGCTTGTTTTTGAAAATACAGCATTGACATCTACGAAAAATTGAATGAATGAATAAACTTAACTAAATAAATAAAATAAACTTGAATAAATATCATTATACGATATCTTTTTCTTATTTTGATTCGTAGAATGTTCTGATACCGTTTGGCCAAAAAAATCTGGGCCACACCGTACTTTCTCTCATTCAACCATTCATTAAATCCCTAAACCGCGAGCGAGTTTTTAATTTTTCTGTATGAAATCGCGGGCTAATTTTATTTTGCTACGCAGACGCGTCTCAAATATTAGATGGAAAAAGATAAAAGAAGAAAGGAGAACGAAAATGAAAAAATGTTGAGAAGTTAAAAATGAAAAATTTTGCGAATTTAGTTTTCTTTTGGTAAATTTTACAAAACATTTAGAACACGAATTTCATGTTGCCTGCTGTTGACGGGTTAATTAATGAGGAGAGATTTTTTATCTTATATTAAGTTTCTGGACGCAGGACAGTCCAACCATTTATCTTAACCGCGGTATTCATCTAACCACGCAAAAATCAGCCGAGACTGAGTTACTCGATTTTATTCAGGCACTCGACACTTGCCAAAGTATTCTCGCATCCAACAACTTCGAAATAGAGCATTCGAATCCAGATCTGTTTCGAAAACGATCCGAGTGTTCATGGTCATGGGAACACATGGGCTGGCAGCAGCTTCCAAAAAGATAAGGAAAACAAGCCGAGACTCGGGCAGTATGAAAATCGTTGGCGAATAGCAGCTGTTGGAAGATTTCAGGAGTCGTCTCCGGTAGATTTGAAACGGCAAGGTGAAATTGGCACGGACACCTGTGCAGAAAAACTATCGAGCATGTGTGCATCCCACTGTTCCGTCGTTTCTCTCTCTAACTGATGCTCTGTCTCCTCGGTCGCTTCCTCGAGCTTTCTCCCTTTCCTTTCCTTTCCTTTCCTTTCCTGCCTAGGTCACTCGCTCCGCTCTATAGCGGACAGGTATCGACCCGACCGACTCTATAAATAGACACGCGGGTCGTCGGCGGTATTTAGCATTTCACAACGAACTACTTACTTACTTGTGTGCGGTCTGCGTGCACCGATGCATCGGCCATTAGGTGTTTAAGGGCCGGCTTACCTAACACCTTGCAAATAAGCCAATCCTTAGGAATTTTTTTCCAAACAAGCTGTGTAACGTTATGTTGCTATACAGGGTGTCTATAAATAAGAGCCGTTTGAAATGACAGGTGAATGGTTGACGTTATGAAAAAAGAAGCAAATTTATTTTTTATGTTTTTCTTTTTTACGTAGAATGCGTTAAAGCAGGACAAAAATTTGTTTTCAAGGTTATTCGAAGATTATTTCAATTTTTTTAAACGGAATGCTGTATTTTTGTTTCGCTACAATGAAAGAGTATAAAAAAGGAATTGAATCATCATCATTGAGATCTTGATTCACAATTTTGCTGTTTCCAAAATTTCAAAAATTCAATTTGAAATTTTTTTAAATTCATTTCAAAAATTTCAAAGAGAGAGATTAAAAAAATTCAATTTCAAAATTTCAAAAATTCAATTTCAAAGTTTCAAAACTTCAATTTCAAAATTTTAAAATAGAAGAATTCAAGATACAAATTTCAATATTCAAAAATTCAGCTTTAAAATTTCAATGTTCAAAAATTCAAGTTCAAAATTTCAATGTACAAAAATTCAATGTAAATAAGTGTAGTATTTTATACAACAATGAACCGAAAGTAGGAAACAGGGACCAGCTGAAGATGATAATAAATATCGTTAAAATTGTTGTTATGTTTTGAGTTTTCCTGTCATCAGACAAAACAGCATAAAATTACCTGCAAAACCGTAACGTTTATATTTTTATAAAAGCTTCACAAATATGTAAACATATGAATGATGTAAGTGTTCCATATTAGGGCAACTCGTACTGTTATTAGAATGATAAAGGTGCTTCTATGTGAAATTATTAAATAAATTTCTATAATTATGCACATATCTACAGTAACGTTCGCATAAAATCTGAATAGTTTTGCATGTTCATCGTCTTTACAAGGGAATGCAAAATCAACCTCCTTTTGTACTCGGTAGAGTTCTAGTTATTAAGACGGTTGCACAAAGAAAATTTCATTTAGCAACTAAAATATACCTTATGAAATTCTTTCGAATTTTTTCGAATCCTTTCAAATTCTTTCGAATTATCTCGAATTTTTTCGGATACTTTTGAATTCTCCCGAATCTTTTCGAATTCTTTCGAACACTTTCCAATACATTCGAATACTGTCGAATATTTTCAAATACTTTTGAATTTTTCTGAATTCTCCCAAATTCTTTCGCATTCTTTTGAATTTTTTCAAATTCTTTCGAATTCCTTCGAATTCTTTCGAATTATTTTGAATTCTTTAGAATTTTTCCGAATCTTTTCGAATTCTCTTCCCAATTCTTTGAAATCTTTCCGAATTCTCCCGAATAAAATTTTTATAAACGTTTATCAATGTATATGTGTCGTGTAATGAATGTTATGATAAAAATTGAGGTAATATTTTGAATTCGAAATTACGGATTAAAAATTTTCAAATGAAAACGTTGGAAACTCCTCTTCTTCAATCAGTTGGCTTCGTCGAAGTGATTTTGCACGATGTTTGCCAGAAAAATTGAGCACTTAGCAAATAAAATTTCGTGGACAGTTTACAAACGTCGCTTCCAGTTTGCGAAGCGTCCAGCACTTTAATCAACTAATTTCCAGCTAGCGCACAGCATGGACCACATGTTGCTCGCGTGTCGATATTGCAGAAGGAACAATTCCAGAAGCAACTAACACCGCCATCGTAAATACAACGGCAAGCGGACAATGGATTTAACGTGCAGCAAATTCATTCTCCCCGCATGCAATTTTACTTTGGTTAACTAGTACATCTGGTTACGTTACTGCTGCCGGGTAAATTGGTTAAGACCCGAGGGGATAATCCTTTGGCCGCTGTAATAACCAGCTTTGTTAACCGTTTCTGTTAAAGTATGACGTAAACGCCACTTCGTGACTGGTATATATGGAAATTTACAATAACGACGACCAGATTACGTTTCGCAAGATGCAACGACCGTGTTCTCAGACTTTTCCAATGACGGCCTCGGCACGCACGATATAAAATCAAGAATTCGAGAGTATTCAAAGAGAATTCGACAGAATTCGAAAGGATTCCAAAAGATTTGAACGAAATCAAAAGTATTTGAAAAAATTTGAATGGATACGGAAGGATTTGAAAGAATTTAAAAGAAATCGAAAGAATTCGTAACGAATCTGGAAGAACTCGAAAGAATTCGAAAGAATGCGGAAGCATTTGGAAAAAATCGAAAAAATTCGTAACGAATACGAAAGAACTTGAAAAATTCCAAAGGATTTAAAAGGATTCCGAAGAGTTCGGAAGAATTCAAAAGAATTCGGAAGAATGGAAGGTTTTGAAGTATTCGAAAGAAATGGAAAGGATTCGAAAAATGCGAAAGGATTCGAAAGAATTTGAAAGAAATTGTAATAATTTGAAAAAAATCTAAAGGATTCGAAAGAATTCCTAACGAATCCGGAAGAATTCGAAAGAATTCCAAAGGATTCGAAAGAATTCGAAAGAATTCGAAAGAATTCCTAACGAATCCGGAAGAATTCGAAAGAATTCCAAAGGATTCGAAAGAATTCGAAAGAAATCGATGGAATTCGAAGGAATGCGAAAGAATTCGGAAGAACGGAAGGATTTGAATGGATTAGAAAGTAATGGGAAGAATTCGAAGGAAATCGAAAGTATTCGAAAAGATTTGAAAAAATGCAAAAGAATTCGAAAAGATTTGAAAGAAATCGAAAGATTCGGAAGAATTTAAAAGGATTCGAAAGAATTTGAAAGGATTTTAAAGAATTCGGAAGAGTATACGTATTTCGAAATGTTTATTTTAAATGTTTATTTTCGAAATTTTTGGCGATCAGGTAGACACTTGAAAATGTTACTGTAATCTCGTAACTTTCATATTATGGAATTCGGGCGGTAGAATTGTGTCGTGTGGGGAACAATCATCTAAAAATCGTGAAAATTTACTTTTTGACTAAAATTGCGTAGGACATATTCACTGTTTACGAAACAAACAATGATGAAACAGTTTAAAATCACCGAATGAAATCAACTTTACGCCCTATTTGCCAATATCAAGACGAAAATCGATTTCTGAGTTATGCTAATGAATAAACCGCACGACCTTTCCCGATAGCTAATATTGCGGAGAATGTTTGGTAAATATTATGAAATCGTTCATATTTAAATTTTCTGCATCACTTAATTCTTCCGCGCTCACGTTTGTTAATGTGTTCAACTGATTTTGTTTTGTTTTTAATTATGCATGCATAATTGTCTGTTGACTGTGAATTTTATTTTATGAAAAAATTAAGTAGGTCGACTACAATAGAGTAAATGTAGGATACTGTCGGATTATTTCCAGCTGATTCAAAATGTTACAAATGAAAATGTATTTTATATTTTATTATATATATTGTATTTTTTTATTATATATATACATATAATAATATATATAATATATAATATTAATAATGATAAAATACATTTTCATTTGTTGTTTGTTGCAATTGAGGTAGAGAATTTTTATTTCGCTTATATGTATATGTCATCCAAATATATATGTGTATGCAGTGATTTTAGTCTTTCGATTTAATTGTTCGTGTATAATGATTTTTAATCATTATAATCTTATTGCGTAATTGTTTGGTACAAGATAATTAAAAAAAAATAAGGAAAATATTTTGGAAGTTAATTTATAATAATTATATCATGTATAAATAACGAGAAATTGAAAGAAACAAATGCAGTGAATTTTTGAATACATCTAATACATATTATCCATGTATTGTGATTTATGTCACTTACAGTTAGTTTAGTAATAAATAAACGTAGCAAGGACATCGTTATATGTACATGGTATGTATTTGGTATTCCAACACGATTCTACGATTCGCAAACCAGCGAGTGGAACTACAAACTTATTATAGTTTCACGAAGCACATAAATCTTCTCTCGACAGCGACGCAATGTTTACAGAAGTTCGTACTTTTAATCGATTCGATCGTCGCACCAGTCTTGAAATAAACCTTCCGAGTAAACTTCTGCTGGAATGGTTATTTAAGGTTTACCTTATTTATTACCTGCGCCGTTTTCTTATTTTGTGATGATTTTAAATAGTTTTTGACACTATTTTTACCAAAAAGAGCTCATAAGACACCTTCAAAAATCTTTATTTAACACTATTCGTACCGAAAAGGTCAAGAACACCGTTTTAATATTTTAATATTTAATATTTAATTTTATAACATTCAATTTTTTAATATTTAATACTTTAATATTTAATATTTTAATATTTTATATTTTAATATTTAATATTTTAATATTTTATATTTTAATATTTTATATTTTAATATTTTATATTTTAATATTTTATATTTTAATATTTTATATTTTAATATTTATAATTTTTAATATTTTAATTATCGAAGAGTTCGAATGTCACTTTTTAGAATTTTAACGGAACACTATTTTTACTAACGGACCCAAAAGATACCATTAAAACTTTTCATCTAAAATCGTTTTCTAAGTTCAATCACTTTTTCTCCAATCGATTTTTCAACTTTTTGTAGAATGATTACAAAATTAATTTGATAGGAGTAGGAACAAATATATATATACAAAAGGTTGGTGAAAATATTGATAAATATTATTAATAAAGAAAATGCAGACAAAAATCAAATTGTTTTAATGTTTTGATGTTGTTTAATATTCTCACAATATTCATATTTATTTATTTATAGTTATTTATTTTTATTTATTTATTTAGGTTTATGTTTATTTATTTATGTTTATATTTATGTATTTGTATTTATATCTATTTTAAGAAGACCGAAATTTTCTACGTGTTTCATGGACGTACGAAATAATTGTCATACAATGCAAATCCTATTTTATTCCAATTTTTGGTGCTTGGAAATGATGCGCAAGTATTTGAACAGATACAAAATTCTGTATTAATATCTCTGGGAACATAGCATGGTTGCTAATAAATACAGAATTTCAATATTATAAACTTTCGTTTCATATGATCTGTATCAATAAAATCTGATACCGAATTCTATTTAAATAGAATAATTATTTCCAACGTTATATTATTTTAATATAACTCACAATAATAATAATTTATTATAAATAACTTACAATTGTTAGTCGCTGAGCTGAGAAAATTCCTCGAGTGTAAGGGATCAATTAAATCGTGACTACACGTTTTTTATCGATAGTAAAATATTTTTTCCATAATTGTCCAAAAGATATCTCAACCATAACTGACACAGCGAGAGTTGATTGTCGGCGAGACTCGTATTAATGCAAGCAAAGCAATACATGGAAACTTTTATAATTTTGTATTTCTTTTTTACGGTACTTTTACCACTTTATTCGTCTCTTTTTTCCGGTTGAAATAACACCAAACACGATATAATTACCATTATAATTATTTGTGCAACAAGCGATTAAGGTTCCGGACTTCAGCAAGTAATTATAATCTTAATTACATCGTGTTTGGTGTTACTGTAATCAGCGGAAAGAGACAAATCCGATGGTTGAAGTTTCATGAACGAAAAACCAAAAATAAGGAATACTGATTTTTGAATTTCGAAGGCTGAGCTTGCACGAGTCGTTCAATATTTGTTGGACGCCAACAAACTCGATCGATCTTTCTTTTTCAGTTGCTATCATTATCTACGTTTGAAACAGCAAAAAATGGTGCATTTACCATAATTGTCACTCGGCAGCCCTGAGATTGGGATCAATGTTCTTACGAAAAATAAGTTACGCTGGGGATCCCACACATCTGCGTGGTGCCTCTACAGGGTGTACATTACAATTCTGTCTATACAGAAGAAAGCGAGACAATATAATAGCAACAACGAATTCAAGAAATGTAACATGTTACACAAGTTAAAAGATATGTAACGAAGTATTAATGTGATATTTGGACTTAGGATATTATTCATTTATGACAAAAATGAGTAGATCAGGCATAAAAGAAATAAATTTTTTTGACACGATTACAGAAATATAATAATTTGATTATATTATGTATAACTTGTGAAAATTACTCGAAACTTAACTAAATGTTTATGCAGTTTCTGTTTCTTGCAACGAATGTATAAAATGTTCATTTTGCACAAAGATCTCGTGATATTGAGTTTCATCAAAATACAGTAAATTCTTCCTAATCGACTCTCAGCTTGGAAACAGAAATGAACAATTTGAGAAGAGGAGATACGATTATTCGAGCCTTACAGCTCGTTCTTATAGTTGTTGGCAATCGGTAACTATAAAAATGTGTCTTTCACATCTTTCATCTGACCCTCCAAGACCCTCCAAGCTGAGGGTCAATTAGGGAGAATTTACTGTAGTGATTTTATAGTCTTCTATTTTTGTCCAGGCAATGCCAGATCAGTTTTGCTTTTCTTCCTTAAACTTTCTTGTTGTATAACACAAAGGCTCATTCCGGATATAGTATGCTATATCTGCAACGTATAAAGTAAAGCTTTCATACACTCCAGTATAAACAATTACTAAATGTACGTCGAGCGTCTTATTATTTTGTCCAGCACAGTATCTCCACCGTAACTGTCGCTCTGCAGACTCGAAGTTGTGACACTTACGGAGAGAATACTGTATACGAGACATTAAAAGCAGAAATGGTGTAAGTAAAATACGTTGATTCGTGGATAATGAAGGGTGAACTAAATGTTCTGTAAAATGCAACAACGCTCATGCTTTAACTTAAAATCATAAAGAACAAGTCAAACAAAATATTGAATTAAATATGATTCAATAATATGAAATCAATCTAGTAAAAAATTGACTTATACAGCACTTTTGCTTTAACCCGAGAAAGATAACCTACGTCGCAGAGGCGCCTGCGAAGACTGTTGATTTTTGTTAATTTTTCATAGAGGTCTAGTGATTTAAGTTTAAAATTACTTAAAATATAAAAAAATATAATATAAATGCATTTTATTTTTACAATAATGCCAAACCTTTAAAATGACTAGATTAACTTAAATAAATATCCATTGTTAGTATAAAATTGACGCCTTAGAAAAGCATGCGCCTCTGAAGCGTATGGTTATCTTTTACGTACGTTGTCATATGGTTATCTTTCTAGGGTTAAACGGTTAATATTTTCCTGCTAACTGCACCGATAATACATATATGATTAGTTGCATTCACAATTCGTCAAGTGCGCTAGTTGTAAGACTTTGTTGCACCGTATTTATTGCACAGCGCGCCAATTAATTTTTAAGACTGGCGTCATATCTCAGCAAGTAGTGGCAAAATCTATAGAGCGTTAGCATCCTTAAAAAGGTCAATCATTTTTCTGTCTAAGAAAGACTTTTCACGTAAGACCATATCAATGAAACGATAAATGACAAAGTTACGATAGCTCTTCCTAACCAAGTCTTTAATCGATGTTGAAATAGTATCATGGAAGAAAAAGCGGTGATTAAATTGAACGCGAGACTTGTTAAAAGTGCATCAGAAACATTCCGGTTGATGCAGCAAGTGTACTGCGATGCTTGTTCAAGTCGATCGAATGTTTTCGTTTGGCATAAACGATTTCTGGATGGCATAGAATCGCTAGAAGATGGCCAACATCAGGGAAGGCCGATATCAATTCGAAAACCTGAAACGATTGAAAAAATACGTGATTTTATTGCAAACGACCGCAATGCTTCAGTGAGAATAATGGAAGCGGCTACAAACGTCAACCGAGAGACAATTCGGAGCATTCTTCGCGTTGTATCCCTCTGGATTATCAAAATCCATGCAGTTGGACACTGTTGCGTGATAACGCGCCATCTCGCCATCTCTCATTGTTCGTTAATTTTTGGCCAGAAATCAAATCTGTGTGCTCGGTCCGTGTGCTTGCCACATTCGCCTGATTCGGCCCTGTGCGACTTCTCTTTATTTCCTAAATTTAAATTGAAGTTAAAAGGATGCTTTTTCGAAAACATTCCGACCATCCGAAGAACTTCAACGCGGGAACTAGAGGCAATGCCACAAAATTAGAGAAGATTATTTCGCGTTTTATTGGTCTAGCCTTAAAAATTAATTGTTTCATCGTTTACATCGAGAAGTTGACGGTCTATTTTTGTTATTGCTACTCGAAATGGGAAGTGTCCAACCACTACCGCACACACACACACGCGCCTCGCAGATAATTGCGGCAAGGGCGGTCGATCGATTTATCCTTTGGCAAACAGCGCGTCGTGTTTTTCATTTAACGTTTGCTCGCCGCGCCACGTCGCGGCTCTGAATATTTAATAATTTTCAATTAACCCGTTCCGTAAGTTAATAAAACTTTTCTCATCTGCATTCGGAGGCATAAAAGGCGCTGGAAGTCACCGAGAAACCGGCTCTCCTCGTCGTGAATAAACCGCGTTTAACCCCTTTTCGTGCAGCGTATATTCTGTGAACCGATTGATCTAACCGTTGCTATTATGGCCGTCGTAATATGTACTGGCTCTCCTATCTAAGTTGACCAGCTTGAATTTTTTTACTCGTTATTGATACTTCGACTGCGAATCTTCGTGCAAAATAATAAGCAGCTGCACACGTTGGAAATAAACGGCAATCATTTGGAAGCTTCAGTTTGTCTGCAACATCAAACCTACCGAGTATTAACAACGGCAATGAAAGTAATAACTGAAAAGAACAGTGTTTGCATTTATTACGTTTGCAACTATATGAATTGCTTGTTGTATTAATTGCTTCCAATCATTATTATGACAAGAACAATAATGCATCAGACAAAGATTCTTCAATATTCAGGGATTCTCCAGGACGTAATTCGAGAAAATTCTTTTATTGAACTTCGTTATCGAAAAGTCACACGCAATCGGGAAATGAGGGATTCTTAAGGTCATCTCAAGTAACTTTTTCCTTAGCGAAAATGCAATCCGTCGCTTCGTTTACGAGTTATTAACGAAAAACAGTGGTCAATGAGAGGCGAGCTTGGCTGAGGCGAGGCCGCCGAACTAACGAGCGGACGTAGCCCAGTTCCTCTCATTGGTTTGTCCGCCTCGCGCCAGCTGATCTCGCCTCTCATTGGTCAATGTTTTTCGTTAATAACTCGTAAACGAAGCCGCCGAATGCATTTACGCTAAGGAAAATGTTACTTCAAATGACCCTATTTCACGATTACGAGTGACTTTTGAAACACCCTGTATATATAAAATCTAACGAGATATTGTAATTTAACGATTTATGTAATGGTTATTCGAAATTATAAGTTTTAAATTGAAGCTATGCAATAATATTTCTACATTGTTGGAAAGATCGAACACTAGGTAATCGAGTATAAGGTAAACCAGCAAATATAAAAATAAATATTTTATCCATTAACGATATTAATACAAATTTGGTATATATATATATATATGTATTGGGTTGGCAGGAAAGTAATTTCGGTATTTCAATGTGAAATAAAACTCAATTTTTCCTATACAAGAAATGAACTTTAATCAGTCAAATATTTTCCATTTTGTTCGATGACCTTTTGCCATCTTTCTGATAACTTCATGATTCCGCGCTCATAAAACTTCTGGTCCTTATCAGTAAAAAAACTCAATCAACTGCGATTTGAGGCTATCGTTATTATTGAAATTTTTACCATTTAAAAAGTTTTGTGTACTTCGAAATAAATGATAATCTGTTGGTGCAAGATCGGGGCTATATGGAGGATGCGACATTACTCCCCAACCAAGCTCCAATAATTTTGTACGTGTTCCTAAAGATGTGCGAGGCCTCGCATTGACGTGGTGGAACACGATTCCTTTGCGATTTGCCAATTCTGGCCTTTTCACTTTGATTGCTTCCTTCAATTTCATAAGTTGTTGGCAGCAAACATCTGAGTTGATCGTTTGGTTGCTTGGAAGCAGCTCAAAATACACAACACCTTTATAGTCCCACCAAATTGACAGCATGATTTTTTTCTGATATAATTCGGCTTTCGATATGGTTTATGCAGGTTCATCAAGCTTGGACCACGATCTTTTTCGATTAATATTATTATAAATGATCCATTTTTCATCACCAGTAATAATTCATTTCAAAAATGGATTGATTTCATTACGTTTGAAATGCGTATCGCAAATACTGATTTGTGTTAAGTGAATTTCTTTCAATTCATGCGGAATCCAAACAGCGAGCTTTTTAACAAGTCCAAGGCATCTTATGTGATATTCCATTGTGCGATACATTTAACCTTTTTGCAATCTCTCGTACAGTTATATGACGATTCGATTCAATTATGGTTTTGATTTTATCATCATCAACTTCAGAAGCTCGTCCAGAATGTTGGTCATCTTTAAGTGAAAAATCTTCAGAACAAAATTTTTTGAACCAATTCTGACACGTGCGTTCTGATAAGCAATCGATGCCATAAACTTCACATATCTCTTTGCGAGCCTCGGCTGCTTTCTTGCCTTTATGAAAGTAAAAAAGTAAAATGTGTCGAAAATGTTCATTTTTGTACTCCATGTTAAAATTGACAGCAAACTATCAGTTGTAAACAAAACTACACGGAATTTGTTTCTATGGTAACCTAAACGTGTCAACTAACAAAGCTGAAGAAAAAAAGAATTATAACCTTAACAAAAGAATGACACTGCAAACAAAGCTATCTATTGGTGCAAACCGAAATTACTTTCTTGCCAATCCAATACATATATTTGCAAGATTTCGAAAACTTAAAAATATAATATAACTATATATTATAGAATATAATATCATGAATATATAATTATCATTAAAATGGGAGCGAGGAAACAAAATCAGAGTGCAATAATTGTATATTATTTTGAACGTTTATGAAATTCATGAAAATTTGCAAGCCTTTTAATAAAAATATATCAAAACATGACAGAACAGTTTTATTTTCTTCATCAATTCGAATGAAAAATTGAAAGAGACTGGATTAAATATCGATCATTTTGTATGTTTATTTGTTGTTTATTTATTTCTGTACGTTGTGATCAATATATGGATGAAATATTAAGTAATATCAAAACATTATAACAATTTCCTTTCATTGTTATAAATTTGTTTAGCGCATAAAAATTTGTTTCTCGGAGACGAAATATAGAATAATATCAAAACGGGATGATTTCATTTTTTTCATTCACAATTTAGTTGCGGTCGACGCCATCTGGCATCGAATTTAATACACGGTTTTCTGTAACCGATGACGCCATCCAACGTCATATTACGTACGGTTTTGTGTTACGAAGGACGTCATTCGGCGTCAAATGGAACACTATTTTCTATTACAGGTGTTTGATTTCAATCGGACATTTTTCGGTGAATCTATACCGAAAATAATTAGTGTCAGCCTCGCAGCTCATTTTTATAATTGCCGATTGTCAACAACTATAAAAACGAGGTGCAAGGCTCGAATAATCGTATCTCCTCTTCTCAAATTGTCAATTTTTGTTTACAAGCTCAAGGAAAATTGGGGAGAATTTACTGAACTTACTAATTAGCCTTATTCATCGTCAATACAGCGAAAACTTGGATTAAAACTTGTCGATTATACGGTATAAAATTCAATCGAAAAATGCAACTCATTACGTTTTTTTACACAACAAGGAACTACAGTTCAGCGCCCGAACTAACCGCAATCTGTAAAAAACTCGCAAAGAAACACTGAATTCGACTTAGTATCCGTTACACTAGTTATGTATTATACTTTATTGTTACATTCGGTTTCATTGTTGTATTAAATATGTTAAAACTGGTAATCTCAAAATTCATAAGCAAATAGTACGCGAGAAATAATATGTTCGGTTTTTGAACTTTTTCACCCCTAAATCAGTTTCTTTCTCTGCGTGTGGTTGATCCACCGGTTCACCCGTTATAACTGGGTGTCCTCGATCTTCCGGCTCCTCGTGGCCCGATACCTTTCCCACTGACTTATCTTTCCTGAAACAAGCGGCCCGGGGTTGGTTGAACGCTTCCAGAAGAGGTCGCCGAAGCCGCGTGGGTGGATGTTAACGCGAAGAAAACTCGGCCGAGGGATGCACCGAACCGAGCGATACGAAACGGCGAAACTTTCGCAACCGTGAAAGGGACGAAAGAGAAAGAGAGAGACAGAGATAGACAGAGAGAGAGACAGAGAGAGAGAGAGAGAGAGAGGAAAGATCTTTCGTAAACGGAAAACTGAGAACAGTTCGACGATGATCCACCGGAGACGAGGGGATGAATGAAAACTCTCACGGCGAACTTCCCGTCTTCCATAGCTATTTAAAGACGCCGGGTCTGTTTAAATCTCAATAAAACAGTGTCTCCCGGATTAACGCCGTCGCCTTGATACTCCACGCGAGCACTTGCTGAATACCGAGTGTTCCTCTAGAAACTTCAGTCCTGGGATCGAAACATATAGGCTCCTCACGTTTCTGAAAACAATTCTGTTAGTACTTATATACCATTCTCTTAAGAGAGTTGTTAACACTTAACGTAAAGAATCGCTATAAAATTGTCCTTGTCGAGCAAATAATCTAGAATTTATATATAACAGAACTTGCATGAAAGCAAGTTATTTTAGAACAATTATTAGAAAACGTTTTACAATATAAATAGAACTACTAATGAAAAAAGAACATTAATAGTTAACACTAATAATTAATATATTTTATTTACATTTTTGTTTACAACTTGAACATAAATATGAGAATGTTCCATTATATGTACAGTGGCCCACAAATGTGTTCGTACATCTTTTAAAACGCAATAACTTTTTTTAATCTGGACTAAGGGACTTGAATTTTTTCAGATGATAGCGGGCTGGTCTACCAGACGATGACCAAAATGCTTTTTTTAAATTTTGCTATTACTTGGAATGACGACAAAAATAAGTAAATTGTGAGAAGAACTCATTGAATCTATGCGGTTTTACAGTAAAAGAATTGATCTTTCGAATGTTTCGAACTACAATTAGATGGATCGTTTAGTTTTGTTGTTATCCCGTCCGAAATAAAAGTGTCCCATTTATGGCAATGCTCCTTCACTACGTACACTCCCCTCCAAAAGTATTAGAAAACTTACAAAAAATTAAATGAATTTGAATAACCGATTGGAAATTATTATAATGTCTTCAACTTATTTCTAAGTAAATTGTAACAAATTGTAACAAGTACATTTACGTGTACAATTACATAATTATGAAAACAGTGCCAATTTTTTAGAAGAAAATTAAATTTTCTTTTCGACGATATATCTATCGTATTTTGTAATTACTTTTTAAACTAATTTCGGCACATATTTAGAAATATGAAATGAACTCAACATACGTTTCCAATGAACAAAATACAATAAATGGGTAAACTAATCGTATAAGTGATAAACGTTTATAACTTAATATGTAATTCCGATGATACGATGCCATAAAATCTTAATGCTAAAAATGAAAATACTAAAATTAAAATATTACTAATAATATTAATCGATATTATTAAAATTAAAAAATTTGAAATTAATTATTAAAATTATTAAAATTTGAAAGCAGAAGGTGCTCTGTATGATTAAATTTACACGCCGAATCCGCGTAAATTCAACCGCGTACTTGTCTATACCAAATAAACATCGTCAAATTAATACCACCCTATCGCCCGTCCCGCGCCACGACCGACGCGACCCTTTGCTGAAACGTGACTCGGCGTGATTTAAATATGACTCGCAAGGTATCCGATCCGTTAAAAAGTTTCCATCGATCTTTCAGGAAAACACGGCCCGACTTTGCAATTCCCTGGAACCGAGCCTCGTTGCGCAAAGGGCATGCATGCATTATTCATACTCTAAAAGTGGCAAGTGTTCGAACACTTTCGCGAGCCGGGCATGTAGTTTGATTTTTTAGGACAGTTCGATACTGTTTGGACGGAGTGCCGGCGTCCCCTTTTCCCCATTACTCAGCCCTGAGCCGGCCAGCGCGCACCCTTCGGCTTCCGACGGCGGGGCGCGGTGGAGTTCCTCCCCGAATTTCTTTCCGGCGAGCCGCGCCGCGTCGGGGAACGAGGATTAATCGATTCTGAAGGGAAACCTCGTCCATTCATTTCAGCGGAACGACTCGTGACCGGAAGAAGCTTGTCCCGCGGAACGGCCATAAAGCCCACGTGTCGTGGTTATAGGTCCGCGTTTATTTTTGAACGCCAGAACCGGACAACAGCTTGCGATGCACTGATTAAAATGCTATGATCGAGAGCGAATTTCAGGAGTCGCCGGCTGAGAGCTTTTTGTCAGAGGTCTACCAATCTCGTACGCGATTTTGGAACGGTGTTCCAACTGCCGTCTAGGCTGAATTAATTTTTTTTTTTAAATAAACTTGGAAGTAAATTTGAAAAAATGTTGGTAAATATGTATAGTGGGTGTCTCAGTAATTCTGTTACGAAGCGATATCTCCGATAATTATACGCGGAAATGCTTCAAGAACAAATTGTTTGGTTCAAAGGAATACGTGTTGAGGTAGAAATCGTTTTTTTTTAAGGTCATATTTTTCGTGATTTCAAGGTCATCAATGTTTTGCACTCGAGACTATCTTAACTCCAAAATGAAAATATTTGTTTCAACGTACAGTATTTTCATTTGGTACGATTGTTTATTTGCCACATATAAAATTATAGAGCTTATAGAAGATTCCTATTAATTTGACAATTTATCGGATACAGACGATTTTAATAATGCATACATTTTTTCGAAGCTGGTGTAGCAATTTTTAGCGATGATTGCATTAACCTTGATAACATAGCTCAAGGTCATCGAAATTGTTCAGGTTTATTGAAATCACATCTCTAATAATTTCTGTTTCCCTATTATATCTCTTTCGAATATTGCAATCAATTCTCAAGTAGAATTATTTCTACTAATTAAACTAATATTTTAAATTAGTAGTGTTCTTCGTTAATTAATACATCAATTCTATTTTATACAGGGTGTTTTTTTTTCCATAATTTTTTGTCCACATTTTTTCATGCACTTCTGTTAATCTGACAATAAAATGTTTCGAATGAATGATTATGAAAATTGTTATTTTTCGATAAATTGTTATTTTTAATGCACTGTGTATTTTTTACTTCACATTAATGTAGCTCGTGTCAAGACGAATTCAACGAGTAGTATGACCATAGTATGACCTTCAGATGACCTTGAATCGAAAAATTTCAGTTCCATCAGCAGAAACGATTGAAGATGAAAAATTCTTTATTTTAAGATACATCAATCAGCAAATTGATAATTTCATTACGAAAATAGTATCATTACGTATTTAACGAAAACAAAGCTATTAGGTCGGCGATGACCTAATTATTTTATTACACAAGTATTATTATTACGAAAAAATTATGTTACAGCCTATATTCAAACTGGAATCCATGTTCTACAAGAGAGAATTCCGCTCTCTGTATCACAATTTTAGTTGTTACATTAATTAACACATTACGGTCCATGTTACCACATGCGTGTACAATAATTTCACTGTAATTCGCGGTCAGATTTCGCACAAAAATAGATAATTTGTGAAGAAGAGATACGATTATTCGAGCCTTGCAGTTCATTTTTATATTTACTGATTGTTAACAACTATAAAAACGGGACGCAAGGCTCGAGTGATCATACCTCCTCTTCCAAAATCGTCCATTTTTCTGCGTAATTTAAGCGCGAATTAGGGAAAAATTATTGTATTATGCGTTCTCGGAGTTCTCAGACTTATGAATTGGTTTTTCGCAAGCAATGAATTGCAGATGTCCCCAAGTTAAAAATCTAAAAGGGACATATCTGGAGAACGCAGTGATCAGTGAATTGGGTCATGTGGTCCTATTTCCGATTGGAAATATGTGATGTGGTACGATTTCCAAACTTAAAATTGTGATAATAATCGTTTTTGCTGATTGTACTGAAATTTTTCGGTTCAAGGTCACCCGAAGATCATGCTACAGCACGTCGTTGAATACATCTTGACACGAGCTAAATTAATATGAAGTGCTGATTAAAAAATTAAGATGAACCCGATATTTTATTGAAAAAATAACAATTTTTTAAAATTAAATGTTTTGTCGCATAGCAAACAGGGAATCGATGAGAACACATTTTTTTATTAGATTAACAAAAGCGCACGAAAAGATGTGAACAAAAGTTAAGGAAACACCCTGTGCATTGCGAAACAAATGCACCCGTCTGAAATTGATTTCGAAATATCAACTTAACATCATTTGAGCGATCCATCCAAACGAGAAAAAAAACTTGCCATTTTTCTTTGATTGAGTAGATCGTATTTGCAAACAGACATGATCGCAGAGTGACACGTAACGTGTTTAGATATTTGCATTAGGGTGATTAAGTACGAACTTGTGACTTGCCTCGTGTGTACCGTGTCTTACGTAAATACACGTATGCTTATTTTCTACTGTTTTGCCTCGGCTACGCCATCTTTAAGCAGGATGAGTCAGCTGAAACTGCAAACTCAAATATTTTCAAAACCATTAGAATTGCAATGTCCAGGAAACTGCAACTTCTTCTCGTTTTGAACACGAGTCAAATATTCGTGTTTCACCATCACCGTCAATTTTCACGTTTCAAGCTTAACTTTGGATCTTCACTTTTAAATATTTTTTTGTGCTTCAACCGTACAAATTATGCGAATACAAAAAATGCACAACGTTTGTTTAAAACATTTTTTTATAATATGATGATCTATAATGGATTGAAATAGCTTCCAGAATAAAGCAACGTTGTCATTTTAATAGAAAAACAAAATTATCCTTAACATAAGCATGAGAAATCAGCTCAATATCTTAAAAAATATTCAAATTACAAAAAAATGTTTCAAACAAAAGTTGTGCATTTCTTTACATAGAATATGATTCTGAAATAAAAAATATAGGTTTTTCATAAAAAATGCAAGATGACCTTGAGATAACCTTGAACACGCCAATGCATTAAAAAAGTAGTAGTGCCATTTGACTCCCCACTTGAAATACTAAAGGACACATCAGTTTAAATCACGTTTCTACGAGATTTTTTACAATCTCAACATAAATGGGACACCCTGTATATGAAATTTCTTGTCAACTAGTTTAGTTAGGTTAGAATATTTGGAAAAAATTTAAATGTGTAACAAGTAAAAAAAATTGTTGATCATGTGATAATGTAACCAATTTATACAGGGTGTGTCACGTAACTTGCACAGTTCGAATTAAATTGTTTTTTTTAAGAATTGTTAAATACGAAAGTTGCTATGCCATTGTTTGCTTACTCGAAATTATGCAACTTTCGTATTTATCAATGCTCCATAAAACGCCTAATTTACAAGTTATTTGAGGCATGGAAGTCGCATGACTCACCCTGTATACCGTATAATCGGTTTCATATAGCATTATCCATACCAGATAGAGATTTTCCTATCGATACTTTTCTATAATGAATCAGACATTTCTATAAGTAATGTCGTCATTTGTAGCCTTCAATGTGAATTATTAATAGCTACATTTAATTCATGGATTCTTTATTTATTTGTCATTCGAGCAATTTCTCGTCCTTTGACTTTTGGCATGAAATTTCAATTTTGGATAAAAGATCCTTTGACTAAATCCTTTTCAAAGGATATCATTGAAATATCAATTACGAATCTGTTTCCTTTCTTTGTCAAAATGATTTTTAAAATTAATTTTAAGAATTTTTTTCCTCGAACAGTGTAAATATTGGATCGTTGCATAATCTTTGTCGTATCTTTTATTATTCTCAACATTTCACAATTACCGTCCAATTAATTCAAGCAGAATTTTTCTCGATTTTTTTGCTCATTATTTGTTATTACGTTCAGTACATCATTAATTAAGTAAACGTCTTTCCATAGTCCTCTCTGTTTAAATGTCACTAAAATATAGGCCAGGAATTATGCAGCAACTTGATCGAATTTTAAAATGACGCTTCTTAAATTTGCTCACTCAGTGTCTTAATTTAACTTTTCTTCTAAAAAAGATGGAACTGATTTAAAATAAATGCTGTCAAAGTCGATTTCAGTACATCGACAGTAATTGGAACACCAGTGTAGCATAACAATCCAAGTTTAAATTAACTTGTATTTTGTAACATATTTGTCAAATCTAATTTATATAAATTTATATTATTTATAATTTACATTATTATATTTCTGTGTATTTATTTTTTCTACCGATTGTTTAGAATTCATTCGTATTATTTTAAAATAATAATTATTATTAATTGTTATTAACAGTTTTATTAATACAAAATGATTTAAAAATTACATTATCTATAATATAACAATATTATTTGAGAATTACAGTTTGATAATGTAATTTTCATGATGATCTTAGTATTATCGTAAAAGTAATTCCATCAAATATAAACAATAACCTTGTCATCATTCGCACATAATCTTTTCGAATGAATTTCACGAACTAAATGCAACGATGCTGTCGAACAAAAGTCTCGTAATTAATCGCTGCACGAATACTCTCTGCGCCGACCGTGCATATGTCGATTACTCTTGCACTGTCAAAAAATATTTATAAAAAGATTTTGTACGTATCTATCTGATCAACCGTGACCTCCGCAGGGTTAAATCGGGACAGTTAAGTGCACGTGCACTCGATGAATATTTAACACGATCGCTGCCATCATTTGTTTCGACAGCGGTCTTTATAGCTACAAGATTCCACCAGATGCAACGAATACACTTTATCAAAGGAAAACAAATTTGAACGATTGATTAATAGCCAATGATTCTATGCATTGTGACGTTACTTAACATTCATTTGATTTTACATAAACAGAATATGAAATCGTGGTCCCATAAGAAAATAATTAAAACAAATAATATTTTTTAACAGTGTGTATTCAGCATTTCAGTCTTATTTTTTAAGGATTATATAAGAGTGGACCAGAGATCACGAAGGGGTTGCAGTGTTTAATATTTACATCACTTTTTGTTCTAAGTTTTCGTCATCATAGTATCATAATGCAGTACGAACAGAAAATAAATTTACGAGACCAAAAGTTATTTATATAATACAAAAAATAATACAAAAATCATTTTTAAAAATGTTATTAAATTAAAAATATAGTTATTAATTTTTTTCAAAAGTCAATATATATTCCAACACCTGTGTGACTTGTGGCACACCCTGTAGAATCGCAATTTTCATAGCTGTACTAATTAGCTTGGAAAGTAACGATGCCTTTGTATATCATAGTGAAATTTTAGGAAATAAAATGTATTGTATTTTATGCATATAATATTATATATATATTTATTTATATAAAAAAAAATATTATTAATTTATATATATATATATATAATATAATAATATAATAACAATAAAATTTATAACTCATTTTTACTTCTCTTATATGTTATATTTAGTATATTATATATATTGTGCATACGTATGAGTAACAATTTTTATTATATATTTATTTATTACATATATTTTTATGCAGAATCAACAATTTAACAATTCATGTTTCGGAACATTTATACTTAACAACGCATTAGGTCATGCCAGAAGCAATGACGTTTATCGACGCTAACCTTCACCGTGAATTATTTATTCTAACATTTATTTTTAATCGTCGCCGTATTGACAACCGTTTTCTATGATCGTTTCCTATCTCCTGGGAAATTTATGAAGTCTCTATTCATTCTTTATTCGAATAATTTTCATGTTTCGTCATAGGGGAGATACCTCGTTTTGAACGATATTCTAGTAAAGATAATTTGGATGTTTTATATATATATAGGAAATTTAGAGGAGATGTAGGAGAATAATGAGATACTTAATATCCTGTATCTGAAATGTCTGAAAAGGAGGTTTTTCGTGAATTATTTTCTGGAACACACAGACTTTGCTGAAATTTTGTTAACAGAGATTTTTATGTACATATACGTTGGCCAATATTTTCTGTATTATGGAACGCATGTAACTTTTGTACCAATGGTTTACGCACCTTGTGACTTGAATTTTTGGACTTTTCTCGACAAGATCTAAGGGAATATACATAAAAGAGCCAAAAATCTCTGGACACGTAAATTTTAACCTACGTACGTGAGAATAAATAGTGCCAATGCTATAAGTAGTGATAATTTTATTAACTCAATTAAATTCAATTAGAGTATTACCCTTAATCACCTTCATGGATTTAATAAATTTAATAAAAAATTCTAAAAACCTCACAATTTTTTAACCTTTTAAAATCAATTTTAAAGATCACAATAATAATTTCATTAACTTAATTAAATTCAATTCGGGTCAACCAAATAGTAACGACTGTATTTTGAATTATTAACAATCTTATTGTATTATACATAAATTATTGAATTAGTTGTTGCAAGTGAGGTACTTGTTGATAGTAATAAATATATAATAAACATTACCACGGTTTACGTGCATGAAAGGGCACGCGAGGGCAAGAATCTTTAGTGAATTCGCAGTCAAGTGCACGCATATAGTCCTCACGCGACATGAAGGCACCTTTGTGTTTACTGCGGCAGTGAGGCAGCTAGTAAGGAGGGAAATGTAAACGTAAAGGAGCCTCTTGTCGCGTGAGGACTATACTTGATGCAACTTTAAACTCAATTTTCTCGAAAACAAAGCATCTTATGGAAAAACTTTATTCTTGTTTTTCAGTTTATTTTCGCATGTAGAATCAATCCTTGCCCGGTTGTACCACGTGTTCTGTCACAGCCTGTATAGTGGGTGCCTGAAGCATAATCTTCTATGCTTTCACAGGAATACAGCTGAAATACTTATTTACAAAATTTGCAATCTATGCTTTTGTTAATTTACTATAATTTCAAATTATTTTCAATCGTTGTTCATTTAAATTAGAAACTACTTAATTAAAAAAAAATGTTAGGAGGCCTTGATGACCAATAAATTTGATGAACTTGTAATATCCACAATTTTAAAAGCGATCACAATATAGAAAACGTTATAGTTATTTGAGGGTACTATGATTGATAATGTAACAATAATTTTCGGTTGATTTATTCACTGACTTCATGAAGAGTTTACAACCTACTCAATTATTTTCTAAAAGTGTTAAATAAATTTTAGGTTGTCGCATAAAATTGCTTTCGTATTCAATCGATGTGCACAATATGAATTTAGAATAACCTTTGATGCAAGCAAGTGGTGGCACACGAATCAATAAAACATTAACAAAGAGATAACTGTGTCATTTGAGCAGATACATATTATAACAGCATCAAATACGCATATTGCGAAAGGAATTTTTCGGTGAACCAAATAGTGACCACTGTATGTATCTTAAATTATCGAGTGCAAAATGGTTCTTCATTACAGAATGCTAATGCATTTAAAAACACACAGCATATTATTATCATCTATATATTAGTAAATATTTAATACTCGTGAAAATATTGATCGTTATTAGAACGTTATATTTTTCAATAAGCGCTCATTTTGGTGGTGATTGTTCAAACGTTGGAAACTGTAAATTAACCAATTATGTATTTATTAACCGATTTTGATTTAAAATCTACTGTTAGTCGTTGTTTATTCAAAGTAGTAGACAAGAAGGGAATTAATAATATTTACTATGGTACGAAAAGATCATAAAATAAGAAACCTTATATAGGTATATAAAAATAGTATTAGTCACAATGCAATGAGCAATATCAAGTAGAGAAAAGTTAACGATCTGCTAATTATATTTGTAAAAGTATAGAATAAATAGTAATAAATACATGTTAGTTCGTAACAATGTTATGTTTCTAAACGAATTCTCGTTTCGAGTTGGTTTTCAATAATATTGTATTGTAGCAATAACTTTCACTTAATTTATTTACTTCAACGACGATTTCAATTAATCCATAAATATAATTCCGTGAAAAGTCTACTATCTATTAATGCCATTTCCAAAAGTTTAGAAAATATAGTAACGAGTGCGTGTATCTTAAAGAATAAGGAATACAGAGAAACAGATTTTCGTCACTAGTTTTGGATAAAAAAATATACAGCGTCGACTGGTAAAAATGTTGATCGACATTCGAATAATATTATAGTTTAAAATAAGTGCTTCTTTGGGGTTGACAATTATTCAGGAAAGGTTAACAATATTATTATACTGGCCAACATATCTAACTGCTAACATATTACAAAAGCACAAGTTTAGGGCTGTTTGCTGTTTCGCTGCGCGTGGATTTCGCGCATTGTTCCACATGCTAGAGAATTTCAGCGCAATAAACGTGACATAATTGTACCAATGGGATTTCCATACGTTTATCCAACGCTGGTTTAACAATGAGAAAACTGAACACTTCGGGAGACAATGGTCCAAAATACCGAAGTTGCGTCTGTACGGAGCAGAAAGTAGAGAACGGATTCGTTGCGTTAGATTGGTCAACTTGATCTCCAGATGACGACCCAATAGAAAACACGTGGGCATGTATGAAGCAGAAGCACGAAAGGAAGCCGACAGAAAACGTGAGGAGTTTATCTCGACGTATAAGAATGATATGGAGCTCTTTGCTGGCATCGTGCGTCACAAAATTACTGCAAAGTGAGGCCGAAATTTGCGACGTTATAATGGCGAACGCAGGCGACTCGACTCATCCTTGAAAAAGAGTGTAATAGTATGAGAAATACACTTTCAATCTAACTTGCAAATATTCTACTTTGGTTTCTTCAAAATGTAGCGTTACTCATTTGAAATCGAATGTCAGGCGCAAAATATTTGAGAAATGGCAAAAAGAATGGACTACCATAAACTCCACGAAACCACAGAAGATAACAGTACATTATTCCAGTATTTTCCCTGAATTAGTGTACAATAGAAGGGCCGAGTCGAATTATTCAAGCTGCCAATCGAAGATACGAAACTGACGTAGAATTTCTTCCTACGCAGTGAAGCTCTTCCACGGTGTGAATTCTCTCTCAATCCAGCACATAATCTTCAAGTGTTCAAAATTAAACGAGCGCGCAATAGATTCGAAATTCCTAAAGAAATTGAGGAAATCTATTAATCAGAAAGCAACGGAGATAATTCCTGATAATCCACAAAATCATCAGACATATGCGATGGAATTTAAATAGTCGTTGCCAATAACCGAGCCATCGATGCGACGTTAAGGAACGAACGGAAAAAGGTTGCTACAAATTCACTGAACTACTTGGAAGTCGAATAACTTTTGAACAGCTACTAAAATAGTAAGAGTACTTTCAGATCATTTAATCGATTCGAAATGATGTTTATTTATTTATCACTGCCAAGAACGAGAAGCCAATTAATATTATAACTGTAAGGAACAAAAGAATAACAAAACATGCCGAAGATTTGAATAAACAAAGATTGACACTTCATGTGCAATATCATAATAGTGTAAGTCATCGTTTTACTGTAGATCTTCGTGTAAATTGTCATTTTCACACGTAATTTTAGAAAAATTCGAATGAAGGAAAAGATTCCTTCGCCAACTAAAAAATTACTCATTGTAAAAAGGGAATAAAAATGCTACTAGACCTTGTTAATTTATACGTTTTCTTGCATTTCAAAAACCTGTAATTGTCACAAGTGCATAAAGATCCGCAATTTTCGCATTATTCTAAAGAGACAAGAAACGTTTCTACATCGACGATTTAGAATTTAACCCAACAGGACGAAACACTTGTCATCATTAGACAGCGTATGTCTATGAAAAATGGAAATTGTCAAAGTTAAGGAACATAAGTGAAAAATATCTTTTCTCTTTTAATGATCATAAGAAATTGAAAATAATCTGAAAATATGCTTCAATTCTACTAATGTGTTGACAGTTTCTTTTTATTCCGTCTATTTTTCTTGTAACTTCATAAAATGCGCAATCTAGTCATCAATTTTCATATCAGAAATCTAACACTTAATCTAACATCGCACCTTAAATCTGTTCTTCGGCGCAACCAATTGTTCCGATTTATAATAATCAATTCGATATCATGTATTTTCGTGACGTTTGTCGAAATCAACGTCGTCAAACACTAGAAACATTATGTTGGTACATATGAAATGTTAAACTCTTTTTGATGGTAATAAGAACTGTGGTGACCCCATTTTTCTTATATTGAAAATTATAAATAATGCTCCATGTAGTTATATTTCCCCTATAAAATTCTTATAAAATTGCATAACTTTTATAAAATTGTATATATATATAATAACTAGACTGCAGATTTTATGCACTTATACCACAAACGGGAAGATGGAATTTAAATCATTAAAAGGATTAAGTATGTGGAGTTACTGTATGTGGATATACTGTTTTGAAGTCATTAAAATTCTATATGAAAAAAAGAAACTTGTATTTAATTATGGTTCTTTGAAATTAATGTGGATAATTTTTATTTTGCATAAAAATCCGCAGTCTAATGATAACGTTCTATAGAAATGATATATCTCCTATATAATTTTCTGTACAAATTATATTTCTTCTATTTAACTGTTATAAAATTGCATATAATTTTTAATATGAGTTGTAATTCTTCTGCATAATTTGCCAATCTTCTTGACGTTAATACTAATTTTGACCGACTACTGGAAACTATGATCTACTACGCGTTCAAACTATATCTGTGAATCTTGCACACTGGATCGGCTTTTTCGCAGATTCGCAGGCGACAGATCGTATTTTACTGATATATTGATTAGGCGCGAGATAGATAGAACTTCATTTATACAGTTCAATTTCGTGGTCTTTGTATCTGATAAAGCCCGCGCGGGCTTAACACGATGAATAGGGTTCACCTGATAAATGACTCCTGACCGAAGGATTCGAGCAACCTTTCGGCGGCTGCAACATAAAGCTAGCTGAGTGGCAATCGATATAAAAGTAGGATTACCAGCTCGCATCTCGAGGTCTTTGCCACCAGTCGCGACTTCGTTCTGCGCGAGAAATTAAAAGGTAGAAAGTCGATTCCGTTGGTAATTAATACTGTCGCCGTTCAGTTGTCAACGACTGTTATTAATTAGACTTGGGCGAAATGTAATCTGATTAATCTTTGGTAGATACAACTAGTGAAATGTAACTGTCAGCCGGATTCACATAGATCATGCTCAGACCGTTGATCTTACTGCACGTTTATTTCAAATGGTAAAAAAATTAGTAACATTTAACGTTAATCATATTTAATAACTTATTACGATTATTAACACGTTCCGTGCCGAGCTTTTTTTACTCGAATCTTCACACTTTGATATTTTACTAAAACTTGATGTATTACGTACAATTATTAATTCTCGTACACATAACAACGTAACAAATACTTATCAACGCCCATTCTTGCGGTGGAAATTGATTCTTCGGTTCTAAATTTCTTGTAAACAATTTATTCAGTTCACTAAGTAAACATGCAAGCGTGTACCATCGATGGTACACGTGGCACGGAACGTGTTAAAAGAGGAAAAGTTGCATTTTGGTTGTATCTCCAAGTTTCTTTTCTGGTCTGGGTTAGATCTGGGTTATTATCAATTATTATTAACGATATTAATCATATTAACATTTTACAGGTTTTATGTAAAACCTTCATGGGGTGCCGACGTTTTTTCTGGATTAAACTGCTATTTTAGAAATAAACAAAATCACAATTAAATTATAGTTCACAAATCAGCGATCAATTGTCAGGCAAACTTTACAAATGTTTAAATTTAAATGCCGAAAGAATTCGTGACATTAAATAAAAATGCATGTGCCTGAGGGAAGATTAAAGAAATCAAGATAAATTGCGATTTCGCGCTCGTTGCGATTTCACACGGCGTATGATCAGTATATTTAGAAAAAATCGCTACACAGGGAGTGGGGTGGCGACGCATGCGCAGGGAGTCTCGCACAGCGGCGCGGCGCGTCTATCGGACGAACGTTATAATTCTGAACTACGATGGCGGCGCGACACGACAGATACAATATAGATACAATATGATCGAATAGTTGCCAAGCTGCAGACTCGCTACGCCGCTGTGCGGGATTCCCGCGCATGTGTCGCTTGCTCCCACTCCTTGCGTAGCGACATTTCCTGAATACATTGCGCATGAAACACATGTTATTACACTGTTGTACCAGTTACGAGTAAAGTGTTATTGAAATGAATAATTAAGTTATTAAAGTAATAAAGTTAAATAAAATAAAGTTATTAAAATCATAATTATTTCTAGTAATCGTTTCTTATATTTATTAATTGATAAAAATAAATTCGTTTATTAATTGCAAGTTAATATATGCAGTATTATTATTTAATATAAGTATTATATAATATAAGTATAATTAATAATAATATAAGTTATATTACTATATAACTTATAATGACTTAACTTGTTAACTTATTGAAATTAATAATAGTGAAAAGAAGGTTTCATTTGGGTTGTCCTTTCCTTTTCTCTTCTCGCCTGTATCTAAGCGATGCAGAAAATTTCTATTATTCGGAAGAGTCTAATCATGATCATAGATTAGCAATAATTATAAAAAATTATGAAGATCTAAGTGGTTATATATATACCAACTGCAATTAATAAACAAATTTATCTTTATCAATTAATAAATATAAGAAACGATTACTAGAAACAATTATGATTTTAAATTTAACAATTCATTTAACATTGTATTCATATAACATAATATTAAGTACATTAACTAAATAAAAAATTTCGTCACAATCTATCCTATAGAAACAGAAATATTTCATTTCTCTCGACCAAAAATACGTCTATATCGTTTTTTAAACAATTCATCAATTTCAGCTACATACGGTGTCACAAAAGTACAGATTAGTTTTTATACAATATATAAATAAGGAGAGATTTTTCATATACAAAGAAATATTTTGATTCAGTTACATATTCCCCATTGTTTCTCATAACGTTCTCCCATCTTTTGGGCAAATTCATGATCCCCCTTTCATAAAATTCCCCACCTTTCCCCGCAAAAAATTGCTCCAAGTGCTTTTTGACATGCTTACATGTTTATTTAGTGTGCTAAAGAGATATTTTGTGACAAGTTTACAACTGAACAATTAATTTCTACCAAAAGAATGAGCCATAATAAGTTTATTTCATTGTTATATATAAAATAGTTAATAAATACATGTAATATATCAATTTTTAAATTATCAATTGACCAGAATAAAGAGTCGACTAAAACGAAGGTCGGCACGGAATGTGTTAACAGCCTCTTCAGAATCGAGTTTCTTTCCACTTGCCGAATTTTGCAAAGAACGAAACAAATGAAAATTTTTTGGATCAACGTTCGGAGAATATAGTGGATGTGGTAGAACCTCCCAGCTCAGCTACTGTATCTTTTGCCTCGTCCAAAGCGACGTGTAGGGTCTAGCGTTGTCGGAATCGTCCTCTACGATTCAGCAGTTTTGGACGCTTTCCCTCGATGGATCTTTGTAATTCGTCCAACTGCTCGCAGTATACTTCTGAATCAACATTTCTATTGCTTGGAAGCAATTCACAAAACACTACACCTTTGTAATCCCACCAAATCGATGGCATAATTTTGTTCGGTCCAAGGTCTGGTTTTGCAATCGTTCGTAGAGTGGTTCATCGCTGCGATTCCACGATCGTTTACGCTTAGTGCTGTCGTAGACGATCCGCTTTTCATTTCCCGTAATTGTTCGCTTGAGAAACGGACCGCTTTCTTCACGTTTCGCAAGCATATCACAGATCGAAATGCGAGTTGCGCGATTCGCCTCGGTCAGCGGGAAAACCCGAACGTCAAGCCGACTGATGAAGCCAAGTTCGTGGAAGCGATTTTCTACACTTGACTTTGATATTTTTAGGATCCGGGCAATATTCCGCGTAGTGTGACGCGGGTTACGCTCAATTAACACGTTCGTAACCCACATCTGGGTGACGGATATGCTTCCATGGGGGTTCCGTCATCCAAATATGGGTGACGCTCTTCTTGTTCAAGTTAAATAGGATTTTCAGTTGGATTTTCAGAAGGAATTTAATGGAACAAGCAGTGAGATATAAATATAGGAAATACAACACACGTTGATGCAATTTTTGCTCTGCATATCTAATAGTCTCAGTGACCAAATTTATCACTTTTTCATCTAAGGATAGCGCAAAAGCACATCACTAATGTCAGACAACAAATCCATCAGAAGCCCACTTTTCCCGACGTACGGAAATCACTATTAGCGAATTCGTTTCACTGGATATTGTTCAACGTATCATCAACAGAGTTCAGTTCCTTATCTTAGTCTATAGCAAGTTCTTCCAACATGTCGTCAAGGTCTCCACTCGCATATGGTTCCTCAATATCCGAATCTGATCTCGACGAAATTCTGTTTGTAACTTTTCATCTAAAACTCATTACTTCGTCATCGCCACTCTCCTCATTTTCAATTATACTTTTACGCCATCCAATGAACATTTTGAGGATAAAAAAATCACTGATGTCCGTCTCAGAAAAAGTATGCTTCTGGGATAACTGCAGTGAGATCCTTCATAGCCATCTAGCCGAAAAGCTTATTGCTTTCTCCATTTCGGAACTGAACACTTCATTCTTTATAATGAATCGAAGGCTCTGCAACATTAGATCACCGACGACGCACGGGTCTACTCGAGCTGCATTGTTACCATTCCCGCTTATCGTTCTGTTTACGTTCTGGCGCATCGACAGCCGGATTTGGGCCTCGCGAGAAACTCAAACGAATCGCGCTGAGCGACGAATGTGTTAATCAATTTATCATTATCCAGCTCCTGGATAGTGATTGGTCGGTCAGCGCGTGGCGCATCTTTAAGAGCAAAATCTTCATCACGAAACTTTGCAAACTATTTCTGGCGTAGGCGTTCTTTCACCGTATCCGACAGTTTTTTGCACGTTTGAGTTACGTTTTCTCCCTTTTTTATAATGAAAAAGCATAATACTTCGTAAATGCTCTTTGAAGTGGTCCATCTTCGATGCAATATTTAATTGTAAAAATCGAAATGAATCTTAACAATTTGGAGTTGAAAATACAGTGTTCACTGTGAATTGACTCGGAGACGTAGGAAACGCGCGGGCGTTGAAATGAACCCTTCCGGGGTTGTAAGGCCCGGATTGCACGGTGGACGCGTATGTTCTTAAGTCGCCGATTGATTGCCCGCCAAATTAATTTTGGGCTATCGGATTCAAGTTTCGGATTAGTGGTTGCGCGTACTGTTGCGTGATTTGAAGACTGAGGGCTTGTGCCTTGTGAATGATTGCTCGCGGAATGACTGCTCGCGTGTACCGGGAGAATTGCAATGCTCGTTTTTCGGGTTTGCTCAACTATTTATGTGGGTAGTTCCTCGTCGGAACTTGTCCTGGAGGGGGTAGGAACGCTAGTCGCTGGGTCGTGGAGTCTCTGCGACCCTTGTTCATGCCCCGGAAATTCCGTCAGGTCAACTCAGGTAGCGGGCCCCGTCGCGCGCTCGACGTCGGCTGACCCTTCGGAAATTCCGGGTTCATGGGACCTTATGGCTGTCAAGGAAAACGGCTTATTTACGATGAGCAAAAAAAACGTCTGCTTTGTGATTTTATGCTATATCCGGATGACATCCGGACAATCTAGACGCCAAATGGTTATGGAAGTGTCCTTGACTGCAGCCCAACTATGGTCACGTCCGTGTCGTAATCCCGGTCGCAAAGACTCCACGTGTTTGTTCCTTCGCGATGGAACACACTGTGACTTGACGTTGCACGTTAAAGATTGGGGAAGAAGTAGATTGCGAACTGGACTGCAAGAAGATAAATGTTGTGGAAAACCGCACGAACTTATCGGACATCCTAATAGAATAACTTAATAACATCGACACTTGAGTTTTGAAACAGTGTCCGACGTTTCAGCTTGTAATTCTCTGTCTCCTGGTCGCTTTGTTTTTCTCGCGTACAGTATTGCTTCCGTGCTCGCTATTGCAAATGGGTTGGATTAATGATTCGCAGCAGCTGAAAAATTGATGAATGTAATGCGCGATGTCTCCGCGGAACGCATACCACTTCTGCTCGTCGCGAACTCTGACGCAGCGGTGACACGTCGTTATCTGCTTGACACCATAGGAAGTAGAAGTAATCAATAATTTGGCATACACACGCGCCAACCGTAAGTAGCGTTGAAATGTTCTGCTAACTGGACTTTTTCGATTCAACTTTCGGGACCGGTTTGCTAACGAAATTTACGAAACCGTAACGAATCGAGAACTCCTTTAAAATGTTAATAATTAATTGATATAGAGGGCGGTCCTAAAAAATTTTCACCTAAATATTTCATCGAATAGTAACGATACGAAAAATTGTCTTACGTGGCATTTGACTGCTATTGAGAGATGATAAATACGATGTGAAAAAGAATAGCTTTTTTCAAGGTCATTTCTTCGGAGTTTTCAAGGTCATCGATAGTAATTCGCATACAAGTGCGTAGTCTTTCTCATTGTATCGTGTTAAGCTGACGTTGACATGCATTCAGACATTTATAATGGCTTGACCTTGAAATCACCTTTGACACCAAACACGAAAACGAAACGTGAAATTAATACATTGGCATGAAATGCTTTATATGTGAATCGACGTCGATAGCCTTGAAACTTCGAGAAAAATGACCTTGGACTAGATAACTTTTGCATCATATTTGTCTCTTGATATCAGCCAAATTTCATATAAAACATTTGTTTGTAATCTATTAATATAATTCCATTTATATTATAATATCATGATACTATAATTAATATAATTCTATCTATTAATATTTCAATATTCTAACAATTTCAGAGAATATTGTGATAAATCATTTTAGACTTATATACACGGTGGTCCACTTAAATAACATAACTATCGGTGGTATTTAAGTGGGGCACTCTGTACATAAATCTAAAATGATTTATCAAAATATTCTCTGAAATCGTCAAAATATTGAAATTTTAATAGATAGAATTATTGAAATGAAGTTTTATTTTATACGCGATTAGCACTATTTGATAAGTAAAATATTTTCGCACGTTTAAGAAAGTATTGTAGTAAAGAAAGCATGGTAAATTATGGTTTATAATAGAAATCATGAGAATCGTGATTTATGAGATCATGAAATATTTTTGTCGCATCCTCGATTCAAAAAATTACACTGAAAATATTTTTGAAAATTCAGAATTTTCATAATTTGCATAATTGTTTGTATGGAGAACGACGCATTATATTCATATGTATTTTTAACAATACAGAATGTCTCATATATTTATGTAACATTATTATTGAAGGAGATATTTAAGTGAACCACCCTATAGATCGAAACAGATGAGGACTTTTTAAAGCTCGAATATTCAGTGAACAAATTCAGAATTATTTTCGAGGGACTAGTGTTGATCGAAATGATTCAGAATTCTCTCGAATGTTCAATATCCATTGTGAATATTGTTAAACTGTGTCGGATGTCGAGTATTCCCGAAACAATCGACAATATTTGTCAGGAATCGAGTATGCAGTAAAACTATAGAGAGTTATTGTAAAAGTCGAGTACTGATTGACAAAATTTAGACGCGCTTCACAAGTGAAGTATTCGTCGATGCAATTGTAGATTATTTTAAGAGACGAGTATTCGTTGATAAAATTCAAGGTAATTATGGATCTCGAATATCCGAAGGATTGAGACGCAATTTAGAAAATTTTAAGCAATTTACGATTCTATCAAAAGTCGACTGATTCAACTATTTCAAAATTATACATGTAAATAAAATTGTGAACTGTAATTGGGAATTACTTTAAAGATCAAGCATTCAATGATACAGTTAAATATTTCGTTATTAGTTATTAATGCAAGTATTAAATGAAGAATCTTATCAATAGTGAAAGAATAGTAGTTCAGAGGTTCAGTATCGATTGAAAATATCGAGAAGTTCGTCCGAAGTTCGACAATACCTGAGAAAAATCTCAGAACTTTCGTCCAAGAGATAATAATTAAAATACTGTTTGAAAACTGCGCTAAACCCCAATTAAATTTGGATTTAGAGTAACGCGCAAAGCCTGTTGCAATTTAATTTGCGAGAAGTACGGTCGAATGAAATTATTATAAATTTCAAGTTGCAGGAAATTTAATGGAACTTTTAATACAATTTATTTCCTCGCGTTACACTGTTACTGAATTGCTACGAAATTATCTTCGGCTTATAACTTCGTTCCGATGTTGAACGGAATGGATTGTTACAATTTTTATGCGCTCGTTCGAAGTTATTGTTCATCATTAGGAAAAATATTTGAGAAATAAAGTTTTAATTGTATTACGCTATATCGGACCACTATTCAATTGAAACTAATTCAATTCAAACTAAAATATATACGAAAACAAACCTTATTTTGCGATACTATTTTTAATGTTTGAACATAATGCTTCAATTATAGTTATATTATTAGTATTAATAACTATAGATATAATTATATATTATTATATATTGATAATTATTACATATAATATATATTATTAAATATAATATTAATAACATGTCTATAAAACATATAAATAGTAATTATAATATATAATATGTAAATTAATATAATAACGTGTATTAATAATAATATTAATTATTACTTCTACTTTCACATTTCAATGATATATTTATATTTTACACTTAAATTCACACAAGAATTGCAGAATAGTCTCAACATGAACTGGTTTTGCAATATCTATGTGAAATACTATTTATTTAAGTAGCCATGACGTCAGAAAAACTTTATTTGGAAAAGCTTAAAAATATTTAAAAAAGTATTTGATAGAAGCATACTTATTTATAGACATCTATTTGTAGAATTCGTAGCATTTTGCCCAGCCCTGTTAAATGCTCTTAGTAACTTCATTTTCAATAGTGAAGACATCTACTTCGAAATGGAGTGAACCTTTAATGACCCTTGGCCTTAGTCAACTGAGCGAAACGTCGAGCTATGACGTGTCACAATAGTCATTTGTCTGCTCCTTTCGTTACTTAATATCACGGTTTATGAAAAGAGAAGAAAATAAAAATTTAATCACCGTTCTGTGCACACAGTATCTGACATATTTTTATATTAGAAATTTAAACGAATAAAAAGTTTATTAAATATATTTAATTACATTATACGAAATATACTATAAACACATATTTGAATATACTCTAATAGGCTATAAACATAAATATATATTATAATACACATATACTTAAATACATCGTACTACAAACGTATTTAAATATATTCAAATATTTTGTACATTTTGTATATATATAATACATATATTACATTACATTATATATTCGTATGATGTAATTATACATGTATTACATTACATTATATATTCGTATAATATAATTATACATATATTACATTACATTATATATTCGTATAATGTAATATGCTACAAACGTATTTAAAAATATTTTAATGAATTATAAGTGTATGATACTAGAAACAGAACTATATTTTACACTGCAAATATATTTAAATATTGAATTTTACTATAAACATAAATAAATGTTATGAATATTATAAATAAACTTAAATATATTTGCATATACTATAAATATAAATATACATATCTATATTGTACTATAAACGTACTTAAATTTATTCAAATATCTTGTAAAGACTAATATACATTATACTTCAAATATACTTCAATGTACTATAAACATGATACTACAAACATACTCAAAAATATTTAAATGCACTATTAAAATATTATATTAGAAACATAAATAAATATTATAGATACTATATAAATATATACACTACAAATATATTTAATTATATTTAATTGTATTATACATATATTTTATTAAGGTTATAAGTGATAAATTTATAAATTTTAATAACATAAATTTAACCATTATTTTTTTATGAAATTAACAAATCCGTGATCATCCAATCTCCCAATTTCTTTCAGTCTTGCGGTAAGATTTTAATTAATCCCGTCGTATATGGTGCAAGATGCATACATATATGTATATCGATTTCCTCTGTGCATGCACGAACTGTTTATGGCGACCGCGAAGACGTTATCGTTTTTATTGGATCGGTGCATGCGAAATAAATTGTCAATAAAAGGTGGCGTAGAATTTTCTTTCTGCAAAGTAACAATAAAACCCCAATTATCGACATTCGAGCATTATTATAGAACTGCGAGGCTGCAGTTCTGCAGCTCAATATATGTATAATATGCTTTATAGAATTCAACTGTATATTATACTGAAATTTATAGAAATAATAAGTGATTACTAATATTCTTTTTAATATACTGCCTACTAATATATTGGTACGTTTATATATACTACTTACTAATATGTCAGAGTATATTTATTTATACTACAGTAATATAATATACTCAGATATCACGTAGTTTATTATAGTGTGAATATACTAATACAAATAATTAAGTTATAGTTAATTCACCATGAATAATACAGTATGATATACATAATCAAATTAAGATAACTTACAATACAGGGTGACTCATTTAAATCTTTCACCTTAATTTTTCTTTCTGTATAAAAAAATGTTTCCAACAAAAGTTTCTCGGTATAAAGGCGAGCATACATAACAATAATTATCTTTTTGTTGTTTTCTTTTTTTTTATGAAAATATCATCTAACGAATATGTCAATAAACATTAATTTCTGAATACTTGCATCTTAATAATTTTCTGTTCTGTATTTAATAGACTTTCGTATGGCATGATTAAATATTGCATATTATGGTTGAAGAAACTCAAGGTGATCCTCATATTGTTAGAAAAAAGGACAATTTATTGTCTTCTTTATATCAAACAAATTTCGTTTGTAAAAGTTTTTTATACAACGTGTACATTACAAGAAAAATTAACGTGAGAAACTTGAACGACCCACCATGTATATTGGAAACAAGATACACAATAATAGATAATATTTTAAATAAATAAAGTTGCTGAAATATCATTATTGGAGTTTCCTTGAAACGAGAATTTCCCGTGCCCGGATCTAATCATTGTTGTCCCGGTTACCGGAGGTAAATTTTGGTACGTCGTCTTTCGGCGGTTCACTGTGTAGGAGATAAACCGCTGGAAAATCTTGATATCCTTTCATTTTTCAATTATCGGGGAGCTTAATGCTTAACACGGTGCGGCTTTCTAGCCATATAGAATAGAAAACAAAAGCCGCCCCTTGAAATCTGAGCATTATGGATACATGAAATTCGTTTCAACGTTCCTACGTTATGACGCTAATGTTTTAGATTATATACGGTTCGCTGTATTGTCTAATAACTAGGGGTAGTTACTGTTAAAATCAATGTAGAAAACATTATTGCATGCCGATTATTACTTTCATTGATATCTTTTCACTTGTAAATAACAGTTATGCGCGACAGAATGTTATCCATCCGTATAATTTATGGAATAAATTAGAATAAAATATGAAATAAATAAAACAACAAATAAAACTAATTTCAATTTAAAATATTATTAAAATTTACTTTTAAATCCAATCTTTTTCTCTTCGTTCACAATTATTATTGATTAGAAAAATTTGACTGGATTGGGTATAAAAGCTATCAATGAGACAAACTCTATTCCGATTGCTTGTAACAAAATTAGCAACGAGGAAAATTTATTTCGGTTGCATACAACGGGACATAAACATTATCCGAATTAATTGTAAGAAACGTAAGATAATTGACGATGTGTTCCCTGTTGTAATGATTTTAATAAGATGTACATAATATAAAAACACAGTTAAAAATTTTCTTAATTTCTTCATAGTTTCGTGTTCAAGTGAATAATTATTTCACTTGCATGTAATAGTTATTGAAGAGGAAAATTAACTTCAGTTGTTTACAACAGTTATCGACAAGAAAAATTGATTTCGGTCTGTTGTAATAGTTATCAACGAAGAACACTTATAAGTAATCGAAATCGAATATCCATTATAGTTTACGTTTAGGGATTAATAGCTTCAACTTTAATAATAAACAAGATTATTTGCTTATTTTTCACGAAAATTTTTCAAATAATAATTTCAGGTATTTGCTAATAACAGATGAGAACTTATAGGCTTCGTAAATGTACATGTGCAATTGCTCTGTTTAAAGAGATTCAATAACTCAGTTATCTGGCAAATTCATTATTAATTGAGTTTATAATTAATTTTATGCAACCTTTGATTGTCATAGATTGTTTTGTCAATATAAATGATTTCCATTAATATAGTTCGTTTATATTAATTTATGTAAATATAATTAGATAGGACAAAGTTATTTAATAAGCCACAGCGTGCGAAGTTAATTAATCATTTATGAAAAACATAATAATTCAATTCTCGCTGAATTATTAATTCAATCAACAACCCTAGCAATGCAAATTGTTGAATTGTCATTTCTTGTACAGATACTTTCATCTTATGAATAAAATATTTGAATATTGCTAGCACAATATTTTGAGTTTGCAATATTTGAATTATAGAAGAATTGATTTTATATTCCATATTTTACAATTTTTTACATTTTATATATTTTGTATTCCATATTCTATAATTTTGCATATTTCACTTTTTATATAGAAGGTGTTTCGTCTAAAGTCGGCCATCTCAATATCTCGTCCAATAGGAATGTTACAAGAAATGTTGTGTATGGAATTTGATTTGTATCAAGAGACTAATACGATGCATAAGGTTTGTTTTCATCAAAACAAACATTTGTTTTCAACAGAGTTTTCAAGGTCATCGATGTTAATTGCACATGACAGCATATTTTTTGTACTGCGCCTCGTAGCTGACGTTGATAAACAAATAAACAAATTATACACTTTAAACAACCATAAATATATGCGTCAGCATAATGCGAAAACTAGTATAAAAAAATAGTTCGAAAAAAATGCCAAAAAATTGTTCGAAAAATGGCATTCAAAACCAGAATGTCCTCATAACTATAAAAATTGATTTCAATCAATTCAAAAATATATTGAACATGTGATTAAAGTGCTATGCACAGCTGCACGAATCTCAGCAGAGGATCCAGTTGCTTATTAAGAAAGGAATCGCGAATCTTGTCACATGGAAGGAGATTCTCTGGTAAACCGGATTGGAAAAGGTCGCGCGCTACAATTTAAAAGTGTTCTCCAATCAGTTAATATCGCATTTGCTATTTTTAAACTGTCGAATGTTCTCTCTCTAGTCGGGCATGAAATATTGAGGAACGTTTCACTTTTATCAACAGACTTAATGTGTCTCGGTGACAGATATTTACGGAAATGAATTTTACAGTGTCAATTAAAATAAGCTTCACGCAGAATTCGATCTTAAATATTCTAAGTTGAAATAAGAGCAAGAATTTCTTCGACAGCTTCACAATCTATGAATAATAATTACGCAAAGATTTACGTAAATTGCCATTTTCGTAGATTATTTTGTGCACAGTGGAACAAAAGTAATAATTTGTTCGCTTTGCATTTTAATCTTCGTTAAAAATTTGCTTTTATACCTGTAGGCAAATTTTCATTTTCGGATATTATTTGATGGAAACGCGAATAAAGGAAATAGTTATTTCATCGATTTTACCAACCGTTAACAATTAGCCTTCAGACAATTATGAAAATTTCAATTGTAATTATTATTTCGTAAGAATTATAATGGATCAAAGGAAACGGTTATTCGTCGACTGAATAAATAAATAAGGAACATACGACATTCTAGTTTTTTAATGTACAGGTTTTCATGAATTTTTAATGTTCGAAAATAAATGCAGGAACAATTATATATCGATTTTTGTCCAGAAAAGTATAATTAATGTGGCTACTATGATTAAACTAGAATAAATAACAGATGAAAATAACTAACCAATATATAGAAAAATATGATCATTACGATTCATGAAACCGTAACTTTATGTTACTTAAATATTTCAGTACAGGAAGAGTTGTTCGAAATAACTACAATAAGCTTTGGTATATATGTAGCTTTGGTATATATATATATTGTTGTGTATATATTATTAAACAATATAGAATGTGGTTTCTGATCACAGAATCATCTAAAATGTATAATACATTTGAATTTTCAAAAGTTTTGAAGAATATTAAATTTGTTTAATTTGGAAGAACAAATATTTTTAAAATATCGTAGTAGAAAAGCTGTGCGTTGGCCACAAAAAGTCGGTTTCTGAATCAATATGCAAAGTTTAAATTATTTACAAAGTCCTAGCCACAATAATGTAGTGCACCTGACACATTGCTGATCTTTATAATAACATAATTGATTGACACGGTATAAAAGATTTAGCGTCCAGAATTAAGGGATCACTATTATACTTAATTAAGGGATACTATTAATGATGAATTGTCGATATTGAAACTTTCATAATTTCGCGAAAAAAATCGTTCAGCCATCCAGTCTTTTTTTAGAGTAAAGGCCACAACTTTCAAAATTCTAAGTGTTCATTTTTTTTAAAATTACTTTTCCATCATGGAAAAAGTACTTCGTCTATCAATTTTCTTTTAATTTAAACATTTCTATTGAAACATCATGTTCGTATCTGAAATAAGCATAGGTTTAAATATTACAGACTTCTATGTTATATGAAATCTATAGAATTTGCATATTCTATATATTTCATATATTTTATATTTTATATTCTACATTCTACATTTTATATATTATATTTTATGTTCTATGTTCTACACTTTATATATTTTCTATTCTATATTCTACATTTTATATATATTTTATGTTCTATATTCTACATTCTACATTTTATATATTTTATATTCTACATTCTACATTTTATATATTTTATATTCTACATTCTACATTTTATACATTTTATATTCTACATTCTACATTTTATATATTTTATATTCTACATTCTACATTTTATATATTTATATTTTTTACAAAACATTGTGTATATTTTAAGTCTACGTTTTATGTATATTATATTCTTTGCCTCGTATATTCTATGTTATTATTATTCTACGGTATTCTGTATTCTATATCAAAGTTCATTATTTTAGAGAATTTTTTCCAACATGCAGCAGCTATGAATGCAAAGATACTTCATGTTTCCCATTTTTGTAAAGTCGAACAACTCTCCATCTCTGTCGTACGTATCTCCCTAACGAAAAATTTTGTTCCTGTATGATATAACCTTTTTTTTGCACATCGCTACACATTGGCATTGGAAAAATTCAAGCCACTTCACGGGAGAGCACATTTTTCATTCGAAGTTCTGTAAAAGATCTTCGATCTTCAAATCGATAGTGATTGCAGTCATGACGAAAGTTGCTCTATGCTTGCAAAAGACGTTTCGGGTTTCTGAAATTTTCGACCAGAAGAAGGAGTTCGCAACTGTTAAATTTCGGTTGAAACACGACGTAAAGGCATGTCTTTAAAAAGTCAAGGAGAAGAAAGTTCAAAATTCGTGTTATTTTTTTACAGTTATTATTACAGTGCATTATTACTTATTACATTATTACATACATACATTACAGTTATTATAATACCATTTTCTTACAATTACAATGATCAGAACTTTTTTAATCGGAATAATTTCTTAGAAGAAAAGGGAACTCTATATATATATATGTATAAATTATACATATATAAATATAATAAATTATGTAAGTAGTGACATTATTTACTCCAATTTTACTAGAAAATGCAAAAAATCAAAATTTACAAATTGATTTATAAATGTTTATGAATGTAGTATATTTGTTTATATTACTTTATATTTCTAAAAAATATTTCTTCTATAATTATGAATTTAAATGAGCCATTTAGATGTGAGACATTTTGCAATATGTTAAAAAGAAAACTGACTAAATTTATAGTCAGTTTTCTTTTTAACATATTGAATCGATTCAACTTTAAATCGACATAATTATAAGTATACTTAACATTAAATTGACTCAACTTTGAATTAACATAACTATGAATTTACTTAACTTTAAAGCAACTTAATCATAAGTGTACTTAACATAAAATTACCTTCATTATGAATTAACTTAATTTTAAAACAACTTAACTCTACATTAAATTAATTTTAAATATGGTGACATACATTGCTATGGTTTTGATTCCCGCATATCACAATTGGCACAATTCTGATGATTTTAAATTGAAAACGCGATGGCGTGCGAAAGTCGGGCGTATAATGAATCAGTGGCGTCACGCGCAAGAGACTAATTGCAACGTGACAGGTGCTTAAATAAATATTCTACCGAATTGAGTGTTAGACTAATCCCACGCGAGCCCTTTCACATGATCGGTTTTGGAGATTTCGAGCTTTCGAAGAGACGTGATGAAAGGGTTGAAAATTGAAATGTACAAAATAATCTATTGAAATGGGTTAAAATAACGACATTTGGAAAAGCTAAAATTGAATGAGTCACGTAAAACTAACTGATACAGTACAATATCAGTGTATTTTACAAGATTTGCACTGATAATTAATTCTTTTGTAAATGGTGCTCACCTTTCGGTAAATTCAATTAACCCCTTTGCAGATTTTATTCATTCTTTTGCAAAAGAAATTCAGCTTCTTGCAAACAAAATTAACCTTTTCACAGGACAAAATTTTGCTATCCTTTATTTAATTTTTAAATTTTATAACAGATAATTAATCATCATTAGGGTTCAATAATTACATAAAAGGTCTCATCGAATTTTTAAAGACAAGAAGTATATTAGAAATAATTACGAACAAGTGAATTTGATTTGCAAAATGGCGAAATCAATTTTCTTCATTGATAACTGTTATAACCAAGCCAAACAAATTCCAAATACAACTATTATTTATAATTGAAAATATTTGTTCCTATTGATGGTAATGGTTATAGTCCCTGGTATAATGTATCTATTCTGCTCGAACCGTGTAATTTATATCGGTATACACAATTTGGCCGGAGGACCACGTCGATGGCAACGGAGGAATGTGGTATATTAATAATTAACTCACAATACCAAACGGGAAAGTTACATATACGCATCAAAGACCGCTACCGCAAGCGATTAGAGAGAGCTACCACAATGCCACGGTATTATTTACCTGCCTATCGGCCGACGAAAAGAAAAATAGAGACTGAACTTTATTCGGAATGTAACAATATACCGAGTGTCCATCAATGAGCGCCGTTTGAAATAACAGATAAACGGTCGACGTCACGAAAAAAAAGAGTTAAATGTATTTTTTATGTCTTTTTTTTTTATTTTTTATGCGCTAACGTAAGAACAAAATTGTTATATTAAATTCCGCAAGGTCATCCGAAGGTTACTTTAATTATATTTAATGAAATGCTCTATTTTTGTTTCGCTACGACGAAACAGCATAAAAAACGAGTTCAAATACTGCTTACCAGTGACTTTGAATTGATCTTCGAAGTCGTAAAAAGTACAGTTTTAGTGCAACAGATGAGGATGGGCTTTCCTGTCCTTTTATTTACATCGCGCGAGTGATAGTATACTATATACTATATACTATAGAATGTGCTCGAAATTCCCTTTTTTCAACTGCTAAATATTAGCGTAGTCTTCTCAGAAATGATTGTTGTTGCTGTGAAGAGATCATTTCCGAGAAGTCTACACCCCAATGCATAGCAGTCGAAGGAAAAAGTTTTGAACCTATTCTGCCGGCAAAATAAATAAAAGATCAGAAAAGACCATCCTCATCGCATTTAAAATTTCCTTTTTACGATTTGGAAGGTCACTTCAAAGCCACTTGTAAATAGTGTTTCGAATTCATTTCGTTTTTACGCTCTTTCATTGTAGCGAAACAAAAATACGGTATGCCATTTAAAAGAACTAAAATAACCTTCGAATGACCTTGAAAAAGTACAAACATTTTTTCTTGCATTAACGCATTCTATGTAAAGAAAACATGAACAATACATTTGACGCTTTTTTTCATAAAGTACACCGTTATTTTAAACTGCACTTATCGATGGACACCCTGTACAATTTTCTGAATATAATTATATTATATTTTAACCAGGTGTAATTATTGATATATTTTTCATGTTCATTGGGAATTCATTGTTCCCAAAATATGCAAATTCAGTGTATTGGAAATGGAAAATTTGAGTAATATAAATTGATTAGCAGACTGTATATCTTTATGTAAAATAAAAATTGTCTTTGTTAATAGCAAGATACAGGAATTACAGTAAATTCTCTCTAATTGACGCTCAGATTGTGCACAAAAATGGACAATTTGGGAAGAGGAGGTATGATTATTCGAGCCTTGCGGCTCGTTTTTATAGTAACCGATTGTCAACAACTGTAAAAATGAACCGCAAGACTCAAATAATCGTACCTCCTCTTCCCAAATTGTCCATTTTTGTGCGCAATCTGAGCGCGAATTAGGGAGAAATTACTGTACTACAGAAAAAACATTCATTAACACGTTCCGTGCCGAGCTTTTTTTACTCGAATCTTCACACTTTGATATTTTACTAAAACTTGATGTATTACGTGCAATTATTAATTCTTGTACACATAACAACGTAACAAAAACTTATCAACGCCCATTCTTGCGGTGGAAATTGATTCTTCGGTTCTAAATTTCTTGTAAACAATTTGTTCAGTTCACTAAGTAAACATGCAAGCGTGTACCATCGATGGTACACGTGGCACGGAACGTGTTAATTAATTGGAGAGAATTTATTATAAATTTAATAGGATTTATAAAACACTGAATATTAAATATCGAAGAATATTTTTATACAATACTTCGCAATTGGACCACTACTGATTGCGAGTGAATACTTCACAAAGTAATATTTTATTTTAAAAAAATATATATATAATATATATTTATATCATATATTAAGTTCGTGCGCATGAAATGTCGGATTTTCAAGTGAATATATAAAACTGCATATATTTCTTCAAAACCTGTTTATTTAATCAAAATATACTCAATTTGCTTCAATACACTTTTCGCTACGAGATTTTTAGATTCTGATCTTTAGAATCAATAAACTTTCATATGGAATTTTTCAGATTGTCTTCATTTTCATACTGTTTAGCCCGTAAAAACTGTTTTAAATGTTTAAAAAAATGGAAGTCGGTTGGCGAAAGATCCGGCGAATAAGCTGGGTGCTGCAAAATTTCATATTTTAATTCATTTAATTTCGCAATTGTTTTGTACGACTTATGCCGATTAACAAGCGATGGGCGTATAATTTTAAATTTTTCATGCATTTCATCGATGTACTGGCAGTACTTTTCGGCTGTAATTGCCTGCCAAGTTCGAAGGAATAAGTAGTGAATTACTCCAGTCACATTCGTTTCCACCAATTCTTTCAGAGCATCATTTTTCACAGACGTTTTGGGTCTTCCACACGGTTCATTTTTTTTTTTGTAGGGAAAAATCACCAGACCGAAAATTTTAAAACCAACGCTGCACTTCTCGATCGTTAACAGTATTCTCTCCAAATGCCTGGTTTATATTGCGTCTAGCTTTTGCAGCATTATAACCAATTAAATAATTATAGGTGATTAAATTTTTAATTTAATTCTTTTTAAGTTTTTATAGGTAATTAAATTAGCTACAAAAAATTTAGACGAATATCGGTCGAATTCGTATCCTTACGAAATTCAAAACAAATAAGGAAATGGAACACTTTTGAGAAAAACTTTTTTGTTGAAATGTGAGTCTGGCAATGGAGAGTACATCTATAAACGAGGTTATAATAAGAAATTTTTGAGTTAATATTTTATGAACTGAAGAGATTGAAATGGAGTTGAACGTAAGGAAAGGCGGAAAATATACTGTCATAATAGTTTAATAGAAAGAAGAAGTTAAAAGGAGAAGAATGAATGGTGAAGAATTCGCATGCTTCGTTCAATTTATGGAAAAATCGGTATGGTGTACAACAGCTTAAAAACATTGAACTTTATTCTATGGATTTTTCATGAGTAAAAGAAGCGAAAGAAAAAGATGTTCGCGACTTATACAAATATTTCGATGATGAAAGCTGCCAATGGTTAGACAGAATGTTTAAAGAAAGTAATGAACCATAATAAAAGATTAAGTATTCAAAAATATTCATAAACTTGCTAAAAGTAATATTTTCTATTTTTCTCAAACATCTCAAATAATATAAAATGCATGATTTTTTGGAAATATGTAGTATAAATATAAATATTTCTTGTGTACATACGTTGCATATTTCTAGCAAAATCATTATTTAATTACTCATATTTCCTCGATTTATGGAATAAGAGCCCATAGAACTGCTAAAATATGTCAGTTTATTTTCAAAATGGCATTAGCGTGTGTTACAAATTTATACTGAACACTTTAAGGGGTAGACAAATTTCATTATGAGCCACTTAGTTAACAATTCAAGCATAGTTATATATTGACCAAATTAAAACGAAAACTTCTAACGCGATTTACTCGATTCGACATTTTGGCTTATGGGCCCTTTTTCCAGAAAGGTCCTCAATTATGAAAAAAAGATTCGCTCCTTCCACGAGAACATAAATGTAAGTTTCATCTTCGTTCGCCACTGATTTAACCGTGAAAATCGTGCGAAACGTCGCACTAGCCTACTTATAAACAAAGTTCCGAAACTTCACCTATTTCTTAACGCCGGAGGGGACGGTGTCCACCAATCCCGAAAAATCCGAGAAAAAAGGAGCGTGCAAACGCGGTTCCAGTTCGCCGCGTTCTCGTCCTTCTCGCCGCGGCGGAAAAACCTCGGGCAGTCCGCTCGGAGCAGCTAATTGTTCCATCGACAATGTAACCGAGCAACGAGTCGGTTACTCGGTGAATTCAAACGCGAGCGCACCCGGAATCGGGTGCATCTCGGTCGAGGGATTCGGCGAGGCGCGCGCGGCTTCGCCCCGGCGCCCGAAGTAGGGGGAAACGAGATGAAAACATTTCTTCTGATCTCTAAACGGTGCGCGGCACCGTGCGAGCGCCTGGCCACCCCCGCTCTCGGGGTTGCGGTGGGTGGCGGAACTACAGGGCGGCCAAGAGCCACAGTTGGTTGCGAGCTGTCGTCATGAGCACATTACGCGTCTTCGGTCTACGCGACGCGACCTCGTGTCCTCCGGCGATCCCGTGACCCCGTGATTCGGTGAACAGGTGCCCGTTACCGCCACCCCCCGCCGAAAAGAGATCACCGAATTTGTGCGTCGGCCGAGTGCGACAGTGACCCCTCGGAAATTCGCAGTGGAAAATTGTTGGTGAAAATCTGATCAATCCTGTGACGAACTCTCACCTCCTTCCCCCCTCAACCCCTTCCTCCCGTACAGTGATCATGTTGGTGAAAAATTTGGTGCGTCCGTAGAGCGACTGTCGTTCAGTGTGTGAGAGTTCGCCTGGAATCTTTGAAATCGGTGAGGTCGAAGCTCGAGTACACGAAGTGCCGAAAATCGTATAGGTTCGCAGACCGTCGCGTAGGGTCGTGCATCGTTTTTTTTCAGCGTTGATAGAAAAATAGAGTCGAAAGGCGATCCGCGGAACCAACGAGAATGTGTAGCACGAGGGTGACGAACGTGACCCGCGCTGCGATAAAGTTTGGTCAGCCTCGGTCCGCTGGGCCGAGCAATAAACCGGGGCATGATCGTCGGGCAGAGTGTTCCCCTAATTCCGAGTGACTCCGAAGACTATGCGGAACGTCGCCGAAACGGAATGGCGGGCCTGAAAGATTCATGAGAGCGCTTGAACTCGCGCAAAGGTCAGAGGACACGAGGTCGGTCTTCGCCGGTGATCCTCTTTTAAAAGAGGGGACGCCAGTTTCCGGGAAACTGGGGCGATAGACGGGAAAAGTTAGGCTCGGGAAGCGGTGGAGCATTCGGGCTCGGTGCCGCGTCTGTGATCCACGTACTAGGGTAATAATCAACCGGCTAGCGAACCGGATTTCTGAAAAGCGTTTCGATCCGTTCGGTGGATCGAATCCGACGGATCCATCGGGATTCGCCGCGATAGGCGATTTTTTGAAACGGCGATCACGCTCGACGAGATGCCCGGCGATGCAGTATTTGGTATCGCCGCGATCTGAATCTCGGGTTTTGTTCAGAGCTTGAACAGTTCGGAAGGGAGAATGGTAGCGCGACGCGGCGAGAAAAGTGATCCGGAGGATCTGATAGATCGCAGCCGGATAGGCTGCGATGTGGCCGCGATGAGCGACGGGTGGATCGATTGAGGATCTCGGCGAGGATCGTCGGTGGTGTCCGATGAGTCGGGAGCTGACTGGCTCGGTGACAGTGGCCGCAGTGGTTGCAAACTGTAGACGACCATGGACAGAAGGGACCTGGTCGGCGGTGAAGGTCGCTCGCGGAGCACGATCGGCAATACAGCCTCGGGATGCTGCACGCTGTTATGCTAGGCAGCGGTCCGGGCCGAGGGAGACACGAATGGTATCCGGGATTCTACTTGCAGCGACGACGACTTGGATGCAGGATGAACCGCGGTGAACAGGAGACACTATTCCGGCAGAGCCGGCAGCTGACCAGGATCGTGCCATCGCACGAGGACCTGGTCCTCAGCGTGCTCAAATCGCCGATCAGCCAGCACCAGCATCATCATCAGCAACGGCAGCAGTACCATCACGCGCACCACTCGCACGAACACCATGTTAACTGCCAAGGTCATCCGAATCATAAGAAGTGCACGCACTACTCAGGTACACTCGGATCGACCGGCCGCGGGCGGCCGGCTCGGTTTAACCCTGTCTTGAATACACCAATCAGAGGAGTCTTTTGCTCTCGATCGAGGTCGGTTCGGTTCTTCTGGGCTTTTAGGGGACTCTTGACGAACGTTTGATGCTTTCGATAGCTTCCTGGGGGATCTTCGATGTCTCCGGGCTTTGTGCGGGACTTTTAGAGCGTCTGGGACTTCTAAGATTCCTGGGGGATTTGTGTGGTGGCTTTCCGGGAGACTATTGGGGCCTCTGGACTTTTTTCGGGGAACCTTTGCAGCTACTGGGTCTTCTAGGCTTTCTGTGGAACTTTTGGGATCTCTGTGCTTTCCCAGAGATTTTGGAGGTTTCTTGGTCTCCTAGACTTTCTGGTAGACTTTTGGGGCCTGTGTGCTTTCCGGAGGATTTTTGGAGCTTTTTTGGGGATCTCTCTAGGACTTCTCTAGGCTTTTTGGGGGACCCCTGGGGTTTCTGTGCTTTCCGGGGGACTTATCGTTTTCCCGAGCCTTTGAGAAAGCTTCCTGAGAGAGTTCGGGGGTCTTTGGGCTTCTCGGTGGGCCTCTTGGGGCTTCTGAGTCTTCTAGGCTTTCTGGGAGACTTTTGGGGTTTCTGTGCTTTTCGAAGGACTTTGGGGGTTTTTGGGTTTTCTAGGCTTTCTGTAGAATTTCTGGGATCTCTTGCTTTCTAGGGGACTTTGAGGGTTTCTGGGCCTTTTAAGCTTCCTGGGAGACTTTTGGGGTTTCTGTGTTTTTTGGAGTACATTTTAGCTAATCTATTCCGTCATCAATATAATTGATAAATTTATTCGTGCACATCTTAGTTTAGGCATAATTATACTGTTTTTGCAACTACTGTCTTCAGAGAATTTCACTGTGTAATAATTTACTGGTGGAAGAAGCATACGGCAGAACTCCATTTATAAGAACGAAATGTTGGGCAATCCCAGATCTAATAAACTTCTACTGAACGCCTCTTAGAATAGTGGAGTTGGTCACTATGGGGTGATCAATCATTGTGCATTTGGTTTGTTTTTGGGCATAACACTGTGCTTTCAAGAAGGAAGGCTACATGCTACGTGTTTTCACCTTCAAGGTATTATCGCATAAAGCACTAATCAATAATTGCCTCGTATTAGTAACGTTTCCATGTATGTCATTGTTTTGGGCCTATAGAATTTATCTCCACGATATTTTTCTGAGAAACATATGAACGTTATATTCTGTGTCTCAATTAATGCAGAAACTGAAAGTTTTTGGCAAATTGTGACATGTGGCGTTTTTCCTTACAGCCATGGAATTAGCTTTATATTTATCGAATAATACGTACTTCATTTTTTGTTTTATTAAAAAGTGAACAAAATAAAAGAATAACAAAATGTAATATGTCTTGTACGATGAATGTATAATTGTGCCGTTCATTTTGATGAATAGCTATTTTAATATTTACATTTCTACGTTATAGATAATCTCATTTCAGCAAAGCCGCTAGAACGTAATAATCCTTAAAAACACAAAAATATTACACTACCGTGTTATCAGTTACCAATATTTTTTAATTTATTAAAATGCGAAAGTTTTAAATATATCTGGATATTGAAATAAATGTGGACCCGGGCCACTTTCAAAATAAACGGCTCAATTAATTATGCCCGAGAACAAACCGAAGACACAGAGATTGACCACACAACAATGACCAGATCCACTACCCTGTGTGAATTGCTGCAGAGCGTTGCTCCAATTACGTGAACACCTAGGATTTAAATGTGTTGTCGCCTGAGGAATGTATTAAGCGTTCGATTAATTTAATTCCATTTATCTGAACGCGAGCTCTATTAATTCCATATGAATTCAATATAAATTCAATTCAATTCAATGAAATTTTATACAAAGTCAATTTCTAGTTTAAACAATAATGTACTTGGATTTGTATCAAATCACCGACAATGTCTTAACCAACACCGTTTCATCGGTATTGATCTCGCCGACGATGTTAATCAGTTAGCTGTGTTTGACGATAATACTCGTCATGAAGAAATGGCAGTATTTTGCGTCGTGGCGAGTATACTCGTCGCGTGTAAAAAGTAGTGACCATTGGCTATTTAAAGTGTAATTTTAGTGAAAACAAACATATATTCTGAAATTTCAAGATGTTTAGAATATTTTGAGGCCAATACTACACGAAGGTGTTTACATTGTTATAAAAATAACATTAAAAAAGAATCGCGATATTAGTGTTCAACATGCAAAGTACTATTATGTATCCTTTCTTGCTTTGCTGAATATCACTTTACAACAGCAATCTCAATTTTTATCTTTTCTAAGTATTTGATTTCTCCTGCGTTTTTCGTTTATTATGTACGTGGTATACGTTAATGTTAAGTGAATAAGTAAATATTAGTAATAAAATTGTTAATTTTATAAAATAAAACCATCTTTTTGATTCAATATTTCAACAGCGACACTTACTCTGTGTTTGACGATTATACTCGTCATCACTTGATTCTCGCGACATATAAATTATAATTGCACGCTCTGAAAAGGAGACGTCACAGCTAAATGATTAATTAACCGACATGGTGAAATCATCGACACTCTCGCCGATATTATTACGAAGCAACTGTTTATCCAAAATAAAGAAGTACACTTACAGACAAAAGTTAAGAAACGCCATTTAAAACGTAACAATTTTTTAAAAACTAAACTCTCTCTAAACGATTTGAATTTCTTTAAACATGTTCGAAGGACTAGCCTACTAGACGATGATTAAAATGCTTTGTTCTTTTAATTTTGCTATTACTTGGAACGACGAAGAAAAATAAAAAGTCACTCGTTTTTTCACTTTCTTATCAGCACCCATAACGAAAAAGTTTAAACGAGAACTTCTTCTTTTTCTGTCATTCCAAGTAATAGCAAAACTACGAAATGAAGTATTTCGGTCATTGCACGGTAAATTATTCTCTCTGATATGTTTAAAAAAATACCAGTCATTCTGTCCAGTTTTCAAAAAGTTATTGTGTTTGGAAAGGTGTTTCTTTACTTTTGTTCGTCAGCGTAATAACTAAGGTATAATTGTAGACTGAAATAAATGTAAATCTATATGGTGATAACTATGTATTGAACTGCATACATAAGCATGGTAACTAATCGTAATAGAGTATGTATTGAACAAGAACTGTCGGTTAAATGATCGTCGGTGATTTGATGGAAACCCAATGTGTTTACAGTGACAAGCAAAAGTGTATACACTATATACGCAGCGCATGAAGGCCACGCTGCCAATTCCTTAACTAATCGATCAAATTTGAATGATTGTAGTTGCAAAGTGAATATAACTAACGTTATGCAATCGTTTACTTTCATTCTTTCAATATACGGAATATTTTCTAAAAGTATGAATTCAAAATGTTTACAGCGTTGAACTTTGACATTGCTGTCGAATTATAGCCTAAATTCTAAAAAAAGTATTTTTTTAAAAAAAGTATTTCAGTTTCATATTTCATTTTTCATTCAGCCCTTTTTTTTCATTTTCTACAAGTTCCCAATTACATTCATTCCCAATTATATTCATATAAATAAATTTTGCACTATGATTTAATAAAATAAAATTATTTTACCTGTTGATAATAAATTAAGTAAATAAAATATTTCGAACTGTGGCAGAAATATCTTCAGTGTTTCTCAAATAAAATATTATTTTAAGAAAATTATTTTAAAAAATTGGTACAAAGATTCATGTATTCTATTTTTAAAAGTGCATTCTTTCGAACAAATAGAATATTTTATTTTCAAAAATACGTGCATGATATCTAAAATGAAATATCTATTTACTATTTGTCATTTAAAATACTATTTTACCAAGCTCTGATCAACGACCTATTTAATTTCAGTCTGTCGTCCGATGAAACGTGTAAACATTATGTTATGTTTCTATTTGTGAAAAATATTCCGTCTATTGTATGCACAAGTAAAAATAAACCGATTAATTACATTCACCTTGTAACTACAATCACTTAATATCGACCGATTAGTTGTGGAGCTGATAGCATGATATACATTTTTATGAGACATGCAGTGTATGTGTACACTTCTGCTCGCCGGTATAAGTATATTATTGCTGAAACTTGAAAATTTATTGAATCAACCATATTCTATAAGATTGACATATTTAATCAACGATTTTAAATTATTATTTTTGCATAATATTTAATATTTTTAATCATTATTATAGAATTTGTACAGTCTATGTACGAATTTTGAATAATTGTTTTTGATATTTCTAATGTTTTCTCATCTTAACTTATTGTATTATCAATATTGTAAGTTTTGTTTTTCAAACTGGACTTGTAAATATTGTACACTATTCTTTGAGATAAAATAAAATACTATTTTTATCTTGTCAGTATGTAATCACTAGAAAAACATTAGATTTATAATAAACATGGTAAACTTTTTTCTGCATATAATCAATTATTAAAAAGTGAATCGTCTCTGTGTTAGTAGTAGTCGTAAAAGGAATTCTACTTTAAATAAATTTCCATTTTGTCTAAGATAAGTTGGTTATGAATAATTTTATCAATCATATTCTTGTGTTAAGTCATTTATTCACAAATTATGCTATCTTGAAACTAATCAATTCAATTATATTTATTAAATATCGAAAATTTTATATGAGACAAGTACCTACAAGCTAGTAATTAAGTAATTATCTCTAGAAACCTGTCTGACCCATGTTGTACGAGACAAAAGTGTCGAACTTGTTCATTGATCGTAGAATCATTTAATTTTTACCACGCTAGGTGGTTGACTAGAGAAATAAAAGTTGTAAAATAGAGGAACAAAGTAATGTCTAATAAATTGTTATCAAAACTTCAGAAATAAAGTAATGCCTAATAAATTGCTATCGAAACTTTAGAAACAAAGTAATGTCTAATAAATTGTTATCGAAACTTTAGAAACAAATGGTTAGAAACAAAATAAATTTTTGCTTGCGTCTTATTGTTACAAAATGACCTGCACAAAGATCCACAATCTACTTATAACATTTAAGGCTTTTTAAAAACAGTTCTCGGAAAGTATCTGGACGTAATAAATATAGGTTAGGTCAGCAAGGTTAAGTTTACAATTTCTAGCGAATATCTCGGAAACTAAATTCACAACGAAATTTTTTATAAAGGAGAAAGTTGTCCAAAATGTTGAACTGTAAAACATATTTAAATTTCATTAAAATCAGAGTGGACATTCCTTTTGTAAATAATTGCCATAGTTGCTTAGAAGCAGAAGAAAGAATTTATTGTATGCCAACATTCACTTGAATGCTTAAATACTTGTAGTAAGGGAACAAAAATAATAAGAGAAATAATAAGAAAACAAAATTTCATTTAATGACTGGAAAGAACAATATAACGCGTTTATACTTTATCTTCGCAGGACGAATATTGACATAATTACTACTTGAAGACTATGTCTTACACCAGAAATTTCAAGCATATAATTTGCTTATGTATATAACAAAAAATAATGATGTATTGTTCAATTCTACTATTGTTTAAGTCTTTGATGCATAGTCTAGTTCTCTGAGGAAAATATTTTTGAAACATTAAAAAATCCTGGTTTGAAACGTGTTAAAAGTCATTAGGAGTTAATGAGAGGATCATTTAGATTCCATTCTTCAAATTCCATATTTCAATGATTTGTTGTTGTTAGCAATATGTACTTATTTTTTGTTGACTTAATTGGTTCATTGCAGAATTCGTTTTTCGTTATGTTAGGTTCGTTTAAGAAACGATAATGTCTCATTAAATTATTAAATACGATATTAAAATATCTGAAATTTTCACACACAATATTGTAACGCACATATGTATTTATTTCGAATCGACTCTCACTTCTCTTATTTCATTCGATTGTTCAATTATACTAATTTATAATGAAACTAACTCCACACAATTTCTGCATTATTTCACAATAACATCGATTGTTTTGTTAATTAGCTGCCGTGTTTGTGTTTTATTAAAATATTCCATTGTACGATGATATTGTTGTTGGTTCAGGGACGGTATCGTTATTCCTTGTTGATTCGATTTTATTGAATCCATTTGGCAGTCTTTTTGGGTGCCGAAAATTGATACGTTAATGGCTTAATGAGCAAATGATATAAATTCCATTGTTTCTGTGTATAGTAAAATGGTATAGCATGTTGAAGATCTGTGACAAAAATTTGTGACAGGTATACTAAGCTCTAATTTTCATGAAAGACACAGTTAGTGTAGTTCTTCGATGATTCAATCCGTTCTTGTGTACATTGTTCACCATTTTTTAATCTCAATCATTAGAGTTGCAAAATTTAAGCAAGTTACCGTTATTTCTATGTTTCTGGTCTTCTAGCTTTTATGAACGTCGGATTACAATCGCCGGACATTCATTTCGGTGGACGCAAAATAAAACAGATCAGATCTTCCGAAGCTTGGCAAATTGTGGCGTTCCGAAATAGAAGAGTCGTAGTTTGCTTTCCAGGTTCTTGTAGAGTGTGATAAGACGAGTTCAATGAATATAATGACCGTATTATTGCGATGATTTAATCCGGAGATACTTGCGTCTGAAAGACGAGATATTTAATATAGTTTTTTGATGAATTATTTTCATTTAATTTTAAACAGAATCATACTCATTTTGATGGAGGATGGAAAAACGAATCCAACGAGTATAATGATTGTACACTCTCAATTGTTTATCTTCGAGATACTTGCATCTGAATGTTAACTACATGATATTTCAGACACAAATGTCTCTAGGTTAATTCATCGAAAGTATATGTTCATTATACTCATTGGATTTGTCTTTCGATGCTCTGCAAGAATATTAGTAACAATATACAGGATGTCGTACAAAAATACACTACCAAGAAAATTCACCTACAAAATTGTTTTAACCCGTTCGTCAAAAGAAAATTGACGTAATTCGATTCTCTTGCGGTTAAAGCTCCTGTGTACACATAGAAAATTGAATATAGTTTCGGATATGGTAAAGATTATACAGTTTAAAACTATTCTTTGTTACTTTAGTCGAGATGTTAATGAAGTCTTTTCCCTCATTAAATCGACGACTGCTCCTCGTTACCTTAGAGAGAATTCAGTTTTCACATGACTTGCTTCATCTCAAATTCCTTTAATTCCAAACGTATCTCGACCTTTCGGTTTAACGTTCTTTTCGTCTCAGAGAAAACCGAACAATTCCTCCATGTTCTTTGCTGTTTGAGCGTAACCGAGGAGTTGAAGCTGCGTTAAAGCATCAGTGTAAGAAGCGTGTAACTACGGTTTTCGCATTTTAAAGATGGCCATTTCGACCTGGAGCACAAATACTTTTTCTCTGCTGCCTCAACTCGTCGAATACATTCAAACGAAATAATAGAGAAGAATAGAAAAATGTTCTTCTTTCAACTTGAGGTTCAATTGTTTCTGACCTGAAACGAAAGAAAAATTGCTTTGAATTCAAAATACACACTTGCCAACGAAAGCTATGAAACTTTACATATCGTTAACATTTGAGTAAAATTTTATATTTTAATAAATATAATGATTTATTAATTTTAATAAATACAATTCTTATTGAATTAAAAGTTCATATTACAGTGAGACATATAACATATTGTTTACATTGCAATATTATTTTATTTAGTGCATACGACAAACAAAAGAAATAATAAAAATAAAGAAAATAAATATATAAATCAAAAAATAAAAATAAATACAAAAATACACAAAATAAATGGAAATATACAAAAATAAATTAAAAATTAAAAAGTTATGTAATCGTAAATGAATAAAATTATTATTTTCGTTGACACAATACAAATTTTTATCATATATTAAGAAGATTTATGCAAGTTTAAAATTGACAAAATAATTGAATTAATCCGTTCGATTACCCTTACATTCAACGAAGGGAACAATTTCTTATAATGTTCAGCATTCATATTGAATTTATTCGCAACATCAAAGCCTTTCGCGTGACAAGAAATTGGGAAAGTTGAAAGAAAGTTCCGCGACGTGAGTCAACACTTGCCGCAAACAAAAGTTGATGCGTTCCACGTGACATGGAAGGAAAAATTTCAGAGGGAGTTGTGTACCTTGGCAAACGAGTGTCGTGACAAAAAGTTGATAAAGTTTTCTCGACGATTTGATTGCATAGACGAGAATCTGCTACCACTCCGTCATTTATCTGAGTTTTCATCATGAACGCAGTAAAATAACGCATATAAAATACAAAATTGTACACAGTGTGTCCATCGAAATATATTTATCGATGACCAAGTGATTTTCTTGACAAAAGAACAATGCATCGCATTTTTTATTCAGTGCACTGAATTTTAATAATTACTGCTTGATACTTCTAATATTTTCAAAGGCGTGCTCAGTATTGTTTGCACAATGTACTCAAATATTGGAGATATCAAACGTAATAATATAAAATTAGTAAATTTCACTAAACGATGCCGTCTATAGGAAAATATTAGAAATACTCAAAATAATTAATAACATTTTCCAGGGCTCAACATTCTGTTTTTACTAATTATTTTTAATATTTCTGATATTTCCATTATGGACAGCGTTGTTTAGTAAATGTATTAATTTTAAATTTTTATTTTATATATCTCTAATATTTCCCAGCGCATTGAATTATTTAGTTAATATACTAATGCTTAATCATTATTTTTAATATTTCCAACATTTGTTTATTTACTCTATGATCATTCAAGTATATTATTGCCTAAACTAGAAAATATGTTAAAATTAGCATCTTGTTTTTCGAACAGAATGTGCAAATATAATATCTTATCCTGCAGGCTAAAAGAAAATACTATTTTTATCTTACCAATATATGGATCTAGATATAGACCATTGCAGATATAAAAAAATACGGGTCAAACACGTTTCGACGAACTATATTCTACTAAAATCTCATTAAAATCGATGTGTTTCGCTTGGAAACGTTCCATTGTTTAGTATTCAGTAATAAAAATCATTAATTAGTAGTACAGTAAATCATAACGTATATCACAGATTTACTAAAAATTTATGTTAACAATTACGTTATAATTCAGACAGAAAGTTCTTGAAATTTTTTCAATTATTTAAGGAAGTTAAATAAATATCACTGTTACACTGAGTATGGTAATATATCAGTAGCACAAGAATATAGTTAATAGAATAAAAATGTGGAATATAAATGTGCCATCAAAATCATTAATTAGTGGCATAGTAGCTCATGACGCATAACCCAAATTTTCTAAAAATTTACTTCATTACAAATGTATGTATCCAATATATAATACAAGAAACAATAGAAATTTCCAGCATTATAGATCTCCGAATAGATGACAACAAATTCTATGGACGCTCATTTGTAAAAAAGTACATTTCGTCAACATCTTGAAAATGTTCACGGCGTTGTTCAAGCATTTTTAAAAAAACTCTCTTTTCAAAGTACCATTATGAAAGTTTCCGCAGTCTGATTAAAGATAAAACACGCTGTAATTGGCTAACGAATAGTTCGGCTAAATCAATGGAATTAAGGTATCATGGTAGAAAGGAATTATCCGATTTTTTTTCATTGCTTGAATAGAATTACCACCTTTACACATTTTGCCTACCTTGCGCCTTTTGAAATTTTCAACCGACGATGGTAACCGTGTATGTTAACCTATTTAAAATTCTTCGGTATACTTTCATAGACTTACGTACACAGATATAGAACTGCAGAGAAATTGGTTCATACACACTGTCTTATTTTACAGTCTATATTATATATTAATCATAATTAATATATAATCTATAATATAGACTGTAAAATAAGACAATGTGTATAAACCAATTTCTCTGCATACAGGGTGTCTCAAAAGTCACTCGGAATCGAGAAATGAGGGGTTTCTCAGATCATTTGAAGTAACTTTTTCCTTAACGCAAATGCAATAGGCAGCTTTGTTTACGAATTATGATGTGATAACATGTAGCATTTCTATCGGAAGCTACTTTCATGAAAAAAATTCACGGATACCATAAATGCATTAAGATTCAGTACCTAGTTATTATAATAAGCGAATAATAATGCGATAAATAGGGAAAAAATATCCATGCAATCAAATCCTTACAAAATATGAATGAAATTAATCCTTCAAAAAATGTTTACTTTACAGAAAGGCATTCTTTAAATGCTTCTTTACTTACAGAAGGTAATTAAAAAATTGTGAGGCACAAGTAAAATGTTTTCGAATTTCTTTGTTTATGTCAGATTTTTGTAAATTGAATACAAATCCGTAATTTTTTCTTCAACTTTCATGGGTAGCTTTTGAGAAAATCTTTAACAATAATTTTACTTCAACAGTTATAGTTAAATATTATTTTTAGTAGCAGTAATTAAATACTATTTTTAACAGATACAATTGAATATTATTTGAACAGTTATAGTTGGTTAAATTTAACAGTTATGCTCGTTAATAAAATGATGTGTCACATTACGATTAAACAAACTGCATTAAACAAACTGTAATTACTAGACTGCGGATCTTTATGAAAAATAAAAATTATCATCGCCTCTCACATCAAACAGAAATGAGATAAAAATGTATTCTGTCTTTTAATGATGTTAGTACAGTGAAAGTAATGCTGCAGTATTTTTAAATTCATTTTCGGTTTTCACTATTCTATGTTTCGTTTATCTATTTTTTACTATAAATGAATTCAAATAGAACAAAAATAAAAATGCCCCTAAAAGGTACCAATTTTATTCACAAAACTAAATATGTAAGTGGAAGTTACATTATAGCTACATTATAGCTGTTACTATTGAAATATAAAAGTCCTCAAAGTTGAAAATTCGTATTTCTTTGCAAAATTGATATTTTGGGACACCACGTATGAGAATTATTATATATTTACGGATTTATAATCGGCTGTTGAAAGTCTATCAAAAGCGTCTAATTGAAGTTAGAAATTTGAAGAATAGTTAAAATTTGTTGTTCAGTGTGCTTAATATGAAGTCATTGATATATTTCAACAGTACTTAAATTATAATTAAATCATATTTTGTGGTCACCGGAGGATTAATCAACCTTAAGCTACAATATTACAAGCAATTAACTCATCTGGCCACCAATCGGCGAGTGTAGAATCACCCTTTTCAAGTATGACCATTAATTTCCCCGGACTTCCTAGCTGGTTCGACTAATCTCCTCATATTTCGCATGCATTCAACGCGGATAAAAAACTTTAGGCAACGCGGAACTAAACTTTCTGTGCTTCTGAATATTTAAAACATTTCCACGAAACATCCAATTAAATCTAGCACGTGTACACTGTCGGTCAAAAGTTTCAAATCGCTAAAAAGATTTGGAAACATAATCATTATACAATAGATGGAGAATTCTTTCGAAATTACGGGAAAACTCGGAATGTTATTTAAAAATAATTACCGGAGTACGACGTATTATCGAAAAATCTGATATTGTTATTAACAACTCCGCGAAATCATCGTAACAATTCGTTGCAAAAATTTGAGAATGTCTCTTTCAAAGTAAAATAAATTTTGTCTATTGATGTAGTAAATTATTTTTTAAGTAATACGATTTTCTTTTACAATTTTCGAAAGGTAAAATACAATTGAACGATCTATATCTTTTCTCAACTTTTCCAATCCATTATACTGATTGCAAAACTGTTGGAAGCTCTTGAAAGGGAAATTCTTTAGGTGATTCGAAGTCACTTTTTCCTTTGCGAAAATGTTTTGCGAAGCTTCGTTAACAAGTTATTCGAGAAAAACGTGGACCAAACGAAGAGCGTGTACGGCTGACACGTTCCGACGCGATTCGGTATTGGCTGCGAGGGCGGAGCGCCCGGAGTACTTATTCTCTGATTGGTCCATGTTTTTCGCTAATAACTCGTTAACGAAGCCACGGAGAATATTTTCGCTAAGGAAAAAGTTACTTCAAATCATCTCAAGAATTACATCTTTCAAGGGCTCACAACATTTTTGGAACACTAATATTTGTGATCGCTCTTTTGCACTTAATCTTTAAAAAAAAAAATAGCAGAAAATTCATATTACGTGTGAAAAGTCTCACTAAATTTACTAAAATTCGTACCAAGCTTTGGTCCCACAGGATATATTTATTTTAAACACTGAAGCATATCAAAATCTAACAAGTTTGCCTCTTTGTAATCTGAGCTTTGTGTATGGGTATAACAAAATTTATGTAACTCTCCTTTTACGTCATAATGTCGTTTCAGACTCGTTACGAAAATCAATTAAATCCGAAGGTTATGTGCTTCTTTTAAGTCCAAATAAAATTCCACTCTCAATTTATCAGTCCCTAATTCAATCAGATTCACATACAATAAATATAAGTTCTCTTCCTAGTACAAAAATTGATTAGTGACGATGCAGTGTCAATCAGTCTGAGAGATTATTTTATTGAGATTTAAAAACTTGCTATAAATGTTAATTGGCGAGAATGTTTATAGAGAGAATTTAGCTTTAACCCATTAACTGCCACAATCCCCATTTAGGGATTTTGGAATTTTACGTACACCATTTGGCGCGAAGAATATATCAGGTGCGTTTGACAGTTTAATGTCATTATACACATATCAGTCTATATTGCTTATAGCAGACGGTGTGTATTTTGTGTTTCGTTTCTTTTTAACAAGTGGACAGATTTGGAAATCATCTGTAAATTAAACACAATAAAATTATCATATTTGAAGCATGATATTTTTTGTTGGTTTTTATATTACAATTAAATACCATACATAAATATGTAATTTAGAGGCTATAGTAACTATGTGTTACTTACTCAGTTTTTTGCTTTTCATACAATAAAAAAAAAATTTTTCTTTTTTTTACTCATGGAACCTGCCACAATCCCTATTTAGGACTTTTCAAAAAATATAAAATATTTTAACAACAAAACATACTTTGAATTTAATTAATTATACTGTTACACAACTTTTTGTGCATAACTTTTCTTGTCAACAATTCAAAAAAAAAAATTGGCAGTTAATAGATTAAATGAGAGAGGAAGATGATGATTGAATATTGATTATGGTGATCGACATGTGTGTTGAAAGACGTTATTTTCTATTAGTTAAATATTTATAGTATTAATATATTTATTTTAATATTTATTTGAATTAAATTATTATAAATCCAACACAAAAAACGCAATTATGGTAGAAATCCTTCTGTAAGTTTCTTGCAATTCACAATTCTTTGAACACATGAATTTATTCTGACGTATGAACTAGGTATTAAAAATCTCATTGCAGCTACAAATTAACTTAGATTGCAGAGCAAGATAAATGTCAGATATGATTCATACATTGCCTTGATTTCAAACATACTCGGAACTTACAAGACAGTCAGCTTTCATACCAGAGTTTGCTCTCTTTATAAAGTATTACGAACGCGGCTCATTTTTTGCTTAAAGTATCGCTCGTAAGCTGTTTAGTCAGTTTCAGTCTGACCGAATCGATCAGCTCGCACTTCGACTTTAATTGGCAAAATTATTTGTCGTGAGCGGCGATCGTTATTCTCGCGACGCGACGGCAGTTTTCGAACAGATCGGCGCAACTAAAAAGTTCCGCAGCTCGAAAGTATCGTTAAAGCTACCGTTGCGGCTTTCAGTCGCCTCTCGGTTTACGGGGCAGTAAAATCTAGGCAAAAACGATGGGGCTTTAGATCCTTATTTCGCTTTACGTCCTCTCATTCGTCGAGGGTAACTGCCCTCGAGTAATTTTCCTATAAACGAACCGATATTTCGACCGCCTCGAGAAAAATAGAGCTCGCGGCTGTCGGCGATGCTGCGGGCAAGATTTTACTCTGCACCACTTCGCCGCACAGATATTGTTTACGACGGCATCGAAGATTATTTATCGAAAGCCAAATTATTAGACGGAAGATTATGAGTTGGAACGAGTGGTTGAGCAGAAAAGCAAATTTAAAGTACGATGGAATATTAAGTGTCAGATTTCGGACATGAAAATTCATGACTAGATTGCGCATTTTATTAAGTTACAAGAAAAATAGACGGAATAAAAAGAAACTGTCAACACATTAGTAGAATTGAAGCATATTTTCAGATTATCTTCAATTTCTTATGATCATTAAAAGAGAAAAGATATTTTTCACTTATGTTCCTTAACTTTGACAATTTCCATTTTTCATAAACATACGCTGTCTAATGATGACAAGTGTTTCGTCCTGTTGGGTTAAATTCTAAATCGTCGATGTAGAATCGTTTCTTGTCTCTTTAGAATAATGCGAAAATTGCGGATCTTTATGCACTTGTGACAATTACAGGTTTTTGAAATGCAAGAAAACGTATAAATTAACAAGGTCTAGTAGCATTTTTATTCCCTTTTTACAATGAGTAATTTTTTAGTTGGCGAAGGAATCTTTTCCTTCATTCGAATTTTTCTAAAATTACGTGTGAAAATGACAATTTACACGAAGATCTACAGTAAAACGATGACTTACACTATTATGATATTGCACATGAAGTGTCAATCTTTGTTTATTCAAATCTTCGGCCTGATTTGTTATTCTTTTGTTCCTTACAGTTATAATATTAATTGGTTTCTCGTTCTTGGCAGTGATAAATAAATAAACATCATTTCGAATCGATTAAATGATCTGAAAGTACTCTTACTATTTTAGTAGCTGTTCAAAAGTTATTCGACTTCCAAGTAGTTCAGTGAATTTGTAGCAAGTTTTTTCCGTTCATTCCTTAACGTCGCATCGATGGCTCTGTTATTGGCAACGACTATTTAAATTCCATCGCATATGTCTGATGATTTTGTGGATTATCAGGAATTATCTCCGTTGCTTTCTGATTGATAGATTTCCTCAATTTCTTTAGGAATTTCGAATCTATTGCGCGGCTCGTTTAATTTTGAGCACTTGAAGATTATGTGCTGGACTGAGAGAGAATTCACACCTTGGAAGAGCTTCACTGCGTAGGAAGAAATTCTACGTCAGTTTCGTATCTTCGATTGGCAGCTTGAATGATTCGACTCGGTCCCTTCTATTGTACACTAATTCAGGGAAAATACTGGAATAATGTACTGTTATCTTCTGTGGTTTCGTGGAGTTTATGGTAGTCCATTCTTTTTGCCATTTCTCAAATATTTTGCGCCTGACATTCGATTTCAAATGAGTAACGCTACATTTTGAAGAAACCAAAGTATAATATTTGCAAGTTAGATTGAAAGTGTATTTCTCATACTATTACACTCTTTTTCAAGGATGAGTCGAGTCGCCTGCGTTCGCCATTATAACGTCGCAAATTTCGGCCTCACTTTGCAGTAATTTTGTGACGCACGATGCCAGCAAAGAGCTCCATATCATTCTAATACGTCGAGATAGACTCCTCACGTTTTCTATCGGCTTCCTTTCGTGTTTCTGCTTCATACATGCCCACGTATTTTCTATTGGGTCGTCATCTGGAGATCGAGTTGACCAATCTAACGCAACGAATCCGTTCTCTACTTTCTGCTCCGTACAGACGCAACTTCGGTATTTTGGACCATTGTCTCCCGAAGTGTTCAGTTTTCTCATTGTTAAACCAGCGTTGGATAAACGTATGGAAATCCCATTGGTACAATTATGTCACGTTTATTGCGCTGAAATTGTCGAGCATGTGAAACAATGCGCGAAATCCACGCGCAGCGAAACAGCAAACAGCCCTAAACTTGTGCTTTTGTATTATGTTAGCAGTTAGATATGTTGGCCGGTGGGCAATCCACGCGTAGATAGTATTGTTAAGCTTTTCTGAATGATTGTCAACCCTAAAGAAGCACATATTTGAAACTATAATATTAGTCGAATAGCGATCAACATTTTTACCAGTCGACGCTGTGTATTTTTAAATCCAAAACTAGTTACAAAAATCTGTTTCCCTTCATTTCTTATTGTTTAAGATACATATACATGTCACTATATTTTCTAAATTTTTCGAAATGGAATTAATAGATCGTGGATTTTTCACGAAATTTTACGTATGGATTAACTAACATCGTCGCTGAAGTAAATAAATTAAGTGAAAGTTATTGCTACAATACAATGTTATTGAAAACCAACTCGAAATGAGAATTCGTTCAGAAACATAATATTGTTACAAACTAACATGCATTTATTACTATTTATTCTTTACTTTGACAAATGTAATTAACAGATCGTTAACTTTTCTCTACTGAATATTGCTCATTACATTTTGACTGAAACAATTCTTACATAATTATGTAATGTTTCTTATTTTATGGTTTTCTGTACGTTACTGGTTATTATTAATTCCTTTCTCGCCTATTACTTTGAATGAGCAATGATTTATAACAATTTAAAATCAAAATCAATTAATAAATATGTCGGTGGTTATTTTACAAATACGTGCGCACTTCAAATACTTGCTCATTATGTGAAAGTCTCTTTTATAATTGCTGCTGAATGTCTATTATACTTTATATGTATAGAAGCTTTTTAATAGTATGTACTTAAAAGATCGACCGTAGAACTTTTTTTAATAAAAGTTCTTGTATTATAAGTCTTAACAAAGACCAATAAAGGAAAAGTTTTTGAGGGTATAAATTCTGGTTTGAACAGAACTTATAAAATATAAAGTTAAAAATTTATGTATAATAACAACAAATATTGTGTTCGTCGATATTGAAAAAAAAATTGCAACACGTATCGAATACGATTCAGTGAACGAGCAACGTATTGTAACAACAATTATAGTCAAATTAATGTTCCAAATATATAAACTATTTATTTCTACTAGTTTCATTGATAATTTTCAGTTCGAAATTCGTTTCTATTTTTATTATAGTGATTTGTAATGAAAAAGTTCAACAAAAAGTCTGAAATAGTTTATCTTTGAAAGAAAATAGTTTATCTTTTTTAGAAAATTGTCATTTTGCAAACATGTATTTTTTCAAACATGTATAAATTGGAACTGAACGTTTTTTTTTAAGTTAAATATATTTGAATGTTTCGATTCGATGGAAATCGAATGAAATTGCAGCAGGGGTCTCCGCAGTTATTACAATTACAAATCATATGATTACAAAATTTTTCGTTTAGATGAGTTTGTAGTTGTGACTTATTGTTAATATAAATATAATCGTTACAAGTACTCCGACAAACGTTTCTTGGTGTATTCAAGACAATTCGAGTGTGACATAATAGAGATTAACTTTCAGCCGATGTGTAGTGGCATGCACGTTCATCGAAACGACAGTTTTCCGTAACTAATACAGTGGGAACGTGAAAATTGTCGTTCTTATGCAGGGTGTCCCATGTCTGAATCAATCTTCTCAAATATTTGTGAAATTGTTAATCATATTGAAAAATGTTTCAAACAGAAATTGCGCAGTTTTGTAGGGCACATAAACTCAGTATCAGTGTTTATGTTTTCAGTGGACACGCGAGCGTCGTGTGAAGGTCAACTACATCCCTTAATTAAGGTTATGTTTACTTACGTTAATTACAAGCGCGAACTTTTGAATAGAGTGGACGATTTAGTTTTTAATTCACTACGAAAGTACTATATACTGATACAATTATGGCGGAGGACTGTTAATTTGTATGAAATTTAAATGTTAATCAACCAGCTCGTTCAAAAACACATAATTCCAAAAAAATAACCTTGACCTTCATACGTCCTCTACATGTCTTTCTGTGAAAGTCATAGTCAGGTCAACTTTTAGATTAACTTTGAATCTTTTAGCTGTTGCTCTTTAAAAAGTGTGTACCTAAAATGTGTCACACTATATAGTTTTTTCACAGTAATTATATTTTTTTATTTATTCGTTTTATTTCGTCTTGGTCTCCAAATATTCAAAACATTACGAACAGATTTTAGTTTTCACTAAAATTGCAATTTGAACAGCAAACTGTAATTATTTTTTACGCTTGACGAATACACTGGTCATAACACAAAATATTACCATTTCTTCAAGACGAGTATATTCTTCACGAAGAACTAATTGGTTTAGTAACATTTCGGTTAATTTTTAGGTTAATTTTCAGGTAGCGTTTAGATTAACTTTCTAATAACTTTCCGATTCACTTTGAGAAAACTTTCGGGTTAACATTTAAATTAACTTCTAGGTTAACTTCTAGGTTAACTTTTAGATTAACTTCTAGGTTAACTATTTGGTTAATTTTTAGATTAACTTGTAGGTTAACTTCTAGGTTAGCTTTAATTTTATTATTAGCTTTAATTCTTCTACACCAACAATAGTTGTGTACATCTAGAGCGGATCGATTTAAATGAGACACCCTGTATTCTCGGAGCCATGGCCTGAATGATTTTCGCTTCTTCGTGCCGTTGAGTTTCCTAAATCCTTAAGGATCGATGGAGGGTTCCTTGCAGACCCTAAGCAGATTGCAAGGAGGAACCCTATTAGCCGCTTTCCTCGAGCGTACCGGGAATACCCTGTTTTGACAGTTAAAAATGGGGAACACCGAAATTTCTGCGCTGGGAAACAAAGGAGCTTCGACTTTTTTTCGAAAATTCTCGACTTCTAGATATTCCTAGGGAATGGGATACAAATTTGTCTTTGAATCAAAGTATTTTCAGGTAACGGAACACTTTGATTCTAGCCAATTCTAGGTGAAAATCTATGTCACTTTAGATTATAGTTGCTATCATCCTATCAAATAGTTTTGCCATTCAGTCTACTCATTTTTAGGGGTTACAACAGGTTTATACGTAATTCATTCACTTTCGATTCTAGCTATTATTTCTTGATTGTAGCTAATTATGGGTAATTAAAATACATTCATTTATATAATTCGAACTAATTCTAAAGAATAGAATTATTCGCATTTATGTCTTATCGTAATTGTATTTAGGCAATAGATCTTGTTTATGTCATATTCTAATTATACGTATCTGGAGAACGGATCACGTTTAAGTCTTATTCTAACAACATCTAGGGAATAGATTACGTTCATGTCCTATTCTAATCCCATCTAGTAAATAAAACACTCGTTTATCCTCATGTCCATACAAGGCGTCCAAAAATTATGATACTTCTTGGAAATGAGGGGTTCCTGTGGTCATTTCAATAATTGATATAATATAAAAAACAATATTATTACAGCTCTCTGAATAGTTGATAAAGAATTCTATGGACGCTTATTTATAAAAAAGTACATTTCGTCAACATTGTGAAAATGTTCAAGGCGTCGTTCAAAGCATTTTTTTAAAAAAACTCTTTTTAAAGCACCATTATGAAAGTTTCCGCAGACTGATGAAAGATAAAACACGCTGTAATTGGCTGACGAACAGTTCGGCTAAATCAATGGAATTAAGGTATCATGGTAGAAAAGAATTATCCGATTTTTGTTTTCATTGTTTGATTGGAATTACCACTTATACACATTTCGCCTAGCTTGCGCCTTCTGAAATTTTCAACCGGCGGTGGTAACCGTATTTGTTAACCTACTTAAAATTCTTCGGCATACTTTCATACATTTCCGTAGACAAATAGAGAATTACAGAGAAACTAGTTTATATACATTGTCTTATTTTACAGTCTATATTACATATTATTTGTGTAGGGTGTCTCAAAAGTCACTCGGAATTGAGAAATGAGGAATTCCTGAGGTCATTTGACGTAACCTTTTCCTTGGTGGAAATGCAATCGGCGGCTTTGTTTACGAGTTATTAATGGAAAACAGTGACCAATGAGAGGAGAGGTCAGCCGACGCGAGGTGGCCGAGCCAGTGAGCGAAACTGGGCTTCGTCCACTCGTTGGCTTGGCCGCCTTGTGTCAGCCAAGCTCTCGTCTCATTGGTCACGATTTTTCGTTAATAACTCGCAAACAAAGCCGCGGATTGCATTTTTGCTGAGGAAAAAGTTACTTGGAACGACCTCAGGAACCCCTCACTTCTGGGAAGTACCATAATTTTGGAACACCCTCTATATTTCTATAGAGTAAAATATTTTTTAATTTTTATGTCTAATGAATTCTGATGAATGCGACACGTCCATCCACCATTTTAGCTACTTCTAATGAATACAAAACGACCATCTTTGATTCTCTCTATTTTCACGGAACAAAACACGTTTGTTCTCGATTGTCGACCATCAGAATGCAATTTTCTGCGCAGAAAGAATCGCGCGTGTTACCCGACTACGACAGTTAAAAATGGGAAAAACGGTAGAATCTTTCCGCACCGATTGAGAAAGGAAAACTATTCCGAGTCTTTCAAAGATCTTCGATTCCTATTACTTATACAGAATATAGCACACCAACCGTCGATTCTAGGTTTTGCCATGGAATAAAACACGTTTTAAACTCGGCCCTCAAAATGCAATTTTCCATGAGCGAACTCCACGTTTTATGGAGCTGCTTGCTAAGATGAATTATATTGCAATCGCCTGTAGGTCTTCCAACGTGCACCGAAATATACAGCAATGCTCGACCATAAATTGTGTTAAAATCATTGACGCAAGATTGCGGAGCCGCCGCGTCGTTCCGAGTGATAAGAGCAAGCCGACATCAGCTTCAACTCCGGTTTAATCGAGAGCAAATTATTCCCGCTAACACGGTTCAAACATTTCTGTGGAGATCAGTAATAACAAGAAAAATTATTACGCTTTTTCAAGTATCTCTGCAATATGACTGACGCTTCAACAGTTATTTTGAATAATTTAAATATTTTTCTTTACTAAGAAAAGCTAACTATATTATGTTTTATACCATTTATACACCACAATTGGGCATTTTAATAATTCAACGTTTTAGTTACCGATGAACGGTTGACGGTCTCGTAAAAATACACGATTCAATGTTAACGATTTCTTTACAACGTCTATGCAACAATTATAATTGCAAATATCAGTTTACTTTAGGAAACTAAGTATAGTATAACAATTTTCTTTATAGGTTATTCTTTAAAACGAGAGTTGTTCTAATACGGTACAGTTATAGAGAAGTTTACGTATATATCTCAAAATATATGATACATATTATTACACGGTTCAGGTATATGTACAATGTAAAATAACATTTGGAACACACTCGTCTATCGTACTTAGGTAAACACGAAATACAGTAATTTCTCCCGGAAATGCCAAATTTCGGGTGGCTGTGAATTTGCCTGTGCTGGTCCTACGCCTATGTAATATTTATTGCTGCGACGATTCTAAGGGTTGATAGAGTCTGTTTGAATGTGAGTCAGGTAAGAAAAACCGTGGAATAACCGTCTCCGAATTGCCTTCGAATCGTATCACGTGGGCTCCGAATTGCTTTCGAATCGTGGCATGTGGCCCCCGCATTTCCTTCGAATCGTGGCAAAAAATTAGAAATGAAAAAGTTAAGTCATCGTTTTTATTCTAGCATTATTAAGTATTCATATTGATGTACACTAGAATGCTGCTCGCTGCCTTTTCTTGCCGAATGCCCCGAATTTTTATAAAAACGAGCCGCGAGGCCCGAAGAATCACGATTTAATATTCTCAGATCTGCCGGTTTCAATTCTTATCTCGAAACATTTCTGGAAGAAATTACTGTATACATCTGCATAAGGAAGAAAATAACTTTTCGGTGCCTAGAAGCTATCTTCCCTTGCTGCTTTAAAATTGTGACATAAGTGCTTCTTTAGCAAATATATTCTTCCTTCTTGTTTTAAATCTCTAATTTCGTGTGGCCTAAAGAAATACCGATAGTTACTTTGTATTAATAAACATGTTATAAGTAACAATTTATCATTAAAGATCGAAAACGCGGTTGGGGACGATTGTAACACCGACAATCGTGGTCGATTGTTAGAGATTTTTACGTCGAATTTTCTTCATCTTGTAATTTAAACAAATACCTCTATTTATTAGATTAACTAGATAAATTTAGGATTGCTGTAATTTATTGTCATAATTAAACTTTTAGAATGCCTCGTACAAAAATTCGAAAGCTAATAAAGGGACCGTGAATATGAAAGCATACGAAGATGGCTAGGAACCTTACAGCACAAGCAAATTTAAAGAAAAATGGGTACAATGTTGTGGCCAGTCTTATGGTCAGTGTTGTGCCTAGTCTAATGACTGCCATAAAGAATGCCATCTTGTGTTACAACCGACCCGGGATTGGGATCGGTTATAACATTTTACACGCTTCCCATCTTTTATTAACAACTTGATGCATAACAAAACCACTGTAACTGAAAAATCTCAAATAAGTAGGTAAGAGGTTCGTACGATTGTTGTCGTTGTAAATATAATACTATTTAGTCTACATACAATAGTCTAAATACAATAATCGTTGTTCTAAAATTAACGTGTTACAACCGTAATCAATCTCCCCTACAGTAGTAAGTCTCAGTTAGGAAAAGTATTAGAAAGGTGTAATACGAAACAAAACGTCTGTGGTTCGACGATTTTTCTGTAGCAGTAACAATTGTCAGTTTGAAGTTTGAAGTTTGAAATTTTACAGTAACACAATTAATTGGCGGTTTTTTAAATAAAATCCTGAGGATTTTTCGACAAATCTTTCTACAGCACTATAAATAAATTTAAAGAAACAGATTCTTTGAGGTAACACAGTTTAGTAATTTACTTAAAAATTGTTACTTAATATAAAATTGTTAAGCTACTTTTTAATAAACATACAGTCACTAAGAAGCTTACCTTCTAGCTTCCACAAAGTGAAATATTAAGAAAGCATTAAATTAAGAATGCTTCAGAATGAAGCGCTTGCGGTTCCGCAATAATTGAATATTTTGCAACGAATACGGTTTAAATATTAACATTCTGTATAAATCTTTTTTAGAAGTTTTATATTAAAAATTGACATTTATTATTAAACTTAAATTTTCCAAGAAACATTGACAAAATGATTGGTCAGGAACTGAAAAGGTGACTGAGAAAATGAGCAACTAACGAGTTTGTTATCAGTTTCTTGCTTCACTCCGATATTATCTAAGACGTTTTGAAGCTCATACCAGTAAGATCGCGTTGCAAGATAATTGACAGATCATTTGGCGAACCCTATAGAACGGATCACCTTACAACAAGTCTTACAACAAATCGCCGAAACTTGTAAAGCTGTGAATAAAGTTAAGACGCACAACATGGAAACGAGCATATTATACGTAACTTTCCTAATTCGATTTTCTAATACCAACGGTTTTCAATTCTTTCATTTTTCATCTTTTGCTTTCGGTGTATAGAACGCTCGATAAAGCAGCGTAAAGACTCGAACCAAGTTCGTCGAAACTCGAAATAATCCTTCTTAGAGTCTTCAATCCGCAGATTAAGTTTCCAACCAGTAATAACTGGAGCAGCGCAGTGTCGTCACCGCGAATAACCGATGAATTATTCCAACAAGATGAACAATTTCTCACATCGTTACTTATGTTAAAGAAACAGTAAGAAATAGTAGATTCATCTTTTTAAAGGGCCCAGTCATCTTTTTAACACAACAATTAGATGCCACTAATTTATATAGAACTTTCTTAATCGATAACGCACCCGCCATTTCGTTGCACAAACTTTTGACATCTTTTTGGTAACTCGAACATTACTCCAAGATATTCGTTTTTCTTACCGAACGAGTCCAAAAACTTGTATAGTTCGTTCTCGGACGTTTTTAAACGATTGCACGTTGAAAGAATTTTGCAATGCGTCGAATATGCGAAAATTTGCTGAAACGAGGACCAACAATCATAGTAAACGAGAAAAATGTACTGATTGAGTTGTGATATGTGTTGTTCATTTATTTGTTTCCAAGAACACGTATTAACATGTTCAAGTTTTATCATTGCAATTTAGTATTCATTCGCCAGAAAATGTATTACAATTAAGGAATTTGGTTTCAACTACGAACAAAATAATAATTGTGACAATAAATTTTATATGTTTTTACCGCCAATAAAATGAATTTGGCGACCTTGTGTGATTATCGCTTTCTGGAAACTGCAATATTTAATGTTTCCAATGAATCATTTTATTTCGATAATAATATCGTTACTTTATTTTACGCTCATTGGCGACGGATTAAATAAACAATTGGAGCATCGAAAGATAATTGTCAATTATTTTTTAATAGCTGCCAATTTTCGTAATCGATGGAAAATGTCCTCAATGTTAGGAGCGAAAATGTTACAAAATAAATATCAAGTAAATAGCAGACAACAAACTAATTAATGTTTCCGAAAAAAAAATTTCGATACAATAAAATCTCTATGTCGGCCAATAAAATAAAATTTGTAATAAAATACATATTTAAAATAAGTAAATGTTTATCTTATCAATGATCTAATAAAAATAAGAAACGTATAAACATAGTGCAGCTATCTTTCCATCGAGTTGCATATTTTTTGTAAACGAATGCTTCGAAGATAGTCTTTTCTTATCCAAAATAAATGAGACAGTTTGCACAGTTTTCCAAATTGTATTGCACGTGCATGATGCGAATTAAGTATCGTTCATTTTCTAAAATAATGATGTCAGATAAAATTTTCTGTGCTCGTAGAAATCTTTCTTAAAAAGAAGGATTCTCCCTTATATTTTCTAGGCACTGAATCCTTTAATGAATGTTCACAATTCACCGTCAGAGAGCACTTGCGCGGTTATTGCGTTATCATATTTAATTCAAATAGATGACTTGAATATTCTGGCATGTTTTATTTGCACATTTGAGTTTGAAGTAGAAATTACATTGAAGTTTCGAGAATTGTGTCATTGATCATGTTGCTACAATATTGTGGAATGTGATTGTTCTTGCTTTCTATTATTTCTCATCGATAATTAAATTGTTTCGACAGTTTGAATAATTTGAGTAATTTGATGTTTGCAAGCACACGTATTAAAATAACCAAATTTTATTATGACAATTTAATATTCGTTAGCCAGAAAACAGATTACAATTTGTGAAGTTTGTTTCACCCACGACGAAAGTAATAACTGCGGCAGTAAATTTTGTGATCGTTGATATGTTTTCTACAATTAGAAAGTAAATTTCATGGTCTTGTTTTGTATTTTTCAACGTGTGAATGTCATTCTTTGAATACTGTAATATGTAATATTCACAATGAATCATTCCATTTCGTTATTTCGATTAATTATATAGTTAATTTATTTTACGTCCAGTACAAACATTTATAATGAATTATTATAATTAAGCTGTATGTAAAGCTAATGAAAAATGTCGTCGACTTAATTATTTTAGTTTTTTTTATCATTTCTATTTCATCTTTGCAGTAAAAGTTTAACTTCCCATGTTTTCATTATCTAATACTTCAACTAAAATTAAAATATCAATGTTGCGTTTATCTAGAATGAGATCCACGAATTTTTTTTTTTTTAGCTGCATTTTTTATTTGGGGTCATAATTGAGGTCATTTTAACGAAAACCATTGTAACAGTTCAGGATTAAAGACTTTGGTTTATATCGAGGAAAATGTAGAAAACCCGTTTCTACGTTGTTAATTTTCCAATGAGAATTTCATTATTCCGCGAAACAGTTAAAGCAGGAAAAAAAGAGCAATTTTCGAGGTGACATAAAACGATATGGTTTCTAGCTTGGCACTAATTAAACCGAAAAAGTAAACCCGCCCGTATCGAGCAGAATTACACAGTCTCACGCTTTTATGGTGACCAAAGAACTCCCGCTGAGGTAGACGTTTCATCTCCAAGGGACGTCCGCAGCTGATGCTCGGAACTTGGATTATTCGTATTCACCGTTTCGCCCGGCGTTATGCTAACGCATCCTTAACTAGACTTTAGTTCACAAACAAGTTTCCGCGCAACAGAATATTGGGAGCTAAAATTATGGAAAATTCTGACTGAACTTACGATAATATCACGTCGCTGCGCCGTAAAGGAATTACTTTGCTGAATTACTGCAGTTCTGAACGAAAGCTCTGCGCTTTCTAGCTAATTGTATTTATAGAATCGTAATTGGTGCTTCGAAGCATCGTTCGGGAACACTAAACCATGCGTACCGCGTGTTCATTCGATTTAGTGGCACGGTATAATGGTTCTATATTTAAACAATTGTTCTTAACCTAACTTTTTCTTTAAATTTATCTTATTCATTTGTTCAACAATTTTACAATGGTGTGAATAATTATAGACTCAAAGTAACTGTCATATTTTTTGTGATATTTAAACAAAAACATAACACCATATTTTTATATTTCTATATTACAATTAATAGATAATGGAAATATACAAATATGGCTGTTGTTTTGGTTTTTATTTAAATATCAGTGAAAATGTACAAGTTAGTTTGAGTTCATAATTATTCACAGCACTTTAAGATGACTTAATGACGTTCCAAATTGGACGTCTTTTTAACGTCTGAAATAAGACGTCTTAAAGACGTTTTTAGGGGTACGACGTTCATACCTAAAATGGACGTAAAATGGAAGTTTTTGAGACGTCCAGTGTTTATTGGGTCTTCTTTGGTCTCTTTTAACTGAAACGTTCTATGGATTTTAAAAGAACTTAACGAAAAATTTGTATATATATATAAATATTTAATTATATATATATATATATATATATATATATATAACGAAAAATTTGTATATTGCTATAATAGAGATAATAGAGAATAGAAATATACAAATACGATATTTTGTTAAGTTTTCGTTTAGATGTCAGTAGTGAAAATTATGTTGAGTCTATAATCATGCATACCACTTTAGATCTAGTTTAATAAGACGAATGAGTAGCTCAACATTCTATCGTAGAAACTGTCTCACTATACTTGCTAAATTAATCAGTTATGAAATGATATTACGTAATTAGTTGAAATCTATTTAAAAATTTAATAGTACAAATCTCATTTTTCCTGATTCCATGAGGAATTTATTATTTTCAAATGATTTATCTGTCAGAGATTTGACTATTTAAAAATTTAATATCATAAATCTCATTTTTCCTATTTTTGATATAAAACTTCGTTATTTTCAAACTACTTAAAAAATCGACACAAAATAGCAAATAAATAGCAAACAATATTATCGTTTTCTCGAAACATTGACCATATTTAAATGCACACTTTATCAAATAATATATTGCTTTTGAAAGATTCTAATAAAGTTTTTCCAGAAGAAACTGTCACTTGCAGCTTCCGCAACCAAAGCATAAAGAATTTTTTGTTTTCAAAATTGAATTTCTAGAAAACGGACAGTCTCAAAGAGAAATGGTTTTCGGATTCGTGTTTGTCTTGTGAAAAGTCTGTTGTTTACCGTAACGTTGAAAATAATTATAGTTTTTTTTTGGAAACGCAATTACGGGATGTAACGTAAAGTAAGGAAGCAACTTGTCAAGACAGCAAACATTTCTTAGACATATAATGTTGTATATCAGAACGCAATCATTACGGTATCGATTATGAGTATTTACGCCATTGACCTTTGTAGTCCAACCCTATAATCAGACCTGATGTAGCACAACTCGTCGGTGTGGATAGATCGTGTATGTACATGTGAATACGCAGATGGCCGCGTTAATATTTATGGGTGTCTTGCCGACGTTTCCCTTGTGATACAATTTCATGTTCTACTTCATCTCTTTTATCAAGGCAACAAACAAATAAGTACGCACCGCTCGTTTGAAGTAGCAACGAATCTTCCAAACCGCATAAATCAAACAAGCTCGGAATTGTTCGAAATTGTCGCAACATTGTAACATTTCTGCGGTAAGACACAAAAGTGGTAAACTTAATCCAGTAACTATTGCGATTTATGGCATTGTCGATGCAAAATTCACTCTGATCGAAAGCTATACAATAGTATTTCGTAATTGATAAAGAAAATATTAAACACAAGTCACATATATTATTTTCTCACTAAAATTATTGCTATTGTTAAGTTCGTAAAAATGGCTAAAATTGTTTAAACAATTAAAACCGTTCAAATTGTTCAAATAGTTGAAATTGTTGAAATGGCTGAAATGGCTGAAATGGTTGAAATTGTTAACATTGCTAAATTTGTCCAAAGTCTTCAAATTATTCAATTTGTACAATCTGTTAAATTGTTGAAACAATTCCATTATCAATGAGAAGTAGTAGAAAGAAGGAACAATTACAGTCGACATTAATTTTACATTCGACAAAATTGTAGCAACAAGATCTATGAAGCAATTCTCGAAATTTCAATATAATTTCTACTTCAAATTCAAATGTGCAACTAAAATATGCCAGAATATTCAAGTCATCTATTTGAATTAAATATGATAACGCAATAATCGCACAAGTGCTCTCCCACGCTGAATTGTGAAAATTCATTAGAGGATTCAGTGCCTAGAAAATATAAGGGAGAATCCTTCTTTTTAAGAAAGATTTCTACAAGCACAGAAAATTTTATCTGACGTCATTATTTTAGAAAATGAACGATGCTTAATTCGCATCATGCACGCGTGCAATACAATTTGGAAAACTGTGCAAACTGTCTCATTTATTTTGAATAAGAAAAGACTATCTTCGAAACATTCGTTTACAAAAAATATGCAACTCGATGGAAAGATAGCTGCACTATGTTTATACGTTTCTTATTCTTATTAGTTCATTGATAAGGTAAACATTTACTTATTTTAAATATGTATTTTATTACAAATTTTATTTTATTGGCCGACATAGAGATTTTATTGTATCGAAATTTTTTTTTTCGGAAAGATTAATTAGTTTGTTGTCTGCTATTTACTTGATATTTATTTTGTAACATTTTCGCTCCTAACATTGAGGACATTTTCCATCGATTACGAAAATTGGCAGCTATTAAAAAATAATTGACAATTATCTTTCGATGCTCCAATTGTTTATTTAATCCGACGCCAATGAGCGTAAAATAAAGTAACGATATTATTATCGAAATAAAATGATTCATTGGAAACATTAAATATTGCAGTTTCCAGAAAGCGATAATCACAAAAGGTCGCCAAATTCATTTTATTGACGGTAAAAACATATAAAATTTATTGTCGCAATTTATTGTCACAATTATTATTTTGTTCGTAGTTGAAACCAAATTCCTTAATTGTAATACATTTTCTGGCGAATGAATACTAAATTGCAATGATAAAACTTGAACATGTTAATACGTGTTCTTGGAAACGAATAAATGAACAACACATATCACAACTCAATCAGTACATTTTTCTCGTTTACTATGATTGTTGGTCCTCGTTTCAGCAAATTTTCGCATATTCGACGCATTGCAAAATTCTTTCAACGTGCAATCGTTTAAAAACGTCCGAGAACGAACTATACAAGTTTTTGGATTCGTTCGGTAAGAAAAACGAATATCTTGGAGTAATGTTCGAGTTACCGAAAAGATGTCAAAAGTTTGTGCAACAAAATGGCGGGTGCGTTATCGATTAAGAAAGTTCTATATAAATTAGTGGCATCTAATTGTTGTGTTAAAAAGATGACTGGGCCCTTTAAAAAGATGAATCTACTATTTCTTACTGTTTCTTTAACATAAGTAACGATGTGAGAAATTGTTCATCTTGTTGGAATAATTCATCGGTTATTCGCGGTGACGACACTGCGCTGCCTCAGTTATTACTGGTTGAAAACTTAATCTGTGGATTGAAGACTCTAAGAAGGATTATTTCGAGTTTCGACGAACTCGGTTCGAGTCTTTACGCTGCTTTATCGAGCGTTCTATACACCGAAAGCAAAAGATGAAAAATGAAAGAATTGAAAGCCGTTGGTATTAGAAAATCGAGTTAAGAAAATTACGCATAATATGCTCGTTTCCTTGTTGTGCTTCTTAACTTTATTCACTGCTTTACACGTTTCGGCGATTTGTTGTAAGACTTGTTGTAAGGTGATCCGTTCTATAGGGTTCGCCAAATGATCTGCCAATTATCTTGCAACGCGATCTTACTGATATGAGTTTCAAAACGTCTTAGATAATATCGGAGTGAAGCAAGAAACTGATAACAATCTCGTTAGTTGCTCGTTTTCTCAGTCATCTCTTTAGTTTTTGTCAATCATTTTGTCGATGTCTCTTGGAAAATCTACAAACATTCTGCTAAATTCTGTCGCAATGTTACGTGTGTTAACATTTAAACCGTATTTGTTGCAAAAATGCAACGTTATTTGACTATCGATCGCGAGCGCTTCATTCTGATGCATTCTTAATTTTATGCTTTCTTAATATTTTACTTTATGGAAATTGGAAGGTAAGCTTCTCAGTGATTGTATGTTAATTAAAAAGTAGCTTAACAATTTTATATTAAGTAACAATCTTTAAGTAAATTATTAAACTGTGTTACCTCGATGAATTTGTTTCTTTAAATTGCTAATTAATAGTGGCGTAGAAAAAAAAATTTGTCGAAAAATCCCTTAGATTTTATTTTCAAAAACCGCCAATTAACATGATTAGTTATTAGATATAATTAATTCCTCTGATTAAAGTCCTGTCTTTTAACTGTCATTTGGACACTGATCGATTTATTGCACGCGTTCTTTAAATAAATAAACATAATTCTTGGAAAACTTTTAACATAGCCGTTGAGAAGATGTTAGCAGAAGAACGATACTTGATTGTAAACCTAACCGAGACCTACAACAATAAAAGTATGTTAACGGGTGCTAGAAAATAATTGATCATGAAATAGTTGAATAATGAACATCCAATTATTGGAACAAATTATAGTAGCATGTGTACATTTATTAAATATGTGTATGTAAAATTATGGACAAGTTCGCTGACTTGTAAGTAAATTACATGACGTACTTTGTGACTAACGATAATTACAAACAACATGCGTCATAAGGACGATAACTGCATACACATAGGCTGCAACAATAACTATGTCCACCTCGAATATTTAAATTTTTTGTAATAGTATGAAGAAATATTATTTGTTATAACATAAAATGTTATACAACATTTCTACGGTATATTTGCTTTGTATATTTGCTCCATGTCAGCTTTATACATAACATTTTCTCTCCATTATTACAAATAAAGGAAATAATAGTGATGGACGTTCGATCGTTGTTCGAACGTGCAAACGAAAAACAAAATGCAAACAAAATTCTGCAAACGAAACTTCAATAAATCTCAGTGCAATACAAACTCATATACAACATACATCAGCTTTATGACACTTTAATAATTTAGCCTTTTGAAAATAAATTACGTCACACTACAATTTCCTATTTCTAGTTAACATAATCGTAATAAGTGTCAACATTCGGATGGCGGCGCCCGGATCCATTTTGACCCCAAGTTTAAATATTGTAATTTTACTGTTCTAGTTTCTGTGAATTAATTTGAATCGTCCCACGTTTCAATAAGTTCTATAGAAGCAGTAACATGTCTAAAGAGAGTACTTTAAAAAATAATAATAAATATTCACTCTAGTTAATAACTAGTTGGAATACTGCTAATTTATTGCAACAAGTACCTATATAATACCTTTACTTTATTTTCATAAATAACTGAAAGGCTAAAAATATTTAATCAGTGTTTCATAAAAAACTGAAAGGTTGAAAATGTTGAGTCAGTGTTTCATAAATAACGCTAAGGTTGAAAATATTGAATCAGTGTTTCACAAATAACGGAAAGATTGAAAATATTGAGTTAGTGTTTAAAAAAGAAAGCTCAAAGGTTGAGAATGTTGAGTCACAGTATTTCATGAATAACGCAAAAGTTGAAAATGTTGAGTCAGTGTTTCATAAATATACCAGGTTTTAACAGAAATCACTTTATTTTAATTGTACCGTACGGAAATATAAATATTCGTAACTCATTACGTTCCCACAAACCATAACTGAAATAATAAACGTCATTTTGCAAGGCAATTTTTTTACTACAACTTTGTCGAGACTTCAAAAATTGCAATTCACAGTTTTCGTACGTTTAGGTACCTACTAACGATGATTCGCAAAAATAACACTGCTCTTTGATTTCGGAAAACGATTTAATGGAGCAGAATCGAACGTAAATCCTCCTTTTCATCGTGATTACATTGAGTAACGTAGTCGGCAATTGCATTTTCGAAACAGCCAACACTGTTCGCAGTGTAACCGTACCTTCTACTTCGAACACGGTAGACATCAATCATCGTCTTTTCTCTGTTGGAATGCTTTTTTCGCGGCATGTTTCTCGTTGACCTTTCCGAGTAACGCGTTTCCCACTTCCCACTTCACAAAACTCTAAATAAAACATTAAACGAGAAAATATTAGGTCGAGTCCTAAATAATTTCCGATGCGACTAGGTAGAATCTATCGTTCGTATCTACCCTTTATGAGTCACCGGGACAAACGAGTTTTTGCTTCCATTAAATAGACATGGATTCGAAATAAACGAAGTAAAAAACAAAATAAAAAAATAAGAAAAAAGATAAAATAAATGTCTGATAAAGAAAAGGAAATTATTTATGATATGAATGTGCTAATTGCTGATAACTGGGCTTCGGATCTTATGCATTTATGATAAAAATGAATACGATCGAGTACCAAACAGCAAAAACGTTCGAATAATTTAAAAATACAGTTGTAGTGTTTTCTTGTAATTAGTGTAGACAATTCTTATTTTGCATAAAAATCCGCAGCCTACCGATGACATTACAGAGATATTCAAGGTTGATGATCGCGTCTTGGAATATTGTTCTATTTTCATAGAAATGAAGCTACCAATTGTAATTTGTATAATGTAAGACAATGTTTATTTATTTATTATCACTTGGTTCATCCAAAACAGAATCAAAATTTACAGATCATGTATCTCCTGATGAATTGTTCCTAAAGTGCTCTTCAAACCAATTTGTTTCTCCTTCGTTCAAAAAATCATATCAATTTCTAACGTCTTGTAGCCTCTCTGATTTTATGATTTGTTCTAGCGCGATTGGAATCCGCATGCGAAATTAGTTTGAAATGTGTTGTGCATTGAAAAAAATTAAAATTGTTCATAGCTTGCTCTATAGGATGAATTAGGAAGAATATTGCAAGATCAGTATTTAATACGGCAGTCAAGCGCTTGCCCTTTGCTGCAGGTTTCTTCTGACAGAAAGAAGTTAAAGATCTATCCCATGTTTTTATAATGCCCTTTTCGTGAATAACTTCTAAATTCTTCGTTATTTTATTATAACCTAGTCCTGTGCAACTTTTTCAGTTTCTTTGAACATAATCCAAAGTTGGGATCGCTTTTATCTGAATAATGCAAAGTCTTAATACAGATATTTGTGAAAAAGTTGATGCAAAAATTTTCGACAAACGATGAATCTAAATCCATTACATGTGACAAAATACTCCTACAGATTTTCATACGGTTTTTATTTTGGGTTAATATTCCCAGACTTAATTTCTTTTGATACTATGCATCCTGATAGTTATCCTGAAGAGACTTCCTTTGCTGCTCATAAAAATTAACACGCAATTCTTTCTGGTATGCAGGACTTGTTGGGACAACATGTAAGGACTGGGTTAAAAATCTTCTTATTTACAATCTGTCCACTTGAATTTTTATATGACATCGCTCCAGTTCTCCGACTTTTACCCCCCATAATCATGTTTCCAAGCATTCTCTTCACGAAGTTTTTTTCGATCAGGGTTTCTAGATCTTCGTGGAGTTGGTTCACCGTCGTAGTCCGAACTAGAAAACTCCGTTTCTCCGATTTTTAGCACAAATTTTCATTCACAATATACAAAAAGATACCAGAATATACTTGCTTGACCGAACAGATCGTCTGTTACCAAAAACTCATGCTTGTCAGACGCAGCGGTACGAAACACGACGACCACCCTCATTCATGAACGTCGCACGTCGATACAAAATTTGCCGTAGGTTCGCGAACTTTGGAGATACCGCAATCAAATTTGCAGGATATACAGGGTGTTCCATAATTATGCTAACATCTGGAAAAGGATGATTCCTGAGATCATTTGAAGTAACTTTCTCCTTAGTGAAAATGCAATCCGCGGCTTCGTTTACGAGTTATTAACGAAAAACAGTGACCAATGAGAAGCGAGTTCGGCTGGCGCAAGGCCGCCACGCCAATCAGCGGAACCAGGCGTCGACCGCTCGTTGGCTCGGCCCCCTTACGCCAGCTAAGTTCGCGTCTCATTGGCCAGCGTTTTTCGTTAATAACTCGTAATCAAAGCCGCGGATTGCATTTTCGCTGAGGAAAAAGTTACTTCAAATGACCTCAGGAATCCAGGTGTTAGCATAATTATGGAACACCCTGTATTTAGAATAGAAAGAAAAATCGATTTATCTCGTGCAAGAAGGGCCTGAGTGTCCTCGGACCGTTCTTGCACCCGAGGGTTCAATTAAAGATAGCACGCGATGTCCGGCGACCACGACATCATTGGTCCCGGGAATCGCGCAGCAGAATCCACAGACGTGCATCACTTGCGCGGGAAGCGTAACTGTCACCGGAACAAACGTGTGGAAGCTGATGTCGACGACAAAACGGCGTTCTCGCGGCTTGTCGCCGATACGGCTCGAAGGAAAGCGATTCATCCGAAGAAAGGGGGGCGCCGCTCGAGAATCGTTTTGTCGATTCGCGCCGACAAAGGGTCGATTACACAGCCCGGAACGGCGGCACAATGAACGCGGGATAAACGCGCGACACATAAACGACGCAGGGACAAAAGGTTGCTCGGGAATCGAGGATTTCACCGCGTCCGGTAGCAATGCGCGCCCGAGAGAGAGAGAGAGAAACGTCTCTCGCCGCGAATAGTTGCCCGTTGTTGCGTAAAATTGACTAGCTCTTTCGGCCGGAGCCGGTGCCCCGAATTAGAACAATTGAATCGCCGGAAATCAAATAGCCCGTAAACTATGAAAGCGACTTTTCCCGTTCAATATGCCGGCTGATGAGTTTCGCGGAAATAACCGCAGCCAAATATTCTATCGCGGATATCGCTCAGAGCGTTTTGAACAGAGCCTTTTCATTTCGGTTCACGTTCACCTGACTCCGGGCTCGATCGTGTTGCGAACCGCGCCGTGCTGCTCGCGTGGTCACCGAGCTTTTCGTAATGGAGCTTTTTGTAATAGAGGATAAGATAATGGTAATCAGTTGTTAGCAAGGAGGACGGACAAACCTGACGCGAAATTAGACAGCCGCTAGGATTTTTGATAGATGCGAAGTCGCTAAGGAGTCGCTAGGAAATACAGTCGAGGACAAAATAATATGACACCCTATTAATTTGACACTTTTTGGGACCATTCTTGCTTATAAGCTTTTGTTGGATAAACTAGAATATCTATATTCGGTACGATTTTATCTGGAAAAATGTAGAAGTTGAATGTAATTTAATAATGGGACAACATGATGAGACATACAGTCTGGGGCAAAAACATACGGCATCCTTATTAATTGGACAATTTTTATTTAATATATAACGGTGATGAGGTATATTATATGTACATTTTTTTAGTATTATTTTTCTTTGTAAGTTTTAATCCAGTGAACTAAAATATCTACATACGGTACGATTTTTATATGGAAAAACGTAAAAATTTAATATTATTGAGTCAGGGGCAAAACGAGAGGACAACTTATTAATTGGATAATTATTATTTTTTTTCTAAAACGGTAATGTGCATTTTTTGGCATAAGTCAAAAACAATGTTTATGTCACTAGTGTTTAATTATCCATTTCGAATTTTGTATTTTTAATAAAGTAATGACATTCACCAAGATTATGTCAGAGTTATCACAATATTTATTTAATATATAACGGTACTGTTATTGATATTGGTATTGATATTAGTATTAGTATTGACATTGACATTGATATTGACATTGACATTGACATTGATATTGCCTATTCATACGTTTTCTATTGATATGATTGGTTTTATTTAGTTTTGTATATATTGTTTCTTAATTTAGATGCGTTGCTAATAATTATGTATAGGTTAACACAGCATTCAATGAAAAAAATAATGTGCATTTTTTGGCACACGTTAAAAACATTGTATACATGTCACTAGTGTCTAACTATCCATTTGGAATTTTGCATTTTTGCCAAAGTAATCAAATCCGTAAAATCGTAAGGCTTCCGATTTACATAAAATCCTACAAAATTATAAGTCGTGGGCAACTTTTTGAAAAAATATACAACTCTACGGTGTTTACTGGCTGCTTGCACTTTCGCACTACTTAAAGGGTATTCGAATTCAAGGGTTTAAAAACTACGAAACATAAACGAAATTGCTGTCGAAATGTGCATACATAAAAATCGTATGAGGCTCGTCTGCTACTGAATCACGCTTCGTTCCAGCTGCATCCAACTGAAATGCAGTTGGATGCAGAGCCACTCTTTTATAAACGAAATGGCTGGTATGGAGCGTTTTCCGTTCTTAGGAGTGAGATTTAGAAAAATTCTGAAACAATCGATAACATTCTCTGTACGTAAACAATCGAGAGAACATGGAAAATCGGCAGACCGGGTTCGAAGGTCGATCCGGTAGGCGCTGTGTATTTTTAATTAACCCTGACGACGGATACGCCGTTTGCAGAGGCGTGGTGCGTCGAGTGTTGGATCGGAGGCAGCAGACTGTATCCGGTCACTGACAAATTGCTACTCTCTGCCGAGACATTCTTGAACCTTTTTAACACTTTATCGACCGCTAGCCTATTTATCGGCTTTTCGATTGCCAATGTTTATCGATCGCTAGCCTATTAATCGGCTTTTCGATTGCCAATGCTTATCGACCGATAGCCTATTAATCGACTTTTAGCTATCGACGGTTTTCGCTTCTTTACTGTTTTGTTAGTAGCTGACCTCCTGTATGCTGACCTCCCCATATCCTTATGAATTATAATTATAATAATTATTATTATTTATTATTATTTTTAAAGGAATAAGCACAACACAATGAATAGCGAAAATTTAGCCGGTACTGGGAGCAAATGCGCGCGCGACTAAGCCAGTCCTTACTGAGTGGTAGCCTCAACCACGACCGGACGATAAAGTGTTAACCTACGATAACGTTACAACCGATTTTGAATCGATGAAAGCGTAAACAACATTATTGCTGATAACTAGACTATGGATTTTATGCATTTATGACGAAAATGAATAGATGATATGCAAAACTAAAGTAGTTATACAGAAACCTAGAGTGGTATTAAAAGCATTCAAGGATATTGCTACATTATTTTTAATAATTACGATTGTTAAAAGAGAAAGCACATTTTCATCTAATTTATATTTCTTACGATTAACTTGAATGATTTTTATTTTCCATCAAGATTCGCAGTTTACTGATAACATTAAAAAAATATTCGCGATATTCTTCTACTTTCGTAGAAATTAAGTCATCGATTCGATTTATGTTTACCGGACAATGTCTAGAAAATTGTTTTCAAAGACTGCAACTCGTTTGAGAACAGAAGACGAAGAAACTAAGCTTTTCCAGCTTTTTTGTCTGACAACCAATTTTGATGAAAGATTTCAACTTGCGTGCAAGTTGCAAAACGCATGATCTAAATTTTCGTTTCAGGCTCAGATAGAAATGTTGAAAGACGCGAATCTCTTGTTATTTATGCCATTGCCTCTAATTTTAATCTTTAAAAAAGAAATATGCGGAAAAGAAAGAAACATGAAATATTTATTTTGAGAAATATGTTTTGAAAAATAATTTTTGAGAAATAACATTGAGAATGATTGCATATACAGTAAATTCTCCCAGAAATGTTCAGATGTCGGAATTGATACCGGCAGATCCGAGAATACTAAGTCGCGATTCTTCGGGCCTCACGGCTGGTTTTTATAAAAACTCGGGGCAGTTGGCAAAAAAAGGCAGCATGTCGGTGTATATTAATATGAACATATAGTAATGCTAGAATAAAAATGCCACAATTCGAAGCGAATTCGGAAGCCACATGCCTCGATTCGAAGGCAATTCGGAGGCCACATGCCTCGATTCGAAGGCAATTCGGAGGCCACATGCCTCGATTCGAATGCAATTCGGAGGCCACATGCCACGATACAGTAATTTAACAAATTAACAAATTTATTAATTTACGTTGTCAGTTGTTAATTTAACAAATTAATAATTTGGTAAGATTATTCGAGCCTTGCGTCTCGTTTTTATAATTGTTGAAAATTGGTAACTATAGAAACGTGCCACGAGGCTGGAATAATAGTATCTCCTCTTCCCAAGTTATCCATTTTTGTGCGCAATCTCAGCGCGAATTCGAAAGAAATTACTGTTCCTTGTAGCTCCGCGGTTGTTCTTACTTGACTCATATCCAAACAAAGCATTTTGTGTTGTCTTCTGGAAACTCCGTCGACCCTTAGCATCGACGTAACAATAAATAACATAGGCGTAAGACTAGTACAGGGAAATTCACAGCAACTCGAAATTTGGTATTTCCGAGAGAAATTACTGTATTAGGTGTATGCGAAAGTTTTTGTATTTATTTCGATACTCCTTTATTTATACGTAACACACGTACTATTACACGTACATTTTTGCCCTAAACGTATTAATAATAAATGCATGATCATGTTTAAAAAAAACAGTTCTGGAAAACATACTTTTTTGAGCTGTGTCATCTCACCAAGGAGGGTGCGAAAAATCAACTACCAGTAATTTTCCAGATGAAGTTTTGAATTCATACGGAAAATAATCGATTCGAATGAAAATGATGGAGTACAAAGTTTTTTTTTCATAACTGATCGATTTATTTCTTTCATATTGCTTTTGTCAAGGTTTCTGTTGCATCAGAAAATTTGTTACTTTTAGATAAATTGATCATTCATGCATTTTATAAATCCACAAGTAGTTGAAATTGAACTGATCCTGAATGCATTCGTATAAATATATTCTTATAAAATTGTGTAACAACAGGAACAGTCAACATTACTTGCATTGTTTTTCAAATGATTTTACAATCTCTATTCGAATAACTTTTTCGAATAAAGAACTATTCGGATAAAATTCTATGTAGATAAATTGTATGTTGATAAATCTAAATAAAATTATGTCCAACGCATAGGTACTGTAACTTGAACAATAATAAAGTTTTCGAGCTGAGATTTTTATTGAGATTTTTATTTTATGTACAGATTTTTCAATCTGATTTTATTTCATAGAGAGAAATTTCTTCATTGTCAAAAAAGTGATTTGGTAAAATAATCTGCATATAATACGAACCAGCGTAAAAAATATAATCAAAATGCATATTTTAAAAATTTTATCTAGAAAATTACTGGTATAGTTGATCTTTTTCTGAATATGCCCACCATTGACCATTTTACATTAATTTCAAAATAATGCAAATTATTTTATCTTCCAGCGTTGCATATGTAAAACGTCAGGTGAAATTAAATAGGATGATTTAATCTGAAATTGTGGAAACAAATTGTTCGACATGAGATTAAAATATGTACGACATAGAAGAAGTAGAATTACACATAAATACATAAATCAGTTCATCTTAAAGTCGTTAGGTCAGTTTTATTTTATTAGTCTTGGGTTTACATGAGATTTGGACCAGCTGTTCCATGTTGGTTAGGTTAGGTTTATGTTTCGGGTTTGGACTTTGCGGTAGTTAGGTTAGGTCCGAATAATCTACTTTACAGTGAGTAAAATCAGGTTTAGCTATTCTCTGATAGTTAAGTCACAGGTTTAACTATTTTCTAATAGTTAAATCAAGTTTAGGTATTTTCTGATAGTTAAGTCAGGATTAATTTATTCTATGGTAATTAAGACAACTTTGGATTGTGTACTTTAGGTCAGTTAGGTCAGGTTTAATTTAGGCTGGCTGGGTTACCAAAAATTTACTTAGGTAGAATTTGGATTACATAGTTTGTGTTAGTTAGATCATGCATGGTCCAAGATTGTTAACATTAGTTTGATCAGATCTAAGTAGCTTAGTTTGAGTTGTTTAGGTCTAGTAAGGTATAGTCTATAGTCTATAGTTTAGGTATAGTCTAGTGTATAGTCTCTTTATATATAGTTAGTCTATATCTTATAGTCTAGTCTCTTTTGACTTACTTGGCATAGGTCTAGTTAGTTTCTATGAATTACATGACGTTACATCTAGGTTGATTCATTTGCTTTAGCTCTATCTCAATGCTTCAAGTTTCAGACATTTAAATCTTTTTCACAAACTGACTCTTTCGCTAGAAGTCCAGAATCTTTGAGATTGAGACCTTTGACTACCCTACACAGGACGATGACCCCACTAGAATTTCAATATATTGTGTCCACCACTGTACAGCATGATACTCCCCCTAGAGATCCAAAACCTTTCAGTCTTCGATCTTTGACACCTCGAGGTGAAATTTTATAAGCAAGTTTGATCCTCAAAACTCCTCGAAAGTCTTAAGGGGTCATGCTCAGTTATGAGGTAAAAACATGGTGTTTCGTGGAAATTTTTTTCTCAAAACTTTTAAGACCCTTTTTTCAACCAATGCTCATTTATTCAAGAGATCAGGCTTTTTAGTACTAATTGTATTTTGTTCATTTAGAAACATGCAGGAATGTGTAAGTTTTGGCAGTTCTCCTGAAGCTTTCCAAAAAACATACTTCGCGGTGGTCAGCTTCGCTCGGTACACGGTTATCTGAAATCATGTACGAAATATATTTCTTTCGTCGATAGTCTAAATTTGACCTTGAACGAAGTATTTTTCGAAGTATTGATTTTTGACAAGATGGCTGGCGTTCAAAGTAAAAGTTGCGATATTTTATGAAAAATAAAATTAACAGAAAAAAATCTTTTGTTCAAGGACAAGTTTTTCGTATACAGAAAAGACTGCAAAAATTTTGTCCAAATCGATACAGTATTATTCGAGATATCCTGACCATCGATGTTGAAAATGAAGTTTCAAGAAAAGCGCATTTAAAATCTCAACTTATGTTTACTCTTAAATGCTTATTTTTTACTCACATAGAATCAGCAATTCGAAGCCCATATTGAAATGCTGGCACCCAAAACATTTATTTGTTGTTAACGACGAAGCTTTCTACTCTCGTGTGTTGCTTCTTGCGTGCAGCAGTCAGCATATGTTTCACAAAGCACAACAATTTTAAATCCAAGTCAACGTGTATTATCTCTCTCTCTCTCTCTCTCTCTCTCTCTCAGTTTGAAATTTTATTTCCCCGTCACATACTTTACACTTCGCAAATGCTGAAATTTTTACAATAACTGTAAGGAAACTGATAATTCTATATTCCACAAAACTATCCTGCGGCACAGTGATATCTTCTTGCAGTTTAATTTTTTTCGCCAATGTACTTCTCACCACTCTTAGCGGTTTATGGATTGGGAATTTGTTTCCGTTCTTTTCGGTCTAATAAGCTATGTTACATGTCAAACTGAAAATTTCCTAGTCCTCGAAAATAGCAGTTATATTTGCCTATACTATAAACCTTAGGAGTTTTTATAGTCCTAGCTCTTGAATAATTAAGCGACTATATCTCCGTCAAGTTTCATCCGATTACAATAAAACTTTCCAAACCTAAAAATTGACTTTTTAAAAAGGTGAGCATGACTCCTTAAACTGAATGCTTGGAGACCTCCTACAAGACAGGTTGAGATTTCTCACATAAAAGAATTCCAATCTTTCAGAGCTAACCTTTACATTTTTTGCTTGCATCTACCAATTTTCATGTTGATCAATCATCTTGCTACTCGAGTGAACATTCAAGCTTATTCACATTAACTCTTGGGTGGCAGAGGTTTATCCCAATTTCATAGATAGTCATACATCTTGTTCCAAGTTCATGCGAGTCATGACGTACGTCAAGTGTTCGATACAAAAAGTAAGAGATTCGACTGCTTTATGAAAACTCGTTGTTTGCTACATAAAATTAGATAAATTTCGAAAACATACAATTTTTGTACAACTTGCTCATGCACGAAGAAGCAAAGATAAAGTATGATTTCGAGGTAGTACACGAGTTCTTAATATAAAATTAATCTGTTGAGACATTTGATGGATCATGAAAAGAAAATATAAATATTGACAAATATAGGCCCAGCTCCGATGACCTTGACTTTGAAATATACTCTCAGCAGCATTTAAATTACTTTTCTCTGTACCTATATGCTATTTTAAAGCTACGATATATATATATATATATATATATATCCTGTGTTTCAAATTCTGTAAGAAATCTGAATTTTCCGGAATCTATTTATGGGGATCATTGTAGGATTTTCATTTGACAAAACTAGGATCCTATAATATAACCTCAAAAATCGGAAACCATGATACGTCACATTTTTGTCAAAATTTAAGCAAGCATTTAAATTGAGAAAATCGATTAAAAACCGTTGAACTGAAGACTCCCTATAACTATCCTCCCCTCCCGCCCCCTGGTCTGGATACAGGATTCAAATTCTACGTAGAACGTATTCTTTTTATGATCTATCGTGCAGTTCATCAGTTGTTTAAATCTTCAACTGGTTACACCCTTTCAACAGAAATAGGTTTTCGGAAGATTAGCCTAGTTTCCTAATAAAGTCAAACTTCCAAGCATCCAAGAGTTAACGAATTCGCTAGTCTCGTGACATCCAAAATCATGCCATTTAGGGTAGAGGAGCCATTTACCGCGAGTTAGCCAATTACTGTGTTTTTCTTTCATTTTCAAGCATAATTCACTTCTTACATCTCGAATTAGATATGTTAAATGTTTTTACTTAAATTCAATTAATTATTTACTTGTTAAAGCTTATTAAAAAAGTTTAAGAAAGTACTAAACGAATGAAGATGAATATTCAGTAAAGTCAATCGTACTCGATAAAATATTTCAATGTTAACCCTTTGCACTCCGAAGCTTTTGTTGATATCAAAATAATATATAAGGTGTCCTAAAATTATGATATCTCCGGGAAATGAGGAATTCCTGAGGTTATTTGAAGTATCTTTTTCCTAAGCGAAAATGCAATCCACGGCTTTGTTTACGAATTATTAACGAAAAATACTGACCAATCGAAAAAATCGAAACAGTAATTTTTTTTAATTATAGCATATACTTCAAATTTCAGTAGTATATTTACTGTGCACGTCAACTGATCCTAATTTTCGCCCTATACGTTAGTTACTGCGCCGTTTACCATAGGTTAGGCCTACCTAACCTCCAATCTCAAATTATCATGTCATATTTTTGAAGAGAAAAATTGTAAATATGAAAATCAAAGCAGTCGTCTCTAATGTGAACGTTTAAAGGACTTATTATGATATTACATGTTTTTTTATAGAAAATAAAATTTAAAGTATGTTGAACATTGAATTTTTATTGTGCACAGTTATTGAGGCTCAGTATTCAGGGAGGGAGCATAATAGGGTAAGTGTGGTTATAACTGTGGTTTCTCAACGAAGACGAACTTTGGCAGAGAAAATAAGAGCTTTCCGCGAATAAATTGACAACTTGAGCTATATCGTTGTTTAAACTTGGATATTATTTATACTTTCTCGAATTATAGATAGGATCTCTGAAAGCACAAATTTCGTTAAAAGAACGTGATATAAAGAAACCGTTCCTATGCATAAATTACTGTGATTATTCAGTCTATTACTGCGAGCCAAACACTGTAGACTGTAGACAATTATTACGTCCTAATTTTTTCGCTTTTAAGTTTGTCTCCGGGATGTTATATTTCCGAGATGTATATGCAATTGACTTTCCTTCACGAATTTCTTGCAACGTCAACGCGACATTGTTCATTGGATTACATAACCTTACATTTTTCCCACTTTATTTCAAATGTACATATGTAGGGTGTCCTATAATTATTTTAATTTCTTGAAAGGGGTGATTCCTCGGGTCCTTTTTTCTTAGCGTAAATGTTATCCGTGGCTTTGTTTACGAGTTATTAATGAAAAACACTGACCAATGAGAGGCGACCTCAGCTGGGGCAAGGCTAACGAGCCAATGAACGGAACGGTGCTTCGACCACTCGTTGGCTCGACCGCCACGCGGCAGGCGAGTTTGTGTCTCATTGGTCAGAGTTTTTCGTTAATAACTCGTAAACAAAGCCGCGAATTGCGTTTTCGCTAAGGAAAAAGTTACTTCAAATGGCCTCAGGAATCCGTCATTTCCAGATTGCGAGACATTTTTGGGAAAAGAAGTCATAAAATTATTTGGCCAAATGTTTTCAAATAGAAGTTGCATGGTTAACAGCCAGACATGCGGTACTATAATCGGTTTTATGTTGTTTTGCTTTTTTACCAACATACGAAGGTCACCTTCAATTTTTTAAATGGAATGTCTTACGTTTCTTCTCGCATTCGGATAAAGCGTTGAATTCTGCGAAAAAAAGTATTACACCAAACGGAATCCAAAATAACTAGCTGCTGAGATATTAATCAAATCATTACCGATACAGACTAATCACTTAAAAACAAAGTCGTCCTGCTACGTTGTGCTAGCAGTCACGTTGGTCAACAGTCTTGTCTAATACAACACAATTTATTTTCGCTAATTTTCATTTTCAATCCTATTTGATGCAATACTTATTTATATAGAATTTAATGCTATATCCGAATTCAGTTAGAAATTTAAATCATTGCATTTAAAATATTGAAGGCGATCCTCGTATCTTGATAAAAAATTAAAATAACGTAAATCTGATTACAGTACTACATGTCTCGCTGTAAACCGTGCAATTTCTATCCGAAACATTTTTTCCTGCAACGAATGTTTTATGAGTTATTTGTCGCGAGACCCTGCATAATAAATTATACGAAATAGTTTAGTACGAAATATTTCACGTTTTTACATTTTTGTAGTAGGTTTATTTACCTAGAACTGAATTAGGACAGTAATTAGGGGAGTGTACAGAAATAGACACACTAATTTAGTGTACAGAAATTGTCGCACGGTAATTGGAAAAGACTCGGTAACTGGCCCGCAGTAATTAACTTTTAATCATATATATATATATATATATATATATATATATATATATATATATATATACAGGGTGTCCCAAAAATGTCTCGCAATCCGAAAGTGGCAGGTTCCTCAGGTCATTTGAAGGAATTTCTTCCTTTACAAAAATTTTCTCCTAGGCACCGTTAACGAGTTATTAACGAAAAACAGTGACCTCGGCTGGCGCGAGGCGACCGAGCCAATGAGCGGAACTAGGCTTCGTGCGCTGGTTGGCTAGGCCGCCCCGCGTCAGCCGTACTCGATTCTTATTGGCCACTGTTTTTCGTTAATAACTCGTTAACGGTGCCTCGGAAAAAATTTTTGTAAAGGAAGAAGTTGCTTCAAATGATCCGAGGAACCCACTATTTTCTGATTGCGAGACATTTTTGGGACATCCTGTATATATATGTATATATAATTAGAGTAAAGTCTTCCTAATTGACGCTCAGATTGTACACAACAATGGACACTTTGAGAAAAGGAGACACGATTATCCGAGCCTTGCGGCTCGTTTTTTCTTCACAAGCGAATTTTTTCACAAGTAAAATATTTAACAGCTGGAAATACAGTAAGTTCTCTCCAATTGTCCCTTAGCTCCTAAACAAAAATGGATACTTTCAGAAAAGGAGACACGATTATCTGAGCCTTGCGGCTCGTTTTTGTAGTTGTTGACAATCGGTGACTCTAAAAATGAGCCGCAAGGCTCAGATAATCGTGTCTCCTTTTCTCAAAGTGTCCATTTTTGTTTAGGAGCTAAGGGACAATTGGAGAGAACTGACTGTATTTCCAGCTGTTAAATATTTCACTTGTGAAAAAATTCGCTTTTACATAAAAGACATCGATGTACAATTGAAATGTTTTAAGAGATGCAATATAAGTAAAAAAAAAACTACTTAATTTTTCGAGAACTTCGAACATCAATTTAATGGGAACAGTAATTGACACACTTACCCTATTCTCCAAAATACAACATTGGCGACTCCATACGACATCACGATGGCAGTCAAACGGTTAAGAAAGGTTCATTGAGTAGTCCAGAAGTTCGCGAACTGGACACAGTAATTGGCTCCTGTACCCTACTAGTACCCACGATAGGTTACGACGTTATACCCGGAAAAAAAGGAAAAGAGTACGCTCGAGGGAAACGGTTTGTTCATCGGTTTGGAACGCTCTCGGCAATGTGGTGCGACGGTGTGCACTTAGGTGAGAACCTTGAGAGTCTTCCACGAAGCAAGGACCAATGCTCTCGGCTGACGGAGAAGCGGTCTAGCGCCGCGGCCGCCTACGCTGCCCTGCAGGGCAGCGAAGACGAGCTGGTGGCAGAGCACTGTCTCGAGTCTGAGGACGCGGCCTTGAAGACGCCTGGCAGCGAGACGGAGGACACCGAGGACAACGGCGGCCAGATGGAGGAGCCGGTGTCACCCACCCGCCGGTTCACCTTTCTAAGGCGGTTCCGGTCGCCGCGGTTCGGCGAGGGTCATCACAAGAGGGTGCCGACGCCGATGAAGCGGAAATACCGCCGGAAGAAGAGCAAGGATGATATCATCGACAGCGAGATGAACGCTGCGGAGATGGAGCCGGCCAGCCTGAACCAAGCCGGCGTACCAGACCCTTACTACCCTATCTACTTGCCCATCGACCAGGCCTTCAAGGCCAAGTACCTGTTCCACCACAAGAAGGGCAAGACCTTCCAGGAGAGACTCTACGTGTTCCTCGAACATCCCGGCGGGTGGATCTGCTTCGTCTATCATTTCACTGTGTGAGTATGCCATCGTGTAGTCTACGCTGACGAGCTTTTTTAGAGGTACTCCTACAACCGCCACGCTACGGTGATGTATTGTCCCGAGGCGTGGCCAGCTTTTTGCGATCGTAGATCATTAAGCGCTGTGCTGCACCGCGGTTGGGGATTGTCGAGTGGTGTGGGTTTCTTCGAGGATCGCGTGGAATTGTTCTTCTTGCCGACGTTTTAAGCGAACATGTACTTCATCGAGCAGAGATATATCGTCTTATTCGCGCTGTTTTGGTTTAACAGTCGGACGGCGGGACTTGGGTTCAGTAGGACTCCGTGTAGAAATATTGTTACTCGATCATCTAGTTTCTGATCATTTATTTACATTTTCACGGGTTAATCTTTAGTTTAAGGGACCGGAAATTTTTGGCTCTTTTATGCATACTCCCGTAGAGCTTGTCGAGGAAACACAAAAAATTCAAGTCCCAAGGTGCGTAAATCATTGGTTCGAAAGATAGGCGCGTTCAAAGTTGACGAATTTCAAGCGTTTTTGACATGTTAAAAAATTCCTCACAATAGCCGCCAGATGGCAGCACAAGCATGGATGAGTAGTCATTTTGGTATTATAATTCGAATGCTCTATATATTTTATTCAGCTAATCTTTGCTTTAAGGTTTAGGGTTAATTTGCGTCAACTTCGAACGCGTATAACTTTTGAACGAATGGTTTGCACGCATTGGGACTTGATTTTTTGCAGTTTTCTCGACAAAATCTACGGAAACATACATGAAAGAGCCAAAAATCTCTGGACCCGTAAAGTAAAGTTAGAATAGTTTCACGCGTTTCGTTAATTCTCGCACAATATACCGTCTGGCAACCGACCGTATGACGAACTCAGGGTCCAATCAGACCTACATACGACGAATGTGCTTTAGTTTGCTACTCTGTTGTTGAAATATGCGAATAGGAAAGGGGCTAACTCCAGATTTCTAGCGACGCGACGTTCGATTGTTTATGAACATGTGACCGAATGGTCTGTAGCACTGATTTTCAACCTTCTTTTTTCGCATATCACCCATTCAGTACGTGATTTCATTTCTTTTTATTATTAGTTTCCAAATCTCAGATTTATTCGTTATATAGTAAAGTGAGTGTACTTAATCATAAACCTTAAACAGTTCAATAAATTCTCTTCAATTGTCCGGCAGCTTGTAAACAAAAATGGGCAATTTAGAAGTTGAAATACGATTATTCGAACCTCGCGGCTTCATAGTTGTTGACAATCGAGGAATATAAAAATGAGCCGCGAGGATCGAATAATCATATATCCTCTTTCCAAATTGTCCATTATTGTTTACAATCTGAGGGATAATTAGAGAGAATTTACTGTAATTTATATTGCAATATATTAATATATTTTAATAATTTATATTAATAATTTATATTACATAATTTAATTTGTATTAATAATTTATATTACATAATTTAATTTGTATTAATAATTTATATTACATAATTTAATTTATATTAATATAATATATTATATATATTAATATAATTTATATTACATGTTTTCAAGAATAATAAAATACAAGCGCACGCTTTGATATTGAATTCAACAAATAAAACAAACATAGTGGTTGATAGAAACAGTTTTAAGCTAATAATTTGCTGGTTCAGTTTGTATCTTTGAGGAATAATATAACTCTTTAATTCTGCCAATATTATCACTATTTTGTATTTTTCTTATCAATTTTTCCGATAAATGAATGAAATCTGCTGTCTGAATAGAGAACGAAAAATTATTAAGGATGAATAATTTAATATTAATTGATAATATTTATTATTATTAATAATAAATTAATAATTAAAAATTATTAAAGTTAATCGAGATATCCTTTAGTCGATTTTTAATGCAAGAAATATTCAAAATGTTGTCCATTTTACAATCAATACAAGCATGTAAAATGTTTCATATTTTGTTGAAAAAGAAAAATACAAAATATTAATTTTGCAGTAGTATGCCGTGCATGCTACCCTTTTTACAAAACAACTTTTGTTGGAAACAATCTTATATACAAGAAAAATTAGTAGTAGCAGTTTATTAATTACTAGTAGTTTACAAGAAAAATTAATAAAAATTAATAATACATATAAATTAATATATTCACCTCTTTGCAAATCAAATTAACTTTTCCATATATAACATTTACATTTTTGCACTAAAAACTAATCGTTCTGTAGATCAGATTCACTGATATGCAAATCAGATAAACCCTTTTGCAAATTGAATTTGCTAAGCAACTTTTACAAAGTAAATTTTACATCGTTACTAATATAAAAAAAAACGAAAATTTAAAAAAATCATATTCTTATATTTCTATTTTGTTTGATTTCTAATACAAAAATATACAAGTATGTGATAAAAAATATACAAATGGTTAAATTATTTTTAAATATACAAGGTGTCTCAACTGAAGGAGGTCGCCTACAGAGAATAGTTATAAACTCATGGTAACTTCTACATTTCTACTGATATGTAAACGAAAACCAAAAAAATTATATTTCTATATTTTCTAATCGTTTCTAATATAGAATTATATCAAATACAATGTTTTGTCAATATTTTCGTTTAAACATCGCTACATATGTGAAAATTACTTTGAGTCTACAACTATGCACACCACTATATCAGTAACAATGTAAAAGTTTCTTTGAGTCTGTAATTATGCACACCGCTGCATATGACCTACCAAAGGATTAATTTGAAGTGCAACGAGGCGAATATGATCTACAAAAGAGGGATTAATTCTGTGTGTACAAAAGCGAGTATGATTTAATAAAAGATCAATTTTCTACTGCGAAACCTGTATTCCCTGAACGTTTCGCTCCTGATACGCCGGGAACCGAGAGCACTTGTTCACCTAATAAAACCGAGAGTCTTCGAAAAAGCCGAATCGATTAGTTTGTCGGATAGACGCGACCAAACAGTTTGGCTTGGCCGCGGCTCAATACGTTCCCTTTGTGCGGGCCAGTGGGATCGGAAAGTACCGTCGTGGGAGTCGTCGCTTTTCGAAACAGCGGCTCGCCTATTCGACGGTTTGCATAATAGCATCGGCGACATTAGCATATACCGTCGCGGCGTTGACGGCTTTCAACAGGAAACGATGCGGGGGCCATTGAACGGTGAGCGACGCACTCGCGGCGCACAAAAGCTCGAGAGCCCGCGCCGCTAAACGCGATAGGGTGCGAAATCCAGCGTGGGCTCTCGCCGTGAAAAATAGAGGCAAGCACGGTCCCCGCCTCCGCTGAGGCTCGAGGCTTCTTGTCGCCAGACAACCGAGGCTTTTATACCGGGATTCCCATAGGTAACCGGCTAACACCTCCGCTCGAGCTTTCCCGGCTGAATCGACAAACCATGAGACGCCCGAGATGTTTCCTTACCGTCGAAAGACTCTTGTCAGGGAGGCCACTCGTGTATGCGATTTTGGAACGGTGTTACATAATATACAGGGTGTTCCATTTAAGTTGATGTTGTAAAAAAATCTCGCGTTGTAAAACAACTTGTAAAAAAACGCACCGACACATGTCCTTTAGCATTTCGAGTGGAAAGTCAAACGGTAGTACTAGTTTTGTAATACGTCAGCGTTTTCAAGATTATTTTAAGGTCATCTTGCATTTTTGTTGATAAATCTACATCTTTTATTTCGGAATTATGTTCTATGTAAAAAAATGCATAACTTTTGTTTGAAACACTTTTTTGTAAGTTCAATATGTTTCAAGATATTTAGCTGATTTTTCATGCTTATGTCAAGAATAATTTTTTGTTTCTGTAGTAATAACAATCTATTTGAAGGTATTTTATGTCATTTAAGAACGTCATATTACAATATTTGTTTCGAAATATTTTTTTGTAAAATGATGCTCTTAAATTAAACAAAATACCATTCGGAAGGAAGCAACGTTGTCATTTTAATCAAAAGTAACGAACTTACAGAAAAGTGTTTCGAACAAAATTTGTGCATTTTTTTACATAGAATATGATTCCGAAATAAAGAATATAGGGTTATGAAAAAAAGCAAGATGACCTTGAAATAATCTTGAAAACTTTGAAAAACTAATAGTGCATTTACGCTAAGGAAAAAGTTACTTCAAATAGCCTCAGGAATCCGTCATTTCCAGATTGCGAGACATTTTTGGAAAAAGAACTCATAAAATAGAAGTTGCATAGTTAACAGCCAGACATGCAGTACTATAATCGGTTTTATGTTGTTTTGCTTTTTTACCAACATACGAAGGTCACCTTCAATTTTTTAAATGGAATGTCTTACATTTCTTCTCGAGTTCGCGGATAAAGCGTTGAATTCTGCGAAAAAAAGTATTACACCAAACGGAATCCAAAATAACTAGCTGCTGAGATATTAATCAAATCATTACCGATACAGACTAATCACTTAAAAACAAAGTCGTCCTGCTACGTTGTGCTAGCAGTCACGTTGGTCAACAGTCTTGTCTAATACAACACAATTTATTTTCGCTAATTTTCATTTTCAATCCTATTTGATGCAATACTTATTTATATAGAATTTAATGCTATATCCGAATTCAGTTAGAAATTTAAATCATTGCATTTAAAATATTGAAGGTGATCCTCGTATCTTGATAAAAAAGTAAAATAACGTAAATCTGATTAGAGTACTACATGTCTCGCTGTAAACCGTGCAATTTCTATCCGAAACATTTTTTCCTGCAACGAATTTTTTATGAGTTATTTGTCGCGAGACCCTGCATAATAAATTATACGAAATAGTTTAGTACGAAATATTTCACGTTTTTACATTTTTGACTCGGTAACTGACCCGCAGTAATAAACTTTTAATCATATATATATATATATAATAATTATATATATAATATAATGTAATATAATATAATATATATAATAAATTATATATGTATATATAATTACAGTAAAGTCTTCCTAATTGACGCTCAGATTGTACACAAAAATGGACAATTCGGAAGGAAGCAACGGAATCAAAAGTAACGAACTCACAAAAAAGTGTTTCGAACAAAATTTGTGCATTTTTTTACATAGAATATGATTCCGAAATAAAGAATGCAGGGTTATGAAAAAAAGCAAGATGACCTTGAAATAATCTTGAAAACTTTAAAAAACTAATAGTGCCATTTGATTCTTCACTCAAAATGCTAAAGGACATGCGTTAGATTGTCTTTTTTGAGTCACGTATCTACAAGATTTTTTACAGTCTCAACTTAAATGCAACCCCCTGTATATTATGAAATATTATAAAAAATTGCTCGTTTCAATGTAACAACTAGGCTGCGGATTTTATGCATTTATGACAAAAATGTATAGGTCAAGTATAAAATTGTACGGTCATTAGAAGAATTTGAGAATATTGTAACATTGTTTTTAACTTATTATAGTTATTAAAGGAAAACAGTCATTTTCAACTAATTTAATTTTTTCGCAATTAACTGTAACAGTTCTTATTTTGCATAAAAATTCGCTGTCTAGTAATAACTTTTAAATTATATACGTCTGCATAATATAGGATGTCCCATTTGAAGTAGTTGTTGGTTCGACGTGCTTCCGAGAACTGTTAGTGTGGTCAACAATGAAAATTAATCGTTCAAAATTATTTCCATCGACTTCTGCACATTTTTTAATTCGCCATTTTATTCAAGTCGCTGCCGATTTGCGATGCTCGGCCGGCTTAAAGTCACGCGAAGTTCATTTTACTATAGCTCGTTGGACTCGTCTCGATCTTAGCTATCATGATACAATGGCAGAAATATGTAATCCTATTTTTAAAAAACGTCGATGACCTTGAAATCTCAAAAAATATGACCATCGAAGAAAAACGATTTTCACCACGATATATGTTCCTTTGAACCAAATAATTTGTTCCTTAAATATTTCCTCGTATCCTCACTGATAACGGAGATATCGTTTTATATCAGAGTTACTGATACACCCTGTATTATTAATCCTTCAGTTTTCAATTTACAGCTGATATCAATTAGTACTCGCTCAATATTTTAATCCGCGTTCAGGCGTTTGACAACGAACTGTTTCCTATTCGAAGCGATTTCCTTGTCGGAGTTATTTATAGAGCCGATGGAACAGAATCGATTGAGAATAAAAGAGACATAGTAATAACGAGCTTTCAATTTGCTTCCAATAAGTAGGGTGTCCATATAATGTAGCCATTCATGAATGCAAATTATTATTGTCCCATTTTTCATCAAGCCTGCTCTCAAATATCCTCGATTCAGATCGTTATATTCTTGCCACAGAAATAAGTACAATGAAGCTGCGATTTAGATTTCAATCTCGTAACAAAATATTAAGACATTGTTATTATCGAAATCAGAAAATAATTTCAATGACATTACTGGAAGTAATTTGTTGATACGCCATTAAAATTGTTATTGCTATCGAAAAATTTACTAAAATAAAATTATAAATAGATGAAGCATTGAGGATTGTGTATTGTGTAGTATACATACGAGATTTTACATATTCTATTTCTATAGATATACTGTGATGTGAATAATTGTAGACTCAAAGTAGCTAATATACTTTTAGTGATATTTAAACAAAAGGTTAATTATATATCATATTTGTATATTTCTATTTCCTGTTTTCTTTTTAATATAGAAATGTACAAATATAGTCCTTTTTCTTGGCTTTTTGTTTAAATATCTGTAAAAATGTAAAAGTTAATTTAGGTTTAAAATTATTCACAGCACCGTAGGTGATCTCTTTTAGCTGTGTAATCCTGTATATTTAAAAAAAACTTGACAACATATCATATTCGTATATTTTTACATTAAAAATAATAGATAATAGAAATATACAAACCTAATATTTTGTTAAGCTTTCGTTTAAATATCGGTAACAATGTAAATGTTACTTTGAGTCTATAATTATGCACACCACTGTATGTCTATAATTGTAAACATTAATACTCATAATAGAATTCTCATTTAATTGACATTTTACTCGATGTTTAAATATGAAATACAAAAGAAACAAAATACGAAGTGTTCTATACAATGCTGTGGCTTTCAAAGGAGACTAAAGTAATCGTGTTACAATTACTAATTAGAGCCCATACGAATTATCTTCGTAGAACCAATTTTGCACAACATTTGATTTCTAACAAATATTTCTGCTTCTCCAAATCTTAATATATAATCTGTGAACTTTTAGCTTCGACAACATTTGGGAAACGCATCTGCACACTTGATACTAAATTCTGTCAGTATTCTGACCAAATGGAATAGCATTCCACCTGCAACCTGTGCTACAAATCAATGACGTCAGAGAAGCATTGTACACGTTGGACAATTTCATTATTAAATATGCCTAGACGTTATCTATTGGTTTACGTCTGGGCTTCGAGCAGGGCATTGTACAGTAAATTCTCTCAGAAATGTTCGGAGGTTGGAATTGAAATCGGCAGATCTGAGAATACTAAGTCGCAATTCTTCGGGCCTCGCGACTCGTTTTTGTAGAAACTCGGGGCAGTCCACAAAAACTGGCAGCGACCAGCATGCCGGTGTATATTAATATGAATACATAATAATACTAGAATAAAGACAATGACTTAACTTTTCTATTTCTAATTGTTTGCCACGATTCGAAGGCAATTCGGAGGCCACATGACACGATTCGAAGGCAATTCGGGGACCACATGCCACTATTCGAAGGCAATTCGGAGGCCACATGACACGATTGGAAGGCAATTCGGAGGCCACAAGCCACCATTCGAAAGCAATTCGGAGGTAACATGACACGATTCGAAAGAAATTTGAAAGTTACAAGCCACTATTCGAAGGCAATTCGGAGGGCATGACACGATTCGACGGTCACGTACCAAGTACCTACTACGTACGGTAATTTCTCCCTAATTCGCGCTCAGATTGCGCACTAAAATGGACAATTTGTGAAGGGGAAATACGATTATTCGAGCCTTGCGCCTCGTTTTTATAGTTCTCTTCCCAAATCGTCCATTTTTGTGCTCAATCTGAGCGCGAATTAGATATAAATTACTGTATCTTGTACCTCCGCGCGGTTTTTCTTCCTTAACTCACATCCAAACAGACCATTTTGTGTTGTCTTCCGAGAACTCCGTCTATCCTTAGCATCGACGTAGCAATAAATTACATAGACATAGGACTAGCACAGGGAAATTCACAGCAACCTGAAATTTGGCATTTCCGGGAGAAATTACTGTGTTAAATTTTGTAATAAATCTGTCCACGATATTTTGTAAGAAAATATAGTACCGTGCAGTCGTCGACGCGAACGAACTTATTATACAATTTCAGCCTAATCTACCTTGTCTTAAAGTAGAAACTTCCAGCTTTCTTTTAAGCTAAGTTCCATAGAAATAGCTGTGTGGGAACGTATCTCGAAATCCATCTGAACTTTTCCTTTTCAATCTTGTAAACTCCATGGTGTCAGAGGTCGATTCCTTTTGGTTTTTCAACATGCTGGAGTTTTTCAAATCCAGAGATCGTGGGTTCGATTCTACCCCGCGGTTATATTTTTTTTTAGCTACATATATTAGTATCTACATCAAAACAAAGGGGCTCGTCGCTGTCGTGATCGCGTTAAAATGACTTTTATAGAAATTTAATTCCCTATGAAGAATAAAGAGAAAAAATATACAACCGCGGAAAAGAATCGAACCCACGACCTCCGGATTTGTGGTCTGATACGATACCCAATTAGCCGTTCCAATATCGTACGTTAGAAGTTGTTTTTTGTTTTCGATATCTGGGGTAGATGTCCCAATTACTGCACCTTTAAACTAATCTTTGCTTCGCCGAAACTAATTAAAAATACTAGAATTTTCATTTAATACGTTGAAAATATATTTCGATTTTCAGACATTTCTGATTTTAAACATATTTGTTTGCGTGATAAAAATTAGTAATTTAATAATGTTATTAATGAAATAAAAAAAGGAGTTTCTGGCCATAACTCTGTACCCTTCCAGGAGCTCCGTACGTGATTCCGTGCCCCGTATTTCCGTGCGTGCTTTTCATGTATGCTGTTTCAGTTGTTTCGGATGAAAATGAGGTTAGGTTCGATCACCCGGTCTAATACAAGAGGGCACTGAAATACGGGTATGTTCTAAAATCTGACCCTATTTCCGGATTTATATTAAAAATATAAAAATATGCACGACTACTTATTTTGTACGACGTAAATCACATTAGTAATTAATTTATACGAAAAGCTTCGGCAAGCGTTTCTTATGATTTTTAAGAAGACACACTACTTAAATTCCTGAGAACTGTTGTAGCATCAATTGAAAAATGTTTATTACGTTTTAATAAATGAAAAATGTAACACCCCTTCCTGAATCTTACATGTTAATAGGTAAACATAATAAAGAAAATAGGTCATCAATTTATGTATAACACTTCCGGAGGCACGAAAATTGGAACAAGCACAGAAACCGGAACATCTACCTTATACACGACGTTCGATTCAATGAAATTTTAACATCTTTAACATCTTTATAAATAATGCTCTTTTTACAGAAATTCTGAAATATCATTCAAATGATTTTCAGTCTGGATTCATCATCGAATGTTTCATTGAAATCGGTGACCCGAAGTCCGTGACCTCTCCTTGTAAGTGTGATACTTTTGGAGGGGAGGTGTACATTAGTCCATGATACCATTGATTCGATTTTATAGACTCACGCTGTACGGTGTCATGTACTCTCATACTGTAAGCAAATCATCATCCCATCATCATCGTTCCAATACCAAGATCGTCTATCCCAGGTATTGGGACTAAATTAATTTTGTATTAATCCGATCAAATTACTGTTTTTTTACCGGCCGATGCTCCAGCTGATCTACTTTTTAGCGAAAGCCAAAAAAGCTTTGATATTTCTTTTTGAAAGCGCAGGTTCCTTTTTCCCTTTCAATCGATCTCAAACGACTTTCCTTTAATGCACTTGATCCGCTCATCTGCTGGTTTTCTGTCTGGCATCGTTGTCTAATAGATTCGCAGACATTGATGCTGTTCTTGCAGCTTCTAAAGCGGCGCACTTTATCAGTATTCTTTAGTTCTGACAAGATAATGGTAGGAAAAATACATTGTTCAATGACCACGTATTTTTATTACACAGAGTGGGACATTTGAAGAGAGACACCTGAATAACTCACTTGTTTTTGACAATCGAAAAAAAAGTGTCAGATAAAAGTTGTTCGATTTCGAGAGGCACATAGTAAGAGATCAATAATTTTATTGTAGATAGAGGCGTAGAGAACATATGAAGGTCAAATTTTTTTTTAAAATGGGATGACCTAATTTTTTATTCACATTCTGATAGACCCATTCAAGACATCACAATAACCTATAAATAAAGATTATTCAGAGTCACAACATATGCATTACAATGAAAAACAAATTCTTCTATTGCGTTCAAGTCTCCTTACACTAACATGCGGATGTTGTTCTACAGCGGCTAAAATATTTATCGCACTCGCCTCATTAGCCACTCTTTTAACTCGATTGGGTGTTTTGTTTGTTCACACTTGCCATTTCTTGAAACTTTTTTGCAATATGTGACAACATTGACAATGAAGGACTGACACGGTCGTAAAATCTTTCGCCATAGACACACTAGTAATCCGTAGATACATATACCAGTGCAATGTGATTCGATGCGTTTACGTTTATGTTCTATGACCCATAATAGCGATAACGCGCGGAACATGTTAAGAACAGTAGAACACGCAAGATATTTGAAAAGCGTCTTGGAAGAATTCGTTTTCCATTGTAGTTCATATGTTGCGACCCTGACGGACCTTTATTTATAGGTCATTGTATTCGTCTTGAAAGGCTCTATCAGAATGTGAATATAAAATTAGATCATCCTATTTAAATATATAAGTTTGACCTTCATATATCTTCTACGCCTCTACCTATAAAAAAATTATTGATATCGTGTAATGTACTCCTCGAAAAATCAGACAACTTTTGTCTGATACTTTCGTTTCTGTTATAAAAAACAAGCGAGTTATTCAAATGTCTCGTTTCAAATATCCCAGCTTATAAATTTAAAGTCATAAGAAAAATAAATAATCCAACACAACTGTTGGATTGGGTTGGCAACTAAGTAATTGCCGATTTGTTCAATGAAATAACAGATATTTTTTACTTGGAATGAAGTTTAATCTGTAATGTATTTCCCGTTTTGTTCGATGACCTTTTGCCATCTCTTTGACAACTTGAAAATTCCACGCTCGTAGAAAGTCTGATCCTTTTTGACCAAAAACTGAGTTAAGTGAAATTTTACAGCGTCATCATCATTAAAAGTTTTACCACGAAGGGAGTTGTCCAGGGATCGAAATAAGTGGTAATCCGATGGCGCGAGATCAGGGCTATATGGTGGGTGTAACATCAATTCCCAACCAATATCCATCAATTTTTACCGTGTGGACAAAGACGTGTGCGGCCTAGCATTGTCCTGCTGGAAAATGACACCTTTACGATTGACCAATTCTGGTCGCTTTTTCTTGACCGCTGCATTCAATTTGTCCAGTTGCTAACATTCACTCCCATTTTTATGATATCCGTAAATGTTATATTATTAATAATAATAATAATTTTATAATATAATAATAGTTGGCAACTAAGTAATTGCCGATTTCACTTATAGTTGTCTCCCACTCCCATTTTTATGATATCCGTAAATGTTATATTATTAATAATAATAATAATTTTATAATATAACATTTACGGATATCATAAAAATGGGAGTGAGAGACATCTGTAACTGAAATCAGCAATTACTTAGTTGCCAACCCAATATTATAAATTCGACACGAGACGTGGCTTTCATTCTCGCTGTATAGTACAAGATTCGCACTTCCCACACCAGATAACTTGGTTATAAAATAGTTGACGCGCGGAATTCAAATGTACAGTATAATTTCTTCCTAATTCGCGCTCAGATTACGCACAAAAATGGAGAATTCGGAGAAGATACGATTATTCGAGCCTTGCGTCTCATTTTTATAGTTGTTGACAATCGGTGACTATAAAAACGAGCTGCGAAGCTTGAATAATCGTATCACCTCTTCCCAAATTGTCCATTTTTGTGCGCAATCTGAGCACGAATTAGGGAGAAATTACTCTATATTCAAACAATAATGATTTCAGATGATCTATCCTACATACAGGATCACTATAATGCGGTTTTCGCATTTCTTCTGTCACTTCTTGCAACGTTTCATCAACTTCGTGTTAATCAACGACTTCGTAATTACAAAATGATCTTTGCCTTCGTTCTTTGCGAGAATTACTTTGATAGTAGATTTTTAAAATCATTGTTTCATTTTTTATATATTAATCTCGCTAAGAAGTTATAATAATAAATGTTTAATACGGTTCTTACAGGCACGCTATCTGACAAAATTGATTTTTATTATGGCTGTATCGGTTATGAAAATTGTGTCGCGACTCCGCGAGAAAATGTGAATCCACCAAAATAAGGCAAACAACACGATCGTTTTAATTTTCTTGGAAGATATCTATAGAGAAAATATTTGAAATACTATTTTAAATGATAGATTCTTCATAATTCAATTCAAATAGTATTTCAAGTAGGACATCAAATTTCAGTAGATAAAACATTTGATTTTGATAATTCACGGCTAAAGCATGAAATAAATATTTTATTTCGATAATGTAAAACGTAAAATAAAATAGTTTATTTTGGTAATGCTGAATTATTGAAACAGATATTTTATTTTGATAATCTGAAACATGAAATAAAATAATATAAACAAAAAATAATAATAATAAATAAAACAAAAGATAATATAAAACAGAATAGTTCCCATAGAGTCTCAAACTTGAAAATAAATAACGGAAATGAGATTAACATAACGTAAAACAGGACAACGCAAAAAATCATGTTTGCAAATGAAATTAACTGTCTATTTATATACAACTATTCGTATGTAGCGAAGTGCATCTTTTATGTATGTTTATAATGCAAAGGAAAAGTAGTTCGTTCATTTTAGATTACCGAAATAAATTTTGCTTGTTGATAATAAATTATATAAATAAAATATTCCGAAGAATGACAGAAATATTTCCAGCATTTTTCAAATGTAATACTATCTGAAATACTATAATACTATCTATATTGTCTTAAAAATTCGTTACAACGAATAAGATATTTTATTTTTAAAAGTACATTCTCTCGAACGAATAAAATATTTTATTTCCAAAAATACATTCTCTCTCTTTCGAACAAATAAAATATTTTATTTTAAAAAAATACATGCATGATTTAAAATACGACATGTATTTACTATTTGTCATTTAAAAATCTATTTAACCCAGCTCGGATAGCGCTGTATATTTTCCATTTTCTGTTCACTGAATAAAATATGGTTCAAATATCTATTTCTGGAATTTTGCTCCTTGCTGAGAGTTCAAATCGTGAAATTGAAATGAAGTGCGCGGGTAAACTCGTAACTGTCCGAAATGCTAGAACTTGCGCGCCGATATCACTGTCGGTTCGGAAAACTCTTTTAAAGTGTGTGACACTTCAGCTATGTACGTGCAGTTGGTGTACCGTAACCGATAGTTGCACAGTTGACCTTTAGTTCTCGAGAGTTTCATCCATATCGGAGCGTGTCTAACGTGTGCAGATAAGATTTTTGGGTGGAACGCCGGGGCGCGCGCCTGCCGAACTTGCTGTGATTTCGCCGATTTCGTGTCAAGCATGAAGTAACATGTGTGTCATCGATTTAATAAATTCGGGAACACGCTGTCTTCGGAATCGAATCAGGCAACCTCGTAATTATGCTGCTGCTGGTTTCTGCGAAATCGAAATTCTGTGAAGCAGTTCTAGAGAGTAAGAATTAGCCTTGGAACGCGGTTACCGAGTCATTTTGACTCATCGTTTGAAACTTAAAAAAAAACCACTCATCTACTTACTCAATTTACCGAAATTACATTAAATATATTTAATGAATTTTAAACTAGGAACAATCTTCAAAAATGTGTTTTAAAAAATTAACGAATAAAGCTGAAGATTATTAGAATCATCGTTAATTGTATAGTTTTTAAAGTGGTCCGACGTCCGAGGATTAAGTAAGAATTTCCTTCTCATCTTAAGATTCTGGATAAAATTTAAACGAAATAAAAGTATCCTTGAATACATTACTGTTTTTTATAGTTCTCTGGTGGCTGGGCATAATGGTATTGGAGAACAGATAAAACCTTTTACAACAACAAGTATTTAATATACTATCGTTGAATTAATTTTTACATCGACCACCAGGCCTGGTTTATTTGAACGATATCATAATAATATGACAAAGGATTATAAACAATAAAATTTTAATATGACAATTGATATTATATTAATAGAATAAAATGTTATTTAAAGGTACTAATTCCTGATAAGCACCAGACGTCTTAAAGACGTCCATTTTACGTCCATTTTACGTCTGAACGTCATACGCCCTAAAATGGACGTCTTATTTTAGACGTTAAATAGATACCCAATTCGGGACGTCTTTGTGCTATCTGGATCATTTGTTTGTCACAAGCAATACGTTTTGTTTAATGACATGGTTAAGAAATCGAATTTACGTATAATTTTAGAATAAATAACATTACTGACATGGTTAAGAAATCGAATTTACGTACAATTTTAAAATAAATAAATCAAGTATTTAACTCGTATAGCATTGCCGAAACTCCGTAATTAATGTACATAATCTACAGATTTTAGTAGTACTGACTAATACAGTTAATATACTTTAATAGTTTAATTAAAGTTGGATAGATTATTTGAATATAAATATCTTCGAAAATGCATGGGAAACAAATTACAAATATTTGGGACTTACCGGTAACTGGTACAAGTAGCTTCTAAAGCGTCGGTAATTGAGACATTTACATTATTCGTATTTTTCATTAATTTCATACCAAAAAGCCTTCAACGTTCTGAAAATATTGTGTTGTACAGCTAGTAAACTAAACAATATAAAATGCGAGAAGAAGTTAATCTTTACCTAAATCTTGATTAAAATAAGTCATAGATAACTGGCAGCTCGCGGTTCACATGTGGCCCTTTACCCCTCTTACATGCTCCTTACCTCGTCCCCACTGTGCACCTTAAAATGTCCCTCACACTAACACGATACCATCGCTTGCGGCGCTGCGATGGTTACTCATGTGTGTATAGCAAGGTGCATGGAGTAGTTAATAGTAGTAGTAGTAGTGTTTACATAATCCAAGTAGTGGGGGAAATAATTAATAAAATAATTATAAGAAAGATAAAAAAAATTATAATTTTGTGTGAATATAAATATATTTTTTTTAAGACAAAATATAAATATATTTAAGGTAAATATATTTACGAATTAAAAATATTTGGGACTTATCAGAACTCCCGCGTATGCGTCGTCTGCCCCCACTCCCTGCGCAGTGACTTCTCCCGAGTACCTTGGTCCTTACGTAGACGAACGAAAAATTTAATTGGAACTCTTACTCTATCTGCCCCTGATTTCTCTTGGAAATGAACAGCCTCCAAAAAATTCAATAAACAAAGATTCACAAGCTCACCGACTACGCTATACTTCCGTCGGGTCTTGTGTTCGAGAGCGATGTGAGTCTATTTTGAGAGATTTCGGTTACAATGCTAGTTATCGGTGCATGCTCTCGAGCAAGTTCATAGCATTCGGGCCAGACCGATAGAGGCATGATCGAACAGAGTTGGAACCGAGTGTTTGAGTTTGTCTAGGGAACAAAGAGTGCGTGGCCGCGGCAGATACCACGTAGAGGCGACTGGGCACCTTTTAACCCTGGCTTTATCAATTTTTGGCAACTATAAACATTCATACTGCTTATTTAGCCACTGTTTCTAACAGGAAAAGAAAATTTGTATTCGTTTTATCATTTTTTTTCAGAATTCTAATAAAAAATGTTACAATAACCATGATCACATTGAACATTTCCGTTATTTATTATACATTGTTTTACAAAAAAACGTAAATGTTTCTCATTTTCAAGTCCCACGGTGTTTGTATCGAAACAATTGTTTGAACGAAGCATCACTGTACAGTGAATTCTCCCCAATTGCCCCTCAGCTTGTGAACATAGATGGACAATTTGGGAAGAGAAGAAACGATTATTCGAGCATTTTAGTATTATTATTCGAGCGACTCCTTCGACTCGAATTCCCGGAAGACAACTCATAATAAAATGACATAACTTTTTCTAATTTTAACATTTTAAAACTGATTTTTCTTAACATATTGCTGATATTTTTCTGATTGAAATAAGACCAAACATGATATAGTTTGGACAAATATTTCTGATTAAAATAAGATCAAACACGGTATAATTTCGATTATATTTATTTACTTAATACTTATTATATATACATAATTATATACGTAATTCATTTGTTTCTATTATCGCTATTATTATATAAGTAAAATACATTCCTACACATATTAATAATAATTGTATATCAAAAAGCTGCATTGACATTATGCATAATCAGATAAATGCAAAATTATATTCTACAGTATCCTTGGAATTGCCTAGTATCGTGGCTTACGGTGATAATTCCATCACACTTTCCGTCAAACGCGTCGTGCCACCGAATCTTCGTCGAATCATGCCATGGAATTGTAATCGAATCGTCGCAAGCTCCCCGAAATCGCAGTCGAATTCTCGCAAGCACCTCGGAATCGCAGTCGAATCGTCGCTGGTTCCCCGGAATCGCAGTCGAATCGTCGTTTGCTCCCCGGAATTGCAGTCGAATCGTCACAAGCTCCCCGAAATCGCAATCGAATCGAGGCCCGAATAGCGCAACTCCACCGATATTTTCTTTTGAACGACATACATACCTTCTTTGACGTCGCCTTTAATATTTTTCTAATACTTTTTTTTTGTTATAATTACCTTACCATTTGTGTAGTGAAATAAAATTGCTACGTATATGGTCTAAAGCATATCGTGTTTGGTATCATTTTAACTGGAAAAATCTGATGAATATATTTAAAAAGTTTTCATCTATAAAAAATTAGAAATAAAAAAGTTAAGTCATCGTCTCTATTCTATCGTTGCAATGTATTCTTAGTAATGTACACCGGCATGCTAGCCGCTGTCTTTCCAGGTAGTTTCGTTTGACACAAGTTTTGCTCTCTCTCTCTCTCTCTCTCTCTCCCTCTTTCTCTCCCTTATGAGGTGTTGGCAACTATACAGGGTGTCCCAAAGTTATTACACAAGCGGGAAATGAGGGATTTCTGAGGTCATTTGAAGTAACTTTTTCCTCAGCGGAAATGCAATCCGCGGGTTTGTTTACGTGTTATTAACGAAAAACGATGACCAATGAGAGGCGAGCTCGGCTAGCGCGAGGCGGCCGAGCCAATCATTGTAACTGAGCCAGGCGAGCTCGCTTCTCATTAGTGATTGTTTTTCGTTAATAACTCGTAAACGAAGCCGCGGATTGCATTTTCGCTAAGAAAAAAATTATTTACAATGACCTCAGGAACCCCTAATTTTTCGCTTGCACAATAATTTCAGGACACTGTCTAAAGACGCGAGCCGCGAGACTCGAAGAATCACATCTCTTACTATTCTCATATCCGCGTGTTTCGATTCCAATTAAAGATATCTATGAGAGGAATTACTGTATATTCTAGTTTGGATTAATTCAATGAAAAGAGACCCTAATCAATTTTTAAATTTAGTATGAATTTTATTAGAAGTAATTACAAATAAGTGAACATAATTTGTAAAAGGATAAAGAAGACTCGCAGAACAGTGAATTTGATGTACAAAAAGGTGAATATGAGAACGAGAAAAATATTAATTTTAACTGCAAGATCTGTACCCGCATACATGAAGTTGAGTTCACTATTAAATAAGTATTATTAATACTCACGTTAAATATGTAAAACAGAATTTAAATGTATTTTATTTTGATCAGAAGAGTGTTAGAAAACAATGTGGAGAAGCTCAATTTGCGAACAGGTAAATTTAATTTGCAAAAGGGTGAATTTCATTTGAAAAAATGGAAGACAAGAAATATAATAACTTACTCCAATTGTACTACTAATTACTTAAACAATTTATTGTTATTTTACTATTCATGCTATTTATATATTGTTCTGAGGACAACGGTTAAATAAATTATTTAATCATGCAATCGTACTAATCGTTTTTATTGACGCTAATTGACCACGATCTATGTTATGAGACTCGAAGAATCACATCTCTTACTATTCTCATATCCGCGTGTTTCGATTCCAATTAAAGATATCTATGAGAGGAATTACTGTATATTCTGGTTTGGATTAATTCAATGAAAGGAGACCACAAGTAGAGAGCCGATACTAGAAAAAATATGGAAAGACGATCTAATAAATAATTCACCAATTTCTAGGCAAAATCTTCATTGCAGAGAGTTATTCATAATTTACTCGTGCCATTTTATAAACTTTCTCCAACAAATAGCAGAGAATGTGTACACTGAAGACGCCTTGATTCGATTAAACGTTAAAGCTTGAGTAAAACAATGAATATGCGGATAATTACGAAACGAAACTTCGTTGCTACGACATTCAAGCGTTCTGTTACGGAGTTCAGCTGCTATTTCATTTTAGGAAAGTTTCGAATTAGGCAACTTTGTCACATCTCTCTCGTCAGCCATAGTTCACGTTGAAGGAATGTAAATGGCTCCCACAAGTTCCTATTTATTAGGTGTAACCATAAGTAATGCTGTTTTCTTTTCAATTAAATAAGCATTGTCACCTTCTTCATGGATGTCATTTATTAGTGCATAACACTTATTTTTTGCTTAGATTTATATACATTTAGTAAATTCATCGTGAAATTAATCTGTGTCCTATGTTAAACGAAGAACAGTTTAGTATAAATAAGAAACAACGATATCACTCATGAGTATCTTTAATAATTCGTAAACTAAAGAGTGCAAGGAACCGAATCGAGTATTTATTTATCGAGTATTTATCGCTAATTCACTAATTATCTATTCCATTGATTTATGGCTAATTTGTTAATCGTACACGTTCTTTTTTAAGAAAGATATTGAAACAATCTTCGAGTGAGATAAAAATTTATTAAATTTTCAATTCATTAGAAAAAGATATGGCAAATATAAAAAAATATAATAATAAGTAAAAACTTGCTAACTTGACGCTTACGAAGCAACGTATGCATAACAAAATATACGAAACAACAATTTTACCGTAATTGCAATAAAGTTTATAGAAACAGGAATAACGCGATAAAATGCAAGAAAAATTGAATTGAAAAGAGAATTGGAAGTTGCTGGCTGATTTATAAGGAATTCAAATGACGAATTAACGTCTCGGGTTCAAAGTTAAAAGTTCTAAGCGAAAAGTTAAAAGTTAAAAGGCCGATAGGTTTCTGCGAATATAGACCGCGTGCTTTATACTGCCGTGCGAAGTTGTATTTCTTTTCCACTTTCCCGCTGGAACAGTGTCTTATTTCCGTTCGCAATATGCCGCGTTTAAAACGCTTGCATTTATCACTCGCACAAGCATCAAAATAGTCCCGCACCCGATGCATTATTCAGCGTGGTTATTTCTCATTTCTTCGAAGCCGCCGCGACAACGTGCCGCAACCCTTTAAATAATTCATTACGAAAACAAAGTGCTGGTCAAGCGACTTCGAAGTCGATCGATAGTCTGAGGAAAATTATACTTCTTCTTCTTATTCCTCTTTTTCTACGCTCTTGAACAGTTTAACTGGCACGCCAACCACACAACAAATTTCACAAAATCAAAGCACCTTGTTTAATCGAATGGAAATTGGAAAGTTAGGTTTCCGATGACGTCGATTACATTTTTAACACTTTTGCGTTTTACGGATCATAATTACATTGGAAAGATACAATAGATCAGCGTGAAAATTAATTTTCAAATCTAAGTAAATATATAATTATGTTACTCAAGTATATACAGCGACTGGGAGCATATAAGTAGGAAAATATACAGAGCGTCCTGAAATTTCCCGTACATACTTTGGTAATGTGTTCTACAAGTAAAAATAAAACTGGAATGTTATATAACAAAAAGTCCATATAAAACATTTTTGTGAAATTATGAAAAAAATTTCGAAATGCGAAAGATCTGATTCAACACTAACGCATAAGAAACGAACTAAGTCTAAAAATCAACATCGCCCTGCGAAGAGATGTTTCGGTGTAGATAATTGTTTTTTAAAAAACATATTTTTCAAGATTTCAAGGTTATCGACATTCTTTTAATTATGTCTGTAACAAATAAAGAAATTAATTAATCCAAGAAATAATGATAAATCAATGAGTTTTGAGAACAATTTAATTTAATTTCTTTTTTACTTCTTTTCGTAACTTCCACACATTTTCTTTTTATAAATCACATTTGTCTTCTTTTCAATAAATTTGCCATTGTTGATGTCTCTGTTTTAGTTATTTTATTATTCGCGTTAATCTCTAAATGTTTTAGGATTTTTCGTACTCAAGGTCACGCGGAGATCATGGCATTACAGATAATTGGATTAAACGTTGCTACACGATGCAATAAAAAAGATACGCACTTATATGCATATAAACGTCGACGACTTTGAAAGCTCCGAAAAGATTATTTTTCGCATCGTATTTGTCTCTCGATACCAGTCAAATTACATGTAAAACATTTTTTGTAACACTATTAGAAGAGATATTTAATTGGACCCCCCTGTATACGTACAATGTATGTATGTAGTTCTCTATTTACATGCTCGCCGCTGCAAGTGACAGAACTATTTCTTCAAATTATATTTGACGATTTAAATTTACATAATTTTATATTTCTGTTTCATTGAACAAAGTATTATTACTTTAACCAAAGGGAATGTCTGAGGCTATTCAGTAGGCAGTCAGTGTTGAACCAGTGGTTGAGCACCACTGTCAAGGTGACGCGCCCTGCGATACAATTTCGTTTGTAATTTGAAAACGGAACGTGACTTGTAAGTTCTACGAGTGCCATCTGCGGCTCGAGGATTCGAAGTGTCGCGTGGTGTAATTAGATATTGTCCTAGGTGCTTAGTTTTTCGAATAATGCACAGAGTGAGCCACATTTAAGAATTAGCTGTTCACAGCTATTTTTTAGCTTTACAGTCCTTGGACTCGGGGTGTTTCAACTATATGAATCTAGCTAAATCTCGCCATTGTTTCAAATGGTTTTGGGAGAAAAATATCGTGGGAAAAAAAGTTTCTATTCACTTATGGGTTCTTTAGTATTTTTTCGAGGCCAGTATCGTTTTTTATGCCGATTTGTTTCGAACATTTAATGACATAAATCGTTCTCAAAGTTTGACGATAGAGATTATTATATAGACATATTCAAATGTATTTTTTAGACTACTACAATAATTCATCAGAAAGAAACGTTCGTGTCCTGCATGATAATAGTACGATCTTGAACGAAAAATACCAACGAAACATTAACAAACAACAAATTTTTCTTTCACAATATTTTTCTTCGAAACTCATTTAATATCTCGATCTTGCGAAGCTTCGCCTGTGCAATGAAGAATGGAGAATGGCTACAATGGAAAAAAGAAACGAAATAAAAATGCAAGAAAGAAAATTTCAATTTTAGTCATTTTCGTTTTTCGTTTATAATGGCAGCAGCAATGGACAGCTGAGATTCTTCTGATTAAAATGAGTCCAAACACGTCGTAAATCGGACTACTTTTATCGAAGAGCTTATCATTATACAGGGTGGGTTGCTTTTAAAAACTTGGAAACCTCTCTATATACAAACAAACTTCCACTCACCCTTGAAACCACGTATTTAACAACTTTTCATACAAAAAAAAACAGAATTGAAAAATTATTCGAGGAGTGCTAATTACGCGACACACCCAGTAAATTGCTTACTAATTAATCCGAGAATAGCTGAAATTCATCCGATTTATATCGTGTTTGGACTCATTTTAATCGGAAGGATCTCAGCTATACATTGCTGGTAGAATCATAAAGGTAAGAAAGGTAAGACTTATGAAGGTAAGTTTCAATTACTGAAACTGAAATTTTCATTATCTTTTACTGTCGAACCATGCTCGAGTCAGCTCTTGGAAGGAAAAAAAGCGTTCCCCACGCTGACTCATGAAGCAATGCAAATTTAACCGTGCCCTACTGGTCTATCATTTTCTATTGAAGCATTCTTTTTTTTCTTGATCGTCTTAGCAGTTCAAGGTTATCGAAGTTCTAACCCCGTCGATAAGTAGTTAATAAGCGCTCGGACTTTTTCCTCCTAGTCTCACGTGTTACGTTCCGTGAAGTCAACATCGAACGGCCTTTCTGATAATAAACTCCGCTATCGAAGTTTTGACGATGCGGAACGCCATGGTCGGAAATTACCACGGAAATGTCTTTCAGCCTGCGCTCGATGCCACTGTTGCCATGACGAACGCGCCATTCATTTCCGGAAGAGTGTGCCCATTTTTTATTCCCGGCGAAAATAAGGCGGGTCGCATGTTGCAGGTATTAGACGCCGTTTCGTCTTATTCTCGGAATCTGCTCTAAACCCTTCACCTTTCGCACGCCGGATACAGAGCCAATCAAATTTTTATCGTTACCGATCGGACGTGTTCAGGTTATCGCTGTCGGTGGATGTTGTATTAACAATATTTCACGCTGTGCAACTATTTTTATAAATTCTTATAATGTTCTACAGAGTGTTTCAGGATTGAGCCGACGATCTTTGAATATAAATTCAGGGCCGTGGTACAAATACATTTTTTCTTTGAAAGTATGCCTGCAACATTTACTGCTAAAATTGTGTGAAATTATTACATATCTTGCTCAAAATGACTACCACCAGCTTGGAGACAAGCATTGCACCTGTCAAGCACAGCAGAAGTGGCGGTAATTAGTAACCTTTTAGATCTTGAAAATTCCAGGCTTTTCATAACTTCAGAAGTAAATGAGAAGTAAATTAGAAGTGAATTGTTAGAAGCATTTGCGAGCATTCTTCCAGAGAAAAGATTTCTTTCTTTCACAGTCCTAAATTCATATCTAAAGTATGTCGGTTTAACTATGAAATACCTTGAACGCAATGAAAAATAAAAATTGTTATATTGATAAATTAAGAAACTTAACTTTTAGGTTAAATATACACTTACCAACAAAAATTAAGGAATTTCACATATCGTTAATATTTGAGTAAAATTTAATATTTTAATGAATATATGTCTCATAAAAATTAAAAGTACACATTATAGAGAAACATGTAACACATTTTTTATATTGCAATGTTGTTTTATTAAATGCATACGACAAATAAAAAGATTAATGAAAGTAGAAGAAATTTAAGAAAAAATTTTCTAAATTAAAAATAAAAGAATTAAATTTAAAAAAGTAATTATAATATTATACAACAAAATAAAATTACCATTTTCGTCGAAACAATACAAATTTTCATCCTATGTTAAGAAGGTTTATTACACCCAGCTGTAGTTGGGTAATTTTTCAACTGCATTGAAAAATTATAAGAATGTACTGAATATATTAAAAATGTCATCGTAAGTGATATTCTATTTAATGTTAGATTATTTAACAATACCTTTATCATTCTTTCGTTATTTTATGTAAATTTTTGTGAAACTAATTTTACCATCATTAATACAAAATGTGCAGAATAAACACTATGTCTATAGAGTGTTTTAATAACGAAACAAATTTCATTTAAAAGAAAAAAGGTGTTTACTTAACAATACTTTTACCTTTCTTTTGTGTTCTATGCAATTTTTTGTCAAACTAGTATTACAATCATTAATGCAAAATGTGCACAATAAAAACTATGTTTTTAGAATTTTTTTATAACGGAACAAATATTCAAAAGAAAAAGGTATAAGTTTATTTAACGATACCTTTACCGTTCTTTTGTGTTCTATGCAATTTTTTATCAAACTAATTTTTGTTTTTAAAGTTTTTTAATAACGAAACAGATTTCTGTCCATGTTTCGTAACTTTTCCTACTTTCCAAGAAAATATGTATTTATATAAACAATCACTGTCTAATAATCACTGCATGTCTCGCACTCCCAATTCATTCTTTATCCAATTATATTTACTTTTTTCCAAATCAAATTCACCCTTCTGCATTCCAAATTCGTCATTTTGCAAATTTTATTCAACCTTTTGCACATCAAATTCATCGCCTTGTAAATCAAATTCGCCCTTCCACAAATAAAGTTTTTCTAGTTTGTTTTCTTAAACTATTGCAATCAAAAGCAATTCGAAAGTAAATTTATTGTTCCGGAATTTTTACTTCTATTGTATGTATGGAACAATGGGCTTAAAATACTGATTTAATCGACAAATATTTGTCAAGTATGTTGTGTATTTTATTATTAAGTATATGTAAAATATTTGTTTGTTGAGAATAATTGTCATCTTTGATAAAATTTTGATATAAAAAATTGGTGTTAAATTGGTATTAAAGATATTTTTGAGATAGCTATCTCAGAACTATCTCACTATTTCTACCTATGTTTTGCACACATCCATTTTTACCAAATTGTTTTTATAATCTTCATAGAAAACGTTGAATAATTAATTAAGAAAAGCCTGAATGAATTTAGAAAATAATTAAAAATTAAAATTTGATGAGGTGTCTTTTGACCTCTTAGATAAAAATAGTGTTAAACAATGTAACACTGAAATAGTTTTTGAAATTGTACACTTTTAAACACAGATTCTGGTAACACAAAAACGTATTCGAAAAAGTTCAACAACATCGATGCATTAGAAGCGTGCAGCACTTTTCAAATATCATTTAGAATTATTTAGATGCTCTTAATATTATAGAAAAATATACTATAAATTTAGAAGAGCTTACAGAATCGTTGCACTTACGAATTATTTTTGAAAGTTTTACGGCTAAAGCAGAAAATATTTTGAAAGACTACCATTCCAAATATTCTCAAAAACTCTAAGAGAAAAGTTTACATTTTCCTGGATACTCTAATCATTTTTGTAAATGCTATAGTCATTTTCGATTAATTGGTTTCCCACCGTATTCGTCATTGTTTACAGAGAATATTGTTAACGAGAAGTTAAGCACTCATAAAATCAATACATCAAACAATTTTCATCCATTTATAATTATTAGACTGCGGATTGAATGTATTTAGGTCAAAATTGAACAGCCGTTATTTAAAACAGCTTATAACATCAAACAAATTTGAATAACATCAATACATCGATTGCAACCTTTTAAAATTATCAAAGATAAAAAGACACGTACGACTACTATTTCCTGCAATTGGCACACTTTTCGTTTTTCACATAAAATTGCAGTCCAATAATTAGAAAATATAAAATTGAGAAACGTTATTGAAAAAACGTTATTGAAAAATGTCGATCACTATTAAAACCTTCCTGCGAAATAATTCGTCCAGAAATAACGGACACAATATTGCGGAGGCATTTGATTGAAATATTATTGCGATTTGGAAACGTTGACGTGCGAAAGGTTAATATTATTTGACGTTTATCCGATTGTAGAAAGTCGACACAAAATTCGAAGTCGACGCGAAAATCCGGTAGAATTGGACGAATTAACTGGCATGTAGAACCACGTGGTATGCGGCAGGAACACGATAAATACTCGCGATTCATGAATAGCGACGAGCATTTAATGAATCCCTGACGTGATTCTCGTTTAGATAAAGCCCAAGGTAAGCCCCCGTCGGAGAGAGAGACGATTGGTTAAGCCATGCTGGCTTAGAGCGAAAGAGAACTTTCGTTATTATCGTTTAACGATTTATTGCTACATATCGCAACCAAACTACTAACCACAGAAAAAAGGGAAAGTTGCCAAATACGTAACAGTCGCTGAAATCATATCATGTAAATTAATTCGTTATTATTCGACTGCGGGTTTTGTTTCAAATTTTCACTTTCGCACGCCATTTCACATAAATCAGAATCAAAGAAATGTTTCCTTCCTCAATTAAAAAATTATGATAGTGGTGCCGGTTACTTTGGATCGACCAATTTCTGTGTCTTTGGTTTGTTTTATGATACAATTAACTTTATATTTATCAAATAAAGCAAATTAAATTTCTTTTTATTCGTTATTTTGTTATACAATGGTATAATTAACTTTTTATTTCTCGAATTAAATTTCTTCTTATTTCTTATTTTTCTATTTTGTTTATTTTTAAATACAAAAATGTATGTTGACTAATTACTGTGCCTTTGATTTGTTTTCGGGCATAATTGACTTTATATTTATCGACTGAGACGTATCTTTTTGTATTCTATTATTTTGTTTATTTTTAAGTACAAAAATTTGAGCTGACCAATTACTGTGCTCTTGGTTTGTTTTCGGACATAGTTAACTTTATATTTATTGAATAAGACATATTAAATGTTTTCTTTTTACTCTTTTATTTTGTTTACTTTTAAATATAAAAATTTGAGTTGACCAATTACTGTGCCTTTGGTTTATTTTCGGGCGTAGTTAACTTTATATTTATTGAATAAAACTTATTAAATTTGTTTATTCTTTTATTTTGTTCATTTTTAGAAACATTAAATTAAATTTTATTTATTTTTGAATAAATAAATCTCGACTGTGACCAATTGCTGTGTCTTTTATTTGCTTTCAGGTTATGTCTATGCAATGTTATGGCTATTTCTATCCAACTCGGCTTTCATGAAAGCTGAAAGTGTCTTCTTTAAGACAGGGTCGATTAAGCTGAAATTATATAATAAGTCCGTTCGCGTCGACGACTGTGCGATATTGTATTCTTTTACCAGAAAACGCGGACGAACTTATTACACTTCCTAATATTTTGAATTTCGAGTTAAAATCACTTCGAGTACAATTGATTAAAATAAAGCTTCCGAATTAGTTTCTATTTTTTGGCATTGATGCAGATGATTATTCTTTCGCATAAAAATCCCCGGTCTAATCGTCTGACACTCTATCAGAATCATAATTTAAGCACCGATCGATATGGTTCCGTTTACTGAAATTGTTAATAAGTGCAACGCATCTACAATGTTACGTGATTAGAGTCCATTACGGCTCTTCGAGATCCATACTACTCGCACACACGCACAAAAACACACACAGAGGCCGGCAATCGTAAATGAGAAAATTAGTGTTATCAGATTCTACTACTAATTAAGATAACATAGTATCGAGTGAGCGAAGATTTTCCACGGTTTCGTGGAAACGGCGCGCAAGTGCCCCACGTTCAATTGCACGTTTTCTCGCGTAATTTAGGGCGAGGGTAATAGAGCAACTTTATTAGCTGCGAATTTCGAAGTTGAATGGCACTACACTGTACAGTGATTTGGGAATTCGCTTCCTGCGACCAAAATTATTTTAGCGTTCTTTCAAGGTTTAAGTTTATGATGCGTGCAGTAGGTCGTTGAATTCGTTTCGACACCAGCTGGAATATTATCGAGTCGCAAGTCTGTATTAACATTTAAAAAATCGAGGAGACGAACATTTTTTTGTGAAAACAATTTTATTTGCAAGTTTTTAATTCTAATTTGTAGAAAAGTGAATATTGAATTGAAAATTAAAATTACAATTAAAATTAAAGATTAAAATTTTGAAATTCAAAGTGAAACTGATTTAAATACGTGTTTATCTTAGATTAAACAAGAAATTTTGTAAAACAATTTTGCAGCCATTGCACTCTAAATTAATCATTTTTCAGATAATATTCACTTTTTTGCAGTCCAAGTTAATCGCTTTGTACAGAGTGTTACATAATTATGTTATGTTATGTCTCGGAAAGGGATGATTCCTGACGTTATTTGAAATAACTTTTTCCTTAGGGAAAAGTCAATCCGCGGCTTTGTTTACCACTTATTGACAAAAAACTCTGACCAATGAGAGGCGAGATCAGCTGGCGCGAGGCGGCCGAGCCAATGAACGGAACTGGGGTTCAGCCATTTGTTGGCTCGTCCACCTTTTCGTTAATAACTCATAAACAAAGCCGCGGATTGCTTTTTCGCTAAGGAAAAAGTTATTTCAAATGACTTCAGGAATCATCCCTTTCCGGGTGTTAACATAATTATGGTACACCCTATAGATCCGTTTCAAAACTCTATGCACTTCCAGTCAGCTGTGTATTCCAGTTTTTATTCATCCTTTTGCAAATCAAAAATTCACTTTATTACAAATTAAATTAATCCTTTCACAGATGAAATTTCACAATCTCCTAATCAATTTTTAAATTTAGTATGAATTTTATTAGAAGTAATTACAAATAAGTGAACATAATTTGTAAAAGGATAAAGAAGACTCGCAGAACGGTGAATTTGATGTACAAAAAGGTGAATATGAGAACGAGAAAAATATTAATTTTAACTGCAAGATCTGTACCCGCATACATGAAGTTGAGTTTACTATTAAATAAGTATTATTAATACTCACGTTAAATATGTAAAACAGAATTTAAATGTATTTTATTTTGATCAGAAGAGTGTTAGAAAACAATGTGGAGAAGCTCAATTTGCGAACAGGTAAATTTAATTTGCAAAAGGGTGAATTTCATTTGAAAAAATGGAAGACAAGAAATATAATAACTTACTCCAATTGTACTACTAATTACTTAAACAATTTATTGTTATTTTACTATTCATGCTATTTATATATTGTTCTGAGGACAACGGTTAAATAAATTATTTAATCATGCAATCGTACTAATCGTTTTTATTGACGCTAATTGACCACGATCTATGTTATTGATAAAGATTATTAAATCAATTTTATTGTCAAATTTCAACATCGTAAATTCGTTAGATTTTTCAAACCAAAAACGATAAATTATCAAGTATAATTTAATAAACATTAATAATATATAGAGCATAAGAATAAATGATTTTTCTAAGATTTCGCAGTGTAAAAATTTGTTTATAATCTAACATTTTATATTTATCCTTCGCTTTAGTACTATTTATTGATTTAACAGATGTCCTAGATTTACGTGTAAAAAAAATTTAATCAATAAGTAAAAATTTAATATTTAACTAACTACCATTACTGTAACGTATCTTACTCTTTGCAATTGTTAAATGAAGAGAATGATATATGAAAATAAATGTAGAAATATGTAGTTCGTTAAAAATTGAATTTTGATTTATTAGTTTCAATACTAAGAATGAATTTTTGTTTCACAAATTATTAGTCGAAACCAATTCAGTTTTTAAACTTAAATCGAGATCGATTCTGACCTATTACAATTATTACAAAATTAATGCTTGTAATTGTAAAGTAACTAATTTTGATCTGAATTTGGGGAATTTACGCAACAGTGTGGAACAATATAGCGAATTTTTCGAATTGCTCGTCTAATTGGGTCAAATTGTGCCTCGTTCGATTCGTTGTCGAAACCGTTATTGTTCATCTGCGGGAACTAATCGACCAATCAAAATTCCTGAAGTTCCCGTTTCGATCTCCGATTAGATTTCAGCCGGGTCAAACATTCTTTTTTTATTTAAACGGAAATTTTATAAAAATATTCGTATGAAAAATGAGACTAAAGTCTGTATCATTGAACAGTGATTTTAATTATATATTTATTAAATGAATGAAGTTTGTAGTGTTTCATTAACTAAAGTGGTTAATGAATAATTATAAAATTCTATTCATATTTTTTTATAAAGTTATTATTTTTAAAAATTTTACTTCAATTTACTATTATTAAAGATTGACGCTCATTATTATAATACAATATTTATTATAATAATAGTACCTTTGCACAATTTTTACATATTTGAGAATGTACTTAAAAGTTATAATTTTCTACAGTAAAATATTACATAAAATTGTTTAGAAAATTAGTATTTTTAATCACACACTTAAAAATTGTAAAAATTAACTATTATTACAAGTTAATTTGTATAGTAGTAATATGAATGACGATGATAATTAATTTAAACAATTTTTAGAGGTTTCAAAATTAATTTAAAACAAGATATCTAAAAGTTGTAAAAATTAATTACATTGTAAGTTAACTTTTATTACGACAACAAAATTTAGAATAATAATTAATTTATACAATTTTGAGACGTTAAATTAATTTCATTTAAGAATTGAATTTTTAATGATAAATTTTCTTAATTTCTGACAAAACAGTACAATTTGCAGTAATAATAAATTTAAACGATTTTTATACATGTAAGAGTGAATTAAAAAATTTATATTATCTATAAAAAATGTAAATTCATCTAAAAATTGTATTTCTAATGATGAATTTTCTTAATTTTTATTACAACAATACAACTTGCAATAGTAATTAATTTGTAGAATTTTTAGTCATGGAAGAACAAATTTAAAAATGTATATTATCTGAAGTAGATTACAAAACAATGTAAATCCCTTGAAAAATTGAATTTCGAATGACGTTTCTCTGCACGAGATCGCAAGCTGCAGGTACTCTCGTACGAGACTTGCACCGGATGTGGCACCTAAGAGAATCAGGGAGCTCCAGTGTTCATCATTCTGCCGGTATCGTCGTAGACATGTTTGCCTTATCACGGCCGGAATTGTTTGACGACCGTTTGTACGCGATTCCTAAACCGCTTCACACTTTACAACGATTGGCAATCAAGCTCGAGTGCTTTCTCCTTCTGTTGCAACACTGAATTAATCAGCCTAATGGCTGTTACGAGCCAGAACCGTTCCTTTGATGTCTTCCGGTTCGCCGGCGAAGAGGTTGTCGAGGAATTCGTGAAAAAAGCTTAACGCGTTTGCATAGTTCACCTCTTTGATAGCAGACTCGCTCCAAAGTGTCTGCAAAATGACCGGCGCGAGCGGAACGTTTTATTAATTTTACTCGTGATAAATTGTTTCTACGTAATCTGCTAAAAATTTTATTAATGCTATCAGCAGCCAACTATCGGTGTTGCATTATTTACAAGAGTAACTCCTCGTTTTTAATTGCATCATTTGTCATGGTTATCTATGCAATATTATACTATTTTAATATATCAACTGTATATTTATTAAACACACTTCAACATTTACGTATATATGTATATATATGCCTTCAATTATATTATGGTCGAATAACACACAGAATTTTAATAGAATTATTTTTTACAGTTTGAAAGAGTTTTCCTTTCAATCAGCAAATTTATATTGGAAATTGTTTAACTTTTTCTAAAATCATTGATTTCTTGAATAATGGAAGAATGTTAAAATTTAGTGAAATTAATACTTAATAAATTCATCAATTTCGGTTGTAAATAGCAGATTATGAATTATATGAATTTTTTTATGATAAAGTAGTTGTTGTAAAATAGTAACAGCTCTGGACTAATTTAAACGTTTCTCTTAATTTCATTTTGTTGAAACTGCTGCGAAACAAATACCTTTTAAATTGTTCTGAGTTTATTAAAATTATTAATTATAATATCTTTAATGTATTAAAATTATTAACTTCATTATCATCTGTTTATTAAAACCATTAGCTACATTACATTATCCTCAGTCTGTTAAAATTGTTGATTAAATTTTCTTCAATTTCTTAAAATTATGAAGTACATTAAAATTAGTGTGTGTGTGTGTGTCAAAACATTACATTACATTAAGTGTTAAAATTCCCAACTAAATTGTCTTCTGTATACATTACATATTAAATGTAAGTTTATATATTATAAATAAATTACGAACGTCATTCCTTTGAATTTCCAATATTCATTCATTTGTTTTTAATAATATTAATACATTAAAAACGAACTTTATTATTTTATGACTGAAGACGATCCTTGTCGATGAAAGTTTACCTTAAATATTAAAATACTGTAGACCAGTAATTTCAAAATTCAGTATTTTATTAAAAAATTTGTTTGTTATTGAAAAAAATTGAGTGAAAAATTAATGTGACATTTGACAATAGCAACCATGGAAACCGTAATATAAAGCATTTTAAATAACATTAATAATAAATGCCTAATGATTTCAATGCTTGTCCAGTGTTTCAGCGTTTAGACCCACAGTCGACGCACAGTGGTCAGGTTCTATACAAAAAAACGGATAAAAGACTGTTTTAAAAAGTTTCCCCATAATGCATAATTTATTCACTAGTAGTCAATTAAACATGTGGCTTATTATTTACTATGAACTTTTTTACAATCTGTTAAAATGGGCTTAAATTAAATTAAGTTAAATTTGGACTTAAAAGTAGCCCATCTCCAAATCATCCTAACTTTATATCATCGTTTATAATTACTTTTCTCTTTGAAAACAAATAATTTACTTATAAAATAAAGAAATAATAAAACATAAATAATATACTTAGTATGTATTTAAATTATGTCACAGGACACTTTTTTATCTCCCACATTTTTTGAGTCACGTCCAATTGAACATGTCGAATATTCATTTCATTTTTTAATTATGTGTTCGGTAGAGTTCAGTGTTCGCTTTGATCGCATTTTGAAGAGCAATCCCTTACATTAATAACAAAATAGAAATTGGCTCCTATTAGCTGCTATTGGAGAAATCATCTAATAATAATGCCAAAATGGCACGTGCCACGAAAACAAAAATTATATTTTTAAAAAGTTTGTTTATAAACAATTAAAACACTGTATTTTGTTTTCATTATTCTGTTCCAACAAAAACCCAAATATATGTACTAGTAATATAAAAAATGAAAAAGTAAGGCTTAAATATATAATTTTAGTTGTCATATGTTTTTTTCCCGCTTTTTGTATGAAAAACGACCGCTGTACCACGTCGTTGCGAACTCGCGGTATCAAAATTTCGATTCGTCTGTCTTATCCAGCGACCGGTGCGTTACAAGCCCCATTCACGGTTGCCCCATACATTTTGTTACAATTGACACGAAATTGGCTGCGAATATGTATTGTTTGTCGGCGGCGAACAAAGGGAATTGATTTCGCATTGTTCTCAGGTTATAATCGACTGTCTTTCGCCTGCGACGACGCGGAGAAGTTACAGTGGCGTCCCGCGCGAATTTTTAAGCAGATTGCGCGACGCACAATGAACGACTCCCACATATTCTCTCCTATGAACAGGTGAAAGAGTCCATTTAATAGAAACGACACGAACGGTTCGGCCTAGTTCACCGTCGCATAAATAGCAAAGCGTTATTAACTGCAGTTCATGCGAGAGCTATTTGCGTGCGACGCTCGTTATTTTTGGATCGGGGATTCGTGCTCGCTGATACGCGTCCAATTTATATATACAACCGTTTGTCGGAATAATGGAAACACTACTTGGAAGTTCTGTGCTGTTGTACTCGGAAGGCTAATAGCCATGAAATTGTACGTTAATACGAGCCAAACTTATCAGCAGAAACGGAAATATACACTGTTCCGTTGTATGGCGGAACCCCTACAAATCAAGCGAGGAAAAATGTTGTCCTCGAGTCAAACATTATTGACCATCTACGTCCGTCCCTGGGAAGAGGAAAATTGCCAAATGTGGATAACCCAGGGACCGAAGGCCCTAGGAAATAGCATATTTTGGACGAAGCAATCGAAATGCCAGAACACCCGTAGTAAACAATTTCGTTGAAAGCCATTTCCGTCTTCTATTCAAGTATTTCTTTTATGACCCACAGTTGGTCACCAAATGTCAATTCTAGCCGTTTTTTACGATATGCATGTTCCACCGAGAAGAGGCATTTTCCGGATCATTGTTTGCTACGGCTTATCCTTGGGACACTCGGATTACTTCGCGGGCGTCACCCGAGGGCACGAGCACTACCTGCGGGTGACCCTTAGTTTGGGGCGGTCACCTTTCTAATTTTGTACTCCAATCAGTCAGGGCGACCGTTTCCCTCACTCCTCGCAAAAAATGAATAATCCACAAATCCGACTGTCCCAAATTTAGAACACACCCACACCGAACTTACCTCCGAGAAGACACAACACACAATATTCATTCTACCATCAACCTGAACACGGAATAGTCTACTCTCTAAAAATTATACTCTATATCGATGTGAAGTTGAATGTTCAAATATATTCCAAGTTAAAGAAAAGAAACTCAGCTTTTATCAGCTATTATCCCTAGCATCTTGAAAAGTCATAGGGAACCGCGAATATCAAATACGCGGAAAAACATACACAGAGCTGGGCAAAAAGCGTTTTAAATGGCGAATAGTAAATAGATATTTGATTTTCGATCGTGCATGTATTTTTGAAAATACAATAGTTTGTTTGCTCGATAGAATGTACATTGAAAAATCAAATATATTATTCGTTGCAACACATTTTTCAGATGATGCTTCAGATAGTATTTTATTTGAAAAACGCTGAAAATATTTGTGCCATCGTTCGGAATATTTGATTTATTTAATTTATTGTGCATTATAAACGTACATAAAGTATGCACTTTGTTACATGCCAATAGCTGTATTTACAAAGACAATAAATTTCATTTACAAACATGATTTCTTATGTTATCTCGTTTCATGTTACGTTAATCATCTTCACAATTAATCTTCAATATTCTATTTTATGTTTTATGTTATTTAGATAGAAATTATTTTATTTTATGTTTTGGATTATCAAAATAAAATATTTATTCTCACGATTTAGCTGTGGATTATCGAAATAAAATATTTTATTTATTAAAATTTGATGTCCTACTTTGATGTCCTATTTCAATTGTGAATCTTATCAGAACAAAATTCTGTTAGTGTACTTAAGGCATTCAGGCGAATATCAACTATCAGTAATTATCCAGATAAAGTTTTGAAAATATGCATTTTGGTTACATTTTTTACGCTGGTTCGAATTCTGTGCAAATTATTTAGTCAACTAATTTTTCACAACAACAAAAGAATTCTTTTTTATGAAAAAATTATCGAATGGAAAAATCCATACACAATTCTCTTCAACGTCCTGTACACAATTTGCAGTAAAAATAACAATTCGAAAATTTTATTCTGATAACCGATAATAGAATTTTATTCTTACTTCACTCGAATAACGATTATTCATTATTCGTCATAAATTGTTCTCTCTATTTAATCGTCATAAATTATATTTTATATATTTATTCGAATAACTCTTTATTCTATCTATTTATTCGAATAATTTTTTACTCTATTTATTTGTTCGGATAATTTTGTATTCTATTTATTTATTCAAATAATTCTTTATTCTATCTATTTATTCGAATAATTCTTTATATATTCTATCTATTTATTCGAATAATTCTTTATATATTCTATCTATTTATTCAAATAATTCTTTATTCGAATAAATAAATTATTTATGCAGTTACGCTATATGCAACTTTATAAAATGTAAGAAAATGTCCATATTATCAAAAGTTAATTTTTAGTCTATATTTACCAGAAGATAGTTTCTGGTTGATATAAGAAATAATTTCGATAAAATTTGGAATAAAAGAATCGCAGTCTAAGTATCAAAAATATAAAACGCCTTAACCCTTGCAAAGCGAACATTTTTTATGATTACGCAAACAAAGACGCTGACATGAGTTTAGATAGTTTTCTTTTTAATTTATTATGTATAATTGAAAATTTATTCATGCACAGGACGATAGCTGATGAAATAATATTTTTGTTCGAAGGCTTTGTTTTCGAGAAAAATTGGTTTGAAAAATCATACTATTGAATAGGAATCAACTGCTACGTCTGATCATGGATTTACCAATTCTACTTCTCGCCATACATAAGCTACGCGAACCTCGCTGATTTTCCAACTCGTTTTTCTTGAAAATGAAGCCTTAAATGAAAACAATTGTTTTGTATGTGCTTCATCTATTTTTTCATTGGGTATCATCCTATACCTCTTTGTATAAATTATTTTTTTAACCAGTCCCTATACATGTGTATCAAAATACTACATCAAAATACTGTGTATGAAAAGTATCATATTTAAATGGCACGTTTACTATTTTAATAAAATACTTTTCAACATATTAAATTTCTATTAAAAATTTTCTACAATTTAATACGTTGAAAAGTATTTTATTAAAATAGTAAACGTGCCATTTAAATATGATACTTTTCATACACAGTATTTTGATGTAGTATTTTGATACACATGTATAGGGACTGGTTAAAAATATATATATATATATATTAAATTTATAATATAATATTTAATCATAATGGATTTTTATTATAAATTTATTATTATTATTAGATTTTCAATTATATTAAATTTATAATATAATATTTAATTACAATGGATTTTTATTTTATAGATTTATTATTATTATTAGATTTTCAATTATATTACAGTTTTAATATAATGTTTAATCATAATGGATTTTTGTTGTAGATTTATTACTATTATTAGATTTTCAATTATATTAAATTTTTAATATAATATTTAATTAATTAACCACACTTTTGTTTGTTATTGTATATACATACATGCACACATCTAAAAAAAAATCTGTTTCAAATCAATCCAGCTGCGAGCAAATTTTTGAAAATATCTTGATATATATAGAATCAAAATATTAACGTGAATTAATTTTTGTGTGCGATTCTTTCGCTTCTTCTTATCGAACAATATGAAATGTTTGTCAATTAACGATTCGAACAATTGATAATTTTTGACAATAGGAATAGTATTTTGGATTTAGGAAATTATCACGTAGAGATATAATACAATGTATCCTTTTGAGCCTCTGCGTATTATTAACAATAAGCAACACTAGTCATGTGTATGTCATTTATAACGACAGCCTCGATGTAAACGGTGTCGATTATCGTCGATGTCGATAAAAGCTGTTATCAGTGAAGCCCAATGGCGATAAGTCTGGTGTCGATGACGACTTGTCGACCAAACCTGTGTAGGTCAAATGATACGGACTCGTTACATGCATGCATTTCAGAGAGGAAAATTGAATATACACAATTTAAACATAAATGATGCTATGTTCATTATTATTTTTTAAAAGAAGAAAATACAAAATATGCTATGTTAACGAGATTGTTTTTCCGTGCAATCGGTTTTAAAACGCAATAGAATTCTCAGAGTCGACAGTCATGTTTGTCATCAACTAATGTGATTGAAACTGTACCAGAAGATAAAATGATAGTTCCTTTGATAAAAGGAACATAAAGAATCGGTGCATCTAACAGTCCACCGTGAAGTAATTCTCGTAAATAGTGAAGACAAATATTAGTTTGCAATTACAAAGTCGTTGTTTAACACGAAGTTGATGAAACGTATCAGGAAAATTTTTCATCCGCCAAGCAGTGACACAAGAAATACGAAAACGGTCCTCTAGTGATCCTGCAGCTGCAACAGATTGCCCGAAATGATTGTTCTCAGAATTTACATTTGAATTAAGCGCGTCACACGCTTCTATGAATCCAAGGCATCTGGTGTAGAGAGTGTTAATCTTGCATGGAGAGAGCGTTGGTTATGGTATTGCAAGAAAGAAAATCCTGTCGAGTTTATAATGTAAGAATTATGTTGGATTACTTATTTTTCTTGTTACTTTAAATATGACAGTGCGTCCATTTGCTGCATCATGTATATTACATATAGGATATAACAAAATTATTGTATTTCGGGGAAATGGAGAGTTCCTGAGGTCATTTGAAGTAACTTTCTCCTTAGCGAAAATACAATCCGCGGCTTTGTTTACGAGTTATTAACGAAAAACAGTGACCAATGAGAGGCGAGCGCGCGAACTGCAAGGTGGTCGAGCGAATAAGCGACACGCGGCATGCTTCGGGCCGCGTTCGAAGCAATGAGCAAGTCACGGAGCGTAAGCTTACCGAATTTCTTTTACTGCGTGACAGTGATATTTTTAAGAAAAATGCTGTTCACACTTATTTTAGAATGTCCGAATAATACTTACTAATTTTTTATAGCCGAAATAGTAAGTAGTTTAACCGTGACAGCAAAATTCCTGTAGATTTTTAGATCTATTTTTCCAATAGAAAATCCCGTCAAACTTACACAAAAAGATATCTTCGTTTCAATAATTCCGTATCCAAACAGAATTCAACGAACGATTCGCAAAGCTAATTTAATAATAAATCGCGTTAAAGAATTCGAAGGATATGTTTGTTTAAGAATTGTGAACAATATTATTAACAGGAAACTCATCCGTCCTTCTCCCCGAATTGTGCTTCAAGTGCAATATAGCCTAACACTCAATAGTGTATAATAAATATGCGAGGCCATTGAACAGTGTATTTTTCCTACAATTATTCTGCCGCCGGAATAGAAGATGATTTGACAAAGTCATCGCTTTAAAAGCTGTTAGAATTGTATCAATGTCTGCGAATCTATTAGAAAACGAAGCCGGACAGAAAACCAGTAGATGAGCGGATTGAGTGCATTAAAGGAAAGCCATTTTAGATCGGTTGAAAGGGAAAAAGAAACCTGCGTTTCCAAAGAGAAACATCAAAGCCCTTTTGGTTTTCACTAAGAAGTACATCAGCTGGAGCATATCGACCAGTAAAAAAAGTAATTCGATCGGATTAATACAAAATTAATCGGTTCTCATCGGACAGACTCGGATATCGGATCAATCTGATAGGAACATCGGTTCAAGAAGATGATTTGCTTATATAGTGCGAAGATGCATTAGATCGTACAGTGTAGATCCATAAGATCGAATCAATAGTATTATAGACGTCTGGGCCAGAATTGGGCATTATTCGGGCTGTTTCGAATAAATATTGATTTAAGATAATTATCCGAATGAATTTCTTTTAGTTGAATATTTTACTGCAATAATTCATTATTCGTAATAAATTATTCTATCTATTTATTCGAATAATTCTTTATTAGAACGATTCTTCTATTCAAATAGAATCTTCGATTCTATTATTCAAATAAATCTTTATTTGAATAATTCTTTATTCGAATAATTGGAGAAAGTAATATGGAAGAAATAAATCGATAAACAATGAACTAACATTTTTATTCAAATCAATTATTTTCTGTATGAATATCCCTGTTGGAATAAATTCTTATTCGAATGAATTTTTACTTGAATAGAATTTTTCATTTGGTTTAATTTTTATCTGGACAAATTTCTGTCCGATTGAATATTTATTCGATAGTGTCGAATAAAATTTTATTCGTTAGTCTTTACCTTTCATTCGTCATCCGAATGAAACTTTGCCCAACTCTGGTCTGGGCATATTTAATAATGAAGTTATCCAACGAGTACAATGCTTCTCTGACGTCATCGATTTGTGCACAGGTTGCAGAAGTAATGCTATTCCATTTGGTCAGAATACTAACAGAATTTAGAATCATGTGTGCAAATGGGTTTCGACGTTGTCGTTGAAGCTAAGAGTTTACCGATTTAATGTTAAGATCGGGGAAAAAACAGAAATATTTAATAAAAATTAAATGTGAAAATTTTGTTGATAATAAAATTTGGTTAATAGTAAGATAATTCGTATGGACTCTCTATTAGCGCAATTGCAATAAGATTATTTTATTCTTCTTTGGGAGCCATAGAATTTTATAGAATTGTATTTATTTAGTTACTTATTTATTTATTTATTTATTTATTTATTCATTTATTTATGCTTTATACCAGATGGTTCATCTAGCAAATATATTGTTGTTACATATACATATGTTTAATATTACTTACTGTTAGCTTCTATATTCTTATGGAACATTGTTTAAGAAAATTATAAATTATTCGTAGTGCCCTTACATCTGGATTTCAAAAGAAGGAACTAATCTAAAGAGGAAAATAGTACATACTTGTCAGCAAGAGGTAGAACGTTTTATCGCTCTACTGCACAATTATAATCATTCATAAAATTAGTACTTTATATATAATACACGGTATACAATCCTTAACGCTTCGTCTATTCATAACTTTTTTATAGTAAATTTTTCAATAGGAACAACAATTTTAATCACTAATAATCAGCAAATTACTTCAAGTGATGCGATTTAATAATTTCTTTTAGAATTGTTTAAGATAAGATTTATAAAGTGGTTAAGAAATGTGTTGAAGGAATATTAGAAAATTGAACAATTCCATTGAATGATATGAATATTCGAGGACTAATTCAAAATAATATGTAGAGGAGAATAGGGTAATGGCGGCCACTTAAGCAAGAATTATAATACAATCAACATGTGAGGTAATATATTTATATAAAGTAACTTTTCATAAACCTTAGACAACAAACTATAAGGGAAAAATAAAAGTAATAATATACATAATGATTTACTTGGCAAAAATAACGTTATACAAAAAATAGTTTTGACCTTATTACACAGTTGACAAACAGTTGAAAAAAAGATTTTATTTTTCAAATATTGTTTAAACGAATAAATCTTTCGGAAATTTTTTCAAATGATTAAATTTGTCGATCAAAAGCACGGATTTAAAACAAAAATTAATTGTTCTGTATCTGTTAGTTCTCAAGATATCTAAAAAATATGGTCTTTACCCGCGATTTTGAAGGCAAAAACCATTTTCTTTCATCCCTTAGATATGAATCATTGCAGATATAAAAAAATACATCTCAAATATTTCTCAACAAATTATGTTATACTAAAATCGCGTAAAAATCGGGAAAACTTGTTCTCCTTTCTAATAATTTTAGTATATAAAAAAGCTGCAGGGAATATATGTTATACATATTATATATAATATATAATACAGTGTATATTATTGTATATAATATATAATCTAGTTATGTTATTTAAAAACATATGATGTCAATATACCGTGTCGTCATCTACAAGTGTTACATTTGGATGACTCCATATTAACGAAAACAATAACAATGAATCGAAACAATACAGTGTTCCGCCGTTACGCCATTGCTTGGACAAAAACAGTGAAAAGTATACTTAGGACCGAGCGCAGGATCGAACTGCAGAGCAAATAAAACAAAAACGAAAAACCGTCTACATGAAACAGAACCGATGCAACAGTTTGAGAGTTCTATAGTTGGCGCGGGCGCATATAGATAGTGTATTCTCGACATCGAGCGTTCATAGACTCTTCATCGTGGGGAACGTTGAAGGGCCCTCCAGGGTTTATCTCTTGTTGGTCGAACACTCCATTGAGTACCGTACGACCAATGTATCACGAATGGCACTTTCCACGATTATGATTCTTCCGAAAGGATTTTCCATATTTACGCCGAGTGAATTTTCTGCAAAATAATTTTCCTTTTATAAGTAAATCAATTTACGGTCGCTTCAATTTACTGTATATTAAACTAACTACTGTAAATATACATGTATAACTATATATAAATAAATATAATACATATAATATATATATTGGGCCGTTCGGAAAGTTGTTTCGTTCTTTCACGAGAAAATAAAAGACAATTTTTTAACGTTTCAAATGAAAAAAAACTTCCGACATTTGTCTGATGTTTTTTGAGGAACGAAACAACTTTCCGAACGACCTAATATATATAAAGCTAATTACTGAATATAAATATTTTATTATATGATATGTCAATTTGTGTATATTTTAATACATATGTGCAATTTAACTATAATAATTTATATATATATATATATATATATATATATATATATATATATATATATATATATAATATAATATGTAATAATAATAACTAACTCGTATATAATAATAAAATCTATATTAATAATAAAATATTATATTAGTAATACGAACTCGTATATAATAATACATACATACATATATATAATAGTAAGAGGAAAAAAGAAGAAAATCAGAAATATAACATAATATTATGAACAACATAATTAACGTACTACAATTATGGTTAAATTCATGTGTACATGATATATGTAAATTAAATACATATAATCAATATAATCAGTAATTCAAATGTTGTCTCATCAGATGAGATTACATTTTCCCAAAATGACAGTGGCTTAATTACGTATCATTTAACAAACAATAAACATTTCCTCTGATTCTTAGAACTAAAGAACCAACAAGAAAAGGGAATGGATATGGTGAAAATCATTGGATCGTCTCTGTGTGCGAACTACTTATTCAACTGTAAAATTCAGTGCGACCTCTAGATATAGTGCCCCGGGATTGTTTTTCCATGAGAGGTGTTGGAAAATTAGTTAAAATCGACGGGCGAACGACTGGTGTTCACTATGCCAGCATTTTACAGAGCAATTTACTACAATCGATAGAAACGATGTGCAATCGACAAAAACATTCAATTTCCAACAGGGTAACGACCCTAGGCACGCTTTGAGAGTGGCATCTACATTTTTTACCGAGAGAAGAATTTGAAACTTCGAACGATCACCGCAATCGCCAAATGTCAATCCAATTGAAAATCTTTGGAATATTTTGCATATCCCTTTCAGTATTCGAATTAACAAGGAAACGTTTTGGGAAGCTCTGCAAGAAAAATGGGATCCTCTCTGAGTAAACGCGTTAGAAAATTTCGTTAACACAACCTCTGACAATAAGTATTTGGCTTGAAGCAATAGTAACAAATTAATTTAAAAAAAAAAACAAAGAAATCAACGTTGTCATTTTAATAATAAAAAATATCGAACTTACAAAAAAGTGTTTCGAACAAAAGTTGTGCATTATTTTACATAGAATATGATTCCGAAATAAAAAGTATAGGTTTATCATAAAAGAAAGCAAGATGACCTTCGAATAACCTTGAAAACGGCCACGCTAATAAAAACGGGTAGTGCCATTGACTCCCCTCTCGAAATATTAAAGGACATGTGTGAGTTCGTTTTTTTTTTTAAATCGCCAGTCTACAAGATTTTTTACTGTGCATATATGTACATGATGCATCAAATGTATGCAACCTCGTATAAAAATATTAAAATTCAAAAAATGACTTTTTCCCGCTCTTCTAAGAGAAATATCCCTACTGTGCGTCGTTTCCAATTCATGGAATTGATGTTGTACAGTAACTCCGCGCGAAATAAATATCGCGATCGCTGCGAGAAACGCGATCGATATCGAGCCGATGGGATCGAATCCGGTGAATAATGGAGATCTACAGGAACATTTTCGGACCATACAAGATGTACACTTCGTTCGTTGCTCCCGGCTAAATGAATGATGTATAGTAAATTCTCCCTTCTCTTCGCTACTTGTGGATTTATAAAATTGCCGATGACTCCGGATCCGTAGAAACATTATTCAAACATTATTTATTTCAATGATCAATTTACCCGAAAGTAACAACAACATTTGATAAAAGGAATGTGGAAGAAATAAATCGATCCGTTATGAAGAAACACTTTATACTCCATCATTTTCATTCGAATCGATTATTTTCTGTATGAATTCAAAATTTCATTTGGAAAAGTACTGGTAGTTGATTTTTACCAGAATGCCCTCCCTTAATTGCACATCTCCTCGGAAAGATGGCACACCTTTAGAAAGCATGTTTTCCAAAACTATTTTTTGAACATGATCTTGCATTTATTATTAACGCATTTAGAACGGAAATGTGTAGTACGTGTGTCACGAGTAAATAAAGGAATATTGAAATAAATACAAAAACTTTCGCACATATATCTAATACAGTAATTTCTCCTGGAAATACCAAATTCCGAGTTGCTATGAATTTCCCTTTCATTTGGAAAAGTACTGGTAGTTGATTTTTACCAGAATGCCCTCCCTTAATTGCACATCTCCTCGGGAAGATGACACACCTTTAGAAAGCATGTTTCCCAAAACTGTTTTTTGAACATGATCTTGCATTTATTATTAACGCATTTAGAACGGAAATGTGTAGTACGTGTGTCACGAGTAAATAAAGGAATATTGAAATAAATACAAAAACTTTCGCACATATATCTAATACAGTAATTTCTCCTGGAAATACCAAATTTCGAGTTGCTATGAATTTCCCTGTGCTAGTCTTACGCCTATGTAATTTATTGCTACGACGATGCTAAAGGTCGGCGAAGTTTCCGGAAGACAACACTAAATGGCTCGTTTGAATGCGAGTCAAACAAGAAAAACCGCGGAGCTACAGTAATTTCTCCTTAATTCGCGCTCAGATTGCGCACAGAACATCAAGCGATTATAAAATCGAGCCGCGTGGCTCGAATAATCATATTTCTCCTTCTCAAATTGTCCATTTTTGTTTTTAAGCTGAGGGTCAATTAGGAAGAATTTATAGTACATTGAATAAATATGTGACACATAATTTATGATTTAGATTATTTTCTTGAGAAATACAGTGACCAAAGAAAACGATGCTTGGAAAAAACTATTCGGCCAAACGAGTTCCTGGAAAAAAAGTATTTGGCCGTTCAAATTTGCATGGATGCGAACAGTATATTTGCTCTATGTTCACAGTATCCAATATTTTAGCAAGTTTTAACGTTTTTTTACTCTGATTGTCCCTCAGCTTGCAAACAAAAATGGACAATTCCGAAAGAACAGATACAATTATTCGAGCGACACGGTTCGATTTTATAGTCGCCGATCGTCAACAACTATAAAAACTAGCCGCGAGGCTCGAATGATTGTATCTCCTCTTCCCAAATTGTTCATTTTTGTTTATAAGCTTGGGGACAACATGACGACTTCAAATAACTCATAAAATATTTGTTGTACAAAAAAATGTTTTAGACAGAAGTATTATGTTATTTCGCTCTTTTATCGAGTTATGAAGGTCATCTCCAATTTTTTAAATGGACTAGTCAATATTTCTTCCCAAATTCGGATAAAGCGTTGAATTCTACATGAAAAAAGTATTACACTTATATATAAACGGTATATATTACTATATACTATATACTATACTATATACTGTATACTATATATATACTATATATTATATACTGTATACTATAGTAAAAAAAATATTACGTCATATTTTTTATATACATACTTTTATTATATACTTTTATATACTTATACTTATTTATATACTTTTTATATATATGCTATACATATACTTTATATAAACATATATACATATTACGCCGCGATTGTTAAATATTTGTTAAATATTATATATATTATATTATATACACCGTTTAATTTCAAAAACGACCATAACATTTTATATATACTGAAGGTGTCAGAATGTATATCACAGGAAACTGCGTAGCAAATAATAGGATATAATATTTAAAAAATGTTTAACAATCGTGGCGTAATTATTTCAATTTGTTTAATTCATTCTTTCCGACTCTGGAAATATTTCACTTAAATATTCTCTAAATATGTCATAAAATACATCTTGTTAAAATAAACAATCGACAAATGGAAAGCGATTTTTTAAATTCCTTTAAGCATGATAACACGCAGCTTCTCGCTGCGACAAAAAATCCCCATTGCGAAATGTGTCGAGCAAAAGTTAATTCCCAGTTAACAGATTAATGTAGATGATTTCTATAATATATTGTACCTTTTTTAGAATAATTTCTTTTCGGATGAAATACATATAGTGTACGGTGCACAGTTACAGAGATCCTGAGAACATTCCTCATACTCCTTTTCAACATGGCGGAAGGATCGATGAACGGAGCCGTTCGCTTCACACGTCATTAGTGCGCGCAACTTTTTGACCCAGAAAGCTGTCGTACGACTAATTACCCGACGCATTCGTCTATTTTGGATTCCTCTGATTTCTTTCCTATTCCCAAAATTGTGAACGAAAATAAGAAACTTTACGGACTGATAATAGTTCAGATACTTAACAAAAATGTTTAAAAATCATGTAACTATCTGTAGAAATTTCATTGTCACGGTAATACATTGTTATTTGATTGTTATTATTACCGTCATTATTATTGTAATATACATTCATTGCAATCAATCTTCGTGTAAAGAAGTTATTTCAAATGTTATCTTAAACAATAAAATTAAATATTATTATGAAACAACAATTTAAATATTTAATAATTTTTCAAATCTACAAAGTCTTGAAGTATGTTTTAAAAGTTAGAAACAATTTGAAAATATTGCTCTTTCATAATATAATGTAAGGATTTTATTAATGGCATTCTATTTATTTATAGCATCTATTTTGGAAAATAGCAGCTACTGCACTGAAAACAAAAATAATGAGACTTTAGAATCGACTTTAATTATGAAAACTTTTATAAAAGAAATTGACGTAAAATATTTTTCATAAATTATATATGAAACATGCTCCGAAATGTGTAATTAGAAAAATCGAAAGTAAAGTCACTGGCTTCTAAAAAATCGTAACTAATAACTAATAATATCTGTCCAAATATCGTAGACTACAGAACATATTTACAAATTTTTAATTAAAAAATTATAACAGAATGTATTTTTAATAATGACTCAGATTTTTAAAGAAATATTATATACGTATATTGTTGAAGTATGCAGCATAATACTATGAACATTATACGTTACTCTTACTATTACTGTAATAGTATTTTGACATTACAATAATATCAATACTACATTAATAATATAATAATATTGTTATGTATAGTGTATAATCATAATGTGTCGAAGTAACATCAATAGTATTTTCTTTAAATAATAAATTATATTTTTTGGGTACTCTACACTATTATTATTATTATTATTATTATTATTATTGTTGTTGTTGTTGTTGTTGTTGTTATTGTTATTGTTATTGTTATTGTTATTATTATTATTATTATTATTATTATTATTATTATTATTATTATTATTATTATTATTATTATCATTATTATTACTATCATATTATGTGGTATACAAATATATTAATTAGTTCATAAACATATTCTATAGTTACTATTAGCCTGATTCGTGTCAAAATGTATCTCGAAAAATAGATTTTCTGAATTTTTAAGGCCGTGCTTCATTCATTATAAAATCGATCCCGAACTTTCGACCGTGCAGCGTACCATGAATTATAATTTGGTTGATACGGCCTTTTATAATTTACTGGCTCCGCCGACTGCGAACATTAATGACGGCTTCGCGTGATCACAGTAATTGAAAATTCTTCTTGTCGGACGGATAAAAATAAGTAATCCGCCGATGTTTTAGTTTACAATTATCGGAATCCCGAAACTGCATAAATGGAAAAGTATTACGTGAATCCGTTATTGAATATTCGTAATAATTAACAATTACGGTAACAAGCATAACATAACAATAAACATTGAAAAAAGATGGCTGACCTGATGATGGATACCATTGTCCCCTACCATTGTCATTGTTGTCGCAAACTGCATAGTTTGGAAATAATTAGTCTTCATTTTACCAAATTTGATCAGCGTAACTATCTCAATCATTATTAACAATGTTATAAAATATTAGAATGAAACATAAACAGATTTGGAAGGACAAATATTATAGTTTCTTGGGATTTCACAAGTTATTGGATTCATCTTGAATGCCTAACAAATTGAAATTGTGAAAAACATGACCTTGAGGAAAGTCTTTTGTTTATCGTAATATTTGCTTGTGCTGTTATAGGTTACGTTGTGGCGTCATATAAAATTTCCTATTTATTTTCTTATGACAGTTCCATAATAATTGTGATGAATTTAATAACTTTAATGAGAAAATTACATTTTGTTTAACCCGAGAAAGATAACCTACGTCGCAGAGGCGCCTGCGAAGTCTGTTGATTTTTGTTAATTTTTCATAGAGGTCTAGTGATTTAAGTTTAAAATTACTTAAAATATAAAAAAATATAATATAAATGCATTTTATTTTTACAATAATGCCAAACCTTTAAAATGACTAGATTAACTTAAATAAATATTCATTGTTAGTATAAAATTGACGCCTTAGAAAAGCATGCGCCTCTGAAGCGTGTGGTTATCTTTTACGTACGTTGTCATATGGTTATCTTTCTAGGGTTAAATAGAATAATCTGAATAAAGTAAGAGGAAGAATATCTAAACACATAAATGTCTTCTTATCGCGTGAGGACTATACAGGATGTCCCAAAATAATGTTATTTGCGAGAAATGAGGGCTGCCTGAGGTCATTCGAAGGTCACTTTTTCCTTACCGAAAATGCAATTCGCGATTTTGTTTACGAGAACTTTGTTAACGAAGAACACTGACCAATGAGGGACGAGTTCGGCAGGCGCAAAGCGGCCGAGGCATACAGCGTAACTGAGCTTCGACCGTTCGTTGGCTCGGCCGCATTGCACCAGCCGCTCATGGGACAGTGTTTTTCGTTAATAACTCGCGAATAAAGCCGCGGATTGCATTTTCGCTAAAGAAGAAGTTACTTTAAGTGACCTCAGAAATCCCTAATTTGCCGACAATGGCATAATTTTGAGACACCCTGTAGATTGTTTATTATTGTCATCATAACGTAAATTCATCATAACGTAAAATATTGTTTCAATCAGTTCTTACGAAAAAGTCTTTACAATTTCGACGACTTTCAAATGAAAAATGTGAAATCGATCGTTTTGGCTGTTTCGGTGGTATGGTATACTAATTCAATTGCTTCGATTCTGTAAGATTTGTCAAATCTGATACTCGGCACGTAAAATCAATGTAAATATTCAATCATTATTTTCTAATAACACTGGTAGAAACATTAGCATTAAGATATAAATTAATATAAATTCTATTCTAATCAATAATATAAAAAAGCTACTCTTAGAAATACAAGTTACTAATAATCATAAAAAAAAAGAAATAATAATATTGAAACTGAAAGACGTGCTCGAAGTTTTAAACTGTAGAGCAATAAATGACAGAAATTTGTGGAACGATTTCACAGATTTCTGTGCAGAACAAAGCGTAATCATTCGAGATCCGTCTTTACGCAGGTAAACGTAGGATTGCGCCGCAATTATGTGCTCGTTCGTCCGCAGTCTAATCGCCCGAGATATCATTTCTAACAGCTCGCCCGGGGGTTGCGCGTAATGAGAAACGCATAAATCATGCGGGTCTAAAAGGTCTAATCAACCGAATTTGCGGAATTAATGTCGGGACATTGGTTCCACTGTGTCCCACTGAATCCTATACGCGTACACAAATTACTCATTCATTGTTCCCCTCTCAATTAATTGCGAATTTGCGGATAAAACCGACGCATTTCCCAATATTATTATTAGACGCTTATTTTACGCGTTCCCGACCAAAACGAGATGAAACGCAAAGTGGAGCAAACAATACAAAACATGAAGTATGCTGAAATATCATTATACTTATTATTAAGTATAAAATATCATTATACCTATTATTAAAACCAAATAATTAACTGTAACAATAGTTATAGTGATGTAACTACCGTAATAGTTTTCATGATAATTAATTGCAACAATAGGTGTAATAATATAATTACTGTAACATTTTTAATTATAATTGTAACATCAATTAATATTATTATTAACTTATATAATAATATAATTACTGTAACAGTTTTAATTATAATCATAATAATAATTTTTATTATTATACCTACTATTATATCTATTGTTGCAAATAATTATAATAAAAGCTGTTATAGTGATTATATTATTATACAAATTGTTACAATTAATAACATCTACTTCCCGCAATCGATATCAATAGTTTTATTTTACGTAACTACAGTCTTGAAAATAATTACATATCTAGTCAAGAAAATTCTTCTATCTTTATTTCTTTTAAAATTGAAGCATATTTAATTGATCATTACATACGCGAAGTGAATAATTGAACAAAACATTTAATTGATTAACATAATAATAACACATTTAGATGAATACTAATATAATCTAAAAAATGTTACGCACTTATTTATCATGTTTTTTAGTCTAATTAAGTTTTTAACCAGGTTTGCAAAAATATCTTATTCTATTGTTTCTGTATCATAATCGAGGAGATTGCGAACTCTATTAGCAACGTTGTGGGCTAAAAAATGTGATAAATAAGTGCGTGATTTCAAAGTTATACCGAGCTACAGATGGTTACTCTTAATTTTTATAAAATGACCGTATGAAAATGAGAATTTGCACAAAATTCCTAGGTCTGGTTAAACAAAATTTTGCAAATATGCATTTTAATTAGACACAATTTGAATAAAAATTTCAGCTCGAAAACTATTATTATTTGAGTTATTTCAATTTTAGTGATAATTACTGGCACCTCGGCCGTCAATGTACCTATCAGAATTAGGCAGAAGGTTATTCGCATAGTGGATAAGAGATAAAGACTTAACGAATACAGTTTTAGGTTAGATTTTACTTTACGGGTCCAGAGATTTTTGACTCGTTTATGTATATTCCCATAGATTTTGTCGAGAAAACTCCAAAAATTCAAGTCCTAAGGTGCGCAAACCATTGGTTCAAAAGTTGTACGACATAACCTCGAATATGCGTCATCCATTTGAATGAAAGTTTCAGCGTGTTACCGAGGTATACAAAATTAATTTCTTTTCATTTTCGTTGCAGACTTTGATCGCAATTTTTAAAAACAATTTCTTAGACATTGTCTAGTAAACTAATCTCTTTAACATTCCAAAAAATTTATATCGCTTGGCGCAATTAGAAATACGTTATTCCGTGTTAAAAGCTGTACGAATACTTTTTACACCGACTGTACGTGTATCGCATACTTCGCCCGCAACAGTTAAAGTATTTTCCGTCGTTTCCTGTTGGCATAAATCGTCGGATGCCGGCACGGGTCGATCAAAGCAGCTGGTTAAGTTATGCGCGTGCGGCGGCGTCGGATACAACGAAATGTCCGTATGGCGCAAAAATAGAAGGAATCGATTGTCAGGGCGCAATTAATACGCGAAGACGCGTGCTGCAGGCCGCCGCGGTGTAAAAGGGTTGAAAGATGAAAAAGAAGAGCCGAACGTGGACAATTATCATAGTAGGTCGACGAAGGTGACCCGCGGAAGCTTAGGCTGGCCAGGGAGGGGTGCATGTCGGAATTATAGTCCACCGACACGCCATCTTAAAGCGTATTCCACGGTGAACCGACTTCGTTAACGCCGTGCTCGTCGTTACTTAACGAGGTATCGCTCGCTAATAAATTACTTATATAAGCGGACGAATCCCCAGCGCCGGGAGCGAAGCGGTGCCGAGCCACACCACGGCAATTACCGCCTCTTCGGATTTCCTCAAGTGATTCCTGCGCTCTCGCTACCAAATCAACTGCTACTTGTTTCAATGTTAACACCGCGTCAGCCTTATCCGAATCACGCTGAAATCACTACCGCATTTTAATTACTCTACCAAGAATTTTCTTACTTCTCTTTCAATTACGGTAAAAGATGATGCAGCGATCGAGACGAAATAAAATAAAATAAGTACAAATTATACAAAGCCGGAAAAAGATCATATTTATCAATCCTCCGTCTTCCTTTGAACGAAATCAAACTTATGGAAGCGACAGCTTCTTCGCAGCCGAATCGCATAATTTCTTTAATACAAGCAGAGTTCTGCTAATTTAATTACATTGTAATTCAATTACGTAATTTAATTACATTGTATAACGATTATGTAATATAATTACAATAAATTTCAATTAATTACATTGTATTTAAAATACATTATAATTCAACTGCATTGTAATTTCAAAAATATATTACATTGTAAAATTCAACTATACATCGTAAACAGCGTTGTGCTAAATTAATTACATTGTAACGAAATTACGTAATTTAATTGTATTGTATTTCAATTACGTAATTTAATAACATTGTATTTCAATTACATTGTAATCAAAGCTGTGCTAAATCAATTACATTATAATTCAATTACGTAATTTAATTACATTGTAACTCAACTACGCGTTGTATTTCAATTACATTGTAACTCAACTACGTTGTATTTCAATTACATTGTAACTCAACTACGCGTTGTATTTCAATTACATTGTAACTCAACTATGTTGTATTTCAATTACATTGTAACTCAACTACGTTGTATTTCAATTACATTGTAACTCAATTACATAATTACAATGAATTATAATGTAATTGAAATACAGGGTAATTGAGATACACTTTTCCAGATTACTGACCAGAATTGTGAAGAATTGAGACACATTTTTATGTTTTTCTTTCATACACACATTTTTTTGTCCTATCGTCCATAATTCCTGCTCCTCGACGTCGTTCATAGTACGTGACGCTATCTTATGGTCACGTTTCTGTCTACGCTTGTTTTGTGTTTATACTAGAATTTTTACTATCCGGATATCCAGAGTTGGGTATCATTTAAGTAATTATTTAAATACAAAATTATTCGTTATTTGAAAGTTTCAATGAAAGACGAAAGTAATTACATTTTATTTACGTAGATCTATAATAAATTATTTAAAAGAGTAAAATTTCTTTCTTATTTAAGAATACAATTCCAATTGTTACTTATTAATTATCATTTAATTGTTTATTATTTAATATTCATTCGGCACAACGCTTCGAATACATGATAACTACATTGTAATTATTAATAATAATTTAATTTATTTATTAATTGCATTATAGTTCTTAATGAAGGTAATACTACCGCTATAAAATAATATAATATTTTTTAATTCTACTACTGTCGAATTACTAATTGCATTGTAATTGAATTGAAGGGCGACCTGAATTACGAATTACAATATAATTGAATTACTTTGTAATTACAATTCGTTGAGTAATTCTATTGTAATTCTGCACAATTCTGATTATAATACAATCACGTAATTCAAACCTTTCAGTTAATCCAATTACTAATTAGTTTAATCACGAGTGTAATTGAAGTGCAATGTAATTGAAATGCATTGTAATTGAAATACGATTTGATTGAATTACAATGTAATTGAATTATGAAATTGTATTACTTCGTAATTATAATTGCTTGAGTAATTCAATTGTACTTGATCTGCACACAAGCCTGTAAAAAAACACATATATAGTGACACAATATGTTACTATATGTATACTACTATATTTTTCTATAATTACATAACATAATAATTGCTATTAACGTGCATGCTCGAGCCATTTAACTTCGTTAAAATTATAAAAATTATTTGGTAATCCTGTCTCATTGATCAGGGGTAGCAGATGTGGAAGATCTAAGGAATTTCTCTCGTTCAAGTAATACACCTTACTTCGACTTCGAGTTAATCTGTTGTACGTACACAGAATGTCGAGTCGACGTAGTGGCTCAGCGTGGATTAAAATTAAGGGAAACCGCGACGGGACAGTTAGAATACAGTACTCTCTACAGAATCGAGGGTTGCAACATTAGAAAATTACGGAAGCTAATCCGCGTGGGAACCTGTAGAATTTCAGCCTCCTATGCGAACTATAGTTAATTGCAAAAGTCTACGTAAATTATGAAACTTTTTATAGTTGGATCCTAACTATAATATTATATTTGGACCTCAATAATAGTCGTGGAGATCAGATATGAATGAAATTTAAATGTATTTATATTATTATTATGAATTCAACTTTATAATTAATATAGTTATTTGACTATCTGGTTTCCGACAACTAATTGAAATTTTTACAAGTTCCATTAAGTTTTATAGGAAAATTAACACGTCTAGAAAGAATACCTTGAAGAATATACTGTGTGAAAAAATATTAATAAATAAAATTACAAAAGTTCATAAGCATTGCCAGATATATTTTTGTTAGAGTAATTCGTCGTTTGAGTGTTAAAATAATTTGTAATTGGAGGCTGAAATTAATTATGATTTTCTACGAAACGTATTTACAGTCAATTTTTATTTAAGATCTTTAACATAAATTTAAGTTAGTTGATTTTAAATAGTGGTAATGTTAATTATGATACACTTTTATTACAAATTTAAATTATAATGAATGTTTGATAAATAAAAGCTTTAAAGTATAGTACATTTTCATTACAAATTTACATTATAATGAATTCTAATTAAATTTTGAACAAAAATTTTTAATTGGAGGTTAAAATGAATTGCAAATTAAAAAAAACAAAGATACCTTTTTTCATTTATTTAAACCTCGTACGATTTCTATTATAATAATAGCTTAAACAAAAAAAGTTTACGTAAAAATACCACAGAAATATTTTCATAATACAAGAAAATATAAAAAAAAAGTTTCAAAAACCAGCCATTTTTATTGGTTTGGTAGTTCTAGAGTTAAAGACGAAATGCAAATGTTTTTAAAATTAATGTACGTCATCAAAGAAATGTCTAACAATTGAAATTACGTTTAAAACTTTTTATTGGTTTCTTGGTTCGCAATTGAAATTGTTCTAAATATCGGAGAATTGATAACGAAATAACTCCGTGTAGATAAGATGTTAATAGACCCATACATACACGTACATTTGTGCAGTTCCATCAATCTGAACTCGAACACTAATCTTTCTGGCAGTTCCGCATGTCCGGTCTGCGAAACACTCATTTCCAGGAGCGCTATCTTTAATCGAGTAATTAATCGTGACCCGAAGTCGGATAAACCGATTTAATCTGTTCCATGTCGAGAGATAATAATATATGTTACGAGATGGATACACTTTGAGCCGAGGTAATGGACACAAAGAAACGTAATCGTTTCGATATACTTGCGATAGGAAATTTTGAAATTTTAAAAATAGTTTGACTCTTCGGTTATATATATATGCAGGGGATATACAATGAGTCACAAAATAATTAGCATAGATAATAATAAAATTTTGGAAAATCATTTTCAATTTCATTTAATTTGCACTTTCAAAAAATTTGTACTATATAACAAAATCACATGTTGTTGTATTATTTATAGGTGTAATTTTTAGTCAGTCATGAACAAACAATTTTGTATACATAGTGCTATGTATAATTATAAACTGAAAGTAACTTTTACATTGTTAATGGTATCTAAACGAAATCTTAACAAAATATCATGTTTGTATATATTTCCGTTTTCTATTATTTCTAATATAGAAATATACAAATATAATGTATTGTTAAGTTCTTTTTAAATATATAGGGTGTTTCAGTTAAAGGAAACCACCTGCTATGAATAATTATAAACTCAATGTAACTTCTATATTTTGACTGATATTTAAACATATATTATATTTATGTTATTTATTAATTCTAATATAGAAATGTAAACGTTACTTTGAGTAACCTGACGATCTCAAATAACTCGTAAAATAATTGTTGTACGAAAAAATGTTTCACATAAAAGTTGCATGGTTTCTAGGGGGACATACAGTATTCTAATCGATTTTATGTTATTTTGCTTTTTTATCAAGATATCAAGGTCACTTTCAATTTTTTTAACGAAACAGTTAATATTGTCACCCGAATTAAAGTGTTGAATTCTACGTAGAAAAGAATTACACCAAATTGCATCTAAAATATACATATATATTGAGATATTAGCGAAAGTAAATTACGTATACTAAGGAAGACAATTAATTAATATGATTGTTAACACAATGTAGTTAGGCAACTTTTTACGAGCGGTCGATCAGTATTGGAAAATACAGTCGTAGATGCTACGCGCATGTTCTGCAATAACAGCAGAAACTCTTGAAAATCTTCCTCGTTCTCTAACAATAAGATTACGTAATTGTATTGATTGTGAAGGGCAGCAGTTTGAACATCGTTTAAAAAATAAAATTTATTTCGTTAAGATCTCAATAACTTTGTATCTTACACCCCATTTGGTGTCATACTTTTTCATATAGAATTTAACGCTTTATCCGAATTTAGGAAAAAATATTAGCTGCTCCATTGAAAAAATTGGTGACATTCATATCTTGACAAAGAAGCAAAATAACATAAAACTGATGAGAATACTATACGTCCGCCCGGAAGCCATGCAACTTCTGTTTGAAACATTTTTTGGTACAACAAATATTTTACGAATTATTTGAGGTCGTTATGTTACAAGGCTCAACCTGTATACAGTGGCGTGAATAGTTATAGGTTCAAAGTAGCTTTTACATTTTTTGTAATATTCAAAAACTATATTACAATTAATAGACAATAGAAATATACAAATATAGCCTTCTTTTTTGTTTTTGTTCATTTTAATATAGAAGTTACTTTGATTTTATAATTATTCACAGCAGTGTAAGTGGTCTCCTTTAACTGTAGCACCCTATATATTTAAAAAGAATTTGGAAATAAATTTACAAAATTGTAACAATTTCCTATTGGATTTTCATATTTATTGAATTTTCTATAAGTGTTCTAATGCTGTTGGAGGGGGGGAGAGGGTGTAGATATCATCTATAATTGGCGCGGTAGGTAATCCCACAGCTGCTTCTAATGCTCGCTCGTGATAGGCACCCTGGAAAAGGAAGTAGGCGAACGTGAGGCAGTAATGCACTAAGGGTGCCAGGTTGTCAGGTATTTTGTTCCCGATCATATTGATGCTATCATTTATAGGAGCATTGTTGAATTAGGATTGCAAGGAGAATAAAGACTGTGAGAAGAGAAGAACATTCCAAAATCTGATCTCCGAGCTTGCGAGTCGCGGAGAGTCTATGCCTCAGATTCTAAGGTAAACGGTGCCGCCCCGTTCCGTTGGGGAGACCCTTCGCTAAAAATACCGCGACGACGGCCGTGTCCTTTCGCCGGAGAACTGCATGAATTGCAAAACTCGGAAGCAGGTGTCGCGGACGTCCCAGTTCGAGGAGCGTCGAGCCGTCGCGTCCGCGGCTAAATGTCTCGATGACAAAACGGTTAAAATCGATACGTAATACATGCATATAACTTCCTCTGCACGTAAATAAGTTCCTATCCCCGGGTGACCCGGTCCTGATTGCCTGATAATGAACGCCGCGACCGAAGTAACGCGCTACCCTCCTCCTCTGCTCATGAATTTCCGTCGGCCCGACCCGGCCCGACGATTCGCGGCGAGCTAAAATGGAGGTCACGATTCATCGGTGTCCTCGATCGTTCAAAGATCTTTTCTTCATTGGACGAGCTCCACTGTTATCCGAAACTCCCGCCGGAATTTTTTCGTTCTCCCTTTTCCTGTTCGCTCCCGTTCTACAGCCGAAACTCGAGCCACGATCGATGCTTTACGAAGCCGAATCCCGGCTGCACGGCTACCGCTTTTTGTCGACGCGATCTATCCCAGTCCGATAATTATTTAGAAGCTTGCCCTCCTTACCGATTTCCACGACCTTGAAATATTTTGCCGAGGTAATCGCATTCAACCGTTTCTTCCTGCGCGTATCATCGCCGCTTCGATTTAATCGGACTTGCAACCAGCAAGGGGAACTTACAATTGTGGAAATCGCTTTTGAAACGGTTGTAGGTATGAAGTAATTTTTTCTTCATTTTCGCTCGGATTGCGCACAAAAATGGGCAATTTGAGATGAGGAGATACGATTATTCGAGCCACGCGGCTCGTTTTTATAGTTACCGATTGTCAACGACTACGAAAACAACACGCAAGGCTCAAGTAATCGTACCACTTCTTCTCAAATTGTCCATTTTTGTTTCCAAGCTGAAGGACAATTAGGGAGAATTTACTGTACATTGAATAAATATGTAACACATAATTTATAATTTAGGTTATTTTATTGAAAAATATATCTTGGAAAAAAGTATTCAGCTAAGCGAGTTTCTGAAAAAAATGTATTTGACCATTCAAGTTTGCATAGAGACGAACAGTAATTCGCTTTATATTCGCAGTATTCAATATTTTAGGAAGTTTTTACGTTCCTATTCTAATTGTCTCTCAGCTTGTAAACAAAAATGGACAATTTCGAAAGAGAAGATACGATTATTCGAGCCACGCGTCTCGTTTTTATAGTTACCAATTATGAACAACTATAGAGACGAAACTCAAGTCTCGAATAATCGTATCTCCTCTTCCCAAATTGTCCATTTTTATGCGCAATCTGAGCGTGAATTAAGGAGAAATTACTATAGTTCTAACGCGACAAGAAAACAGTTTTGCATTTCGCTACTAGTGACGAAGATCGCCGTCAGCCAATAGCGACCGCGATAGCTGTAGCAATGGGGCAGCTAGTAAGAGGGGGAATGTGAACGCAAATGTGCCTCCTTGTCGCGTGAGGACTATATGCTATGAGGACTATATCTAACATCAAAAAACCCTGATACGTTTCTTTGCAATGGACCATTGTTTTCGAGATGTTTTGATGTAAAGTTTTGTACACACCTAGTCAGTAAATTATTTAACGCTCTTCGACAGAACAAGTTATGAGTAAGTCGATAAGGCGGAAGAAAACTGTAGCTAGTAAGTTCGAATCTTCCCGCTGTTGTTACTTTTTTTTTATTGTTTTAATGCAACTTTGAATTGAAAAAATATTTTATTTATTTGTGCATTTCAAGAGCGATTTCCACTACCGTAGGTTCTCTTGCAGGTTGTGAATTTACCTTATTTTGGGTCAAGCAGTCATCTTAAATATGGTTGAAATTGTGATCAGAATAGGTTTCCATCAGATCCCGGCAATTTATATTATGTTAAAACAATGCGCGGGCTTTTCTGCTTCAGATAAGTCAGTCCTAATCCAAAGCAATGCTCGAGTTTTTACTCGAGATAGACCAGACTTAAAGGTGAAGACTCATGTGATGGATAAAAAGAAATTGACTTTTTATTGTATAAATCGATGCTTTTGCATCACAAGAATGTTGTGCACAGTTTTCAAAGTGAAATTCTTTATCGTTTCTGAAGATAATCGCTTCGTGTCGATGATGAAAGAAATCATAAAACTTTAAATCCATTCTTCTCGAAACTGCATTTCTTGAATCGCCATGCAGGATAACTCACAAAATAATTAACCGATTGAGTTTGGTCAAAGCATGTAATGTATAACATGTATAAAGAGTTGTTTGGAATGATGACCTTGGCGATAATGACAAGGTCATGGAAATTTGTGAGGAGACCTCCGAGTAAGTGCCATCGGTCTTTTCCACAATGTCAACAGGACCGGAGTATGGTAGGGGTGAGTTGTTCGTTCGAGAACGGAGTGTAGAAAGGTTAATGGGTTTCTATGCTTTAAGATTTATTGTCGGTCTCCGGAATATTGGGCTACCCCGGTAAAATGTTTCTTTCTTAGCTTTACGCTTTGAATCGGGCTTGAATATATTTCATTCAAAATCAGGTAACGAATAAACATAGAGTATAATGAAATGTTTCAAATACTTTATTATTTTGCGATTATTATTTGTATTAAATGTTTGATCGAAATAAAATGAAGTAAAATTGATCAACGTAAAATACAAAAGTGTTTACAAGATATTTTCAAACTGCGTGATTTTGTTAAAGGAAAACAAACTTGATACTTAAATGTTCTCGAAAATTTACAAGAAAACAATTGTAACAAGGGACGTCTCCTTCGACCTATTCAAGTTTCATGTCGTAAATAATATATAAAATGTAATTTTATTTTATTTAGGAATATTACGTGATTCACTGTTACATATTTAGATATAATAAATAAAAATTTCGAACGTTTGTACTTCTTTAATAATTATCGAAGCAAGTAATGATTATTAAAATCTACTTGCATACCTAACAATAGGTGTATTACTAGAAAATAGACAATTTTAGTACTTGTAACACTTTATTGTACTTGAAGTACTCTATAATATTGTGTGTGTTACTTTTAATTGAACTTTATTGGTTTTGTTCGATTACAATAAAAATAATACAAATTACTAATAAAAACATGATAGACTAATGATAACATGAAATATTTAGATTTATGTGAGGTATTATATTTATATTAAATTTATATTGACCTAACAAAGGTTAACTACAGTATAAAATCTACACCATTGCAATAATTATAAGTGATATTGCAACTGATACTTTTTCGTTACTTCTAATAGATTTATGATTTATATAGAAATTTCTATAATTAATATACAATATATATTTATACGATTATATATAATTATAAAATAAAATTATATAATTTATATATTTATATATAAATCAATTATTCTTATTGTTACTTTTTTGTTTTCAGGTTCATGGTGGTATTGGTGTGCCTCATATTTAGTGTTTTGTCAACCATAGACCAGTACAGTAACTTCGCGAACGAAACACTCTTTTGGATGGTAAGTCTTCATAACGTATGACTTTTTAATTGAGCCGTTTAATTGGATAGTTTTATAAGTTACAATACATCTATCTAGCTAGTCATCAATCTACCTAGTTTTAATTTTAGTTTTAATTAGTTTTATTTGAGTTGACTATAATTTTAGCTGGCAATTTTCATCATAATACTATATACAGGGTGTCCCAAAAATGTCTCGCAATCCGAAAGTGGCGGGTTCCTCAGGTCATTTGAAGCAACTTCTTCCTTTACAAAAATTTTCTCCAAGGCACCGTTAACGAGTTATTAACGAAAAACTGTGACCAATGAGAGGCGAGCTCAGCTGGCGCGAAGCGACCGAACCAATGAGCGGAAGTGGTCTTCGTGCGCTGGTTGGCTGGGCCTCCTCGCGTCAACCGTACTCGATTCTTATTGGTCACTGTTTTTCGTTAATAACTCGTTAACGGTGTCTCAGAGAAAATTTTTGTAAGGGAAGAAGCTGCTTCAAATGATCTGAGGAACCCGCCATTTCCGGATTGCGAGACATTTTTAGGACACCCTGTATAGGGTGTCTCTTAATAATACATGACATTCTATAATCAAAACATTTAATATCGTAAAATAGCATAACAGAAACATGTGCCACTTTCAAAATAAACGGTCCAATTAGAATATGAATGACTTCATAAAACATATTGAAATAAAATTCATATATCATAAAAAAACATGTTGAATATATAATTTACTACAGCTACTAATTAGTAACAATTGAAAATTGAAATTAACTCTCTTGACATTTGTATCAAAAATAAGAACTCGTTTACTAAATCAAAGTTTTAAACATATTTTTTTCTTTTTCACAAACTTGACGATTTTATTTAAAATAAGTTTTACACCATGTTCATCAAACTGGATGATTAATGAGCATAATTAGTACTTCAAAAAACGTATTTTCAAAACTCATCGTCATCAAAGTTGCAAAATAAACGACTTAGTAATTATTTTACAAATAATTTTCAAGCAATAAAAGACAAATATATTGAATCATATAGTATACAATTATTATAATTGATTATATATCTATAAATCAATACTATTTTTGGCGTAAGTTCAAATATTCACGTTGGATAAATTTTGTTTGAAATTATAATTACGTGTCTTATAAAATCTATTATAAGAACAATTATCTGCACGAAAAATTGAAACGGAATTCGCTCCGATATGATTAAAAATTAATTGCAAGGTCGTAATTACGAGGACGAAGAAAATCTTTTACCGTGGTTTTCGGTCATAACGACAATCACAATGAATTTTCCCACGGAAATGTTATTATGTTCGCCGGCTTGCGTTATCACATGAAAAATTTAATAACCGTCTTTGAACCTTTGCATTCGCGCTTGTAAAAACGACGTTTCCTCCAACATTTTCAACTGTTATTCTTTCGTCAAACACGCATGGTTTGAGCTCAAACTGGAACATTTACGATCGAATATTTTGAAGCAGACGATCGAAATCAGACATTTTGTGGACATTATTTCATTTATTATTATTAAAACCACCGTATTCTAATTATAATTTAAAAATATGAACATTAGAACAATGTGTTATACATGTAATAAAAATTTCAAGATTCAAAAAATTTAAACAATAATTAATTTTGACTTATTCATATTATGATAAAAATCGATTAGAGCCTAAATTTCTGGAATTTTGCAATTTTTATAAACTATTGTAAACTCATGTTATCAAGGTTTTAATTACTTTTGCAATTAATTAGTTAGTTTTATGTTATTATATATATAAAAATAATTATATATATAATTATTAGATATAATATTTATATGTGTAAATATTATATATTAAATCTATAATTAGATTTATATTGCAAATAATACGGAATCGTATTATGTAGAAATTAATTTCCCAACTTTCATTTTTTTTAATTAGAAAAAATTATTCTTTTTCTTTGTTGACTCTACTGTCTGACTTTGACCTATACGCGAACATACGACGTAAACATAATCGTCATATATAAATATCAATACAAAACCGATGGATTTTACGTTATACCAGTTTTAGTTAGTTAATGTATACAGTTATAATACAGCCAATTACACGATGTTTAAATTAAAATAACTTGAACAAAGATGAAGTTTTCACGCTGATATTTTACTGTTGTTTGTGTACATAAAATAATGGTTTGTGTAAAAACATTTTTTTTTAATAAAAAAAACGTGGTAATTCGAGAAATAATTTTTACATAATTCGATTCATCGTACAAAATGCTATAAAAATATATATTCTCAAATTTTTATTTGAACAATTACTAGTACGCGGCTTTCAACTAAATCACCCCCATGAACCCTCAAATAAAGATAAAAAATTCAGATGATTATAAAATTATCCTAAATCATTTTAAATCGTAATCTAAATTATCTTCGAATTTGTCGAAATTCGAAGGATTCAATACTTTCCGAGCAGATAATATATTTAGACGATTTTCTCGATAATGACGTGAAAGGCGAAAAATGTTCCGAAAAGTTGCTCCTCAAGAAGCATCGACTTTCCTCAGCTGGCCACCGGTTGCGCCTGATGAAAAGAGGCGGCACCGAACGCAATTTCCGTGAGATCTTCGTGGCAGTTCGAGCAGTTCAATGGAACGTTAAAAGACGAGCTAGAGCTAGAGGATATCAGAGGAGCGAGATCAGACTTCGTGATTTTCTCGGTGACACGCGATGAACAGCTCTTTGTACGTGAAATTTGATTTCTCGTTGAAACAGCGTTCGAGCTTTAGATATTGTGTTTTAGTTCTTTAATTAATTTCCATTTGCTTGTTTAAAACTGAGATACATAAGAATACTTGTGTTATCCAAATGTTGTAACACCAAAATTATTTATACAGTGGCGCCATAGAATACTAGAACAGCTTTTGAAACAAAAGAAATATTCTTAAAATTGGACCGAACATCCTGAACTTTTCTAAGTTTATCATACTTCACACAAATTTCTATTAAAAATCTATTAGAATTTAAATATCTACTCTCTCTCTCTCTCTCTCTCTCTCTCTCTCTCTCTCTCTCTCTCTCTCTTTTGGAAAAATCTATTATAATTTAAAACTATTATTTAAATACCTACAAAAATCTATTATAATTCAGATTCCTATAAAAAGCTGTCATAATTCAAATTCCTATAAAAATCTATTCCAATTTAAATTTCTATTAAAAATCTATTCCAATTTAAATTTCTATTAAAAATCTATTCCTATTTAAATATCTATTTTTTTCTATAAAAGTTTACGGTAATTTAAAAAATTGTTATTTAAATTCCTACAAGAATCTATAATAATTTAAATTTGTAATCAAAATTCATTGATACTGAAATTAGAATCAATACAATATAAGTAGTTTCGCGGATCAAAATATCGGCATTTTCAATTTACGAGAGAAAGTTCGAAATTGCAAGATTCAAAGGTGTGCTTTTATGAAATTAAAATAACTTTTACAGTTTCGAATGATTCAGTTCGATTTTGTCTCAACCCCGTAATCTACAAAGTAAAATTAAATATGTTCGAAAAAATTTGTACATCAAAGGTCACCACGATCTCTTTATTATTTAAACATGGTATTATTTAAACATGCTTAAAAGTTAATAATGCTATAATAAAATATATTGTTTCTTTAAAAGAGTCTACAGAATTATTCTCCATAAGAATAATTCGCATAATTATTACGGCTACAGCATAAAATTTGCTCAAATTTAAAAAATTTACTTCGAACTTAAATATCTCAAAAATGGAGGGAAGAATCGAATTTCAACTTTGTATTTGGCACATGGAAATTTAAAACAATTGCCTGTCGAGCAATATTAGTAACATTAGATTTATGGGCTCCATCGAAATGACGAGTTCAAAATTTTTAAATTAACGTTTAAAGATATTGTAAACATATATTTCTAAAAACCCGAATAAATCAATTTTTGTTACTTTTCTTAATTAATATATAAAATAGTTGATTTTAGCGCTGCGTAAACCTAGTGTTAACTGAGTCATGGTATTAATGCCAGAGAAATCTGATTTCATGGAGTCCTTTTCTCTGACATATTACCCGGTAATCTAGCTGCCATTGCAAAGGAAATCACTGGCCAAGAAAGATTAAAAAGATATGTTCCCCGGAAAGAACTGCTCTACAATGGCCAGTGCGCTGATGCTATTTTTAGAACGTCACGTAGGAGAAAGCCGGAAGGAAGCCAGAGCGGCTGTATTATTAGGGCGAAGTCGCCAATTTGTCAAACCTCGTAATACGTATGTGCGTAAAAGGCACCCCTATAGTGTCCGCCGGAGCTATCAAACCATCAGTAAGTAATAGCTAATAGCGCACTAACGAGGGGTGTAGTGAACCGTGACAATTTTTAGGGAATTACTATTATAGATTTACTAGGTCTCTGAAAATATTTATTTAACACTTTTTTAATCCAAGGGGTTATATATATATATATAAAAGACACCTTCCACAATTTTAATTCAATGCTATTTTTACCAAAAGATTCAAAAGACACCTGCAACGCGCGTTTATTTAACATAATTTTTACCAAAATAGTCAAGAGACACCTTTTGAAATTTTTATTTAAGAATATTTTTACCACAGGGGTCGAAAGATATCATTTACAATTTTATTTCAATGCGATTTTTATGAAAGGATTCAAAAGACACCGACAATGTTTATTTAACACCATATTTATGAAATGGGTCAAGAGATACTTTTTAAAAATTTAATTAAATACTATTTTTACTGGCGAGGTCAATAGACCTCTTAAAATTTCAATTTAACAATAATTGTATCAGACAGATCAAAAAAACACCTTTCACAATTTTAATTTGACAGTATTTTTATTAAAAAGACCAAAAGGCATCATTTACAATGTTCATTTAACACCACGTTTACCAAACCTAACCTAGGTAATTAAAATAATTAGCGGTATTAATTAAAACAACGAAACGTAGCTTCGTCACTATTTAATGGAATACTTTTCTATGTAGAATTCACGTTCTATCCAAATTTGGGTAGAAATACTAACTATCGCATTTAAAAAATTAACGGTAAACTTTATATCTTGATAAAAAAGCAAAATAACATAAAACGGATTAGAATACTATATGTCCACCTGTAAATCATGCAACTTCTGTTTGAAACATTTTTTCATACAATAAATATTTTACGAGTTATTTGAAGTCGTCTTGTTATGAAACTCACCCTGCATATGGTCTAAGAACGCGGTAAACGTATACACGTTAGTTCTCCCATTTTGCCGCACGAGCCGAGGCAGCAGCGAGGTTCACTCCACCATGCCAGATGCCACCTTCGCTCAATTCCCAAATCGGCATCTGGCATTATTTCCTGGCATTCGTCACGACAGTGGTAGCCAGAGGAATAAGCAAGATTTCAAATCGAAAGAGTGGGAGTAAGTCACGCGACAGGTCGGAACGAGTGTGCTAGTCTATCGTTGCTTTTATAACCTATCAAAGCTTAACCACGCGACTGTTTTATATTCTTGTGCATCTTATATTGTATTTTAATATATATTGAGAAATCACGGTAAGGTATATTTCTAATACTAATGCGTTCAAGTGATTAAATTTGTAAGTCATTTCAAAAGTCATTATATTAGAAATGATTATACAAATAGGTGATATAATGGCTGATAAATATCAACCAGGACCCAGTGGAATTCATATTATCGTTGGTAAAGCACCGACTAACGGTGAATCAGGTAAATATATAAATATATATATTAAATATAATAAATAGATATATGTACATATATTGTTGTTAGTATGGATCGATATTATTCTTTCGGCCAAATAGTATCAGCATATTCTACAAGCGAAAATGAGAAGATAATATCATATAAACGTAGGCTAAAAATTGCTTTATTAAAAAATTATAAAAAAATGCAAGATGATAATGGGAGGACTGATTAAGAATATTTAACTATATATATTAGTTTCATAATTTTTGAAAATACAGCATTGACATCTATAAAAAATTGAACGAGTTAGTGAACATAGTTTCGATAAGCAAATACAGATAAGAGAAAAACTACTAACATATTTCTACATCGAACGAAAATCAGTCCATTATTATTTCGTATTTTTCTTATAATTTTTTAATAAAGTATTTTTTTGTGCCTATATTTAGATCACAGTTTTTTCTTATTTTCGCCGGTAGAATATACTGATACCGTTTGGCCGAAAAAACTGGGACACCCTATATAAAATGATATTGGTTACAGACACAACGTTGTTTGAATAACGATACGACGCTGCAATAGAAAATAGGAGCAAAAGAGAGTCAGTTGATGATCTTTAAGGAGAGAGGTTATGATACAGTACCTTCTCAGTAATAAAGATTATAGTTTTATTTATAATTCGGTTTTACATTTTATTATGCCATATAATTACACGGGCGCCTACACAACGATATATATTTATGCGACGATATATGTATATATTTATTATAAGTTTATGTTTAAGAAAACGAAATTTTTCTTACAGCAATGCAAATTTTTTACATTAATGAATTATGATGTAAATATGCATAATTACTTCCCTTAAGCCCTATATATTTTTAATTTCTTTGACATGCGTTTTATATGTTGTGCATTGTATTGTATAATTTAAGTAATCAAAATTTTATCAACAGACAGTGACAGTAGTAGCAGCAGCAGTAGTATTAAGGGTCCACCATCCAAGAAGAAGTTGTACACCCAAAAATTCAAAGATTCATGGTTGAGTGAACCTGTTTTTGCCCCATGGTTGGCCAAGTCATCAAAAAGCAACCTTGAGGCCAAGTGTCATGTCTGCAATAAGGTGTTTTGTGCAAAACGAAGTGCCTTAGTGCAACACGAAAAAACTGTGGCCCACCAAGAACAGATGCGTGTTTCAGGAAAAGGAGTAAACACTGAAATGTTGCAAATACTATGTCATAAAGGAAGCATTAAAAGGGCAGAACTCAGGTATGTGTTAGACATAGTGGAACATGGTAGGAGTTTCAACTCTTGCGATCGCTATGTTGACACAATTCCAGATGTTCATGCGGAATGCAATTGCAGTTGCCCTACTATACAAAATTTAAGGTTGAAACGTACAAAAGTCAGTGCTTTAATTAAAAATGTCATTAACAAGGCAATTATCGAAAAGGTAGCTAACATTTTGAAACATACATTTTTTTCTATATTAATTGGTGAAAGTACAGATGCAGAAAATAGTAACAATTTTGCTATTTTAGCACGCTATATCCATGAGAACAAAATTCATAGCTATGTTCTAGAGTACATTAGTATTAAAAGTGGAACTGCCGATAATTTATTTAAATGTTTTGAATATGCTCTAGCAAAGCACAACATTCCAATAAAAAATATTGTTGGAATCTCTAGCGATAATGCTAATGTCATGGTGGGAGAACATCCTTCCTTTATAACATTATTCAAAGAAAGAAATTCAGAGGTAGTTATAATTCCCTGTATTTGTCAGAAGCTAAACGTCATTGCAATTGAGGCATGTAAATTCATTCCAGATAATGTAAATAAATTAATGCATCGTATCTTTAACTACACTGGACAAAGCGGTAAGAGGATACGTGAATTGGAGGAATTACAAATTTTTGCGTCAAGACATAGAATGGTTGAACCATTAAAAACCAAATGGTTGTCAATGAGCAAATGCATCCCAAGGTTATTAGAACAGTGGGCCGTCTTATTAGCATATTTTGAAGACGAAAATAACGTATGTGCCACAGAAATTCTTGAAGATCTAAATTCACTGTACACTAAAGCGTACTTAGAATTTTTCAATTACAGTTTGAAAATAATAACACGGTACCATACTACTTTCCAAAGTAAAGAAATCCAGATTAGCACCATGATAGAACAATGCCTTGAACTATTAAAAGATTTAGGTTGCAATTTTTTGAAATTAAACCTGATACATAACATAAATTTACACAAAGTAGATCCTTACAATGATAGAAATTTACTACCTCTGCATGAAATGAATATTGGTTCAAAAACTAAATCCACTATTAGTCAATGCGTAGAATCCGAAAAAATTAAACAATTTTACACAAATTGTCAGAATTTTTATCAAGCAGCTTTTAAAGGTGCAGTTGATAAACTACCATTTAATGATATATTTTTTAAATCATTAAAATTTTTACAGCCGTCTGTTGCTCTAGACATCCAGAAACATGAAAACCACATCGAAAATATATTGCAAGTGTTCAAATCAAAATTTGATGATGAAGACGTATTGCAGGAGTGGTATTTTCTTGGATTTCTGGAGGAAAAGATAAAGAATGAGTTACTATCATTAAGTATAAATGACTTTTGGATTAAAATTATTCAAATTTCGAACGAGAGATCACAGAAATTTAAAAATATTTGTAAGTTGGCGTACCTGTGTCTGACTTTACCGAACTCGAACGTAGAAATCAAAAGGTTATTTTCATTGGTAAATAATATTAGAACTAGAAACCGGAATAGATTGGGACATCGTATGGTCGGAGCATTATGCCGTATTCGTATAGATTTAGACAGTATGGGAACAAAATGTTGTAACTATCCAATTACAGAGGAAATTTTAAACAACTTCAATAGTAGAATGTATAAAGATGATGACGTGCCAGATGCATTAAGCGAAATAATTGTACAAGATCAAATGTCAAGCGACGATGATGATGTAGAGCTACATAATTTTGTAAATAGTTAATGTTAATGTAATATTTTTAATAAAAGATATTGTTAAGTTTCTACATATTATTTTATTCTTCTTTCACATGCAAAGAATAATTCATTTCATCACAAAAAGAGCGAAGCCATGTCGCGTTCGTAGTTCAGAATTTTAATGAACACCCTTATGCATCGTTATGCCCCTGACTCCTTCGATCGGAAATATAGCTTACTCTTCTTGCTACCATGATCATGACCTCAACATATCAGTTTTTTCTGTGAATATCAGTGTTGCTAGAGGTACACGAGCGTTAAATCGACGGACGTTGATTGTTTCTCCTTGTTTTATTAATGGAAAACAAGGCAGATTTATCCTTGTTTTTAACTAGGAGAACAAGGAAAGATGATCAATGTCCGTTTTTTCGACGCTCATGTGACTCCGTTCTAAGGGTTAGTTGACCCTTTAAGGGTCATACCAATGGTTATATTACCACTATGGTATATATTATTATCATACCAAGGGTCACACACCAATTTAAGATAATTAGTAATTTTTACTTATTGTTGGTAATTTCAAACTTTAAACCGTATAAAATTGGTGAAAAAAACTGAATCATTTTAAACACTGTGAATTGAATAACTGTAAAAATGATACGCCCTTCAAAAACTAAAGTATGCGATCAATTAACGACTAACGCTTTGCAATTAAAGCTATGTCAATGCTAGGTAGATTTATGTAACAAGGGAATTGTACAACTATTACGGCAGAAGCTTTCAAATGTAAGTTAAGATATTTTGAGGGAAGTATCCAAGCGTTTTGTTAAAATTATTCATTACGTGTCATTCGAATCTAGCTACAGTGTTCGTGCAACACAGAAAACAAAAAGTAGTAAAGATATTTTTATTATATTCAAATAATATTTTCGTTGTAATAAAATTTCAACGTAGGATATCACAATTCTAAATCAATTTTAAGCTGATATTTGATTGAAAATGTATAATTTTATTCTGAAAATATCTGAAATATCATTTTAACAATTTTTCATTTAAGTAATATTTTGATTCTAAGAATTTGTCATTCAAGTCACATTTTCATTCTAACAATTTCTTATCCCAATAATATTTTCATTCTAACAGCTTCTCATTCAGATAGAATTTTCATTTTGACATTGTTTTAAGAGTGTATGTCAACCCTACATTCTTTAGTTTTAAACAAAATTTTCACTTAATCGACAGATTCAGAAATATTTCAATTTTCATCAAATTTTCATTTGACCCAAATCTCGACCGAAATAAAAAATTAATTAATTAATTAATAACAGACTAACACTGTAACAAAAATATATAGAATTTTCAGTTTCGCGAATTCTCTTACACTTTATAATCTTATATTTCTGCATTAAGTGTATAACGAACACAAATATCATTGCATTTGCATTATTAGTAGGTTGTAGATTTTATGCATTTATGATAAAATTGAATGTACAATGATAAACAAATTTTTGAAACGTTAATGTACTATTTTTAATGTATTAATATTACTAAGGAATGCTCTATTTAGTTTTAGTTTCTTGCAATTGATGTAGACTGTTGGAATTTGATTTAAGAACGCGTAAAAGTACAAATGTATAATAATACAAGTGTAAACCACGAACAATCATATCACATATCAGAAGATATAAAATCAATCAAAACAAAAGCGTCTTTATATTTATAAATGACACTTCGATACATCCATACAAACATTTCTCCAGCACTGACAATCTTCATTTTACATAAAAATTCACAGTCTAGTTATTACTTACAGACACATTTACCCTTAATGCACCTGCTATAACACAAAGACACACAAACGCGTAAATTTTATTCTACATGGTTCGAAGTAGAACGCCATACTTTATCATGATAGAGTCCCACTAGCTAGCACTTTGACAGTCGACACGATAAATCATAACTCCTGAGTAGCATGCACCGCAACTACACTCTGTTGCATGCTTAAGTGCGCACCTCCGATGTCTGCGAAGAAACCAATTCAATGCGCGAGGTTTGCGGCAGAGGTAATAAATTTAAAGCATCGAATATTAATTTCATTCATACGCATATTTAGTCACTATTTAGTCACTCACTTATTCAGTTTGTTCCGTTCCAAAATTTACAGATGCACGTTTCACTTTCTTAATCTTAAACATAGAGCTGTGGAATTTAAGCAAGGCACAGGATTGGCTTGGACATACATTCCGATGTATCTAGAATAAATTAGAACCGATCTTCCGAAGCTTTACAAATCATAATGTTCGGGAATAGAAGAATTTCGTAGTTTGCTTTCGATATTCTTGTTGAGCGTGAAAAGACGAGTCCAATGAGTATAATTATCGTACTATTGCGATTATTTAATCCTGAGATACTTGCATCTGAAAGGCGAGATACTTAATAGTTTTATAATAAATTATTTTCATTTAATATTAAATAAATTCATACGTATTTTGGTAGAAGATTAAAATGCGAATCCAACGACTATAATGATTGTATACTTTCGATTATTTAATCTCGAGATACTTGCATGTAAACGTTGACTACTTAATATTTTAAACGCAAATATTTGGAGAATAAATGATCAAAAGTATACGTTAATTATACTCGTTGAATTTGTCTCCCGATCCTCAAGAAGGATATTGATAGCAATATACAGGATATCGTGTAAAAATGAGTCGAAAATACAAGTAGTCAATCTTTCAGATATAAATTTCGCACATACTGAAGAAAACAACCAAATAAATGGATCGACGCATCCATCGTTCGCTCGTAAAGGGTCGTTTTTGTTCTGCAACTGATTTACAGCTGAAATAAATTTAAATTTAAAAAGTTTTATGAACAGTTGTTAAATTCGAAATTTGATACGTCACTATTTGTCGCTTTTGAAATCATGCAACTTTTTAATAATTCTTAAAATAAATAATTCTTTAAATAAATCGTTTTAATAATTTTGCATAAAACGCATAATATATAAGTAGACTTCTGACCTTCTTGCAAAATAAAAATTGTCTATGTCAATTGCACGATGTAGGAGCTATGTATAATTTTGTTTCTGTATTAAATAATTTGAATAAATTGAAGTTAATACATCAACATTCTTAGTTTCTTTTCATGTTATCACAATTTTAAATTTCTCTACTTTAGTTTTGTTATAAGTGCATACAATCTGCAGTCTATTTATTCGAGGTGTGCAGGTCACATGATTCATCCTGCATATTAAAAATGCTCTTAAGGCATTGTTTAGTAAGGAATCTTCCGCGTTCACTATTATTTTCTCAGAACATTGAAGCACAATTCATAGTAATTTTTTGTTTAGCTACTAAACAAAATAACCAAATTGATGTTCTTGAATTTTTTAATCTTTACAAAACCGAACTTTTGAAACAAACTATATATTATTAATACTGACGTGATATATTTTGAAAAAACATTCAAAATTGAAAAATTCAAATCAAGTCGCTGATTAGAGAAACAGTGTCTTGAGAATCTGAATTACCATTCACTTTTATAATAAGAAATTATATATCATTCTAATTTTGTCATTTCAATAAATTCAAGCATACAATTATTGGAAACTGATTTGCAAGCTTATATACCTTAAGAAAATACAATTAATCATTGTTCTTAGGAATAAATAAATGCAAGAGTATTTAAGCATATTATTTAATTAATAAGCAAAATAAGCACGAGCTTAGGACACGCCTAAAATTATCTGACATTGAACATTTCTTTGTAGAACAACGATGATCTTAATTGTGTGTATTTTTGTTCATATATGTATAGATATTGTCTATCGAATATTTTTAACATTAATACTTATTTTAAAGATATATTAAAAGTCTTTCTATAGCAACGATATAACTATGTTGTACGTGTCATGACACGTTAGATGTCTATCTTCGCTGCGTTTAGAAACGGCTGTACTACAAAGACAAGATACAATCAAAGAATTTGCAATTAGGAAAAGTAGCAGATGGCTTTAAAGATATAAATAAAATGAAGACATACAAAAATGAATATCTTTCATTTCATTATCGATTTTGTTCCACTTTGGAAGATATAACTTTAATCTACCGTTTTGTTTTTTTATGTTATTATATGTTTTATTTCATTTCGAAAAATATAACGTTATCTTTTTAGACTGCGGATTTTATGCATTTATGGTAAAATTGAGTAGCTGAAATATAAAGTTTTTATGAAATATAAAAATTGGAAGAATTCCATAACATTGTTACACTATTTGCAACTTATCAAAATAATTTTAACAGAAACAATTCATTTTTATTTACAATGAGTTTCTTACAATCGTCTTGGAAAATTTTTATTTTTCACAAAGATCCGCAGTCTAGTTATTTTATTATTCCGAAAAATATATTTTTATTTTAGTTTTGTTTTTTATAGCACTGTGTGCTTTGTTTAATCCTAAAAAGTATAATTTTATTTTGCAGCTTCGATTTTTATTTTATTATATGCTTTGTTTTATTCTAATAAATATAATTTTATTTTACAACTTCGATTTTTATTTTATTATATGCTTTGTTTTATTCTAATAAATATAATTTTATTTTACAACTTCAATTTTTATTTTATCATATGCTTTGTTTTATTCCAAAAAGTATAATTTTATTTCACAGCGTCGATTTTTATTTTATTATATACTTTGTTTCATTCCGATAAATATAATCTTATTTTACAGAGTACTATGCTTTGTTTTATTCTAATAAATATAATTTTATTTTACAACTTCGATTTTTATTTTATCATATGCTTTGTTTTATTCCAAAAAGTATAATTTTATTTCACAGCGTCGATTTTTATTTTATTATATACTTTGTTTCATTCCGATAAATATAATCTTATTTTACAGAGTACTATGCTTTGTTTTATTCTAATAAATATAATTTTATTTTACAACTTCGATTTTTATTTTATCACATGCTTTGTTTCATTAAAATAGATAAATATAACGTTACTTTACGTATCAAGTTTTAGCTTAGTCTTGATATCAGCTGCAACGTTATAAAGTAAACAATCTATTGTGTCACATAAAAAGGTGGTTTAGACAAAAATTGATGTAATTTAAGAAAATAATGGATTCGGAATGCAGAATCTGTGTCAACCATTTCTCAAACATATTACAGCGTACAGGTGTGACTAATTCGGCGAGCCGTGACAGGTTGTCAAAACCTGATTAGTTTCGGCCGCATGCAGCATTGTTCGTAACGTGTTGCGAAAGAAAGTGAAAAGCGTGGGACTGCCACGGAACTCCCGAACATTGCGATTCTGTCATCGATGTTCCCATTTTTTCCAGGGCGTCGTAGCGTTACAATAAAGGTCATACAATCGATATAGCATCGCTATACATCGTCGCGCTCGTTGCACATTTATTTTAAGAACTGGAAATTAATGACTGTGCTAGCATTCAAAGTCATCACGGGAATGCCTCTCTCCTGCTATTATAATTATCGGCTCGCCGAGCCGCGGCAATTTCTCCTCGTTTCCTCCATTTTTCTATTTTTTCATACGTTATGCCTGCCGACGCGACGTTTGACGTATTGATTTGTTTATTCATGTACCAGCCGTTGCATTTTTAAACGCGGCGATGCACTCGATGCCGTACTTATTTTCCAACGCGTAAACAAACGGGCTTTCTGTGTTGTATCGCGGACTCACAGGTGGTTTTAAGAATCCGTGCGCAGTTAATTTTGATGAAAGCAGAGCTCTCTTTCAGACTGCGTTATTTTATTTACTAACTTTCGTTTGCCCTGCTTTTCGTTAATTTAGGTAAAATTAGGTAGATTCTCAAAGAAAGGTTTCTCTTTTTTATTTATTATTCTTTTGTTAGTTAAAATTAAGCAGATACTTAAAATTCATTCATTTGATTTTCATTTATTTACTAGTTAAAAGTAGGAAAAGTATTAGATACCATTAGCTAAAATTATATTGTCAAATAATGGCAATATTTTTAATTCATTTATTTATAATATTTGTATCCTTGTTCAGTTCTTAGTTTTTCATTTCACCAGCTTAAGTTTTTATTTATTTATTTGTTAAACTTCGATGAAATTAATGAATCTTAGGTAAAGTATTAAATAATGACAATATTTCTAATTCATTGATTTAAAACAACGTTCCTTTTGCAAATAAGAAATAATGAATAAATTATTTGTGGAATTATGGAAATAATTTATTAATTAAATAAAAAATGAGTTATTATTTACAAATGAAATATTAATTTAATGTATAATTTATTATTTAAAATAAAATTTGTCTAACTACAATATATGTATAATAATAATAAATTCTGATGTTGTATATGATTTTTATCTGTCACAAGTATAATTATGAACCAATAAGTAATCTGATATTTCAGCGACACAACATGACAAAATGATTACATCAATGAAATACCAATTTCTTACGTTATCAACGATCTTTTTATTGTTATTGTAAAACGGAATAAAGAATTAGTAATCGTAAAATAAAAAAAGAAAATTATTATAATTTTTGCGACTGTAAGAATATATTTATCCTAAACCAATATCGTGTATGTAATTTTCTGATGAACTTTAATCAGCTGACGGGACTTCTTAAAATGATTTTAATCAATCTTTTCAATGCACTTAATAATTGACATGTAATTTACTCGCTATCATTGAACTACAATTACGTTTTCAATCGATGTAACCGTTTTATATACAGTGAGAATCTTTCTTTCTCTAATTGGAAGCACAGGCAATGCAAAACGTGAAAACCCATTTCAAACAAATTGTAACATTTATCATTTTTTCTCTGTTCTCTTCATTCGTCATGGACATGGCGATAAAAAGAAAAATTGATAGACGACGTAGTTTGTCAAAAATTGTTTTTCACGTTTTCCACTGTCCGCGATTTCAACCTCGAATACAAGAAAATATTAGAACTATAAAAACTGATGTAACTGATTAGAAATCCACTTGTCATTGGAAATATAAGTTAAATTTCATGTTCATTAGTATGACGGTTTATAAGTGTAATAAAATACCATTTTAAGAAACGAAAAATTGTGAACATGTCTTGAATAAGAGAAAATAACGGTATTCATAGATCTAGTATAATTTGATACAATTTGATGCATTTTTTACTAACATAACTAGATTATATTATGTACATTCTATTAAAGTAATTAAAAGAAGAAAGACTTCCGTTTCTTCCAAGAAGAGTCACGTAACCTTAATAATTGAAAGAAGAAAAAATTGTCACTAATTTTCATCTTACTTTCATAATTCTATCACCAATGAATAGCTGAGATTCTTCCGCTTAAACTGAGTCCAAACACGATATAAATCGGAGTAGGTTTATGAATACTTATTATACAGGGTGAGCCACGTAACTTGGACACATCAAACAACATTAAATTAGGTGATCTCGAGAACTTGAAAACCTCTCTACATAGAACCTCTATTCACCTATGAAACCACGCATTTAACCATTTCTCATAGAAAGCATAATTTAAATGTCATTTGCGGTGTGCAGATTACGCGATTCACCCTGTAGATTGCTCATTAATCAATAGCTGAAATTCGTCCGATTTACGTCGTGTTTGGACTCATTTTAATCAGAAGAATTTCAGTTATTCGTTGGTGCTTGAGTTATAAAGGTGAGTCGACAATGACTGAAATTGAAATTTCCGCACGTTTATTTTATACTGATCGCGATGTCTCTTTAAATGCCGAATCTCGAGCGTCGCTGCTCGACAACATTTTTCCACGATAATAAAATTTTGAATAAAAATTCAATGAAGTATTTGAATAATATATATATATTCATTGAATTTTTGTATACAAAATTTTATTATACATACTATTATACAGGGTGTCCCACAATTATTTTAACAGCCGAAAATGAGGGGTAGCTGAGGTCATTTGAAGTAACTTTCTCCTTTGCGAATTTGCAATCTGAGGCTTTGTTTACGAGTTATTAACGAAAAACACTGGCCAATGAGAGGTGACGGTGCGAGGGAGAGGGTCCGCGAGAGAGTCCGCAACACGAGGCTTTGACAGAAGGTCGGGACGGACTCGATCCGCGTTCGAAGTATTGAACAAGTCACCAAGCGAGAACTTTCCGGATTTTTTTAACTACATAACAGTGATATTTTTAAGAAAAACGCTGTTCACCTTTACTTTAGAACGTCTGAAGAATATTTACTAATTTTTCGGACCCGAAATAATATGAAGTTTAACCTTGACAGCTGTTTTAATTTTCTGGTGTGCATGACACGTCGTGTGTACCATATGAAATTTTTATGCAAGGTGTACAGTGAAGATTAACGAATGATTTGCAAAGCTGATTTAATAATAAATAAGGGACGTAAAGGATTTGTTTATTAGAGAGATATGAAAAATATTATCAGTAAGAAACTCACCCATTTAGTTGAGGATGCATTTGCTGGCTGAAATTCATGATGTCGAAGGGCACTGACCTTGTACAACGTACAGCTGATCTTTCACTGCACTGTCACCAAACACTGATCACTTAATTAATCACTGATAATCCGAATCACTTGTGGATATTTAAGAAAGATCACTGAGACTCGTTCGCGGATAATCGTTTATTCGACGCGTTCGTTCGGAAGTCGACGTTTCACTGCCAAAAAATCGAGGCCTTGTCGTTCGTCTTTCGGCCGTCCGAGGAAATAACACCCGATACTATTTTCTTCGAAGCGCAGGGTACCGCCAAATGAAATAAACAAGATATGCCGAGACGTAAACTGTGTCCGACCCGCTGTCACCCTGCGCTCTTAGAACGTAATTAATGGCCGTGCGAAGAAAATGGTATCGAGTGTCATTTCCTCGGACGGCCGAACGAAGAACAACAAGGACCCACAGTCAAGGCCTGAATTTTTCGGCAGTGAAACGTCGACTTCCGAACGAACGCGTCGAATAAACGATTATCCGCGAACGAGTCTCAGTGATCTTTCTTAAATATCCACAAGTGATTCGGATTATCAGTGATTAAATAACTGATCAGTGTTTGGTGACAGTGCAGTGTAAGTGAACTTCGCAAATAACCATACCAGAGGTTCCACCGACAGTATCCCTCGAATGTTGCGGTCATCGACCTGGGATCAGCTGTTCGTTGTACGAGGTCAGTACGTACGAGTCAGCAAATGCATCCTCAACTAAATGGGTGAGTTTCTTATCGATAATATTTTTCATATTTCTCTAAAAAACAAATCCTTTACGTACCTTAACGCGATTATTTATTATTAAATCAGCTTTGCCAATCATTCGTTGAATTCTGTTCGTACACGGAGTTATTTAAATTAAAATATCATTTACGAACTTTGCTAATCTTCACTGTACACCTTGCATAAAAATTTCATATGGTACACATAAGGTGTCATGCACACCAGAAAATTAAAACGACTGTCACGGTTAAACTACATATTATTTCGAGTCCGAAAAATTAGTGAATATTCTTCAGACGTTCTAAAGTAAAGGTGAACAGCGTTTTTCTTAAAAATATCACTGTTATGTAGTTAAAAAAATCCGGAAAGTTCTCGCTTCGTGACTCGTTCAATACTTCGAACGCGGCTCGAGTCCGTCCCGACCTTCTGTCAAAGCCTCGTGCTGCGGACTCTCTCGCGGACCCTCTCTCTCGCACCGTCACCTCTCATTGGCCAGTGTTTTTCGTTAATAACTCGTAAACAAAGCCGCGGATTGCATTTTCGCAAAGGAAAAAGTTACTTCAAATGACCTCAGCTACCCCTCATTTTCGGCTGTTAAAATAATTGTGGGACACCCTGTATATTATTATATCCTGTCTTGTCGAGTCGTGCTCGAGTCAGCCATTGGAAGTAAAAGATGTACATACATAGCCGGTCCCATGTAAATTTAACCGTGCGCTCCTGGTGCAATTAACAAATTGAAAATGGTCCAAATGGATCTCAGCCCCTCAAATGGAGAATTTGAAAAAGATACTAACGCGCGCTGGTTTTTCTGTTGATAGGAAATATGTTTGGTGGTATTCTTCGGCGTGGAGTACATGGTGCGATTATGGAGCGCAGGCTGCAGATCAAAGTACATGGGATGCTGCGGCAGGCTGCGATTCATACGGAAACCGATTTGTATCATAGGTGAGTGCGTCCTCTAATGTGCATCGGGACCAGTCCAATCAGCCTATGCTTGAACTAATCCAATATGCGGATTGTGCAATTGTCCGCTTCGAAAATTGGATTGCCGGCGCAGTCACTTTGTGCTGAAGGACGGGTTCGATCGCCGATTTATACTCGACGGATGCAATTCTTTGGGATGCCGACGATCGTTAACCTCAGTCGAGGGTCTCGAGAATCGATTGCTGATGTAACAAGGTTACATTTAACCCGAGAAAGATAACCTACGTCGCAGAGGCGCCTGCGAAGACTGTTGATTTTTGTTAATTTTTCATAGAGGTCTAGTGATTTAAGTTTAAAATTACTTAAAATATAAAAAAATATAATATAAATGCATTTTATTTTTACAATAATGCCAAACCTTTAAAATGACTAGATTAACTTAAATAAATATCCATTGTTAGTATAAAATTGACGCCTTAGAAAAGCATGCGCCTCTGAAGCGTATGGTTATCTTTTACGTACGTTGTCATATGGTTATCTTTCTAGGGTTAATAGCAATTACGTTACATTCGAATATTAGTTTTTCCATTAGAATTACTTGAAAGTATTGGTTAAATATTTATTTTTAGTTCACCTTTAGTCCATCTAAACAATTTCACCTAAATGTCTCCTCGAGCAGTGACGTTACAAAAAAATATACGAAATTCGACCGTTATCAGATGACGAACACGTTGCAGAAAGTATTATAGTTTCTTTTCACGTACATTTTTTCCTGGAATTCTCAAAATCGTCGATGTTGTCTTCCATGCGAGTTCGCATTTCATTTCATTGCATCACGTAGCCCGACGTTAACACTTTAATGGCCGCACGTCTACGCAGTCAAACGTCGCCAGGAGTCGGCAATATTTTTGAAGAATTAATTAAAAAAAACTTTATGTAAATTCATGAAATAATTCAACACACGCGAACATACACATAAAACGAAAAAAATATAGTAACAATAACAACGCATTTAAAAGAACGAATTTAATATTTTTCCTTTGTGTGATAATTATTAAAGCATCACACACATGTTGTGTGAGTGGCTATTAAAGTGTTAAAAATACATTGGATACATTCAGATAATGGTTTGATATTGAGATGATCTTCGTCTCCGAGATGAAAACGAAACCTGAAAGTATTGTCTATCGGTAAACCAAAATTCCGAGACAAATACAATAACATACAACGATACGCGATTACCAAAAACTATAAAAACGAGCTTTCATTTCGTTTCTAAGTTGAGGGACAATGTCAGAGAAATAAACTGGCACGTGTCCTTTAGTATTTCGAATAGGGAGTCAAATGGCGCTACTAGTTCCTAAATATGTGCCAGTTTTCAAGGTTATTTCAAGGTCATCTTGTTTTTTCTTATTATAAACCAATAGTTTTTACTTGGGAATCATATCGTATGTAAAAAAAAGAGCATAACTTTTGTTTGAAACATTTTTTTGTAATATAATGTTCTTAAATGAGACAAAATACGTTTTCGTAAAAAATAACGAACTTACAAAAAAGTGTTTCCAACATAATTCGTGCATTTTTTTACGTAGAACATGATTCCGAAATAAAAAAATATAGGTTTGTCATAAAAGAATGCAAGATGATCTTGACATAACCTTGAAAATGTGCACGCATTAAAACACTAGTAGTGCCACTTGACTCCTCACTCGAAATATCAAAGGACATGTGTCAGTTTGCTCTTTTATTAAATCGTGTCCCTACGAGATTTTTTTACAATCTCGACTTAAATATACTACTGTGATCAAAAAGTAAGGTGAATTTGTTTATAAAATGTAAATTCTTTATTTATTCTTCCAAATCAATTTCATCCCCTTCAAAGTAATCCCCGTCCGATAAAACGCACTGTTTCCGACGCTTTTTCCAGTCCTCGAAACAGTCGGAATAGTCTTTTTCCGGTATAGCCTTCAAGACCTTCTTCGATTCGGTTTTTATCTCCTCAATCGTGTCAAAACGGCGTCCCCGCATTGGCTTTTTGAGTTTGCTGAATAACCAGAAGTCGCACGGAGCCAAATCAGGCGAATACGGTGGTTGCGGAACGATATGAGTCTAGTTTTTGGCAAAAAAGTCGCCAAGAAACAATGCAGTATGACATGGCACCAATCGAGACTTGACGCGTTTGAGACACAAAACATCCTTCAAAATGGTTTGGGCTGAACCAAATGATATTCCAACACTATCAGCGAGGTCTCTTATTGTCAATCGACGATTTTCAAGCACCAAATCTTCGATTTTTTGGACGTGGCCCTCGTCGGTAGACGTTGATGGTCGTCCAGAGCGCGGTTCGTCTTCAACGCGTTCTCGGCCCGCTTTGAACTCGTTGTACCACTTATAAACGTTTTTTTGTGCCATAGTTTGATCACCAAAGGCCTTCCGCAACATTTTCAACGTGTCCGCACAAGAATATTCGTTCCGCAAACAAAATTTGATGCAAGTTCTTTGCTCAACAAAATCACCCATTGTAAAAATCGAAAAATTCACTTTTGGTCGTTTACTAAAACACGTGTAACTCGGAGATAATTAAACCTTTTAACAAACAGACGCTTGGCAATTGTTATAGACAGTCCTACCAACCTAGGAAAAAAACAATTGCCTGCCTTCCTAATGTCCGGGAGTTTTAATTGACAATTTCACCTTACTTTTTGATCACAGTAGTACTACACATATACATAATGCAAAGAATGTATGCAACCTCATATAACTATTAGTGAATGAAATTTTCAATTATACTGACTTTTTCCTGCTTTTTTTGAGACAAATAGCCCACTGTGCGTCGTTTCCTATTCACGAAACTGATGTAGCACGGCAACTCCGCGCGAAATAAATATCGCGATCGCTGCGTGAAACGCGATCAGTATCGAGCCAGTGGGATCGGGTCCGGTGAATTATGGAGATCTGCAGGAACATTTTCGGACCGTACAAAACGTATACCTCGTTCGTTGCTCCCGGCTAAATTAACGATGTATCAAGACCCACCGGAATTTTACCTCCGCGATATGGATTATGGTATTATACCTATCTCCATACATATAGTCGCGCCGATTGGGAGCGGCAATGCGATTACCAAGGTAGCGGATACGTCTCTGTGATCGTTTCATTGATGAACAGCTGCTCGCTGATCCCTTGTTCCCTATTTATTCATCGCTACGTTATGGATTTCATAGACGGTTGTGGCGCCTCGGACGGCAGAAGTATTTATACGCACGCTGTATCTGTTCTTTAGGAATTCATATATGTATTTCCGAGATATTTCATGCGGATTGAGAATATAACAGAAACTCGATTGTTCGGAGCTCGGCCGACGGAACGATTGTTTCACGTGTAATCAAACCTGGAATATTTGAAACGAGAACAAGGAACGATTATTTGAAGTGAACCATTTCGCATCGTTATTTTCAATGCCGTTATTGTGCGTGATTGTTTTATTGTTGTTACGTACAGAGAATTCCCTCGTTCGTTCTGGAATTTTTTTCGTAGAAAGATTGACTATGCTCCAGTTGAACGCAGCTGGAATGAAGTGTGATTCGATAAGAGACGAACCTCGTCGGAATTTCATGTACGCACGTTTCGAGAGTATTTGGAAACAATTTGGAAAGAGGAGATACGATTATTCGAGCCTCGCGGCTCATTGTTATAGTCGCCAATTGTCGACAATTATAAAAACGAGGTGCAAGGCTCGTATAATCGTATCTTCTCTTCCCAAATTGTCCAGTTTTGTTTATGGAAAATTAGGAAGAATTTACTGTACTATAGTTTAAAGGCATTTTTTTCGAAACCATGGTTTTCAGAACGGTGTCCATGATACCTCAAAATCTACTTGACCGATTGACTCAAAATTTTAAACACGTATTTAGTATACGTCTGACTACAGCCCTTACTAGAATCGACCCAAAATTTTTATTTTTTCCTATTTTTTTAGGCCTCCGAAGTTTAACGAAACACGCAAAAATCGATCATCGAATTCCAATGTATAAAAAGAGCACATTCTGAGAAAACGTTATGTAAATAGTAATAAAGTTGGATTGAACAAATTTTATTTTGGTGTACGAACACTTTTCTGGGCAACTTCTTGAGAAAATGTACAACTGCGCGACGTTCACCGACCGTTTGTACTTTCGTACAGTCCAAAGAGTATTCGAATTCGAGGATTTAAATACAGTAAATTCTTTTTAATTTTCCTTCAGCTTGTAAAGAAAAATGAACAATTTGGAATGGAGAGGTACGATTACTCGAACCTTGCAGTTCGTTGTTAAAATGATTGACAATTGATAACCATGAAAATTGTCCAAATTGTTCATTTTTGTTTACAAGCTGAAGGAGAGAATTAAGGAGAATTTACTGTATTTAAACTCTCGAATTCGAACGTTGCACAGTTGTACATACATTTCCTCAAGAAGTTGCCCACAAAATTATTCGTATACGAGAATAAAACTTGTTCGAATCAATTTTATTAGTATTTACACAACGTTTTTTCGGAATGTGTTTGCACATAATTAAAGAACGTTTCTTAGTCTTCAAAACTGTATAGAAGTAAATAAATACGAACCTTCCTTCTGTAAGTGAATAGAGTATATTTATTATATGATACAAATGTGCCCATAATTATGAAAGTGGTCTAAGTCATATATTTCTTGTTTCGAGATATTTAATGAATCGCATTTGCATAAATTAAAAAATATTTTTACATTATGCGACATTTTAATTTATAATTTTATTAGTCTTGATTAATGGAAATTTATTATAGATATGAAATTTTGTGTGAATTTCATAGGAAAATGTTGTTTTTAAAGCTTGAATTGACTTAGACCATTTTCAAAATTAACTGAATGTCCTATAATTGACTTAAAGTAATAAAAAATTGTGATTTTTATTTGAGCCGTTTATTTTGAAAGTGGTGCAAGTCCAATGTCATCGAAAGGAATTGTAAGTGGCGTTGCGTGGGGTATTTAGACAATACAAGCTCAGATTCGGCATTTTGAATTTCTTTAAAAAAAAGAACTTGTACCACTTTCGAAATAAACGGTCCATTTGAAACAACAACTTTAACGAAATAATTCATAAACATTTATTAATCATTTTTAAAAAGTAATCCATTTTTTAATTCCGTATAACGTTGTAATTACAACTACTATCTAAAGGTTCATTTTTGACGATATCGTAAAAATTACATTGAATAAATTTAGTTTAAAATCATGTCGTGTGAAATAAGCGATAAATTCATTTTTTTTTAAATTTTGACTTAGACCACTTTCATAATTATGGGCACAAATATCGGGTCACAAAAGGTCTTTGTACATTTGCGGGATAAGATGGGTGAATGCTCTATTATTGAAACAAATGACAAACTGAAAACATTCGAATACTGAATATTAACCGCAGAATGCCTTAGTAGTCTGTTAGCAACGAGTGCAATAAGTTCAATTATAAAATTAGTTTGCAAATATGAATCGCGATCGAAAACGACAAGAAACGACTATTGAAGAGCGGAAAATTGTTATTATTGTATCTATGAAACGAAGATCCTTAACCCGAGAAAGATAACCTACGTCGCAGAGGCGCCTGCGAAGACTGTTGATTTTTGTTAATTTTTCATAGAGGTCTAGTGATTTAAGTTTAAAATTACTTAAAATATAAAAAAATATTATATAAATGCATTTTATTTTTACAATAATGCCAAACCTTTAAAATGACTAGATTAACTTAAATAAATATCCATTGTTAGTATAAAATTGACGCCTTAGAAAAGCATGCGCCTCTGCAGCGTATGGTTATCTTTTACGTACGTTGTCATATGGTTATCTTTCTAGGGTTAAGGGAAATTGCAAGCATGGTTGGGAAATCACATTCCACAGTACAATACATTGTAAGAAAATATAAAGAAGGAGGATGTGTCGTTAACAAGCTGCGCATGGGAAGACGCAAGAAATTAGGAACTAGAGAAGGAAATTTTATTTTAAGAAAAATAAAAACGAAACATGTACTGCTAAAGAATTACGAGAATTCATTGGGATTGATGCGTATGCTGAAACGACACGTCGTATATTACATCGAAATAGTTTTCATGCATGTACCGCAAGACGTAAGCCATTCGTGAGTGAAATTAACCGTAAGAAACGATTGCAGTTTGCAAAGAATTATGTCGGTAAACAATGATGGAAAGAAAAAAGTGTCGAGAGGATCAGGTATTACGAGTGTAAAAGGTGGCGGTGAGTTGATAATGATGTAGGGTTGCATGAGTAAAAAGGGGACGGGCAACTTACACATAATCGACAGTATTATGGACAAATTTGTTTATCTGAATATATTTAAAGATAACTTAAAAGTTATAATTTTCAGAAGAAATTGTGTTCGGTTCAAATTCATACGTTTCGTTCAACAAGATATCTGTTCCCGTGGGACGTAGATACTTTAGAACATGTTCATTAAAAATTTCATAGGAACAAATCCTTGTAAAACGTTTATTCAAAAGGTTCCTGTCAAATAAATAAACCATTGAATCAATTATTCACTGGGTTTATTTGACAATGTTATAATTTTAGTTTTATAATCAGAATAACTATTTAGTATCGTCATAATATTATCCATTAAATAATATTTGGCACTACTAATAATGTTTGAGAATTACCTTTCATATTAATTAACGAAACATCTGTTCTTGTTATGCAAAAATATTTATTTTCAAATTTCGCTAATTCTAGTCGAACCAAAACTTTCAATCTCAAGAATTCTTTTATATGTGTTCTAATTGCAACTTATAATATGAGAACACTTTTCCAAATAGTAATGCAGAGTCAGAGTTGTGCAGAATTAAAATTGAATTATATTGTAATTCGTAATCCAGATCGCCGTACAATTAAATTACAATGTAATTCATAATTCAATAGGAGTACAATTGCAAAATACTAAGTAATTCAATTACATTAATTACGATTTACAATGTAATTGGATTACTTTAATCAAGAATTATAGTGTAACAAATAAATTAATTAAATTATTATTAATAATTACAATGCTATTATTATTTATTCGATGCGTTGTGCCGAACGAATAATAAATAATGAACAGTTAAATGATAATTAATAAGTAACGATTGGAATTGTATTCTCAAATAAGAAAAAATGTTATTGTTTTAAATAATTTATTTGTAAACTTACAAATAATAAATAATATTATATTTAAATAATCACTCAAATGATGCCCAACTTTTAATATTCGGATAGTGAAAGTTCGAGTATAAAAGGTAGAAAAATAATAGAAAAAATAAAGGGCAGAAAAAAACATGAACATAAGATAGTGTCACGTATTATGAATGTTAAGGTTTTTATTACAAAACTTGCTCCAATAATGTAATTTACTTAAGCATTTTTCTTGAAAGCGACTCTAAAGTTTATAGAATTGCAAAATAAGAAAACAGTCATTTTGATCGCGGCAGGTTTAGCGTTAACACTAGAACTAGCGAGCTTTAAACGCGACTAATGTGTATTGTGTTTTAGCAATGACAAGACTAAATTTATTTCAACTTCGCACGATTTCTATAATAATTTATACTTGAATGAAGAAGTGTAACATTTCTCATAGAAGCTTTTGGCACAATATCAGAAATTGTAGAAGAAAACGTCTATTTTTATGTAAATTACGAGGTTGCACATTGTAGACATTAATAGTAAACGTAATAAAGCGAGTGAACACTCGTTTCGGTAGTCAACATACAGGGTGTCCCAAAATTATCTTATTTCCGAGCAATGAGAGGTTCCCGAGGTCATTTGAAGTAACTTTTTCCTTTACAAAAATTTTCTCCAAGGCATCGTTAACAAGTTATTAATGAAAAACAGTGACCAATGAGAGGCGAGACGACCGAGCCAACGAGCGGTCGAAGCCCAGTTTCGCTGATTGGCTCGGCCGCCTCGCGCCAGCCTAGCTCGCCTCTCATTGGTCAGTGTTTTTAGTTAATAACTCGTAAACAAAGTCGCGGATTGTATTTTCATTAAGGAAAAAGTTACTTCAAATGACCTCTGGAACCCGTCATTTTCCGCAAGTAACATAATTTTGGAACACTCTGTATATCAAAATTATCTATTCAAAATTAAACATAAAAAAATATGTTAATCAATATTATCTGCAATGGCTAAAAAAATGTATTCGAACAATTTTCTCATTGCCAAACAATTATCGATATTTAAACTGTTCCAATTTCGAAAAAAGAGTTGTGCAACAATATAAACCTGGATTTACTTTAAACCTGAAAGCCTGTACTATCACACATTTATAGGATTCAATTTACATTTTCTACACTGTATGTTGTGCTTGATAGAATTAAAAATTTCAAGATCGATTGGCACCATAAATGATTAAAAAGATCGTTCAATTGTTTAGTTTATAGCGATAAAGTTGAATTGGTAGGTATTCCATTGAACGCAATAAGATTAGTATGCACAGAAAAAGCGATTTAAGAATAAAGTGACTGAAACTGTACCTGTAATCGTTTAACTAAATTAATTAAAAAAGTCGGTAAGTAGTTTAAAACTGTAGCCGTTCAACGCTACGTGGTTCATAAACTTCTATTTCTAAATGGTTAATCGACAGCAGTAAATTGATTTTTAAATAAAAATTACAATTATAATTGATTTCTGAATCAAAATTCTAATTCTAATTGATTTTCAAACAGAAATTGCAATTATAATCGATTTTTAAATGGAAATTTGAATTGTAATTAATTTTTAAATGGAAAGTACATTTATAATCGAACATAAGTAGAACTTAGTATTGTAACTGATTTTTAAGTAGAATTTACAATTGTATTTGATTTTTAAATAGAAATAACAATTGTAATGAATATTTAAACGGAAAGTACAATTATAATTGAATTTTAAATAGGAATTAGAATTGTAATTGATTTTTAAATAGAAGTTACAATTGTAATTGATTTTTAAATAGAAATTAGAATTGTAATTGATTTTTAAATAGAAATTAGAATTGTAATTGTATTTGAAATAGAAATTAGAATTGTAATTGATTATTCAATGGAAATTACAATTATAATCGATTTTGAAATAAAAATTACAGCTATAATTAATTTTTGAATAGGAATTGCAATTATAATTTAGTTTTAAATAGAAATTACAATTATAATAGATTTTTAAATAGAAAATACAATAGGTACCTACTACTGAACCACGACAATCCAATGAAATGAAAATTAGAGAAAGATGTTATAACAGTATACATTAGTTTTTAAAATTCTCTTCAAAGTATTGAATAAAATAAATGTCTTTAAAATTTGATTATAGGAGTAGTTCTAATGACATATAAAGCGACAAGCAATAAAGTGTATACATAGATTGCATGTCTCATAAAAATGATGATCACGCTATCAATTTCTCAACTAATCGGTCGAAATTGGGTGATTGTAATTGCAAGTTGAATGTAACTGATAATATGTAGCAGTTTATTTTTACTTACGTTTAGGCTACACGGAATATTCGACGCAGACTAAAAATAAAATGTGTTGTTAGGAAATAAAACTGTCAACAAGTATCGATGGTTTACTATGTTAGGACACAATTTCTACAGTTACCTCTCAGTTTATAAGTTAAAGCAGAAGATCGAATTAAAATATTTCTGTTTTTATTTACTATATTTATATAAATATATTTATATAAATTTATATTTCTGTTTCATTTGTATTGGAACAAATTGAGAAAGTAATACTAAGATTAAATACAAATTGAAAAATATCCTTTTTAAGCTACTATGAAATTAAAAAAATGGTTCGTAACGTAATCGAAATTACTGTGATTTTACTGTGAATTGACGAACTATTTCAGTTCTTTATTAATATTCTTCATTTTCTAATAATTCATTATAATTATAATGACAGAATTTTAGATAGAAAAAGAGGCAGGAGAACGAGTAAATATCATAGCAATTTTATGTTAACGGTTAGAAGAAATTTACATTCTATCTTCTATCAGTTTTTTATCTGCTAGATGAAACTTATATGGTTTCTAAAATTTGAAAATTCAAGTTTGATACAGAAAATATTTGCTGTCGAGACTTTTCCACTTATTGGTTTAAAATGTAATGTTATTGATAATGTAATATAGAACAATTGTAATTGTAGCGCATCGTTTGTTTGTCGCCAGATTTAATAGTGGTGGTCGCATCCATGGTGGTCTTGTCCGTGGGGAGCAATGGTCAGGTGTTCGCCACCTCCGCCATTAGAGGCATCCGATTTTTGCAAATACTGCGGATGCTCCACGTCGATCGGCAAGGTGGCACGTGGCGACTTCTCGGCTCTGTTGTTTTCATTCACCGTCAGGTACGTTGTCGAATAATCCATTCACACTGGTTTTAACGAATGTGTTGAAAGACACTTTTCAACCCTTTGTACTCGACTGGGCGACTCTGAGGCGCCATTAAGAATTGTTATATTACGTTCAAAATCATTTTAACACCACCAAATTTGTTCACTTTTAAGAAACCGTTAAATGTTTGACCGATGCACGAGTCGCAAAATTCAATTTTATATGTATAAAATGCACCAAGTTATATAAAATGGATACTATAAGTCAGAAAAATTGTTTTGTATTTCGAGTTAAAATGCTACCGACTGCAAAGGGTTAATAATTTCTATTCAACACTATTTTTACCGAAGGAGTTGACGGACATTTTTTAATAGATTCTAATAAACATTATTTCCTATGTTCGATGTTTTCTATGTGACCACTTTTGCAATGGTCATCGCAAAATTAGTTCGGTAAATTGTGTAATACAAAATTAATTCGGTAAATTGTGTAATACAAAATTTTAGGTAAAAATAGTGTTAACATTCTATTCAGTCCACAAAATTCCGTTGCAAAGTAGATATTGTTGAGTTATTAACGATTTACCCACCGGATGTAGAATTTTATATTTAGTAGAACTTTATATTAATTCTATCAGGAAATAGTATAAAAATCATTGGTAATTAAACAGAAAAGAGTAAATCTCGCCAACTTTGATATCGAAATTTGTTGTCAAAGTCATCTTCGAGGTAGACAACAAAAATGCTATTTTTATAAATTTTCATTGAATTTCTCAAAAGAAATTAATTTTGCGTTAGGTCTGTGTTAGGTCTAGATTGAGACTAGGTTAGGTGTGAGTTAGTATATATAGGTTTGCGACATTGTGTTGACAACGTTTCTTTATACATGTTTCATGAATTTAGTTATTCCGCCAAAAATCGAAACCTAATATAGATCTAACTATAATCTAATCCAAACCTAATCTATGTGTAACTGAAATGTTTTGTATAATGTGTCTCCTTTTTTGTATAATTACCAAATCTTTTCTTAATCCTTAACTGGTATAATAATTTTGGGGTCACGATAAACCCAAAATAAGAAATGCAAAGAAACGTATTAATTTCATTCTGTAGATGGATGCTCCGTTAATATTTTATTCTTAGTTGCCGTATAAAATAACAATAGGAAAACAATGCAGGGGTTAGTTGTGACCCCAGTATGCCAGGTAAGGATTATATTACAAGCACGAAATAAATTATTACATCATGTTACTGAGGCAGATCTTTTAATTAAGCATTGAAATCGTTGCTATTGTTAGGAATAATAAAGAAATGCTCGGCGGCAAGTTGTTAATTTTGAGAAACTGTGAAACAATTATCAGTGGGTAATGTATTAATAAATAGTAGATATTTATGTGAATTCCTATTTGTATAATAATTATGATAATTAATGGCTACACCCCTTGCAAAAAGTTGTCCATCGGTCAAATCGAGCGTCGGTGATAACTAGTTACATATTCGTTAATAAAAAGATTTATTTTTCGACGAAAAATAAATCTTTGCGAGACACTTTAGCAATAGCGCAAGGCAGACTGTAATTAAAGCATCTCGATGACAATTTTCAGGAGCTGATCACAACATTGTACATCGGGTTCCTAGGTCTTATTTTCAGCAGTTACTTCGTGTATCTTGCCGAAAAAGATGCTGTTGGGCCCGATGGAAAAACAGACTTTTCCAGTTATGCTGATGCACTGTGGTGGGGGGTGGTAAATATAATTATTTCAACATGTGTGTGTTAGTTCACGTTCCCTAACCTCTCCGCTTGAACTGTCACGGTGGCCGCTCTGCACAGTTCAAACTCGCATTCATGCTTTGCAATCTCGAACACTTGTCACTCCACGATAATTGACTGCACTGTGAGACGAAAATCCAAGCTGCATCCTAATTAACATATTTTAATTCAATAATTAAAATTAATATTTTAATTTTTGCTATTTTTTTGTAAGATTAAGTGTGGGCTATGTGGTTGCTAATGGCAGATGAAACTTATAATGATTAAATGCATAAACAAATGATATCAATGCCTAGACTTGCCAGACTTCAATAAACGTCTCTAAAAAATTGACAAGAATTCAACTCTGCAAATAAGTTCGGATTAAGAGACATGAATTGCAAGCAAATTTTGCACAAATCATTACACGACATAGAAGAGAACTGTGTAATGTTATTAAAAAAGAAAATTTGTAACAGAAGACGATTAAGATCGATAAATGAAAAGGAAATTTTAAAGGATGATCCTAATAGATATAAATTAAAAGCATAGATAAACAATAAAATTCAATATAAATTGAATGTAAATCTGCGAAGAACAATAAAATGAAAAGTGAATTTGGTTACGATATACCATCTCAGTGTGAACAATTGATTAATTTTCTGAATTAGGATCGTTAAGAGAAAATCAATAATATCTGCTGTGTAATTTTAAAGTAAACTAATATTCTAATATACTAAATTACTGTACAATCAAAACATGAAACAGCAAAATAAGAATTATCGACAAATTCCATGAAAAAATATTATAATTTCATTTAGTTTAAATGGCACGAATTTTCGCATCGAGTCCGATATATGTGACGGTATTTTCTTTCCTAAAGAAGATTGAGCAGTTCTAATATTTCCCCAAGAAGCTGGATCGAAAAAAGAATTCAGATTAAGCGCACCGGGAGCACGAAAGAACTCTGTTTGCATTAAATCCATTTATCCAGCGTGTAATAAGCGTCCGGCTCGCTTGGTTTCTATTAACGCGAATAATTAATTCTGGCCAGCGATTTCGCTCATTACCTCGGAATGGGTTTCATTCAACGACGTGTACCGCTTAATTGTGTGCCGGTCGCTAATGTTTATTAAGCGGTGCTGCTAATCATTCGGGAAATATGCCTCTATTTAGAGACCCTCGAATGGTCCGTGCGGGGATCAATGGAGCCGAGGTCGAATAAACGAGGATTCAAGTGTCGATTGATTAATATCCTCCCGCCATTCGAGAGGCCGCTGGGCCGTGCTGTTCTCTTTCGATTGTCGTCCACACTTTTGCTTTCTTGCCGAGGGAGTTCCTGGGAGCCAGCGACTTTCATCACCGCTGCGTTTACTATACATAGTGTAATGCCGCACATTGCTCGATAACAATAAAGAATAGGACAACATTTAAAAAGAACGACTTTGTAAATTGAAAATGTATAGAAATAGAAATAGAAAGATCTATATAAATATACTAGGATATTTATATCTTACTCAATATCTACGGAAAAATTAGACCATTTACATATATCTGTGAGGAAAGAAAATATGTTCCCGTTTAGTGTTAATTTAATGGTATACATACTACCTATTTTTGTTACAATGACTCTGGGATTAATATAATATAAATTTGTAATATATACATATATATAATAAATATTTTATATATTCATATAAAAATCTCACTTCAAATAAACATCTTAGTAACAATACCAAATTAGGAAAATTTGTTGTTATTGAATTAAAAATATTTACAAGTATATAAAGGGTGTCCCATAATTATGTTAACGCCTGGAAAAGGGGGATTCCTGAAGTCATTTGAAGTAACTTTTTCCTTAGGGAAAATGCAATCCGCGGCTTCGTTTACGAGTTATTAATAATATAAAAAATGATAAATAATTTTAATACGATAACAGCGAACTATCCTAATTGTTTCTTATTAATAAAATGTTTATTCGAAGTGATTTTTTAAAAATAGTATTGGAAAGTATTGTATTGAAATTAAAAGAATTTAAGGGTATCGACATATTATTTACAATTGATTAAAATCATTAAAGGAAGAAGCAAATTATGTAGTTTCAATGTTTCGTAAATGATTCAGAAAATTTCTATTTTGAATAAGATTCGAAGTTACTATATCTGCAGTTCTACATTTTGAAAATTTTATTTGAAATATCTAATTGCTGTAGCGTTTTTTGAATATCAGCACTCGGACCGCTTGATTCGGGTCCATCTAGACCCAGAGCATAAATATCGTTATTTGACTTGCTAATTTCCGACAATTCATTCAAATTTTCACTATGTTAAAATTTCAATACACGAGACAACGATTGTCAGTTATTCTAAAGATTTAAGCAATAATTGTTTCTTTTTCGTTACAGTTATACATATAATAATTATATTTATATTTTTATAAAATTCATATAATTATTTTATATTATACACAATTTCTATAACAATATTGTTACCATTTTTGCATAATATAGCTTTGTTGGTTCTTTTGTCTTTCAGTTCATTTATATAGTGATTTTATTACCATTTTCGACACTATTTACCATTATTGCATGTATGTCAAGTAATTTTTATAATCTTTTTATTTCCCTTCCTTATTTGCGAAATGGAATACGAATATAAATGTACGCATCAATTAAGACCATACAAATGTGACTCGTTATTAATATAAAATATGTATTTCAAACGAAACCTTAATAATTTATAAACATAATGGAAATAAATATGCGACAGTAGAATTCCAAAAAGACACGTAATGATACTTTCAAAATTATTTCGACTAATTTGGAAATGACGTCGGTTCAGTTGGTAGTTGTTAATTTTTAATAATTAAATTAAATTGAATTGAATTGAATTGAATTAAATATATTCAATCTAATTTAATTTAATTTAATAATTGAATTGAATTATTACAATTATTTGAATTCAATTCAAATTTAATTAAATGAAATTGGATTAAACTAAATTAAATTAAACAAATAGAATTAATAACAAATGAATCACATTGTCACGAAAACGTGGCAGTATGGTTGCAATAGTCCAGTGAATTTTTATAGAATTTTTAATAAGAATGCGTAATATAAAATCTCAATACGGAAGTAATATTTAATTAAAAATTTAATATAAAACCTTACTAATGTAATAGCGTCCAAGTATATGTGTCACAGTATATGTGTAATTATTTCCAAATTTTGAATGTAATTAGTTTAGATCGCAATTAGCTGATCCAATCTATGATTTTGAATTTCTAATTTAAAGGCATAATTGAACGCCTTATTAACATAATTAGTTTAGACATTATACTGGTCGGAGCAATAATCTTGAATTTCTAACGTAAAAGCGTGATGCAGCCTTATTAACATAAAGGTTATTATGCTTGACATTATCATATTTAATACAGAAAAGTATATATTATACGAAAGTATTTTTTTATTATAATTAGTTTAGAAATTATTCGCAGAAACAAGATTGCAGTATTGAATTTTATGTTTCCTTGGTATAAAAAATACAATTGTTTTATTTCCCCTAAAATATCCATTTTTACATTAACGGATCACATTCCGAACAATATTCTCTACCCTAAGTTTTACCTATCGCTATCTACACAGTGTCCGTTAAACTTTGTCCGTTGCCGCTTGCTCTCGATATCTGTTCATTGATGTTTTCCTGTCAGGGAACAAATACCTGTACGCTATTGTCCGCGAACGTCAATGTAAAATATGCATCAAATAATGGAGCACTAATTTTGATTTTCACAAAATTGTATAAATAGTACAAATTAATTTGCAAAAAATTCTACAATATATTACTTTGTTTGCATCGTCCTCTGCAATACGAATGCAATTTTAGTTTCAATTTTTTAGAAATTAGATTGTGTAAATTATTGCAAACTTAACTCGTAAAGTTAATATGTACAATTTTTGGCAAAGTTAATTTATAAAACTAATCTGCAAACAATGCTATGATATATTCATTCGTTTGCATTGTTTTCAGCAATACCAATACAATTGTGGTTTCAACTTTTTAGAAATTAGGTTGTGTAAATTATTGCAAACTTTTAACTCGTGAAATTGATATGTACAAATTTTGGCAAGGTTAACTTATAAAACTAATCTGGAGAAAATGCTACGATATATTGATTTATTTGCATTGTTTTCAGCAATGCTGATAAAATTTTAAATTCAATTCTTTAGAAATTAATATGTGAACATTTTCGTGAAGATTTCGATGAGTTTAATATGTCGAAAATTTTGGCAAAGTTAATTTGTGAAAATTAAAATTAGCGTCCATGCGACATCGCTATAAAAAAAGATATTAATGCCTGAACGTCTGATTCCTAGATTACCGTGACCACCATCGGCTACGGTGACACAGTTCCACAAACCTGGATGGGAAAAATCGTAGCCTCGTGTTTCAGCGTGTTCGCCATATCTTTTTTCGCACTTCCAGCCGTAAGTATTATCTCTTCCTCAAATTGATAACTCCCTGAACTAAGATTAGGTACCGGAAAAAGTTCGTGGGATTTTTCTATCAACGATAAGCTTAATACCAAATTGTTTGTATCAAGTCGCAAGTTGAATATACAAACTTGAAATCAATGCAAAGCTCCATGCTTTAGATTGTGTAATATAAAATGTCGGATTTTTTTTCCCTAACAAATTTCAAGAAATTTTTTTGTAACTTTTTTTTAAAGAGGAATTTTTTATCGAGACCCCAAAGGCAAAAAGTTTGCAAAAATATGAAGAACTAAATAATGCGTATTTTTCTCAATAAAATATTCACTTCATTTAAAAGCTTAGCTTTTTCCTTCGAATAATCCAACGTTTCATATTATACGACCTGATTAAAGTGTCAAGAATTTTAAATAAATTCAGTCTTGCCAGAGTTATGAAGCAACACACATCGATCATTTTTAGTGCTTCGTAGACTAAAATTCGACGAGATAGCCTTCTTCGAACAAACGTAAGATAGGGTGTACATGTCCCAATTACTGTGCCTTCGAGCCAATTTTTGCTTTCCGGAACTCTTATTAAATACTAGAATTTTCATTCAATGCACTGAAAATATATTTCGATTTTTCAGACATTTTTGATTTTAAACATATTTTTTTACATGATAAAAATTAGTAATTTAATCATGTTTTTAATGCAATAAAAAATGGTGTCTCTGGCCGTAATTCCGTGCCCTTCCAAAAGCTCTGCATATGATTTCGTGCCCCGTATTTTCGCGTCTTTCCATATCTCCGTGCGTGTACTTCATGCACGCTTTTTCAATTGTTTATACGCAGTCTAATATAAGAGGGCACTGAAATACGAACATGTTCAAAAATTTGATCCTATTTCCGGATTTATATTAAAAATATAAAAATATGCATCATTAGTGTTTTTTATCGTTGTTCTTTTGCGCCTTTGTTGCATTTTATACGATGTAAATCACATTAACAATTACGATTTTTGATAAGACATACTACTTAAATTCCTTAGAACTATTGTAGCATCAATCGAAAACTGTTTATTATATTTTAACATGCGAACAATGTAATACTCCTCCCTGAATTTTACATATTAATAGTTAAATATAATAACAACAAATAGATCATCAATTTATATATAACGCTTTTCTTTTTCTATACGTATTGCACGTCTATGTAATTATTGCTACGTCGATGCTAAGGGTCAACGGAGTCGATCAAGTGTGTGATGCGGCACGAGACGCGAATTCCCGAAAGACGACACAAAATGGTCTGTCTGGGCGTGAGTCAGGTAAAAGAAACCGCGGAGCTACAAGGTACGTGACTAATCTCCGTGGAATCGTGGCATGTGGCCTCCGAATTGCCTTCGAATCGTGGCATATGATCTTCAAATTGCCTTTGAATAGTAGCACGTGACCTTCGAATTGCTTTCAAATAGTGCCATGTGGCCTTCGAATTGTCTTTGAATAATATCATGTGGCCTCCGAATTGTCTTCGAACCGTGGCATGTGCCTCTGAATGGCCTTCGAATCGTGGCAAAACATTGGAAATAAGAACTTAAGTCATCGCCTTTATTTTAGCATTACTATGTATTTATATTAATGTATACCGGCATGCTGGCCGCTGCCTTTCTTTTCCGACTGCCCCGTGTTTCTATAAAAACGAGCCGCGAAGCTTGAAGAATCGTATCTTAGCGCGACTTAGTATTCTCAGATCTGCGTTCTTCGATACCGACTCCAAACATTTCTGGGGGGAATTACCGTACCGTCTAAGGCTATCCGATTTATTACAATCCTATTTAATGTCATACCGTACTTTCCAGTAATATAGAAATGTGCGAAAATTATTACGTTACGTAAATCTGCTAACGATCAAACATTATCACCATCATACCGGTCCAACTCCCTCCTCTTAACTCTATCTGTAATTTATTTATTTATTTATTTATTTATTTATTAATGCTTTAAACCAGATGGTTTATTTAGCAACTACAGAGTTGTTACATGCACATATATACGATATTACTTACTGATAGTTTCTATATTCCTATGGAACATTGTTTAAGAAAATTATCAATTATTCGTATTCTCCTTACATCGCGATTACATAAGGAGGAACTAATGCAAAGAGGAAAGTAATACTTGTATTTGAGAAGCTGATAATGTTGAAAAAAATCATCCAAATCGAACTCTAAAAAATAATAAAGAACATTTTAATGTCCGACCACCAGTTTAGTTTTCGTAAAAGACACAATACTATGAAATAACTACTGAATGTATTACTGAAATAACAACTGCACTGAAACGAAAACAATCCTCCACTGCAATACTTTTGGAACTTGAAAACCTGCCCCTTCAAAAATAGAAAAGTAGTTGGAAAAACAAGAAAATTAAAATTAAAGCAATAACCTGTACTCTCAGACAAGCAAAACCACGTTTATAACGTTTACTTATGTCTGTATATATCAACAACTATAAAAACGAGTCGCGAGGCTCGAATAATCATATCTTCTCTTCCCAAACTGTCCATTTTTGCTTACAAGTTGAGGGACAATTTCTAGAGAATTTATTGCATTTTCCTGTGCTCTGTGACGTGATATATCGGAAAAAATACAAATTTAATCGCACAATATTGCGAATCAATATTTTTGATAAATAAACGTCATCGTATATATAGATGTTGAATCATTAATGTTGGAATCTCAAAAGCATGTATTGAATTTTCATACGTTCGACAGAATTAATTAAAGTTCGGGGAGCAATTAGAGAGTAAATAAAAGGATTTAAAATAAATAACAAGAGAGAGAGAGAGAGAGAGAGAGAGAGAGAGAGAGAGGGTTAGTTTAACCTTGGTTTAACCTATAGTTACTTTTAACAAAAATACCAAAGTTTTACCGCGACTCTGATATGAAGATAGCATTAACATGTATATTAATACCCTAATTAAAGATGTGCAAGATTTCGATATACTATTAAGATTATGTTTTATTATAGATGCAAGAACTTTTTCGATACGAGTCAATCAAATTTTGCAACATATGAATACAACCCTAAGAGAATTCCTACATCCTGATATTTATTATATGGCCGGAAGCATTGCGTTTTCTAATCGCATTTATGAATTCTCTCGCAAATATCACTGGTGCCATTAAGTTAATATTTATTAACTCTCTGCCGTGCTCGATAGGCGAATCTGTGATAACGATGGAATTACAGTAAATTCTCCCAAATTGTTCCTCACTTTGGAGCGATTATTCGAGTCCCGCGGCGCCTTTTTATAGTTGCTGATTCCAGTAAATTCCCTCCAATTGTTCCTCAGTTTGTACAGAAAAATGGACAGTTTGGGTAGATAAGATACGATTATTCGAGTCTCGCGGCTCGTTTTTATAGTCGCCGATTGTCAACAACTATTAAATCGAGACGCGAGGCTTGAATAATCGTATCTCCTCTTCTCAAGTTGTCTATTTTTGTTTCCAAGCTGAGAGTCGATTTGAGAGAATTTACTGTATTGTCCAAGTTATAAGGTAATCTTAAGAACAAAATTATGCTATATTGGAAGGTGCATTTATCTCCTTTGTCATGACTTTCGAAAACATCTCGAATTTTAAGAAGTTTCTGTCGGTTTAATTTTGATCCTGGTTCAGAGTTACTCTTGAAAGAGCTGTTGAAAACATTCCGATTCCCTTCATATCGATGTGATCATTTTTTAGTAACTTCTTGTCGATTTTGTGACCACGTTACCATTCGCCTTGCTCGCTAGTTTCCTACTAGCGTCAAGCGTCTTGACGCGTCTAGCGTCAAGATAGAAAAAAGTAATGGAGAAGATTTGTTGTCAGCACTTCTAGTAAGCACAGCACAGTAATTTCATTTCGATTTTGAATTTCATGATTTTCTATCGTATTATCCATTAATAGGTGTGTCACGGTTTTTATACATTGACAACAAGAATGAGAGGATGAAATTTAAAAGTGTGAAAGAATTTCAGAATATCGATACACTACGCCAGGTTATTGAAACTGTCAGTGAAAAGGAATATGAATAATACAATCAAAAAACAACTCTACCGATGATCATCGACGTCATCGCGTTTCCACCATTGTTCACCAGTATGTCAACGCCACCCAGTCTCTCCTCGGCCCATTTAAACGCTCTCCAAATGTCATTCTCCTTCGCAACGTCGCATCGCACGGGATAGAATTTGCTTTTGCCCAATTTTTCGGCCAATTCTTGCAGTTTATCGAATCGTCTCGCGAGACCAACCACCTGAACTCGAATGTTCAACAAGGGATTCCGCGATCTCCTAACCGATTCCACTACTAGAGCCAGTAACCAGCGCCACTTTTCCTACCCATCTCTCCATTGTATTCATATAAGATTAATTCGAAACATTCATCTGGTAATGCGTCCAGCTGTCATTGTATACTAAGTAGATGTATTATTCGAAGCTGAAAAAATGGCCTTCACCTACAAACTAAACAGCCCGAGGGACAAAGTGAAATTGGTCGTCTGCTACACTTAATGACAATTTCTGTTCGATGCTTAACTTAGCCAATGGTAACTCGGAATTTGAAAAGTGGAAGGAATTCGAGTGGAGTGGGTGAGCGATTTCTTTTGTCCTTCGCGTTGTTTAGTTTGATGCTAAAGACCACTATTGTCAGCTCTCGGTGTATTAAATAGAACCTTGCTTAACAGAAACAATTCATGATTAGACGGCTATAAATATATAATCGATCTCATATTCGTCTAAATTTATTTATGCTAACTTTAAAGAACAGATACGCGATGGTTTGTATACATTTTGTCGAAAATTGCACACAGATAATGCGTGCATTATTTATTAAAGTTAATAGATTTGCAACGCAATGATAAATGTTATATATGATATATTTTAGAACATTTGTAAATATGCAATATATTTAATTCTGGAAACCAATTTTAATAATTGTATTTGGAAAAAGGAGTTTTATATAGCGAAAGATAATGAATGACGGAATTTAATGGTACCGAAAATTATTTGTAATTATACTGAACAGGAATCTTCTGCTTTGCAAATACTTTAAAATAAATACATCTTTTGTATTCGACATTAAAAAATATTACGTAGTGGGGGTAGCCTGCAAGCTCAAGTTGTCCGAACTGTCTTGATCTTCGAACCGTATTCAAGTCTTTATCGTGCTTTAATGTTACGAGACCTTCAGCTTTCGAAAACGCAGACATCATTCGAGGTTAGCGAGGCTAGCTACGAGATTCAGTATTTTAAAAGAACTCTTTTAACAAATTAGATTGACTCTTGTATTGCTTTCATCTTTTATACTGCATCGTTTCTTTAAGAGAAATTCTACACATCCATGAAGAACGTTGAGTTATTATACATGGCAATTTACTTTCTTGTGTTTTTTAGTAGAACGAAAATTATTTAAACACTTCAAGTGACATTGAAAACAATGTCCAAGATTGCTAATTCACCGAATATTTCATTAAACTTGATCTCATTTATCAATTAACGGATATAGTCTCTTAGAGAGAGTAGAGAGAGATTGTTATTGATTATTAACGTCAGAAGTTTGAACTTCGACACGCTGAAGAAAGTTGCGCAACATTGCACAATAAAAGGTTAAATTAGATTTAAACATCATCTTCTTCAATTATGTGAGTTTATTGTGTTTGTTTTAAAAACATTGCTTTGTGAGTGTTCCAAGATTAAGTGGTACGTGTACTTGTACTTATTATATACGTGTACTTATTGTGTAAATGTTTTCTTCTTTATTTATGTCAGCAAAATAAATTTCTAGTATATATAACATGAATATTCGAGATTAAGATAATCAGAAATTAATTTGTCGATGAGGAGATATCTTAATGATAGGATAATAGGTATGTAGCAGACTATGTACATATGTATCTTAGTGCACTTTCTTCAGCTGCAGTGACTCAGGGAAATAGTAGCATACCTTTTAAAGGAAACTGTATACTGACATATATATATAATACTATTATTATAATACTATTGTATTAAAATATTAGTCATTTTCTTCAAATAATCTGACATTTCATACGACAAGACCTACTGTTTAATCGGCGAACACTTTTCTCATTTCTTTTCACATTCAATCGTTTAGGAAGGGTTAATGACTGCGAGTAACTAGTTTAAAATTCGTATATTCGCTTTTTATAAATTTCGACTAGCGAGCGTACCAGTAAACGAAGTAAAGCGAATCCCAAGTGTTCGCGGGGAAGATTATGTTAGTGAAGGAATAATATAATAATGATTCAAATGATTTGACGTGTTGAACTTCCATCTGTAATCAAAGTTAACGAATCGCGTGAATATATACATATACCGAAATCCACGCGAAAAATGTACATGTGTTGTTAGAAGTATTACAATCCGATGTATTCATGACAAGGAAGCGATTCTATGAGATGAGGTGAATTTCATAAAATTGTTCTTACTTCAGTGTACAGATATAGAGCACGTTCGCGCGAGACCTGGGATTGCTTCGTTCACTCGTAACGTCACTGCTAACAAAATAACAGGTGTCCGGTACGAAGTTTTCCTCATTCTTCTTACATTCCAGACCTTTCGCTTTGCCGCTCTCGCTCATTTTTCCTGCATTACAGTTTCTCTTAGAAAAATGTTTTGCTAAACCCAGTAATTGCTTTATCGTTTGCAGGTGAAGCCAATGATTTTTATGCTAACGAAATAATTAACCCTTTGCACTCCGCTGTCCCCTCTCGCGGGACATCGTAATTCTATTGGGTTGGCAACTAAGTAATTGCCGATTTCACAGTTATAGATGTCTCTTACTCCCATTTTTATGATATCCGTAAATGTTATATTATAAAATTATTATTATTATTATTATGTTATTTTTTATTATCCGTGAATGTTAGCAACTGGACAAATTGAATGCAGCGGTCAAGGAAAAGTGACCAGAATTGGTCAATCGTAAAGGTGTCATTTTCCAGCAGGACAATGCTAGGCCGCACACGTCTTTGTCCACACGGTAAAAATTGATGGATATTGGTTGGGAATTGATGTTACACCCACCATATAGCCCTGATCTCGCGCCATCGGATTACCACTTATTTCGATCCCTGGACAACTCCCTTCGTGGTAAAACTTTTTTAATGATGATGACGCTGTAAAATCTCACTTAACTCAGTTTTTGGCCGAAAAGGATCAGACTTTCTACGAGCGTGGAATTTTCAAGTTGTCAGAGAGATGGCAAAAGGTCATCGAACAAAATGGAAAATACATTACAGATTAAACTTCATTCCAAGTAAAAAAATATTTTTTATTTCATTGAACAAATCGGCAATTACTTAGTTGCCAACCCAATAGCATATCACTCGGATGTCCCCTCTCGTGGGACATTAAAGTTTATTAGTGATTACGGGGAATTGAGTTATTTCAGCGCAACTTTTTGAGACATGCATGTTTCCCTGAAGTTTTCTCTTGAAATGGCACAAAAAATCAAATCAAAATATAGTAAAATTACTAGGATATATACAAGAAATATCAGCGGATTTTGACGAGAACGTGAGAGGCGTGCTCACGACGGTCCGAGCACTTCGAAGGCGCCATTTGAAAAGAGCGATAAGGCAAGTTTGTAGAAGAAAGGTCGGTATGCGAATATAGCACGTACTGTATAGTGAGATTTATAATCATGAAATCTGGAGGAAAAGATTTTCAAAGCTGAACTCAGTCTGGTTTGAAGCGTCGAGCGGTATAGATAGATCTAACGAGTGAGAAAATCGGAAAAGTGATTCTTCTCTTGGTAAATAAATTGTTTGGTAAAAGTTTTTTTGGTAAATATTATCTTGTGAGTTAGTAATAACAATTAGAAATTTTCAACCTATGTATTTATTCATATTTTTTATTAGAACAATGGCAAAACGTTCAAACACGAATGAGTCTCATGACACAAGTAGTAGCGAAGATGAGATCCAGATAGACGTATATACAGATATGTTAGAAAGACTAACTGTAGAAGGTTTTCTTAGTCTATCGTTTTAATAGCAGTGATAGTGATATCGTCCAAGCAACAAGGCGACGAGAGAAAGAGTTCGCATAGATAGCGATTACAACAACAAAACAAAATTATAAAACAAACAATAACAAAATTGTAAAAAATAAAATATTGATTTTTAAGCAAATTTCTCGATTTCAGCCAAATTCATATAAGTCCAATATCATTATAATATGTTAGTTAGTTCCAAAATCATACTAAATAATACGAAGGTCTGTAAATGCCCGTTTCTGCCGAAAAGTGGCGCTGAGTAGCTGGTAGCCAACGTCCAAAATGGTTCGGAGTGCTATGGGTTAAGTTTCATAGGCAGTTGCAAAAGAGTTTTAAAAGCAAGCAGCTATTGCGGCGTTAAATAAAATTAGGTTTCGAAGAAGTTCTGGTGTTTTCAAGTTGTTACCTACTTGAAATCTTGAGATTGTTAAGTGTGAAGGTGTTCCATCGTGAAATTTTCGGCCATTTCTTCACCAAACACCAAATCTTATAAACCTCGTGTCGCGCAGAGCCGTTCTGCCTTCAGCAAGTAACAAGATACACATTCTTTATTAGCGTTTCACAGAACTGCATTATAAATTTTAATTTGAAAAGGGTACGATAAACGTTACTTTTTCATATAATACGAGAAATGGGTGTATTCACTGGAAACTGCTGTATTTTACTAGCTACAGTATTCCGCGAATATCTTGTAAAATAAAAGAGGTCGGCAGTTTCCGCAAATGAGAAAGCTGTTCAAAATATCAAGCAGTATAACATTTTTAAATTTGAAGTGGTGGCGAGTGTTTTAATATTACTAGTGGTAATGTGATGTCAAGTTGATTCCGTATGAATAATGATGACTCAATATCGATAGCGGTACCACTAGCGAGTAACACAGAGTCCATTTATCGTCAAGTCGTCATTCATTGATTCGCAGTCGATTTGACTTCGAGTCGCCGCTATTTGATACGGAGTCAATTTGGCTTCGGTCACCGTTATCGATACAGAGTTAATTTGCTGCCAAGTTATTGCTATTGCAGTGACACGGATTCAGTGTGACGCACATCGCCACTAACGTCAACAGTCAATTCGACGTACGTCGCCAATCTGTGATTGACTTTGATAACAATCAAGGTGGAGGACCATCTCGTAAATAACTACCAATTCTCCGAGTGTAAATAGATAATGCACGATTTTTGTTAGATTTAGGGATCGTTATAAGAGCTGAACAATCGATTGTGAATCTCGAATAGGGGTCTACGTTACATTTCCGACTTTCTGAGATAACGTGGTTTAAAGCTATTCCTGTTTATACAGCAGTTGGTAGGTAGACCGGACATTCGCCGACAACGCGTACCCTTAACACTTTCGCTACTACGGGCCACTATAGTGGCCCTCCATAAGATGTCACTGAGGTACTACGGGCCACTATAGTGGCCTTTCGTATGATGCCACTGAGGTACTACGGGCCACTATAGTGGCCTTTCGTATGATGCCACTGAGGTACTACGGGCCACTATAGTGGCCTTCCATAAGATGCATTATATTGCATAATGTTTTATTTCCTCTCATACTGTAAATTAAAGAGCGCATGCTAAGACGTTATAAATACCCTGGAATACCCTTTATTTATAAATACCCTTTGGAGAGAAATTTTTTCGTACGAAAACATTCAAGCAGCTTGGGTTCTCCGCCGCGGTACTCCCGCTGACGATCGGCGTCGCGTAGCGTGCAGTGATGTCGCAGCGCTCCGTTCAGCGGAAGTACCGCGGTGGAGAACCCGCCCGTAGCGAAAGGGTTAATCCACTGAAATAATCACAACAGAACAGCTGGGAACTATAGTAATATATTGTATTGAATTTATTTGTATTTTATTACAATAATATAAAATAATTGAAGTCAACAATGAACACAACTCCGTTATGAAAGATATATACAATGTATTTTAATTACGATAGAATATAGTATATTAGGTTTTACATTTTAGGTTTCGATTGGTAGGAGTAAGAGAAAGAGTATGAAAGTATACAATGTTTAACGAGTTGTGTGCAAGATAGGAGAATTCTAATCAAGGTCAAGACTGGACAAATAAGAATGGATCACGTTTTGGCGCGGAACGCTGCGAGATAACATAGATCCTTCCTCCATAAGTTTCAAAGCCCCAACAGTACTTTCCTTTTTCTTCTAAAGATCGACTAATGATGGAATATCTACGTCTACACTAGAGTCATCTACAGAGATTATAGAATCATATTATACTGTTAACTGAATTTTGATCCTAATCTGAGATAGACTCTTATTTGAGATTCACATTCAATTATACGATAAGTGAATTAGCAATGCGACCGTTGCGAGAGTAACGCGGGAATTTTTTTTAACTCATCTGGGAATGTAAGTTCCGGTTTAATCCTTTTGTCGTCGCGTTGACTCCCGCGTCGCCGAAATATTAACCGTCAAATGAATGTTAGGCAACCGGATCGTAGGTGGATCAATATGGTAGATAATTGATATAGAAGAGATATACACTCAACAGCGAAATTACTATAACGAAAATTTGTAAAATTTGTGTTGTAGATCTCGTTAACTTATATGCATGCTGAAAGTGTCATCGAAATCGGTTAACCTTCACACGAGCTGTAAGCATTTAAAAATCGCGAAAATCGCAGTTTTTTCACGAATTTCAACGAAATATAGGTAATTCTTACATCTTGACTATGTCAAGATGACATAGTGACTATGCGTCAATCGATTTCAATAAATTTTTCAGCATACACACAAGTTACCGAAATCTACAAAATGCATATTTTAAATTTTTGTTATAAGCGTTAAATTTTTGTTTTGAAAAAGTTGAAAAAGCATGATTTCTTAATTTATTTATCATAGCAACAAATTGCAATTTTTTAAAATAATTTGTTAGTTATTGTCCAGCAAACCAATCCCTCTAACGCCCCCCCCCCAAAATATAGATCGCTTTGCCTAATTATAAAAAAGTTATTCCATTTTAAAGGTTGTATATTCATTGTACATAATAATTGTTAGCGGCCTCACAGACCGCTAATGTTTATTGCGTTATCATTGACATAAAAGTGATAAATAAAACATCGAAATTAATTGTGCGTATTCTCGCATCAATAATGAAAGGCTTCAAATTCGATTGAATAGGAGCAAGTGTACTGAAAACATTTCTTTTTCACAAAGTTTCTTGCAATTATTATATTATCACGAGTTTTTGACCTATGTTTTAGTTCTAACTATTTTTAGGAGATCATGTGAGTCCTGATTCAGAGAAACATAAGATACGATATTTTTTTGCTGCCACGCCTTGCAGTCAGCTGTTATAAAGGGAGTATGTGGTACTGTTCCTACTTCCCCTCTGGCAAATAGCACTACGAATGCCGTTCAAAACGCAATAACTTTTTAAAACTAGACTAAATTACTTGAATTATTTTAATATTAAAGGCACACTAATTTATTGTATAGAGCGAAGGGCGCTCAACTTTCAAAGGGCGCGCCCGGACGAGCCCTCAATTCTAGAGATAATTGATTTTAGAAAACTATTTTATTTATCGCCGAGGGAGAGGGAGAGGGGGAGAGGGAGAGAGAGGGAGAGAGAGGGAGAGAGAGGGAGAGAGAGGGAGAGAGAGGGAGAGAGAGGGAGAGAGAGGGAGAGAGAGGGAGAGAGAGGGAGAGAGAGAGAGAGAGAGAGAGAGAGAGAGAGAGACGGACACAAAATACAGTGAATCCGTACAATTAATTCCGTAATCGCACACAAAAATTGTAAACAATGTTCGCAAGCCGTTTGTTATGATACTTTGGCGGCAGTTCGTAAGGATGGAAAGGAAAGGAGTGGGGGAGACGTTTCGTCCGAGGCCCGCTAGAGGACTCATCAGTAAGGCTATCCTAGCGGGCCCTTGCCTTAGACGTAAGGGTAGGACGAAGTCTCGGTGTATATATAGGGATCGGAACGGATCGGCTACTAGCGGGAAGAGGAGCCCTCTGCTGGCAGGTCTGGAGGTAGCCGCCACAATACTATTCTGTGTCGTTATCTGAGTCATAAACCGTAATCGTGATCGTGTTCGTAAATCATGTGTCGACGTACATACATTCGCGTCGGTATTTATGCTGACACCTTCGACTTTTAGACATTCTTACATATTTCTATGGTGTATCTCTCTTTATTTTAAATTTGGGTTTGTTTTCTGTCGTTTATTATTTCGCCGACATCGAGAATGCATCAGTATCGAAGGAGTAGTCGAATTGGTATAAAACTATATTAAATTTTATTTTTGTATCAGAATATTAGGTTTATAGTTAGTTATTTTTTTTGTATGTTTATATACCTAAAAATATTTAAATGATATATTTTATCTATATATTTTTATATTATAATAGGCAATTTCTTACAAAATGCCGGAAGTTAGAGAATTGAGTGCAACAAAACGAATACAAATTAATAATCGTCGAGCAAACGGTGAATCATTGAAAAATTGCTGTGGACTTCAGCATTTCAAGAGAAGGCGTAAGAAAGATATTTCAAAAAAATAAATACTACTGAAAGACCAGAAAATTTAACTAGAATTGGAAGAGGGAGGAAGAAAACTATCAAGACAGACACATAGTTCGAGAAGTTGAAAAAATTTATTTCTTAGTGTCAAAGAATTTAAAGAAACTTTATTGGCTCATTAGAATTACGCAAATAATATCTCGTATAAATGAAAGCAATTTGCATGGCCGTGTATCGCGACAAAGGTCATATATTTCGAAAGTCAATACTACGAAACGTTTAAGATTTGCTCAGGAATATTATAAAAAGCTAATTTCGTTCTGAGAAACTGTCATATTTGGAGTGATGAATCGAAATTTGAAATGAAGTCAAGTGAAAGAAGACTATATGCGTGAAGGAAAATAGAAGATGCGTTTAAACCAACTCTTGTGACTCCAACCGTGTAACATGGAGGTTGTGCTCCACTATGATACGGGGCTGTTTTAATAATTGAACGGAAACTAACCGACTCCAAGTATGTAGATTTATTGCAGGAGAATTTATTTTCTTCGAAGCATAAATTTAAAAGGAATAGGTCGTTCTTCTTTCAGCAAGACAACGATCCAAAGCACACCTCAAGGATTGCAAAAGAATTTGTTGAAGCCAACAATTTTGCTTCTATGGCCTCCTCAAAGCCCCGATCTGAACCCGATCAAGCATTTGTGGCAGGAATTAGATCGCTGAATAACTGTAACTGAAAGTCAAGTCGTCTTTTACAAGTAATACGTACCAAAGGATATCAATCTTCATACTAAAATATTACAGTAATGTAAGATGTGCATTAAATTATACAATGTCAACATAATTATATTAAACATGTTGCTTCTTTTTATAATTTTATATCTATATGGGAATTAGTTTGCATTTCATTTATTTTCTTCTGTTTGTTAAACTGCAATAAACGTATCTACACAATAAATAAGCTTTTACACTTACGTCATTAACTTTATTTTTGATCATTCATAATAGAAACGTAAATATTAACGCGAGTGTATGTATGTGCCTGACAATAGAAGGTTGTCAATTGCCCGACTTCGATTCTAATGAGCTTTCGTATGATGATAGATTGTAGACACCAATGACCATATGAAACATTAGGCGTAGTTGTTTGATAGTTCAGAGATGTGATCAATCCTGCCCCAAACAAACATTTGAAATGTAAAAGCCCCAAGTAATTGAGTTTGGTTTCAACTCAGGTTTCTCCACACAAAATTCCCCATTAATCCACAACAGAATTCCAAAGTAATTTATAAAATTAATTCAGTCAGAAAGGCATGCTCAAGAAAAAAATTAATTCAAAAAAATTAATCCCCCAAAAAGTTATTCTTAAACCCTTCGAAATATCTTCAAGAAATGATAACCCCATTCGCCCCCAAAAATGCCTTCAAATACAAAATGTAAAATATTAATCCACAAATAAACTCAGAAAATGTTATAGTTCGGTAGCACATGAAAAGACATTCCAAAAGGTATTCATACCATTTAACTTGAGTTCGAAGAAAGTACTGACATCAAAAGTAGGTTACATATTTTTAACGAATTGTTATTATATTTTAAACGGATTTGCATGTAACGAATACATGAGAAACCAGAATAATTAAACCTAAGATACTTGGCGGGTCTATTTTATCAAAGTCATATTCAAGCAAAATTGGTGTCGTTATGGCTCGTGGCAGATTCTGAGATCTTTCGAGGTTGCTGAAACTTGCGCGTGGTGTGCCGACTAATAACACTACTTGAAGGATCACTCTTTAATAAAAGAGACTATAATTTCAGGATAAATGACTGTATTTGATTATACAAAAAACTATGGTGTCTACGATGTGTTATTCACGACAGTGAAAACTATCCTGAGTAACGGATGGAGGATAAGGAAGGAAGAAACGTCGCGCTTTCCTTCCCTTTACAATTCTCGGAGTGGGGGTGTCGCCGAAAAATTAAATAGGCAAAAGTGAAAGTTTGGCTGTTTACAATGCGAGTGGATCCAATAAACAAAGGCACCCAAAATGGTTCGAATTTCAACACCAAACCGTCGCAAGGCACTTTCAACTCGAACGCTCCTAAGGGCCCGGGTCGCCGCACACTATGACGACCCACACATAGAAGAAAACCATATACGTATATTAGTTTTACAGGTTTCTATCAACCAAAACTGACGCTTTAATATCGAAGTATGCAGTTCACAAGTGGAAAATTTAGATTCCGGAAAGGCTAAACGACTGGACTTCGGTTGTAGAAATATCCGTTTTGCAGTTATTGCGGAGATATTTGCAATATTCGGCCAGAATGGTGTCAATCTCACGAGCATGACGTCACAAGATGGCCGCCGCTAACAGTTTTTCGTAAATATCGAGAGATATAGAACTCGAATCGAAAATTCACAACCGAAGCCCAGTAGATAAGACACGTACAAAGACGGTTATGTCAAGATTATGTCAAGGTTATGTTATATACCTGACGGTTGAGCTCGCTGTGGTGTAGCTTGTTGGTTGGAAGAGAACTGTGACGCTAGTAGTGAAAAATGTCGGAAGCTCGAGTTGGTGTTTCGGTCTATCAACTACTCCTGTGTCTTAATTAACTAAGAAATCAATTGAAAATACACTCCATTGCCTTTGTACGTGCCTTATCTACTGGACTTCGGTTGTGAATTTTCGATTCGAGCTCTATATCTCTCGATATTTACGAAAAACTGTTAGCGGCGGCCATCTTGTGACGTCATGCTCGTGAGATTGACACCACTCTGGCCGAATATTGCAAATATCTCCGCAATAACTGCAAAACGGATATTTCTACAACCGAAGTCCAGTCGTTTAGTCTTTTCGGAATCTAAATTTTCCACTTGTGAACTGCATACTTCGATATTAAAGCGTCAGTTTTGGTTGATAGAAACATCTAAAACTAATATACGTATATGGTTTTCTTCTATGTGTGGGTCGTCATAGTGTGCGGCGACCCGGGCCCCTAAGTACCATGGCTCTGACCAGGAGCGTCTATATGCAGGGCACATGTACCCTAAGTCTAATCCGCATTCCGCAACAAGTGTAACGAATAAAACTTAACACATATTCGTCCGGTAATTTTGTGCACCGCCATTCATAAAATGCCGGCATTTTTTGACACTATCTGTAGAATGACATGGTCTGTATAAAAACAACGTAATTTGTTACAAAATCATATATTTTCCAGTGAAATTTTGGAAAACGATATAAAACAAATTTGTCTTTATATATAAATTTTTAATCTTTTTTTCTTTGCTTTCTGAAGTGAAACAAAAATTAAATCCACGAAAAAGTTGAAATGAATTACTGTGAAAACACAAAGTTATTATTCTCTTTTTTATTAGATGAAGTAAATTATTTTCGAATCTTTAATTTTATAAATAATTAATATTTCTTCAGCGAATGGTGCTGTTCGAAACATGTTCCAGTATGAAGGGGAATGTTGCATTTAATTTATTTAGAATTAAAAGAACAAGAATCGATTATTTTCTGTAATACAGGGTGTCCCACAATTATTTTAACAGCCGAAAATGAGGGGTAGCTGAGGTCATTTGAAGTAACTTTTTCCTTTGCGAAAATGCAATCCGCTGCTTTGTTTACGAGTTATTAACGAAAAACACTGGCCAATGAGAGGTGACGGTGCGAGAGAGAGAGTCCGCGAGAGAGTACGCAGCACGAGGCTTTGACAGATGGTCGGGACGGACTCGAGCCACGTTCGAAGTATTGAACAAATCACGAAGCGAGAACTTTCCGGATTTTTTTTTTACTACGTGACAGTGATATTTTGAAGAAAAACGCTGTTCACCTTTACTTTAGAATGTCTGAAGAATATTTACTAATTTTTCGGACCCGAAATAATAAGTAATTTAACCGTGACGGCCGTTTTAATTTTCTAGTGTGCATGACACCTCGTGTGTAACATATGAAATTTTTAAGCAAGGTGTACAGTGAAGATTAACAAAGTACGTAAATGATATTTTACGTTAATGGTATTTTATTTAAATAATTCCGTGTCCGAACATAGTTCAACGAATGATTCGCAAAGCTAATTTAATAAATAATAATCGTGTTAAAGGATGTAAGGGATATGTTTGTTAGAGAAATATGAAGAATATTATCAACAAGAAACTCACCCATTTAGTTGTAAAATCCACTTCATGCACGGAAATGTGTGCAGGAGGATAGTGCATTGACCTCGTACAATGTATGATGAACTGCACAGCTGATCTGTATCCGACGGCGACGAACAGAAGGATATCTCCAGGCAGGCAATTTCAACGTTTACTTTCACTGCATTATCACTAAACACTGATCACTTATCAATAATATTTATGGACCAACTTTCCTGGGTTAATATGTATAGCTCTGAAAAGAGCCGATTTTTTTATGCGACGCGTTCGAAGTTCTCACTGTTAACGACACGTATGTACCGCGTTGTCGAGATGAACTGCAGAAGACTGGCACGATGGCCGACTGTGTTTCGTTCTCCTACGAGCGAATTTCAACTGTTTTCCATCGAACGCGAACATTGTCAGCCATCGTGCTAGTCTTCCGCAGTTTATCCCGTCAACGCGGTATGTGTTCTTAACGATATGAACTTCGAACGCGTCGCATAAAACAATCGGCTCTTTTCAGGGCCATACATATTAACCCAGGAAAGTTGGTCCATAAATATTATTGATAAGTGATCAGTGTTTAGTGATAATGCAGTGAAAGTAAACGTTGGAATTGCCTGCCTGGAGATATCCTTCTGTTCGTCGCCGTCGGATACAGATCAGCTGTGCAGTTCATCATACATTGTACGAAGTCAATGCACTATCCTCCTGCACACATTTCCGTGCATGAAGTGGATTTTACAACTAAATGGGTGAATTTCTTGTTGATAATATTCTTCATATTTCTCTAACAAACATATCCCTTACATCCTTTAACACGATTATTATTTATTAAATTAGCTTTGCGAATCATTCGTTGAACTATGTTCGGACACGGAATTATTTAAATAAAATACCATTAACGTAAAATATCATTTACGTACTTTGTTAATCTTCACTATACACCTTGCTTAAAAATTTCATATGTTACACACGAGGTGTCATGCACACTAGAAAATTAAAACGGCCGTCACGGTTAAATTACTTATTATTTCGGGTCCGAAAAATTAGTAAATATTCTTCAGACATTCTAAAGTAAAGGTGAACAGCGTTTTTCTTCAAAATATCACTGTCACGTAGTAAAAAAAAAATCCGGAAAGTTCTCGCTTCGTGATTTGTTCAATACTTCGAACGTGGCTCGAGTCCGTCCCGACCATCTGTCAAAGCCTCGTGCTGCGTACTCTCTCGCGGACTCTCTCTCTCGCACCGTCACCTCTCATTGGCCAGTGTTTTTCGTTAATAACTCGTAAACAAAGCAGCGGATTGCATTTTCGCAAAGGAAAAAGTTACTTCAAATGACCTCAGCTACCCCTCATTTTCGGCTGTTAAAATAATTGTGGGACACCCTGTATACAAATGACGAACTTTCGTCATTTGGCTATTGGTGATTGTTTGCGAAATGACGAATTTTTGTCATGCGGACGAATATGTGTTAAGCTGACTTGATATATAGGGTGTTCATTCTGACGGTCACACCGATTTTTGAGACATTTGCACTAATCTGACAAAAAATATTTGCGATAAAGGCCAATGAGTACCGTCAGGAGAACAAGCAGCAATAATAAAAATTTCGAAAAATTTTGTCTTCCATGTAAAGCTCAGGTCACTTTGACCTTTTTGAATAGTACTTTAGCACTGAAGGGAAGGTTAGCGAATCGGAGAGCGTGTTTAAGGTTACTATTAATGCAGTTTATTGAATTGCTATCGATGAGCGCGGGCGTGACTAGCGTGACGTCGTAGGACTAACAACTTAGGACAGACTGAGCTTTTGGAGTTGCGCGTTTGTCTCTTTTATACTGGAAGAGAAGAAAGGAATAGATGGACTTTCGTAGGAAAGGAGAAAGTTGGGAAAGTCCCGTGCGAGTCGAGGTGTCCAGATGTGAGGAGAATTGTTTTATTAGGGGTGCGTGTTTTTTAGGGAATTTTGAGGATTAGGAACGGTACTTGTTTTATTGCTAGCGGCCGCGCTCAGGTAGAGGGATGCGACGCCACAGTACTATGTATGTTTGACTTTATAGCATTATAGCTACCCTAATATGCTCCTACTATATGCTCCCGATGCTACCTTTCGGTCCTGATCTGCCCCGTGCAACTATTTACATTTCCTGCCAATTTGCGAGAAAGGCATTGCAGGTGGCGCCTTTAAGGCCATTCTTAAGATGATCTTATAAATAAGACTCGACCAGTGCTCCTAGGTGTTTCCAGGTCCAGAGCGATTTCAGTGCATTTCGTGATGTAGAGTATAACGAAGTGCTGCAAACTGGCGCAGTGCCAGATAGCTACTCTCACAGTAATCAACCACGAGCCCGAACAGTCATTATGATTTCAATAACAAACTAAGTAGAAACTTCTATGTTTTACGAATACATTGTGTCAGAATACATAAGTAGTCTCCATACACACTTTAAGCAATTTACTAACTGATGCATTGTATACAAAAACTGTTTAAGTGTTTGCGAAATGATTCAGTTAAAGTAGATGCAACGGATGCTCCAAGGTCTTCGATGCTAATCTACAAAACACATAATGTTAACCTACACACATCCTGTTAATCTACAAAACATATAAATACAGTAGAACCTGCGTTATCCGAATCTCTGATGCCTGAGTACGTTGCTACCCAAATAAAGATGTTCCACATTGAATTGACTCGGCAGACGAAGGAAACGCGCGGGCGTTGAAATGAACCCTTCCGGGGTTGTAAGGCCCGGATTGCACTGTGGACGCGTATGTTCTTAACACTTTATCGACCGCTAGCCTATTTATCGGCTTTTCGATTGCCAATGTTTATCGATCGCTAGCCTATTAATCGGATTTCGATTGCCAATGCTTATCGACCGATAGCCTATTAATCGACTTTTAGCTATCGACGGTTTTCGCTTCTTTACTGTTTTGTTAGTAGCTGACCTCCTGTATGCTGACCTCCCCATATCCTTATGAATTATAATTATAATAATTATTATTATTTATTATTATTTTTAAAGGAATAAGCACAGCACAATGAATAGCGAAAATTTAGCCGGTACTGGGAGCAAATGCGCGCGCGACTAAGCCAGTCCTTACTGAGTGGCAGCCTCAACCACGACCGGACGATAAAGTGTTAAGTCGCCGATTGATTGCCCGCCAAATTAATCTTGGGCGATCGGATTCAATGTTCGATTAGTGGTTGCGCGTACTGTTGCGTGATTTGAAAGAATGAGGGCTTGTGCCTTATGAATGACTGCTCGCGTGTACCGGGAGAATTGCAATGCCCCTTTTTCGGGTTTGCTCAACTATTTATGTGGGTGGTTCCTCGTCGGAACTTGTCCTGGAGGGGGTAGGAACGCTAGTCGCTGGGTCGTGGAGTCTCTGCGACCCTTGTTCATGCCCCGGAAATTCCGTCAGGTCAACTCAGGTAGCGTCGGCTGGATGACATCCGGACAATCTGGACGCCAAATGGTTATGGAAGTGTCCTTGACTGCAGCCCAACCGTGGTCGCGTCCGTGTCGTAAACCCGGTCGCAAAGACTCCACGTGTTTGTTCCTTCGCGATGGAACACACATGTAATACTATCTATCGAAGAAATCCATAAGAACTTGATCCAGCGATTGTTCAACAGTTTTATTTTAATTTCCCGATTTAATCGGAAGGTAATTTTCACAGGTGGGAACAAATTATTAAGGAACAATTGTTTGATTACACAACACAGTATATGATATAATAAAGTGAAAGAGTTATTAGTTGGATAACAAATCGAACATAACATCGCAGGGTAGATCAAATGGAACAGATTACGTTTTGTCAAATATGGTACAAAACAATTGGAAACTTAGGTATGGATGATTGGATTATTTTGAACGCTTTTAAATTACCACTCCGAGGAAGTGATCTTGGAGAGAAGTATTTTTATGGGGAATAGATCAGTAATGTCAGTTCGCGAAAATCATTTAGTACTTTGGCGGCTGTTCGAATGTCGTGGGAAGGAAAAGGAGTGGGGAGACGTTTCGTCCGGGGCCCGCTAGAGGACTCATCAGTAAGGCTATCCTAGCGGGCCCTTGCCTTAGACGTAAGGGTAGGACGAAGTCTCGATATATATATAGGGATCGAGGCGGATCGGCTACTAGCGGGAAGAGGAGCCCTCTGCTGGCGGGTCTGGAGGTAGCCGCCACAGTACGATTTTTAATATAAGTTGATTCGATATCAACCAAGCAATATAATATATCCCCTATTTATTTATTGAGTACGAAATATTTCCTGCTAAAAGCTAATATACATACCTTAGTCATATAGTATTCTTCCATCTTGTTCATGCTTTCAATTCAATTTCAGTTTTCTAATTACGGTACTGGAGTTCCGAATATCACGTTTTGTGGTACAATTGTAAGATCGAAAATCTGAAAAGGGCGCACGTTGCGTGTAAGGGAACATATGTTAATATTCATTTTCGTAAGAAACCAATTCCACTGGATCTTACCTCTGCACCTGGAGGTGCTCCTATCGCGCAAATCACTGCCTGTGCAATATTTTCGCCGTTTAATATTGTCAACTTCTCTCTAATTTTGTCGCCACAGTGCAACGCGGTCCTTATCATGTCAGTGAATATATCACTCGGGCTGTTATTCTATGAACCGTAATCATACTTTAATAAAAAAAAGTGATGTACAATACTTTTTTTGATTCACATTATTTAATAAACTTCGGATGCACGAACCAACATCTTTAATAATTAAACGACATCGTACAGATATTGAATTTTAGATGTTTAATTATAGACATTGAATCACAAATGTTGAGGTTAGAGATGGACATATTGAATCTCCATTAAAGAGTCAACAGATAGATTTGAAACAAATGAAAAGGTTAATAAAAAAATACCGAAATCTTATCGAGACTCTGATGTTAAGGTTGCATGTCATAATTTCAGTTCGAAGTTCCACGCTCGAAGCATACAGACCGGATTTGGTAACATCGTATATTCCATATGGAACGCGGAATGTTTTCGGATACCGTCCCGTTATGCTACGAATTATACAGATTATTAACACATATATTAACACATTGCGGACGGCTCACGAGATATCTCGTTTTTAGCAAATTGAACGTTGCGGACGGGTCACGAGATATCTCGTTTTCATGTTTTTTTTTATTTAATCGGCAACTTAAGCAACCAGCCGCAAATATTTCTGTTACGTAACCATGGTAACGAAGCCTCTCGCATTCCTAAGTAATTTTAGCGAAACAAATGAATCATTCCAAATATCACACTCTAAATCAATATTCAAATTTGTATAATAAATAATAGTTAAAATGTAAAAAATCTTATATAATAAACAGATATATAAACTATGTATATATAGTATTATTTAAGAATACTAAATGCACAAATTAGAAATGTGCTTATCCGCTTCCTGTTACTTGCCAAGCATGTTTTTGGAGTGTTCGAAAATGTGCAGTCTTTGAGGGCGTGTTGAACGCGCAGAGCCCCGTCCGCAATGTGTTAATATAGTTAACGGTCTGCAAGATCCCGATATACTGTTAGGATTCTGTTTTCTTGCAGATGCAAAAACTTTCGATATGAGTTAATCAACTTTTGCAACATATACAACCCTAAGAAAATATTCACCTAATGATATTTACTATGTGGCCGGACGCATTGCGTTTTCTAATTCCATTAATGAACTCCTTCGCAAACAGTATAGGCGCGATGAAGTTAACATTTATTACCTTACGGAAGTCTTCGGTAGGTGAATCTGTGATAGTAATGTGATTATTGGCTAAGTTTGTTCGAGGTCTAGAAGAATGAAAAATTGAAAGAACTATAAAAAGTACAGTGATCCACAAACGTGTCCGTAATACATTTCGAAACGTAATAACTTTTTTTAAACTGGACCAAATCAATTCAGTTTTATTAAGTGACAGAGGAACTAGTGTACTAGACAGCGACTGGAATGTTCTTTTTTTAATTTTTCTATTACCTAGTATACATAAAGAATAAAAAAGAATCTCACGTTTTTTAATTTTTTGATCTGAGAGCATACAAAGAAAATTTAATAATTCTGTTTTGTAGATTTCATCGAAATGAGATGTTATGAGTTAGTAAGAATTAAGCATGACAAAAATCGGATTGTTGTGACGATTTTTGAAACTTTTGACCAAAAATTGTAAGAAATCTTTCGACGCATGTAGCTTGACCCTGGGTTAAACTATTTCGATGAAAATTTCAGCATGCATATATGTTACCGATATCTACAAAGCGCATTTTCTAAAATTAAAAAAAGCATTTTAATCATCGCCTAATAGACTAATCCCTCTACGATCTAAAAACATTCAAGTCATCTAGTCCAGTTTTAATAAAGTCATTGCGTTTTAGAATGCGTTCGGACACTTTTGTGGATCACTGCACTTTGTCGGTGAAGGGTTAATAACTGTTATGAGCAACCGAAATCAATTTTCCTTATGAACAATTATTATCGACGAGGAAAAATTTTGTGTGGTTATTTATAATCGTTATACGTAAGAAAAAACATTTTAATCAAACAAATTATTATCATGCTACAATTTTTTCCATTTTCATTGCAACAGTTGGAGTTCCTCGTTAATGAAAAGGAAAATGAATAGTACAACCAGAAAACAACCCTATCGATGACCATCGTCTTAATCAAGATTCCAGCATTGTTCACCAGTATGTCAACGCCTCCCAGTTCCTCCTCGGCCCATTTGAACGCCTTCAAAATGTCATTCTCCTATGAGACGTCGCATTGGACAGGATAGAACTTGCTTTTCCCCAATTATCCAGCCAGTTCTTGCAGTTTATCGAATCGTCTCGCGAGACCAACGACCCGTACATCGTGTTCGACAAGAGATTTTGCGATTGCCAAACCAATTCCAGAACTCGAACTGGTAACCAGTATCGCTTTTCCTGCCCATTTGTCCATGATCCAAATGTATAGTCGATACGCAACACTGATCTGATACACAATACAATCTGTAGTCTCTATACATATATCATGTAGACGTAGATATAGAATGAGATACAGATGTAGTATTAAATACAGACGTAGAATGTATATAGTAGAACATTGGTTATATCGGAAAAAATTAATAGTCAACTTGAATTGTTTTGCCGTCGGAAAGTAAGTTGACATGTATTAAATTTTATTTTCTGATTAGAATAGTACGTTTTATAGTCAGTCTATTTATTGAAAAATCTGTAAGGACTTAATCCAACACTGGGGTTCAACAAGTACAGATAAACGAGGCTCTGATGTATTATTTTGTAACTCAATTTCTGACACGTTAGCACCGCCCATTCCTCCATATCAGTGCTGTACTAACTTGTAGATTTAATCGGGTAATAATGTGCACTTGTATAGGCGGGGACAAAAACATTTACTTTACAATTGTTTTAATACAGAATGCAATGCGATACAATAAAACGAAGGAATTATTGGTTGGATTACTAATATCGTGCGATAGACCAAATGTCTTTTTGTCAAACATGGTATAACACAATTAGGAATTTGGATGTAGATGATTGAATTATTATGAACACTTTTAAACTACTCCCGAGGAAATGATCTTCGGAAAAATATTCTTGTTAGAAATACTACTGTGATCAAAAAGTAAGGTGAATTTGTTTATAAAATGTAAATTCTTTATTTATTCTTCCAAATCAATTTCATCCCCTTCAAAGTAATCCCCGTCCGATAAAACGCACTGTTTCCGACGCTTTTTCCAGTCCTCGAAACAGTCGGAATAGTCTTTTTCCGGTATAGCCTTCAAGACCTTCTTCGATTCGGTTTTTATCTCCTCAATCGTGTCAAAACGGCGTCCCCGCATTGGCTTTTTGAGTTTGCTGAATAACCAGAAGTCGCACGGAGCCAAATCAGGCGAATACGGTGGTTGCGGAACGATATGAGTCTAGTTTTTGGCAAAAAAGTCGCGAAGAACCAATGCAGTATGACATGGCACCAATCGAGACTTGACGCGTTTGAGACACAAAACATCCTTCAAAATGGTTTGGGCTGAACCAAATGATATTCCAACACTATCAGCGAGGTCTCTTATTGTCAATCGACGATTTTCAAGCACCAAATCTTCGATTTTTTGGACGTGGCCCTCGTCGGTAGACGTTGATGGTCGTCCAGAGCGCGGTTCGTCTTCAACGCGTTCTCGGCCCGCTTTGAACTCGTTGTACCACTTATAAACGTTTTTTTGTGCCATGGTTTGATCACCAAAGGCTTTCCGCAACATTTTCAACGTGTCCGCACAAGAATATTCGTTCCGCAAACAAAATTTGATGCAAGTTCTTTGCTCAACAAAATCACCCATTGTAAAAATCGAAAAATTCACTTTTGGTCGTTTACTAAAACACGTGTAACTCGGAGATAATTAAACCTTTTAACAAACAGACGCTTGGCAATTGTTATAGACAGTCCTACCAACCTAGGAAAAAAACAATTGCCTGCCTTCCTAATGTCCGGGAGTTTTAATTGACAATTTCACCTTACTTTTTGATCACAGTAGTAGATCGATAGTTTCAGAAAGTAAAAATCATTTCGTATGACTTCCTATATGTGCATAAGCTGCTCTGTTAAAGAGTGTGAAAGAAATTAAGAATTTCGATGTACATTAATTTCTCTCTAATTCGCGCTCAAATTGCGCACAAAAATGGACAATTTGGGAAGAGGTGATACGATTGGTTGAGCCTTGTGTCTTGTTTTTATAGTTGTTGATTATCGGTAACTGTAAAAACAAGCCGCAAGGCTCGAATAAATCTCCTCTTTCCAAATTGTCCATTTTTGTGCGCAACCGAACCTGAATTACAGAGTGATTACTGTACTATGGCAGGTTATTGAAGTTGTCAACGGAAGGGAAAGAGAATAATACAAACAGAAAACAAACGTATCGATGACCAACGACTTGTTCGCGATTCCAGCATGGTTTATCAGAATGTCAACGCCACCCAGTCTCTCCTCGGCCCATTTAAACGCTCTCAAAATGTCATTCTCCTTCGCAACGTCGCATCGCACAGCATAGAATTTGCTTTTGCCCAATTTTTCGGCCAATTCTTGCAGTTTATCGAATCGTCTCGCGAGATCCACCACCTGAACTCGAATGTTCAACAAGGGATTCCGCGATCTCCTAACCGATTCCACTACTAGAGCCAGTAACCAGCGCCACTTTTCCTGTCCACTTGTTATTCATTCGCTGCACTCACTTGCCAATGCGACTTGTGGTCATTATATACTATGTAGACGTAGATATAGAAGTAGATATAGGTGTAGAATTAAATGCAAATGTAGAATGTATACAATAGAACATCGTTTATCGGGAACAATTCATGGTCGAGGTAGGTTAGCCGAACTCATGTTCGTCCGAATGTACTTTTGCTAATTTTAAAGAATAGATACGCGATGGCGTGCATACATTTTGCCGAGAATTACACACAGATAATGTGTACATCGTTTATTGATGTTAATAAATTTGAAACACCATGATGATTGTTAGGTACGATATATTTTAGAACATTTGTAAATATACGTAATATACAGGGTGTCCCAGGTTTTAATGTTCAAACTTCGTTAGTGTATTCTATGGCACAAAGTAAGACAAAAATGTTATGTAAACATAGGTCATATAGAGCTTTATTAAGAAGTTATAACAAAAATTCAGAATAGGAATAGTAATCAACTTGCTGTTACTGCGAGCATTGACTTGAATAGTTCAGCACATGCCGTGTGTTTATGTAAGCTGTGTTTATTAATACATTTCGAAATGTATTAATAACCGTTGTTGACAATACATGATTGACATCGATCGAAGATTTTTTTTTATTTTTTATTTTTTTTTTTAGTTGATTACTATTCCTATTCTGAATTTTTGTTATAACTTCTTAATAAAGCTCTATACGACCTACGTTTACATAACATTATTTTCTTACTTTGTGCCATAGAATATACTGACAAAGTTTGAACATTAAAACCTGGGACACGCTGTATATATTTAATACTGGAAACCAATTTTAATAATTGTATTTGGAAAAAGGAGTTTTATATAGCGAAAGATAATGAATGACGGAATTTAATGGTACCGAAAATTATTTGTAATTATACTGGACAGGAATCTTCTGCTTTGCAAATACTTTAAAATAAATACATCTTTTGTATTCGACCTTAAAAAATATTACGTTGTGAGGGTAGCCTGCAAGCTCAAGTTGACCGAACTGTCTCGATCTTCGAACCGTATTCAAGTCTTTATCGTGCTTTAATGTTACGAGACCTTCAGCTTTCGAAAACGCAGACATCATTCGAGGTTAGCGAGGCTAGCTACGAGATTCAGTATTTTAAAAGAACTCTTTTAACAAATTAGATTGACTCTTGTATTGCTTTCATCTTTTATACTGTATCGTTTCTTTAAGAGAAATTCTACACATCCATGAAGAACGTTGAGTTATTATACATGGCAATTTACTTTCTTGTGTTTTTTAGTAAAACGAAGATTATTTAAACACTTCAAGTGACATTGAAAACAATGTCCAAGATTGCTAATTCACCGAACATTTCATTAAACTTGATCTCATTTATCAATTATCGGATATAGCCACTTAGATCGTTACTGATTATTAACGTCAGAAGTTTGAACTCAGACACGCTGAAGAAAGTTGCGCAACATTGTACAACAAAGCGTGTGTGTGCAGCATTCCTTTTAGAAAGATTTAGTTACTAACATAATCTTCTTCAATTATATGAGTTTATTGTGTTTGTTTTAAAAACATTGCCTCGCGAGTATTCCAAAATAAAGCGGTACGCATATGAAATTATACGTGTACTCTTATTAAGTAGAGGCGCTTCTTCTTTATTTATGTTAGCAAATAAAATTCTAGAATATATAACATGAGTATTCAAGATTAAGATAATCAGAAATTAATTTATCCATGAGGAGATTTGTTAATGGCATGGTAATAGGTATTTAGCAGACTATGTATACTTATTGTACTTTCGGCGTTTATAGTGACTCAAGGAAAATAGTAGCATACTTTTTAAAGAGGACTGATTGCCTTAAAATATTGTGAAACCAAACAATAAAACTATTAGTCATTTTCTTCGAATAATCGGACATTTCATGCTACATGACCTAATATTTAGTCGGCGTACAGATTCTTGTCTTTCATTTCTTTCCGTATTCAATCTTCTATGGAGAGTTAATGACGGGGAGCGAGCAATTTAAAATTCGTGTATTCGCTCTTTATGAATTTCAACTAGCAAGCATAACTGCAACATAGCAGCTTCTTGCAACAAATTTAAGTGTCCGCGAGCAAGAACGGTACAAAAATGATTCGAACGATTTCAGGAAAGCAATGTATCGTTGAGGGACGAATCACGTTTAGACGTACTACATTAGTCGTTGTCTATTATATTGATATTATATTGATTATAAAAACATAATGCGTGACGTTCCTGTTAACCTGACTCGTCAGCTCCAGCGAATATAACAGATTAGTGTAAATTCTTCCTAGAAGGCCCGGAGCTCAGAATTGAAAACAGAAATCGCAGGACACTCAATCGCGATTCTTCGAATCTCGCGGCTCGCCTCTTTCTCGTAAATGGGAGAGAAAGAGAGAGAGAGAGAGAGAGAGAGAGAGAGAGAGAGAGAGAGAGAGAGAGAGAGAGCGAAACTCGGGGCAGTCAGCCAATAAGGCAGCGGCCAGCATGCCGGTGTACATTAATACGAATGCATTGTAATGCTAGAATAAAGATGATCACTTAACTTTTTTATTTCTATTTTTTGCTACGATTCACAGGCAATTCGGAGGCTACATGCCACGATTCGAAGGCAATTCTGAGGTCACATGACACGATTCGAAGGCATTTCGGAAACAACATGATACGATTCGAAGGCGATTTGGAAACTAGATGCCACGATTCGACGGTCACGTACCTTGTATCTCCGCGGTTTTTCTTAACTGACTCAGAGCTAATCAGACTATTTTGCAGACCATTTTTGCATCACACGCTTGACCGACTCCGTCGACCCTTAGCATTGACGTAGCAATAAATTACATAGGCGTAGGACTAGCACAGGAAAATTCACAGCAATCCGAGAGAAATGACTATATTTGTACTTGAAGAACGTCACCTGTTGTTTTTTTATTGTTGATCTTTTTATTGTTAATATTGCTAATTTCATGGTCAACGTCCTATTTCTAAGCGGAAAAGCATATTTCCACAGGGTTTAACCCTTTCGATACTACGGGCCACTATAGTGGCCCTCCATAAGATGCCACTGAGGTACTACGGGCCACTATAGTGGCCCTCCATAAGATGCCATCGAGGTACTACGGGCCACTATAGTGGCCTTCCATAAGATGCCATCGAGGTACTACGGGCCACTATAGTGGCCCTCCATAAGATGCCACCGAGGTACCACGGGCCATTATAGTGGCCCTCCATAAGATGCCATCGAGGTACTACGGGCCACTATAGTGGCCCTCCATAAGATGCCATCGAGGTACTACGAGCCACTATAGTGGCCCTCCATAAGATGCCATCGAGGTACTACGGGCCACTATAGTGGCCCTCCATAAGATGCCATCGAGGTACTACGGGCCACTATAGTGGCCTTCCATAAGATGCCACCGAAGTACCACGGGCCACTATAGTAGTCCTCCATAAGTTCGATCGTTTGTAGCGAATAAAGTCAGTGCTTGCTGCAGAAAGATAATTCACCTTATTTTTCTCTCAACAACGGATAAATAGATATGATTATTATTATTATATTATTTTTTTCTATTTATTTCTTATTTTTTTCAATTTTGTTTAACTTTATTTGGATCAACCCTTTTGCTACGGGCGGGTTCTCCGCTGCGGTAGCCCCGCAACGATCGGCGTCTTGTGATGTCGCAGCGCTCCGTTCAGCGGAAGTACCGCGGCGAAGAACCCGCCCGTAGCGAAAGGGTTAAAGGAAAGACAAATATCATGGAATTTGAGAATCGAGAAATTCAATTTCTGGCCAAAAATTACCGACCTCCGGACCAGTTTGCGACGGAACAATAAAAGAATGTCGAACGTTTTCCATTGCAGGGCATTCTGGGCTCCGGTTTCGCGCTGAAAGTCCAGCAAAAGCAACGGCAGAAGCACTTCAACCGACAGATACCGGCCGCGGCGATGTTGATACAGTGTCTATGGAGATGTTACGCGGCCGACAAAGCCATCAACAGCGTGGCGACTTGGAAGATCTATATCAAGGATCCAGCGCCGACCGGCCAGCCGTCCACGCCTCTCGGAAAGGTAAGCTTTTACGGTTGTTTGTCGAAGTTCAGGTGGCAGTAGCTACTAGCCGTTGATTGTTGATGTTTCTAGTTGCTTACGATGTTAGTCGGCAGTCTGAACTGACGCTGACCAGTGCGAATTTACGTTCTTGCCGTTAGCATTTCGAATCGCTCCGGCGATCCGGGGATATCCTTTTTGTTCTCATTTTGTTCATGAGCGTTCAGAACAATAGGGTCGGGAACTCGTCGATGTTCCGCCCATTCGAACGAAACAAACGACCTAACTCGATTAGCCTAGATCTCGCGGAATTTTCTCACGAGCAACAAATTTTTCTTAGTGTCACGTTTCCGGAGACTCCAAGGTCACTGACGGCAGTTTTTTAATCGTGCTCGAGGTTAAGCAATGGTTAAAGAAATTACGCTTGACCTCGATTATTACGCTGTGATGATAAAAATATGTGGTCTCGTTTTAAAAAATTGTCGATGACCTGGAACTCTTGATTGTGACCTTGAGAAATATTCGCAGCTCAGTATTTGCAAATCTTGTATCTTCCAACATCGTCTTACGGTTATGTTATTATTAGTAACGATAAATGAGATGTGCCAAGCGGTCGAATTAAATTTCAAAAATTTAATTGGTGAATTTTAGATTATTTCTCTGTATTAGTATAGTCAGATCATTGTAATCGAGGCGGAAGAGTAATTAAGAAAGCTTTCACTCTGCTTTGCAATATAACATATGATTTAAAAATAATATAACAGCTGAGTTTAATACGTATACGTATATCAGTAAAATTAATAAACAAACTGCAATTCTTAGTAATATATAAATGAAATATTTTGTTAATAATACAGAATTTATCGTAATGATTATTCTATATGGCTTTATTACAATTAGTTTATTGTAATTAATAAACAAATGCAGCCAACAGACAGTACTATTTAAATGTTGTGAAATATTCTTTGTCACAAACAAATTTCGTATTCCACAAAAACTAAATTCACCGAACAAACCGTGGCCATTAAAAATTTTAATTCCGTCCTTTGTGTCACGTTGAACTTTTGAGCTCGCAGTAACAATAACTTTCGTTCAGTCTGACAATAGAAAAGGCGTCGACGCCCGGTCATTATGTTCTGAACGCCTCCACCGTTAGGTCTTAAAAATTCATCCAATTGTTCAGTTCGCGTAGAAAGCAGCAGAGTCGTTTGATCTCGGTAAATCAAGTTTAATGAAAATTTCGTGGAGAGTGTAAAAACGAGTGTGAAGGAGAATGTTAATGACCATTGATTCCTCTGTTCTATGAAAATCGTCAGTTGCCACTTTTAAATTAGAAAATTTTCACTCGTTGTTTTCGAACGATTTCGTGATTATGTAATAATTAGACGATTGATCTTTATACATTTATCGTGTGCCTAAAATTTTAATATACAATGTCCCAAAACTACATACAACTAAATTTTATCGTGTCTCAAAAATATTCTAAGCCGTTGAAAGAGGTGAGTTTTGTAATTTCAAGTAACTTTTTCCTTAGCGAAAATATTATCCGCGGCTTCGTTAACGAGTTATTAAGGAAAAACGCGGACCAATCAGAGGGCGAGTGCGGCGATGCTCTGCCCTCGCTGCCTCTGCCGCATCGTACTCGCTATCGCGTGGGCGTGGCGTCAACCGTGTTTGCTCACCCATTGGACCACATTTTCCGAGAATAATCCGTTAATGAAAACCCATAGAACATTTTCGCAAGGGAAAAAGTTACATCGAATCACCTTGGAAACGATGTAACGAGAGTTCTGGGACACATTCTATACAAGAATACGAGTGCATTAACGAAAATTAATGGCATATTTGTTCGATGTTTATTGTTAAAAGATAATTTTCACGAAACTATATTTTATCTCAACTTTTATTTGTGATTTTAATTAATTTAAATAAATTTGCTATTCCTATCAATGTCCAGCAAACTATTGATTCCTTTAATTTACTTATGGAAATTTACTGTTTATATGAACGTTCACAAAACCATTTTCTGCTATTTTTTTAATTTACGCGAAAGCTGTTGTAAAGGACATTTTTTGTCTCTTGTTTTGATTTTTCTCAAATGATTTAGTATAAAGATTTATTAAAATTTTGTATAAAGTTCAGCAGTCTAATAATTATTAATAATTACTTTGTAAATGGTGTGATTTACAGAAATTTTAATAGAAATTCTTTACCGAGATTACGCGATTCAACGCGTTTATGTGTGTACATAGGGTGTTTTTGAAACAGTGTATAAAGTATTTCAAACAAAATATTTTAAGCTATATTTTACAACTCTACTAATATATAAATAAATTCGCACATATTTATTTATACATGAGCTAACACATTGAAAATATACACTTTGTAGTATTATTTTATACATTTAATGTACTGTTGGTGGATTATAATTATTACCAATTGTTATTAAGTAACAATTACTAAGAATAATTACTGATAGTACCCCACACATACACTACCCCACACATTTTTACAGTTTTTTGCATCTCAAAATTGATGTTGGATATTGTAATATTATATTTTGCAGAAAGCAGTATCATATATGTAGATTGTAATGAAATATCAATATATAATTTCATTTCACATATATAATTTCTTATATAAAAACATTTTAAAACATTATTTTAAAAATAAATAAATATATTTTATTCCCACGAAATTTTAAACTCTTTTTAGAATACTGAAACTGAAAATAATCTGTGTAAAATTTACGGTTTCATTGAATTAACACAAATAAATTTTAATTTATTTGCAAATATCCAGGATTTTCAATTTCCACGATATTTAGTTTGTATTTATTATTTATCGTATTGTCATTTGTATTTATTGCAATATTTTTTGTTAAGTACCTAAAATTTTGTTTTATTCTTTGAATTCATACGAAATTTCGATGCCACTTTAATAATTGATCTACTGATGCATTTCATAAAGGGCACTAGTTATTCCAGACAGTTATTCGCGCAATTTCAGGAAGTAGAGAATTTCGCGGTCGCCATTTTCGAAGGCTAAAAGTTCCCCGACTGTAGCGAAATTATCGCACTTCGGTGACTACGCATTGAAATGTTACATTGTTGAAATTGTTCCCTCCAATGACTTCGATGTGAATCGCCGATACATAACTTTTTCAGATTTAAAATTTTTTATTTAGTATTGAATCAATATTTTTCAATTCCAATATTTAATATTCCATTAATATTTTTTACTTTCAGTATCCAGTATTGAATTAATATTTTTCAATTGCAATATTTAATACTCCATTGTTATTTTGCAATTACAGCATTTAGTATTGAATTAATATACTATAATTCCAATATTTAATACCCCGTTAATATTTTTTATTTGCAATATTTAATACTCTATTAATATTTTTCAATTACAGTATTTAATATTCAATTAACATACTACAATTTCAATATTTAATACTTCGTTAATATTTTTCAGTTGCAGTACTTAATATTGAATTAATAGTTATCGATATCAGTTTTTAATATTGAATTAATATTCTATAATTTGAATATTTAATATTTCATTAATAATTTCCTTGCTTCCATACTTAAGTTGTTCAAAAGTACTGCATCTCCCAAGATTATTAAGAAGAACAATAACCAGAATATTGATCTATACGCGAAACATTATATACTTTATCAAAAATTGTGTTATATCTTAAAAAATGTTCAAGTTATGGCAAACTTTTTTAACAACGTAGACTTGCGAGTACGAACACAAAAAACAGTTTGTACAGTTAATAAAAGGGAAAGATAGAATTGTTTATAGTGCTTACAATTTTAACTTAGTTTAGCATTTTATAAATCTTGATTAAATATCATTATAAAAATTAATTTCGAAATCTGTTACCATATGTTACTTTGTTTTTTTTAGAAGGCCATAAATGATAGCAATTTAGTGTCTAATATCCTACACAAAATTTTAAAAATGAAATGAAAAGTTACCACTATTTATCAAGTTTTGTTGTTGAAATTAATTTTTAATATGATTAAATAAATAGTGATTACATGAATAAATGATATTGAAAAACAAAGATAAATTTTTCTGTGTCTCTATTTTCTGCATTATGTAATTAATGCAAAGAGTAATTTTCAATTGTAATATCTAGATAAACAATTTAAAAATCATTGTTTTCTGTAATTTCGTTTTACTTTTATTCGATTATTTTGTTTAATGTTTCTACTTTATGCAAACGCAAACACACACACGCACACTACTTTATACACACATCTTCTCAAAGATTTTCTTAATAACAACTAATTTATATTTGGTCATTATTACAGATCGTGCTTCTAATTATTACTTACACTATTCGAATTACGCTGTAATATTCTAACATTACGAGATTGTATTTTGTACTACTAATAGATTTAGCCATTTTATTAACTAATTGACATTATTGTCAATTTAATTCATTAAATTAAATTAATTAATTAAATTCAAGTAAACTAATTCAATGAAGAAAACGGAATTTCTCGTTTCAAAAACACCCTACAAATCACTTTTGAAATAGTCGAATTGCCCTAATTGATCGCCGTGATTATGTTAATTCACGGATGAAATTCTGCAAATGATAAAAAAGTGATAGTAGGAGAGGATAGGAATGGAGGGAGTAAAGAGAGAGGGGCGAACGGAGGGAAATAAAATAATTACTATAAATTTTGTGAATCTCGATAAAGTAGATTAAATTAGGCTAATCGAAATTCATGGCGATGTCGATCGACCATGAGGCTTCGATTATCCTGCGAACCGATAATTTGGCAGTGGATGGATGCGAACAGAGAATGCGAACTTTTGCTCTGTGTTTTCAATGTGCCGTTAAATATCGAACTATAAATGATACTTAACTGTTGTTCATGGATTATTCGTGTGTTGATGCAATTCGAGTTACGCTTCGATGCTTCTGTGTACAGCCAGTCGCAAATCAATATCATGTACAACCTCTGGAATCGCAAAAATTCGGTGAGAATTCAAATAAAGTTAATTCTCCCTAATTGGCGCTCGGCTGGAAAACAAAAGTCGGCAATTTGGGGAGAGGAGATACGATTATTCGAGGCTCGCTTTTATAGTTGCTGACAATCGGTAACTACAGAGAGAGAGAGAGAGAGAGAGAGAGAGAGAGAGAGAGAGAGAGAGAGAGAGAGAGAGAGAGAGAGAGAGAGTGTCCTAAAATTATAGTATATATTATAGTATATATTCCTGAGGTCATTTGAAATAACTTTTTCCTTAGCGAAAATGCAATCCGCGGCGTTGTTTACGAGTTATTAACGAAAAACGGGGACCAATGAGAGAGCGGAACTGGGCTTCGTTCGCTCGTTGGCTCGACCGCGTCGCCTCGGCCAAGCTCATCCCTTATTAGCCACTGTTTCTCGTTAATAATTCGTAAACGAAGCGACGGATTGCAATTTTGCTAAGGAAAAAGTTACTTGAAATAACCTCAGGAATCCCACATTTCCCAGATACACTATAATTTTAGGACACCCTGTATAAAAACGAGCGGCTAGGCTCGATTAATCGTACCTTCTCTTCCCAAATTGTACACTTTTGTTTCCAAGCTGAGCATCAATTAGAGAGAGTTTACTGCATTGTGCTGTTCAGCAGCTTCAATTAATGTTTCAGTCTGGAATTATACAAATTCTGAAGAAATCACTGTATCCAAAACACATGACGCAAATTAAATAGGCTGCAGAAAATTTTAAAAACAGGAAGGACGTATTTTGGAAGACATAAAATTGTTGTTACTATTGCTGCTATTATGGTAACAACAAATTTAATGTTTTTATATTTTTATAGTAACTTTTGGTAAATATTTACAATAAGGAAATTGCCTCGTATGACCTAGACAAATGTTGTCAAGGTTATCCTTCAAAGTGTCCTCGGGGTGTTGCTAAATTTTGCTCATTGTTTATTAAAAAGTTATTAACAAAATTATTTTTGCAAATAGAAAGTGAGTTCTTAGCAACGTTTTATTCTAGATATTTCGAGGATGATCAGATTAAGTGTAGGTTGGATTTATTGATTCAGACCTAACTTGGATCTAACTCAGACCTAACCCAAACCTAATCTAAACCTAATCAAGACCCACTTTTGGATACTCTTCTTAATTATGCAAATTATTTTGTTAATGACGTTTTAATGGACACATAATTGTCGTAAATATTTACCTAGCTTTTTATACAGGGTGACCCAAATGAAACGTCGCAAGCAGGGCACGAAAACTGTTATAATTGGTTTTTTAATTCTGAATGATACTAATAATACTAATAATTTTCACAGTTAATTATATAAAAATTGGGAGAAGAAAATAATTTCTTCCGTTTGATAAAAGATTCATTGTCGAAAAAATAAAATGAACATTTTCGATAATTATCAACGGAATTGTATTTACGACATTAGTTATCCACTTAACTGTTTTTTCAGTTATATATAACAGCAGGACGAATTTATGATGGAAAATTAATTATTTATTCTAACTTGGTAATGAATTATATTCGACAGAAGATCTCAGAGGAGGTCTTGCGTGAATTAACATTCAAATTCATTAATACGAAAATTGACTTATTTAATTGAAAGATAAATATTGAGTCTGTATTTGCGTAGAATTTATTTGGGTCACCCTATATATTTCTATGGTTTTAACATTTCCGGTTTCTTTAAATTTTCTTGTAAATAAATCAGGAAACCTCGCCCTTTATTCAGAGTTTGTTTAATTTTCAATAACAAATGAATTAATGCAAAAATATGATAAATTCATATTTGTTCGTTTCAAATCATTAAAGTTTAACAAAATTTGGCAAGTGTACAAAACTTTTGTGGCTAACTGTATATTGTTCATCCCGTTATCCTTAGTTTTGCGACACGATGGAGATGGTGCTTCTTTTTGTCTCCTTTTTTTTCTGTAAAACTGGTTTAAAGAATTATGGAATTATTTTAAGTTTTTCAGCTTGCGTAGTATTTGTTAATCATTTTTTTAAACAGGAATATTAGTTACAATATTTCTTCAGTTGCTTCAGATTTTGCATAATTCGAAGTTCGCTTGTTTTTATATTTTATGGTTGCAAACGAAGGACATTAATTCTTTAAGCTTAATTATTTAAATTAATTATTTATTAATAATTCAAATAATAATTAATTTTGACTGTTTGAACTAGAGTAAATTATAATTACGACGAGGTAATAATTAACTTTTAACAATTTTTATTATTGCGTGATATTTAAAAATTGTTAATAAGCTAGTTTGCTATAACAATAACTTAAAAATATACCAATCATTCAACTATTTATAGGTACAAAAATTTGATTTCCATTTATATACTTTACAGATAAGAGTAAGTGTATTTTATATAAATACACATTAGTCATTTTCAGTTAGTCAATATATAATTCATACAAATAATTGTTTTATCAAATCAATATTTATTAAATCGATCTTCTCGATTTTTATTTTAAACTGCAAAAATATATATGAACTGTGAAAAATTATAAATGTTGCCACAACACAATAACTTTATTTATGTTTTCAATTTATTTAAAAACATTTTGTTTATTTGCTCATAATACTTTTGATAATAATCGATTATTTACTGCTATTATTTATTAATTTCAAAGGTTACTTTAACATTATAGTTGGAATACGTGGTGCTCCTGAATATTTATTTATCAGAAGCTTATAATTATTTGATTGCTTCGTAAATTAAAATGCACCTTCATTTTTGAGAATGATCTGTATTTAAAGGTTCAGTGAATGCATCTTTACATTGAGTGTTATATTAATTTATACAATGGTCGCTCGATAAGTACTCGAGCTTGGGGCTGCAGGACCAGGCGCATCAGTTAGAAATCAATACGTCACGTGTTCGTTCCCCCCTCCAGTCGTTTTTCGCTTTTTCACGTCAACTAATACAGTACAGTTAGTTCATTTCACAAGGTTAAGCAAATTCTATGTTCACATAAATGTTTCAAATAACAAATAATAAGTTAATTTATTGTTCATGTCATTTATTGTAAGAAAGTGTTCCTGTCTCATTTCAAATATAAAGACAAAATTTCCCTACACTCAAAATTTGTATTATTCAAAAACATACATTTTTACTAAATTTTTCACTTAAACCCTTCGAAGGTTTTTATCGAACAAATTATTTTCTTTATTGAATAAAGAGTTCTTCGAGTAAAATATTGTCATCATAATTGAATTGAAAGCTCTACGTACAAAAAAATGATCCTTTTGATTAAACAAAAGGTCCGTACAAATAAAAATTTATTTGTTCGATTAAGTAAAATGTTTTTCGAATAGAAAATTGTTTTCTCTCGATCTAATAAATAATCATTTTCTTGAATCATAGTTTCAATTAAATAAAAAATTGTGTTCCTGATTGGATGAAAAATTATATTTAGAATAGAATGAAAAATTATCATTAATTGAATAAAAATTTTTTTGAATAAAAATTAACATTCTGGATTGATTAAAAATAATTGCATAATCTTCATATTCGGCGAGAAATGAACGCGATCTTTCGTGAAATTAGTAAATTGCAAAAAAGTGAGTTATTTGTAATTTAATAATTGAAAGGAACACTAGTGTGAAAAAAGAAAATACTTTTATTCAATGGTATTAAATATTATTTTTGATAAAAATGTTCTGTCCATTCTCAGTACTATAGTATTGTGGTAAAAACTGGCAATGTCATGTAAGGGGCTTGTACTTATCGGGCAGCCATTGAATTGGCGCAACTTTCGCTTAAATTGCATTTGACCAAGAACGCGCTACATTTCTAGTGTACCACATCGGTTCTCTAATTATTTACGATTCTTATCTCTTGATTTCTTTCGCGCTTCCAGTTTTAAGTGATCCATGAATATAATTTATCTGCGATTAAATTTTATTATTTTCGATTTACGATTTAGTTCCTTATGCTTCTTAGAATACTCTCTAGAGCCGCAACAACTACCTCTTGTTGTGGAGGAATTAAGAAAGTAATACATACTACTTGTGTATGTTTGTTCTTATATCCATTTTACACCCGTCGCTAATTTTCAGAGTCTGATAAAAAGATACCTTAAGTCGTGCACATTTTAGATACATTTTGAGGAAAATATTATTGGAAAAAAATAAAAAATCGTATCGAAAAAATGAAAAGAAAATTGAAGTCAGCGTTAGTAACATTGTGCACTATATTGAACACTTTTTTGAGTTTGCAGCATTGAGTAGACGATTTCGATAAATTTTTGTGATTTGAAACTATGCATTTTTCAAAATTTTTATTTGTAATTTTCGAGCAAAATCAATTTCAAAGAAAGATGGAAGCTTTTAATTTTGAAAACGTTTTATGATTTAACTGTAATAGTTAGACAGTTTTTTAAACTTTTATGCTAGTACTCTATAAATTTTCATGAACGAGATAATATATTGTAACATTACCCGGCGATAGGAAATTTGTTTATACAATTGTTAAAGTGAAAAAGGTAACAAAGCTGCGATATATTGGCAATATCTGCTAATTTTTGGATAATGGAAAAGTCAAAATTGAGCTTGGTGTAAGCGATTTCGTAAATCCATGTAACATCTATTGAATTAGTACAAGTAGAGGCTAAACTTCACTTTAGGGGACCAAAAATTTTCGACTTCCTTTTTCATATAATTGCGTAGATCTTAACGAGAAAACTCCATTTTTTAGTTTTGAAGTTAGCGATCCATTGGTTTGAAAGTTCTGCGTGTGTAAATTTGAGGGAATTCAAACGTTTTTGATCAGATGCCAGAAATAACTGTTATGTCAAAAATTTTATAGAAAAAAATCATCCATAGAAAAATTTATTTTTATTCACATAGAGAGCAGTCATCGTTAAATTTTATAAAAAATTTTAAAAAATGCGTTGATTAGAAAATAACTCATTGGACGATCTACGTTACTGACTGTGCAATGAGTGCCAATATAGCGGCGCCCTTCCCTGTCAGAAACGCTTAAAATCCCTCAAATTTGCACACGTAGAATTTTTGAACCAACGAATAACTAACCTTAGAACTTACATTTTTTGAGTTCTCTTGACAAAATCTACCCTACACAAAAAAAAGTCAAAATTGTTTAGTTCCCTAAAGTGAAGTTAACCTAAATAAAATATACTCTAGACCTATTTTGAGAACTTTTAACAATCATTTTTCACACTCTCAACTGGCAATACAGTCTGCGTTTTTTCTTCAAATGGAAAGCCAAAAATCATTGTACATTGTTACTAATGTCGATTTTGATTTACTTTTTCAATTTTCGTAAACAAGAAATTACTGTCCACATACGTCGTCAAAATATTCGCTGTTTCCTGTGAATTTTGAAGAGTCTATCAAAAAGATATATACAGGGTATCCGATTTGAATCTATAAATGAAAATAACTCGTTAATCACACGCTATATGAAAAAATGTTTCGAATACAAATTTAAGGGTTTCGAGGGGGCTACAAGATGACGTAATTAATTTTCCTATAAGTGGACGCGTACAGGGCAAATGAAGGTCAACTTTGTTTTTCAAACGGAATTATAGGATTTTCTGTACACTTTTCGGTTCGGTCTATCATTCCGAATACAAAAATATTAGACCTGGCATGTCAAAAAATTATTAATTTACTAGATACTGCAAATATTGCAAAGTGATAGTCGTGTAAATATTGACTGCTTTAATGCGACACTGATTTTGTCGAATAATTTTGTGTACAACCTTGCAATATTTGTACTTAACTATCCTGTAAACTAATACATTTTTGACATGCGCATCCACTTAGAGAAAAATGAATCATGCCATCTTATAGCCCTCTCGAAGCCATTTAATTTCTGTCGGAAGCATTTTTTTATATATAGCTTGTGATTAACGAGTTATTTTCATTTAGAGATTAAAATCGGACACCCTGTATAAGGGACGCTAATATTTCTTCTTTAATCACTATCTGTCTAAATAGTTATGCGCATTCGCTATAGGACGCAATGCCTGTGAAATTCGATAAACATTCGAATTCTGAGCGAAATTTGTAATTACGCAATGTAATCGTTATTCAAAAAAATTAAATAGTAAACAACGAAACTAGCAAATTCGTTTCTAAGGGAACGTTCAGTCCCCTGTTTCGATGACATTTGTCGGCACACTGGTCGCTAATCTCAGAACGATTCAATATTCTGCTACATCCGTATCTCTAACATCTGCTGCCAAAGGGAACAATAGAGAAAGTAGTCGAAAGAAAATGAAAAATCTCGCGCGCTTTCGGTCTGTCTTTTTTTACCATTTTTTCTTCGCGCGCGCGCGCGCGACGCTCTTTCCGAGGGACTCCGTCCGATTCTTGTCTTCTTATTTTTTTTTTTTACTTACATGTGTAAATACAATCAGTGTTCCTTGTGTTGGACGATTATAAAATGTACCTAATATATTTCAGTTGATTTGTGTAAAGAAGATGGTATGTAAAGGCTTAGATTTATTTCAATTTTTACTCTTTTGCATGTTTATTTATTTCGAACTACCACGTTTTCTTTTACACGTACGCGAGAACGATCCCGCGACAGACGCCGACACGCGATCGATATCTTCATGATTCTTATTGGTTACACGGACAGACCGGTCTGTTTCACAAGTTTTGTTGTGTGTACTGAGAAATTCATTGACTTGTGAAATATTAATTGTCGAAGTTGATGAGGAATGAAATTGACGGTCACGTTAACTTTCAATCGTTGATATCTCCGATTCACTTCAAATAAACAAGCTTCGCTTGCGGCCATTTTCAAGCTATAAGAAGGCTTGTAGTCATTTTCAGGCAGTGCTCTTTCAAACTATCTAATTTTTAGTTATTTCAAACGTGTGCGCTAATTTACGACGCCAAATGTATAAAGATTGTCATTTTCTGATGATCGCGTTATGTGTTGTGATCATCGACATTTTCGTTCCTCTTTGGTCAAATGACTTTCATTTGCAGTCATTTTAAAGCTAAAAGAATACTCATTCCGCGTAAATAACAGATATTTTAGTTATTGCAAACGTGTCTGCTAATTTAATAACTTGAACATAAGGATGTTAGTTTTAGAAAATCGTCGCAGGTCGGCAGACACTTTCAGCATAAATAGTTTCGTTTCTCTTTGGTCAAATAACTTTTACCTGATGTCATTTTCAAGATAGAAGAAAGCTCTTTCCATATATATTACGGAATTCTTAATTATGGCAAACACATGTGTTGATTTATTAAGTTAAACGTGGAGATTACTAATTTTAGATAATCACACGAAGGAGGCTGATACGTAATTCTTTGATCATCGATATTTTCGTTTCACTTTGGCCAAATGATTTTTATTCGCAGTCATTTTCAAGCTGGAAGATGTCTCCTTCTATAGGTCTCATGGACTCCTTAGTTATTGCAAACGTGTGTACTGATTTGTGAAACTCAAATTAAAGATTTTCAGTTTTAGATAATCAGATGAAGTAGATAAACACGCGCTGTCCTTATATCTTCAATATTTTTATTTGACTTTAATCAAATGTCTTCTATTTAGAGCAATTTTCAAGCTAAAGAAATGCACTTCCATCGTGGTGAGAGATATTTTAAATATTTTAAGTGTACACAATAATATCTAACGGTGAACTTGTCATTGTACGGAAGTTATAAGTAATCTAACAGAATGCTTAAATTGTTTTCGTATGTTTACTATGTTATTCAGTAAGTACTTAAAATCCAAAGTCTGTTTATAATAATCTAAAATTATTTATAATAATTTAATTAGATTTTCACCTTTGAAATAATTGTGAACAGAAATTATTTCGCCAATGTGACAAAGAAATATCAACAATAAAAGAATAGGTTGTACACTTACTGTATGCGATTTTCTAAAACTATGATAATAAAAACTTTGGGTTTTCCTTAGGATATTATCGAATACGTCCACAGACCACATTGAAAATGTCGTAGCACATGTTCAAAGTGCATTCTTTTCTCTTCAAAATGGTCATCAACAAATGTTATTTAATCAAAATAATTCAGAAGTGCCGGCAATTAAAGAATAGCTTGTCTGCGCACCTTGTGCCATTCTCCAGAACTTTGATGATTATAATCCTGCGTTTGGCTTACGATATCATTGTATACGATTATAATATTTCAGAAAATTTATAATGTATTTGAAATGAGCATTCTTAGAGCTTCAAAATGACTATAAACAAAAACTATTCAGTCCAAGTGGCGAGGAAATATCGACAATTTAAGAATACCTTGTCTGTCTACTTCATGCAATTTTTTAAAACTTTGACAATTAATATTGTACTTCTATCTTGCGATATTATTACATACACTTGCAATCTCTGACAGTTTCATGACATATGTGTAAAGAACAATCCTTGAGCTTCAAATTGGCTATAAAGAAAAATTATATAGTTCAAGTAATACAAACATATCGACAATTGAAAAATAGTTTGCGTGCGTACTTCGTGCGATTTTCTAAAACTTCGATAATCAATTTTGCATTTATTTTACGATATTATCGTACAGGATTATAATCAACGGAAGTTTCTTAACATGTTTTTAAAAGGCATTTTTCGAGCTTCAAAACAACCAGATATAAAAATAATTTGTGGTTAAAGTGGCAAGGAAATATCGACAATTTAATACGACTTAATGCCACTTAATGCGATTTTCTAAAACTGTAACAATTAAAATTGTAAGTTTACCTTACGCGCGCGATTCTGTCGTATCAGTATATAATCATCGGAACTTCCCCGACATAAATTAAAAGAGCATTCCTTCAGCTTAAAAATGATTATAAGCAACCATTGTTTCGTCCGAATAAAACGATCCCGATTTTGAAATTTTGACAATTAATATCTTGCAAACAATTTTATCTAGGCGGTTAAAATATTGCACACCTTCTCAGGACACCCAACAAACACTGGAACTTGGAAAAAAGATCGATAACGATCTCCCGAATTCTGTAGAACTCGTTTCGCCGACGACAAACTCTCAACCGAATCGATTCTCGGAGACGGACAGTGACACGTCGCGTGGACAGATAGTGCGCCAAACGCTTCTTAGCATCGGGCTGAATACCGTTTTTCCGTTGATTTGCTCGTGGCCAATGATTTCTGAATGATTTCCGCGCGTCCGAACTGCAGCGCGACTCACACGGTGATAATCGAACTGCTTGTGACTCTCACGTTTCGATTACTGTTGTTTAGAGTGCACCGTTCAGCTTCGTGTCGTCGTTCTTGACTCAATGGGATTAGAGGTCTTTGTTATGCCATGTGACGTCACCTTTTTGACAATTATTTGTCTTGCATGCGCTTCGGTTATGTGTCGTGTCTCTGTGTACGCAAGATCAGCTTGTGCATGCAAGGTGTTCGAGAAATCGAGGACCTCGACTCTAAATTCGAATCTCAGATTTCGGTGGGAAACAGAAGCAAATGAGGAGTTGATTAGAATTTTTCTAGACTAACTGTATAACATTATATTGTAACATAATTATTGTACGTATATTATCTTGCAATTATTAAATTTCGTATATTATATTGCAATTATTATATATATTACATAAATTGCATTGTAATTATGATATTGCATAATACATATATCATATTGTAATTATTATGTAATATACCCATTATATTGTAATTATTATATATATATAATAATTACAATATAATATACATGTAATATAGTAATTAGATATATATATATATATATATATATATATATATATATATATATATATATATATATATATATATATATATATATATATATCTTTGTAATTTATGTAATATATATATAATAAATGAAATTTAATAATATTATTATATTGTAATTACGTTGTATTATATATAATATAATATCATAGTTACATGCATATTATATTATAATTATTATATTATATATTGTAATTATAACAATATATATGTATATATTATAGTAGATTGTAGATCGAGAAACAAACGCAAAAAAATTTGTCACCTTTCTTGACTCTAAATATTAATTGCAAAAATGATTGAAAAATGTCAATTCAAAAATTGGGGATTGCTCAAGTGAGATTTTTATGGTGAACACTTTGTTTAACGTGTTTTTACGGTGACAGTTTGTCGAAGAAAATTAATTAATTTTCTGTATGAAGATTAAAAAGTTTCTGAACTATTTTCGTATTTGAAACAGAAAATCATGGTGTACACGTGTAAAAGTTCTGAAGCCAGAATAGAAGCTCCGGGTTTTTTAGCATTTTTAAAATCATGCGGACAGAACTTGACAGGGAGAAATCAACAAAGCGATTCCCAAGCAAAATTCACGTGTTTGCATCGTTCGAGAGTTTTTCCGGATTTCTGCATATACGATTACGTGGTGGAAAATGGGGCAAACATGGATAATCCAGGTTCTCATGCTACCGGCCAAGATGGAGGATTAAAACTTGGGGACGTGTTCCTTCGATACTGCGTTCGATTCTCCATCGCAAATCTAATTTATGCATTAAACACTCTGTCCATCGATTTGGAAAAGTATGGAAAATTACTGCAATCGAATTATAAAATTTTCGATTTTATGATTTTTTTTTTAATATTCGGAACTAATTACGTGTTAATAGCTCGAAAATCATTCGGGTTGATTTTCAGATGGTAACAGCGCAATTTGCAATTAGGAGTGAACAATATATTTTGAGATTCCGTGCTGCGTTATAAATATTTTATACAGGGTGTCCCACAATTATTTTAACAGCCGAAAATGAGGGGTAGCTGAGGTCATTTGAAGTAACTTTTTCCTTTGCGAAAATGCAATCCGCGGCTTTGTTTACGAGTTATTAACGAAAAACACTGGCCAATGAGAGGTGACGGTGCGAGAGAGAGGGTCCGCGAGAGAGTCCGCAGCACGAGGCTTTGACAGAAGGTCGGGACGGACTCGAGCCGCGTTCGAAGTATTGAACAAGTCACGAAGCGAGAACTTTCCGGATTTTTTTAACTACATAACAGTGATATTTTTAAGAAAAACGCTGTTCACCTTTACTTTAGAACGTCTGAAGAATATTCACTAATTTTTCGGACTCGAAATAATATGTAGTTTAACCGTGACAGTCGTTTTAATTTTCTGGTGTGCATGACACCTTATGTGTACCATATGAAATTTTTATGCAAGGTGTACAGTGAAGATTAACAAAGTTCGTAAATGATATTTTACGTTAATGGTATTTTATTTAAATAATTCCGTGTCCGAACATAGTTCAACGAATGATTCGCAAAGCTAATTTAATAAATAATAATCGTGTTAAAGGACGTAAGGGATATGTTTGTTAGAGAAATATGAAGAATATTATCAATAAGAAACTCACCCATTTAGTTGTAAAATCCACTTCATGTATCCGACGGCGACGAACAGAAGGATGTCTCCGGGCAGGCAATTTCAACGTTTACTTTCACTGCATTATTACTAAACACTGATCACTTATCAATAATATTTATGGACCAACTTTCCTGGGTTAATATGTATAGTTCTGAAAAGAGCCGATTTTTTTATGCGACGCGTTCGAAGTTCTCACTGTTAACGACACGTATGTACCGCGTTGTCGAGATGAACTGCAGAAGACTGGCACGATGGCCGACTGTGTTTCGTTCTCCTACGAGCGAATTTCAACTGTTTTCCATCGAACGCGAGCATTGTCAGCCATCGTGCTAGTCTTCCGCAGTTTATCCCGTCAACGCGGTATGTGTTCTTAACGATATGAACTTCGAACGCGTCGCATAAAACAATCGGCTCTTTTCAGAGCCATACATATTAACCCAGGAAAGTTGGTCCATAAATATTATTGATAAGTGATCAGTGTTTAGTGATAATGCAGTGAAAGTAAACGTTGAAATTGCCTGCCTGGAGATATCCTTCTGTTCGTCGCCGTCGGATACAGATCAGCTGTGGAGTTCATCATACATTGTACGAGGTCAATGCACTATCCTCCTGCACACATTTCCGTGCATGAAGTGGATTTTACAACTAAATGGGTGAGTTTCTTGTTGATAATATTCTTCATATTTCTCTAACAAACATATCCCTTACGTCCTTTAACATGATTATTATTTATTAAATTAGCTTTGCGAATCATTCGTTGAACTATGTTCGGACACGGAATTATTTAAATAAAATACCATTAACGTAAAATATCATTTACGTACTTTGTTAATCTTCACTGTACACCTTGCTTAAAAATTTCATATGTTACACACGAGGTGTCATGCACACTAGAAAATTAAAACGGCCGTCACGGTTAAATTACTTATTATTTCGGGTCCGAAAAATTAGTAAATATTCTTCAGACATTCTAAAGTAAAGGTGAACAGCGTTTTTCTTCAAAATATCACTGTCACGTAGTAAAAAAAAAATCCGGAAAATTCTCGCTTCGTGATTTGTTCAATACTTCGAACGTGGCTCGAGTCCGTCCCGACCATCTGTCAAAGCCTCGTGCTGCGTACTCTCTCGCGGACTCTCTCTCTCGCACCGTCACCTCTCATTGGCCAGTGTTTTTCGTTAATAACTCGTAAACAAAGCCGCGGATTGCATTTTCGCAAAGGAAAAAGTTACTTCAAATGACCTCAGCTACCCCTCATTTTCGGCTGTTAAAATAATTGTGGGACACCCTGTATATTTTGTAAGAGCTTTGCTCGATTTCTTTGACACCTTGTTTATGAATGGATTTACAGCAGTGGCAGGCATGATTCTAAAGGATAAGTTAAAAGTTGTAAAATCAGGTGAAAGTCGTTGTTAACAAAAATTTCAAAACCCATTTTGCGTTGTCAAATTGACTAAATTGGCAATAAGTGTTTTCCTTATATTATAAGAATGTAATTTAAAGATATAAAAGTGTGGAAAATAAGCGATCCTCTCAGGTACGGTTTCCAGCATTTTATGAAAGATTGAGAAGCACTCGCGAAATTAAAACGTAATATTATGCTGCACGTGGTGTACTTTATGTTTCTCTAATTATGTAAATTTTCGAGATGTGAACCGAGTAGAATATTGTTAGGTAATAACTTTTGCAAACATGAATATGCAGATATTTCTGTTATCATAAACAGTTCAATAATACCGATCAATAATTTAGAACTTGATTAAACGATAAGTTGTAGATTACAGCGTGTTGAATACGTATTGAAAAATCGTTCACCGCTATTATTTTTGATTTACAAGAAATTAAATTTTTAATCTATGTAAGTTGAAATGCTTAACATCCGAAATTTTGTTGCGTTTTAACTGTAAAAATCGTGAAAATGTAATTTGCATAGAACGGTTCTAAATATTGTATTTTTCATTATCCTTGCAACAATTATAATAATGAAAACTATAGTTAAACAATTTTCAAAGAGTAAAGCTCTATGCTACTCCAATTGTTTTGAAAATATTAGCTTTAACAATTCTACACATTTTCGACCATGGGAACAATTCGAACGTTAATATAAAATTAACAAATTAAAATAGAAAAGTACAACAACAATGAAATTTTAATCGACAGCGACCATTGGCGGGACGCGAAGAAATCTGCGAGGATAGAACCTAAAAAATGCCATTTCAATTTCCTTCGTCCCGAAAGTCGAAAACGCAACAAAACCTCCGCACATTTTCCCGGAGAGCAATTTCATTTTCCCGAGGAATTGAAATTTGTTCAACTGCTGAGAAAAAAAGGGCGCCGAGAGAATCCCGTTAGGAAAGCTCCGGCCGTACAACATTCCATTTACAATTCTCCGGCGCATAGAATCTCTTCGCTAGAAAAAGAGCCTTTAAAACGAATTTCTTCCGTGAAACCGCGCCAGTTTTGCTGCCGGATACACAGGCGAGAGGGTCCTTATTTTCTATTCTTTCGCCGCTGCGGCTTTCAACCGAGAAAATCATTTCTGAAGCACGGGAAGGGAAGGGTTTTGAGAGTCCGCGCCGAACTGTGGCAGCAGCCGCCGGCAGAAGACGAGCAAGCCAGAATCATGCCTCCGCGACGGTGAATTCTGATGTGCGCGTATGTGTCGCTGTTTTATTTTCGCATCAGCCTGTGAGCAAACATGCGGACGTTTGCATAGACGCAGCGGGAGACGTGGGAACTTACGCTCGTTCGCCACCGATCCAGGCATTCCGTTCTTCGATTGTTTCTCTTGTTCCTCGATGGTATGACCAAGAACCTTCCGTGGAGATCACGGAAGATCAATCATACAACGATGGAGAACATCGTCGTTTATTTAAGAAATAATCATGTAAAAGGTGTTGGCTTGGTCTGATGTGTTGAAAGAATTGTTGTTTAACTTTGTTTACTTAATCAACGGGTTCTAGAGCGTAAAATGTTGAGGAGGAATATGTGCAGGAAGTGCACTTGGGCTTAGTGGTTCAATGGTTGTAGAGTTTTGCGGGTAGCCAGGTTGGTCAGTGACCATGATGAGGTTAATGACCATAGTTTTCATAATCCACAATTGATAACCAACAGTAATGTCTGCTACCCATACAGTGCCAACGACCATAGATCACAAGTGGTCAGCTACTTGGTCAGTGACCATTGTAATCCATAAGTTGTTTTCTCCACTACTCTCAATTAGGTCATAGTGATTCATAAATTCCTATATCTATATCAGTATATACATATAGTATTACATGTAGTATTTACATTTATATTAGTATTTACATATACCATACTCTTTGCTACTCTCAATCAGGTTAGTAATCATAGAGTCATTCATAAATTCCTTCATACACCTTACATTATAGACCATGTCCTTTACTATCCTGAATAAATCATCTACAATAATTTCTGCCATCTACAGTGACTAACTACATGGTTATGGAATACAGCTTACAACTAGTCAGCTACTAGGTCAGTGACCATTGTAACTCATAAATTGATTCGTTCATGTCAGATCATATATGATACTCTTCGCTATCCTGAATAAATCATCTACAATAATTTCTGCCATCTACAGTGACTACATGATCATGGAATACAGCTTACAACTAGTCAATTACTAGGTCAGTGACCATTGTAACTCATAAATTGATTCGTTCATGTCAGATCATATATCATACTTCCCGCTATCCTGAATAAATCATCTACAATAATTTCTGCCATCTACAGTGACTACATGGTCATGGAATACAACTTACATCTAGTCAATTACTAGGTCAGTGACCATTGTAACTCATAAATTGATTCGTTCATGTCAGATCATATATAATACTCTTCGCTATCCTAAATAAATCATCTACGATAATTTCTGCCATCTACAGTGACTACATGGTCAAGGAATACAACTTACAAATAGTCAGCTACTAGGTCAGTGACCATTGTAACTCATAAATTGATTCGTTCATGTCAGATCATATATGATACTCTTCGGTATCCTAAATAAATCATCGTCAGTAATATCTGCAACCCCCCAGTAACTATATGATCATAGAATACAACCTCCAGCTAATCAACTGCTAGGTCAGTGACCATTGTAACCCATAAGTTGATTCGTTCATGTCAGTTCATATACTGAATAAATCATCAACCCTAATTTCTGCAATCCACATTGTCTACAGTTTACAAATCATCGAAGCCGCCTATCTTCAACAATTTTGCATTTTCTAAGAAGGAGTTTAGTTCATACGACGCGTAATACTATTACGAAGAAATCGTCGTTTGATTGTTCGTTCCAAACCAAAGAGAAAAAATGTACGCCGTCGACGGGAAGGCCCATAAGCAATAACATATACCGTTTCATGAAAAGTCGATAAAATGTAACGATAAAAAACATTTTGTATCCTGAATTGTTAAAGGATACATAAGCCAAGTGGCGATGAATTTCATCAATCTCACATGTTATTAAAAAATTACCAGAAATCACTGCCCGTTTGAACGCTTCACACGAGTCTCAAGCCATCGAGATCTACAGAACGAACTTTTCAAATTTCTGTTACAAGCTCCGAGGAGAAAGTTAAAAAACGCGACTTTCTTACTTTTGCTTTTTTATTCCACCCAATTGCAACTTAAACAAAAAATATATAGTTATTGCGTAGTAAAATAGTGCCTGTAACATGTCAAAAAAAAAAAAAGAGAAGAAAAAATACAAGTAAATTCCGTGCACTTTTCATAAAGTTGTTCTGTTTTAAAAGTTGTCCGAATATTAATACGAGTAACTGCAATTATTCTCGTCAGCCTGAAAGTCAGAATTGCCCGTCGACAGCTCTATGCACATCGTTCGATTATCCTTAACGGAAAATGGCTCTGCTCCCATCGAGGCCGACGGTGCCAGCAAATACACCGGGAGTCATAATTCCGCGCGCAGAGAGGAACCTTTTTTCAGGCATCGTGAAATATAATCTCTTGAAATTCAATCGCCTTTCAATTCAACCGAATATCCAGAGCTTCCGATCGCTCGTCGGGAGCAAGAGTCGCCTGGGAAAGCTCCCGACATCTCGTCGCGTTTCGTTTCGTCGCGTAAGGTCGGTTTCGTTACAGCGAATTCCCCGGATTTTACGATCCGTATACGTTTCGCGTTTTCGTCTAATATCTTCCTTTAAGCGCTTAATACGGTAAGCCCGGAGTATGACGTTAATGCGAAGTTTATGTTAGCAGGCCCGGCCCAGCCGGTTTGAAAACTGATGCCTGACCCAGTTTCGACGTTCGTTCGTTCGTTCGTTCGTTCGTTCGTCCGCGCAACTCGTTTCGGCTTCGACGTAAGCAGACAGCACCTGCGTGCACGCGAAAATAAAAAAAGGACCGCGGCACGAGCCTTTGTTCCGCAGCCGCTCGGAACAAATACATCTCCTTCTGTTTTTATTTAACACAGCACGCCGCGCCGCTGCGTTGTTTGGGCCACGGAGATATATTCCCGCGAAATTACTGGAGTTTCGATGTTTTCCTTCCAATTAATCCCACACTTTGTGCACAGGGTGTCTCGGTCAAACAGCTGCCTTGCTTGAACCGAGCGGGACAATTTGGTTAACACAGAGTTCTGTTTTGGAAATTTTGCTTCACTGAGAGGACCTGATTGACTTTTAGCTTCTTAGATTTAACCATCGCTGTACCGGCGGCTGGGCGTTTACGCGCAGCCCCGCGTTCGGGTCAAGATGGACCCATGACCTTATGTCTACAAACAATTTGGATTAAAATTTTGTCGTTATTGTCATTATTATTACTATTATTATTTATTATATTATTATTATTATTATACTGTTACCGTACTTTATCTTTAAATTTATAAGGAGCGCTTTACTAATTATATAATTAAGGAGAGTATAAAAAGAGTACAAAAAATTTCTCGTTGCTTTGACATAAATAAACGGCAGACGGCATCAAGTGTCAAATGGTCAAGACAGATGTCGAGCTGTGGGTTTGAAAAATCCCGGACGTGGTACGGCGAGTGTTAAAAGGAAATTTCTTACTGTTGGTTTTAGCACTATGAAATGAGGGGAATTTTTGTTTTGTTTGCCGTGGAATAATAGGTTATTTATCGGTATATATGTACACCATACATTCATACCAGATAATTTATTATTACATATCTGTAATAGAAGATTTATCGTTATACATTCGTATCAGGCAATTTATTATTGCTATATTCAGACCAGTGAATTTATTATTGTATATGTATATTAGGCAATTCATTGTGTATACATGTATTATATATCATACATGCATTATAATATATTATTTTTTATATTTATACATGCATTATAATATATAATGTATGTATGTATGTATATATCCGTCGAGCGTTAGCATCGACGTAGCAATAAATTACATAAGCGTAGAACTAGCACAGGGAAATTCACAGCAACCCGACATTTGGTATTTCCGGGAGAAATGACTGTATTCACGTTCGATTCTAGTGTTTGAAGTATCCATATTGGAGTCGGTAAATCTCCTAGCTTCTAAACTCACATATTTAGTGCCAATTTCTTTCGAACATGTATATTGTTTCGATTTCAATGATGAAACATGAGATATTCAAATTTTCGTATATTTTAATCAATAAATATTAATTTTTATTAGGGGAAGGGCTTCATGAGCACCCCACGTGGGTATAGTCTCGGTACTGAACACCCATGTCGGTACATTTGGCTCTGTTAAATTTTTCTTTGGGGGTTTCTATTTCTTTGATTTTCCAGTGTACATTCCAATGTAACTTGTCGAGAAAAGTCCAAAAATCGAAATCCCGAATCTAGGAATGTAATTAAAATACGACCTGAATTCAATTGATAAAAAGTTATTCGCGTCCAAAGTTGACGAATTTCCAGCGATTCTGTCAGCTTATCGCGCCGTATTGATGCGTATACTCAGTTCACAGACTTTAGTTTTAATCTTGTTAACCTTTTGACGTAGTTGTAATCTCGACATAACCTTGGCATAACCTTGACATAATCCCCAAGGAAAAGTTAGCCCTTTTCCCGACAAAATCCATTCGAACGTACACTGCAAAGTCAAAAAAATAGAAACGCCCAAGGAAAAGTTTAGTCTCTAGCTCTAGATCTCTATGCGGGTAATCCCGGGTTAAGCTTCGACATAAACAATATATTGCCTAGTCGATGACCTAACGTATCCCCAAGTAGACATCGATGCAATGAGAGCACTATGGAGTCGTTTAGAGCGACGATGCCATCAACAGAACAGCCGAGAGAGTCCTAAACCATTTCATATATTTTAAAGGACACGAGTCCGATATTAGGTGATCACCCCTTGGTTTCATTTAAAAGTTCAAATGGCCCAACGTTTCCCTGCTTAGACTATGTAACAATAAAAGTATTACTGGGTTGTTTAGGGTAATGATAGGATATGATTGGATAAAAAGTAGTCAAGAGAAGCTAAGACCATTTCATATATTTTAGAAGACATAAGTCCGATATTAGGGGATCTGCTTCTAGTATCACTTAAAAATTCAATTGTTTTTCTACTTACATCACGCGTAATTATTTTTACTGTACTGCTAGATTATTTGGCACAATGATAGTAACAAGGAATAGCCAAGAGAAGCTAAGACAATTTCATATATTTTAAAAAACACGAGTACGAATCAGGAGATCTCTTTCGATCTTCGTTTTAAAAAAAAGATCTAACAATGCCGTACATGTTCGTCAATCTTCATGCAATAAAAACATTGCTGAGTCGTTTAGAGCAATGATACTGTTGAAGTCATGGCGAAGAAGAAATAAATAGGATCATTTCACATACTTTAGAAGAACCTTAGGGGTTCAGTACTAGCAATTCACCCCTTAGATTAATGGAAAAGTGTTAATGTCCTAATATCTTCTTAGCAGATCTTGCCGTCCTAACGTCTTCTAAGCAGATCTTGACGTCCTAACGTCTTTTTAGTCAATCTTGACGTTCTAACGCTCTTTCAGCCGATCTTAGCGTCCTAACGTCTTTATAGCAAACTTTGATGTCCTGCCTCTTTTTTAGTAGAACTTGATGTCCTAACGCTTTTTCAGCAGACCTTTACGTCGTAACATTCTTTTAGCAAACCTTGACGTTCTAACGTCTTTTTAGCAAACCTTCATGCCCTAACGTTCTTTCAGCAGACCTCGATGTGCTAACGATTTCTTGGCAGACCTTGACATCCTAACGTCTTTTTAATAAACCTTGTTACCTTAACGCTCTTTTAGCAGATCTCGACGTCCTAACGCCTTTTTAGCAAACCTTGTTACCTTAACGCTCTTTTAGCTGACCTCGACGTCTTCTTAGCAGATCCGAACGTTCTAACGACTTTTTAGCAAACCTTGACGTCCTCCTGTCTTCTTAGCAGATTTCGACGTCTATATAACCTTGACGTCTCTTAAACAGATCTTGTCGTCTTAATATCTTTTTAACTTATCTTGATGTCCTAACCTTTTGTAGCGAATCTTGTCGCAATAAAAATACTTTCGAGTTATTTAGGGGAATGACATTGCCAAGAACAGTTAGGAGGAGCCAAAAGCGTTTCATACATAGCTTCAATCCAAGACATCGGTTGCCTAATGTTTCCCTAGTTCAATCTTCGCGTAAGAAAAATGCTGTGGACACTCTCAAACCTCAGAATACCCATCAAAGGAACAATAAATCCTAATACCATTTCATATATTTTAGAAAGTCACGAAGAAGATCTTCATCTACCTAGCTCCACAGCAAGATTTCCACGTCCTAAGTTCTTTTCATCTTGTCGTAAATAAAGATACTTCCTATCCAATTAGAGCAACGATACCATCGGAAAAGCAGTCAGGCAACGCGAAGAAAGTTTCCTAAGCTAAACCTTGTCGTAACAAAGATACTAGGGGTGAGCGGGTACATGAAATTTTGGGTCGGGTCGAGCCCCGAAAGTTAGCAAATTCCGACATTGCAGTCGGGTCGGGTCAGGATCCTGAAAGTTTTTGAAGTTCGAGCACTCGAAGTCGGGTCGGGTCGGGTCGGCATTTCGAAAAACTGCAATATTCTATAAAAATAACTAGAGCAGTATCGTGCAGTTAGAAACTTTTCGACGACGATATATTGTAGATGTCCCAGTTTCCGCGCTTGTCCCAATTTCCGTGCCCTCTCACCCCAGAGTTAAAAACGTATAGAAAACGAAAAGTTTTATATAAAAATCGGTGATCTATATATTTTTATTATGTGTACCTGTCAACATGTAAGATTCAGGGAGGACTGTCAGTTTATATGTAAAACTTTTCTTTTTCTATACGTTTTAAATCCGGGGCACGGAAATTGGGACAGGCGCGGAAACTGGGACATCTACTCTCTACATGATGTCCCTTAACGATTTTTCAACTTATTTTTCCAAATAAATGTATATATAATTTTTCAGGATCCCAATTCGATCCGATTTCATTTTCGGGTACCCAAGTTTCACAAACTTTTGAGATCCTGGCCCGGCTCGGCCCGACTTCACTTTCGGGTACCCGACCGGACCCGACCCGATCCGAGGCTCGGGTATCCGAGCACACCCCAGAACCGTACCGTTGAGTATTTTAGAACAAAGACACCATCGAAAGAGTAGGTAGGAAAGGTTAGGCGTGCGAACGAGCCCGAGTTCCCGGTTCCAGATGTGTCCGTCGGCGATGGTCGACACGTTCGTGGGGAGCCTTTCAGATGGATTCGTACTCGGAGCCGAGCTGGCGCTCGCTAGTAGGGATAGTGCATGTTGTGTTCGACGTGTGTTGTAATGGGAGGGCACCGGGGGTTCAGTCTCTGATGATCCAGGTGGCAAAGAAGGCGAGCGTGCTGAAGAGGCGGAAGTCGCGGAACCGGATGGACGTGCAGCAGCAACAGCAGCAGCAGCAACAGTCGCTGCCGCCGGTCACGATATCCGGCGGTGTTTCCAGCGGAGCTATTGGCGACGCCGGAGGCCAAAATGACAATCAGCGGATGGAGAACGAGGGCGACGTTATCTTCTACATGGAGGAGCCGAAGGCTGGCACGCCTAACCGCGCCAGGCGCGACAACCGGTGAGTCGGACATTGATTTCTCCCCTTCCGGTATGATCCCTGTTCGAATAACGCCCGTAATGGACGTGTACGAACGGATCCCGCGGCCGAGAGCATCACTGACGATCATTGGCACCGCTTAGAACAACAGTCACTAGAACTGGACCGTCAATGTTACGTCGTCTCGCGTTCCTAGTTTCTTGTTTTCTTTTCTTTCATATCGGGTATCCCATTTATTTTCAGTCTGTAAGAAATCCGGTGACACGTGATTTACAAAGAACAAGCTGACAAACGTCAGTTAGTATTTCAATTAATTAATTTTAGGGCGATCGAGGGTCACTGGAGGAAAAAAATGACACATTGGACTCTGTTTTGTGCTTGATTTGGGTCACGTGGTGTCATGAAATGGGTCATGGGTCACGAAATGACCCAGGTTCGAGCTCCACACAGATCCATCCTCCGAGGGTCAAATGGGGACTCAAATGGCATTCCTGGTTTTTCAATGCGGAGCCGTTTTCAAGGTCGTTTCAAGGTCATCCTGTTTTTTCTTCATCGTAAACTTACATATTTCTTTTTTATCTCGGAATCATATTCTATGTAAAAGGAATGCGCAACTTTTGTTTGGGACGTTCTACTGTAGGTTAAATGTTTTTTTTTAGATATGCAGTGTGTCCCGCTAAAAGTGATACATAGCAATATTTTCGTTATCGTTAATGATACTCAAAAGTGCTAGAGGAACAAATTGTATGGTTTGAAGGAACTCGTCCTGTGGTGAAAACATTTTTTTCCAAGATCGTACATTTTTTGAGATTTCGAGGTCATCGATGTTTTTTAAGTGACGTTACATATTTCTACCGTTGTGTCGTGATAGTTGAAATCGAGACGAATTCAATGACTTGTAGTATCATGACCTCCGCGTGACCACGACTACGAAAAATCTCAAAACATTTAAAAATCGAGACCAACAATGAAATAACTACAACAGAGAAAACAGCAATGAGAAATTCAAACCTAAATTCTAAAATTGGAAGACATTTAGAGTTTGTTGATCTTTTATTGTTCGTCTCTATTTCCAAATGTTTTAGGATTTTTCGTACTGATGGTCACGCGAAGATCATGGTATTACAGATCATTGGATTCGCCTTGATTTTAGCTACTATGATGTAATAATAACAATGTGTAATCCCATTAAAAAAAACATCGATGATGTTGAAATTTCGAAAAATATGACCCTTAAAAAATAATTATTTATATCACAGGCTGTGTCCCTGCGAGTCATACAATTTGTTCCTCCAGTATTTTTGAGCATCATTAACGATAACGGAGATATTACTTTGTAGCAGTTTTAGTAGAACACGCGGTATATCATAAAAAATATTGAACTGAATGAAAAATGTTCCAAACAGAAGTAAGTTCTAAACAGTAGTTCCGATATAAAAAATATAAGTTTACGATGAAGAAAAAACAAGATGACCTTGAAATAACCTTTAAAGTGCTCACGACTCAAAAATCTAATAGTTCCATTTGAATTCCCACTCAAAATACTAAAAGATGTGTGTCAGCTTGTTTTTTCTTCAAATCACGGGTCTGCGAGATTTTTTACAATCTCAACACCCTGTATATTTCCAATACGTATCACAATTTGTCCAGTGAGGATATTTGGCAAATTTGACTGCATATCAAGAGAGAATTCGTAGTCCATTGTCCACTCTGTCTCTGAGATTTCTTTGTTCTTAACGGAGACGTGTGAAATTTTAGAACGTTCTAATTTGTGGCATTTTTGAAAAAAAAGAACAAACGAGTCTTCAGTTTCTCATTGCTTATGCGATACAAAAACAAGTTGGAAGCAAAACGAGCAATAGATTGCAAAACCGGAGTCCTGAAGCTTCAAAATGATTCCAGTTTTATTGTTATCTCTATTATATTTATTTATATATTTATTTATCGCTGTATTTTTAATAAAAGCATGTTTATCGCAACTTTTAATAGAAGCATGGTTTCTAACGTTACTATTTACTTCTCCGTTCCACTACACTTTTGCAATAATTTCTGAACTATTTCTAAATAGAACTTGTAATAATAATTTTTTTATATAGAATTTATATCCTGAAAATTCTATTTTGATTTCTGATTCTATTTAATCGACCATGTACATAAACTATCTACCGCCGCGTTTACTGGTACACGAAAATGATTTGGGAATTAGCGAAAGCCAATTTTCCTCGTCCTCGATGGCACGCTGTGTGAACCTAATCTTGTTCATCGAGAAATGTGAAAACCATGAGCCTACGTCACGTGACTATTGCCCTAGGAAACACGGTCGCCGAATCGTCAGCTGATTATTGCTCGTCGCCCGCCGAAAAACAGCACTTGCAAGCAAAACGTTGAACCTGCACTATACTACCCCTGGCAAAAAGTATTCAGTCAAATTTCATTCTTTAGGATAATGCGATTGTTGCACTAATCACTTATACTCTGGGTCTCTTGGAAAGTAATGTCGTTGTTCAATTAAAACGATCACGATATCAAATTATATACTCGATGAATATCTTGTTACTAATTAATTAGCAATTCTTAAAACAGAACATGAATAGCACGTTTAAATAAATTATTTAACTAATGTTAATGTTTATATTTGTTCGGTTTTTCTCTAAATCTCGATAACTTTGCAATAATATTTTCTGTTATTTATGCAAAAGTTTTGTAGAAATTCTTTTGTCATATGTAGTTTTTATTTGAAAGTTATTTACTTATTTATTTCAAAATTATTTCGATTTTGGATTGAGATTTCGATTAGACGTAACTTACATAAATATTTCGAGAAGAAAATTACAAGAATTACTCGACTATTTCGATCAATTTATATTACATATAGCTTGGAAACTGAAAAGTGTTATTTAAATTGCATTATATTATTTTAACATTATTGCATTGTTTGTTTATAATATGCACAATAAAGTACAAAATTTCAATATTAATAAATTAGTATAATATTGAACTGTAAATAGTTTATGTGTATAATAATTGCTAACGAAGCTCCCATATATTAAAAAATCTTATGCAATAATAGCACAAATGTTTGTATCTAAGAAATGGAAATATCGAATATGAAAATTTAGTAGCAACAAATTGTATTGGAATATTTTTAACGTGTACGATGAAATCTATTTAAAATTGACATTACTTTCACAAAAGCCTAATATAATTATTATAGACAAAAGATATTCTCACATATGTACATATCAATAGAACTTACATATTATTGAGGCAACGTTTGAAGAGAATACAATACAAACGCAATAAACAGTTTTGTACATATATTAAATGTGGAATAATGTTTATATTGCATTTAGTTATTTTAAATCGTATCTACCTTACTACTGGTAATTAGCAATCCTACAATAGCTGTACAATTAATCCATAAATAGCTGTAGAACTAATTTAAGCTATAAAATCATCTTAAATATTGCAAATACATATCGTTATCCATTGTTTCTTCATTTATGCATTCGTGAAAAATATCACAGGAAATCTAGACGATCATACAGAAACCTAAATCTTTATTTTACAAATAATCAAGGTCAATGACAATTATCATCGTCAAAACTTTCTTCCACGTTTGTAAAGGGATTGAACACTTCCACCAACCACTGCTTCACATTCCCATCTTCTTTCTTGCAAACAAACACAGATAGCTTTCTAGTTACATTTAATATTAACTTCCTATCGACATAAACAAATGAAGAAAATATTACTTTTCTGTCGACACTTTATCCAAACACAAGTTGATTTACCGTTCTGTTTCTTTTTGCATTAATTGCGTAAACATTTTCTGGAAATCGATGCGCGAGAAAACTATTTTTAAGAACGTTTAAGCTGATTGATTAAATACTGTTTGCCAGGCGTAGAATTGCTGCTTTCTCACCGGTTTAACATAAGGTGAACAGTTGTTTAAATTTTCGGTTTGATCCTGCATTAAGGGAGGAATATTATTAAAGCATAGAAACAACGTGTTTCTTGTAATACGAATACTAATTTATTCGATATTAATATTCAGGATAATATTAATTATTAAAGTGTTAATAGAATATTAATTATTTCCCTCATAGAGTTGAATAAAGATTAATATATCGATAAATATATCGATTTAATTCGATTATAATTTATCATAATTCTTTTCCAAAATTTTCTGTACGAGCGAAATAATTAATATTTCATGTTTTGCAACTGCTGATAACCCTTACAGTTTCTAAGCTCAATGACCCAATTTTTAGGGTTGATCAACCCTTATTGGTAAATTGAGGAACACCGTACGTGAGGTTAATAGAGTAAAATTTGTAAGATCGAAAAAGAAATTTAGTGAGTATCGATTTTTATAATCGAGCATGGAAGGATAATGTTCAGTTATTTATAACAATTTCATTGTGTCAATGATTTATTGAAATTATCATTACTTGCAGAATACATATAATTTTAACGATATATTGTTTTAATGGATGCACGTCGCTAATAACAGAGGAAAATGAATTTTGGGTCAAAGTGACCCAATTTCCGTGCTTAGGATTAGAATAGATTAATGAACCCTGCAAATCGAGCTGGTTCGTCTGTTGTATTATTTGAAGAGACACTAATAACTTCCATCGTGGAATTTCTATCCTCGTTTATAGTTTCACGAAAGTATAGTGTGGTCAATGAATTTTCAACAGTCTTTTAAAATTTTCATCAGAACTTGTATAATCTTTTTGAATTTCCAATAATTTTTAAAAAATTTCAATAAATATTCTTGAATTTTTTTAAATTTTCAATTAGTATTCAACAATTTTTTTAAATGTTCAATCAATTTTCTACAATCTTTGTAAATCTTCATAAAATATTCATAATTTTTAAAAATGCTCAACAAATCTATAACGTTTTTAAATTATCAACAAATTTTCAATGAATGTGTAATTTTCTCCTAATGACTTTTTATAGATAAAACAAGGTGAAATTTTTTATCTAAAAATGTTGTTCTTATGATCATACATTTTTTTTATTGGACTAATTGTTTAAAAAAGATATATAGGAACATATATTGAAAAAGATATATTAGAGTAATTTCAGTCCAAATACCAAAAATTTTATAATTAGAAATAATCGTAAAAGCATTTGAAGCATTAAAGACTATTTAAATTTATAATCAATAAGTTTGAGAAAATATGTTGTATCTACTTTTTGAGACAAGCAGTTAATTATCTCATTGAACAATGAGATACACTTTTCTAGAAAAAATATAATATGTAATAATATTTAGAAATATTTTTGTAAATAACAATTTAAATTGATACTCATTTTTTCTAATGTTCTTAAAAATTTCTATTCTTTGAAAGTCAGTATGAATAGTTTAGTTAACAATAAATATCTTTTTACACGTTATCAAACTACTCTGAGTTAGATTTTAATATTTGTAAATATTTTCTTTCTCTTTTTAGTTAAAATTCTGTATTTAATAGGAAATTTACAAATTTGGATTCTTAATCGAATTTTTCACACGATTATTATTTCGAGTTTTTATTGAGAACTTATTGACCACCCTTTGTTTGTTGCTATGTAGTCATGGTTAAATAGATATTTTACGAAAACTGAGAAATAATCCGTAAATGACAATTTCATATCTCATTTTTTGAATGAAAAATTGCCCATTAATATTACCGTTTCCATTGTGTCACAAGGGTCAGAATTACATAGGGTGTCCCAAAATTATGTTCTTGAGCTCATTTGAAGCAACTTTTTCCTTAGCAAAAATGCAATCTGCAGCTTTGTTTACGAGTTATTGACGAAAAACACTGACCAATAAAAGACGCGCTCGGATCGCGCGGCGGCCGAGCCAATGAACTGAACTCGGCTTCGACTGCTCGCCCATGGGCTCCGCCTTGCGCCGGTCAAGTTCACCTCTCATTGGTCAGTGTTTTTCGTTAATAACTCGTAAACAAAGCCGCGGATTACATTTTCGCTAAGGAAAAAGTTGCTTCAAATATCTTCAGGAACCCTTCATTTCCCAGAAATACCATAATTTTGGGACATCCTGTAATGACCTGAAAAATTACAGCGAAAGGAAAAGATACAATTTGAATCATTCTGTGAAGACATGACGCATCGAATTGTCAGATCGAATGTTTCTGTCGAAGATCGTAGTCTGTGATAGAATTTCTGTGTACAGACGTACGATGGCAAAGAATTTTATGGGAACAAGTTACGTCGCTATTGAAAACAAGTTTTGATAGTTTAAATTTAGTTGAAATCACGCGCATATTCTCCATTTCCCTGTTCGATTTCGTTGATCGCTCTAGAGAAAAGACCAATGGCCGTGATCGATAATTAAAACGAGGTGAAACGTTTTAATCTAAATCAATCTAGTTAGTAATTAATCAAGTCAATCTAACGAGTGACTTGGTTCGCTCGTATCTCAAGAATACATACACAATGATAGCAATTCGATTTGAAGTTGTGGCTAGAATTGCGCGCAGTTATAGTATCTTTTATTTCGCGAACTTATCGTAGTAAAATTAAGCGGCCTAGAGAAAGTATTCCATTCGTCGTTCTGAAATTTTATCAGTATATTAACCCCTTGCCATATCGTTATTTTCACAGTTGAAACGATTGGAACTTTTTCAATTGTGATAATTTCTTCGAAAAAAAGAAAAAAAATCCATTTACTGGAATAATTAAATATTGAAGCCAGTAGAATCAAATTTTATTCCGATTTAAAAGAACAGAATAATCTCCATCGCCAGTCAGACTCGTGAAAGCACGGCAAAGGGGTTGAACCACGTTTGGAGAACGTATGATAATTTTATGAAGATATTATGTGAGTTGGACAAAAAATTACAGCTAGAATCGTATGAGCTTACTTAATCTTTGTAACGATGGAAGATTCATATTTAAATGGAAACAAACGAAAATTTAATTATTTATATCGAGAAATGTTTCACAAAGTCGCAAGGAATTTTCCGTTCGACCCTATATCTTCCAAGAAGCAATTTTTCGCGTTGCACAGTGGACGATTTTCCTCAAAAAGATGGAGCAAAGCACAAAAGATTTATTTGTGAATGAAAACGTTGTAATTATTTGATTTGTAGGTACAGTCGGTGTGAAAAGTATTATTGCCCCTTCTAAAACGGAATAACTTCTTTATAATTCGGTTAAACGATCTAAATTTTTTTGGACGTTCAAGGGATTAATTTACTAGACAATGGCTAAAAATTAGTTTTTAATAATTGCAAGTAGTTGGAATAATAATAAAGTTAAAAAGTGATATTTTTTAACATTTTTATATGAGCCTAGAAATAAAATTTGTAAAAAGCTTTTCGTAGCTCTCGGTAATTTATAATGCCTGCTGGAATCGATTGATGTTATTATGAGTTACAACAAATTAAAGATCACATAAATCGCAGATAAAAAATTAAGAAGCGAGATCTTTTTATTTTATATTGTCATTCCAAGTAACAGCAAAATTGAAAAAAGAGAAAGTATTTTCGTCATTGTCTAGTAGTTTAGTTCTTCTATCATCCAAGAAAAAAAATCAATTAATTTAGCCCAAGTTTAAAAAAGTAATTGCATTTAAATGATGTACAAACACTTTTGTGGGCCGGACTGTACCTATTCTCGTTGGAACTCATAATACGAGAAAATGTCTCAAATATCAACGAATTTAACAGATTCCAAAGACATTTTGACGGCTTTGATTGTCTCTTGGCGTTAACATTATTATCCGGTTAGAAATGAAAGTTCGCTGGATTTCAAGCGATATTGATTTTTGTCGACGAAATAATAAAAATCGAGCGCTGTGCGTCGCGTCGCGGATGCATCACCGTGATGGTAATCGAGTTCTCGTTAAATTCGTTAATTACCGCGCAATCGGCGGGAAGTCGCGAGTGTCGATTACTTTAGTCGAGACGCGTTGAACACGGCGCGTGAGCCTTCGGGGGTGGCGGAAAACCTCTGGAAATTTCGCCGGGAAATAATAGTCGACCGGGTAAACTTGGGCTGACAGGAAACGTCAGCCGGCTGAAGAGCACTTTCTCTAGAGCGGCTTTGAACATCGAAGGAACTGGTTGTTGAGTTTGGTAGTGTGAGTAGCGTGTTTCCGGTTGGCAGGGGAAGCCTCTTCACCTCGCAGACGAGCTCCGTCACGGAGGCGACCAGTGACGAAATTGACATTGATATCGAGGAGCCTCAGAGGGTCACCACGTAAGTAGACATTTCCCTATCTAGCGTTCTCACCGGGGAGTTCCCTGGGCGTCTCGGAATGGGGCTGGTAAATAAGAGATTAGGGGCGGCCATCCGTGTAACAGCTTCTTCAGGAGATCGAATTCTTTCGGGAGAATTGATAATGGTTTATTTTGTAGCTTGTAAACTGTTGGTTGAATTCTTGTATGAATTATTTATGATGTACTATTTGCTCAGGGAGTAAGTAATAAGTGCTTAAATGAGTAAGAAATAAATGAATATTTTTACTCAGTGGAATGAAGATTTAAAGTGTAAATAGTAAATGAATGCTTAAATGAGTAGAAAGTAAATGAATACATACATGAGTAAACAGTAAATGACTACTGTAAGCGTAAATAGTAAATGAATACTTAAATGAATAAAAAGTAAATGAATTCTTAAATGAGTAGAGTGTAATTTAATACTGAAAGAGTAAATAGTAAAGGAATGCTTAAAGAGTAGAGAGTAAATTAATATCGAATGAGTAAAGAAGTAGAAAAGAGTAGAATGAAAATGAGTACTTATATGAGTAGAAAGTAAATAAATACATGCATGAGTAAAAAGTAAATGAACACTGAAAAAATAAATAAAAAATGAAAACTTAAAGAGTAAATAGTAAATTAAAACTTAAATTGAGTAAAGAGTAAATGAATACTTGAATGAGTAGAAAGTAAATGAGTACTTAAATGAGTAGAAAGTAAGTGAATACATACATGAGTAAAAAGTAAATGAATATTGAAAGAGTAAATAGAAAATTAATAATTAAACTGTAAATAGTAAATGAGCACTTAAAAAGTAGAGTGTAATTTAATACTGAAGGAGTAAATAGTAAATGAATGCTTAAAGAGTAGAAAGTAAATTAATATTGAATGAGTAAATAGTGAATGAATACTTAAATGAGCAGAATGGAAATGAATACTTAAATGAAAAAAAATAGAAAGTAAATGAATACTGGAAGAATAAATAGCAAACATAGACTTAAAGAGTAAATAGTAAATGAATGCTTAAAAAGTGGAGAGTAAATTAATACTTAAAACGTAAATAATATATGAATATTTGAACAATAAGTATAAGCAGCAAGTAAAAATAATTAGCAGATTATATATATCTGCTAAAAGGAAATAGATTTTTTTGTTTATTTACTATAGTGATTATAAAAATTTACTTTTTCTTTGAACAACTCTCTATCGATTTGAAAAAACAGAAACACTAATAATAGCAATAATTAATATCTAATAAATCAATAAATGTATTTGTTTCATTGACTAAAATATTCCTCCTGGTAAAAATAAAGTAATAATGTTCGATATGTATGATTTCATGGAAAATTTTGGTCTGTTAATACATTTTATTGAAATTAAAAAAATATATTTACAGTAACTTATTAGAATGCGCGTGATGCTCCATTTTCTTCTGCGTTCTCTAACATTAATAGTTAATTAAATACACAAAAAATGATATATCTCGAAACCAAGAAGTATATATTTGTGTATATAAATAAACAACGATTCAAATCATGATGAAAAAAAATCGTGATAATTTTCTCGATTATAAAGGTGAAACAACAAAAGAAGATGTCTCTGCGACGTTGTGTCTAAATATGATCATAGGCAAAAAATATGCTAAATAAGTGTGCGGGTTCGGAATTACACCGAGTCGCAGAAGGTTAAAAATACTTTGTGACATTGATCGAACACTATCAATCATTTTCTCCGCGTGCAATCTTATCGCATCCGTTATTGAACGGTGTGAATTTTCGACGTACCTTCCTTTTAAAAACGTTTGTATTTTCAGCAGTTTGACCTTTCGGAAATTATGTCAATCATGACTGCATTCCGTTTTAATTGTTTTACAGTCTGGCTAAATGGTTTGACAGTAATCGCTCGGATTCGAACAAATTTGGAAATCTCGATGACGATACATCACCACTTTTTGCAAACAGTATTTAATCACACATGCGAAACAGTTTAAATTAAATTAATATTGTATTAACTGCATGTATGTATATTGAGTTGAAATGGTCAGCAGTGATTCACGAATTAGAATAAAAGTATTGTACAAACAGTTATCGTTACATTTTAGGGAAGTATTAACGCACGCATGAATACCTCTTTTATCTTTGATATACTATATTATGTACAGGGTGTCATAAAATTATATTATGTGTTGAACCAGCATGACATAATCCTTCACCTTCGGTCTCGTGAATATCGATATAAGTATACAGGATGTTCCATTTAAGTTGAGATTGTGAAAAATCTCATAAACATGTGATTTAAAAAAAAAGACAAATTGACACACGTCCTTTAGTATTTCGAGTGGGGAGTCAAATAGTGCTACTAGTTTTTTAATGCGTGGGCATCTTCAAGGTCATTTTAAGGTCATCTTGTTTTTTTTATCGTAAACCTATATTGTTTATTCCGGAATCAAATTCTACGTAAAGAAATGCATAACTTTTATTTGAAACATTTTTTTGGAACTTCAATATTTTCTAAGATATTTAGCTGATTTTTCATGTCTACGTCGAAGATTTTTTTTAATAAAATAATAGTGTTCCTTTTTTATTATTAAAATGATAACGTTTCTTTCTTCTAGAAAGTATATTATTTCATTTAAGAATATCATATTGCAAAAAAATGTTCCAAATAAAAGTTGTGCACTTTTTTACGTAGAATTTGATTCCGAAATAAACAATATAAGTTTACGATAAAAAAAGCATGATGATCTTGGAATAACTTTGAAAACGCCCACGTATTCAAAAAGTAGTAGCACCATTTGACTCTACCACTACTAAAGCACATGTGTCAGTTTTTCTTTTTTTTAAATCACTTAATTTTTTTTAATTCACTTAAATCACGTGTTTGCGAGATTTTTTACAATCTCAACTTACATGGGTCACCCTGTGCATGTAACTAACCATAAAGTTGAGCTTGATCTTGAAAACTCAATGTGAAAAAATCGAAATAATTTTCTTACTGCATTCTATTATACTCTTCGCTATTATCAACTATGTAAAATTTAGATACGTATTTCCGTAAATTAATATAATAATTTATTTAACGAAAAATCATTTCGTTTCTTGACTTCGAATATTCAAGATCAAAGTCAATTTTGTGGCGAATTATTTATATTATCATTCACCGAACCGAGAGTGTAGAATCACCTTATACGTATACATACATATCACACAAATGAAGGCAAAGTTATAAATAAATACGTTAAAAAATTGAGAGGTGTGTGGCCTAGAAATCGGTTAAAAAAAAATTGAATGCACACCGTTGGAGTTTATTCCATTTAATTGAAATACGTTGGGATCGATGTGTGCCGTGCTTTTTGTAACACTCTGTGCTGTTCTTTACAAGAATGTATGTTTACTGTTTCCTCATGAATACACCTTTCAAAAATTCCATTAACCCGTATTTTATATTTAAAGATGTTCTTTGTAAAAATGTATTTTCACGTTTCTATATAGATTCGCTTTTTAAAAATTCCATTAAGCTGTTTACGTTCTAACCTATTCTCTCTCAATATATATTTTTACTTCATTTTATAAATACACTTTTAAAAAACGCTATGAAACTATTTGCATTTTGTATTATTGTTTGTAAAACTGCAAGTTTATTTTACAAATGCACCTGTAAGAAATTTCCTAAAACTATCCACATTCACCGATGGTCTTTATAAAAATGTATTTTTTCTTCATTTTATAAGTACACTTTCTAGAACTATTCTCTATAATGCTTTAGAACTATTTACATTATGTGTTAGTCTTATGTGCAAAAATCTATTTTTATTGTTTTCTTTCTTTAACTGTACCAGCAGTGTCACTGGTAAAAATAATTAAACCTAAAATAAAATACAATAGAATAATCTATTGTAAGGCACTTCTTCTATTATTATATATATCTCTCAGCTTATTAAAACTATCAATCCCCTGATTACTGAGAACTAATTAATAAACGCTCTAATAACACTATTATATATAAAAAAAGTGAATGATTTTCTTTCAAGTAACAGGTTCAAGAGAAATATTTACAAGCAATATTGTTACTACTGTCGAACACTTTAATAAATTCTTGATTGTTAAAATTTATCAAAAAGAATTATTTATCAAATTTCCTGAAATTGACGTTTAAAATGTTTATTTTTCATATAGATTCACGGTTTATTAATAATATTACTGCTGTATTTATTAACAAATTTTCCATTATCTGAATTTTATTTTTGAACCATTAGATTTAGAAATTTATTACCACTATTATTATTATTATTATTAATTTTATTATTGTTACTAAGAAATTAGAGTCACAGCCTACTAATAATATTACTACTGTATTTATTAATCAATTTTTAACCATTTCGAACTATCAGATAATTGACTGTAGGTACAGAATTGAAACAGGAAACTTTTTCTTCTGTTTCTGTTTCTTGCAATGAACGCAGAAAGATGTTTAATTTGCATATAAATTTGCAGATTAAATCGTTAAAATTTGATTTTTAGATTAATAGATAACTGGGTGAAATATTAAAAAGAAGAATCCGATTTTGATTTTATATTTGCTTCTTGCAGTCGTCGCAGAAAATGTATATTCTGCATGTAGATTCGCAGTCTATTAACAATATTAGTACCGTATACGGCTGGTGGAGTATTGGGGAGCCATTCAATTTCACCTTATCGCTTTTCCTCCTATCTCCGATCGGTCCGGCGATACCGTCCGCCCCAGTTAAAGCGAATTCACCAAGAATATTGTAAACATCGAATATTAATTAAATGTATCCCAGAGAATTGTTATTCCTGAAATGGAAACATTTCCATCGAATGCACTCCGAAGTACATTTCCTTCCGCAGTGACACCGTTACTACCACATTTTTATTTCGCTGCCACGTTTCTCGATTCCGTTCCAATTCGTCGAAATTCATCAATTCATTCTTCGTCGAGGCACCGGTTATTAAATACTTGCAATGATTGTTAGGTTATGTGTAAAGAAACTGGTGTGGTTTGGATTGAAACTATACTTATTGTTCTTATTTAAATTATTTTAAATTTTCAAAACAAAAAGAATCGTAAAACAGCATTTCTATTCCTTATACACAAAAATATTTTCTGCAGGACGCGCAACCTTCAATTTGGATTAACCTAATTTTTTTCAATTTGGTGCGCCCTGGTTGGAAAGAATAAAAACCAATTTATCGACGTTTTTTTTACGTGCAAAAGAAACAATTTGTGACAAAAATGAATAAGCGCCATGCAAAGAAGTAGACAAATTGAAAGTGTTTAAGAATAAGTAAGTTTGAACTTATTAAAATTATTAATGGAAGAAAACGATTTCTACATATATAGCTTGCGTTTTGCGACGTAATCAATTTTCATTTTGCATGGATATCTGCATAAATACCTTGAGTAAGTATTTATCATACATGAACAAGAATTTTACATCAATAGAATCTCCTGTGATCAATAACATATAAGTATATCAACCAAATGCCGCGACCAAAGAAAGTGGACATGCAAGAAAGACAGTTTTATTTTAAATCATTTTCGTGTTACGTTTGTAATTATAGCACCAATAGCTAGCTGCGATTGTTCCGATTAAAATGAGTCCAAACACGATGTAAATCGGAGACTAGGATCATTGAAGAGCTTCTTATTATACAGGGTGTTCAAATAATTTTAAATTAGTTAATCTTGAAAAGTTGGAAACCTCTCTACCTATTTGCCTTTGAAACCATGTATTCAATAGGTATTCGTGAAAAGCATAATTTAAAAAATATTTGTAGTGTGCAAGTTACGCGACTCACCCTGCAGACTGCTTATTAATTAAACCGAAATAGTAAAAATTATTTCAATGTATGTACATCGTGTTTGGACTCATTTTAATCAGAAGAATCTCAGCTATCAATTGGTGTTATAATTATAATGGAAAAGTGACAATTACGGAAATTGAAATTTTCTTGATTGCTAGTCACCGTGTCCTTTTAAATATCGAACCCCGACCGTCGCTCGCTTATCTTTAAGTGGACCATTTGTATACAGTGTATAGTTGTCAACCGCCTTTTTTGGGAAGAAGTGTCTAATCAGTTTTCTTATTTTCATAAAAATTCTACATTTGCCAAATTGTCAATTCTAAGTGTGTTAAATAATTAATTTCCAACATATCAGAAATTGAATTTAAACATCGATGGCCTTTTTGCTGAAGTAACATTAATGCGATAAAAACTTTGACTCTGTTCAAAGTTCTGAACATTTTACAAGATTTAAAACATCGAATAAAAAATGGCACATCACTTTAAAAAGTGCTGATTATAAATGTATGAGTATTTTGAAAATGATTCGGTATGTATTCAATTCCTGCAACATCAGCATACTATGAAAGAATTTTTAGCATCATGTCGATTAAATGGAGAAATTAACGAAATAGATATTCGAGTGAATTTATAAAAAATGAATTATTTATACATTTTAATTTCAAAGACATTAATAAAAAGTGTCGCGTATTTCCACAAAACAGCCAAAAATCGGAACAAATATAATTTAAAGACTAAAAGTTTACTTTTGCTTTTATTTTAAAAGTTTCAAATACTTTTTTAAGTTTTTCTACATTTCCTACATTTTTCCCATCGAATTCTAATGATTATTCTAATAATGCATCTTTTTTACTTAATGAGTCGCTATATTATTATCTAAATTACTAAATTAAAGTTTTTCTCGATCGGTTTCGAAATCTTTAAGGAATTGTTCGTTCACGTGAATATTAATTCTAAACTTGTATTCCAATAATTTACAATAGTAATAAAAAAAGGAATTAATATAAATATGTATATTTCGCGTAGTGTCCTTTACTGCGACTCGACAGAGTTGGCAACCATAACACAGGGTGTTCCATTACACTCGAAAAGGTGTGATTCTTGAGGCGATTCGAAGCAACTTCTTCGTTTGCGAGAATGTTCTCCGAAGCTTTGTTAACACGTTCCGTGCCGAGCTTTTTTTACTCGAATCTTCACACTTTGATATTTTACTAAAACTTGATGTATTACGTGCAATTATTAATTCTCGTACACATAACAACGTAACAAAAACTTATCAACGCCCATTCTTGCGGTGGAAATTGATTCTTCGGTTCTAAATTTCTTGTAAACAATTTGTTCAGTTCACTAAGTAAACATGCAAGCGTGTACCATCGATGGTACACGTGGCACGGAACGTGTCAACGAGTTATTAACGTGAAACACGGACCAATCAGAGAGCGAGTACAGTGGAAAAATTCTGGCGCGCGGTCGACGCGGCATTGGCCGCGAGGACGTGGCCCCAATCGTACTCGTTCTCTAATTGGTCCGTGTTTTTCATTAGTAACTCGTTAACAAAGCCGCGGAGAACATTTTCGAGGAAAAAATTATTTGAAATCGCCTAAGGAATTCACTTCTTTCCGGATGTAAAAGTTCTGAAACACCCTGTATATTTGCTAGGGAGCCAGTGACGCAATAGCACAGCAACGTCTCACATTTCACCGGAACCTGATTGCATCACCGCGTAGTAGTACGTCCCGAAGTGAACGTAACGATAAATCCGGCCACGTCGGCCATCAAATCGGTGCACTGCGATTGTTCGCGTAGAATCGTTCTTCCTCCTACGCCGGCAGATCATAAGAGACTTAGCCAACGCTATTCGCTCCCTAACTCGATGCAGCTCGCCTGATATTAATTTACCAGCTGACAGTTCGAACAGGCTAGACGCGTCCCACGACTGCTTAATTCTGTAACGATAACCCTCGCAGGATTTAAAGGAAAATTTGCATACAGTCTGTCGCAGAAGTCTGGATACGCCTGTCGAATCGTCGAAAGATTCTAACAAGGAGTACTATTACACCGAGGATGAAATCATACAGATTTTGTACCGGGTGTCTCGCGGTAAATGCCGTTGCATATAACTAATGAATGGCGAATAATGCAAGAAAAATATTACAATACTTATGTTAATAACAGTTTTAGTCAATATTTTCGACCAGAGATATGAGAACTTTTAGTCGACATTTTCAACAAAATTGTGATGATTTTTAGTCAACATTTTCAACAGTATTATGACAACAATATTCTCAACAAGATTATGACAATTTTTAGTCAACATTTTCAACAAGACTAGGACATTTTTTAATCAACATTTTCAACGAGATCATGACAATTTTACGAAATTGTCATGAAATGGAAAAATTTCATGAAATGGACTGAAATAAATTGAAATAGAATGAAATGTACTCGACTCCATTATCAAATGGATACTTTATACTAAACTCCCTTAATGTCTCATTTTAATTACAGATAATAATATTTTACTCTTCTACACAAGTAAATGTTGCACTCGCGCGTCCGATCGAAAACTTTCTGCCTCGGATTGTAGATCGAAAGCACACAATGCAAAAGTTACGAATATGCAAATTGAAGATGTTGTCGCAACCCTTTATCGCTGTTTCTCAGCGTTAAAAACTTTCCGACAATCTAATGCGGCGTTTTTATGTGGAAACCCAACTGGTCGACGGTAAAGTAAACAGAGAACGAGATTCGAAACTCCCAAGATACTTCTTCGGCAGATGTATTCATAAGTTTTAAACGCTTCCCTGTTCCATTCCTCGAAGGATGTACAACCCCGACGGACAATAAAAACACAACGTTAACCCAGAAAACTCGGGGACTACTATTTTTACGAGTTGCGGTTTGTACACGTCACTGACCGAGTACTTTAAATAGGATTAGTTAACCGACACTGAAAAACGTTCCGCAAAAGCCATTCGAAACCCTTGAGATCACTGCGCTCACGACCCTTTGTGTCCCAAAGGCATCTTAAAACGCTGTTTTGCTAAAACTGACCGTATTATTTGCATCGCTCGCAAACATATAGGGCGTTTCCTTAACTTTTTGCACGCGTTTTTTTAACGCATCTGTTAATCGAACAAGGAAAGGTTTCCAACAAAAGTCGGCTACACGATAAAATATTAACACGTTAAGTGCCGAATATCAACTCGAAAGATTCACAGAATATCAAAGTCATTTAATTAATAAAACCGAAACTGAAATGTGAAAATTTTCTAAAAGAAATATTAGTTCAGCTATTTTGTATTCTACAAATCCTAGAAACATTCAATTTGTTCAATATATTACAATAAAAATGAATTTTTCAAAAACCTAGTTTGAAATTCATGTTACCCATACACGACTCGTGCAGCACCGAACGTATTAAATGAAAAGAAATGATTTTTTTTTTCAATAAAAATTCGGGGTCATCTTCATTTTTTGAAATGTCATCGCATATTTTAAATTTAATTTTCTTTCCTAAAATTGACGTTATTTTTATTATAATGTACAAAAATATAGATATATGTAGTTATTACAGTTGAATACAACTAACTTGGAAATGAATTGAGGAGATTATAACAATTTCCTATCGGTTTCTCAGATTTATTTAATTTTCTGTGAATGTCCTAATATTTTTGGAGGGGAGTGTACATCCGAAGATTGTGCTATAGGAGCTCGTTGGATTCGTCTTGACAGGAGCTACAATAATATAAAGTGAAAAATATGCAATGCTATTTGGAAAAATGAAGGTGACCTCGATTTTTTATTGAAAATGTGACAATTTTTTATAGTTATATATTTTATCATATAGCCGGCAGGAAACCGGTAAACTGTTGTTCGAAACATTTTCTTGTCAAATTAACAGAAATGTTCGAAAAACTGTGAATAAAAGTAAAGGAAACACCCTATATAGAAAATCAAGGACTATTCAAATAATATTTGGTATTTGAAGAATTCCTGTGAATATCATTAGTAAGAGAAATGTGTTCATTACTCAAGTTGAAGATAATAATCACGAAGTGTGAAAGCACAATTATTTAAGAAACCACGAGATTGAAAGATTTTCATTTTTGAAAATAAACCCGAACGTATTTTCCTGATCAATTATGATTATGGACTACGGAGAGAAAATTTTGGTCACATGTAACTATCATTTATAAGTAAAAGTATGTGAATTAAAATAACAATTGTTGTGCAACGATCATTTTATATTCGTTATAACTTAACTGCGAATCTTTATGAAAAATAAAAATTGTTTATCGATTGCAAGATGCAGAACCTTAACAAATATTTATTTCCCTTCTTGATGATTCTAACGAATTAAACATAATACAATAGTATCATTAAATTCTTTAATTTTGTTCGCCGTTTTTAATTTCATCTACTCATATTTGTCGTAAATGCACAAAATCCGGAATCTAGTTATAACAGTTATGATTGCTGAAAAGAAAACATTGAAAAGTGATATTCGTATGTGTGATCACGTGTTAAGTTTATTTGCGATGACACCTTGTATCAACGCATTTTCAATGCATTCAAAATATAAGGATAATATTACCGTATTAAGAAAACGCGAATTTTAATGTCGAATTAATAGACTGCGGATCTCCACGCATTTATGATATATGCAAATTTTTAACATGAAAATAAACGTGGACATTAACTGTATTATTATTATTATTATTATTATTATGTATTGATTGTATTATTATTTTAGGCTCACCAAAAGAAATTTTTTAATTTATAAAACAAATCTAGTCCTCTCTCAGATCTAATAAAAGAATTCAGGAAAATGCGAATTTGCATAAATAATGATTGGTAATGTATAATTGTGCTGTTACCATGCAAATTACTACTGTAATGATTAATAGGATTTTATGTATTTATGGCCAAAATGGATACAAGAAATATAAAATAGGGATCAGATTAAAAGAAACTAAAAATATTGATGTATCGACTCCAGCTTATTAAAATTATTTAAGCAAAAAATTAACACACAGCTCTTACGGCTTGCAATCGATGCAGATCATTTTTATTTCCCATAAAGATCCGCGGTCTAATGATTTATAACGCGTCATTTCATTGTTCAGCGTATTTCAATTTTTTTCATTGACCTATTTTTTTTTTATTTTTCATTTCCTATAGCCACTATGAAATTCTTGTAGAGCTTCTCTCCCCGATCAAGGATCCGAAAACCGAATTGCTCCATCACCCTCAATATTTGAAAAAAAACGAGCTTTTGTAAAAACCCAAAATGTTCGACAAAAATGAGGTATTGTATGAAAAGTAAAAACGTTAGAAAGTTGTAATTGGTATTAAAAGATAGAGGAGAGTTTCCCGAATATAGTGGCATGCAGTTTATTAATTGTTTTTGGTCCTAAATAGCAATAAATTAATGTCAAAGTTTAAAAAATTGTCGACGTGCGCAGTTCCTGCGCAATATTTTTGTACTTTTACGGAAAGTTGTTTGTCCTGCACAAAAACTCTACCCAGGATCGGATTCTGTAGACATTTCTGAAGAAAAAACGGCGCGGTAAAAGTGTCGGAACGATATACATTTCGAGTAGATCGAGAAAATGTTCGACGGCAACATGTACACGACGTTTTGCCGCCATATCCTTCGCTGCTCGCTTCTCTCTGTCCGACAGGGCCGAAGGATGATTATTATCCACAGAAATATGTAAAAGAAGACAGCACATTGAAGTACTAAAAAAAATTCAAAGTGTGTAGCACGCCCCACACGCTAAGTGGGTGCCTCATTGGATCCCTCCATCGGTGTTGATTACGCATAGCTTCGGCCCTGTCGGACAGAGAGAAGCGAGCAGCGAAGCACATGGCGGCAAAACATCGTGTACATGTTGCCGACGAATATTTTCTCGACCTACTCAAAATGCATATTGTTCCGACACTTATATCGGGCCGTTTCTTCTTCAGAAATGTCTACAGAATCCGATCCTGGGTAGAGTTTTCGTGCTGAACAAAGAACTTTTCGTAAAAATACAAAAATATTGCGGAGAAACTGCGCACGTCGACACTTTTTTAAACTTTGACATTAATTTATAGTTATTTAAGACCAAAAACAATTAATAAGTTGTATGCCACTATATTCGGAAAACTTTCCTCTATCTTTTGAGACCGATTAGAACTTTCTAACGTTTGTACTTTTCATGCAATACCTTATTTTTGTCGAAAATTTTAGGTTTTTACCAAAGTTCGTTTATTTAAAAAACTGAGGGTTATGGAGCAATTCGGTTTTCGGATTCTTGTTCGAGGAGTGAAGCTCTACAAGAATTTCATAGTGGCTATAGGAAATCAGAAAAAAAGTTTGATTTCGTCGGACAGTGTAATTTTCGAGATTCACAACTTAAAAAATAGTAAAAGACTTTGAGAATTTTTGCTGCGTTAACGACAGGAACTGCAGAAATGAATTTTGCATAGTACGATTCTGTGGATCCTTTTCAAGAAAACAGCATATTTGTTTATATAGTGGTGTGCATAATTATGGACTCAAAGTGAATTTTATATTGTTACCGATATCTAAACGAAAACTTAACAAAATATTATATTCGTATATTTCTATTTTCGAAATACGGAAATTTAATATATTGTTGAGTTTTTGTCTAAATATCACTAAAAGCGTAAAAGTCACTTCGAGTCTATAATTATTCGCGCCACTATATTGTATCAAACATTTGAACATGTTAAAAAATTCAAACACTCCCGGAAAAGAAATAATTTTCAACACTAAATATTCATCTTTGAGAATTCTCTCTTTCTGCATTTAAAATCTATTAGAGTACTGGAGATGCCGGCCAGCAAACCGGACGTGCAATTTTCAACAAAGTGGAGGCTATTATCTAGCTAGAAATAGATTAAACCATCGCATCGTGTGCAAGGTCGTTCGTTTGAAGGCACGAGATGCAAGAATAACACATTCCAGAACTTTAAAAGAAAAGAGTAAAATTTAAAAAAAATTTTTTTACTTTTTTGTGAATGACATAGTTGCCTACAGGCATATGTCTTAATAGTTTTATAAAGAAACTATGCAACTTCTTGCATCGGCGTTTTCCATATGTATATATTGCTCTGTCAACAATATTTACAAATTTTTGAAATGTAGTCAAAATTAGCGGTGCAGAGACATACAAAATTAGCGTAACAGAGCCCCGTACGCAATCATGTATCAAAAAGATACTAAGATCTATTCGTTCGAAACAAAAAGACGCATGTATCAAAAGGGAACAAAGAAGCTGGCAGCATTTTTGAACTGAGATATCGATTTTTATTGTTTCATTTTTAACTTTATCAAACCAAAAAAAGAAAAAAAGAAAATGATTTTGATTATGGTATGGACTATAACGACGCATGTTTTGGAAATAGACGTCAAATGTGTACGAAATCGGTCAAATAGATCTTGAGATATCACGGCAACCAATTTGAAAAGAACATGTGGTGTTCCAAAATTAAATGACCCCAGGGTCCCCTCATTTTCCAGAATTAACATAATTTTGAAACAACCTGTAGTTTCGAGAATAACGCGTTAAGAGCTTTTTGGTATCAAAGTATCAATTAGATGGTCATTCGATCATACTCACAGCCACTGTGAACAGGAAAATAAGTTACGCATAGAGTGGGAGACTGGCAGCGCATGCGCGGGAGTCCCGCACAACGACGCGACGCGACTGCCGCGTGAACTGCGATCGCGACTCACAGTGGGACGGATCTCCGAAAATAAACGAACTAAATGAATAGTATTATTATGTTTACATCTTTCATTATGAGTGAAACAGTTTTTCACGGGTTTTTTGGAATATAGAATAGGGAACCGTTAGAATCCGTTTATGGTATTATTTTCTTAATACGATGAAAAATTATGTTTATAAATTATTAAAATTTGTTTAATTAATTATATAAATTTTACCCTCGTTTTTCGCATGTTTTATAGTATTTATTGGATTGGAAACTAAGTTACCGCCGTTATATTCCCGCCTAATATAACATTCCGCATGTGATTAAATGTTTTTAGCATGTTTTAAATCATTCAAAAGAGGATGTTTTGTTCTACCGCAATCTATGTTTTGTTTTTTAGTTCGAGTTAATTTATGTTAATTTTCAAATCATTGAATTGCAATGTCAAGTTGAGAAAAATGAGCATTTTCGACAACTCTTTCTTTTTGCTTTTAATCAATCATTTTGCTATAATCAAATTTTTAAAAATTTATTTTTCAATAAAAATTAACAAATAATTAATCAATAATGTATACTCTCTCGTTGTTTACAACTTCTTCCCAACGTTCAACGAGATTTCCAATACTTCGACTTATTTTCGTCTCGAAAAATTCATCGAAATTCACTAAGCTCGTTGATTTTTATTGCGGAAAGCATTGTTGAAAGCATGCGAAACCCATGCTCCACACTTCTGAACCTTTCCTGTTGAGTGAAGATGCTTCTCTATAGTAGTGTGAGATTTTCTCTGCCAGTTCCCCTGTCATTTGACGCGAATTTACGTGCAAAAGTTGGTTTAATCGCTCTTCGTCGAACTAAACTAGACGGCTAGAACGAGGTGCGTCTTTGAGGTCAAAATTTACATTTTTGAACTTGGCATACCAATCACGAGCGCTTCTTTCAGCTATGGCATCCTCTCCATTCACAGCACAAATGTCGCGAGCAGCTTTTGCAGCCTTCGAATCTTAATTAAAAGCAAAAAAAGGAGGTGTCGAAAATGCTCAGTTTTTCAACTTGACACATTCCATTTAAATGATCTGAAAATTATTTAAAAATTAACTCGAACAAAAAAACAAAACATAGATTACGATAGAACAAAACGAACAGATTCGTACTTTCTTTTAATGTCTTCACTGTTTTAAATCACACATAAAATCCGCAGTCTAGAAATCACTTCTCGACTTTTGCCGCAGCCATCACGAAATTAATTCGGTAAATCGTATAACACAAAATATCGTTAAAAAGATCGTGTCAAAACGGAGCATTTACCAGCCAATGTTCGTATAACATTTTTCTCTCATTTTCCATGGTAGAACATGCTGGTAACGTTTCTGCGCAAAAAGAGAACCGGGCCACCGGTATTTCTACATTCTTTAAGAAAATGAAATGAAAAAAGAAATCGATTGTTTGAAGGACACGGACTAGAATACCTTGATAAGAGCAAATGAAAAATTCGTTTGGCCCGATATGCAAATGCGGTGAAGATTGCGTGCAACGTTCTTGGGTGATCCGGCAACAAGCGAGCAGAAGAGAAGAAAATAAAGGGGAAATAAAGGCGAGCTGAAAGGAAGAAGTTGCTAGGCGGCCGGCTTCGAGAGGAGTATCGGCGAGCTATTTCACGCTTACGTCCGTGTAGATAGCGGGGAACAAAATCAGGGCGAAGGAAAGCCGGGCAGAGCCTATATCTTCATGCAAATTACTTTCATTTTGCATGCGGAATCGATATTACCGGAGAATTTTCGTCCAGCACGTACGGTTTGCAGCAGAACCGGCGCGGCGCCCTGAAACGTATACATTCGATTCAACGGCCGGTTAACGTTGGACGACACTCGATCTATAACATTTCCGTAATCCGATCAGATGCCTCCTTTGTCGCTACACAAAACGCCAGAAATGTACTTCGGCCCGGTCGAAGGGAACGTTAAAATATGGCTGCCGAGCGGCAGCGGCGAACAGACCGATGAATCGCGCGCGCGACCAATCGAAGATTGATTGAAAAATTTGTCGGAGGAACGCGTCGTTATTGTTTTAATATCGTTTCAGACGACATACCTTGACTGTGAAAGAGAACTGTAGGTATTTAGAGTAGGACGATAAACGATATACACGAACACTTGAACGGTACTAACTAAATGACTAACAATAATTACAGGTAACCCTCCTATAACACGGTAGATATGTTCCTAGAAAATGCCGTATTGTGTGAAACCGTGTTATTAGGTCATTAACCCTAGAAAGATAACCATATGACAACGTACGTAAAAGATAACCATACGCTTCAGAGGCGCATGCTTTTCTAAGGCGTCAATTTTATACTAACAATGGATATTTATTTAAGTTAATCTAGTCATTTTAAAGGTTTGGCATTATTGTAAAAATAAAATGCATTTATATTATATTTTTTTATATTTTAAGTAATTTTAAACTTAAATCACTAGACCTCTATGAAAAATTAACAAAAATCAACAGTCTTCGGTTTATGGGAACAAATCCCGTAAAATATCACAAAAAATAGTGTTTTATCCTTACAAACTAGTAGACTATAATATAATCAGTGTAAAAAAAACTATAATATTATAAAAAATTTCTTTAGAGACAGTCATGACAAACGTCTTTCTTGTGTTCACCACAAACTGTCTTTTTGCATTTGGCACAGGTCATCTTTGACATTCTTTTCTTTTTAGACGTGCAAAGACTGCAATAACGCCTTTTTTGGCTGAGGGTTCTTCTTCATCATCTGTGGAAGCCTGTACAGCAGATTTTGGAAGAATATTTTCAATGTTGCTTCGCACATGCCTTGGCAAAGTGGGTGCTTCCAGTCTTTGCGTCATCCAGGGTGCAGTCAGTTGTTTATTTCGCAGGCGCCTCTGCGACGTAGGTTATCTTTCTCGGGTTAAGTATGAAATGTCCGATTACCTAAAGCATCAAGTTTGATGTCCGATGTTTCCGATATTTCACTTCGATCGTCCTTTGTTTTCCTTTTTGCAGTTAGAAAAGATCTGGCTTTCAAACACACTCTTTTGTTTTTAATAGTCTATCGTATCGTCGTCCGAGGGTTAAATATTGTAAGCCATGGATAAGTCAAAATTCGCGTTATTTTCGAATATGAGTTCCGTCGTGGATCTAATGCAGCGCAGACAAGTCGAAATGTTAACGAAGTGTTCGGCAAGGTTATACAGGGTATTCCACAATTATTTTAACAGCCGAAAATGAGGGGTAGCTGAGGTCATTTGAAGTAACTTTCTCCTTTGCGAAAATGCAATCTGCGGCTTTGTTTACGAGTTATTAACGGAAAACACTGACCAATGAGAGGTGACTGCGCGAAGTTCGAGAGCCCGCAGCACGAGGCTTTGACAGATGATCGGGACGGACTCGAGAACGTCTGAAGAATATTTACTAAATTTACGAACCATTTCACCGTGACGGCCGTTTTAATTTTCTAGTGTGCATGACGCCTTGTGTGTAACATATGAAATTTACATAACCTTGACATGACCTTCACATATCAAGGTTATGTCAAGGTCATGTCAGGGTCATGTCAAGGTTATGTCAAGGTTATCTCAAGGTCATGTTAAGGTCATGTCAAGGCCATATCAAGGTCAGATCTTGGTCATGTGAAGGTTATGTCAAGGTTATGTAAATTTCATATGTTACACACAAGGTGTCATGCATACTAGAAAATTAAAACGGCCGTCACGGTTAAATTATTTATTATTTCGAGTCCGAAAAATTTGTAAATATTCTTCAGACGTTTTAAAGTAAAGATGAACAGCGTTTTTCTTAAAAATGTCACTGTTACGTAGTAAAAAAAATCCGGAAAGTTCTCGCTTCGTGATTTGTTCAATACTTCGAACGCGGCTCGAGTCCGTCCCGACCATCTGTCAAATCCTCGTGCTGCGGGCTCTCGAACTTCGCGCCGTCACCTCTCATTGGTCAGTGTTTTCCGTTAATAACTCGTAAACAAAGCCGCAGATTGCATTTTAGCAAAGGAAAAAGTTACTTCAAATGACCTCAGCTACCCCTCATTTTCGACTGTTAAAATAATTGTGGAACACCCTGTATATAAATGAACGTACAGTACGTCGATGGTTTGAAAAATTCCGATCTGGAGATTTTGATATCCAAAATAAACCACGCGGGCGACCTAAGATCAAAGCCCGAGATATAATAAACCAAACTTTCAGTCTCAAAATCGGACATTTCGTACTTAATTACTTAATGAGACCCGGAGTCAGTTCAAAAAGGGAGGTTACGTACCGGAAGAAAAGAAATACTCTTTTTAAATTCCATATAAGCAACGTAAGTTTTATTGAAAATATAAATGTATGTATAACATAAAACGAAAAAAAACGAAAATATTATTCTTATTCATTTAATGCAACCTTAATTTAAAAAATTTCTGCCTCGTGACTGTTCGGTACAATCACACGAGAGCGTTTTTTCGGTTGAATATCACCTTCATTTTCTGAATCTTTTTCTTCATTCAGATTGTTTGTACCTTCTGTCCCCTTTAAAAAATCTGTAATTTTGGTTTACTTGCTGGTTCTTACAAGGTCATTGTAGATTTCATGGTATGAAGATAGAGAATTTTGCAGCTCTCTTTTGAATTTATGCTTTTATTTATATATATTTATTTTTTTTACAACTCATATAAGACTAGTGTCACCCTTGCGTAACCGATGTAGTACTCAACCTGTTAAAGTATATAATAATTACAATTTATTATTGTTAAACTGCGGATATTATGCATTTATGCGGGAAAATGAATGTATTGAATACAAACATGTACAGACATTCGAAGAATTTAAAGATACTATTAGATTATTTTCAGCTTGTTAGAATTATTAAAAGAGGAAAGATATTTTCATCTAATTCATGTTCCACGCAATTAACTCGCCCAATTTTTATTTCGCACAAAGATTCACAGTGTTTCCCTAGCAAAATACAGTTTGTTCGATCATGTTACAATGAACATGAAGTTTGAAAACTAATAGAAGATTAGTGTCACCCTTACAAGACCGTTACTAAATAATCAAAACGTTACATCAAAGTCGTTAAATTTGCCATTCTATGCTTTACAAGAATGTTAAAACAATATAAGTTCCATTGAAAAGTATATGATACTGATAGAAAATAACACTGACGTAACCTTGACATCATCATGTATTACTTATTATTTTTCAGGAATTTTGAACAGAGTTATAAAATAATATTTCTATCAATAATTCATCAGTGAGAATTAATTGCAGTAGTTAACATTAATAACAAGCTGTTCATTTAACAAGTAATTCTTTTTATCAATTGATACATTTTCTGGTTCCTTTTAAAACGGTATCGTTAACTAATTAGCTCAACGCACTGTGCGTCGTCCAAGTGTTAAATAAGAACGTGCAATAGAATTACAGTAAATTTTGACAGAAAATTGACCATCGAATTGTACACAAAAATGGACAATTTGGGCAGAGGAGATACGATTATTCGAGTCTCGCGGCTCGTTTTTATAGTTGTTGACGATCAGTAACCATAAAAACGAGCCGCAAGGCTCGAATAATCGTAAAGAGAGAATAATATAAATATAAGAGAACCCAAATTGTCCACATTTTAAAATCAGTGTAAAATCTGAGCGTCAATTAGAGAGGATTTTCTGTATTTATATAGTGTGTTTTATTTTATCTTGAGCACTCCTAATATCTCTGTTATGCCCGATGTTGGAAAAAAATGTGTAGGTGAAAAATTGCACGATTTCGTGGGACGAATGTAAAAGGCAGAACGACATTTCCTTTAATGTCATTTAAAGTCGAGTTTCCAAGGGCATTGTCGACTTTTTTAACGGGACGGTATATTTTTGTGAACGCGATATTGTAGCTCACAAAAAAACGAACGCGTCCATGTAAAATATTATAACTTTTAGATAACTTCGAATACTGTAAATCACGTTCAAAAAGTCGACAATGCCCTTAGAAACACGACTTAAGAGGTCATGCTCAATTAGGAGTTCAAAAACATGGTGTTCTTTAGGAATCTTTTTCTCAAAACTTGTAAGACGTTTTTCAGCCAATGTTCCTATATTTGAAAGATCAGGCTTTTTATTACTAATTGTATTTTTTTTTATTTAGGAATATACAGAAATGTGTAAGTTATGGCAGTTCTCCCGAGGGCTACCCCCAAAAAAGACATACTTCGCGGTGATCAGCTTCACTTGGTCCACGGTTATATGAAATCATGTACGAAAAATATTTCTTTAGTTGATCGTTCAAATTTGTGCTTGAACAAAGGGTTTTTCGAAATATTGACTTTCGACGAGATGGCAGGCGTTCACAGTGAAAGATTTGATTTTTTTATGACAAAGTTTTTGGCTAGTTTTTAGGCTATAGAAACGAAAATGCTCAACAGAAAAAATTCTTTTATTCATGAACGAGCTTTTTTAACGCAGAAAAGGCTGCAAAAATTTCGTCCAAATCGGTACAGTACTTTTCGAGATATTCTGACCATCGATATTGAAAATGCAATTTCGAGAAAAAAACGCGTTTAAAGTTTCAACTTATGTTTACTCTCAAATATTAATTTTTTACTCGCATAGAATCATCAATTACAGACCAATATTGGTCATCTTCTGCCGAAGTACTAACCTCGAAAACATTCATTTGTTTGATTTTACTGTGAAGCATTTTCCCCTCGGACATTGCTTCGTGCGTCCGGCGGTCGGCATATGTTTCACAAAGCACAACAGTTTTAAATCCAAGTCCACGAGTATTGTCGATTTGAAATTTGATTTCAAATGAAATTTGAATTTTGATTTTCTTTACAATTCGCAAGTGTTGAAATTGTTGCAAAATCTGTAAGAAAATTGATATTTTTATATTCCACAGAAGTATCTTGCGGCACAGTTTCCTGCTGTTTAATTTTCTCGCCTACATTTGTATCCGTTCCATGAAATGATGCAATTTTTCATCCAGACATTTTATTCTAACATCAGACATAACAGAGCACTTACTGATTTCTCGTAATCGAATCCAATACGCTTGCCAACAAATTCATCGAAAATGCGGAGGGAGATGATCAAAATTTTCGTGGGAGATGTCAACTTTGTATTATAAAAAGAATTGAATGTCTTCTATTCAAAAAGATAATCGTTCAAAAATTCTGTTACACATGCTAGACCATTAGCTGCATCACATTGTTTAATTTTTAAAAATTCAATCGACGTCTTTATAATATTCTACGAAAACATTTTGTAATACAGTAAATTCTCCCTCATCGACGCATTGATTGTACACAAAAATGAACAATTTGGGAAGAGGCAGTACGATTATTATGGTTACCGATGGTCAACAAATATAAAATCGAGCCGCAAGGCTCGAATAATCGTATCTTCTCTTCCGAATTTTTCCATTTTTGTGCACAATCTAAGCGTCAATTAGAGAGAATTTACTGTATTTAATTTATTGCATTCTGTACACGATTGTAATAAATTCGTGACATTCGAGAAGTATTTGTAAAAATCGGGGTGATTTGTATATCGTTCCGACAGCATCAAAACGTAAATACACCATTAAAGGCGATGACAAGGGTAAGGGTGGAACGCGTGCACCAGTTTCGATGCACTGTTAGGCAGCTCCCCAATCGAGGAACAATATTGTCGTAAACCGCAACAGCGGCCGCCTTCCGGGGATTTGATCGATTTTATGTTTCGGGAAGACTGACAATGAGTACGGGGCATAAACCGAGCCTATATTGTTATTGTTGCTACCCTAGCACCATTTGTTCTCTATTGTTCCTCTGCTTTCCTTCTGTTGAAAGAAGCATTTTTGTATAGAAACGTGCAACTGGAAAACCGTGTCACTGAAATCAATCTTTTTGTCGTGTAGCGGAAAAAAGATCGTGTAGATTTCTAGTAGGCACGATCTTCAAGACACCAGAACTTCTTAGGAACATAACTTTAATTAAAGTCATTTTTGTATTTTTTTATTAATTAATTTTAGATGGGGAATTGTTATGTAAAATTTTATTATAGATTTGAGTTGTTATAGATTTTTAGTAAAGATTTAAATTTTAGTAGCTCTTTTTAATTAGAAGCTTAAATACAAATTTTTTATTATAATAGATTTTTAATAGAAATTTAAATTAAATTGATTTTTTAAAAAGTTGGTGTCAATTGTAATTAATTTTTATTTTAACTCTGAGTTATTATAGATTTGTAATAGAGATTTAAATTTTAGTAGCTTTTTAATAAAAGTTTAATAAAAAAATTTTATTATAATAGATTTTTAGTAGAATTTTAAATTAAATTGATTTTAAAAAGGGTTAATGTCAATTCTAATGAATCTTGATTGTACACTTGAGATATGATAGATTTGTAATAGACATTTAAATCTTAGTAGCTTTTTAATAGATGTTTAAATAAAAGTTTTTTTTATTATAATAGATTTTTAGTAGAATTTTCGATTAAATTGATTTTTAAAAGGATTGATGTGTCAATTACAATGAATTTTTATTTTAAATTTTACTTATAATAGATTTTTAATAGAGATGTAAATTTTAGCAAGTTGTCTATTGATGTTTAGAATAAAATTTGAAATTATTAAAATTTCTTAAATCTATCGGTATACTTCCCCAAATCTAGTATAAAATTACTGTAGATTAAATGCCTATGGTAACTGGTTTATAGTCTGCAACTTTAGAAATAAATAAATAAAACTGTCTTTATACAGTAAAACCTTGCTTAAACCGTATAAATTCAATTTCAACAGAATTAGAAAATCACACGAAAGAGTAGATCTGACATTTTTAAACAATTATTTAACGACATCGGTAGTACATTGATTTTAACATCTAAATTATTAAAACAGAAAAGTTTCTTAAAACTCGAGCTTCTTTTACTGCAACGCGTAAAGTCTGGTGTCAAAGAATTTTTTTGTTTCTTAAAACTCGAGCTTCTTTTACTGCAACGCGTAAAGTCTGGTGTCAAAGAACCTTTTTGTTTCTTAAAACTGGAGCTTCTTTTACTGCAACGCGTAAAGACTGCTGTCAAAGAACTTTTTTACAATACAATTTGTTTCGAGAAATAAAAATGTAAGTCTGGTTAGTTAGAAAATCTTTTAACAAATCGTTAAATTTAACAAAGCGATCGCCATTTCCAATCAATACTTCGCAACGATTTGTACGTTTTTATTTTTCGCTGGTATAAAAATCTTGGGTTTCGTATACGAAAAATAAACGTACCGCTGCTTTGTGGTCGGCATCAGGTTTCCCAGATCTCAGTTTCCCAGATTTCCCCTTACTTGCAAAAACGTTTGACGAGGAAGAAAATAAGTGATAGCGGCAAGGAGATAGCTCTGGAGATTGAAATATGATGCAGTTTGCGCGGAATTATGGACATAGAACGACCGCAGCTTAATTAGGCCAAACTGTCGTGCGATTCCACCTCTGGGAATCATCGTATTTCGCCTTTAGGAATCGATCAATTAATCAACATCCAGAAATTCCTACGTCGTCGTTCCAACCTCGTTAATTTAATCCTACTTTGTAATATGCACAAAATTTTCGGGTTTTCACTTGCAAATTAGTCGCTGAGAAATATGAAGTACATACTTCCTTTAGGAATAATTCCGAAGAAACCGGATTATTATTATTTTTCTACTTTTACACTATGCTTGCTACTACCTCGCAGTCTAACTGAAATTTTTTCAATACCTGTCGGTGATGATAAAATGGCGGAACACAGTGATATTTTGTAAGATGGTCTGTGAAATAATTTTGTAAGAAGACAGGATAGTATTCCTCCTTTTTCATAAATAGTGTTTATTAGCTTGTAGTATAAAGTAGATTTTTTCTCAAGTCTTCCAGTCATAATAAAATATCGAAAGTTGTTAATATTCTAAGATATTTTTAGATAAAGTTTCACCCTAGAAATTATTTGTTAAATAATGAAGAACTTCTCCTATAGTATAATTGATTCTGAAGAAACAAGACAAGTTTGACATTTCTCATTTTACACAATAATTACTGGTACCTTGTAGTGTAATTATAATAATTGTATGATATCAGTGGCACGATATCGCACGATCCTCTGTGCGCAAAGGATGTATACGACGATCTATTTTGTTGTTATTCGTAATTTGATATTCGTATCTGAAAGGTGGACTACTTGTATTTCCGACACATTTTTATATGACACCCAGTACATTGCTATCGATATTCTTATAGAGCATCAAAAGATGATTCAAACGAGTATAATGAGCATATACTTTCGATCACGTAAGCACGAGATACTTGCGCCTTAAATATTAAGTAGTCAAGTTTCAGACGCAAGTATCTCAACATCAAATGATCGTAATAGTACGTTCATTATACTCATTAAACTCGTCATTTCACGTTCTACAAGAATATTGAAAGCAAACTACGAAATTCTTCGCAGCCCTATGTTTGAGATTAAGAAGGTGAAACATGTGTCTGTAGATTTCGAAACGAAAGAAACTGAATAAATAAGTAACAACAAAAGAACGAAAATAATATTCGGTCACACCGATTTTTAAGGCATTTACGCTGATCTAGCAAGAAAAGTGTTTGGAACAAAAGTTGAATACCTTGAGAACAAAATTTCGAAAATTTTTTTATTCGATTAAAAGCTCATTCATCATCATTATTTTCTCAATTACTGCGAGTTTCTAAGCTAAAATTTATTCAAAGGTCATTGTGCAGCAGGTCTTTGAATTCGTTTTTAGGTCAGTTAGGTCGCAGTAAAGTCAAAAATACATAGTTCTATTTTTAAAAAGTCAAGGTGACCTAAGCTTTTTATCAAATAAAAGAATTTTTCGACATTTTTATTATTGCTTTTTGTTCTCCTCAAAGTACTCGTTAACTTTTATTTGATACATTTTTTTGCCAGATCAGTGTAAATGCCTCAAAATTCGGTATGTGACCGTTACAATCAACAACCTGTATTTCCGAAGAACGAATCGCAACGTTTGCCGCCGTGTTTCGCGGATTCGGAAGCGGAATAGAACGATAGTTCGCGGTGTTGGCGGTGGCTTTCGTGAAAGGCTTTTTTCTTGAAAAGTACAGATCGTAAGTGCTTTTTTCAACGGTGCATTACTCCGCTCTGCGGACGGCCTACATTCTTTGCGGCGCGCAACACTCGAACCCTTAACACAAAGACAGATTTTCCACTCTCTCGCTCTTTCTATCTCTCCCCTCCTCCCCGTCACGGTCGAATTCGCGACGCATCCTCTCGCGCGTTTCATACGCGGACCACCTTTCCGCGTTTCCTTTTCATTTGCACACGCTCCAGCCTCCACTTTTGCGGGGGTGGAACGTGAAATCGTTTATGAAAGTAGCCGCTGGAAAATTGTCCAACCACTCCAATTTATATTTACAGCGAGCCAAGGGAGAACTCGCGTAGGGAGGCCGGGGGAGATTTAAACAAAAAAGATTTCCGCAATTGCTCCTTTCAATCAAGAAATTGAATAATGTATAAGGTAAACACACCGCGCTGAATTGTGACCCCTACTTGAAACAGTATCGCAAATATTACGATAAAAAGTAGATGTAGCATATGAAAGTGGATGTAAAAATTTCACCCATTTTGAACATTGTTCTTTATAAATTCACTCGCACAAATACCGTTATGTAACAATCAGCTATTAAAAAAACATGTTCATTCAAATACGAACATTTATAAACAAGAACATATTGGGAACGTATTGTGTACTTCAATTTTGTTCATTATCCCGATTTATGGAGCATAAATAGAACATAACCTAACCCAATTATTATACAATGTTTGATAAATCGAGATATACAGGGTGGGGCATTTGAAACGAGACGCCTGAATAACTCGCTCGTTTTTGACAATAGGAAAAAAAGTGTCAGACAAAAATTGTATGATTTCGAGAAATACATAATATGATGTGAATAATTTTTTTTATAGGTGGAGGCGTAGAGGACATATGATGGTCAAACTTGTTTTTTCTTTATTTATTGTACTGCATATGTTGTAACCTTGAATGATCTTGATTTATAGATCATTGTATTCGTCTATCAGAATATGAATTTTTTTAACACTCTGTATATATTCATATCAAATAGTATTTCTTTTCAGTTATAATTTTTTAATACTGTGAGCTAATCGTGTAAAACGGATAAATAAAAACACGGAATCTTCTGCTTATAAATTCCTATAAAATTTCACAGCAGTATAATGATTTTTATGTCAATTAGCAAGATATCACATTTTTTTTTGGTGTTTGTCCCTAGTTGCTGGTAGATGCATCAGAAAAATCGTCCGATTGCAAACTAAAATTCTGTTAAAACAGTGCATAGTCTGCAATAAATTGCAAACCGAACAACTATTCCAGTTGCATTTAAACAATTTGTTCCGCCACTCCGCGCAAACAACCGGGAAAAAAGAACAGACTCGAAGCAAAGTCGATCACTCATTGTCAGTTTCTAACGCTTGCCGAATTATTGATCGAATTACAAAAGCTGTTGCCGGAACGTCTGCGGCATCCATCGCAACCTCCTGAAGTTGATCCACGGTGAAATCAATTATCGCGATCATAAATCAACGACGTGAAAACGTGGCTGGCGATAAAAATGATAGCTGTTCTAGGTTAATGCCCATTCCGAGACGCGCCCGGAGAAATGGCGCGAGTTCTTCGGAGGGAAGATCCCAGCGGGGGTTGTTACATAGATCCGGCTGAAAATCAGATTCCTTGATTTCTTCGCAGATTGACCGAAGCACATCGAAACGCCATAAGAGCGATCAGGAAGATCAAATACTTCGTCGCGAGGAGGAAGTTCCAGCAAGCTCGTAAACCGTACGATGTGCGCGATGTCATCGAGCAGTACAGCCAAGGTCACCTGAACATGATGGTGCGGATCAAAGTGAGTACATCTCCTGTATCCGAACAGATCTTATCTTCAGCACCATTTTTGCGACGGGTGTCATTTGGTTACTTATTCTCAGTTCACGATTATTAGACCACGGATTTTATGCAATTTATGACCAAATTGAGTATATATAATTTGCAATAGTAGACAGTTTCAAGAAATTCTTAAATGTTAATTACAGTTAATTCTCCCTAATTTTGACGCACAGATTGTACACATAACCTTACAATTAAATTCCTTCCCCTGTTATGGGAGTTTCCATCAATTACGGTAAATTCTCCCTAATTGACGCTCAGCTTGGAAACAAAAATGAACAATTTGGGAAGAGGAGATGCGATTATTCGAGCCTCGCGGCTCGTTTTTATAGTTACCGATTGTTAACAATTATAAAAACGAGACACAAGGCTCGAATAAACGTATCTCCTCTTTTTTGTGTAAAATCTAAGCGTCAATTAGGGATAATTGACTGTACATATAACGATTCCATAATTTATATACAACGAAATTCATTTATTTAATAATAAGAAAGCTATGTATATATATATATATATATATATATATATATATATATATATATATACATAGTTATTATATATGTTTATATTTGTATATTATATTATATATATTGTATATATATATATTTAGTGTATCACGAATGAAAAAAAGTATTTGAAATAATTTTATAAAAAACCTTATTTTACATTTTATAAAAAACATAACCTTAACATAATCTTGACAATCAGTAACTATAAAAACGAGCCGCAAAGCTCGAATAATTGTACCTCTTCTCAAGTTGTCCATTTTTGTGTACAATCTAAGCGTCAATTCGGAAGAATTTACTGTAATTCTATTGCGGGTTCTTATTTAACACTTGGGCGACGCACAGTGAGTTGAGTTAATTACTTAACGATACCGTTTTAAAGGGATCCAGGAAATGCACTAATTGATGAAAAGTATTGCTTGTTAAACAAACAGCTTGTTATTAATGTTTATCATCGCAATTAATTGTCACTGATGAATTATTGATAGAAATATTATTTTACAACTCTGTTCAAAATTCCTGAAAAATGATAAGTAATACATGGTTATGTCAAGCTTACGTCACAGTATCATTTCTTATGAAATGTTAAGAACTCCTATATACTTTTCAATTTATTAAAATGGTTAAGGAAAGGACGAGCTTGCTTTTTAGCTACTATTTTTTTGCAATCGATGCAGTCAATTTTCAAAATGTCTAACGGTGATTCGCCCTATAATATCATGTCACTCTTATTGCGAACATTTCGAACATAAAATCCGTGAAATGTGGATGTTATTCGGGTCGTTTAAATATTGGGATTTTATGAAATTTTTGCAGTTTAACTATTAAACTGAACTCAGCACTCAAAGTGACCTAATCTTTTAATACATACTTCGGCTATCACACTGTGCACATACATGTGACTAGTAAAATTTACGCTAATCTATTATTTTAACGTTAATTTAATTTTTTCGCTGGTCTATTATAATTCCGTAATTTGATCAAGATCGACGAATTACAAGAATGTTATACAACTTAAATTTTTCCATTTTGATTCGATGAAGTAAAATACTATAATATTTTGTGAAATTTTTTATGTTGCCATGGCAGTCAAAATATTAAAAAGTTGACCGTTATTCACAGTTACGCCGATAACGTATTTTCATATTTTATGTAATTTATAGTTTATTTCAATGTACTTGCTGAATCTTCGAATTAGGATGTTGAATTGTACAACAAAAATTTCGTTAATTTCAATATTACTTGTAACATTCTATAATATAAGTCTAATATTTAATTTATGAAAAGAGCTGTACACTCAAATGTACAGACTGTAACGCAAGTTTTTATTTATAGTCGTACGTAATACAAAACATTGTATACTATGTTACTTTTTAAAAAATCTGACAACTTAACTTTTTAAACATTCGACTAAATGGCTTGAATCTCGTATATTTTTTATCGAATATCGTTCACATTGAAGGGGTAAAACAGCCCTACTAGTTGAAAGTGAGAAACACGTTTATTGCGATATCTTGAGAGTTTTTGTATGAGAAAAACTGACTAGGACACCTAAAAAACGCATTCTTCAAATTTTCGTTCTACGTTCAGATAAAAAACTTAAAAAACGTGAGTTCTTTATCTTTCATTGTCACTCCAAGTAATTAGTATTTTAGAAAAAAAAATTGTTAGACCCTATTTTGTAAACTAGTCTCTCTATCATCTCAGAAAAGTTCAAGTGATATGGTACAATTCGAAAATAATTATTCCGTTTTAAAAGGTGTCCGAAAATTGTAATGAGTTACTATTTCGTAAACTAGAAATAATTGTAACAATCCATTATTTCAACTCTGAAATATACCATAATATGTTAATATATTAATATATACCATAATATATTACCTTACAACTTTCATTAAGCAATCTTATACTAACTTAGAACTATTTTTGTACTACACGTGATTTCGAGTCACTCAAACTTACATTACTGCACCCTCATCACTAGACTGCGGATTTTATGCACTTATAGCAAAAATGGATGGGTGAAACTGAGAACAATGAATAGATTAAACGGAATTAAGCACGATCTTCTATTAATTTCAATTGGTTAAAATCATTAAAAAGATAAAGGAAATTGTACTTGGCTCATTTGACCCGCAATCGATACAAACAATTTTTATTTTGTATACAGATTCGCAGTCTGCTCGTCACTATCGTTCTATGCATCGATCCGTCCGCACTCTGTCACTTAAGCCAGATATACATATGTACTTCCTTACGGATATCGATAGATGTCTACACCTTGACCTAACCTCAAACTGTAAATGTTCACACCATTTAACACCTTCACGCTTGAGTGCCTTTTCTGAGGCGCCTGGAAATTGCTATATCACGTTTCAAAATAATTTCGGCAGTGTAAAACATCGTTATAGTTTAAAAAGCTGTTAAAAATGAAATACTGTACATGCCAATAAGTTCAATTCCATCATTTCCGCCATAAAATACATCTCGCAACAAAATTCTACGCCACCACAATTGCTAAAAATTCTATTTGAGAATTGTTCACAATATTATACAGATATAATAAACAAAGAAAAAAATACATATAAAAGTTGTAATAAATCGGAAACAGACAGCGCAATTTTGCTTATTCAATTTTGCAACTGAATTACATTGTATTTCAATTATATAGTAATTCACACACACACACACACACACACACACACACACACACACACACACACACACACACACAATTACATGGTAATTCAATTACGTTGTGATTTAATTATGTAAAAAAACATTTCAGTTAATTCAATTGTTAATTATCTTAATCACGAGTGTAATTCAAATACATAAAATGCAATTGAGATGCAATTGTAATTGGATACAATTCTGTAATTGAATTGTAATTGAAACATAATTCTTCAAATTACGGAACTTTGAAGAAGTGAGACACATTTTTATATTTCTCTTTCGTATACTCATCTTTTGTTTCTTCTACCTATTATCTATTAATTTATTATTTTTTCATTCGCAGTTTTAGTTCAATAATATCATAATTTATCATTTTAATTGAATAATTCGTAATTTTAATATAAACAAATTACTTAGTATTTTTAATTGTATTCCAGTCGCAATTACTTAAATTGTATCGTGATTTAATTGAATGGAGATCTTTTAATTACAAATTAATTTATAATGTAATTGAATTACGTTGTAATTGTAATTCATCGAGTAACTCAATCGTAATTCTCCACAACTCTGTCAGAAAGCCTGTTTTGAATTTCGAATTCAAACAGCTTAGAGTGCAAATCATTAAATGATTCATTGTTCTTTTATTTGGAATTAAATCAACGCAACCCTGGATAGAAGACAATTACTTTTCCCTGTTTGCGTATCTTGGCGTTCGTAGGGTTAGTAACGTAGCTTTATGGTTACAGCCTATGAGTTGCCATCGAAGACTGTGCAGTCCTTTCGCATCCGCACAGGGCAATTACAATTTCGCGGCGCCGCAACGCGGCACTTTCACTCGCGGCAAATGGTAATGAGGTCCGCGGGATTTAGCGGTTACCGTCCGATTTATCGACTACGCCCCGTGACGCAATCGTCAGAAACTAGAGTACATCCCCAGCGCTGCGCGTCCCCGAAATCACGATGCAATCTGTTAAAATTTGCAATTTTGAAACATTTCTTTGAGAGAATTTAAGACTTTAAGAATTTATTAAACACCAGTATTTTAAGTATAAAATACTGAAAAAAATGTCCAAAATGGAGCTAATTTTTAGCTTTATTTTCGCTTTCATGTCATCGAAAGATTAAATTTTACTTTACCGGTCCAGAGATTTTCGGTGCTTTTGTGTATATTCCCGTAGATTTTGTCGAGAAAACTCCAAAAATTCAAGTCCCAAGATGCGCAAACTGTTGGTTCAAAAGTTACGTGCGTTTAAAGTTAACGCAAACTAATCCTAACCTAACTTAAAGTAGATATTAGTTCAATATAATGTGGAGCATTCGAATTATAATATTAAAATGGCTACTCGTCCATGCTTTTGCTGTTATCTAGCGACTGTTATGAGAAATTTATTTGAGAAGTTTTTCGCGTTTTCTCGAGAAAATCTACAGGAATATACAGGGTAGTCCACCTAAATAAGGCCACCTAAATATCTCCTCTAATTGTGGAGATACAAAAAATATTTTGTACGATATTTGAACGATTTGAAGAAACCATCGAATTGCAAAAATATTTTTTTTCCAAGGCAATTTTTTCGGAGTTTACAAGGTTATCGATATTTTTTTGCATTGTATAATTTTTTTATAATAATTATTCGTATACATAAACTTTTATAATTTTTTTTATTGAATCGTGTAGCTGATGTAAAAAAATGTTTAGTTATGTACATTACACGACCTTGAAATGACCTTCGAGATCAAAAATTAAATGCAAACGACAAATTTTTGTCTATCGAGATTTTAGAAACGAAGACGTCGTTCGGGTCATTATTTGATTATTCAAGATACAGCACCGGACATTTAGGGTCCAAAGTCTCTGCCTATCCACTTGTCTTAACCGCCGTGGATTCTCAAATGACCAATAATGCATGTTTCTTAAGTTTAATTGATCATGATTGGTGAAAGATGCCTCGTTGGTAAACAACATACTCCCATAAAACGATTCATCACGTTCATATTGCTGTAAACCCCATCGACAAAAATTCAGGCGATTTTCAAAATCTTGTCCATGAAGATCTTGATGTAGAGGATCTTCATCCCACTTTCAAAAAAATGTTCGATTATCTTTCCACATGTACTACGCGATGGACAGTTCCGTTCAGGAAACTTCTCTCGGTACAATCGAACAGTTTGTCTTAAACACAGGTCACTTTTTCCATAAATCAGAATTATGTCAATTTTCTCTTGCTTTGAATAACTCATCGTGAACGATAATATCGATAAACTGACGAACTGATTGAGAGTGATCAGATTTCTGCGGTGTCAGAAGTCATTCGTAGTGTGATAGTAAACATGTTTATTTACACTTACAGATTCCCAAACGACGTCTTCGTCTCTAAAATCTCGATAGACAAAAATTTGTCGTTTCCATTTAATTTTTGATCTCGAAAGTCAGTTCAAGGTCATCTAATGTACATAACTAAACATATTTTTACATCAGTTACACGATGCAATAAAAAAAAGTATATAATTATACGCAAAAAAATATCGATGACCTTGAAAACTTCGAAAAAGATAACCTTAGAAAAAATTTTTGTTGCAATATGATGGTTTTTCCAAACCATTGAAATAGCATAAAAAATTTTTTTTGTATCCCCGCAATTAGAGGAAATATTTAGGTGGCCTTATTTAGGTGGACCACCCTGTATATAAGAGAACCAAAAATCTTTGGACCCTTAAAGTAAAGATTAGCCTTATACATTTCTGTCCTAAGAAAACAGTTCCAAATCCATTGATACTTTGATTCCATACGTTTATGCATAAACAAAAAATGTTTACTTTTTCAGAAATGAGAAGTTCTAGTTGAACAGTGATAGTTATCCTGGTTTGAAAAAGTTAAAGTACTATCGAACCAATTTACCGTTTAGTATTAAAAGTAATCGATTCTTACAAATAGTTGGTTCAAATGTAAATATGTTAGAATAGAGTAGGAGACAAATATATGTCGACATCCTTTAAAACGGTATAACTTTTTTCAAACTGGACTAAACGATTTCAATATTTTTTTAAACATTAGAGGTACTAGACTACTAAACAGTGACTAGAATGTTTCTTTTTCTAATTTTTCTGTTGCTTGGAATGACAAAAAGAAATATAAATCTCACGTTTTTAACTTTTTTACCTGACTCTATAACGTAAATTTTACTTTCAATTTTATGATTTTCTATTTAGAACATCGTGTCTCAGCACAGAATCATCGAAAATTTGGGAGCTTTAAAGTGTTATCACTTTATAGTAAAAAGTGTATTTTATTGTTTTAAATTTGAAAAACTTAATTGTGGACATAGAAAACGAATTTCCGAACCACTGTACGTCTCTTCTAGGCCGATTGTCTAATATATTAAGTTCCTATTACAGTCTGATTGCATCTTGCATTCTAAAATCCAATAAATACAGAAATCCACATTTTTTAAAATTCGTCCCATCCACATTGTTGATTACAACCGCAAAATTTGAGATAGAAGCAACCGCATCGTGTGACTCCGCTCTCTACAGGGAATATTTTTCTGTGAGGTGCGTGTGTTTTTAACTTTGTTAGGGAATTTTTTGCAAAGAGACAATTATACCTTTCGCAGCCAAATTGATGAGATTTATTTGTACGTGTTCCAACGACGTTTTAAAATTGTCTGCAACAAAAAAGAAGTTAAAATCGGTAGCCCCGCATACTCTCAAATATAGTCGTTTTTAAAAAAGGTAGTCTCATGGTGTCCACGATTCCGGCCATTCTGCTTGTCCGAAATAAAAAAACGTGTAAGTTCCTTAACTAGAAAAAAACTGCTTTTTGCATCCTGTACGACTCTTGATTCCATTCAAATTCGATATAAAACATCTTTGTGTAACATCAGTATTGGAGGAGATATTTAGGTAGCAATGTTTAGACGGACCACAAGGACCATACATTGTTGCGTTTTCAATGATGTGTGACAATGGGATGAAATACTTCAGGATTTGAGTAATTTACCACAGGATATATCAATATTTTGTCGAGCAATCATTTGTATTTAGAATTGCTCGAATTTGTAAATTGGCTGTTATTTGTTATTTCTGGATCATCACAGTGCTGTGCTAATGACGTAAAAGTATCTATTATGATACACCGCTCAATTATGACCCCTTCTTGAAACAGCAACATAAATAATAGAACAAAAAATAGATACAATATTTTTATGTAACAATCAGCTGTAAAAAACATATGTTTATTCGAATACGGGTGTTCCTAAGCAAGAGCATACTGCGAACATATCCTGTATTTCGATTTTGTCATTGTCCTGATTTATGGGACAGCTATCATACGTATTTCAAATTCAACGTCCCTATTTTGAAACAGGCATTTTAAATGGACGTTCCAGAATAGGGACATTGAATATGGAATTCGGGGACATGGTACGAAAACGGTGTTCCATAACAGGAACACGTTCGTACTTTACTATTTTTTATTCGTATTAAATCAATATTTCGAAGTTCGTTACGTTATCTGGAAACATCAATCTATCGGACAGTAGCATAACTATTCAACGAGACACTTTAAAGGGGATATTCTAGTGTAAAGTGCGTGTGTTTTTAACTTTGTTAAGGAATTGTTTGCAAAGAAACTATCATACCCTTCGCAGTCAGGTCGACAAGGTTTATTTCCACGTGTTTCAACGATGCTTTAAAATTTGTTGGAACAAGAAAAAATTAAGATCAGTAACACTGCATACTCCCAAACATAGTCGCTTTTAAAAAACGTCAGTATGACTTTAATCAGTATGAATTTGGCTAAATAGCAGGTACTAGAACAAATGAAAAAAGCCGGCGATTAAAAAGGTGGCGATGCTTTGGAAGTCGATTATCGATTTTTGCATGTTTCGTTAAACTTCTGGGGCCTAACAAATAGAAAAAAAAGTCTTCGTTGATTCTAGTTGAAGCTATAGTCAGACGTATACTGAACGCGTATTTAAAATTTCGAGTCAATTAGTCGAGTAGGTTTTGAGATATGAACACCGTTCTGAAAAACGTAGTTTCGAGAAAAATGCCTTCAAAGTTTAGAATATCGATAACGATCTAAGGTCGTCGCGTTCTTCAAACAACCATAACTTCGTCAATTTTAGGAGTTCGCTTCCTTTAAGAATACACAAAAAAAGAATTGATTTTTTCAAAAGTTCACTCTAGAATGCCTCCTTAACCCTAGAAAGATAACCATATGACAACGTACGTAAAAGATAACCATACGCTTCAGAGGCGCATGCTTTTCTAAGGCGTCAATTTTATACTAACAATGGATATTTATTTAAGTTAATCTAGTCATTTTAAAGGTTTGGCATTATTGTAAAAATAAAATGCATTTATATTATATTTTTTTATATTTTAAGTAATTTTAAACTTAAATCACTAGACCTCTATGAAAAATTAACAAAAATCAACAGTCTTCGCAGGCGCCTCTGCGACGTAGGTTATCTTTCTCGGGTTAAAGGAGCAGTTTCGGTTCACTTTTCGCGGGAGGAATGGAACGTGATTTTTTCATGGGTCCTTTGTAAATTGCTCGTCAGTAGATCGGGGGTGAAACAGTTGATCACAGAGAATGGCCGAGTAGTATCTAATATTTACGAGCGTTTTGCGCACTGCGCTTCCCTCGTTCGAATCTGTTCAGTATTTTACAATCTGTCCCGGCTACGTGAACGGTTTTTCATGCTGCGCTTCAAACGATGAATATAGATAAACGAGCGCTTTTTACGGTACGTGCGGTCGACGTGCGTTGGCGGCATAGGTGCAATTGATTCAATCGATAACAATGCCATGCGGAATAAAAAGCTGCAAATAGTTTCTTAATAATACTTTTATCGTGTAACACCAATTCAGAATCATCATAGCAGAATTTTCGTCGAATAATGAGCAGAAAAGAGACCCGTTTGTTCTACAAGATATGTCTCATTCGCTTTGAGAATATCTGCGAAATTTTTAAGCTTTTAACCACACATAACGAATTAACTTCGCTAATTATTTAATTAATTAAATTCCTTTTCGCGGCAGCTATTTCGAAACTCTTCATTTTCCTCTTTGATCAATGAATAATTTTATTCCAATAAGATTGTTGTATTTTGTTATGTAGTATGTAGAGACTGTAGATGTTTATAGAAACTATACTTTGCATTTATGTTGTTCACAATTTAACCTTCGTTTTGCCAATTTTATTTGCCACACAAATCTTGATATTTGAATTAGTCGTGATTCAAGTTTTCTCAATTTGTTAACACGTTATTATGATTTCAAAGAAATCTACAATTTACAAACAAAAACTTCTTATTAAATTGTCAGATAAAATTGTTACCTGAAAAACCTGTTACTTAAAATTGTACCTTAAATTGTTACTTAATGAACAAGTCGTCCCCAGCAACATTATGTAATAGTATCTTTTGGGATCATCATGTAAAAAGAGATTGTTCAGATTCCTATTACAATTAGTATAGCATAGTAATTGAGCAATTTATGAACACGTTGAGTGCCATGTCTGTCACATATGGGTCACGCTAATTCGCACTAATTTCACACTAGGTCACACTAATTTTTAACTAGATTCCGAAATTCATTACTTATTGCAATATATTGAATAAAATAAATGTTGCTAGAATTTTTAATATTTTCCAATAAATCAGTTAAAATTTATTAAAAATGGATTAAATATTAGTTTAGCTCTTTTATTGGGAAATACTAGTTTAACTGTTTTATTGGAAATTATAAAAAGTCAAAATTTATTAAAAATGGATTAAATATTAGTTTAGCTCTTTTATTGGGAAATACTGGTTTAACTGTTTTATTGGAAATTAGAAAAAGTCAAAATTTATTAAAAATGGATTAAATATTAGTTTAGCTCTTTTATTGGGAAATACTAGTTTAACTGTTTTATTGGAAATTAGAAAAAGTCAAAATTTATTTAAAATGGATTAAATATTAGTTTAGCTCTTTTATTGGGAAATACTGGTTTAACTGTTTTATTGGAAATTAGAAAAAGACAAAATTTATTAAAAATGGATTAAATATTAGTTTAGCTCTTTTATTGGGAAATACTAGTTTAACTGTTTTATTGGAAATTAGAAAAAGTCAAAATTTATTTAAAATGGATTAAATATTAGTTTAGCTCTTTTATTGGAAAATACTAGATTGACTTTTTCTAGTTTCGGTTTCATTAAACAACTTTGATATCCGGAAAATTTTTGAAGTTGATATTCAACACTTAACGTGTTAATTGACTTATTCCGACAAAGTGTCAATTAAACATCCGAAGTATTCATCTTTCCATTGTTTCATCAATTTGCCAGTGACGGTCGAATGAATTTTTTCCCCAATGATTGAATAACTCATCGAAGTCACAAATGGTTACTTTCTGCGCGAATCGATGCAAAATCTCCCGAGGGAATTTACAGCCACGAAACCGTTTCGGGGGATGCAGACACGAGATGCGTTTGCTAGCGCAGGCTGGCAAGATGGAGTTTTGATTAAGGGAAAAACCGGTGGCTTTGAGGCGCTTGAAAATCTTGGTGGTTCCTATGCTAATACGAATATTAATGTTTACGTTTGCATGTATAGATGTTGAATGACGCGGCGGAAAACGGAAACGCGAGGTTTCTTAGCAGTTATACATAAAGATTGCAGAAAAGAGGGGCTCTTGTAAAATATTGAAAATTTGAAATAATCTGAAAATTTACCATTTTGCATCGTTCATTAAATATATCAAGGAAACAAATTATATGTATCAATTGATACGATGATAAATCAAAATCAGACGTACTTATATTATTGTAATAAAGTATACATAATTATATTTTTATTTACATTATTATAATGCAGTTTATATAATTATATTTTTATTTATATTATTATAATATAATATAATTTCCAAAAAGAACTTTAAAATTATTTGAAACAAATATTTCGAATAATTATTTCAAATAATAATAAAATAAAACAATATAATTTGTATATTATAAAATATATAATAATTGTAATATTAATAGAATATAGTTATTTTAAAATATAAAAAAGAAAACAAAAAAAGTAGTAGGCGATGCTTTCTTTAAATTTATTTATGGACTGCACCGACAACACTGTTGATCATTATTTTTTCAAGCAAAGTTTAATATTCCTTATTAATTGTCCACTCATTGAAAATATTTGAACTGCATTAAAGAAATTTCTCAAACCACATACTTCAGATAAATAAAATAATTACATGGTCTAGTTTAGACGGACCAGCTTGTATATCATTGTTTAAACATCCCTTATGGGCTCCAACGATTCGACGACAGCACTGCCAGTTATTATTTATTGAATGGATGTTCACAATATTGGTTATTAATTAAAAATTATACAAACATTAGAAGAATTTAAGGATATCGTTACATTATTTATCTTTATTTACCATTACTTACCTTCTAAAATTATTAAAACAAAAAAGACATTTTCATGTTCCACGCAATTAACTTACCCAATTTTATTTCGCAAAAAGATCTGCATTAATTATAGTCCTCACGCGAGAAAGAGGCACCTTTGCGGTTACATTCCCCCTCTTACAAGCTGCTCCATTGCCATAGCTATCGGTCGCTATTGGCCGAAAACTGTGACGAAGATCGCCGTCGGCCAATAGCAACCGATAGCTGCGGGGGTGGAGTAGCTAGTAAGAGGAGGAATGTCAACGCAAAGGTTCCATCTCGTCGCGTGAAAACTATACTTACCCATCGAAACTGCTTGAAACTGCCTGAAATAAATTTCTCATATTATCACATCTATACAGGGTGTCCCATAATTACGTTAACATCCAGAACGGGGTGATTCCTGAGGTCATTTGAAGTAACTTTTTCCTTAGCGAAAATTCTATCCGCGACTTTGTTCACGAGTAATTAACACGTTCCGTGCCACGTGTACCATCGATGGTACACGCTTGCATGTTTACTTAGTGAACTGAACAAATTGTTTACAAGAAATTTAGAACCGAAGAATCAATTTCCACCGCAAGAATGGGCGTTGATAAGTTTTTGTTACGTTGTTATGTGTACGAGAATTAATAATTGCACGTAATACATCAAGTTTTAGTAAAATATCAAAGTGTGAAGATTCGAGTAAAAAAAGCTCGGCACGGAACGTGTTAACGAAAAACACTGACCAATGAGAGACGAGCTCAGCTGACACAAGGCAGACAAGCCAACGAGCGGTTGAAGCCCAGTTCCGCCGATTGGCTCGGCCACCTAACGCTAGGCGAGCTCGCCTCTCATTGGTCAGTATTTTTCGTTAATTACTCGTGAACAAAGCCGCGAAATGCATTTTCGCTAAGGAAAAAGTTACTTCAAATGACCTCACCTTCAAGTACCTCCCACTTCCGGATATTAACATAATTATGGAACATCCTGTATACAATAATTAAACGGTGTGTTTCAGGCACTGCACCCTGTATATCATTGTTTAAACATTCTTTCAATGTATTTATTTGCTCGAAGGCTCTGTCGACAGTATCGTTGGTTATGGTTTATGGAATTGATGTTCGATATTGGTCGTTGATTGGTCGCGCACAGCCGGTTTTCTTAAAATATGAAAGAAAGCACGGAGCACACAGGATGCTGTTCGATACGGCTCGGATTGGCATAGCATTATATCGACACCCGATCGACTAACCCGGCTGTTGCCATGTATTGACAACTCCATTGTTCCGCGCTCTGACATCGGCTTTATACGGTCCACGATTGGCAGTGACATAATAATTGTCGACGCGCGATCCGCATTCCTCCGATGAGAAATGATACGCGATAGCAATGGTTGCCTTTGTTCCCAAGCCTGCAGTCAGACGCTGGATGTATATACCCAAATGTTCGAGCAAAGATTTTGTACGTCTCAAGCACGTCGATTAACTCGATAATAAAGTTGGAAGAATTTAGAAACATAATTACGAACAGATATAAATTTAAATTGCAAAATCATAAAATTTATTGCGACCGTAGGAGAGGTATGTCGAAGATTGCGGTATTAGTTCCTGAGATCATCATCATTGCTGTAACAGATCAGAAAAATGACTTTGACATAACATAATTACGAACAGAAATAAATTAGAAATACAAAATCATAAAATTTATTATGACCGTAGAGCAAGTATGTCAAAGATTGCAAAATTAATTCCTGAGATCATTATCATTGCTATAACAATTCATCAACTTTAATAATAATCAATATTTATAAAGCTTTAACAATTTTTTAACTTTTCTGTTAACTTTTCTATAATTTGTTTTCAATCATATTTTCTTGCAAATAAGAGTGAGAAAGTGTTTTGTCTGTGGAATCTGACGACCAGTATTAACTAATAAGTGAATTAAAGTGTTCCAAACAAAAGTTGTGCATTTTTTTACGGAGAATACGATTTCGAAACAAAAAATATTAGTTTATGATAAAAAAATCAAGGTGACCTTGAAATAACCTTGAAAACACCAACGTATTAAAAAAGTAGTGCCATTTGACTCCCCACTCGAAATGCTAAAGGACATGTGTCAGTTTTTTTTTTAAATCACGTCTTTACGATATTTTTTACTAATCTCAACTTAAATGAGACACCCTGTATATTATCTTCGTCAGGTATTTTCAAAGTTATTTGAAAATCAACTTTCCGTCTTCAAATAGAAATCTATACTTCTCCAAATTAGTTTTCGTCAGGCTTCATCATAAAGTAATATTATGTACATCGTGCAAAAACATATGTTTAACTTATGACGTAAAAATCCTGCAATTTGTTGCTTTTTAAGTTGATAGAACTAAATAAAATGAAAGCATTATAAAATTCGCGTGTACAGGTGTACAAGAATCATTGCGTAACAAACTGATCGTTTCTCAATTATTTGCATACATAGCAGGGATTAAGAGTTGTCAAAATACATTTTTATTCAAATAATAGGTGAATTATTTAATCACGAGCATATTTAAAAAATAAGACACATTTGCATTTGTAATTTTATAATTTAGTAATTTGTTACTATATTCTTTTCTTTTTCCATTTCAGATCTATAAGCTTCTCAGAAATCAATCATTTGAAAAACTGTTATTTGTTATTTCTGACTGCTATTTATAATAATTAATCGTCTAGCTAGCAGACAAATGTATTTTGAATTGACTTGTCCCTCGAATAAGAATGTCAAATTTATTAGCAATCAAAACCATTACGAAACGAACTTATTTGTTGCTTTGCTTGATCTTTAATTTAAATGAAAAGTGATTAACTTCTATTATAATATTTTACGCGGATCTTACTATGAGTGTAGCACGCAGTCGCAAAATCAATACCAGACTCGAACACATATGTATTATTCATATACGTGCGCATTGTTAAACGGATTTGTTTAATATTAACACTTCGCCAACCTGGAGGCTATTAATAGGATTTCGGATTACTGCGTTATATTAAAATGCTGCTTGAAGATCTTGTCTTAAACATTAGTAGAGAAACGAGACATGAAAATCTGATAAAAGAAATCGCCCAATAATTTGGACACCGACGATTTCACAATTCTCTTCTAGAGTATTATTAGGAATTATCAATATGTGTGTTAAGTGCCGAAAATCAATCCCAAAAAATCACACAAAATCCAAGCGATCGAATTAATTAAACTGAAACTGGATACAGTTAAATCAGTTTTCGTGCGGTCTTTTTTATGCAACTTCTTTGTGCGTTTTATTTTCTGCTGTCCCTATCTATCGCACAAGAACAGGTTTTACTGTATTCATATACAGTATAAAAAATCGCACAAAAAAGTCGCATAAAAAAGACCGCACAAAAGCAGGTTTTACTGTAATTACAATTTATTATTGTTAAACTGCGAATATTATGCATTGATGCGGGAAAATGAATGTATTGAATACAAACATGTACAGACATTCGAAGAATTTAAAGATACTATTAGATTATTTTCAGCTTGTTAGAATTATTAAAAGAGGAAAGATATTTTCATCTAATTCATGTTCCACGCAATTAACTCGCCCAATTTTTATTTCGCACAAAGATTCGCAGTGTTTCCCTAGCAAAATACAGTTTGTTCGATCATGTTACAATGAATATGAAGTTTGAAAACTAATAGAAGATTAGTGTCACCCTTACAAGACCGTTACTAAATAATCAAACCGTTATATCAAAGTCGCCAAATTTGCCATTTTATGCTTTACAAAAATGTGGAAACAATATTAGTTCCATTGAAGAGTATATAGGCGTTCTTAACGTCTTACAAGAAATGATACTGACGGAAAATAATCTTGACGTAAACTTGATATAACCATGTATTACCTATCATTTTTCAGGAATTTTGAATAAAGTTGTAAAACGATATTTCTATCAAGAATTCATCAGTGGCAATTAATTGCGATGGCAAAAATTAATAAAAAGCTGTTCATTTAACAAGCAATTCTTTTCATCAATTAGTACAGTTTCTGGTTCCCTTTAAAACGGTATCGTTAACTAATTAACTCAACGCACTGTGCGTCGCGCAAGTGTTAAATAAGAACGCGTAATGTAATTACAGTAAATTCTCCCTAATCGATCTTTAGGTCAAGGGAAGAGGAAGTACGATTATTCGAGCTTTGCGTCTCGTACAATCAGTAATTATAAAAACGAGCCGCAAGGCTCGAATACAGTAATTTCTCCCTAATTCGCGCTCAGATTGTGCACAAAAATGGACAATTTGGGAACAGGAGATAGGATTATTCGAGCTCTGCGACTCGTTCTCATAGTTGCTGACGATGGGTAACTATAAAAATGAGTTGCAGGGCTCGAATAATCGTAATTCCTCTTCCGAGATTGTCCATCTTTGTGTACAATCTGAGCGTCAATTAGGGAGAATTTACTGTACTTTGTCCAGTACGCTATGAGACGTCATACAACGATGGTAGTAGCCATAATATAACAGAATTGACGTATGGTTCGCATGGGCTGCATAATAACTGACGTATTTTCGCAGGAGTTACAGAGGAGACTGGACCAGACCCTGGGAAAGCCGGGCAGCTATCTGGCAGGAATCGACCGGGCAGGTAACGTGAAGCAGATGACGATAGGCGCGCGCCTATACAGGGTAGAGCAGCAGGTGAGTTATCCCTAACTAATTCTGCATCTCCTGTTTACAAATTCGAAATCGACGTCTTACAAACCTTCATTAATAATAAACGTCCATTAATAACTGCTTGAGCTAGTTAGGTCCATCGTGGAGGAGATATAGCGTGATCGAAATACTGTTTGGGTCCAAATAGTACACTTTCATACAAGGTGTGTCTATAAAATAATGAAACCGATGCCGTATAATTGTTCAATTATTAATATTTGATACAATTATTAACGACAATATCTCCTTCGAAGCATCTTGGTGTAATGTATTTGATGGTATAGGGGTGTTGGTAGACTTGAAATACAGTAATTAGCGATTCAAGTCTCATTATCTTATTTCATTTTTAGTAAATGTCACCTTATCTTCATAATTGTCACCCATCGATAGCTGAGATTCTCCCGATTAAAATGAGTCCAAACACGACGTAGATCGGATTAATTGCAGCTATTCTCCGATTGTAGCAATCTACAGGGTGAGTCGCGTGACCTGGACATCTCAAGTAGCTTTCAAATTACGCTTTTTATGAAAAATTGTTAAATAGGTGGTTTCAAAGGTGAGTAGATGTTCCTGTATGTAGAGTGGTGTTCAAATTTTTTAAATCAACTAATTCAACGTTCTTTGAGGTGTAGAAGTTAGCTGACCCACCCTGTATAATATGAGGCTTGTCGATAAATGTTGTCCGATTTATATCGTGTTTGGAGTTATTTTAATCGGAAAAATCTCAGCTATCGATTGGCGGTATAATTATAGAAATAAGATGCTAATTAATGAAAATCAAATTTTCTTCGTTACATTGATATTATTATTTATAGCATCTCGTGCATCACTGTTGCACAGTCTTATACAAGTGCATTTTTCATCAAACATCTCGGCTGTATCAACTCGAAATTTCGACTGAATGTCAAATGGGTGTACATATTTCAGCTGGTGTCAGTTTCTGAGTTATACTGTGGCTCGGAAGTTATGCGGCCAGTCTCATTACCTTTTGATACATCTTGTATTACGTAGCGGTTATTCAACAAAATGATGGAAGTTTCCTACAAAACCGTGATGAAACTCCACAAAAACTCTGTCAAACTATATGAAAAAGTTTATACGAAGTTATCGAGTAATGTGAGAATAGTTTCAGCGAAATGCAATGCAAATTTTAAAATTGTACCAAAAATATTAAAAATTAAATTAAGAAAGAACTTAAAAACGAATTATAGGAATAGTTGAATATTTCTATTCGTTTTCATTACTTTTCCCAATTTTCATATAATTTTACTACAAATATAATTTCACGCAATGGTGTTGTACTTTATTACTAAATAGAAGTTATTAAACAAAATTAGAGAAGGTTAAGCTACATATAATAAAATGATGACGAATTATGATATTATTAAATTCTACAAAATTCGATTAAGAAAAGTATGCTAAATTATTTTTAAAAAATGACAAAATTATCTTGCGAGCATATTGAAATTATGTCAAATTATATTTAAAGAATTGTATCAAATTAATGAAGGAAACGACAAACGTTTCTAATGATAAAATCTGTAGTAAAATTATCGGAAAATAACAGGAATATTGAGAGAAATAATGAAAAGCAGTAGAAACTATATTTGCCAATTTATATTATTAACAGTCGCGAATTAAAATGCCATAAAGTTAAATGACATGCGCCTTTCTTTACGAATTTTCAATTATATATTATCACCACCGATTTTATGATAATTCATTTGTTATCAATGCGCAACCGCAATTCCACTTAATTTATTAGCCAAATGTATTAACCAAATGTGTATAGATCACTGACATTTCTCTCGTTTTTAGTGCGCAAGTAATTGCAAACAGGTTTCATGTAAATGCCATATTGTAAATTGAGACGTGTTTGGCTCGTTGGAATGCGCACTGTCATTTCATATATCATGCCATGTTGCACGATTAATTGGCCAACCATTATTGACGTTTGAATTCACTAACAGTGTAATTAATAAACATAAACGTCAATAACGTAATACGCCATATTGGTGGCAATGAATAATTCATGATTCACTTAAGAAGATAATGGCGTATATATAGGGTGTCGTGTATTTTGCATAAGCATAGAAATACCAAAAAAAAGGATCTTTAGTTGATCTTGCTTTCTAGTTATAGCTATGTTGTTCAAAATGACCTCTTTAAATCTGAATACAAAATTAAAGAATAACAATCGGAGGAAATGTTCTCTGCAGAATTATTTAAATATCACACTTGCTTAAGTAAAAATGAAGATCGGGAAAGGTTTATGTTTATATTAACTTTCTCTGATTTCTCTTTGTATGATCCATCGTCGAGGTGGTTCCTCGAAGTTGCAAGACACCCTGTATATCTTGGTAATTGTGTGTTATAATAGGCACAACATTATTTTCAGGACTAAAAGGGTGTTCTAATGTAAACGCGTGATTTAAGTGCAACATTTGGAAATTAATTTAAGGAAAATAAATAAATCTAGCAAAGTGACTTTTTGCATGTTTATTTAGACATTTTCGAAATAATAGCAGAAATTTTTTGAGACGATTTGTTAAGGATTAGGGAGGTTTTAATAAGAGAATGTGGTCAAACCATTTTTCTTGTTTTATAAATTTTGTTCAAATATTCATTCTATAGTAAATAATGCAAAAATTTAACAAACTAATAAAAAGTTTTTTTTTACTTTTATTTTAATAACCAACTAATATACCTTCTTTGTGTTCGCGTGAATTTCGACTTTTACATCGTTTTCTTATTGGCACCACGTTTATTATCCGCAAAGTATACAAAATATTACTATACAAAATATAACTATTTCCAAAATGATTTTGTTGAAACGCAATTAATTTGGAGCAGATATCCAGATTATTAAATTTGAAATTATATTGAGACCCTAAACTATAGTGCGTATCATAAATACACCTAACACCTTGATGATTGTAATAACTTGGCCGTTTGGAAACTCACTATGAGATAGTGAGACAGAACAACGATTCACGCTGAAGAATTTATCTTGCTATGTTTGTCAATAACTGTGACATGAATAATATCATTTAAGATTGTTACGTAAAATCTTTCTCTTTAATGTAATACAGGTTTTTTTCGGTAAGAAATGTGTCAAAATAGCAATTATACTTTTCGATACATCCAACTAGAACTCGTTTTTCTTAATTATCATTTCTTATTGCTTCTTATTGCATCTTATTGTTTCGTAATTGCTTCTTACTGCTTTCTTATTGATTTGATATTTTATGTTATTGTCTTGTCAATGTTTTGTTATTGTTTCTTATTGTTCTCTTATTGTTCTCTTATTGTTCCTTATGGTTTCTCATTCGTTCTCATTCATTCTCATTCATTCTCATTCTTTCTCATTCTTTCCCATTCTTTTCCATTCTTTTCCATTCTTTTCCATTCTTTTCCATTCTTTTCCATTCTTTCTCGTTCTTTCCCATTCTTTCTCATTCTTTCCCATTCTCTCCCATTCTTTCCCATTCTTTCCCATGCCTTCTCATTCCTTCCCATTTTTTCTTATCTCTTTCTTATCACATTCTTTCTTATCCGTTCTTATCCATTCTTATTCGTTCTTATTCGTTTTTATTCGTTCTTATTCGTTCTTATTTATTCTTATTCGTTCTTATTCGTTCTTATTCATTCTTATTCGTTCTTATTCGCCCTTATTCGTTCTTATGCGTCTTTATTCGTTCTTATTCGTCCTTATTCGTTCTTATTCGTTCTTATTCATCCTTATTCGTCCTTATTCGTCTTGATTCGTCCTTATTCGTTCTTATTCTTTCTTATTCGTTCTTATTCGTTCTTATTCATTCTTATTCGTTCTTATTCGCCCTTATTCGTCCTTATGCGTCTTTATTCGTTCTTATTCGTCCTTATTCGTTCTTATTCGTCCTTATTCATCCTTATTCGTCCTTATTCGTCTTGATTCGTCCTTATTCGTTCTTATTCTTTCTTATTCTTCCTTACTCTATCTTACTGTTTCAAATACTTTTTACTGTTTCTTATCGTTCCTTATCATTTCATATTATTTCTTATTATTTATTGTAATCCTTGCCTTTCTGTACAAGATAACTTCCAGTTCACAGAATGTGTGCGTTTCTCTTTTGCATCTGAACACATATCATTGACTAGTTAAACCAAGAATTAATAAAAAAGAACAATAAGGAAGTGTGTTAAAGAAAGTGACAATAATGTAATAAGGAAACTTGTTGTTTATTTCAATGAATGTGATCTAGTAGAATTAAAATTAGTACAAAGGGGATTTTCGTGTCGAGGTGACACATTGGACAGTCACAATCCGAATGTTTCTTTTCCACCGTGATTACATCGTCCTTTAGCAACGTAATCAAAGCACCGCAATTACAGTCTTCGCGCGGCCAATTTTTTCGCAACTGCAGCCTAAAAGCGACTTCACACGAGGATACGCGTGTTGCATACGTAGCCTTTACCTTCAACACGAACGGCATCAATCGTCGCCTTTTTCCCTGTCAGATGGCTCTCTTTTCCTCGTGGCATTTTTCCCGTTGACCTTTCCAGCCGCCACAATTGACACCCACGGATACCAAATAAAACTTATCGCGAGAAAATAAATTCTATTTATACGGAGCGTACGAAATAACTTCATCAGTTTGAGAATATTTCACTGGCTTTTGATAACGTGAAGATATGGCAAAGTGAAACATTTTTATCTTTATTTTTATCTTCTATTACTATCAAAATTAAGAAAACCGATTGTTTCTATATAAATTTTGATATTGTAAAAACGTGTCAAAGCGAAACATTTTTATCTTGATGGTATTGTTTTATTTTTATTAAAATTAAGGATTTTTTTTGTATAGGGTGGACAAAAATAATCGGAGCACTTTGAATGTTTTACTTGTTTTTTGGAATGTGAAAATATGTATGTTCAAGTAGAGCATTTTTACCTGCAATATGTATGTACAAGTAGAACATTTTTATCTTCATCCTATTGTTCTATCTTTACCAAAATTAAGAAAATCAATTCTTTTTATACAGTATAACCCATTTTAATTAAGATCGTAAAAAATCGGTGATTTAAAATGATTTAAAAAAAAAAAATGATACATGTCCTTCAATATCTCGAGTTGGGAGTTAAATGGCAATACTAGTTTTTTTAATGCGTAGGTGTTTCCAAGGTTATTCCAACGTCATCTTGCCTTTTTTAAAATCATAAACCTGTCTTTTTTATTTCGAAATTATATTGCATGAAAATAAATGCATAATTTCTGTATGAAACATTTTTTTGAGAACTGAAGACTTTAAGAATTTATCAAACATCCAAGTCTGTCTTGAACTATTAAAATATTAAAATATAAGTAGGTTATGTCATGTAAATTCAGTCGAATTTTTTTAGTAGTTATACTAGAATACCCACTTAAGATTATCCTTACTTAAAATACTGAAGAAAATATCCTAAATGAAGCTAGTTTTTAGCTTTATTTTCGCCTTCACATCATCTAAAGATTAAACTTTAGTTTACGGATCCAGAGCTCTTTTATGTATATTTCCGTAGATTCCGAAAATTCAATTTCGAAGATCAGCCCAATAAAATATGGAGCATGCGAATTATAATACCAAAATGGCTACTCATTCCTGCTTGTGCTGCCATGTAGCGGCTCTTTTGAGAAATTTCTATGATATTTGTGCTGCCATATAGCGGCGCTACTTAAAGAACTACGTCCACATAAAAGCACTAGAAATTCGTCAATTTTGAACGCGTATAACTTTTGAACCAATAATTTGCGTACCTTCGAACTTGAATGTAAAATGTAAAAATGTATAATTTTTTTCAAACTGGACTAAACGATTTGAATATTTTTTAAAGGTTAGAGATACTAGACTACTTGACTGTGACTAAACTATCCCTTTTTTCTAATTTTGCTTGGAATGACAAAAAAAAATATAAATTTCACGTTTGTGATTGTCAATAACACGTCTAACTTTTTTATTTGTGTTTTTTGTGTTTCCTCGACAAAATCTACGGGAATATGCAATAAAAGAGCCAAAATTCTCTGGACCCTTAAAGTAAAGATTAGCCCACCTAAATATCCTTTCTAATAACTAAGAAAACAAAAGGTAAACTTTTTATTTTACCAAAGCAATGTTACCCTTCGTATAATTATGATACGCACTGTACAAAAATGCAAATGAAATCGAAATTTTTTAGCGATTACACTAGAATGCCCTCTTAAGTCCAACCCTACTCAAAATACTTGAAAAAAGTATCCTAAATGAAGCCAGTTTGTAGCTTCGTTTTCGTATCATCTAAATATCTCTAACAATAACTAAGAGAAAAAAAGGTAACCTTTTGCTTTTACCAATCGAATATTACCCTCGATCGACGATGTAGAAATCGGAAATTTTCCAAATTAACATCGCACAAAGAGCATTGTTTAGCAAAAAAAAGAAAAAGAAAGAATGAGAAACATCACGACGGCCGATTCTTGATAGTTATCCTGACAGGCTGCTTCCGAGACAGGCGAAACATTTCATTCGATTGCGTTCGCCGGCAATTTGTCGGGCCGGTCACGCGTGAAAAACGCGTTCCCCCCCGCGGGAACGAAGAAGTTCCTCGGCGCTGCGAGATCGATTCTTACATGGGAACCATTTCTGTCCGCAGTTGTCCGTGATGGACAAGAAATTGGACCACCTGGGCTACGTGCTGAACGCGGTGGCACAAAAGCAACAAATACCCCTGAGGAGTATAGAGGACGACGTGTAACAGAAAGCCCCCGGCGTGCTCGTGCCATCTGTTTCGCGATCACCGGCAATCCCGTGGACTTTACCCCGTGTTACCATAACCAGCGTCGCTCCGAACATGCTCAGCGAGAGCTTCTGAACCGCTCTCTTCCCCTCTTCTCTCTCTCTCTCTCTCTCTCTATCTTTCTTTCTCGCCCTATCTATCTACATCTATCTTTTTCCCACACAGGAGCCCGAAAGCGCTTCTGTCGAAAAATATAAAAATACAATCCGAGGTCGGAGACTAAGATCCTATAAAAGGGAACTGGACAATCCGGACGGCTCTATCTCGGTCATGAACGGACGCGCGGAAAGAAAGAAGCCTGCGAATGGAGACGAATGCCGGGAAACGCGGAGGATCGCCGGAAGCTGGACACAGCGCGACGGATTCTGGGTGTCGAGCGCGAAGAGAACATGCGGAATAGAAGCGTGCTGAAAATATGTGGCTGTCGGGGAGACGTGGTTGAATGGGCGTGGATCGGGCAAAGCTGCGTTCGATGGTGATCGATTGTTTGTACGATGCCGAGGTCCGCTTTCGAGACGAGATTGCCGATCAAAGAGATTGGGACTGGAGATCGTCCGCTGATAGAATTCGGGACCGCAGTGCGAGGATCGAGTCGAGATATCGTTGTAAATGAGAGCGGGTCGGCTGTGATTTTATATAGATCGATTCGCGAGGAATCGGTGGACAGCGGTGTTTGCGGAATCGATTTTACGGTGAGCTGGTGGAGAGGAGGCGATGAAAGTATCGAAAAGAGACACGGCGGTGTTGAACCGGCGGCATACTATTTTTACGTCTGGACAGGAGAATGTGGAAGATATTAATGGTCGCGCGTGCAATATTGATAGAAAATCGTTCTATTTTTACTGGCGCGGAGGACGAAAATAAGATGCTGGTCGCCGCGAGTAATTATAAGGATGGTGAAGAAAGGGATTTGAGCCTGATTTTTGACGAAGAGGAGAGCAAAGGGAACGGATAATGAGAATTGGAATTAATGTGGTTTTATTCGGCGCGGGAAGAATGGAGACGGAGCTGAAAGAGAGGAATGCGTTGCGATAAAATGCGCTTTCATTCGAATTTTTAACGAAGACGAAGACAAAGTAAATGATAGAGATAACATCGTTCCCGATGAATATGGTTTTATTCGTTTTCGCGGCAAGAAAGGAAATGTTAATAAATGAGACGATATTTGGTTGAATTACTGATACGTATTGGAATTAATACGATACCATTTTAAATTCAAACAAAGAAGAAAATTAAGTATAGAAAGATGGTAATAATTGGAATATGGTTTTATTTGATTATGAGAAAGGAAAGAGAGAATTAAACGAGATGATGTTTGATTGAACTGGTGATACTAGAATTAATTCGATTTGATTATAATTCGTGACAAACGAGTTGAGAAAAATAAACAACGAAGAAATCGTCATTTGTGAATTAGAGTGTGAATTAATTTTTTTCAGTGATAAGAAAAGGCGATGCTAATTATGCTAGTGATACTTATTGGAATTAATACCATTTGATTTTCATTTCTAACAAAGACAAAAAGGGAAATGAATGACAAAGACAAAGAGAAAAGTGATTAAGAAAGACGATGTTAATTAAACTAGTGATAGTTATTGGAATTAATACAATTTTATGTTCATTTCTAACAATGACACAGATGAAAATGAATAAGAAAGACAAAAAGAAAAATTAATAACAAAGACGATGTTAATTAAACTAGTGATAGTTATTGGAATTAATAAAATTTTATGTTCATTTCTGACAATGACACAGAGGAAAATGAATAAGAAAGACAAAACGAAAAATTAATAACAAAGACGATGTTAATTAAACTATTACTAATTATTGGAATTAAAATACAATTTTATGTTCATTTCTGACAATGACACAGAGGAAAATGAATAAGAAAGACAAAACGAAAAATTAATAACAAAGACGATGTTAATTAAACTAGTGCTAATTATTGGAATTAATACAATTTGATTTTCACTTGTAACAATTAGACTATAGATACTCTACAGAATTAACATGATTTGATTTTCATTTCCAATAAAACGAATAACAACGTTAAATAAAAACCAGTGTTATTCGATGGGACAAATACGCTGTCCAATTTTCGTGAAAAAAAGAAAATAAAAGTGAGCACAGAAAAGCTAATATCGTTTATTGTTTTCCGTGATGCGGAAGCAAACATAACTGGCAGAATCGATCGAGATTCTCGGGCTTAATAATATCTGAATTCGCGCTTCGAAAGAAAAATCGCAAGGCACAGTTCCTCGGAGAATCCCCGCACCGTGGACCAAAACAAAACAAAATGGCTGTCTGGAAGAACGCGAGCTATCCACATTCCCAGAACTTTGCTTTTACAGTTTCATCAAAACCTCGGAGTTATATACCGGAAGAATGCTAAGAGCGCGGAAGGGCTCGAAACTCCGAATCAAATAAGAACGCTGCGATCGGGGATTAATTGAATGGATTCTAGAGGAAAGAATTCGAACCACTGGCGATCAGACACGAATTAGTATCGATGGAAAAAAGAACTTCTTGAACCGCGTAATAACTCATAGTGGTGATAAGGGAAGCTATTTCATGAAAATATAAAAAAAAAGATAGAAGCAGAGCATCATTGATGTAAAAAAAAGAGAAACGAAAATCTTCGTCGTGATTGAAGAATTGTATTCGTGGTGCAATATTGATGAAAAGTAAAATTAAAGTAGCGGGTAAAGGATGCATTGGTTAACGAGGAATTTGTATGTATCTGTTTCAATGAGAAATATTAACACAACTTGTTTTACTTTCATTATAAATTGACATAAAGAAAGATGATTAAAAGAAAATTAATAGCAAAGGAAACAATAAAAATGGAACATTGGTTAAACAGAGTGCTCGTGAAAGTTGAAAAATAAAGTTGCAAAGATAGATGAAGAAAGCAATGATGAAAAATGACATCAAAGTGTTGGCCGAAGAAAGCATCGATGAATGAAGTCAAATGAAGTCAAAATAGTGAATTGAAAAAACTTTGGTGAACAAAGAATTCATATGGACCAGTTTCAAATAAAAAGATGGACACATTTCAGCCATAATAAATCAAAGCAATAAATGAAAAATCGAATCGAAGCAGTGATTGAAAGAAGCATCGATAAAAAAATGAAAAATAAAATTGTAAGGATGGATGAAGAAAGCATTGACGAAAAATAAAATCAAGGTCGTAACCTAAGAAAACGTTGATGAGAAATAAAGTCAGAATAGTGAATAACGGAAACTTTAGTAAACAAAGAACTTATATGATCCAGTTTCAAATAAAAGATCAACACAATTCTTTATTACACTCAGAATAAATCGAAGCAATGAATAAAAAATCGAATCGAAACGGTGATTGAAAGTATCTTCGATAAAAAATAAAAAATAATATTGTAAAGATGGATGAAAAAGTGTTTGATGAAAAATAACATCGATATGATGAATAAAGAAAGCACTGGCAAAGAAAAGAATTCAGTGGACAAGTTGCATAAGTTATTTTATTTAAATGTTAAAAAAGTCAACTCAATCTCTTCTTTGTTCCACAATAAATCGAAGTAATAACTAAAAGTAACATCCATAAAAAGAAATAACAAATAGAGTCGAAACAGTGACGAAAAATAGCGTTGACGAAAAGTAAAATGTAAAACTGTTAAATCAGATCAAGAAAGATCTATTGATATACAATAATATAGAACACAAGTGGTAGATAAAGATTAATGAAAAACAAAATCAATCTCGTGGAGAAAGAATGCATTAATAAGTAAGGAATTTGAATGGACCAATTTCAATTAACAACAATCAGCCCGACCCTTTTTTATCATTGCAATAAATTGAAGCAATAAATGAAACGATCTGTAATAAACAAAATAAACAACAGAATCGAGACAGTGATTGCAAGCAGCATCAATGAAAAATGAAAAATATAATTGTAAAGATAAGCGAAGGAAGCATTGACACACGATAAAATCAAAGTGATGGATAAAAAATTGGAACGAAGCAGTTCCACACACACACACACAAAGTAGTGATGAATAAATTAAGTATAGTGTTTGAACCACGCATTACAGATAGAAATGGACCAGTTTCGATTTAAGAAAATCATCGCGACCCTTTTCTAATTCCATCAATAATAAAACAAGTATTGTTAAAAAAAAGAAGAAAATATAAACAGCGACTAAAAGAAGCATTTATCGAATATAAAAACTAAAATTAACGTGGTGGATGAAGAAAGCATTGATGAAAAATTGTACGATCGAAGCGGTGAACAAAGAATTTTCATGGACCAGTTTCAATTTAAGAAAATGAACGCGACCCTTTTCTAGCCCCTTATGAAATCGAAGCAGCAAATAAAAGATGGGAAGAAACAAAAAGAATAAAATTGACATTGATAATATTGAATTGAAATTGTGGATAAAGAAAGCATTGGTTAACAAAGAACTTTAATGGACCAGTTTTCATTAAAAAATTCAACGCTACCCTTTCCGGCCCTGCAAGAAATCGAAGCGGTGAATAAAACAGGCATTGACAGCAAGGGGAAAATAAAACGTGCTGGAGAAAGACTGATGAAAAATACAGTCGGAGTAGTTGATTAAGAAAGAATTGCTGAAAAATTGTACAATCAAAGTGGTGAACAAGCAATTTCAATGGACCAGTTTTAATTTTTAAAAAATCAACGTTACCGTTCTTACTCCTCCAAAAGATCGAAGCAATCGACAATAGAAGCACTGACAAAAAGCGACAAAATAGACTCGAAACAATGATTACAAGGAGCGCGGACAGAGAATAGAAGCTGAAATTTACATGGCGGATAGAGACAGTGTCGACAAAGAATTGTACGAAATGGCGAACAAAGAACACGAACGGACCAGTTACAATTTCAGAAAACCAACTCGACTCTTTTCAGTCCCGCAAGAGATCGAAGCAGTGACCTAAAGTAGTGCCGTCAGAGAATAAAAAGAAACATCGACGTGTATAGGTATTGATACCTAAAAAAATCGACAGGTAGCTGAAACTTCGATAATATCTGAACCATTAACGAGAAACGAGAACGCTGAAGCTCTGACCCTTCGACCACAACGGCCACCTCGAAGACCATGGAATCGAGAAGATCAGCCAGAATCGGTGGATACTTCCGTGGAGACGGTGATCCTCGGAAACGATTCACAGAAACGATCACGCTAAACGCACAGGAACGATTCTTGTATTGTTATGTTCGAGTGGAGGCGGCATTCGAGGAGAGCAGTGGATTCTCTGCGCGATGGAATAAATGAGAAGCAAAAACGATTGTCCTCGGAGATTCGAAGGATTCGGAACCGAAGACGACTCGAGAGTCACGGTAGCCAGAAAAATAAGCTAGATTTTGAGCGGAAAGAGTGGGGGTGGGTCGCGTGACGCGGCAGCCGTCGTTGAACCGCGCTGTGCAGCGGAGTGGGGATAGGTCATGCGACGCGGCGGCCGTCATTGAACCGCGCTGTCCAGCGGAGTGGGGGTAGATCGCGTGACGCGGCGATCGTAGTTGATCCGCGCTGTGCAGCGGAATGGGGGTAGGTCGCGTGACGCTGCGGCCGTCATTGAACTGCGCTGTGCAGCGGAGTGGGGATAAGTCATACGACGCGGCGGCCGTCGTTGGTCCGCGCTGTGCAGCGGAGTGGGGGTAGGTCACATGTCGCCACATTGCGTTACTTACATGTGCGTTCGGAATAAAAATCATAACGTTTCAAAGATAATACAACGATGCATTGATCCGCATAAGAAGATTCAATGATTTCATAAACAAAATTCTAGTCGCCTCTGTTTTTTATAGAAACATTAATGCAAATTTTCTATAACGTGATTTATTGTTAGCTGAATACCGAGTAACTTTGTATAAATTGAAAAGTTCTCTTTTATTCCTTTCATTTCCACATCATGTAAAAATGAAAACGTTGATAAAAAAAGACCCGTCGCATTATCTACGCCCCTGCTTCGATTCGAAATCTAGCGTGGTTTTCTGGCTACCATGCTCGAGAGAGTCGTGTTGGCGTGTTATGGCAGCGGAAGGCTGTGGCAGCGACGGAGGATCGTACGCAAACGTATTGGGAACATCTATATCGGGCCAACTAGGAATAATAGAGGAACAATAAGCGACTAAAGAGAAACTTCCTAGAATCAGATATAACTATCTCTAACTAGGCTTATCTATAATACGTATACAGAGAGGATTAATTGCATAAAAGATTATTATTATTATATATATATACATACGTATACATACTCTATTGTACCGTATTATTGAATTCTATTCGTTTCTAGTCTCTGCTGGTAATGACGTTCAATTAATAAGCCTTAAATTAATCACAGACTTTAAGATTTAGCGAGGTACGCTGTACAAAAAAAAAAGAAAAACCGGTGTCGAGTTACTTCATTGACTCTTGTATAGATACCTACTCGTACTTGGTCGATTTTTTCAATTTATTAGCACAAACGCGGAATTTGCCGATTAACTATGCTTAAATAAGATCGTCCTCGTACCGTGTCCTCGAAACGAACGCTTTTCTGCCCTTGCGCGAGCGACTCGATTGTTATTAATAACACAATTGGTCGTTGTATTTCGTTCGCAATTTTTGGCATTGTTTAACAGCGACTCTGAATCGGCAATATTGATTAATGTTACAATGCAGAGCGAGGTGCTTAAGATGGATTGTTTTCGAAATTCTTGATTGCTTCAAAAACATTTTTCGGATGAAAGTTGAATGATTGTTGAACAAAGGCGTCGTTCCGTGTAATTATCGAGCGAACATTTATGTGTCAAGATTATTTATTTAATGAGGCTATAGCTATTCTATTATATTGATTGACGGAGATTGCAATGATGTGTAGGAATGTATTACTAGGTTTTTATGAGAAAATTGTTAAGAGAGTAATTAGTAGACAATTATTTATCATGGTTATGTGAGAAAATTAATAGGCGAGTAATTAGTAGACAATTAGTTGTTATGGTTATGTGAGAAAATTGTTAAGAGAGTAATTATGAGGCAATTAGCTGACATGATTATGTGGAAAACTTATTAGATGAGTAATTACTAATTACTAATTACCAATTTTTAATTAATTAGTTTAAGAGACACTTAAACTATACTCAGTGACATAACTGGCACGACTAGACAACTTTGAATATTTCAGTAATTATTAAGCGGTTTTCATAGATCTAAAAATGAACTTTAAATTTTAAGTCTAGCATTTATATTTATTAAAGTAATTAATTTTGGAAAATCGTCGGGTCTCTAATTTTGAAAATTTTTTGTGTTTGTCTTGATACTATTTTAAACATCTAAATATGTTCAAAAATTGGAGCTACTTGTTACATTTCTTTGAGATATGGTATGTTACAAAAATACGTCACTGACAAATTCGTAATTCTTCAGGAAAAGATGCTAAGCTGGTCATGCATAAGTTTTTGTGATATTTCAATTCAAATAATAATCGACGATTAAATTAAAACAATTTCTGAACTCGTGGTTTTCAACTACTTTAATGTCTTTCTGCAGAGAATGAAAAACTGCAGCATCCAATGCATTAAAAAGTATAAAATCTAATTAGAAGTTAAACAAATTCGACGTTCGAATATTCTCTACGCCTCCAGTTACCAACTAATTACATCGATAGAAATGGGCCTTAAAACTGTTCGACTTTCGTCTGAATAAATTTTCAGTACAATCAATAATTTTGCAAACAAATTTTATTTTTCTCACTCGTTATATTACACATCAAAGTCAAAAAATAGCAAATTGCTTTCAAAATCGTCAATTGCAATTGATGCAAAATGCAAAAGTCATCCTCCCGTTATTGCATTAGTTAACAACATATCGATTTAAATGTATTGTCACAAATTAAGTAAAATTAGTTTGGTTAATAGTTGAGGTTAATTAACCACTTAATTAGGCTCAAATGCAATCAACTTTATATTAAAACCGCATAATGAACCTAGCATAATTGAACAGTTCATACTCCATCTTACAATGCTAAACAGTTGTTTACAAACAGAAATAGTTAATTTTCAACCAACTCATCATTTACACAGAGTAAATAAAATAATTATTGTGTTAGAAATTATCCACGACAAAAACGACTGGTACATGCAAGTGCAAGCTTGTTCTATTATTTAACAATTCCAAATTGCAATTATAGTTATAAATAACCATATAAACAAGCTGACAGCTATGATACGTGCAGTCTTATACTTCAATTTTTATTTTAGAAACGCATTTTTATTTAACGTCTCTTCTTTGTAATTGATTTAGCAAATTCTAATTCGACATAAATTTGTATTTCACATAAATTTTTATTTTATTTAGGACATTTCGATTTTGCATAAATATCTGCAGTATAGTAATTTATTCTCAGAGATAATTAACGTAATATACATTGACGTAACTGGCACAAGTGGACAATTTTGAATATTTTAGTAATTTTATTTTTGAAACGCCTGGAAATGAAATTTTGGAAGTCTGAAGCGTTTCTGTAATATTTCTCGAGAAACCTAAGCGGTTGTTACAAAAAGTCGAAGGTTGCTCGCGCAAGGGTCGGGCTCGCAAAATCCCTTCTCACTTCGGACGCTTCATATTGGCTGCAAAAGGACCTCTCCAATCGAATCCAAAGAAGCTGGACACGCATCTGCCGACTTTTTCCACGCGAGCGATCAGGTGATTTGTCCTTCAGCGTGGACCATTTTGAATTTCGTTCGTGGAACAGCGGGAAAAGCAATGTTATATTAAACGCAGAAGTTCGTTTAGTGCCTTTTCATTGAAGCAATTACAGAACTGTTTTAACTGTCACATGTTAAACATATGTGTGTATGTTACATAGTATAATATGCAATCAGCCAAAAAAAGCTACGTGGATTCTTTGAAACGAAGTAACATTTTTCAAATAAACAACTCCAAGTCTTTTTGATATTTACTTGACGATACGTGAAACAATGTTTCAGAAAATTCTGGTTGACTTCTGACTCGAAGAAAGTAGCAAAGTTTTCTACTAATTTTTTAACCTGAAATGAAAACGTAACGAATACATTTTGTGGTTACGTACGGGGTGTCATGAAATTACGTAATGTGGTTTTGCACCCTCGGTTTGGTGGTAGATATTCGATTTTGAAAGGTAAATTAAATAAATTGTTCAATAAATGTAGGTAAATTGTATACTAAAAAAATTTGATTTTGTTACTGATTTCGTTACTATTTTGTTAGTTTGATTTCGTCTATTAATTTTACAGAAATTTTGAACGATCAAAGTCAAGGTTAAAAAATGGAAATTTCTTTTATTGACATAAACTTGTTTATTTATAGAAATTCATGTAAATGTGAATTTTGCAATAAAAAAATATTTTTTCAACCTTTGAGTTTGAACCCTTCAAGGTGAAGGTCAATTTTGTCGAGGATGTGAAATCATCCAATGATTTTTTTATAGAAATTTAGATTAGAATTAATATTATTAAATAGGCGCGTAATTGATCACAGTAGATTTTTAACATAAGATTTAAGTACAATGAATTTTGATTAGAAATTTGAAATATAATAGATTTTTATAGAAATATAAATTGTAGTAAGTTTTTATCGAAATTTCACTAGAAATTTTAAGTTGTAATAAATTTTTAATAGAAATTTCAAGTAATTAATTTTATATGGGTGTGAAGCCAATTATAAACATAATTTTGTGACACCCCGTACATTCTGGAAATTTCATCGAAATTGTTGCAGAAACAAGCGACGAGCTTTAGATTGATTATAATTGTTTAGTTATAGTCGTGAGAAATTTCAGCAAAATGTATTTTTTAAATTTTCTCTGCGAGATAAAAAATATTGCAAAATACATATTTTATTATTTTATTCGAAACTTTGGTCAACCACAATTTTGTCAAAAATTATACACGTCTACTAAATTAATACTTTTAATTTTGTTGCAATTTTTAAAAATGTTATTATATTTGAAAGGATGAACGGAGACCTTTTTGTTTAATTGTAGGTGTTAACCGGTTTGGAGATAAATGTTTCTACATATTCACGCTGAAAGATGAATTTTGAAAGCGTACAGGGTGTTCATGAAGTATGCAGTTGAATTTCTGCACCATTGATTGGAAATGTCTAGAATGTTAAATTGAAAATGCTATTTAATATGTTTACATTAAATACTTTAAATTTGTTAATTGGTCATGTGTCCTCATGATTGCAAAATTACATCCCATTTATATGAATAAATGGGATATAAATAAATATGAAAAATTATTTTTATATTGTTAATAGCTATCAGCAATTCTTCTGCAGTTTCCATTCAGAATGTATTGTAAAATTCGTTTCTTCGCCGATAATTTAACAATTAATTGAACGAATGAGAAGTGTTGGTTAAGCAGAATAACAAATTATAATTAATGATTTTTCTAAATGCATTTCGTTTCTCACTGTTTCAAAAACATTCTACAAAATTTCACGAACACCCTACATGTACGAATACGATGAACATGTACAAGGTGTACAAAAAAGTAACTGACCTACTTTAAAAGTTGAATAACTTTTATATCGTTCGTCCGATCAAAATGAAAATATTTTGTTCACTATCCACTATTTTGTTCCAATCAAAATGTGGATTAACGACATGTTTACAGCAATCTAGAATGAAAATTTGAAAACACCAATTTTTCAGACCTGATTCAAAGCAAATACTGACACTGTTTTACTTATATAATTATAAATATTATTTTATGCAATTATATTCTTTTACAGTTATATTTAGAATTGCAATAAAAATGTAAGAGTACATTTAATCACAAAAACTGAAAACATATTTAATCACAGAAACTCAAAAGACATTTAATTATAAAAGCTTATATAAAAGCTATAATTAGTAAAACGCAAACAAATCGTTTTACGATCAATATTCTAAGACAGTTAATTACATTAATTTTATTTAATTCAATTACATTTCATTTTCCGAGACACATATAATAAATAATATTGAAATTTACAAAAATCGGACAAACGGTCAAAACGGACTCGATCTCGACGCAGCTGCTTTTTTGCAACCTAACGAACAATTAGGACCATGAACTCCATGAAAAATCAGATTGAAGAGGGAAATAGGGAGTAATGGCGGTGTATATATTACCCACAGTACCAAAACAGAAAGGAAGAAAATGGAGATCAGATTTATTCTGCATAGGAATATATTTATATTTTCTACGTAAGCTATCGGCTACGGCACATAAACTACCCTAATCTAATCGACACCGTAAGAGTTTCGTCGTGCTAATTCTACGCGAAACTGCGCGAACGTGTGAATGTGTAGCAGAACAATGAATACCAGTTTGATTTTCTACATTGCTTTCTTTGTCGACCATTCAAGCGCAGAAAAGGCAATATCTTTGTTCGGTGATCATTTCGAAGCTTGACCTCCTCTGTCAGTAACCTCGAAATAGCTTGTCAAGGTCATCGTTTTGAACCACTTTTCATTACACATATTACTGCTGCCGGACTTTTCAATGTGTACAGGCAAATATATTCAGCACTGTATTAAGTCCGATTTTGAGAAAAACATAACTTTCTATCATTAATTTGAGATAAAATTTATTGATCACAATGCTTTAAAATTATATATAACATTCTTGAAAGTATCATAGTATTTCTTGATCAAAACACTTTATAACACAGATACTATAAAATTGGACGACTGTTATAAGGCATCTGCTATGGAATATAGATCGATACAGAGTATCCCAAAAGATTCCTGAAATAAATTGAAGAACCTTTACCCTTTGCGAAAATGTTCTCCCACGCTTCGTTTAAGAGTTGTTTGCGAAAAACACGGACCAATCACAGAGCGAGTACTGCTGGCTCTCGCCAGCGCAGCGTTAACGCAGCGCTACTGTAGAACATCGGTAGTACTCGTACTCTGATTGGTCCGCGTTTTTTCTTAATAGCTCGTCAACGCAGTCACGGAGAACATTTTCGCTAAAAAAAAAAATTGCTTAAAATCGCCTCAACTATCGTTCCTTTCAAGAATTTACAACATTTATGGATCATCCACATGTGCCAGCGACAAAATGTAACTCGAAAGGATCAAATATCGATACTCGAGCAATACCAAATCTGTGCTGGAAATATTTAAACGGAAGTTACTTCGAATAACGACGTTGACAACGTATTTCAGGGTCACCGAGATTAACGAGGAAGACAAACTTTTGAACGATTGCCCTAATAGTAAGTGCACGTTTATCGCGTACACGTGCATCACATTGTTGCAAACCATACTGAAACTATTCGAATCGTATTTTATTACGTTTGCGAGAGTGTGCGTTCTACAACCAGAAACAGAGAACAATATTTCTGTCCCACAGAGTTCATATTTTTTTTACGAAGAACGCGGTGAACGAAGTTCGAGGCTACGATATTTGAAAACAGTATTTCCTCTGTTATGTTTTAATTCAATTTTAGCTATGGTGTGTGTGATCAAATGGAATGCAACAACAGGATTATTATGGAACAATGCAGATGTGCATTCCCACCTTCGATATAACAACTGAAATCGTCTCGTTCTAAAAGAAAGCAAGAACATTCTTCGACGATTATTTAAATAAAAAGATCCGCGTTTTATGGTAAAGAGACATTTCGAAATTTAATTAATACTGTAATAGTAGTTTAATTGTTTTAAATGCAACTAGATATTGCAACAAATATTTTGCAATAAATATTTGAGCGATTAGATAGTAAAAATCGTTTCTGAGAACTTCGAAAAGTTTCAAGAAATCATATGATTGTTTTAATTAAATACATGACCTTGCCATCACGTGACGATCATTTAAGTATTGAAAGTTGACGAAAAATATTTTGAAATTTTAACAAAAGCTCGATTTGTTATCTGCAAGCGGGGGCACAGTGAATAAAAGCCTACATTAAACTTCGAAAAAAACAGTCGAATAAACAATTTCTAAAGATTCCATTAAAACCGTGGCCGACGGAAGACAGCGATCACAAAGAGGAAATACTGTTTACACTGCTCGGAAGAACAAAAGCAACGTTTTACGCTCGAATGGTTGAGCATTTGAAGTTAGCGATGTACCGGGTGTACAGAACTTTCTCGTTTAGTCGGCGAGGGGCACGTGAGCCCTCGAAGTGCACGAACATCTTTGTTTCGTAAAGCAAACTAATACGTTGAATACGTTGCATACGCTCTGATCTCGATCTGCTCGATTGAGAGCATGATCGATGTACGCGCGAGGAGGACCAGTCTCTTTTAGAATAACAATCGATCGAACTATTGCACTGAAATTATCTATATTGTGATTAGATTCTATCGTAATGCAACTCTGTAAATATATATACATACATATACATATAGTTCTATACATATAATGAAACGTTTAACATATAACGTAACGTATTACGTATGGCATATGACGTATGATTAATTAGCAAACAGTAGAGACTGTTTTCTTAAGCGAAGCGACTTTTAAGAGTATTTTTTTAAACTGGATACTTTTACATTCCGGAGTTCCCAGAACCCTTTGCGCTCTCTCGATCGAGTAAACAATATGTTTTGTTTCGTTGTTGTTTGTTCATGTAAAGAAATTAATGTGCGTTTCGTTTAGTTGAAATAAATTGTTTTTGTTCTACCAACACGAATTTACGGGCTTATTTTCCGTTTTCGATTATCGTCGCTGTTTTTGTTCTCGATCATTTTTCGTGATTACTTCAATCACATTTTTGGGGGATTATAGATAATATTTTCACTCGAAATGGTTGTTCTTTTGATCATTTAAAATTTAAATAACGTTTCTTGGGACTACTATTATTATCTCTGTTTTTTAAATAATTTTTCTGTTATCATAATGTAAATTGTAAATTAACTAGAATTAACTTACAGAAAGTTAAATTATTTTTCCACTTGATACTGGTTCAAAAGAAATATTATTGTAATCAAAGATTAAAGCAATATTTTTGTATATTTTGATTTTGAAAAATTCTTGCGACGCTGGAATTGACAGTAACAATATTTTCATTTTAAACAATTTCAGCCAGCAATTAAAATTTTCTTTCACTTGCAATTTATTGAAAAGAAAAATATGGTTGCATGTAGGCATTTTAAAATTACTTATATACTGTCTAAAAAGACAGTATTGTAAAATAATCAAAATATAAAAATATTTTGATTACTTTCAATAAATTTTGATTTAATTGTGACTTTAAAATATGAACTGAGAAACTACTAATTTTGTAAGTGTCAGTATATCATATTATAATTTATGTTTGAGCACAGTAATTTAAATCATTTATATTCAAAACAAATTTAGAAAATATATAGAAGCAAACAGGGTTTGCAAAATTAAATAATTGTGATATTACCAGTAGCAGCGCAAACCAGTTTCACTTTCAATCATTTTTACGGTATCACAATTTCAATTATGTTTTTAAATAATATTTTAATTTCTTATCATTTCTATAATTTAATAATTGAAATATTTTTCAAATTGATAACAGTATTGTGATTTTAATTTTAAAGAATAGAATTCTTTAATTTTAAAGGATAAAATAAATAAATTTATCAATAAATGTAGATAAAGTTCCTACTAAAATATTTTATATCATTTGAATCTTCCCAAAATTCTTGATTTCATTTATCCTTCTTGATTTTACAGAAATTTTGTTTGAAGTATTAAATCGAATTTTGTCATTAAAATTAATTCTTTAAGGATATAACTAAATCATTTCATTTAAAATTGTAAATTGAATTAATTTTTCAAAAGTTACAATAAACCAAAATCTTTCCTCGTTTAAATTTTAATTTAACATTTGCAAGAGCGTATTAAATAATCTAGCAAACTGTTTAACAATAAAAGTCAATAATTTATGCAAGAACGAAGAACAATCATAAGTAGTTAAGTTTGCAATAAATTAACCCAAACAGTACTCGAGGGCTGATAACAATTTTTACAGAAATTTTGTTAATTTTTCTTCGAAGCAATACAAAGAGAAACCACAAATGATTGAGCGTAAAGGTATAATATAAAGTTCGTTAACACCTTACATTTTCTCAAGCACTCGGCTTGACCTTTCCCAAGAAAACTCACTAGTAGCTCTAAAAAAATACCCTATATCTAGTAAACTCGCTAAAACGAGCCACGATAAATCAAAGAAAACTAAAAGTAGACTAAATGCAACTTTCGATGGAAGCGACAATTTCATTTCGAATTTCTATCGTGAAATCTCGATCATGCTAGTTACGGGATTAAGCAAGATTTCAAACCTAAGGAGTGGGGGTAAGTCTCGCGATACCACGTGGAATATTCGGCTCGATTGGCGCACCAATAAGATTGCAGGCGTTATTTCTTGTCCAATAATTATAATATTTATATCGTTGAATTTGCCTTAACGCCGGCTTTAACACTATGACATAAATAAATATATTTTAACTCATAAAAAGTCAAAGCGACTTTGATATTTAAAAAAAAAAAATTTATTCCGAATTTTATATATCGAAATTTTTAGATATCTGAATACTGTTTAATTTGTGTTGGAAACATTTCATACCTTCTACTGTGATGCAGTATATCTTTTCATAGTTTAAAGATTAAAAAACACGTTTTTTGTGTATTAAACTGAATTAGAATAATGTAGAAATTATTTTCATCTAATCTTTTGTGGACCATATAGAGCAGTGTCTAAACATTAAAAAAAAAAAAGAAAAGGAACAACGGGAGGATACAAAAAGGTAATTCTTCGTTATATATTAATTTCTCCAGTGAACAAAGTATTACATTCGGCTCTTTATTCTATCAAAATCGCAAAGGAAAATAAAGTAAAATACCGTAAAATTACTTTTTTAATATCTAGTAATTTCCGGTATTTATTTCTTATAAAGTACTATTGTTTATGACATAATATCACTCTAGATTACTTGTATATTTGTTCAAAAACATAACAAAAAGGTTTCATTAATTTTGAACGAAATAAACATTATAGGTTTCGGCGCGCCGATAGGGCCAAATACCCCACTGCGACTCGCGGCGCGTCACATGACCTACCCCCACTCCTTCGAGTTGACAACTTGCTTAATCTGCTGACTACTGTGGTCTCGATGGCGATGGACGCTTGTTTCGTAGAGTAGCGGTATCTTCGAAATCCCGGCGTTGCCGGGCGACGGAAAACGCTCTGTGAAACCCGTTCGAGCGTGTACAAACGTACGATATAATACTATAAACAATTCTATGGTGCCTCTCACTCGACTAACTCCACTATAACGCAGCCGATAAGTATCGATAAGTAGAAACTATAGCGTAAGAACAGCGTTGGAAATAACGCGGAACTATTACTTCGTAGGCGAAAACTAATGAATGCATCGCGTGAAACCGTGTGGAACCGTGCGAGACCGTGCGTAGGTGGTGTAATAATGGCTCCGAAGGTACGTCACGAATTTTTTAATCCCGCGTACTGTAGCACGGCTACTCGATCATCGGCTACGGCGATCGTTCATCCGCGCGTTTCCCGTTGATTCGAGTCGCTGATTGATTAAAAACAAAAACATTGTTGTCGACAGACTGCAGGCCTTTGTACGTCGAATCGAAAAATCGATTATGTAAAAATTCCGAAAAAATCTGGCATCGGTGGACACGTGTTCTATGACTCGTTTGCGATTCTTACGTTGAAAACGCGTTTTTCAGAAATTAATTTCTTCGTAGCTGATACCGTGACAATTTTTTGGGGAATTATCTGGCGTACGTGAAACACACAGACACGCAATCGAGAATTAAATTTTTATTTTTGAAAGAGAATTTGCTAAAAGAAAGATTCAATCTCGAAGTTTCGAAGTATTTTGACTTTCTGGAACAGGAAGTTTTGAGTTGAAAATTGGGAATGAATTATGGAGTATGCGATTGATATTTGTTAATCGTTGTTTGTTCCATCGAGATGCAGGATTTAAATTTTGTAGAACTGCTTCTTTTTTTACGCTTTATTCAATTTAATTCTGATTTACAATTCTAATTTTGATATGTGACCCGTGGGAATAGAATTCGCATAATGATCTGCAATGTAATGGTTAAACGACACTTAAACAATGGGACTACGAGTCTATATACTAAAATACACAATAGAGGCCCCTATTTTACATGTGTTTGAGTACACGTGTACATGTGTAATTCTATTACACTATACAGTAGCATTACACGTGTTTCTAATGCACGAGTATTTTGTATTAAAAATATATTTTATGTCGCATTTTTTTCGTGTCAATATTTCTAACAGCAGAAATCGAACATTTTCTATTGATACGAAAAAATTGTAACATTATTGAAGAAAGTACGAATGATGTGTTTGGACTCATTTTCATCGAGAAAGGCTAGTCAATTCGTTCGTAATACTTGTACGAAAATATATTAAAAAATTTCGAGGTTTAAATTTTCATTCGTGTGTGATTCTCCACCTGCTTACTACTTGTATTCGCAGATTTATTCGCGATCTTCGAATAAAATGTTTTCATTAACAAAACATTTTCTTTAAATATTCGTGTACATGTGTATTAGAAACACGAATTTTTAATTTCTTAATACAGGATACGCGTGTCCCGTGTACACATATATTATAAGAACACGGATCTTTAGCTTTTTAATCGTTTGCACTCGAGTGGTGACTCTGAGGCGCCACTAAAAATTGGTATACTATTTTTCCAAAGCATCAGATTCGTTTATATTTTAAAAAACTGTCAAAATTGCATTGTACTTACCAATGTACTTGCCGAGGCTCAATTTCATATGCATAAATCGCAATAAATTATATAAAATAGAAATACCATAGATCAGAAAATGTGTTTTGGATTTCGAATTCAAATAGCTTCAACTTCAAAGGGTTGATACACGTTGGAAAACACGGCCTTTACAAAAAATCGAACGATCAACCAAATAACTTAGAAACCGTACAAATTGTGCTGGAAACGCGAGTATTTCAATATCAGCATACACGTGTAATGGAGACACATGTGAAACAAAAATACACATGCAATAAATATACACGTGTAATAGAAATGCGCGTGTACTCGTGTAATACACACCACTGGTTTAATTTATACAAATTGAAGAGGAAAACTGATATTACCTGTTTCATATATAAATTGCGGTTTACACGCAAAAAAAGCTATTATGCACACTCTGGTTATTTATTTATGCATATATCTTCTAAACGTATGACAAAAAACAGTTAAGAAAAATTTTGTTCTATTCTTATCTTCTAATCTTGCTGCAGAAAAACGTTTAAAATATTATTATCCGATTTTGATCTCCTAAACTCGATACAGAGAAATGTTTAAAATATTATTATTCACTTTTGATGTCTTAAACTTCAAAAATGTTCCACAAAGTTTAATTCGATTTTTACTGTTTTTAAAGTAGGTATAATTGAAATCTCAATGGTCCAAGAAACTTTTAACAGAAATCTGTCTTCTTATTTGAAATGAAATAAAACTTTGTCGAAATTTTTGTTTATTGCTTTTTCTACTATTCAGACCATAAATATTACTATTTGCGAAAAAATCCGCAGTCTATTTTGCTGAAATATTTTGCTGACTTTTCTAAATTCTCTAAATTCTTCGAGTTCTCTGAGTTTGCTGAATTTTTTTTTTCTCAATTCTTTAAATCCTCTACTTTTTCTAAATTCTAGCTTCAGGTAATCCCAATATTATGGTACTTCCGGCAAATGATGGTCATTTGAAGTAACTTTTTCCTTAGCGAAAATGCAATCCGTGGCTACGTTCACGAGTTATTAACGAGAAACAGTAACCAATGAGAGGCGAGCTCGACTGGCGCGAGATAGCCGAACCAACGCGCGGACGAAGCCCAGTTCCGCTTATTGGCTCGCCCGCCTCTCATTGGCCAGTGTTTTTCGTTAATAACTCATAAATAAAGCCGCGCATTGCATTTTCGCTAAGGAAAAAGTTACTTCAAATGACCTCAGGAACCCCTCATTTCCCGGAAATATGATAATTTTAGGACACCCTGTATAAATACTCCGTATACTCAAAATTCTCAAGTTTCTTTAAATTGTGTCTAAACTCTCTAAATTTATATATAGAAAATCGAAAAAAGAAAATCAAAACGAACTTCGTTCAATTAAATTGAACTTCTCTAAAGCCTGTGCCATCTATTTTGAGTTGCGTCTATTCAACACGACGCTCCCAACAGTAAACAAATTTAGCTTGAAAAAGGACATCTAACAGAACCCTTTGCTCAACCTAACAATCTTTTCACTAAACACTATCTTATTTTATTTTATTCTAATTTATTCAGCCTACCAGATTGAATAATTTGATTTATATCTGAACATTGAAAACGTTTAGAACAGCAATGGATATTGCTGTAGTCAATTTTTTATATTGGGTGTCCCATTACACAATGACATTTTATATCGTTATATAATAAAATGAACTCGATTGCGAAACCTTATACATTTATGACAAATGTTAGTGAATAGAATATAAAACAGTGGATAATTCGAAAAATGTAGAAACGTCAATATATTCCTATCGGCTTATTAGGATTATCAAAAGGCAGCAGAAATTTATATTTCGCTGCTGTGTTTCTTACAACTGAAGCAGAAATGATTTATTATGCATAAAGGATCTACAATCTTGTTTACCAAATAACTTTTATTACAATCTTGATTTCAACTTTTTGTATCAAATAAAAATTGTCTACGTCTATTGCAACAAACTCGAATTATAGAAAAGCAAATTTTTCGTCTTGACAAATTTGAGAGGTTGAAAATAATCTAACAATATTTTCAAATTTCTTCAATGTTTCAATTCTTTTATGTTTCTCTCATCTTCCTTTTTATTATAAATGCATAAAATCCACAGTCAACTAATACGACGAAGATATCATATTAATAGGATATTAATGCTCTAATAATATCACAATTAAATTCGGCACAGAGATACGGAATTTGTAAATGTTCCTAATAATTTGATCACACAACTCTGACTGATTCAGGCGCGTACAATGGTATTATTGACTCGATGATTGCGCGACAGTGGGAAATAGGGTGTTTGCTTTGTAACAAGGAACTTGATCATTATGCGTATTGTCAGCATGCGTTGCCTTCAGCTGTTGTTAGCAGACGGCGATAATTTCCACGAAACGCCTAAAGCTGTTGTCAACGGACAAAGGAGTCACTTCGGGAAGACAGCCCCGAGGCCTCGTGTCACGTGGAAAACTGAGGAAGCCGGCTCAACTCTCCTTAAGTTTGTCATACTTTCGATCCAGAAGTATCCCTCAACCCTTTGCAGTCGAGGGGCGACTCCAAGGCGCTATTAAAGATTTTTATATCACGTTTCAAAATAATTTTAACGTCATCAAATATGTTTATATTTTTTTTAAACTGTTAATATTGTACGAGTCACATAATTCAATTTCATAAATATAAAATGCACCAGGTTATATGTATAACATGGGAATACTATATGAATACTATAGGTCAGAAGAACTGTTTTTGGATTTCGAGTTAAAATGATTTCGACTGCAAAGGGGTAACCCTTAATCCTGTGACTTGCAAGAGACAAATACGCTCCTTCGAAAAGAATTTGCTGAAAAAGTGAAATAGCATAGAAAATCAAATTCAATACGTTTTCTGATATTTGGATTTACCTTTTGTGCTTACATGTGCGATTGTTAACAGAAAAAAAGGCTATAAATACCAGAATATATTTTATCCTTTAGATGACATAATATTTCAAATGAAAGATATAAATTCTCTTCTACCCCTGCAAGGAGAAAAATACAAACGTGTAATCATAACCATGTTTGCAATGTTAGTAGTTTATCATATTGTTTACAACCTATACCATGATATTTGGTTATTTTGATTTTTTTTTATTTATGTAAATACAATTACATTCCAATTATAATATAATTATATATTATATATAATATATAATATATAATACATATAGTATATAATATATAATACATATAGTATATTTATAATTTTTTATATATGTATATAACTATAATTTTGTGCATATATAATTATACTTTTGTACAAAGCAATTATAATTTTATACATATATCAATATTAAAGTATATAATAATAATTACAATGTGTGTGTGACGTATAATTATATTATACATATATATACTACATGTATTACATAGTTATATTAACATATAACAATACGTAATAATTACTATGTATGCAATATAATTATATATTACGTATGTTATAACTGTTTATTACATGAAGTATATTTATAATTGCATATATAATATAATTATGTCAGAGATTATAATTATAATTATGTATTGCAATATTTAAAAACGAATAATTAGACTATGTAGACTATGTACAAATATTAGACTATGTAACGAAAAGTACGTACTATTCTATAGGTTTTTCCTTTTTGTTTACAACCCATAACACGATACACAGAAAACTAACGATATCAATTATCTTGTTTGGATTTCTCCATTCAAATATAGGAAAATTATCATATCAATTATTATGCAATAATAATTGTGCACAAGCAATATTTTTTAATGGAAAATGTTGATAAAATGTCTTATCATCACATAAAAAATTTTCATTAAGGGCCATCCGATACTATTTGGGATATTGAATATCATTGTAAACAATGGGACACCCTGTATTGCGGCACGTGAAACAAGATATTTAGTTAATTGATACATTCTCGATACGAGATATCTCTTGGTTTCGCAGAATATGAAATTTAAATCTTTTAGAGAAAATCAATGGGAAAAAAAAATGAATTTTTAAAATTTCAAGTTTGAACTTCCGGTGAGAAGTTCGATAAATCGAATTCAAATTCTAATAATAATAATTCAGATTTCTGATAATAACAATAAATAAAACAAAAGTGTGTGAACGATTTTTCGATTATAGTAATAGTAATGATAGACACTGATCAATAATTTCCCAGTGTTCAATATTTCATTGTTTTATAACAAACTTACTTTGTCAATAATTGAATTCAACATCTTGTCAATAGTAAGGAAAAATTGATCTACTCTTATAGTTATTACTACAAAATTTTTTTATATTTAGTTAATTTTTTTTTTTAACCGTATAACCTTTACATTTAGTTAATATGCATTCATCAAGAAAATTACAACATAAATTATATTAATCATTTGATTAAAAGAACAGAGATGAGAAATATTTAAATAGTTAAGTTATTGAATGTATTAATATTATAGCGCCGTGAATATTTTTATACGTCGTTTAATAATAGTAATTTACACCTTATATATCAGACTCACTAATAATTGCAATTTCGTTCACATATTTTTGAAGTACATAGTACGCATGTGTTTCTATACTCAAAAATGTAATTTCAAAAACAAATGTTTAAAACAGTGAATCGTGTGTTGGATGGATTATATACATACAATTAAAATATAATTAAAATATTAAATATAATTAAAATGTTAATTAAAATTGCAACAACCATTTCTTTCCACGATTATGAAACTTTATGTTAGTCGTTTCAAATTGATTAGTCAATGACTAAGTATAAAAAAAAATCAAATTACAAGAGCATCCTTGGAATATTCAAATCTTTAAATGTTTAGAACTCCCATTGTACCGATTAGGCAACTGTATTCCATTACCGACCATAAGTAGAGACAATCAACGTACACGGATACGGGTGTAACAAATAAATACCAACTCTTTGTTTTACAATATTTAATTTTAACATTAACTGTTTATTATGTTATGGTCATTTTAAGTATCGAGCAAATTTCGCGTAGAATTGTATAAACGAAAAATAATAGTTTATATTATAGTTTAAAATAAATATACATTTTATATATTATATTTTATTAAATGTTAATTTTTATTTACTTTTTAATATTTCATGCACAAACGCGGTTTCCAAATAGAATTTTTGGTAATCAAAGAACAATAGTTTAGGATTTCTTAAAGAATTGTTTAAAAATTGATAATGAGAATTTCTTTAAAATTGTTTTTAAAGCAATAACAATTTTATACTATAATTCAACTAGTTATTTAGATTAATATTATATTAACATTTCGAAAGAAATTGTTATTTAACTATCGAGACAATTGTTAAAAAGCCTATTAATGGACTTCTGATAAATAAAGCATTAGTTAACAAACCCATAAGTCTATGCAAAATTCGCCTGATAATGCAAATGACCGAATACTTTTTTAAAGCTTTATTTAAGCTACTTATTTAAGCTAAAACCACCAAAATTTTCTTAAACTCTAGCTAATCAATAAAACTATATTTAATTAGAACATTCAGATCACGAAAGCAGGATTGCGAGAAATATTGATAATGTTCATTCCTTCAAATTAAATTACACTTTCGATTAACATTTTTTCGTATCATTTTTAATTAAGTGAGGTATTCTAAATATCTTCGAAGTAATTTTGTCCTCTATGGCCTCTAGTCCTCGACAATATACTCATTAAAACTCTATTTTCATAACTGTGCTTTGGCTTCGACCTACGCCACTGTTCGACCGATATTTTCGCCTCGTTAATGCTAATCATAATTAATCAATGTCGCAGCGAATTGGCCAACTAAACTTAACAAGCAACTTCAACTTTCCTGTTTTCGTCTATAGACATATACATTTTTCTAAGCGAAATGAATCGATGTTTCAAAATTATGTATAATAATAACAAACTAAAGAGTAGTAAAATGTAGGAGCATTAAAAGCGTGGTGTAAATTGTGACAAACATTTAAACATGAAATAACAGAAAATGAAGATAAAATGTAGTCTCACTAATTGTTTCTATTGTAAAGCATTTGAAAATATTTTTAATTATCGTAGTAAGTTATTTAATATTTATCCTCGTTTATGACAAAAATGTATAAAATGAAAAATTATCTAGTCAACGATTATGGCATATAAAAAGAATAGCTGATTTTTCACGCTTTCTCTTCGATTGCAATTATTTATTGACAAATAATTCTCAATCGTTTGCGAAACCAATTAATCCAAAACGGAAATATTGAATAAAAATTCTACGAATATGTATAAAAATATGTATATATACTATGCATGTGTGCGCGACTGCATTCTGCAATTGTGAAAACAGGAATCCAATAAAAATTGCAGAATACCATCGCGGCACTTTCGAAAAGCAAGTAGTGTTCGCGAATCGGCCAAAAATACGAATAATGTTACCATTTAATCAATACTACGTATACATCTGCGATGCGGACATACGTAGATACATGTATAGATAACATACATAAGTATACCAATATGTGTAGGCGAGACAGGGTCGGGACAAGTTCACACAATTTTGGTGATTTTAATTTTTGTTATTTTATAAAGGTCATATTTAATAATTCATTTTCAAAACCGAATTTTTCTTATCTCACGATTAAAAACGGATTTCAATTTTTAATAACAATTTTTTATTCGTCAAGATTGCTCGGATTAAAATGTGCTATACGAGTGCTACACATGTGCTACACATGCAGATACCTCCTCTTCATACGATATTGCAAGTGGTAATTTTGGAAATTGTAATTTTGATATCGATATTTGATTGAATCGAGATTTCAATGTTTGATTAATTTAATACTACTGATTATTGATTTTTCTTACTCAATATATATTTGTTTGATATATTTCATTTGTAAATATATATTTATTTAACTAATTTATCAATATGTATTCACTGCATATTTTATTTAATATAACTTTAATTGTTATTTCATAATGTATACATAGGGTGTATCTACCTTTGTATACCGTGGGAGCTAATTCCTAAGATGATATGAACAAACTTTTTTCTTTGCGAAAATGTTCTAGTACGCTTCGTAAACGAGTTATTAATGAAAAACACGGACCAATCAGAAAACGAGTACGGTTTGCACATTCTGGCTTGATTCGGCAGTGACCGCGAGGGCGGAGCGCCGCTAGTCGTACACACGCACAGTGGTATAAAAGCTCGAAATCATGGTCAAAATCCAAAACATCGAAGTTGTCGTTAGGGAGTTTTTGACTTATGGATTGGTTAGTTTAATGATGCGTCCGTGTGTTGGGAAAAACGAAATGACCCATACTTTTATACCTGAATGGCAATTACACTTCGAATTTCGAGTTTTTCGGGCAGTGAATAGTTTAAAGCGTGTATGTTTTTGTGGAAGTGTTTTTTTTCAATTGTGTAAAATGGATATTGTTCCTGGTAGTAAGTACAACATTTTGTACCGCTAACATCTCACGAATTGTTAACTATTACATTAGTAAATCGATAAATTGTAGATTCAAATTATAAGAGCAAATGGAATGTATTTACTGTAAAGTTATAGTCGAAACTTTTGCGGCCTATGAGGGCCTGCTTTCAAATTTACAGGAGCCATAGTTTATAGTTTCATCTAGCTGCACTTAAAAAATTCCCGCATCCGCCATATTTGATCCGCCATTTTGTTTTTGGGATTTTTAAATTTAGATTCGTAATCAGGATTTCCGAAGATATATGTTCACCAATTTTTGTTAAAATCAAATCATTTTTTCAACAACCCATCCGCCATATTTGATCCGCCATTTTGTTTTTGGAATTTTTAAATTCATACTCGTAATCAGGATTTCCGAAGATATATGTTCACCAATTTTTGTTAAAATCAAATCATTTTTTCAATAACCCATCCGCCATATTTGATCCGCCATTTTGTTTTTGGGATTTTTAAATTTAGATTCGTAATCAGGATTTCCGAAGATATATGTTCACCAATTTTTGTTAAAATCAAATCATTTTTTCAACAACCCATCCGCCATATTTGATCCGCCATTTTGTTTTTGGAATTTTTAAATTCAGATTTGTAATCAGCGACCATGAAAACCCTTACATACAAATTTTCAAATAAATCTGTCACTATTTCTTATTTTGACCATGATTTCGAGCTTTTATACCACTGTGATACGCTATGAATACTTCGTGTTTTTCGTTAATAACTCGTTATTGAAGCCACGGAGAACATTCTCGCTAAGGAAAAAGTTTCTTGAAATCACCTCAGGTATCACTTCTTTCAAGAATATTCAATATTCTTGGGACACCCTATATATGCATTTAAAATACATATTTAATTTATACATATATGTACATCTCTCGATAACATTTAATTTACCAATACATATTCATTGTATACTTTATTTAAATATAACTTTTATTATTATTTCCTGTGATACTTTTATTTCTATTTTTATTAATATTGCTCTGAATTTATATAATTCATCTCCAAGGATATCATTTTGCAACGGCCAGAAAAATAACACATTTCTATCAATAATTCAATTGTAAAAATAATAATGTAAAAATAATTCAATTGTAATTACAATTATAGATGGCGGACGTAAATTTGCAGTTTGCCTTTCGAACATAGCCCCGAAAACATATAGGCATTATCTTAATTTATACAAAAAAAAGGGAACGCGGCGAATTTCAAATTTAAACGCGACAACAAAGAACGTTCGATTTTTAGCTACACCGTACCAATACATTGAAACAAAAGGAGCAATGAACAACGGATTTCGAACGCAGTCCTACCTTCGAAGCAATAAGAATCAAACGAGACCTGCGTCGCTCTAACGAGATATCGATGCGAACTTGAAACGGGTGTAACAGATTCCTTTGAACGACTTTTAAGAGATACTTCTGAAAACCTGCGACGACTGCCGCTTCAGTTCAACGTAATGGAATATTGATATTCTAAGGCACGCTGGTTTGCTCAGAAAATATTTCTCACTTTCCTACTGGGGTTTTAAATTGTTTACCTAACGAACGGTTGCGATAACGCTGTACAACAAATTTTCATCGGCTTCTCGATTTTCAACATTGTGAAAATAAATTTTAAACAGGGACACAAATTTTTATTTAAGATTATTACACTATTCCAACTTGCACTCCATGGGCTCTACTGTATAATTAATTATTATTTTACTTGGGCTTGATTTATTATTATTACTAACTTGTTCGCTCTGATTCCACTCTGATTCCAATTATAAAATAAAATCTTGGAAATAAAATATTACCGGAGACACGAGTTTTAATTGTGAAAACTGCTTTGCTCATGATTGTTTAATAAACGATGATAATACGGCCACTCGGGAGCGCCGTAGCCAGAAAAATATGCTAGATTTCAAGACGAAGGAGTAGGGATAGGTCACATGGCGCGGCGGGTCTTGTCGATTAGTGCGGCCTCCTCGTCACGTGGCCCACGCCCATCCCTTCGGCTTGAAATCTGATCTGGACGACGTAAGTGAAGGTCAAATTCAATTAACGTTGCTCTCCTCTATTGTAAATATTTACCGATTTTTCCTAGATATCTCCGCTTCAAGAATTGTTTACCGTGAAACTATGAGGAACTTCTCCTCATGTTTCAACAATATCTGAGAACTTTAAATTATATTATTATATAATAATACAATTATATATATATATATATATATATATATTATATATTATATAAATATATTATATATATTATATATTATATAAATATATTATATATATTATATAAATACAGTGGAGAAATAAGAATTGAGCTTATTGTAAACGTTGAGGAGAATCCACGGAATTAGTCAGAAACGTGTACACAAAATCAGAAATCGAAAAGGACTTTGAAATTTGTTGTACGAAACTCAATCATATCACCGTAGTTGCCTCTACTATCCACTACTGTTAATTAGCTCGTCGATAACGCGACCGAAATTTTCAACGATAAACGACAAAAGACCACCATTGAAATATTATGGGTACCCATAGGTCCTTGATCTTTCTTAATAAATAATTCACTTTCAGTTTTGTTACTAATGTCTTTGACAAACGAAAATGTATTTTGTTTGCACGAAGTTTGAACAAGCTGTACAAAGAGAAAAGGTGCTACTGTCCAAAAGAAAATGGCGAACCATTTTCAGATAACAGAGCATAGCGTTCTATAGCGATTTTCCTTCACTCAGTGCTAACTGTTATTTATTTGCCTTGCAGCTCTTGGAATATGCAAACAGTGACACAGTGCTCTGTAAATGTGGTTAGTTGAGTGTGAATTCTTATGCATTTACAGAAAAAGTCGAGAAAGTCAAAAAGTCGTTTTGTTTTATTTTCTTTTTACAGAAAGGAATTTTTTTTATTAAGTTTCATTCAATAGTATCCTCTTTCATTTTCAACTTTCATAAATCAAACAAAAAGAATAACATTTTATTTAATTTCAGTTTTGTAGTAACTGCACGTAAAAATATTTTATACAATGTCCGTGCGGTTTAGTAATTGGTAAATTTTATTTTGCAAATTTTTATTTCATTTTGCAAATCCTTGTGCAAAACAAAAATTGTCTGCATCAAATATGAATACAATAAATACAAAATATAAATACAAATATAAGTGCAATATTTACTCCGTTAATAGAACAATTTTAGTATACAATATTCATTGGATTCTTAACGTTTTTTTTCATTGTTTCGTAATGTACTAAATGAAAAGTTCGTTCAGCTTAAATAAGAATTTATAATCGAGAAACAATAAAAGAATTTCTGCGATGCACAGTGCAGACACCGAATTATTTAATTAGTGAAAATCTTAATTATTATTGTTTCAGAATATGTTTATTATCCAGTGACAAGCTTTGTTATTATTTCATAAATGCATAAAAACTGCAGCCTAAACATTCTTAATTGCATTTTTTTGAAAGAATTAAAGACGGGACGATTGTAAATATGACTCACTGACAATGAACGCCGTTAGGTTTGTCGATCGATCAGTGAATATAGCACCTGCAATTTGCACCAGTTGGCTCTTAAACCCCAATTATTAGAAATGCGTTGCATCTACATGATTAATGCGCGCAGACGGCTTCGCTAAATTGCGTTGCTCGAGAATGAGCTTACAGTACTCGAATTTTAGTCTATGTTTCATATGATGAACGAGATTTCTACCCCATAATTACTCGTTACATGGAAATGAACCTTAATGGTGGAAAATACATATCCACGTGTTTTTGACAAATTGGTTTCTCAAATTCTATCTCCCGAGTAAACAATATGAAAAATTCTAAAATCTTCTTAGGGAATTATAAGCAACAATGTTTGCAATGTTATTTCACATTTAATGATTTAAACAGAAAATTTAAATATTAAAATTATTTTCGTTCAAGACATTATGAAAAATTTAACATTAGAAACTTTTTAAATTTTAATTTTAGAATTAATTTATATAAATTTTGGAGGACAATCGAGTGTGATTTTTTAAAAATTAACATACTTTAACTGTTGCATAAAATTATTTTATAAAATTTTTTCCCAATCAGGCACTAAAAATACCTAATTTTAATTTACAAAATTAATGTTTACCTAATTAATTAAAAATACTTTTATTTAAATAGTATGACGTTTCGGTACTTATTTTCTTGCAAATATATTGAAGATATTTGTTTGAAATATATTAATTAGAGTTATCGATTGAAATGTTAAATAAGCAGTCGCAAATGTCGATAACTGGTACAATACAAAAACAATCAATACTACGCTTCATTAAACATAAAAATTTGAAATATAGTAACGATTGGCAATCATAAATCCAGATCGCATAATCTTTTACTGGCTGTGCACGTCACGGCCGGAAGAGTAAAGGAACTTTATAGGTACGACAAGAGTCTTATTTAAATAATAAGGAGATTATTTATTTGATAAGAAGCGGGGCCAAGACTTTTAATAAAAAGTGCTTTTTCTATACTGTAAAATGGAACGGGGACGGAAAGGGTGAAAGTCGCGTTTGCATTCGAACTTCCAGTTACTTTATACAGTTTTCTTTAAGAAATGTGAAGACGAGACGATATGGAGGGAATTGTTCAGCGGACATTGTTATTGTATCTCTTAATATTGTTCAACACTTTAGAAAAGGTTTGGTGAATTTTAGTTCAGGAATATTAAAGGGGAATGGAAGTAAATGACGTATTTTTAGCTTTACCTCTGTATGGGCTCACTGACTGGCACTGTGCTTATAGAGAACACTGGATATGTTTTCGCGACACTGTAAAAATTTTATATTACTGTATTATCCATTCTCAAAAGCTATAAATTTTGAAACACTGGATACGAATTTGTAAACTATCGTTTTTACTCACTTTAACATTCCGAAATTTAACAAAAAGTCAAATTTTCAATATTAAAAAATATTAATATTGCAACGATAAGGGCTGTACGAATATTTCTTGCATTCAATGACCATACATACTATTTCTATGACAATGTAATCATTTAAACATATTTACATAATTTTTACATTGATTAAGTCACTGTTAATGCAGCAAAATCAAATTTCAAATTTTTGTGTTTGTAAAAAAAGGTATATATTTTCTTATGGCGTTATAAAGGTGCAAATATGTTTAATCGATCTTTTTCGATGCATTAAAATCCATATGAAAGTTACTTATTAATTATCAGCAAATAGTAAACAATGGAAATTTGTTGGATATTATCATTGACCCGTGGCTCTCATTTTCTGATAATACAGAAAATGACTGTGCAGACTGTACCTTTTTGTACAATCGACAAAACGTGCTCATAGAGAGGGAATTCTATTTTTGCTGATATAACCACAATCTCATATTTGAAAGAGAACTACGAATATTTCTGCAAAATACAAATAATTTCTTTTTTCTTTAAACATATTGAAGAATGAAAGACGAATAAAGATCTTCATTAAATTCTTTATTTATCGTATTTCACCGATAAACGATATCAAATATGCAATATTTACACTTCGATCAGAGCTAAACTAACCTAACTTAGACGTGATAGACACTTCATCGAATAAACCTTAATTCTTTTAAATATTAACATCAGCAATGCTGTAATTATAATCATATAATTACATAGATACCATTGAAATAATTGCTATAAACTACCTAATAGAACTACAATTGTTATAATTATTGGAGCTGTAAACATAATTATAATTCTTATAATTCTTATAATTATTATAGTTATTATAATTATTATAATTATATGATTAGGACAACATTAAAGATTCCATAGACCCTAAATACGTTGCAATTAGAATTATTATAATTCGGACTACGTGATCAATTTGGATGACCTTGAAATATATGACGTGTAACATTCGTGACAGAAAAGAAATCATTATTCCCGAGTCATTCGAATCGATCAAGCTATCCCAAATCTGTATAATAACTTTGGAATTTCTTCAGACGATGACCAACTTCACCTTAAAACACACACACACACACGCTAGCAAAATCTCGACAAAATTGCTATGCGCTCCATAAAATGTATCCTTCAGAAAATCTCGGACGTGCGTACCTGTGAATCATATACACACTTTGTACGATCTCGAAATGCATATCGACGGCTTCAGTTTTAAAATAGCGCAATATACTTTTACTATACACGCTTCGTTTAACCGTGTTTGGACCATGTTTTATTCGAACTAGCATATGATTTGTGATATTACCATGAAAAAGACCACCTATTTCCAAACGAAATCGACAAATGAAAAATTTCGCAACATTCGCGGTGAACGAAGTAGGAAAGTTTCGAATTTCGGACTCGGAAGTCTTGATAAATCACGCTGGATTATATGGTCTGTTTCTCGGCAAGAAAATATCCAAGATTCGCAGACAGTCGCAACAGCTGTCCGCCCCACTCCTCTCAATCGCTTGACACGCGAATGGGCCAGTGTGGACAGCTATTACGACGCGCGCCGCAACTCAAGTTTCGGCTTCCGAAGAACAGAATAAAACGAACCGCTGAATCACTTTCCGGATGGTTATGTCACAAATCGATCTCGGAACAACTTTCAGTGACCTCGGGACCGCATCCGTTGGAATTTTATACAACTTAGAAATATACGGGATATGGGGATGATCCGTGATACACGATTTCTCGTCGAATCGAGCAAACAAACTCAGCAATACTCTTCACCTTACCGTTAGTACTCTCGATACATATTATATATATATATATATATACATTAAATATTATATACATATATATACTGCTAAGTATATCTACTAGCTAAGAACTTCGCGTGTTCAATCTGACGTAGGAATTTTTATACGAGCCCTAGTGGAACAACGAACGCAGTGTCTCGCGATTCGTTGATAAAATCATTTGCGTAACGCAGACAACTTTCATTTGTAGCCGTTCGATAGCGTCTAGGCGAGCGATTGCTTTGAAATTGTACAACTATCATACAGACGGAGGATCGACGATCAGTGTAAACATACGTCGACGTAGCGTAAGAAAACGATTTACCAGCAATATAGCGGTTAGGAGTAGCGGCGCGAAGTTGGCGTCGGTTCTATCACCGTGTACGAACCGTAGAAGCGAAACTACGGCAATTTCTGGCGCGCATGCGCCCGCGAGTGAATATTAGCTTCGTCGCAAACCAATGCCAGACGCGACGTTCCATTCCTTGATAACGAATTTGCAGTGCGACTGGGTCCATGTGTACAGTAAGTTCCAAAATTATTGGCGAAATTATATTTGCAGATATATATCTCGAAAAGGAATCATCAAAACTGTCGGATTTACGAGGGTGTTTTGAATAGTTCTCCAATCGAACTTAACAATACAGATAGAATGATATTTTTTTAAATTAATAAAAGTTGCTAACAATATATCTCCATTCTTGAAATCACAGAAATATTGACTGAGACGCTTAAATGAAAATTTGTTTTTCAATAATTTGAACTAGATTGTTTTAGATTAGCCTTTTCGTTTAATTGCGTGATTTCTTAATGATTAATTGACTTAATTGCTGTTTCGTTACACGTGATAAGTAAATTATTTTATCAAATACACAAATCCGTCGAGTAATATTCTCTGTCTAACTATATATCTATGCCAATAATTTTGGGACCTTTTATAGGTTCATCGTGAACGTAGCTTCAGAATTTTGAATATTTAATCACTGTATGCGCACACAGAAATCAGACGCGCATGCGCAACACGATTCGAACTTACAGAAACGTTTGACCGTTTTCCAACGTTTCCAATCTTTCGCATGCGGCCTCTTCGTTCTTTTTCTTCCACAAGATCAATTTAAAGGACGTCAACTTAAACTAGCGGCGACGAATGACGAAGGCTGCGATCGCATTCTCGCATCTGGTATTCTGTGGGTATCACGAAGCACGGCATCGTCACTTATATCGCACGTTTTGCTACCACCCGTATAACACCGTGTTTAAACGCGCATGTGCGTACGAGTTTGTGCACCATGAACATAGGTAGAGACCTGCATACTTGATCTAGGAATTGCCGGCGATGTCTTCTGTGAATATTTGTGTTTCGTTGTTGGAACCTCGAAATATTTCTGTAAAATGGATGCAAAATTTGATCGCCATTTTTAACATTTATTCACAAATTGTATATATATTCGTCGAATACTGATTTCTTCTATGTTTCGATTCAAATTTCGCGCGCTAATGCCTCTGATACACGAACGACGAACACGTTTGTCAATAAAAATTAAGCAGCACGCTTAGAATTATTTATAATTATATCTATGAATTCTTTTATAAATAAATCCAATAATAATGTTTACACTCTGAGTCGAAACGGACCTGACGTCCGCCGCCTCCGAGGGTCTCTAGTTGACATACAAAAACTTCAAAAATTCCGCGCGCGAAAAGCACGACAATATTCGAATCATGATATTATGAGAAATAAATATACACAATTCCCTAAACTGAATGTTATATAAAAAATCATGTTTATCGTATCAGAAGTGTAACTAAACGTTCTTACACCTTCGAACCGTCATTCGTACCCTACTTTCTACGAATATTGAGGAGTTCGAACAGCGAAGTACAAATGCGAAGCTACATTCACTTCGTACCTAGCTTCGGACGCACGCGCGCACGAGGTTCGCCCGGATGCGCGAAGTTTTGCGCGCGCGAGGATCCTTTGCGATTCTACATAACCTCTTTTGCCTTCTCTACGACTATTTTCTATGATAATTGACATTGACACAGGAGATTTGCGCCGAACCTGTTGATAACTCTGTAAATAGCGGCAGGACCGCCTGTAGCATTATCGAATTATGGATACCGAACTGCACACGTTGTTATTAGAGCGTAGACATAGTCGACGACAATTTTTATGCTTGCTGATTATTATTATTATTACATATAATATATACATATATACATAGTCGGAGGGAAGCGTCAGCGTTTTTCTTTCATACGAAGTTGTAGGACGAGCTTCGGACGGTTCTAGCGTCCAAAGCGAATTCATTCTTGCGTTATCGATAATAATATGTGTATGCAGTTTCGAGTGCGTAAGCATTAGGTGCATACTTTTAGTGAAATAGCATTCATTACTGTATACGCTGGCTGTAGCTAATTTGTAAATAAGCGAGTATGGGTAAGGAGACGTTCGCTTCTGAACTGGAATGTTCTTCGTCGAGAGCGTGGCTGGCGAGTTTGTTAACGAGCTCAGACGAACGTTCAGAACATTTGTGGAAATGTGTTTCCTTGTGCGGCGCGATTGAATCGTGTATAGTTTAACAGGATTTTCCAAAATTCTTTTTATTTAACTCTGTCCCTTTTCAAAATAATTTTTATATTGATTTCATTATTTTCGATTCGAACAGGCTTTAAAGATTAAGTTCTTGGATCGCGAAATAATAATAAGGAATGCGATCAACGAATAGGACGATTTTTCAAAATGAACTCGCTGGAAGAATGTTATTGAACATTTTAGTACAAATGACGCGTTGCAATTGTCCTTAATACAAATTTCGGATAGACACAAATAAGACAGCGACATAACAAGATGATCAGAGAAACATATTATTGTTCGTAAATAAAAGGACCTTAGCAATTATTTAATCGTTGCACAGTTCATCGGTGTGACCGATTCCTCAGCCACGTAGAAATATTAACAAACTATACTAAAAAATAAATATCAATAATCGTTTATAGTTACTTCAGATAATATCTAAAAAGTAACGGTGTAAACAGCACAGTTTTATTAAATTTTCCAGACACCGAAATTAAAAGTCCGGAAACACGCGATTCAATCGGCCGATAAGGAAGGAACCTGTAACAATTCAAATTTAACCGTCGGTAGAGCATGACTGGAGAGCGTATATTTGGAGAAGGTGTCGCGTAGTTTATTTATCTCGTAGACTAAAAAACAGAACCTTTGTAATAGATATAATCGCGCGAACATGGACTCTCCATTATCCGAACGGGGGGCGCCGTTCGGAGAAGAAAACCGAATTATTTATTACTTCGTTTCACACCGACAGTATGATCGATGACACATGAGAAGACGTCTGGTAAAGAAAGCAGTGTCCTATGGGTACCAAGTAAAAGAAAAAGAGCAAGCGAGGCAGAGATCGAGCGGAATATACGTAGTTTAAGCAACACCTCGAAGATCCACGGGAGATCTATAAAAGTATACCCGAACACACAGCCAGTACAAAAACGTAACTACCGCTGATGAACTATGATAAATGAGGTTATGACAGGCGTAGTCCTCGCGCGACAAGAAGCGCATTCGGGTTTACGCAAAAGTGCTTTCTTGTCGCGCGAGGACTGTAGGTATGCTCGTCGATCGTTTGCGATCTTAATAATTAATTACTTAGTATAGTAGGATGCATAAGGATCTTTTCGACACTCACGAGATAGATCTTTCTCCGCGCAAAAAAGGTTTTTGCAAAGTGTCCTTCCAGTGAACAAAACGTGGCTAGCACGCTCTCAGTGATTTAAACGACACTATTAGGTCTTGATTAATGCATTTGGAACGGCGTGGTCGATAGATCGAGAACAAATTTATTATTATGGTTATTGGTATTGCTTGCAGGTGGAGTGGGGAGCTATCGGAAATACTGATTTTTATGGAATGTTTTGTGACAGTCGCGATAAAAACTCTACTATTGTTATTTGTAATAAGTGGATTCTTGTGTTTAAGATCGAGCAAGAATACCGTCGAATTATTTTCGTTAGTGAACACGTTTGCTCGTAGTTTAGGGACTTGTGGATAAAATAAATATTTATAAATACACTGGTTCACAGTCTCAGTGACAAGCAATTACTTAAAATAAATTTGTGTCTTTATGCGACTATTGATTGTTGTGGACAAATGTATAGAGATCTGTGTAAAATGAAATATTTGTATTTTCTTTTGTAAATACATTGCGACCTAGGTCAATAAAAATGAAAATAGAGTTGATTTTTTCGAACATTATACATTGCTGAGTTTTAGAAATCAAAGATGCTAATATCAATTTACTTATAATTCAATAATCGAAAAGAATAAATAATTTCCAATGTATCAAAAAATCGTAAAAGGTCGTACAGAAAACGTGTTCACGTTTAATTAATGTTTCCATAAATTAGTCCACAAGAATCTCAATTAAACGTGCCATTGATCAAAATTGCATAACAAAATCGCATATTTGTGCTCGTACAAAAATGTTTGCAATGTAATGTAGGGAAATTTGGACTAATCTCTGCGTCACAGCCGTCCCGAATGTATTAATTAATTTAGACGGGCTTGTAAACTGTACATTTTCTCGCGGTCCATCCTCTCGTTATAAGAAAAAACAAAAGGAGAACAGAGTGACGAGTGTGCTGCAAACGACTGGTTCGAAAGAATTCATTGTTTGAATGTGAGCGATGTTTATAAAATAATCGAACGAAGGATGAACCGAAGTACGATGTATGCGTTGCGCATTATACATTATACTGTATACATATGAATAAGTGCTGCATAACACTACTTTAACGAATCGTGCGTAATTATTCAACCTGTCACATATTGTACATTCGCGCCAGCATTGTCTATACGACTATACATACCTACATAATTATTATTATTATTATTATTATGATTATTATTATGATGGTGATTATTATTATTATTACTATTATTATTAATATTATTATGAGATATTAGTAAAAGTTGAATATACTATGTCTACTATTCTTCGGTGTTGTTCATTCCTGGTACCTCCCAATATCTAATCTCATACCTACATGATTATTATTATTATTATTATTATTATTATTATTATTATTATTATTACTATTATTATTAATATTATTATGATTATGATTATTATTACTATTATTATTAATATTATTATGAGATATTAGTTAAAGTTGAATATACTATGTCTACTATTCTTCGGTGTTGTTCATTCCTGGTACCTCCCAATATCTAATCTCATACCTACATGATTATTATTATTATTATTATTATTATTAATATTATTATGATTATGATTGTTATTAATATTATTATGATTATTATTATTATTACTATTATTATTAATATTATTATGAGATATTAGTTAAAGTTGAATATACTATGTCTACTATTCTTCGGTGTTGTTCATTCCTGGTACCTCTCAAAGTTAATTACGTTGACATTAATTTGTTCACACATTTTTCTTATTTTCTATATACAATTTGAAATATTACCATGTAGTTTTAAAGAAATAAGTGCAAGAATTGTCTGTGTACAAAATATGCGAGTCACTTATTTTTCAACGCGGTTCATTTGCAACAATCTTCAATGGACCTTGGTAAGTATAACTTATTGTAAACATCTGGAAACACCAGAGAAATATACTTTTCTGTTTTAAAAAACGAAGTTGTCCGTAAATAAAATATCATTGTAAATTTTTGTTACTCGTATATGCGATATTTACACGTTTTGTTTACACGTTTGTAGATTTAACAAATTTAAACAAAATGTATGAATTGGGTATACAATGAAATTTTGAAAGATATTTTTCATATAGTGTTTCGTATTACTTTGTGACAACTACAAACTTTTAATGGCTTCATATAAATTTATTTGCATGTAGATAACTAAATATTTAGATTGTTTTTTATGGAAGATTCAATATTTATTTGAATTCTCGGAATAATAAATATTTTGAAGATATTTAGGGGTTTACCTGACATCTACCGTTACAGTGGAAATGTATATTCTGCAGTATCCTGTGAATGTGTTACCACCTAAAGGTAAGGTAGAGTCCGCTATACAATATAAATCAATTATGTAAACTTTATACTTTCAAAATTTTATTAATTTATTTCATCAATTTATAAAATACAACTGTATTTAGATAGTTGAAAATAACATATATTTTGCATATTTGTAAACAATAAGATTAATAATGTTGCTATACAATTGGTGAAATTGCAAAATTATTTCGTGCAAATATTATTAATTCAATTTCAGTAATTTTTATTACAAATTTGTAGAATGTGTTTTTGTTTAGATATTTAAATAGAACCGTTTTGAAGGTTTACACTATACAGACATTTTAATAATACAAATATTAATAATGTTATTTCTGTAGAAGTGGTTTTTATTTGTTAACAAATTATTTTACCAAAATCGTATAAAATGCTATAATAAATGTTAGGAGTGGAAAATAGTCTAACAGAATATTATATTCATGAGTCACTTCAGACATGCGTACAACAAAAAATTCAATCAATAAATACTAATTTAATTCATACAATTGAACTCAGTGCGTTTACTGAAGAACCTCGATTATCAAAACCTCTGTTATCCGAATTTGTTATTAATCAAACATATGTTACACATATAAATAATAGTTAAATCTAAAGTAATTCATTTCATTATCATAAAATTTTATAATAACTGTTCATGGTAAGATAATTTTTATAGATATAGTTTATAACAATATCTTTATGTGCAAACAACTTTTATTAAATAATATAAAATTCTAGAAAATTTTTGTTGGTATGAAATGAAAAAAAACCCACTTCTAATTGAGAAATGATGTTTATCGATATAGTTTATAATATAATCTTTAATATATAATATAATCTTTGCGTGCAAGAAACGTTGATTAAATAATATAAAAATTCTGAAAATTTTTTTTAGGGATATTATAAAGTTATAAAAATCTACTTTCAATGGACAAATAATATGCAACACTATTTATTGCAAAATTTAGTAAGGATTTGACGAATATAATCTAGTAAGAATATAATTCAACGATTATATTTCAATAAAAAAATGTTATTTATTCCACAGGCCTGTAAAATAAATAATGTATTAACAAAAACCTGGTAAACTTATTTTCTAAAATATTCATTTATTATTTAGTTTTGGTAATCCAATAATTGTTAACAACTTCACACTTGTTCCGAGTACACGTATTCTTAAATTCTGAACGAATTCAAGGTTGTTACTTTTATAAAACAACCCCAGGCATTTTTACAATTCTGTACCTTCAATATCGGATCGCATCTGCTTATTTCAGTGACAAATGCGTGCGGTGCCATCGGTGTTAATATAAAGAAATGGGTATGACTTTAAAAGGCTAAACCCTTTGCTTCAGTTGTATCCAGTTCCAAGATGCTGTTCATCGGCCACGGGTCCATCTTTCCTTCCTTCTTTCCCTACTTGGCCCTCCAATTCTTCGCATCCCCTCCAGAGATCGGGAGTTCTTGCCCTCGTCGATTCCGATTCAGATTTTTCGTTTTCGTTGCAGCTGTCGACGCTGGACAAGAAGTTGGCCCAGCTGGCGGAGTCAACAGCCACCATGCTGACTGTATACCCTCGCGACTCTGTGATACTTATTATCAAACTTGATACACTTACCCTACCTTACCTGAAAACATTACTTTTGTGGAAATGAATTCTTTCCTTTTTTAAGCTAAATCAATATGTATACAGGGTGTCCCAGGTTTTAATGTTCAAACTTTGTTAGTGTATTCTATGGCACAAAGTAAGAAAAAAATGTTATGTAAGCATAGGTCATATAGAGCTTTATTAAGAAGTTATAACAAAAATTCAGAATAATTCAACTTGCTGTTACTGCGAGCATTGGCTTGAATAGATCAGCACATGCCGTGTGTTTATGTAAGCTGTGTTTATTAATACATTTCGAAATGTATTAATAACCGTTGTTGACAATACATGATTGACATCGATCGAAGATTTTTTTTTATTTTTTATTTTTATTTTTAGTTGATTACTATTCCTATTCTGAATTTTTGTTATAACTTCTTAATAAAGCTCTATATGACCTATGTTTACATAACATTTTTTTCTTACTTTGTGCCATAGAATATACTGACTAAGTTTGAATATTAAAACCTGGGACACCCTGTATATAATAGAAATTATAAATTTGTATGTTTGTGTTTTGTTTATATCTATATCATATTTTCATATTTATATTATATTTTCAAAAAATATACTTACCAAGTTCGTTAACTAAAATAATAACTTATTTCGAATACAATTTAGTATAGGTGATAAGATAAAATAAGAAAAATAGATAATTGTAAAAATTAGACTTATTGTTGCATTAATTGTCCCCTAAAAGTCATGTTGATATAATGTATGATGAAATTAATATTTAATAGATGTGTTGACTTATTTAATAGAATTTATATTCGATGAAATTTTATTGAAATTTAATAATGATATGAATATTAAAGTTATGATACAAATGTCAATATGTAATATCAAATATTTTTATCAGAAATATTAGCCAATAGATCAAAGAAATATATAAATAACATAGATGATTGTATTTGTTACAAACAATGAAATATAAAATTTTAGAAGGACAAATTCCTATTGAATTCGATTTTTGTTATATTAGTTTGAGAAAATAAAGAGGAAGAATTAGATTTGTAAAAGAGTGAATGTCATCTGTGAAAGGGTGAATTTGATTTGCAAAAGGATGTCTATAATTTGCAGAAGGGTGTATATAATCTGTGAAAGGATGAATTTAGAGTTCAAAAGGATGAATTTGCAGAGCAGAACAGTGAATGTAATATGCAAAAGGATTCATTTGTTTTGCAAATGGGGTGAATATCACACGCAAAATTGTTAACGTAATTCGCAAACGGATGAATTTAGAATGGAAATAGGTGGGTATAATTTGCAAACGGCTGAATATAATTTGGTAAAGGATTAATTTTGAGTCGAGAAATGTGAATATAAATTGCAAAAGGGTGAGCATGATCTACAAAAGTATCAATTTCTTTTGCAAATGGAGTAAATATCACTCGCAAAATTGTTGATGTAATTTGCAAAAGGATTAATTAGAAGTGCAAAAAGGTGAATATAATTTGCGAAGGGATGAATTTAGAGTTCAAAAGGATGAATTTGCAGAGCAGAACAGTGAATGTGTAATATGCAAAAGGATTCATTTGTTTTGCAAATGGGGTGAATATCACACGCAAAATTGTTAACGTAATTCGCAAACGGATGAATTTAGAATGGAAATAGGTGGGTATAATTTGCAAACGGCTGAATATAATTTGGTAAAGGATTAATTTTGAGTCGAGAAATGTGAACATAAATTGCAAAAGGGTGAGCATGATCTACAAAAGCATCAATTTCTTTTGCAAATGGAGTAAATATCACTCGCAAAATTGTTGATGTAATTTGCAAAAGGATTAATTAGAAGTGCAAGAAGGTGAATATAATTTGCGAAGGGATGAATTTAGTGCGCAAAATGATGAACATGATCCACGAAAGGGTGAATTTGCTTCGCGAAGGTGTGAATTTCACTGACAAAACTATCAGTATAATTTGCAGATGGATTAATTCGGAATGCAAACGGGTGAATATAATTTGCAAGAAGGACGATTTTAGAGTGCGAAACCAGAGCAATTTCGGGCGTTGCGGCGGAACGAGAACGATGTAACGAGCCGCGACGAGGACAGGGTCACGAATGTGTCAATCGCCGGCAAAAGGGCAGCGCGGCGGGGGCACGAGGGACACGGGTCAGATGAGAAAAATATGAGCGCGGAATCCTGCGTCAGACAGGTCGCTCTTGTTGTCAGTCAGCTCGCGGCGTATTCCGGTTTTCCTTCGATTAAACGTACCCGGAGAGAATGATGATTTCCGGTGGCGTCTGTTTCTTGTCCGGCGACCGGCGGAGGCTGAAATAGCGGCCAGATAGAGGGAATCCGATAGCGTATTCAGCCGGCATTGTGCCGATACCAGTTCCTACGTGCCGTCTCCTCTCTTCTGACTCGGCGAACGAACACCCTGGGAAAAAAACGGGGAAGCGGGCCTTTTTGTCGAAGTACCGGCCGCGGTCCGCGTTCATTCATGAACCAGTTCCTCGGCGAAACCGCGATGAACGAACGCCCCGAGATGCCGGCGAACCACCGGGAATGCGGTTTTAAGGGGTTAATTGCGCGAATTACGTGAATTGCGCGAGCACGCGACGAGTTGGTGCATCTTAATCGAGGGAGACGTCCTCAGGCGTACCCAGGCTGACGCCATTCAGAGCTGCTTCGGACACTTTGCTAGGCAATCCTGCGGGAGCAGCGAACAAGCTTCGCGCGTTCGCTGGCCATGTTACGCCGCAAAACAAAAAGATGGCACACTGTGCGATTTTTGTTCGCTTTCGCAAATCTAGTTGAATAATAGCGGTTCCTTTATCATCTACATTGACATAAAATCATAATTTATCCAGGGTAGATGTCCCAATTACTGCCACCTTAATGGTTCATTATATATTTCAAATGTTTAACCTAAAAATCATTATCTACCTAGGGTAAATGTGCCGATTACTGCCACCTTAAATGTTAATTAATTGTTTCAGGGGTTATTTAACCTAAAATCCATTCCACTTTACAGCATATAATAATAAATAATGACAAGTAGCGTGTAAGTAAATATCTCGTTAATTTTTTCTCACCAACAGCTGCAGTTTCAATTAATTGAAACAAATTAAAATAAAGCAAACTCATTAACATTGTGCATTCCTATAATAAATGAACTGATGTTTCGAATGTCACAAAATAGAATTAGGTAGGTCGTTTAGATTATATATATATTTATTATCTTGCCCTAAACTAAAGTGTCCCATTCGTGGCAGTTCTCCCCTACTTGGATAGAAAATTAATTAGTTTTGAGGTTATGAGTAAGGATGAGTTATGAGCGGATCTTTATGCAAATTCTCATTTTCATATGCCATTTTACAAAAATAAAAATTCGTGAGATATATATATTAACTTGATCTAAAAATATTTTTATTTCATATATATGTATATTAACATGATCTAAAAATATTTTTATTTCATGTATATATTAACATGATCTAAAAATATTTTTATTTCATGTATATATTAACATGATCTAAAAATATTTTCATTTCATATATATGTATTAACATGATCTAAAAATATTTTCATTTCATATATATGTATTAACATGATATAAAAATAGTTTTATTTCTTATGTGTATTTTACGCTGCGATAAAAATAATATCAATTTTATAAAAAAAAATTTATTATTATTTTCGTCAATATATCCGCCGCGTTTTTTAATTGCCTCTTGGATTAATATCGTGAATCAGTTTTAGTAGGTTTTCGATCATTTCTGGTACTCTTTCTGTTTCTAATATTAAGGTTCTATGCATTCCGTACTATATTTTACGTATTAAGAAAACATTTCGGGAATCGTATTAACACGTTTTCAATGAACAAAATGCAATGAATAGATAAACTGATTGTACAAGTGACAAACACTTATAACTAAATATGTACTTTTTATATGTATACAGGGTGAGTCTCGTAACAAGACGATCCCAAACAACTCACAAAATATTTGTTGTACGAAAAAATGTTTCAGATAGAAGTTACATGATTTCCAGGAGGACATACAGTATTCAAATCAGTTTTATGTTATCTTGCTTTTTTATCAAAATATGAAAGTCACCTTCAATTTTTTAAATGGCATAGTAAATATTTCATCCCAAATTCGGATAAAGCGTTGAATTCTACATAAAAAAGATATTACACAAAATAGGGTCTAAGATACATAGTTACCGAGATATTAACGGAACAAGTTTTATTGTTGCATCAATACAATTGCGTAATCTTATTATTAGAGAACAAGAAACATTTTCAAGATTTTCTGCTGTTATTGCAGAACATGCATGACTAATACGTTGTTGCATACGTTTTTGCATCTTCGTAGCATTTACGACTGTGTTTTCCAATTCTGATCGGCCGCAAATAAACAAAAGTCTATGACTACTTTTTGTTAACAGCCGCATGGATTAATGGCCTTTCCTAATAAATGTAATTTATTGGGTTGGCAACTAAGTAATTGCCGATTTCAGTTATATAGATATCTCTCACTCCCATTTTTATGATATCCGTAAATGTTATATTATAAAATTATTATTATTATTATTATTATTATGTTATATTTTATTATCCGTGAATGTTAGCAACTGGACAAATTGAATGCAGCGGTCAAGGAAAAGCGACCAGAATTGGTCAATCGTAAAGGTGTCATTTTCCAGCAGGACAATGCTAGGCCGCACACGTCTTTGTCCACTCGGCAAAAATTGGTGGATATTGGTTGGGAATTGATGTTACACCCACCATATAGCCCTGATCTTGCGCCATCGGATTACCACTTATTTCGATCCCTGGACAACTCCCTTCGTGGTAAAACTTTTAATGATGACGACGCTGTAAAATCTCACTTAACTTAGTTTTTGGCCAAAAAGGATCAGTCTTTCTACGAGCGTGGAATTTTCAAGTTGTCAGAGAGATGGCAAAAGGTCATCGAACAAAATGGAAAATACATTACAGATTAAGCTTCATTCCAAGTAAAAAAGTTTGTATTTTTCATTGAACAAATCGGCAATTACTTAGTTGCCAACCCAATACTTTCGCTAGTATCTCAGAACCTATCTACCTCAGACCCTATTTGGTGTAATACTTTTCTATGCAGTATTCAACGTTTTATCCGAATTCGGAAAGAAATATTAACTGTTCCATTAAAAAAAATTAAAGATGACCTTCATATCTTGATAGAAAAGCAAAATAACATAAAACCGATTAGAATACTATACGTTCCCGTGGAAGCTATGCAACTTCTGTCCGAAACAATGTTTGGTACAACAAATATTTCACAAGTTATTTCAGGTCGTCAAATCAAATTTATACGAAATAAGCAGGTGTCCCAATACTTTTGGAGGGGGTTGTACGTGACGCACTGTGCGGTGTCCCGAAAAATGTTTCAGCTAGCGTCGCAGCAGGCCCGGTATCGGTGCGTAAATCGGCCCGAATTTATCGCCGTAGGCGTCAGTTTCCGGGTGGCGAATAATTCCCACCGAAATTCCAGTCGGAAGCGGGCCGGTGGTGTCTGCGGAGCGAGTGCTCCTTTGTCCGCTCTTGTTCGGCACGGCGAGTCCCTTATACGGCAGAAAGATAAGGAGTTCGCGCGTCCAGTAAATCGGCGATTTAAGGTGCGTCCGCCGCTGGCGAGACGCGAGGAAGATAGCGAGCGCGAATCGCGCGAACCTTGCACCGTGTGCAACGTGTGCAACGTGCAGCAGCACCGAGCAGGATCGGATAGGCTGCTGCCTCGAAGGAAGACAGGTTTGGGCTCTACGGACAGGTTCGCCCGCGAAAAACTTCAATTTGTCTCGCGCGTTCCCTGTCCTGGCAGGATATCTTGCCTGGATGTAATGTCCTGGGAGGCAACAGCCTCGCGAATTCTTTATTACCGCGCGCGCCGCCAGCGGAATACCGCGGTTGAAATTTATTTTTAAAACCGCGTAAAGTAGCGTGCCGGCTTAAGGGTCATCACGCGGCCGGCACCGTGTCACGGAATTTATGATACTGATCGCGCGGATTTAGGTGCTTGCACAGTGGCCTGAGAAGCGTTCATTCATAATTCGTGAACTCAACTTTTAGACTTTTATATTTTCGCATAAAATTTACTTATCCCTCGAATAAGGACCCTTCAAAAATCTCGAGAGGTGAAATATTAGATCACGTAAGGTTACGTGCTGCATAGTGGTAATCTGGGAAGCGTCAATTTATAGCCATGATTCAATGTTTAGACTTTTATACTTTTTACGAAATTTTCTTGTCTCTCAAATAAGGATAAATGAAAATAACCTGACATGTGACCGCGAAATGCAAAATGCTGGATCTTGCAGATGATAAGTTTCCGAACAGATGTATAGCATATAAAGTGCAAAACTATGAAATTGGAACTGCAATTAAATAGTTTGATTATTTCTTAGACAATCCTGAAATGCAAATTCGTGCTATATTTTTGTATGCGTGAGTAGATTTTCTAGAAATTTTAATGTATTAACTTTCGGAAACAATATTCTTCTTACAAATAATCGAAGTCGTTTAGATTTTTTTAAACATATATTAACATATAATATTTATATTATATAATTGTAATATTTAATATATATATATTCCACTTAATAATATTCTAGATGGTGCCGTGACTAATTCGTTCATGCTATAACCTTAAACCTTGAAACAACGCTAAAGTAATTTAAGCCACAGAAAGCGAATTCCCTAAGAACTGCGAGCAACCGCGACGCGAATAATAACGATTGCTTCGAATCTTTCGAATCGAAGTAGAGATTGTTAGTGGTTCAGGCGTTCGATAATGTCTAAATTAGAGATGCGAGTATCGATTATCAATATTGTATCGATATCTTATTGATACTTAACGATATATCGACAATAGCATGAAAATATTATTAGGGCAAATGAAGGGATTAATCGTACATAGTCTCATCAAAGTGCATACTGTCTGTATCGTAAATAGTTAATTATGCGTTATAAACATGAATGTGTACACATTTTAATCAATCCGCAATATTTTATAAATGGCCGATAACAAAAATTGACCAGTACAATAATAAGTAGAAACATTTAATTAATTAATAAATCCATTATTAATTAATTATATATATTATATATATTATATATTATATATTATATATTATATATTATATATTATATATTATATATATTATATATATTATATATATTATTATAATCCTGTATTTCGATATTATAGATATTTATCAATATTCATTGATATTATCGATATTTATCGATATTCACTGATATTATCGATATTTATCGATATCTATCGATATGTATCGATAATTCTATCGATATTTATCGATAATCGAACCTTTTAGATTTAATGCCGATATACTAGTGCAAATTCATTTGCAAGTTCATTTGTTTTAACATCTACCGAAAGCCTATTAACAGAGGCTTCAATTATTGTACTATACTTAGAGGAATTGAAACAATCTTTTTGAATTTTGAATACATTGGGAATCGATTTCGTCCTTTTTCATTACTTATTAACCGAATTTATATGGTAATGTTAATTGGATAATACCATGCAGAGTGAAGTATTAATTAAGATGTTGAATTTATGATGATGAGAACCAAATAACATTTACCATAAATATTTGATTAACGGATATGAACATTACTCGGCATATTCAACTGCCTTCTTTATCTTACATCCACAAGCTACATTCTCTCTAAACGATGCGATGTAATACGATAAATGCAATAAATATAGTAGGTAAAAAAAAGTATCTGTAGATCTTTTAAAAGGGAATTACTAGACAATAGCTAAAAAATTATTTTCAACAATTGGCATGATAAAAGAATTAAAAAGCGATGTTTTTTCAACTTTTTCATCTGAGCCTACAACGAAAATTTAAAAAATGCATTTTGCAGACTTCGGTAAATCATATGCATTTGGATATTATTCAAAAAGTAATAAAATGAACTTACTGATAGTTCAATGCATTTGCTTTTCTTATTATAAACTAGACTACAAATTTTATGTATTTATGACAAGAATGAATAGATGGAAGACAGAACATTCAAAATATTAACAGAATTTAAGCATATCTATTGTCATACTACCGTCAACACATTAAAATGATCAAAAAAGGAAAATAACTGCCCAAACAACTCCCATTTCTCTAAATTTTAGCAAAACATTTTTCTTTTGTATAAAGATTCGTAATTTTGTACTATCAACTTAATAAATTTATTCTCTTATAAATCCAAAATTGTAACAAATATTGTAAAATATTGTAAAATAAAAATGTACATAAAAATCTAAATAAAACTAAATAAAGGTCTAAATAAAAACCTAAATCAAAATCTAAACAAAACTAAATCAAAATCTAAATATAAAATATGAAACAAATATTGGTCAGACAGAAATTATAACTCGTCCATGTGTCAAGCATGGTGCCATAATTTTAAACAGCAACGCGCGTACAATTAATTTCGTATTCTCTACGTAAAATATTAATTCGTTGCCGCCATACGTATGTACATATGCGACATTGGCAATAAACATATTACCTTCACAAAAATAATTAATTAATTCTCCAAATGATTGGAGATCTTGCTTTATAATTCTCCCAAAGACAAATTCCATGTCCGCTTAACCAATAATTCTCCTGTGTTACTATCACGTGTTTCCATAAACATAGTATCCTCGAGCAGCGATACTCATCTGCGCACCTTCTTGGACTTGTTACTGCTGCCGTGGAAGTCGTCTTTGGCACTCGCTCCAGCTGTTTTAATCGAGGCAATTTAAAAAGAAAGAATTAATTACTGCGAGTAAACTGAAATCAGGGTCTCGTAAAATAAAAATCAACGTAAGTCTGGCCTTTTCGTATATTTTTATTTATCTCTGCAACAATCGCTATATGTACGTATAATAACAATAATAATAACATAAAGGCACTTTCATTGTTAGTTTTTAAGAATCACGCAAAAAACTGTTGCTGCTATTACAATGATAGAAAAAAAGAAAGAACTTGCTATTTATTTTACATAAAAATCCGCAGTCTGACAATAATAATAAAGGTGATTTCACTTTTAGCTTTTAAGGATCGTGCGAAAAACTATCGTTGCTGCTACAGTGAATCAACAATAACAATTACAGTGATAACAATCCATATTGTCATTGTGGATTTGCTGCAGTAACAACAGTTTTTCGCATGATCTTTAAAAACTAAAAATGAAATATCGCTTATATTATTATTATTACTATTATTATTATTATTATTATTATTATTATTATTATTATTATTATTATTAGACTGCGGATTTTTATGCAAAATAAAAATTTGTGGGCGTCAGTTGCAAGAAATATAAATTGAATAGCAAGTTCTATTTCTTCAATGACCTTGATGGATTAAAAATAGTACATTGATATTTCTGAATTTTTGTAATCTTTCTACTATTTTCAATTTGAACTGCTCAATTTTTCTTTAAATGCATAAAATCCGCAGTCTAATTATTTTATCTACAAGAAAAAGTTCAAATATTTTGAACGACATATTTCAAAGTTCTTGAAATTAAAGGATGCTTCCTTAAACTACACTCGTAACACCGAATCTAAATTGCATTTCAAAATGACCGATTCTACAGTTTCTGTTTTAACCCTTTGCACTCAGATGTTCCCTCTCAGCGGACGTAACAAAACCGCTGATTATTACGGAATTTTCAAAATTACCAAATTTATTTTTAAAACATCTGTACGACTGCAATTTTTTAACTAATTCTATATAAACAATATGTAATTATTTCCGACGTTCTATCAACGTATAGGGTGTCTCAAAAGTTACTAAAAATCGGGAAATGAGGGATTTCTGAGGTCATTTGAAGTAAGTTTTTCCTTAGCGAAAATGCAATCCGCGACCTCGTTTACGAGTTATGAATGAAAAACACTGACCAATGAGAAGCGAGATCAGCTGGCGCGAAACGGCCGAGCCAATGAGCGGAACTAGGCTTCGGCCGCTCGTTGGCTCGGCCGTCTAGCGCCAACCGAGCTCGCCTCTCATTGGTCACTGTTTTTCGTTAATAACTGACAAACAAAGCTGTGGCTTGCATTTTCGCTAAGGAAAAGGTTACTTCAAATGTTCTCGGGAACCTCCCACTTCTCGATTTTGAATAACTTTTAGGACACCCTGTGTACATAGTAAGTCATTTAACTCTTGCACCTTAATTTTTCTTTCGAACTACGTGTTGCATGAAAAAATGTTTCGAACCAAATTTGTTTGGAATAAAAGGGAGCATACGCGGCAACGATTAATTGTTTGTTATTTTTCCTTTTTTATCAAAATATGAGAGTCACCATGAGTTTTTTTAATTATAAAATTACATGATATACAAAGTTGTCAAGATGCGATGATTCAGAAATTAATATTTATCGAGATATTCTTTAGCTATTTTTAACGCGAGAAATGTTCAAAATGTTGTCCATTACAGTCAATATAAGTACAGTAATGTCCCTCTAATTGACGCTCAGATTGTCCACAGAAATGGACAATTTGGGAAGAGCAGATGCAATTATTCGAGTTTTGCGGTTTGTTTTTATAGTCACGAATTGTCAACGATTATAAAAACGAGCTGCAAGGCACGAATAATCGTGTCTCCTCTTCTTAAATTGTCCATTTTTGTGCAGAATCTGAGCATTAGTAAGGATGATATTACTGTATGTCGTTACATGATCTTCACATTTTAATAAAAAAAGTAAAATAATAGCAAAAAATTAATTGTTGTGCCGTGTATACTCCTTTTTATATTATTAATTCTTTATATTATATTATTATTATTATTATTATTATTATTATTATTATTAAACATCTTTTTATATTATACAACATCTTTTATACAGGAACAATTCAGACGAACGAGTTAAATGACTCATCCAGTTATATTGTTTAATTTTTGAAGGTGAACCGAGGAAATTCACCCACAGCAAAGCCTTAAAGTTATTGAAATTATAATAATATTTCCATAGAAAATAATCGAAATTTAAGCATTTAAATTAAATTTAAATTAAAGCATACACTGAAATAAAAATGACGGTCGATCTAAATAAATTAGCAATTGTACTAAATACACTATGAGTTTTTAATGCAATGATACGTTCGTTGTCATAATCTAGACATTGCCATATACATAATATGGTTCAGATCTTGGAATTTTCTGCACTGCCATACACTGTTGACTATAAAATTAACTGTTGCTAATGAAGCATTTAAATTCTATTGCTCGGAACGACCTCTGTTTATGAAAACCATAAAATCTCTAGAAAATCCAAGTACGCCATGGCTTACATTTATTCCTGTTATAAAATTCAAGGTAGTTTATACCTTCAACTGGGCCTTGCTCGTTGATTAGGACACTGGTGGAAATTTTTGTTTGAATTTTGAGGTTATGTCAGTAATTGACGCCTTGATATCTGGTGAGAGACTTTTCCTAGTCGTTTCGTTGGCAAGTAAATCTACTTTTTCGTTATCTGCACGAGCTGATATCCAAATAAATTTTGTTCTTTCTTTCTTTCTTTCTTTTCTTTCTTTATTTCTTTCTTTTTTTCTTTCTTTCTTTCTTTCTTTTTGTTCTCGTATTTCGTCAGTCCTTGCTTAACTACTGCCACATTATTACTCTCTCTCTCTCTCTCTCTCTCTCTCTCTCTCTCTCTCTCTTTCTCCTCTCTCTCTCTCTCTCTCCTCTTTCTCTCTTTCTCCTCTCTCTCTCTCTCTCCTCTTTCTCTCTTTCTCCTCTCTCTCTCTCTCTCCTCTTTCTCTCTTTCTCCTCTCTCTCTCTCTCTCTCTCTCTCTCTCCTCTTTCTCTCTTTCTCCTCTCTCTCTCTCTCTCTCTCTCTCTCTCTCCTCTTTCTCTCTTTCTCCTCTCTCTCTCTCTCTCTCTCTCTCTCTCTCTCTCTCTCTCTCATTATAACAAAGAGTTCATCCCGTCGCTAAATAAAGTTATTATTATTACTATAAACCTAATAAAATTTTGACATTTATTATTCGATATGAGCTCAAAGTAATTTAATTCTAATTTCGATAATTTGGCTATTGATACAACAACTGAAAGTTGGCTTCCCGACTTGATTGCACTTTGATTCGAAAATAATATATTCATTCCTTTTCCTTCGACTCCTTCATTCGCGTTATTCATTTGAATTACAATTACTTATTTTTGTCGTAAATGCATAAAATCCGCAATCTAATAAATAATAAAAGGCGACGCGTCGGTCGCATTTGGTGCTCGTTAGATCTAGCGTCAACATTCCCGTCGCAATAAATATTTGTCCGAGCTGTTCCACTCGGATGAGGGGCGCAGGAGCATCGCGGATGATTTTCCCAAGCGAGCACGTGTCGTCGGCGTCGGCGTCGTCGACGTTCAGCGCGCCGCGCACAATGACTGCAGGTTTCCTAATACGGTCTCGCCGTGGAGCTCGATGAAAAAAAGAGGAATTTTGGCCACCACCAAGGGCCTGGGAAGGATCGCCCTGCGTTAGACGTTGCCGGCACAAAAATTTCATAATCAAGTACCATCATTCAATATACTGGGTGCTTCGAAACGAATGCAATCAGCAGCCTTTGACGGTCGAATGTTGTTGCATAGCCATTTCGTTGCTCTGTCATCATTTTTATCAGTGTGATCACTGGTTGTTCGCGATGTTACGCCGTCGCATCTAGTCAATTATAATGTGAAATTTATTTCAGATATTTATATATCATTCGTTCAGCAATATATTTTTCATGGAACATATTTGTTTCGATGTATTTATATCACAATTTTATCATTTAATATATCACTTTGGACACAATTATCATTAGACCGCGGATTTTATGCGTTTCTGGCAAAAATGGGCGTACACAATTTAAAACAGTGGAAAGATTCAAAGATTCAACTAATTTCAACTTATTAAAATTATTAGAGGAAGAAATCAAACTATACTTAGCTCTCATATTTTTCCGATTGATGAATGCAATTTTTATTTTACAAAACGATCCGGAGCCCAATTATCATTTTGTTGGTCTGTACCACGTGATTTAGTCTAGTCGATAACAATGCAAGTTGTAGTTCATGTTCTTGATGAGATTTGTTTAATAACATTTTGTTATGGACAAAAGTTAGGAAACTTCAGATATTGTTAACATTTGAGTAAAATTTGATATTTTAATAAATATACATCTTGATAAATTGAAAGTACATATTATAGTGAAGCACGTAACACGTTGTTTATATTGCAATATTGTTTTATTTAATGCATGCAACATATAAGAGAAATAGAAATAAAAGAAATAAAAGAAATTGAAAGGATTAAAAGTAAAAGAATAAAATAAAAACTTGTACATTATAAAAAAATAAAATTAATATTTTCGTTGAAACAATACAAATAGTATTGTTAACGTTTACTATACTATGTTAAGGTTTACTATATTAAAAAATATGCATCTGTGTAACATGTTCCTTAACTTTTGTCGGTAAGTTAAGGAATATGTTACACAGATGCATATTTTTTTATAAGTTACATATGCCTGATTTTACTGTAAAAAAGTCAGCAACAATACAGGTTTGCCTTACGTTCTTATTTCTATTTGTTATATAATGTATTTTTAAAGCTATGAAATCTGATTTTAACAATATTATACGTTTTAAACACAACGTATTATTTTCTATAAATTTTTGTTAGTAATGTACACGAATTGACTGATAAAATTCAGTCTCTCAAATCATAAATTCGCAAGAAAAGTTGTGCGTTACTAGTCGCGATTTTTTTAAAGAAATAACTTTTTGCAAAAACACATGATTTAAAAGAAAGCAAACGAAGTATTTCGTAACGATTAAAAATGTTGCAAAATTCGATTTCGTTTTAAAAAATGCGAAAGAATTTCTCCATGATATAATACACAGAATTTTTTAAATATTGTTGTTTTAAAAGGTTAGTTAAACATTTAGTTATATATTTAATATAATTTTGTTGTTCGACGATAGCGGCTACGAATATTTTTGAAGAAAATATCCTTTTTAATTGCATTTATAACAAAACTGTGAGAATGAAATGCAAAACATCAAAAACATTTGAAACCTTTTTTACAACTATTGTCACATTATTTACAAATCGTTAAAATTATTGAGAAACGAAATAAATGTCCATATAATTCCTGTAACTTGCAATTAATGCATATAATATCTGTTTTGCGTAAACATTCGCAGTTTAGGGATCGGGAAATAATGTTTATAATTTCATTATTCGAGTAACGAAAACTGTATGAGCAAACCAAATTATTCATGCTGCATATGAATTCCTATTGGAAGGTAACCATCCGTGTTGATGACATGTTATTACGACACGTGGAATCGATCATGCGAACGACGATCATGTTTCATCTTCAGAAACGTCAACAGTGTTTGATGTAGTATAGCATGCCATGTTGAATAAATAACTCTTGTAAAAATGCAAAAATTATGCATATATACATATGTACAATGTGATGTATGGCCCTCTTTTTTTTAAATCTTGACATACATTTATAGACATAAAATTTAACAATTGCAAATGATAATATAATGATCTTTTCAGATTAAAATGAATTTACTTGCGACATTAATTTTCACGTAATGTCTCTTACAAATACTGATTGTCCAATTCTCCAATTGTACAGTTAAATTAAACAAATTCTTGTTACTTCAGGAATCGCAGAAAGACTAATAAATTTTTTTAAAAGGCATAGTTGAGAGAATTGTTTGTCATCTGAGAATTAATGAAGCGCAAAAATCTAACTAACAAAGGTTAAAAATTGTACAAGTAAGATTTGAACAATTGAAATTTTGTAGTTTCGTATGAACAAAGTTACAGAGAAACGAATAAAAATTTTTGTAGTGTCAGAGTTAATAAAATGTGGTAAATTCGATCGTTCAATTAATTAAAGTTATTAAAACATTATCTATTAGTAAACATTAAATTACATGCACATTACATTCGCATAACATTTGCATTACATTTGCAATACATTCGCGCTATATTATATTATATTCGCATTATATTATATTATATTTGTATCATATTATATTATATTATATTATATTATATTATATTATATTATATTATATTATATTATATTATATTATATTATATTATATTATATTATATTATATTATATTATATTATATTATATTATATTATATTATATTATATTATATTATATTATATTATATTATATTATATTATATTATATTATATTATATTATATTATATTATATTATATTATATTATATTATATTATATTATATTATATTATATTACATTATATTGTATTAACTATATATAACCATATTATAGTATTATTAATTTGAAACAGTAACGTTGACATGGATCACAAAATTCATAGGTCAATCTTCAGCAATTTTTCAAATAAAAATAGAGAATAATTACACATATTTGATGTCACTCAAATGATAACTTAAATCCTAATTTTATATAAACAGCAGAATAAATATTATCAGAACACAGTATACATTTAAAACAAAATTGCTCTTAATAGGCCCCCATGTATAATTACAAAAATTGTTATTATATCAGCAAAAGTTTATGGTATATTAATTCTATTTTCAAAATTAAAAATTTTCTAGTTAACGAAAAAATTCACACGTCAAACGTACAACCCATAACAAGGAGTTATTATTGTAAACAAGCTATATCAAAAATGAATTAGACCGTGGTATTAATATTGTAATTTATATTGCGATTAATTACCACTTTGACTGCCACGATATACGAAAGTATGTACATGTATCCCAAAATTATTTTTATCATACTTGAAAGTTAATTTTGATTAGGATCTATTAAGTACATCAGGCTGTGCAAATTAATAGATTGCGGATTTTTATGTATAAATAAAATTCTTACATCAGTTCGATGAAAAGAAAACATAACAGGAACTCTCTATTTTCAACAGGCTGAAACATTTTTTAATACATTCGTAAAAACTGTTAACACTAGAACCATCGAGTCCCTAGACATGACTAATGTATGTTGTTTTATAATAATTATCAATAATTTTTATATAAATACTGATATATAATAATGAAATAATTATTTGTTTAAACTCTGCATCATTCGTGTTTTAATATATGAGCCGCTGAAAACAGAAATTGTGTAAGCCAAAAAATTTAATTTGTGAATAATAAATGATAAATAAAGTAATATAAAGTACTGTTAAATGCAGTAACATACAAAATTGTCACATCCCTTTCATGTAAGGAACTTTCAAGCTTCAGCTTGAAATAACAAAAAAAATAAAAAAAAATGTTCAAATAAGATGTCATTGTAATTAATTTGATAGTTCTAGTGTTAACTTGTCTACTGCTTTGAATGACACCAACTCGTCCACAAAAATACTAAATTCTGTTCACATAAAATAATAAATTCTATGTGTTGCTGTAATCAATTTACTTCACGAAGATGATGAGATCTGTTCATAAAACTAATAAATTTGATCTACAAAAATAAATTAAAAAAATAATATGTAAAAAAGAAATGAATTCTACTATAATGCTTAAAAACAACGATGCATAAATTTAATATAAGTTAATCTTATTGTGGATTATCAATTAATTACTAGTTCCTCAAATAAGGATAGTAAGCCACCAAATTATTTAATTGTAATGATTCGCATTTGATTATTAATTTAACAATTAATTTTAACAGTTTATAAATTCCTTCAAAATGTAAATATTTATAAAAAATGTATATATATATATATCATAAATATATGAAACATAAATTTTTGATAATTAAATATTTAAAAAAAATTATTATTTAACTATCAAAAATAATTTTCATTTAATTATTAAAAATAATTATGTTATATCATATATATCAGATATATATATATATATATATATATATATATATATATATATATATATTATTTTTAATAATTAAATGAAAATTATTTTTGATAGTTAAATAATAATTTTTTTTATTCATTAAATAATAATTATTTTTAACAGTTAAATAATAATTATTTTTAATAATCATATATTATAATTTTCAAGTTTCGTCCACAAAAATAATAAATTCCATCCTTTCAACTGGACAAATACATCGATAAACAAATCGTTCCGCTTCTGCATGATTTTGATGACCACTATGTATGACATTGAACCTGTTCCGAAATAAAAGAACGGTGCATGCCGGGGCAAAATCGTAACGAGATCGCGTCCCATTGTCCACAATTAGCGAGGCGATGTGCGGAACCGTCGTTCTTCGAATATCCTATATACGGCGCAGCGGCCGGCGCATAGAATATTTAATGTATACAGACATTATTAGAGCGATGAAAAAGGAGTTCCCATGGATGGCTAATTAAACGTTCGCCGGATGTTTCATTGATGCACCTGGAGGGCCAAGAATCCGCGCGCACCGCGGCTACTATGTAGCCTCTACCTGACAGGTAACTATGCTCGAGTACGTGGACGCGGCACACACACGCGCGCGCGCGCGCAGGAGCTCAAAGAAAAGGGTTCGGTGCGCGCGTGTTTGTATGCGTGTGCGCGCACGCACTCCTCCCAGCCAATCGGTCTCTGTTCAATGCGTGCAGCCAGCCATTCATGCATACGCCCATTCATACGTCTCTCCGGCTCACCTTGAACACTTTTTATCGCGAGTCGACGGCGACGTGGCTATCAAACCCTACACCGTGCTGCCTCGCCGACGAAGAAGCGCATCCTCGCCATATTTTCAAACCGCCGGGTTCGTTTGTTTCCTAAAGCATCGTTCTTCTTTTTTTTTCATCGACGAATGACTTTTCTTCTGCACGGTGATCGGAGAACGCGCCATTTGTGATGGACGAATTTCAATTTTTGAAATTCAGTACGGTGAAAAACTGTTTCCCCTTTTTCGTATGTAAACTGGAAAATTTTCAAAGCTTCCAAAAATACGGTTGCTTTTAGGTGATAATTAAATCGACAAGCAGATTCGTTAACCCCTTTCCATACCATTTTTTTTTACAATTACAGTAAATTCTCCCTAACTGACGCTCAGCTTGTACACAAAAATGCACAATTTGGGAAGAAAAGATACGATTATTCGCGAGCCTTGCAGCTCGTTTTTACAGTCACCGATTGTCAACATCTATGAAAACGAGCCGCAAGGCTCGATTAATCGTACCTCCTCTTCCCAAATTGTCCATTTTTGTTTCTAAGCTGTGCGCCAATTAGGGAGAATTTACTGTTATCAATATTTATACAATATATATATTGTATAATTTACTGTACAACGATTAGAACATTTTTTTATTGCACTAATTTCTTCAAAACATATATATATATATACATATATATTAATTTTTTATTATTTTATTTATATATATAATATATATATATAAATAAATTATAATAATAAATTATATAATATATAAATCAAATTCAAATCCTGTTCCCTTGTTATCAATATTTATAGAATATATATATATATATATGTTTTGAAGAAATTATTGCAATAAAAAAATGTTCTAATCGTTGTACAGTAAATTATACAATATATATATTGTATAAATATTGATAACAAGGGAACAGAATTTGAATTTGATTTAAAGGAACGGAACAACATTCATACTTAACAGCTTGTTACTAGAAATCTTCACTATCTGCCTGTCTCGTTAAGGTACGGCAAAGGGTTAACCACTTGCGTTTTAACATGTCAGACTCGTGATGCAGATTTCGTATACAGGGTGTTCCATAATTATATTAACATCCTGAAATGAAATATCTGAGGACATTTGAAGGAATTTTTTCCTAAGCGAAAATGGAATTCTCAGCTTTGTTTGCGAGTTATTGATGAAAAATGCTGACCATTGAGCTCGGCTGACGCAGAGCGACCGAATCAGTTTTGCTGATTGACTCGGCACTAGGCGAGCTCGCGTCTCATTGATCAGTCTTTTTTGTTAATAACTCGTAAACGAAACCGTAGATTGCATTTTCGCTAAGGAAAAAGTTACTTTAAATAACCTCAGGAATCCTCTATTTCCAGATTGTAAGACATTTTTGGGACACCCTGTATATGTCCGAACAGTGATTCTGACGAGTCGTTTGACGATATCTAATTTTTTTCGTTTAAAAAGTTGTCTTTGTTAGGTTTAAGTAAAGTTGTTCCTAAATTGTCATAATATTAGATTATTATTTTCATTTTACTACATTAATGTTTGTGCCAAAGATAGTATATTTTTCTTTCTTTCAAAAATATATATGCACTTCTGTTAATCCGAAGTTAATGAACTAACTTTATTGATAAAATTGTGTTTTATTTCATCAGAGAATAAAATATCTCATTAGAAAGTAACATTTATTTCTTACTAACAACTTACCCAAGAGCGTTAACAACTATGAAAAATTTATTGAAATATATTAAATTTGAGTGGACAACCTTGAAGCAGAATAAATTTAACAACAAATTAATTAGAAACGAAAAAAGTAAATACATTATTTATTAGTGAATTTGTATGTTTCCTCAAAACCGGAACTTCTAGCCAGAACTTCTGAAATCGAAATCCAGGTGTGAGAGTAAATGGTGACGTACAAGATACAAAAATTGTCCGGTTTTATTAGGGAGATTATTGTTACTTCAATGACCGGACTCACACGTTCACATGGCTTCGGGAAAATTTGACTTATAAAAATCGATTGAACACAATTTTTTTTTTATATGCATCATAATTATATGATTAACAAAATTTATTCCATTTATATTATTAATAAAGTATATTATAATTCTACTATTTTTAAAAAGTGTGCCATAATTGCCCTTTGTACCATTTGCAGTCGAGTGGATATTCTAAGGAATCATAAAAAATTGTCATATCTCGTTTCAAAATAATTTTAACATTACCAACTTTGTTTATATTTTTCTAAGAACTGTTAAAAGTATAACTATTGCATGCGACGCAAAATTTAATTTGATATATAGATTCGGTTATACAGGGTGTCCCAAAAATGTCTCGCAATTCGGAAACGGGAGGTTCCTGAGATTATTTAAAGTAACTTTTTCCTTAGCGAAAATGCAATCCGCGGCTTTGTTTACAACTTATTAACGAAATACGCTGACCAATGAGAGACGAACTCAACTAACGCGAGATGGCCGAACCAATGAGCAGAACCGGGCTTCGTGCACTCGTTGGTTTTACCGCCTCGCGCCAGCCTAGCTGGCCTCTCATTGGTCGCTGTTTTTCGTTAATAACTCGTAAATAAAGGCTCGGATTGTATTTTTGCTAAGGAAAAAGTTACTTTAGATGACCTCAGGAACCCTTCATTTCCCGGAGTAATATAATTCTGGGACACCCTTTATATGCATCGCCTCAGACGAAGCCTATTTCGAAGACGATAAAATCAATTTCGATGAATAAATACACAGTTGAAAAATTTCAGCCACCTTTTTCATGTAATCATGATGTTTCTCTTACCTGCTATCTCCTTCCACAACGGCGTAATAAAGAAATGACAAGATTTATCAGTAACAATTACCTTTTTATTATTACAGACTATTAGAATCGAGCAATGTACAATTCGACGATACGTACAAAATTGTTTCGCGTGTCGCTGCACGGGATGTTAACGACACAGACGTAGGACGGTTACTATCGCACTCTCATCGACCATCCATTCACCATAACGCAACATTCGCAATAACATTGTCACTAACATCGGTACATTTTCTACAATCCGCTAAAATAACCTCGACAACGCACCGAAACCCGACTGAAAATGTTTTAAACACGAGAAATCGACAAACACAGTTTTCCCTCCTTACCGTCGCACGGTTCTCGCGATCGCAGCACATCGCTGGCGATCTCACGCCGCTCCCCCCTCCCCCTCTCGTCCCGCTGACCGACGCCTCAGCGACGTCACAGAGAAGCAGAACGCACGGAGCACCCAAGTGGGAGGTAGGTAGAAACGCGACGTTAAGGAGGGAAAGCTGCAAACGTTCTGTAAAAGAACGCGCAGCGAATCTCAGGTACTCAGATCGTTTCACTCATGCTACCAACACTCGCCTAAATGTGCCAAAGTCGACGAAACGTGTCGCCCGTTTCGCTACGTAATCTCGGTTTCGTCGCATCGCCAACGCGAGTTTTCTTCCCGATTCAACCTCGCGTACAGTCGGTCACAAAAGCTTCGACCGTTCATCAGAAAATGAAATAGATTCCGAAAAATTGTACACGTTCGTTTATCGTCTTGCAAGACACAAGTGAACCGAAAACACGATCGTACGAAGATGTGCTAACAGTTGCCATCGATGCAATGAAATTTGACGCAACGATAGCGATAATAATCGATACGGCATAAAGATGTATAATGTTAGAAATTCTTTTAATGATTTCACTGTGTTCAATTCTTTTGCTGCAAGCGTTCGTTATAAATGCATAAAATCCGCAGTCTAGTTGCGACAAAGTTTGTTTAAATTTCATTCGCGCCGATTGCATAGTAAATTTTGTCAGTGACGTTTCGTGTTTCCGATTTATTTATGTTTTCGAATACGCGAATGCGACGGCCGTCGAGAATATTTCTAACAGCAACAAAAAAAGAAGTTCAGATCCAGAATTGTTAAAACAAATACGTTGACAAGCCAGCTTCCGAAGCACTTTTGTAGCAGACTGTAGCTCGGGCGCCTCTACCGGCGCGCATAAATAGATGGCTATGCAGAATACGCTGACGATAATAATAATAATAATAGTAGTAATAATAATAATAATAATAATAGTAATAATAATAGAAGTAATAATAATTGTAATAATAATTGTAATAATAATAATAATATTAATAATAATAATAATAATAATAAAAAGAAGAACACGGTTTTTGATTTAACAAAGAGTATAAATAAGACTAGATTCCGTTAGGCGTTATTAAATAAATCGCGCGCCGTTTAGCCGAATAAAAAAATAACGATAATTACTACGCTCGTTTCTCTAACCTTTCGCCATCTTTGTTTCTTTCTCTCTCCTCCTTTCTTGCTATCTTTCTCTCCCTTTCTTGTTCATTCGAACACTCTCTCTCTCTCTCTTTCTCTCTCTCTCTCTCTCGCTCTCTCTCCCCCGTTTAGAGTCTTAATCTCTCTCGCGCGTTCTCGTGTCCCGAGCCTCGCGAAATGCATTGCAAAATCGGCCGAAGAAACTTTTCCGCCGATAGAAACCTGAAGCTTATCGCCTCGTGCCGCTTAAACGCGGACTATCGCCGTTTGTCCGCTTCTAATCGGTGAGCACGGAACCACTCTTTGGTTAACACGTTCTTTCAGCACTATGTACATTCCACTCTACCATCTTTGGCACGGAGCTAAGATCGAATTTACACTATTATTAAAACAAGCCGGCGCGATTGCCCGCGAACGCCACCTGCTTCGTTTCCTTTCCTTCTCTCATTCTCACTTTCCTCTCCTCTTCCTCTCTCTCTCTCTCTCTCTCTCTCTCTCTTCCGGAGCGCATTCGCTAGCTCATTCTGTGAAGATGTCTCTCGCGTTTAAAATTGATGCAATCCTACAGATTTAGGATCCTGCTTTTTCGAGATACAGTAAATTCTCCCTAATTGACCCTCTGCTTGAAAACAAAAATGGACAATTTAAGAGGAGAAGGTACGATTATCTGAGCGGCTAGTTCTCACAATTGTTGACAATCGGTAACTATAAAAACGAGTCGCAAGGTTATGTCAAGGTTCTCCTCTTCCGAAATTGTCCATCTTTGTGCATAAGTCGAGGGTCAATTAGGGGGAATTTACTGTAAAAGGCATTACGGTTTGGAGAATGAAATGAATATTAGGTGGAAGATTGTCGGCGTTTGTTTGTAACGAAGGCGTGGATGTGAGATAGGTAAGAGTGCGCGCGGAATATGTAGAGAGTGAGGTTATGTGTGCATTCCATAGCGAGGGAGCACGTGCGAGATTAGTACCGGAAAGTTTTTCTTTAGTTACTTCTATTTTCCCGTATATTATAATCGAATATATATTTTCGTTTATAATCGATAAGAGTTTCTTTAAACAATTACCACGTTTGCAACTTTGCAACTTTGTAACCACAGCCAGTGTAAAAAGTATTCGTATATTGTATTACCGATTTTCGATTTCCGATTCGATTTCTCCACTTATTTTGAAGCCTGAAGCTTCTACTTACACTGTGCATCGTTCATTTTTCTGCAACATGTTTTTCCATAATGTGACAGATGGGAAACTGAAGACATGCTCATTCTGGAAAATATTACGGATTGGCACAGCTGCAAATACGCTGGACCATTTTTTTCCAGACTGATCTTAACGCAGATTTCAAGATTGAAGCCTCCCTTCAAGCCTCCTTTCAATCTCTTCTTAAACTTGGATGTACGAGTTTTGCCAGTCACCCTGTTGAGCTTCGAATGAAAGGTGTATTGCCAACTTTACACTAACACAAGTTTCGTGAGAGCTCTGTACGACCGAACCTGTTCTTTGTTCCTGTTTCATGAAAGGACTAGAAAAAATCGTACACGAAGTTTCGAGGGGTCACTGTAAAGGGGACGCTTCGATCTTCAAATCTGTGGCCGATTTATGCGCGAACAAAATTTTTGTATGATTTTGGAAACGTTTCAATTTGCAACATCTTCGAGGGAACATCTTCGGTGCTGCGTTTGCTCTGACAAGGGAGGGTTTTTAGGTGTCCGCTGCCGATTTCTTTGGTTTTTAGATGCCTTATAGAGGACTAAAAAATAAGGGATAAGTATCGTTTTTTTATATCGGCCCAATTTCATATTTTCGAGAAGAAACCACCCCTCGAAGTTGATAAGATAGAATACAAAAAATCGCTTGAAGTTGGCTGAAGGATTCTTATCAAACTCGTTATAAACTTAATTTACAGCGTATCTGAGTGGGCGGACACTGTTCTTGCTGTCAGTTACCTCTGACACGGGGTAAACCACCCTTGATCGTTCCGATGCACATTTGAAAGAGTTAATACCTGCTAAGAGTTCGTATAATCTTTAAGAAATCATAGATTTTATTCTAACAAATTGTTGAGCGATAACAAATTAGTGGATTTTTGGATACATTATTTATTAACAGAAGCGATACCGCTAATGCAGCGATAAAAAATGATTAGTAATCCAATAAACGTGTTGAATTTGTTATTAGCAACATTCGATGCAATGTTCAGTAAATTCTCTCTAATTGACGCTCAGCTTGAAAACAAAAAAATGGACAATTTGAGAAGAGGGGATACAATTATTTGAGCCTTGCGGCTCGTTTTTATAGTCACCGATCATCAACAACTATGAAAACGAGCCGCAATTTTTTCCAAATTTTTTCCAAATTTTTTCCAAATTTTTATTTCCAAGCTGAGCGCCAATTAGGCAGAATTTACTATAATTGATGGAAACTCCCACAACAAGGGAAAAAATTCAGTTGTAAGGTTCCCCCAGAATGCGCAAGGGTATATCAAATAATACCTGGAAAGAATTTTTGACTACGCTACCGGTTATAATTGCAAAACCAAACCTACATTTTTTTCAAGCGTACACTTGCTTGCTATCTTAGTAGGCTAGAAAATCTTGTTTTGTTTGTTTACAATTGCGTTAACAGAACTTCAACTTTTCTTTGTTGTCGCGACATGGTAGATTTTAAATTTCAAGTCCGCACTGTTGTAGAGTTTCTTAGAAAATTTGAATGGAAATCTGCAGACATTGTTCAAAATTTGGAGAAAGTTTATGGGACAAATGCGCCGAAGAAACCTGCTGTTTATAAATGGATGAAACGATTCAAGGAAGATAGAGAATCGCTTGAAGACGATGATCGCAGCGGAAAGCCTGCAATTTCGGTCACCGACGAAAATGTGCTCGCGGAGCAAGAAATTGTAAAGCAAGATGGACGCGTGTTGCTCCATGAAATAGCCGCACGAGTGCACATCTCCTATGGATCAGTTCAAACAACTGTTGTAACTGGTAGCCTGAGACTGAGCAAGCTTTCTGCACGTTGGGTACCGAAAGCGTTGCACGCAGAGCACGTGACCGCGCGAGTAGACAATGCTCTTAGCTTTTTAAACCGTTTTGATGTAGATTCTGAAGATTTTCCTTCTCGATTAGTGTCCGGTGACGAAACATCGGTTTACCAATATTACCCAGAGAGCAAAATTCAATCAAAACAGTGGTCATTAAGAAGTTCACGTGGACCAATCAAATTTCGCACCGAGAAGTCGGTTAAAAAGATTTTAACGCCAGTTTTTTTCGGGCAGTGAAGGCGTAATTTCACGGAAGACGAAAGAACTATTACCGGGACATCTCATATAGATGTTTTAAGAAAACATCATGAAGCACTTAAGAAAAAACGACCTGGAAAATTGGAGAATCGTGATCTTTTTCACCATGACAATGTCTCAGCACATTCGTTGACTGTTTCAAGAGCTGTTTTGAGGAAATTTCGATGGAAATTGCTTCTACGTGCACCGTGTATAGCCCCGATTTAGCTCTGTCGGACTTTTTCTTATTTCCAAAGTTAAGAGAAAGCTTGAAAGGAGTCCGCTGGGAATCAATATCTGAAGTGAAACGCGCCGTTTTATTGTGGTTTCAATCACCAACTTTTTATAAAAACGGGTTAGGAAGATGGCGACATCGCGTGGAGAAGTATCTTAAATTAGATGGTGCCTATGTAGAAAAATAATCTATTAATGTTCAATAAATAAAGTTTTAAAAATGTTTTTCGGGAATTATTTGATACATCCTTGTATTTCTAATTGAAATCCACTCTGGTCCGAATTGCATATATTTTTTTATCCATATGTTGCGATCCTTGCCATATTAACGAAGTCTGCAGCTATAGTCTTTAAAACCTTATAATCGTCTTCTATTGCTTTTCGTGTAACAAATTTAGTTACATTCCGAGGAGCTGAGATTTTTTAAAATTATATATAGCCATGTTCTGGTAACCATACTATTATTATTATTACTCTGTTCCGCATATGACTTCAAAGTCCATCGTCGGATATCTCTGTCGTGCGAGATATAACCGGCATCAAATGCTTTCCTGAAATTTTGTATTACGTACTCAGAAATTCCTGCGAATTTTTCTCGTTTGGTTCCACCTATTTCGAACTTTTTAGCCCATCGACGTAATTGCTGTTCGGATGAAACAAGTTTGAAATTATGCTGAACTGTCTTTAAGCTTACGTCTTTTTTCCGCACTATTCCAAAATGCTCCCTGCTCATAGTCAACATCAACATCTTTATCCGGCTGTGAACAAACGCCAACATATGTTCACTCGGACCAATTGTCACCGTTATCATTTTCATCGGCAGCTTCAATTTCACACTCTTTAACCCTTTGCAGTCGAAGCTATTTGAATTCGAAATCCAAAACATGATTTCTGATCTACAGTATTTCTATTTTATATAATTTATTGCGATTTGTGCATATGAAATTGAGCCTATTGGCAAGTACAATGGAATTTTAATAGCTTTTTTTAAATATAAACGAGTTTGATGCTTTTAGAATGATTTTGAAAAATAGTATACCAATTTCTAGTGGCGCCGCAGAGTCGCCATTCGAGTGCAAAGGGTTCAATTGATCCAGAAAAATCCAAAGAAAACTCTCCCGAAATTTCTTCACTGCATTAGATTCAAATGTGCTATCAAGCTAACTTTTCCCTATAGACTACACCAACTGAATTTTTTCCCTTGTTATGTCAAGGTTATATTCCTCTTCTCTTCCATCAAGTACAGTAATTTCTCCCGGAAATGCCAAATTTCGGGTTGCTGTGAACTTCCCTGTGCCAGTCCTACGCCCATGTAATTTATTGTTACGTCGATGTTAAGGGTCGACGGAGTCGGTCAAGCGTGTAATGCGGCACGTGACACGCATTCCTGGAGGATGACACAAAATTGTCTGTTTGGGGTGTGAGTCGGGTAAGAAAAACCGCAAAGCTATAAAGCACGTAGTAGGTACTAGATAAGTGACTGTAGAATCGTGATATTGCGGCCTCCGAATTTCCTTCGAATCGTATCATGTGGCCTCCGAATTATCTTCGAATCGTATCATATGACCTCTGAATTATCTTCGAATCGTATCCTATGACCTCTGAATTGCCTTCGAATCGTGGCATATAGCCCCCGAATTGGCTTCGAATTATTATTTCGAATTTTATGTATTCGTATTAACATATACCGGCATGCCGGTCGCTGCCTTTCTTGGCCGACTGGCCCGAGTTTCTATAAAAACGAGCCGCGAAGCTCGAAGAATCGCGACTTAGTATTCTCAGATCTGCCGGTTTCACTTTTGACTTCTGAACATTTCTGAGAGAAATTACAATACATTGTATCGAATGTTGCTAATAACGAATTCAACACGTTTGTCGGATTAATAATCATTTTTTGTCGCTGCACACTTCTGTCAAGGCGTCACGTACTTGGCTGCGACTGAGAATGCGGTTTCGCAGAAGAGAAATCGAAAGATAAAACATATCAAGCTGATTACAGTAAATTCTTTCCAGTTCTCCTTCAGCTTGGAGATAGAAATGGACAACTTGAGAAGAGGGGATACAATTTTTCGAGCCCCGCGGCTCGAAAACATTTTGTACGTATGCAGTAAATTCTTCCTAATAATTGTCCCTCAGCTTGGAAACAAAAATAGACAACTTGGGAAGAGGGGATATAATTTTTCGAGCTCATTTTAATAGTTGTTGATAATCGGCAACTATAAAAACGAGCCGTAAGGCTCGAATAATCGCATCCTCTCTTCCCAAGTTATCCATTTTTGTTCCCAAGCTGAGGGACAATTATTAGGGAGAATTTACTGCATATGTGTTCCGTAAAAAGTGTTAACGTTAAAACGAGTGTTACTTCATTGGCACTTCATAATCTCACGTTTTTTTTATTTCTTAAACTTTTAATATCAATTTGCACTTTTAAATATAATTTAATATATATTTCTCAAATAATAATATTCATATTAACAAAGTACTTATTCACAACACAATTTTCAAGAAATAATCTTTACTTAAATTTGATCGGCCTCTATTAAGGCAAATGTAGTTTATCACAGTCAGGGGTGGTTTACCCCTCAGTAAGGGTGGAAGGTCATAAATCCACCAATTTGTCATCGCGTAATGATTTGTTTTCTTAAAGATTATATGAACTCCTTGCAGGTTTCAACTCTTTTAAATGTGCATTGGAACGATTAGGGGTGGTTTACCCAGTGTCAAGGATGACCGACAACGACAATAGTATTCAGTGACCTAGATATGTCACAAATTAAGTTTATAACAAGTTTGATAATAATTCTTCAACTAACTTTAAGCGATTTTTCGTATTCCATCTTATCAACTTCGTGTTGTGTGTGTGGGGGGTGGTTCTCCCCCGATATAAAAAAATATGTACCTCATATTTTTTGGTTCTCTATAACATATCCAAAAACCAAAACCATCGGAGGCGGTCACCTAAAAATCCTTTCGGGAATTGTACAAGTATGATAGGAAAAACATATCGATGAATCGCGAATACTTTCTACGCTGTCTGTATGCGAGTGCAACCAGTGCTCGTTTTATAGAAGAAAACCTCCACTTTCGTTCCCTTAACACTTTGACTAGCGCACTAGCAACAGATATTTTTTTATTATTAGCATAAATTAATAATAATAAATATGTTTGTTATTAAAGTAAATGTGAATGACGAAATTATCTGCACAGATCTGAAGATAATTTTGTACACTAATCTATTATAATTTCCTTCGATTAAGATCCGCAAAGCGTAAGAATGTTTAAAAGTGTAATTCATGGCATACAACTTAACTATGTAATTTTAATTTAACTAAATCAAATACTTGAATTTTATAAAATTTTTGTGGTTGTTGGCGTAGCAGTCAAAGTGTTAAAGAATTTGGTATTGAAGTACCGAACTTGTTCTTCTCTAGATCTAGTAAATTCGGCATTTTTATACCATTAAAATTATTCTTTAAAAAATTTGGATTTGCAGTTACAAAAAGATGTTCTTTCAGTGCCAGCAATTTTTTTTTTTTTTAGCATTTCTATTATAGGAAATTGATTCTTGTGTCACAGCAATTCTTCTTTAGTTGTATCTTTTGTTTTTAATATTTTAGTAATAAAAATATTGATTTTCGTAACATTACAATTTTTCCTTAATTGTACTTTTTCTTTGAATAATTTGTTTGTAGTATTTATAGTATTATGTACCCGAAAGATGTGCAATTTTTCCATTAATATATGATACGTTCAATGAACGAGAGATTTTTAAAAAATTGCTCAAAAGCGACAATGATTTAATTAAATTAATTTAATTAATTATTGAGCATCTCTTACATTAGAATAAAACCGCAAAGATTTTCTTCGTTTATTAAGTTCTCGTATTGTAAAAATAAAGACGTGTATTTTCAGATATTCAAACATTTGTTGAAAGAAAATTTTGAAATAGTTCCATAAAAAATTCCATAGATACTCAAAATGGCAATGTTACGAGTTAACTACCAAGCACGAACCACTGCTTACAGAATGCTAACATTTCCTTACTTATCATTTTTTTTCATTTCACATTTCCTTACTTAAATTTTGCAATAAGAAAAGACTAGAAATTTCAAATAAAATCTCCAATTGTAACTTGAATAAACTTCGCAACCGTTTGTTCTCGTATCACTTTAAGATCATAATGCGAATACTGATCTTAGAGTCTTCGTCAATTTTCAAAAACTTCACCTGACTTACCAAATCCTTCTAGCAACTCTTCCGCCAAAGCTATCAAACGCACGAAACCCCCACCAAAATCCATAGAGACCATCTTCCAAGACACTGCTACCACCTGACTCCTCCAACGCGAAAGACTACTCCCTTGCCATAAACGTGCCAACGTCCAACTCTCCCACTCCACAGCTCGTCAACACCTCCTCTCGCGCCCAGCACCCATCAACAAACGCAAACTCTTCCAAAGACGACAACACGCCAGTCTCACGTCAACGGCAATGCGCGATGGTCTTCGACAAACCCGGGCGCCACGTCAACCATATTCGGATGCGCGAGAGGCGATGCGAGCACGCTAGAATCCCCCTCCGCCTCTGCATCAGCCATCTCGCTATCCGTCACCCCCGTCAACTCCCTCACATTGCCGGGCAGATAGTCCTTCCAGCTCCTGAACAAATACCTGGTGAACTTCCTGAGCTGCCTGAACTTGCAGTAAGTGGCGCCCTCTGCAGACTCCAGCTGCTGAGTCTGTATCAGGAAGCCCTTCTCCTTGAACGTCTGCTCGAGTTTCTCCCTCTGCAGGGACTTTCTGGTCTTCCTCTTCCTGCGGCCCTCCTCCTGGGCGGTCCTCTGGCAAGGAGCAGGCTGTATCCTCTCCCCCGCAGCGTTCAGGAACGCCCCGGTCGAGGAGCCGGATTGGCCGGCGGACTGTTGCAACGCCTCCCGCGGGAAGAACTCGTAACCCCTCATACTTTTGTCGCCTGTCCCACTGTAGTACCTGAAGTTGCCTCCGGAGTCGACCGAGAGGCTCTTCTTTTCTTGGAGGCTGGGCTTAGCCCCGCCCGTGAACTTGAACTTGCAGATGCTGACCTCTGTCGCTGGGTTGTTGTTGTTCTCTGTGGGCATGGGTGGGATGAAGATCGCTGAACGTTTCCGCTTCGTGGGCTGGCCCTGGTTCTGCCCTACCACGTTCCTCTTCGGCCTCGGGGACACCGGAGGCGGGGCTTGGACGGCCTGTGGCATGGCCTGGGCGGGAGGCGTGGCTAGAGGCGTGGTCACGGGCGTGGACAGAGGTGGGCTCTTGGTCTCCATCATCGAATACAGCGATTTCGGGATGATCTTCTGCTCCTTCCCCGGCTGTTCCGTCATTCTGGGATAGCATTTGTCGTTCTGGGCCATCTTCTGGTAGTACAACAGTTGCGACTGTAGCGCCATGGGGTGGATGAACACGCCAGCGTTAGGCCAATAGACGAATCCAGGATTGGTGCCGAGCATGGGATCGATTATGTTGTTGTTGTGGTTCACAGTGCCCCCTCCGCGGCAGATGGAGTCCAGTGGGCGGTAGCCGGGCTCCGGGAAGGAGGAGCCTATGCACTCGACCTCCTCCCCGTCGCTGGAGGTCTCGCTCTTCACCTGTCCCGATTCGTACACGTTGCCGTGCTTCCTTAGCAATCTGATTTTCAGCTGGTTCAGGTCTCTGATGCACAGATTCAGCGGCTCGTCTTGCTCCTTGTCTATCAGACCGAAGCTACGACGTGACTCCTGCGTGAGCCTCTTCTCTAGCAGGCTGCTGATCCTGTTTTGTACGTCTGTCCGCTGGAAAGGGATCTGCGGCGACACTCTCTCGCGGCAGTCGAGCTTCTCTCTGGGCGACAGCCTCTTCTCTTCGTGGCCGGGCGTGCCGGGCAGAATCGTGCCGTAGTTCTTGTAAATCAGGTGACAGATGTCCGCTTTTTTCGGCTTGCGACCTCTTCGCGGCTTGCTGTTGTCCAGAGTGATCTCGCCCATGTAAGGCAGGTCCGAGTACTTCATTGGCGGCCGACTGGATGCCTGGGACTGCGGGTTATGGGCGTGGTGCGCCGCGTTCAGCGAGTGGGAGGTGGTCGACGTGATCACCGACCGCCTCGAGCCTCCTGGTTGGCTGGAGCCTGAAGTGGGGCACCGCGGGGGCGGCAGCTGAGGACAGAGCTCCTGCTGCATCGCTGCGATGCGCTGCAGCCACCCGTGCACGTCCGCGATCGGACTCGGCGTCGAGGTTGAGCTTGTCGGCGCTGGGCTGGGGACTGTCGGCTCTGCTACGTGCGTCGGCGACGTGTTTAAAGCTTCTTGAGCGAGAGACGCCTCGTAGTGGTCCAGGTACTCGGGAGGCAGTGCTTGGTGGTGGAACTTCAACTTCCAGCGGGACTTCCTGCGACCACGGCTGGAACAGAGAGACGAGACGCGTTCGTTATTTGGCGTGACTGGGGAAGACAGGATGAATTGATGGATTTTTGAGGTCGGTGTCTAGAATTTTTGTTGAAGAATGAAGGACGAAGAATCAAGTTTCGAACTTATAGTACGGTACGGTCAGTTTTGTACTTATTTATAAAAAAATGTAAAGTGTTGATTCTTCTGATTTGCGTTTTAAAAAAACAGGCGGATAGTATGAATTTCTCTCTGAGAAACCACTTATTAATTTCTAATCATTTATTAGTTAGTAAATATGATACCTCGTGTTATATCTTTTAAAGAAAAAACGCACTTTAGGTTCAGTTGTTGCCATAAAGAATTAATATTTTATAAATTACATTATATACATTATTAACGTTATAAACATTATTTATCGATCGCTGGGCAATTTGAAAACTAATATTTCATGATTTACAGATATTTCAAAAATATCTTTTCATAGATTTTATTGAAATATTTTAAACAAAAATGAAGTTTACTTTTACAAATGTCTGCTTTATGCATACAATGAAAAGTAAAACATAATTGGACTATATTTGCTAAATAATAATAATTTGGATTAATAAATACTTAAATTGCGATAGTAAACAATTCTCCTTGTTAGAATATCCTCTTAATGGTCGATTTACGTGTTTTATTTTCAGGATAACAGCATATATTGATTCTTTAATTAACAAAAAACAGAATTGTCTCGACATTTTTTTACATATGTTCTTTTTTGGAGCAGCTCTCAATTAACACGATTTAAAATCCGTTCCCTATTTAGTAATGAAAAATGTTTAGGTTAACTATACAAAATTATCTAGAAAAAAATATTGAGTCACTCATGACTAAAAATCATTAACTAAGAAGATAATTTATGTATTCGAGACGTAAAAGTATCTTAGCAATTTTTTGGTACAATTTTACCACAGTATTATATTATATATATTATATTATATTATATTATATTATATTATATTATATTATATTATATTATATTATATTATATTATATTATATTATATTATATTATATTATATTATATTATATTATATTATATTATATTATATTATATTATATTATATTATATTATATTATATTATATTAATATTACCACATTGATTAAAAATACATGTTGCATGTTGTTGTTGGAAAAATACATCAATTTACGTGCCCTGTGTAAGTTACATGGTACAACTGTTCATCTTTCATTTATAACATTTTTAGTTATCATTAGACTACGTATTTTATGCATTTATGACAAAAACAAATAAGTGCAATTGAAAACAGTGGACAAATTAAAATAATTACAAGTAACGATATATTATTTTTAGTTTATTAAAATTGTGAATGAAATAATTAAATGTATACTTGGTGCTAACTAAAAAATTATTTGGTTGCTAGTGACAAAACTGCAAAAGAACAACGAAAGAAGCTTTTTAACAGACATCGATGATATTTCCTTTCTAATTCTACAAGATATTTTCACCTAAGCAAGCTGAAACTTTTCCCTATCTTTTACTAAACGACAGGGTGTCCCAAAATTATGATATTTCCGAGAAATGACGGATTCCTGAGGTCATTCGAAGTAACTTTTTCCTTAACGAAAATGCAAATCGCGGCTCTATTTACGAGTTATTAACGAAAAACACTGACCAATGAGAGACGAGCTCAGCTGACGCGAGGCGGTCGAGTCAATCAACGGGTGACTCGGCCGCCCGAAACACTGAAAAATGCTAAAAACGCTGCGAAACCCTTATAAATCGCTCTTTTCGAATGGAACAAAATGGAATCGCTAGATCTTAAGATGTTTTATCGAATTTAGCGCAAATCATCTTGAATCGAAAACTTGAGAAAACTCGGGAAGTCCTGCAAACTGTGTAAAAAGTTTAGAAACAGCTGCTTTCGCGTGAAATCAACTAGAAACGCTAATTATGATTAAGACGTCGTTATTCTAATAACAGAATCGAGTGGCTATCAATGACCCACGAGTCGACGCAACCTGAAATAAACTAATAAAAAGGAACGAGTTGTATATTGTAGATGTTCATTAACACGCATATTTCGCCATAATTTACAAGTTTGCGCACGCCATAAATGCATAAAGAACCCGCTCGTAATTCCGTCCGAGGGTAGAACGAGCAGATGCGCCGCGGCCATAAAGACGTTCGAAGTGTGAAAGTAGATCTCAGCTGCGTCGCTATTAGCAATAATAATTGCAGGTCGCCGATAGGCGGGACCTGAGAGCCTAGCTTTCCATGCAACTGCATTCCGAACCACACCTCGGCCGCTTCTATAGTTTTACAGGCCGGCACCGCGGCCCGTTTGCATAGAACGCAGGTCCCGCGATCTTCTTCCAGCTCACGACGATGCTTCTAATGAAATTCAATAACGGTAATCGACCCGAGGCATTTCAATGACGTGCCTAAGAAATCATTTTTCCAGCAACCGGGCGCGCACGCGGCGAACCAGTTCACGGTTTATTCCTCTCCGCTCTTCGGGCCAGCGTCTCCACGGTGCTCCCCGAAGCGAGTTTCTCGATGAAAGGGTCGTTAGCGGAACAAACGTGTCGGTCGAAAGCTTCTAAAACACCGATGGAAAAAGTGAAACCGATTCCGCTGATTCGTCGTTGTTCGAGTAGCACATGTTCGCCGTCGTTCGCTTCTCAGAGATGTTTTGCTGCGCGGGTAACCCTCCTATAATACGGTAGATAGGTTCCTAGAAAATGCCGCGTTGTGCGAAACCGTGTTATATGGGACCTAGAGTCGGTACAAAAAAGGAGGGTTACGTACCGAAAACTTGTTACAATATTAATATTTAATATGATTATTTAGATATCTATTTGAATATTATAGTTATAATATTTAATATGATTATTTATATATCTATTTGAATATTATAGTTATAATATTTAATATGATTATTTATATATCTATTTGAATATTATAGTTATAATATTTAATATGATTATTTATATATCTATTTGAATATTATAGTTATAATATTTAATATGATTATTTAGATATCTATTTGAATATTATAGTTATAATATTTAATATGAAAAATATAATATTTTTATATAAATTTAATATAAGAGAGCAACTTCACTTTTGTTAAAAATGTAAATGTATGTATAACAAAATGTATACAAAACGAAAAAGAAAAGCACAAAATATTATTTTCATTTAATGTAACCTTAATTTCACACTACATTTACGGAATCCGTCAAAATGACGGATCACTAATTTTTTTATTTACGATTATTCATATCGTAAAGATACATTTATGAGCTATTCATTCAATTCATATTGGGTTGGCAACTAAGTAATTGCCGATTTGTTCAATGAAATAAAAAATTTTTTTTTACTTGGAATGAAGTTTAATCTGTAATGTATTTTCCATTTTGTTCGATGACCTTTTGCCATCTCTCTGACAACTTGAAAATTCCACGCTCGTAGAAAGACTGATCCTTTTCGGCCAAAAACTAAGTTAAGTGAGATTTTACAGCGTCGTCATCATTAAAAGTTTTACCACGAAGGGAGTTGTCCAGGGATCGAAATAAGTGGTAATCCGATGGCGCGAGATCAGGGCTATATGGTGGGTGTAACATCAATTCCCAACCAATATCCATCAATTTTTGCCGAGTGGACAAAGACGTGTGCGGCCTAGCATTGTCCTGGTGGAAAATGACACTTTTACGATTGATCAATTCTGGTCGCTTTTCCTTGACCGCTGCATTCAATTTGTCCAGTTGCTAACATTCACTCCCATTTTTATGATATCCGTAAATGTTATATTATAAAATTATTATTATTATTATAATAATAATTTTATAATATAATAATAGTTGGCAACTAAGTAATTGCCGATTTCAGTTATAGTTGTCTCTCACTCCCATTTTTATGATATCCGTAAATGTTATATTATTAATAATAATAATAATTTTATAATATAACATTTACGGATATCATAAAAATGGGAGTGAGAGACATCTATAACTGAAATCGGCAATTACTTAGTTGCCAACCCAATATGTTACTTACGACAAATGTTACAATGACAACACTTGTCCAAAATCAGAATAAATGTCATTGTTATTTTTACGAACTAATATAAAACAGCTGTTTTTTGTGCTTCGTAAATCTAGCGTTAATAAAATTGTTCCTCGTCACTGCTCAGTACCATCGAATGAGAACGTTTTCTCGGTTGAACGATATCACTTTCATTTTCTGAATCTTTTTCTTCATTCAGATTTTTTGCACCTTCTATCCTCTTTAAGAAATCTGTAATTTTGGTTTATTTGCTGATTCTTACACGGTCATTGTAAATTTCATGGTATGAAGATAGACTATTTTGTAGCTTCCTTTTGAATTTTTGGCTTCTTTCAACGGAAGGGTTGATACTTATATAACCTTAATTATAATAATTATATTTTCATGTAAAGGTACTATACTTCATTATTCCTTCTCGTTATTATTTTAAGGTAAATTAGTTTTTAAATATGTTAAACAAAAATCATGTTATGCAGTGCTATAGAAGTACAGTGTCGTACAAAGGTTTTCGCAGCTTTATTATTATGTTAAAGCGAAACCGTGTTATAGGATGCTGTATTTGTAAAATCAACTGAGAGAAATTTCAGTAAGAATGACCAGTGCGTTTCAAGAAGAATAGCAATTGTGCAAACTTGTTTATCGTGTATGAATTTAAAGTTTGAGGTTATGTAGGTTTAGCCAAATTAAATATCACATCTTTCAACGGATTGTACTGTTTCAAACCGTTAAGGTTTGATTATTATTTGTTGTATTTCATACTATGCAGCAATAGTGTACAAATTGTTGAAAATTATTATGATCCGATGGATTAAAAAAAATGCGTTAAAAAGATCAGTTAGATTTTTTCCTATTGGGATTTTTAGAAAGTAAGATTTATGTCAATATATCACAAACAACTGACGAGCTTAGAAACAATATTATAGCCGCCACTGATAAAACGATTATAGTTAGTTATAATAAGATACAGTTAGTTATAATTAATTATAGTTAGTTGTAATTACTTATTGTTAGTTATAGTTAAATAATTAGTTGTACTTAGTTATAGTAAGTTATAGTCAGTTATAGTTAGTTATAGCTACTTACACTTAGTTATAGTTAGATATAGTTAGTTAATAGTTAGTTATAGTTAGTTATAATTAGTTATAGTTAGTTATAGTCAGTTATAGTCAGTTGTAGTCAATTATAATCAGTTATAGTCAGTTATAGTTAATTATAGTTACTTATTATTAGTTATAGTTAGTGGATGAAACGAGTCGGGCTCGTGAAAAAAGAGGGGAAGGGAGTTCGTTTGAACTACACTGTGTTCTACGATTAATGTTATGCAATGGACTCTATATTAAAATAAAGAAACCCGAAATATCTCGAATAGTTTGTGTTTTATTTCAATTTAAAGATGCGACATTCAATTCGGATAACCCTATATTACATAACAAAAGTACCCGCACAGAATTTATTCAACGACGAGAATGTGGCCTCCGAATTGCCTTCGAATCGTGTTATGTTGCCTTCGAATCGTGTTATGTTGCCTTCGAATCGTGTTACGTTGCCTCCGAACTGCCTTCGAAACGTGGCATGTGGCCTCCGAATTGCCTTCGTATCGTGGCAAAAAATTAGAAATAAAGAAGTTATGTCATCGTTTTTATTCTAGCATTACTATGTATTCATATTAATGTACATCGGCATGCTGGCCACTGACTTTTTTGCCGACTGCTCCGAGTTTCTATAAAAACGAGTCGTGAGGCTCGAAGAAACGCGACTTAGTATCCTCAAATCTCCCGGTTTCAATTCCGACCGCCGAACATTTCTGGGAGAAATTACTGTATCGTTAAAAATACTGTTAAGTAGTTCGTGTTTTATTTACAAATTCCTGGTACTATTTTTACATAATGTATTTTGATTATTAAGAGTGTAGGAAACCAATGTGTTAGTTCACTCGCACAGTTTATTATAAGATGTAACTTAAAAAGATTTCGTAGGTGACGCCCAGTAATTTCTCTCCCAGTGTCTCTTAACTTGGAAACAAAAATGGGGAACTTGGGAAGAGCAGATACGATTATTCGTGCCTCGCGCCTCGTTTTTTCTAGTTCTTGTTAATTGGCAACTATAAAAATGAGCAACAATACTCGAATAATCGTATCTACTCTCCTCAAGTTGTCCACTTTCGTTCCTAAGCTCAGGGACAATGTGAGAGAAATTACTACATTTACGTCTTAATATCGTAATTAGCAGTTCGGGACATATCAATTATGCCACCTAAAAGCACTCTATTGGGTGCTATTTTCTTCAAACTTCCTATTTTCACAGTTGTGTGGAATAATTTGGATCCGTGACAATTATGGTCCCTGTACTTTATCTATCGATAGTTTTCTAATAGTCCTTCCAATGTTGCAGATCGACAGTTTAATAACAACAGTTGACACAGCACAACAAATTATTTAGCTTAACACGATACAACAACTCCTAAAATTATTATTCAAAAATAAATTATCAAGCTTCCTTCAGATACATCTAAATTATTTAAATAGTCTATTAACGTACATCCATAACTAAAGTGTTCGTTAAAAGGATTAGCTTCAACCCAAAAAAGAAGTTGGAAAATATGTGAAAGTATAACGTGTATAAAACGATTACGATAAGATAAATTAAATTACAATAAAATTATTGTAATATCTAATAAATGTAATAAATTATTGTATATATAAATTATAATAAATTATTTATTACAATAAAATTACAATAAAATAAACGATTAGTAATACAAAATAAATAAAAGATTAAAAAATAAAAAATAAAATAAAAAATTAAAAGATAAATAAAATACAAATGAAAAAATCATGTAAATAAAATTAAAAAATTATACATTTTTGTTGACACAATACATATTGTTGTTCTATGTTAAGAAGGTTTGCTACATCCATGAATATGCATCTGTGTAACATGTATCTTAGCTTTTGTCGACAAGTGTATGTAAAATGAAGTGGGAATAAGTGTCGAGTATCGAACAACGGTGATCTCACCTTGGAATGGAAATGTGCTAATCGTAAGCAGATAATTAGACACGAGAAACAACTTACCTTGGTTTTCCTTTGTTATTGATATCCGAAACCGTGTGCCCCGGGTTCTCCTCCAACTCCCGCATCTGATGGTGGCCCGCATCGTGCCCATGGCCGTGTTTGCCGTCGATAGACGTCGGAGAGGAGTCTGCATCTTCTTGCGGACTATCGAACACAGAATCAGAGATTAGAGGAAACTTGTAAGAGTCACGTTGTAAGAGAAGTCACGTTAGTTACTCTACGTATATTCTAAACTATTACATATAGATATAAACTATTGCATAAAGATTATAATTATAATTAATTATAAGAATTATATATTCTATAAAAATTATATTGTATATATATATATAAAATATAAACATAAACATATATAAATATAAACAAATTTGATAATGTAAAAATTATGTATATATATATACATAATTTTTACATTATCAAATTTGTTTATATATATATATATATATATACATAATTTTTACATTATCAAATTTGTTTATATATATATATATACATAATTTTTACATTATCAAATTTGTTTATATTTGAAAAAACTGTTGAAGGTGTAACCGTTGTTTGAGTAAGGAAATTAATTACAATTTAAATTTATATAAGTATAAAGAGGAAACAATATAGGTCAGAACAACTATTTTGGATTTACAGTTAAGATGGCTTCAAGTGCAAAGAGTTAGTAATTTCCATAACTGTCGAAATAAACAGTTTTTATTTCCTGTAGTTTTATTTCCTGTATTTAGATTCACTTTCATTTCATTTTTATATTGATGAAACTAAGACTTTAGATATATCTAGATCTATGTATGCGATCTAGATTTACTTTCATTCCTAGAAACTGATAACAGAAGAATGAAGTTTCGATTTAAATGTACAGAGTGATTCACTAAAGCTCTTAAAAAACAATATCTCCGTTATCATTAATGATATTCAAAATTTGTAGTGAAATAGGTTGTATAGTTCGAAGGGACACATTTTGCGGTGGAAATAGTTCTTCTCTTAAAGGTCATATTTTTCGAGATTTCAAGGTCATCAATGTTATTTTTAAATGGAATGACGTATTTCTAGCATTATATCATGATAGCTAAGATCAAGTATCGACTTCGATAACACTGACTACACACTGACATGATAAACATTTTACATCTTTTAATTTGAATTTGACAATGTCCCTTTATCAATACATTTCTCCGTGGTTCTATAAATTGCTTCAACTTTCTGATATATAGTAGACGAAAAGACATATTAAGAGAAAAAGAAAGATAGAAATTTGTATACGGCACCCTGTATATTGTTATCAATATTCTGGCAGAGCATTCGAAGGCGAATATAACGAGTATAATGAACATATGCTTTCGATTATTTAACTTCAAGATACTTGCGCCTGAAATATTAAGTAGTCAACTTTCAGACACAAGTATCTCGAGGTTAAATAATTGGTAGCATGCAATCATTATATACGTTGGACTCGCCTTTTCATCCTCTACAAAAATTTGTATGCTGATTCTATTTAAAATTAAATGAAAATAATTTATCAAAAAATTATTCAGTAGCTCGCCGTTTACACGGAAGTATATTAAATGATCGCAATAGTGCAGTCATTATACTCATTGGACTCGACTTTTCACGCTACACAAGAACATCGAAAGCAATTACGAAATTCTTCTATTTCCGAACACCAAATTTGAAAAGTTTCAGAATTTTTTATTAAATATCGCACCTCTGTATTTGAGATTGAGAAAGTGAAACATGCATCTATAGATTTTAAAACGAAACAGACTAAACAAATAAGTAACAGTTATACAACATGCGTGTACGACTGAAATTAAAATGTATCGTTTTAAATTTATGATTGCTATTGTATTCATGGTTCGTTATGCACAGCATTTTAATCATGAATTCACGAGGTAGAGTACCATACACTGTAACCAATTCTGTTCATATTATTATTTTAAAAAAAACTCGTTAAACGCGTTTAAGAAAATTAATATCTTGAGCAACAAAAGGAGCCACAGTGACGTTAGAAAGGCTTTAACTGAAGTGGACACGCGACTTTAGAATCTGAGATGGACCAAACAGATGGGAAGAGGGTCAATTAGCATAATCGTAGGCTCACCTCAACGCATTCGTGTCACGACTTCGTTCCTCCTCCTCCTGAGGCTCCTGCTTGACCGCCATATGGAGCAGAGGTGGCAACGGACACTTTATACGTGTCGAGTGATGCAGATGATGCTGCAACGTGCTGCTGTCTGTCGGGCTACCGTCTATACCAGATGATTGTGCACGAGACACGACTTCCTCGGTCTGCATAGTGCCCCCTGGAAAAATCATGTACGTCCGGTTAACGATTCCAACGACTGCCAACAATAATTGTATTGAATAAAGAAAATCTGAGGAACCACATTCGCTGACTACATTACAAAGTTTTAAAAAGAATTTTTAAAAATGCAGTGATTAGAAAAAAATGAGCTATTAAGTGTTGTGGTTATTAATAAGGGCGATACAAATTGCTTTAATTTCCTGATACACAGTAGCGGACAGAAGATTAAGACAAAAAGAAAGAAAGAGAAAACTTATTATACGACACCCTGTATATTTTTATCAATATTCTTACAGAGCGTGCGAAAACGAATCCAACGAGTGCAATGAACGTATACTTTCGATCATTTAACATCGAGATACTTGCGTCTGAAATATTAAGTAGTCAACATTCGGGCGCAAGTATCTCGAGGTTGAACCATCGAAAGTGTACAATCATTCTACTCGTTGGATTTGCGTTTTCACCCTCTATCAATATATTACGATCATTTTTGGTTACCGGTAACAATAATTTTTTAAATGATTACAAATGCGTATTTTCAATGATGGAGAACACGTAGAAGGATAAGAAAATTATTCAACTGGTAAGTGAAAATTACGATCGATAATTTATGGCATTAGCAATAATCCTCAATCCCTGTTTATAATATCATATAATTGCATAACTTAATACAAACGCAATCGACGCTGCTGGATGTTGGTCGTCGACCAATACAGGACGTAAACATAAGCTAACGATTTACCTTTACCGAACTCAGAATAATAACGTATAACACCTCATCGGATTTCTCTCAATGCCTGCTGTTATTTCCTGCAGAAATAAATATAGCTTGCCATTTAAGAAAATTAGATTGACTTTCAGATCTCCTGTACTACTCCACTCACAACAAAACAGTTAATACTACATGACGTAACCTGTCCTACCAAACAACTTTTATGGAAACATTTTCTTGATAACTATAAATCCTTCCGAGATATCCTGCTGTAATCACTTAAACAAGACACTCTGTATAATTGTAAAATATATGTGAAATTTTTAACATTTTTTTGACGTCGCTATATTATAATTGTTACTATATTTTGTCGCTATATTATAATTGTAACATATTTCTAATGTCTAATATTTAATATTTGACAAATTACTCGTATCAAGATCGTTAGAATAGTATAAAAAACGTCGTTAAATTATTCTCTCAATTTTGGTACTACATTTTATTTCATGGTGTGAAAGAACAACTTAGAAGGATCTATTGAAAATTTCGAACAGAAAAACTATGAATATTAAGCGCAGCAAAGTAATGTTTTAACTACTGCGAGATGCCAGTACGTATCGAAACGTTACAAACCTTAAAGTGAATGGGATAATGTTTGTGGAAGTTATGAAACATCAATAGCAAATACATACGTAATGAAACAGGCCCGCAAAGGTACTCGAACGATCGCTATTAAAGATTTAAATTCACCTTAAGCCACAGATACCTAGTATACGTACATACACAGAATGTGAAGTGGATCGGATAATCTCTACAGAAGTTGTGAAACATACGTTGCGAAGATGCCGAATACTTTTGTGACCTCGTTTCGGTGTACTACGATAAATATTTGCAGCGAACGTTTCATAACTTCTACAAATATGGCTCGATTCGCTTCAAATTTTATCTACGTCATTTCCATACTTAGATCTAATTTTTACTTGGGTAGTAATTGCGACATTACTTTCGAAACTCGACTGCGATATTATACAGGGTGTCCCAGCATCATAAAAAAAACGAATCGAAAATTAAGAATAAAATTTGTTCAGTTGAGGCTTCGTTGTCGTGAAAATCGATTTTGAATTTTCAGCATTTTCAACCATTTTTGCATTAACAAAGTAAGTTAGGTAACCAAATTACATAGCTTATTTTCACTTATAAATATATTCCCAATCCATAGACAGAAATGAGTAACACAGTACATTGTGTTAATTCTAATTATATTACCATTAATTAATTAATTCTAATTATATTACCATTATATCACCATTAATAGGTGACATATGAATTCTATCGATATCCATTTATCTAAATCATAATTACTAGTATGCGTACTCGTTAAATATTCAAAGTCGATGTTCTCGACAACGAAGCCTCAAATGAAAAAATTCTATTTCTTATCTTCAATTTTTTTTTCTCGTGTAGAATCTCCTCCTTCTTGGTTGTACCACCGATGCTGGGACACTCTGTGTGTTTTTACTGCTTAAAATTCTAATAGTTTGGTCACTTTTGTAACTCTTTTTCAGTGCATGCTTGCAACGAACGTTCTTTAACTTCTTCAAAGAATTTTTCGATTCCGACCAAATTTTACATACAGAACGGAACAATTTTTTTCTTATTAGGCCAAACGATCTGAATTTTTTGGGAATTTTTTGTTAGGTGGATTAGTTTATTGCTTTCCAAAAGTGCAATTGATTGGGATGACAAATAAATTAAAAAATGAGGTTATTTCGACCTTTTTGTCTGAGCCTATAATGAAAATTCAGTTGAACCTTCATCGAAATCGGTTAATTAATAATATTTTATTAATCGGTTAAAGTGTAAAATTAATTGTAAATTAATTGCTTCTTAATCGTAATGTCGACCGATTCCGATAAAATTTTCAGTATGCATTATAAGTAGACTGCGGATTTTAATGCAAAATAGAATGTGAGAATTGTCATTTTGAATCATTTTAATGAGTTGTAAATAATGCAAACCGGTGATTAAATTTATCTAATAGCGTCACTGTTTTGTATTTCACCTGAAAAAATTTAGATTTTCGCTGTAGATTCAGATAAAAATGTTGTGTGTGTGAAAAACAAGAGTTTCCTTTATTTTTATTTTATCATTCCAAGTAACAGAAAAATTAAAAAAGATATTCTTTTTTTCTTAAATTCAAGTCATTTTTTTCAATTTTAATAAAGTTATTGCCTTTTAACACTGAATCCACCACCGACAAGTCGAACGACCGGTTTCACATTTTTAATTTCGTAATAGTTGATTTCATGATTATCGAAGTGACAAAGCTGCTTCGATTAAAAATTGTTTAATATATTTCTTTATTCAGGCACACACTGTGACAAAAATTGTGAAAAATTTGAATAAACTCTATCTCGCAATTCTTCCAAGGCAATTTTTGTTAGTCGCTTTCACACCTCGGTACAGTTCCTGCTGAAAGGTGTACGAATACTTTGTTGTCACCGAACGCGACAATATCGAGAACTACTAAAATCTGATAGTAAGCGTGCTATGGTGTCACACCGTAGGAATCGCGTGGGCGCTTCCAAGGCTTCGTGGCCGAATAAAAAAGCGGAACGCAGCCTGGAATTTATAAGAAGACGGATCGCAATAGGAATGCTTTCGACTTCACCTTTGCACATCTGACACGTATAATTTGTTAATAATGCTCCTCTCGGCGCGTCAAAACGTCGATGCACGACGTATAAATAGTTCGCGGCACTCTCTCGCGTTCTTCGCGCGTAATAATAAACGCGGGAATAAGAGAGAACCGGGAGCACCGCCGCGAAAACACTCGTAAATGTGCAATACGGAATAGATATCGATAGTGCCACGTTGTTAAACAGTCCGGCATGATTTATTTTCGTAAGTATCGATCGGCTCGGTACTCGATTTCCACCGTTTCTGTTTAACACTTTACGCACCGGAAGCCTATCGACAGGATTTTCGATTACTGTGCGACACTGATAGTTAAGCTTGAAGTACTTTTTTCGTCTGATAATCTTGAACGAAGTCGTCGGATCATGCTACATCGAGCGATTCGTTGGTACACGACTGAAAGTTGCGATTCCCATCGAGCAATTCATTAAAAAGTTTCTTAATGTAAAGCGTAGTCGTCCAAAAATTATAATATCATCGCCAGTAGACGATGTGTGGACGAGCAAGGTGGACAAACACATACAGTGGCCCATAAAAGTGTTCGTACACCTTTTAAAATGCAATAACTTTTTCAAAACAGAACTAAATGACTTGAATTTTTTTAGATGATAGAGGGACTAGTCTACTAAACGATGAGTATAAAGTTTTTTTTAAATTTTGTTACTACTTGGAATGAAAAGAAAAAATTAAAAACTCTCGTTTTTTAATTTTTTTATCTGAGCCTATAATGAAAATTCAAAAAATGCCTCTCGTAGGTCTCGGTAACTTATATGTGTGCTGAAAATTTGATCGAAATCGGTTAACCCAGAGTCGAGTTACAGGCGTTCAAGGATTTTAAAAACTGCAAATTTTATACAGTTTTTCGTCCAAATTGTGATAAAACTGCGATTTTTGTGATCTTTAATTTGTTGTAGCTCATAATAACGTAAATCGATTTCGATAAAATTTTCAACATGCATATAAGTTACCGAGATCTACGAAAAACATTTTTTAAATTTTCGTTATAGGCTCAGATAAAAAAGTTAAAAAACGAGAGATCTTCACTTTTTTGTCATTCCAAGTAATAGCAAAATTTAAAAGAAAATCATTTCAGTGATCGTTTAATAGACTAGTTCCTCTATCATCTAAAAAAAATTCGAGTCATTTAGTTCAGTTTTAAGATAATTATCGTGTTTTAAAAGGTGTACGGACACTTTTGTGGACGACTGTATACATGTTGTTGGTTGGGGTAAATCATTTCGCGTTTTGCAAATGATTTTTCTAATAAATCTGTGAACAGGGTGGTCTACGCAATTGTTTCAGACTATAAAGTTATTGTTTCTCTGTTATTAATGCATTTACAAAAAAATGCCGAAGGTGGAAAACAAACGTTTCGAAGAACACTACATCCGTAGGATTTTTTTTTAGTGCATCGGTGCATGTGCAATTAAGAATTGCGTCATTTCTTTAAATGGAAATGCATGTTTTTTATTGCACAGATCGATTCCACTGTTCGTTCCACGTAAAATATATATTATGAGGGTATAATGGAAAAAAATGATTAGTTCTCGAGATAGTTCCCTATATATTGTGTTTGTATCATTTTCAGATTCGCTTGCTATCTATTTGCTTGAAAGTAACTTTATTCAATAGTTAATAAAGTTATAGCGTTACAAAGTTACCATTGTTAGTTTTGCACCAATTGAATGTTTAAATGTGAACTGGCAATTCAGTCCTAAGTTCTATTAATAATTAATTCTATTAATTCAATGTTAATTTTTATGGAACTAGTAAATATATTTTACTCTTTAATATTAGGAACATTGTGAGATCATGAAAATATCATGATCATATTGCCTATTTTCAAATTCTTTTTACCTTTCTACTATTTCCAATGATTACTACTCAATTTTGCCAGAAATGCACAATATATACAGTTTAGTTATAACGTTCTTTGTCATATTGCCTATAAAAGTATTGTTTTCAATATTATTTCAAAAACACTATTAAATAACTTCAATTGATACTAAATTTTGAGAAATGATATGGACCAAACAACATGGTGTAATATAGTTTAGTATAGTAAAGTATAGTTTACAGTATGTACATATAGTACAGTGTAACTTAGGTTACCATAATGTAATACAATATAATAAGATCTAATACAATACATATAATATAATTAGTAATATAATATGACATAATTCAATATAATACAATACATACAATATGACAGGAAGTATAATAGGATCAAATACAATATACATAAAATAATAGTAGGATATATACAGTATATGATAGGATATATAATAATGTGTAAGTTGAGATAAATATACCTATATAAGGAAATTGTAATCAAAGTCCAAATAAAGATGCTAATAACTAAACTGCGGAATATACATATAATAAATAATAAATAATAATATATAATAATAATAAATAATAATAAATAACTAAACTATATTACACCATGCGTAGTATTTTTTATGCATTTATGGCAAAAATGCAAAACAGCAAAACCATTTGTACAATTTGAAAATATTATTCTATTGCTGTCAATTAATTAGAACAATTAAGAAAAGAAATAAACGTCTATGTAGTTTCCTCATCTTGTAATTAATGGAGCCATTTTTTATTTTACATACAAATTCACAGTCTATTACTAATAAGAATCGTAATAATTTTGAGAAATCAGTATTTCGTACGAGCAAGTAATGAGGTCTGGAGTGTTCAGGTTTCAATTAAAGGTAACCTGTAACTCTGCGAGTCCTGTAACCTCTGGGAGTCTTATCGGCATGTAATTTGTAACAGTCGTGCACTGAGGGCTCCACAAATAGTAACAAGAGAGAAACTGCATATTCAGAGCCGTCAATGCCACGCGATCCCCTAACATTCTGTTGGTGTACGTCAAAGGAGGATAAATTTAACGAATGATATAATAATGATAAACTGTTCAGGGAACTGTTTACAGCGAATCACAATTTTTCTCCTGAACGTTGGATATCAGCTAGATATGTGGGTGAAATCTATCTATAGCGATGTAAGAAATTTCAAAAGTAATCGCTGGACTCTGTGAATTTCGTGCATTTATGGCAAAAGTAAATACTTAAGTGAAATATAAAAGTATTCTGAGATTAGAAGAATTTACTGAAATTTATTATTTACACACATAGTTACATTATTTGCAACTTATTACAATTGTTAACGGAAGAAAGACTTTTCAATTTATTTTATGTTTCTTGCAATTAACATTTTTATTTTGCACAATAAACCATCATGTTTAATTATTGAGTAGAATTTTAGAGTAGACGTTCGAAAAACTGTTTTTTCGAAATAAATAGATGATATAAAAAACATAATTGTATTTGGGATTTAATCTTTAAGATTCGCAATCTAGTAATTGCGTATACGTAACTTCAAATTATTTATTGGATGCTGCTTTATTGTTCATAATTTTATTGATAATATTCCAATGAAAGAAATAATAAAAATAGTATTTCTAACTTCAAAACTAAATGATTTAACCATTAATATATTTCTTAAATTTTATGTAGTTAAAGAAGACGTAGTATTTTTAATGTAAAATTAATGTATAATATATTTATAAAATATTTGAAAGTGATAAATTACCTTAAAATTTAATTTAAATTTTAAAAAATGCAGGTCATTTGCTTCAATTTTTTTAAAAGGTACATTTCGTTTTAATATGTTTGAAAGTATTTTAGGAATTTTGAGAAATATTAATGCAATATTGTATCTAATTTGAACGCAAATTAACTGCACTAATATACACACACACAATTGAAATCTGTGTATTGCATAAATTGTTGACATTTTCTTTTGCAGCGGATTACACTGTTTCTCGATAATTTTACATTTCTGTATTGTTTTCGTACAAGACCAATTTAAATGATTTTTCTATTTACCATTTTAACTGTTCGAAAGTTTTCTAGGACACGAAGGTCTGGCGAAGGGTGCAGGTCGATCGAAAACATTCGTAATTTGCCGCCCTTTGTGCCAGAGACTGACTCGCGAACGAACGGAAACGAGAAATAGAAAAAGAGATTAGGGGAGAGGCGCGATGGAGATGAAGCGTATTGTACATACCGACTTTACAGCACTGTCGGATAAAAATATTCCCGCTCGAAAATAGAAACGCGGAGCACACCCAACACCCGCAATTCCTGGTCCATACTTGGCCTTAGTCGATCGAATTTCACACTCGTGATCGGACTTTGTGGATCTTTATGCGAATTCTCATTTTCAAACCTCATTTTATATTTGCCATTTTTCTGGTACCACAATGCTACTTAACTTAATTGTTACTTAACTTAATTATTAGTTGACTTAATTATTACTTAAACTAATTGTTACTTGACTTAATTGTTAGTTAACTTAATTCTTACTTGACTTAATTGTTGAAATTATTGTTATTGTTGGAATTTGGAAAATACAGTTGAGTTTGATACTTTCCAATTTTGTGTACCACATTAATATCACTAATTCAAAATAGTTTGACACAGTTTTATATATTTTGACATAGTTTGCCATGACTTAATATATTCTCACATATTTTGACATCATTTCAAATAGTTTGATACAGTTTGATTTAGTTTCAAGTAGCTTAGTCATCTTAAACGGTCTTAATAGCATTATTCAGACAACGAAACTATAGTCATTATAATAATCGAGGTCATATCTTTCTGCATGGTATTTATTGAAGAACAAATGTACATATACAGTGAATTTTCATGCATCAACTGAATACAATCTAATCGAATTATCGAATTACGTCCCGACTTTAATAAAATAATACAACATCTGCACGCATAAATTTTGGATGTTATTTTATGAGCTATTAAGTGCACCTGTAATTTATAAAAAAAGAACAGTGCTAAATTTAAATAAAAGAACAGTGAACAAAATGTATATGATGTTAAATTATATAAAATTATATATAGTTATATACAATTATATAAAACTGTATGCAATTATATAAAATTATACATAATAAGATTATGTATACACTATAATAAAGTATATTAAATTGAGAAATATTAAATAACGAGCTAATTGAAAAATATATATATTCGTCGAGATTTAGAACGAAAAGAACTTTTCTTTGATAATACTGAAGTAGACTATATTAATTACAGGCTTGAAGTATCATTGTTTCTCGCGTAACTGCTTTAAACAAATATTGTCCAAGTTTGTCGTGTACAGTCATGTAATACTAGTAACATATATTTTCCCTGGCAGCAAGCAGAATAAAATTAGGTATCAGGAGCTAGAGAAAAGAAAATTAATGCCTCGTAATAATTTGATGCAAATTGTTTGGGACGAATATCATACGACACTGCAAACGAAAAATGTCATACGAAAATGAGATATATTAATCTCAAATGTTCAGACTATTATAACAATAATATATCAAAGTGAACAATTAATTTTATGATATGAAAAATTGGAAAAACAGCCTGTAGCTGTACATTAATTTTTGTGATCGATATCTAGCATTCTTTTATGATAAATTGTGTGCTATACTATACAATACTATAAGTAGTTTATAGTATACATATTATATTATAGTATATATATATATTTATATTATGTAAATTATTACTATTATTAATTATTATATTATTATTATTACTATTATTATGAATTATTATTATTATTATTATTATACACTATACACTATAATATATGTAAGTATATACTTATATTGTACTATAAGAATAGTGTAGTATAGTGTACTATATGTGTAATCAGGAGAATTTTGTTTATTTCAAATTTATTTTCAAAATAACAAAAAAAAAAGCTCTAAACTTTGCAATGTTCGTCTCTGTTCGTTGTAACCCAATTGTTCAATCATAACTTCTCAATGTTTTTATTCAAGAAATCATTCGATGAATTGAGTTGAATTCTTTTTTTATTTTAATCAAAAAATTTAACGCACTATACAAGCTTTGTATCACGCTGAAAATTTCATTTCATTTCTCATTAATCGAATTTTGAAAAATTAATTTTAAAATTGATATCGAAAATTAGGAACAAATTGTTATCTCATAAATTTTATAAATGTTATAGATGTCGTTGTGCTCTTTCACAGTTGTGTAGCCTACAAAATAGGCTACATTTTTGGGCGGCTCGAGATCATTTGGATCCAGATTATAAATATTGTTATTAAATTATCTAGTTTCTGACAATTATTTTTAATTTCGTAAAGATCTATAGAAAAACTAACGTGTTCATATAGACGGTAGTTCTCATAAGGACTACCGTACAAAAATATGTTGCATAAAAATAAATAAATAAAATTTTAATTTATCCTAAGCATACTCAGTTGTATTTTAATCAAATGAGAGCAATGTAAGTAAATTAAAAGTCAAGTGTACCTAACTTAGGTACGACTCGTAAAAGCTAAGCTCGAATATAGTCTAAAGACAATGTCAACAGGTATCGCACCAGGTTCAATGGTCTCATGAACACCCACACCACGCTTTCACTAACCACTCTTGGTCAATGACAATTTATTCATTGTCATCTGTATCAATTGATAGCGTTATTAGAATTAAATTGCAAATTAGAATAGAAACATTTAAACAACTGTTTTCTCAAAAACAACTTCTTTTATGATTCAATATTCATTTAACTTCAACTTGAAGAATAAACACTTTTTAGTACTGATTTTGGTCCCTGGTTTTCGATACTCAGTTTTTTCACCAACGCCTTTCAAATAATTGTTACTGTTGCTCCCTGTAATAAACACGGCTTTTATTACTAATTTTTATTATACAAAATTATGGAATAATTGTTATGGTCCTTATTATAAACATACTTTTCAGGCCGTTCAACAAAATCTTTCAAATAATTGTTATCCTCTGTTCCCGTAATAAACTGTTACCAATTACTACATTGTTACTAATTTCGTTCAAACAAGATCATTCGATCAGCTGTAATTTTTGAACCCTGGTTTTGTTACTGATTTCGTCGCAACAAATTTCTGAAGTAACTGTTATTTTTGCTCCCTGTAATAGACACGATGATGTTATTACCTCATTTTTATCGTCAAAAATTGTCAAATAATTGTTATTTTGTGGCCCCTGTAATAAACATATTTTTCATACAGCTCTTACACATCAACATCTTTCAAATATCTGTTATTTTTCGTTCCTATAATAAACATGTTTTTGTTACCAACTTTTTCTCACGAGAACTGTTCGAGTAACTATTATTGTATGACTCCTGTAATAAACATATTTTTCATACACGTCTTATTCATCAAAGTCTTTCAAATAACTGTTATTTTCCGTTCCTATAATAAACATATTTTTGTAACCCAATTGTTCAAATAACCATTATATTCTGGTCGCTGTCATAAACACGTTTCTCCCACAATAAATAACGTTCGTCGTCAAAATTCGTCAAATAGCTGTTATTTTTCGGTCCCTATAATAAACATATTTTCTCAGCCAGGCGTTGTCCATCATAACTGTTAATTTCTTGCTGCTGCAATAAACACGTTTCCGTTACAAATTTTCGTTTCTCGCCGGAATCTTTCGATTAACAGTTACCTTTCGTCCCCGTTAAAAACGGCACCGTGTCGTTCCCGAGCTCGTCGCCACGCTAGTGTTCGACGCCGTCTAGTGTAGCGCGGCACCGTCGCGGGGCAGGGTGTGAAAACCGTCGGCTAGCCTTTCGCTGAAGCCGGACGCCAAAAACGGGAGCAATATAGCCCTGCCGGGGAGTGTCCGTGTGACGGTATTAATAACGGCGTGTGCGGGAGGTGGCCCGATTCATTGAAGACCAGTTATAGAATGATGCAGGCGGCCGCGTAACTACAATTTATTTTTTGGCTATTTTTAGCAGTTGGCGTGGCGCCACTATTTTCGGTTCTCTCAAATTTCTCACTCCATATTTGGGATTATGGATGACGGGCCCGCGGCGCGGTGTATCTTTACGACCCCGCCAGTTAGAGACACTCTCGTTATACGCTCGCGTGCCCCCACCACCGCCAGCTGTTCGATCCATCGAACACGAGCCTTCTCTGAACAATAAACGCTGCGTTCGCCGGCTTTTTCCTTTTCTTTGTTCACGGCTAGACCACTCCTGATCACTTAACAAGTCTTTCGTTTTTATTGTTATTTTATAGCTACGAACACACCAAGTCGTTTCTAACGTCATTTATTTCTTAACTCCTTTTCGAACCAGACACGATTTTGCAAACAGACTGTTACGCCATTTTTACACTTATTCTGTTCGGTTGCATTGTATTCGTAACAATACCTCTGGTATCTCACAACTGTTTTGAATCGGTCGTGAAATTATTGCATAATATTGTATAATATTATGTAATTTAATATCGTTTAATATTACGTAATTTAATATTGTTTAATACCATGTAACTGAATGTTGTTTTATATTATGTAATTGAATATTGCTTTATATTATGTAATTTTATACTGTTTAATGTTATGTAATTTAATATTGTTATCATATAATATTTTATATTAACAAAGCGTTAGGAATCGCAAAACCTTATGGGCGTTTCTTTTAAATTCAGCTTGCAATTGTAACATACGATGCGATTAAATAAATAGATTATAATCTTTGAAAAAAGAGTAGATATATTTATAACAAATTGTATATTTCATGTGAAACAATTAATGGAAATACATGCTCCGACGTTTGGTTTCATTTCGAACATGTACTATGTTTAACCAGTTAGCTACTTTCGACGAAGCTAAATTACGTTATGACGAGTATATTCGTTATAACATAAAATATCTTCGTGACGAGTATACTCGTCATAATATAAAACGTGTTCGTGACGAGTATATTCGTCATAACATAAGATATGTTCGTCACGAGTACATTCGTCATAACATAAAATGTCTTCGCGACGAGTGTACACGTCGAAACAGCTGATTGGTTAATAAAAATTGGTTGATATTCTCTATTAAGTTATATATTTTAGAGAATTGTTGCATATATTCAAAATATGAAAAGAATCAAACGTATTCAGTATAATTACAATAGCTTGCACACACATTTAAAAGAGACTGCAACAGCTGACTGGTTAGAGACAGTTAAACACCTAACTTAAGTAGACATCTAATTAATTTATGTCTCTTTGTAGCATTTGGATTGCCAGATTACATGGTTTAGGATTTCTCTGACACCATTACCATTAAATCTACCGAGCACTAAAAGTGACTGATTTTTTTGTACCGCATTGGAAGATTCTCGAAATTAAATTTATTTAGACCTTCCGATATTTTGACTCTAACGTGTGCCTGGGTTGTAATATTTATTCAATCCTACTAAAGAGTCGTATTATTATCTCAGCAATTCTAAAATAGAAAATGTGAAACTTTTTAACGTTTTCACTGACACGAGATTTGACTACATTATTTCACAAAAGTATCAAATTCAAGATTTCGAAGTTGCTGATATAATATTTTGTACAATTTTTAGACGCGTCACTTATGGCAGAATCTTCTCCTTTTGCATAATTCAGCGAAATATTTGCAGTTTTTGCAAAATATGCAACAATTGATTTTTGCATAGAAAATATTGTTAAAAAATTCCACGTGCTCGGCTAATATTATTTTGCTTACTATTCATTTGTTTATTTAGTTCGACCTGTGGACCATTATGGTGATAATAGCTAATAGTTATTTTGAAAAAGAAGAGAAGAAGAAAAAACTCCTTTGAAAAGTTATTTTCGAAATAAAAAATATCGAATTATTCGTCGAAATTTTTATAATGATAATTATATTCTGAATTTTCTCTTAATATTGTTCTGTTATAATATGTCTATTGCACATAACTTAAATATTATTATCATTGTAAATAAATAATATAGATGAAGTGTGAAACAAATTTAATAATATACGTAACACTATGCATTTATTATAAACAAATACCTCGCGGACATCAGACAACAAACAGTCAAGGTTGAGAAAATGGTTTCGCCTAAATCTTAAAAACTGTGCAAAAACGTTTCTTGCGAAGAATGATTCAGTAAACACTCTCGAACACAACTAAATATTTTTTAATATCACTAATAACATTTGAACATGTTTACTTTGATCTTACTTTGGAAAATAAACGCAAATTTACGACTTTGTGAATATCTTCTGTTTTATCTGTAAAATTTATGGCAACATTTCTTGTTTAGAACCATGGTATAGTTTGTTTCAAATACAACAACATATATTTTTATAATATTATAAATATTTAGAGATATTGTGAACAGTTTCAAGACATTTTTGTACTTTAATTATAAAAGATGTATACACACACACACACACACACACATGTTTTTTTACCTTAGAAAATTCTTTAGATTGCTCCAAAGGATGATGACATATGTTTATATAACTTTGTAAATATATCTAAAGAAGTTTAAACAGTGTTTAAATGGAGCAGATTGTCCATAATGCATTAAATTTTCTGGAAGTGGTTCAATCGAAATTGAAAAATTAAAGGATTGAGATGGAATTTAATTATGAAATTTAATGCCACGTGACGTGGCAGGCCTTCTATCGAAAACTATCGAAAAAGCAACTGTAGAGATTTTCTTTCTGACAGAATTTTTCGGTAACAAATATTCAAACACATTCATGAATCAGTGTACACATTAGTTTGCAAAAGTCTATCTTTAATAGGATTTTATTTAAACATTGGAATCACTAGGCATCAAATGTACCTAATCTGTACTGCTTTGTGAAAATATAATGACGAATATTTACAACAATAATGACTGCATTTATTCGTGCATCCAATTAAATTCTATCTATGCATCCAAATCAGTAAAGAATAATTGCTTACAAAAACATATTTAGAATTTCAAACATATGAAAAATAATTATTCTGAATAAATATTCTAGCATTAATAAATTGTACAATAGCAACAACAACTTCATTTACAATCCAAGAAGTTGCTTTAAATTATTACTTAAAAGACAATTATTAAATTTCAGTATCTTTTTAATGTAATAATCATTAAAAACCCTAGTAACGCTTTAACTATTAATAGACTTTTGAATAAAAATCAACAATTTTTTTTTGAAACAGTCACCTAAAAGGCATCACATTGATTATAAAGCACGAGATAATTTATTGGTTTATGGAAAAAAATTGCTATCACTATTGAACAATTCCTTAAGCAATCTTCGATCATTTATTTCAAGCAGAAATATGTAGATCATAACTCAAAACTATATTCACTGCACAAAAAAATAATCAATGTCGATGTATATTATTTAAATTTATTATTCGATTGATTAATATTATTTGTTAGCCCTATGCATCGTGTCAACATCCCTCTTCAAAGAGCTATTAAAACAGTTAAAATATTAAAATCGCTGATTTACCAACGACAATTTGCCTAAACATCATCAAAAATTTGTTCAGAAAAACGGTTAAAACAGCATTTAGACGCTTCTCGAATCGTACGATCATCAAAGCAGCCCGCGGACAGAGTGTTAACTGAACGATTTAAGGATCCTGGACACCCGATCCCCAAACCCAGGAATGTTTACTTTTATATAACAAAGCGGTATGCTGCTCGAGAATGAAGCTTTAGGTGTCGGCGGGCCAGTGTACACAATTACAGGCAACAAGTGGACGATTCGGTACGCGGGGCGCGGCCGGGAGTGTGTACGGTCTCAATTGGCAGGGGCGCAAGTAGGTTAAAAACGGTAAGTCGGCTGCAATGCTCAGGAATATGTCAAGGCGATGCGGGGCAGAGGTTCCCTAGGAGATCTTCTCAGTGAAAATTCACTTCCCCTGCTTTCGGAGCACAAGCTGGCTTCATTTGTCTATCGTTAATACCAAATAAGCTTCATTTAGGGTGTTAAGTTAACGTTCGCTCAAAAATTTCAACGCTGGGAGTTCGAAGACTAAGTGTTCCGTATGTGTCAAGATAATGGCGCAGCGTAGAGGCTCTGTGGGAAATCTCAGGAACTAGGAAAATCCATTTTTGTAACTCCGCTGGAGCGTCGTTTATGCTAATTTAGCACCCTGGCACTGTAGCGGTGACTCAACTTCAATTTTGAAGCTGGGAGTCCGAAGGCTCGGGTGCTTTTTTTATCAAAGATTCACTATGACCGGCTGGAAACTAGCAGAGTGAATGCCTCTATCTTTAGAGAAGACAGGTAGCTTCGTTTATCGATCACTTAGACAAGGACTTGTCCACTCAGCACTGACTCAAAAATTGAAATGCGAAATGGTCTGTTGGCTGAGTGCTTAGGGATTTGTCAAAGGCTCGCTAGGAGCTGCTAGAAACTAGCTTCCGAGGAGTTGTTCAGCAATCATTCTAATTGGAAATTTCGAAGATGACAGTCTCGAGCTATGTATTCAGTACTGCAGAATTAGACTAGTTTTATTTAGGAGGCACAGTTAGCAGCCTACCTCCGATTCTACACTGAAATTTCGAGGATGACAGTCTGGAGCTAAGTCCTTAGCACTAGATAAGGCTAGAATGCAAAGTGAACATCCTATCTATGAGAGACAAAAGACTGAGAACTCAGAAATATCCAACATTGAGCATTTTATTAGCAATGATCCATTTCTCTTATTATAAAATCCTCACAAATTTTGGAGAAATTCTATTAAAATAACGCCCTAACTCCAGCATCAGTGAATCTAGATGGAAATTTCAAAGGTATGCATGCAAAGACTGAAAGCTTAAGAATGTTATCACGATTCCTCGGCTCTAGACAAGCTCTCTGTCAGGTGCCGAGACTTCAAGTCGAAGTTTCGAGGATTCAATCATTTGCAACGTCTCAATCTCCTAGCAACAATTACCTGTCCTAAGACAGAAGTAGCCATATCCAGTATTTTAAGCTTGGTAACGAAGCTTCCAAGTTAAAATTGAAGACTGAAGAACGTACTAAAGCGACTTCCCCTCCAAAAAGTTTGATTATTTTAGCTCTAGTGAAGCAAGCTGGTTCTACCTAGGGTGCAAAGTTAGCAGCCTAACACCTAGCAGAGAGAAGACCCTCTAACCAAAGATCTGCTTTACGAATTTAGAGTTAGCGTCAGTGACTCTGAATCGTAAATTCGAAACTGAAAGCTGTATATAATCATCATCCCTAGTCATAGTTTATCAAAGACCTACTACCTCCTAGGTGGACCAGCTAAGTAGCTATGCGTGATCGAAGACTTTAAAGACCCACTTCCCTATCCCCTAAGATAATGAGCTGACACCAGTGACTCGAAGACTTCAAAGATCTACGCCCCTATCCCCTAAGCTGACTAACTGATTAGTTAACCAGTGACTCGAAAGCTTCAAAGTCTCACTTCTATATCCCCTAAGATAATAAGGTGGCTAACTATTCGTGACACCAGTGACTCGAAGACTACAAAATCCCACTTCTCTATCCCCTAAGATGACAAACTGACTAGTTATCCGTGACACCAGTGACTCGAAGACCTCAAAGTTCCACTTCTCTATCCTCGAAATTGACTAACTGACTAAGTATCCGTGACACCAGTGACTCGCAGACCTCGAAGTCCCACTTCTCTATCTCCTAAGCTGACTAACTGACTAAGTATCCAGAACACCAGTGACTCGAAGACTACAAAGACCCACTTTCCTATCCTCTAAGCTGACTAACTGACTAAGTATGCAGGGCACCAGTGACTCGAAGACCTGAAAGACCCACTTCTCTATCCCCTAAGCTGACTAATTGACTAGTTATCCCTGACACCAGTGACTCGAAGACTTCAAAGACCCACTCCTCTATCCCCTAAGCTTCTTATCCATAGAACCAGTGATCCCAGCCTATCAAAGTCCCACCTCTCGCTACCACTATCCCCTAGCTATCCGCATCACCAGTGTTTCAACGGCAGCAAAGCGTCGAATCCAACGAATTCCGTGATCCCAGTATCGAAGCAAGTTCTCCAAACACAGTCACTGGCCGCCGCGGAGGATTGTGGCCAGCGGGTCTCGGATTACCTGTGACGGGAAACTTGCTTTCCGGCAACATGAACGCTCGGTGCTGTCGGTTTACTCCGGGTAAATCCTGGCGGAGTGTAGCCTATCATCCGCAGCCGGTGGTGCGTAGGCTCCCCGGGGACGTCCTCGGAGAACTGTTCACTCGCGACCGGAAAGAGGACGATGAACCCCCTCGCGACGCAGCCCGTCGGACACTTGTTGACACTGTCTCTGGGGTTCACGGAGGACCTCGGTACGGTTCGCGACAGTTTGCGAGGTGGAACGGTGTCGGGCACGTAGGATGAACTGAGGAGGTGGTCGGGTCGCAGTCAGGAAGCCGAGGAGGGCACGTGTCTAGGACGGGTTAGGCGATGAAGAAGCAGAGAAGAAGAGGAGAGGAAGATGAGGAACTCGCGGGAACAAGGTGAGGAAAAAGAAGGAGAGAGAGAGAGAGAGAGAGAGAGAGACGGGGAGAGCGGACCGTTTTGAGGCAGTTTTGGCACTGTTACCAGCGCGGACCGGCGAGCACCAACCCCGAGCAGCTCCTCCACACATCCGAAGACGACGACAGCGACAACCACGGCGGCGGAGAAGACGAGCGGAGAAGTCGAGCGGAGTTGAGCGGTGCCGAGCGGTGAGGACGCGCGGAGGTAAACGCGCCGATGAGGAAGAAGAGGAAGAAGAGCGAGCGGAGGCGAGGGCGTATATTCTTGATTTGGGCGGATGGAAATCTGAGATTGCTCCATATCGGGCTGTGCGCCGTGACCACAGAGGTGCTCTGTAATAGCAGACATCTGAAACTTCTCTCTCTCTCTCTCTCCCTCTCTCTCTCTCTCTCTCTCTGCCTACCTCTCTCTTTCTCTTCCTCTCTTTCTCCGTCCCGTTCTTTCTTGCTTTAGTTTTCGGTGCGAGCCGACTCACGTGTCTTTCTTTCACAGCGCGCCTGTGCGCTTCTTCTTTTTCTTCCAACTGTTTCGGCTTACTACTCTTCGACTGGATTAGGTTTCTCCCGTTATCGACGGCTTTTCTTTGCCGTTTGTTTAACACGTTCCGTGCCGGTCGCGGGTGACTCGATTTTCTTTTTGCCCAAGGGGTTTTGAGAATTGCGACCGGGCCGCGGGAGCAGGTTTTTCGAATTTAATTAACCCTTCTATGTATAATTAGGTGCTGATTATTTCTGTTCGTTCTTTAGTCGTTTATAGCGTAAAATCAATTCGGATGCACATGCTTTATACGATTTTACGCCGATGAACGTTTCACGATGAAACATTGATGTAAGATATTTTAAGCATTTGCACTACGATTTCTTTCACAGCTGCATTGGTTAACAGTTGTTCGTGACTAATAAATTTCTACGCGAGACAGATAATTTATATTTACTGTTCGACAATCTTTACTGCATTGTTTAAATATTGGTAATAGATATTGGTAATATTGGTAATATCGGTTTAACACAGTTGAATAACATTCATATTTACTGGATAATATACCAAATTTTCGTAACGAGTCTAACACGATATTGTAGGGCAAGAGGTTAAATAAGGAAACTTCAAATATTGCGAATGCACTTTATGCGTTACTTCTAAAAGCAAGTATAAAATGTTTAAATTTCGTTTATCATTAAATACAATGCGTGATGCAAAATCTGACATTGTATTCTATTGAATTCTTTTAATCTTTAATAATATTACCGTATCAATACAAATTAATTGCATTGCGTCTGATGTGTATTTAAATATAATTTAGCACTGATCACATGAATGGTCACTTTATATAAAATAAGTAATTGTTGTATATATATATATATATATATATATATACAATAATTAATAATAATATATACTATTATATAATAATTATATAATATAATATATATATTAGTTACCAAGAACGTTTTTTAATTTATCATATTATATACTTGTTTTTCTATCAAACAGAAAGGAAAATAACTTTCAGTATTATAAATATAAAAAGTATGAAATATTGGACAGTATACGTAATACTATGAGGAAATGTCATCAAATAAGAATGAAATTCCTGGTAATTAAACAACCTTCAGTTTTGCTGCTATCTCCAGGATATCTTGCAGTCATAGCGCCGTCCATACTGCTTCAGGTAACATCAGATTGATTTTACTAATACCGCCAGCATGCCGTTTCAATACCGGTTTAATGCCACAGCATGATATTCAAGAATTGATGCACGTTGGTGTATCAACGTAATTAAATTGACCCCACCGCTAAACAAAACCGCGAATAATTATCATTTCGATAATCGGGGTTCTACGGTTGAGAACAGAATATTGTATTTGGCTGACGTCATGAGATGACGTCAATTACTGACTTCATTGCTACAGTTTTATGAGACTATTATGTTCGCCGAACACATTCTGAATTCAAATTCTTTATTTATTTTTTTATTTATTTTATTTTATTTATTTATTATGTTATATTATTGTATTTATTATTATATTATATCTATTATATTATATTTTATTTATTTATTTTTAATTTTATTAATTTTTATTTAATTTTTTATCAATTCTTTTATTTATCAATTCTTTATTAACAAATGACATGTATAGTCACAGAAAATAAACGTGTAACTGCTATTAAATTATTTTAACTCTACATTATGGTAATACTTATTATAGTCGTTGCATTCGATAAAATATGTAATTAATATCAAAATCTCTTACATTACACGTTTTGGTGAAAGGAACATGCAGTTTTTAAAAAGGATAAACAATTTAATCCAGTTAAATTATTTATTCAGTCTGAATTGTTTATTCGACTGTGAGAACTTTTTTAAAGTATCATTCGAAACAAATAATTAAATACGGTATAATATTATAATATAATATTATATTTAATTTCAAAAGTTTAAAAATTTCTGTTCTTGAAATATACAAATCGTATCGAAAGAAGTACATACGATGTTGCATCAAATTGACCCAAATTTTTGTTTAAATATTGATTAATGTACCAACGTACCAATGACTACATTGGTTTGTTATTATACGATCATAATATATGATCATTGTTGCATCTCTAATCTAATCATCAACATTTAAAAAGAACTCCCGTCAATTAGATACATTTTGCACAGCTTCTTAAGAAATAGTATTTCTACTTTACACGTTATTTCGCCAGTCATAAATTTTCAAAAATTTTTCTTCAGCTCGAGCAAGTAAGAAAATATAATAGATATAAGGAACAGAGAGATAAATGTAGTATTCGGGCAGCGACGGTCGAGGTTTTAAATGGACACCGCGAACAGAAACAAATAAATGTGCAATAAAGATGTAAATCGAATTAATTTCAACAATTCTCATTTTAATGAATAAGCAATTTACAGGGTGAGTCGCGTAACTTGCACACCTCAAATAACCCTTCAAAATTATTAGTTTCATTTAAAAAATTGTTAAAATCATGATTTCAAAGGTAAGCGGAAGTTCTTCTATGTAAAGAGGTTTTCAAGATAGACTAACTTAAAGTTATTGCAGTTGTACAAGTTATGCGTCTCACCCTGTATAATAATAAGCATTTCCATAAACATAGTCCAATTTATATTATGTTTGGACTCATTTCAATCGGAAGAATGCCAGCTATCCATTGGTGCCACAATTATTAAAGTAAGAGACGAAGGTTACTGTAAATAAAATTGTCTTTCTCGCATGTTTATACTTCATTCAGTCGAGGCGTTCTGTTGTTTCGCGTCTGTCTCCTAATACTATGTTCATTGAATATTCTCGTGCGGCATGCCGTTTAAACAAATAAATGATTAATCGTCTTAAATAATCAAATACTTCAACCATTTTAAAATGAATTCGGTTTAATTTCAATAGTAGAGTTCACGTTCACGTAAGACGATTCAGGTTCATGGTGCTCTGTTCAGTGAACATAAATCCTCAGCGAATACAAAGTCCATATAAACTGGAGTTCGCATAAATAAAGTTGCATTTGCTCGCTACGAAAACATTCCCACGCTAATCTCGGCCATTGAGTAACCGTTAATGGGTTAATTAATAATTTATTCGGGCCGGTGCGGCGCGCGACGTGGCGCGGCGCGGCCGAACAATCCGAAGGTGTAACAGCGGATTCCGAATCTGACATTTAATTCGCAGCCCGTTTACCCCGTCGCAGCCGCTGTCAATAGAGGGAAACGTCATAGGCGCTCGCGCGCGATAGTACGCCGCGAGTTTATGCGAGTGTGTACGATACCACGGAGGCGTACGTTATATCCCGCATAGGTTAAGCCTGCCCGCCTACTCGGCCGACGTGTCCCAATACCTGGCAGCGATATGTCAACAGCTACTTTCCACCGCTCTGGCACCAGGTTTTATCTGCAACGCTCGCGGAGCAACGCGCAGCGTACCGCTGACTATGGCGACATGACAGCCTGGAACCGGACGAGGCACGGCCGACAAGCTGCCGTTTTAACAACCGATTAACCTGCCCGCAGAAAAATCGGGTATCATTGTTGGCTTCGCGCCTGCGAGATCGACGGTGAAACGTTAAGTCGATTAGCGCGAGCGGGTCGATCGAGGAAATCGTCGATCGGAGTATTCAGCTCCTGCTATGGCAACTGTAAAAGTCTGATTGTATTACAGCGGGGCTTGATTTCAATTCTAACTGAACCGTAAACTTTTCTAAATATTTGTTATTTGGTAAACTTTCAATTTCGAAATTTCTTCTTTTTCTGATCGAAGCGAACCGTTGAAATTCGCGCCTTCTCCTCGAAATCTATGCGGACACCTTCCTTACCAACGGTGCTCCCTTTTAAATTCGTCAAGCTTTTCCCTTTTCTTGGGCTAGAAAAACTGAATGCTGAAGAGAAAACGTTATGCAAATACGTTGATAATACAATTGAATTGGACAAATTTCGTTCCGGTGTACGAACACTTTTGTGGGTAACTGTACATGGCCGAGAGCTAACAAAATATTGTTATATCTAATTATAATTGTTATATATCTAATTATAATAATAATTAGACTGCGGTTTTGATGCATTTATGGCAAAAACGATTAGGCGCAATTTAAAATAGTGTAAGGATTTTAATCTAAACTTATAAAAAGTATTCAAGAAAGAAAAGAAATTCGTGTTTGGCAGCTATGTCTTGCAATTGATGAAAACAATTTTTGTTTTGCATAAAGATTCGCAGTCTACTTATAATTATTGTATTGTTTTAGTTAATTATTTCAATCGTACGTTCATTAGACATAGAATGTTTTGGAACGATTTTAGAAATACTTCTACTGAGTGATGTGAAACCTAGATTAGTGCAATATAGCTAATATTATTATTACTGTTTTGCATAAAGAACCGCAGTCTACTTATAACTTTAGTTTGCTTTATTAACACGTTCCGTGCCGAGCTTTTTTTACTCGAATCTTCACACTTTGATATTTTACTAAAACTTGATGTATTACGTGCAATTATTAATTCTCGTACACATAACAACGTAACAAAAACTTATCAACGCCCATTCTTGCGGTGGAAATTGATTCTTCGGTTCTAAATTTCTTGTAAACAATTTGTTCAGTTCACTGAGTAAACATGCAAGCGTGTACCATCGATGGTACACGTGGCACGGAACGTGTTAATAATTATTGTGTACATTGCCGACCGTCGTAAAGGTGAAACTGACTGTACAAGGAAATTGTACAAATAAAGTGTGGCAAAAAGATGTTTATCTGTTTATTATAACCACAACATGAACTTTTACAATAACATTTGAATTCTGTTGTAAAAGTTCAATTTGAACAGTTATTTTGTATTTTGGTTGATAACAATTTTGATGGAACATTTATTTCTTAACCGATATTTGTGGTAGGATATAAAAGTTCAATTTCAATTGATTTAGCATTATTTAAGCAACTGGAAACACGATAAATATAGATCGGTAAGCAAATCGTAAGCAAGAACCATTATGTACATTGTATACACTCCCCTCCAAAAGTATTAGGGCACTCACGGAAAACTGAATAAGTTTGAGCAACCGGTTGGAAATTGTTATAATTTCTTCGATTTAATTCAAAGTTAATTGTATTAAACTGTAGCAAGTGCATCTATATATATATTTTTTTACATTATAATGAAATTAACGTCAATTTTATAAAAGAAAATTAAATTTTATTTTTCGTCGTTATATCCACCGCGTTTTATAATTACTTTTTGCACTAATTTCGGGATTCCTTTCATCAGTATTTCAAAAACATATCGTACGAAATTAACTCAGCATACGGTTTAACTGAACAAAATGTATAATAAATGAGTAAACTAACTGCATAAGTGACAAATACTTCTAATTTAATGTGTACTTTTGACAATACAATGTCATAAATCGTAATATTAAATGTAAAACATTACCTGAATCGAATGATAAATTGGAATTTATACTAAATCAGCAGGTGTTCTAATACTTTTTTAGAGATGTGTACGTTCGGTGTTTAGCATTCAGTTTTAGAAGTAATATATTTTTCGAAGCATTTTCATAAATACGAGTCCTAATATCATTGAGAATTCATTTCAAAGCACTAAATGCACGTTGCACACTGACTTGTTCCACAAGAACATCGTGAACAGTTAGTTAACTTAGAAACAGGTTTTTAAATCTCCGATCTATCCAATATTCTAGTATGTTTACATTCCAATCAACTCTTTGCAAGATTCTGCTACTTTGAATACGAAACGGTAACTTCGATTGGAACGACTGTAACTTTTACGAAGCAGAATAATTATTGCTTGTCCAACTAAGACGTTTTCCTACATTTCCGAGAAAGTAAAAGTTTTCTGTTCATGTATAAATATATAAAATAAAAGTTACCGTGGTTTTATAACTGTTTTCTTAGTACAGAAAAATTAGAAGTCTAAAAATAACTGTTACATCAGAATCAACTGATAATTTTAACAGTTCCATTGAAGCCCTGATATACTGGGTGAAATCCCATTTTAAGATCTTTTTTATAGAAAAATTAACACAATTGACAATAATTTTGCACAATTTTTAATATAATATAATACAATATAATATAATATAATATAATATAATATAATATAATATAATATAATATAATATAATATAATATAATATAATATAATATAATATAATATAATATAATATAATATAATATAATATAATATAATATAATATAATATAATATAATATAATATAATATAATATAATATAATATAATATAATATAATATAATATAATATAATATAATATAATATAATATAATATAATATAATATAATATAATATAATATAATATAATATAATATAATTGTGATGTAATTCTGATCTAAATGTGATGTAAATGTGATGTAAATACAATGTAAATACAATGTAAATATAGTATAATATAATATATTTCCCCATTCGTGGAATTTATTAGGTTAAACTTGACTCGAAAAGGTTACTTTGGTCCTATCGAACGTAACCAGTCCCATAACATGATTCGCATAAAGAGAGCGTTCAATTCCAGAGTTTATGGAGACGCTCGAAAAATTTCTCTACATGGAAATCTTACGAAACTAGTCTCCGACTGATCCGTGTTCTACATCGGCTGCATCCAGCATAGTCACTCTTTTGTGAGCAAAGGGGTCGGTGTAGGTCGTTGTCCAGTCACAGATAAAAGATTAAGAAAATTTTAATTAAAATGAACGAAGAGATTATTCTCTGCATGTAACACGCATGTGAATAAATTTCCTCCTTGGATTTAGATCTGCTTGGAACAGACAAGGCACTTGGTGATTCCAGGAAATGTCGGCAGTCGACAAAGGGTTAAACACAAATAGGGGTCTCATCGTCGTTTTCAATATTTCTGCGAATCTCACGAATTCACGGGTGTTTGATTTTTTCCCAAAATCAAATATATTGATTTCTCCGAAATTAGGCAGTTCATTTAAACATTTACATTTCAATAGATAGCGGAAAAACATTTTACAAAACAACAATTTTATACGTTTGCTAAAATATATGTTTAATATAGTGATTGTATAGTAATATTCAGTAATAAACAGTAATATATATATATATGTATATATATAATATACAGTAATATAATAGTAATATATATATATATATATATATATATATATATATATATATATATATATATGTATATATATTACTGAATATTACTATACAATCACTATATTAAACATATATTTTGCATATATATATATATATATATATATATATATATATATATATATATATTACTGTATATTATATATATTACTGGTGATTTTCTGTAAATCCTCACAATTAAAATAAAGTATGATCATTATCATACATATATTACTATCTACATTATAATATTGTACTATACATTATTAGGAATTATTATATACTACTACACATTACAATATATTACTACTTGTATATTACTAGACATTACTGTATGTTATTGTATATTACTGTATATTCCTATATATTTGCTGTATATATGTATATGAATACAATATACATAGCATTGTACAGAGTGTCCCAAAAATGTCTCATAATCCGGAAATGACGGGTTCCTCGGATCATTTGAAGCAACTTCTTCCTTTAAAAAAATTTTCTCCGAGGCACCATTAACGAGTTTTTAACGGAAAACAGTGACCAATAAGAATCGAGTACGGCTGACGCGAAGCGGCCCAGCCAACCAGCGCACGAAGCCCACTTCCGCTCATTGGCTCGGTCGCCTCGCGCCAGTTAAGCTCGCCTCTCATTGGTGACTGTTTTTCGTTATTAAATCGTTAATGGTGCCTCGGAGAACATTTTTGTGAAGGAGAAAGTTGCTTCAAATGACCTGAGGAACCCGCCACTTTCAGATTGCGAGACATTTTTGTGACACCCTGTAATACACAGCTATGTATTGTAATGTGTAGTGATATATATTAGTATATAGGAATACAAATTAATGTAGTGTAATCCTATACAGTAATATATGTATAGGAGTATATAGTAATACAAATTAATATGTAATATACATATAGTCCTATACAGTAATATATAGGAGTATGTAGTAATACAAATTAATATATAATGTATATATATATATATATATTTATATTAATATATAATTAATATATTGTAATGTCTAGTAATATACATATAGTTGTATACAGTTATATATAGTAATATCTAGTAGTGTATAATAATGTACAGTAACACATTGCAACGTAAATAGTAATATATATGATAATGATAATCCTTTATCTTAAGTGTGAGAATTTACAGAAAATCACCCCGATACACTGTACAGTGGTATATAGTATAGTAAATATTAGTTTGTAAATGTAGTTGTTATATGTGTGTATAGATGAAGCCCCTTCTCTTAGAAGTTCTAGGGTTAATAATCTCACTGTCGCGGAGACTGAAAGCAGGTTTTTCAGTACAGTATTCCAAGAAAGTTATTGTTATAGTGCAGCGTAATTATACATAAAATGTGACGTAGCATCAGTTTCGTTACTTTATAGACACACCTCGTATTGCAGTGCGCGTAATAAATCGCGGACATTCGCGGACGGGGACGTGTTGCCGAAGAACGGAGATTGCGCGTCCCGCCATCCGGTGTACGGTTGTGGGAAATACCACTTCTCTGGTGCAGTCTGCAGCCAATCGGCCATTCAAGGCTCATTAACTCGCGGGACCGCGCGTTCCGTCGGATTATGTCGTTTCTCCGCGAACGTATTTGCCAATCTACGCAGGATGTATCGGAAACGTTCGTATAAACCCCAATAAGATAATTCACCGTGAATAAATAAGGAGACAATAGTGATGCTGTTCCGTCCTTCTTTGTTCTCATTGTGCGATCCCGACGCGAAGAGAATTATTTTTTCGATTCGAGAATGAATAGGTTATATATACGCAATATTTTAGTTTTACAGACGGAAATGGTGGAATTAAGTTGAATTTTATCGTGACGACTAAATAGGTTTATAGACTGCGGATTTTATGCATTTGTGGCAAAAATGAATACATAAAAAGTAAGTATATAAAATTGCAAAGGAGTTAGCAGAATTTGATAATATTGTTACACAATATTTTTATTTAATTTCTGATTTTTACGATCGTCTTGGAAAATCTTTTATGCTTATACTTATTATGAATTTAAGAATTTTATTATAACTATCTTAATAACTATTAATTTTATTTGTAGCTATCGCTATAAACACAATAAAAATGGATTTCATCGATTTTAAGGAACAAATACCTTTCTTCTTTAATGATTCTAATAAATTTAATTTCATACATTGACACTCGAACATTGTTCTAGTATGTATTATTCTAATATATATATATATGTATATATACAAATATGACATTTTGTTAATTTCTTTTTTTAAACATACAGGATGTCTCAGCTAAAGGAGGCCACCTACATTGTTGCTAATGATTACAAACACAGAGTAACTTTTACATATTTACTGATATTTGAACAAAAACAAAAAAAAAATGTATTTATATATATATCTATCTTCTATTATTTCTAACATAGAAATATACGAATATAATATTTTTTTGAATTTTTGTTTAAATAAGTGTTTAAATAAGTGTTGTAAAAGTTACTTTGACTCTGTAATTACAGACAACAATGTACGTGCTGGAAAAATTACGTAAAAACAGTCATCAGTTATTCGCATTATTATTCAAATAATTTTATGATCTCTGACTGAATAATTTCTTCGAACAATAAATGAAGAATCATTTAAATGCTTAGAACAATTTGTTACAAATAACGAATATTTCGTACTCGAATAAAATATCCGACTAAAAAAACAATTCACTAGAATAATTATTTCACATGAGTATCGACATAAACAATTTGAATAATGCCCGACTCTGGTCGACTTACAATTTTCGCTTTCAATCGACAGCGTCCGCTGAAAACCGGAGCGAAACGATATCGGCCGACTTCGCTTCGATCGTGCGCTTTTATCCAGCATCAATAACAATCGATCAGTACGGCGAGCGATAAAAAAAAAAAGAACAGGAAAGAAATACGCTGGGCGTGCCACGCATAACAAGCTCGCAATTTTTCCCGCGAATTCCTTGATGACTAACAACTACAGTTAAGAATCCAGTGCGGCGACAACGACGACGACGTTCACCTCGCAGCGCATACGTGGATCATTACTTAACAGTTACTTACAAACTCGCTTGCTAAGTTATCGTTTCCTCTGAAATCCCATGCACGTGGTTATGTCAACAAGAATCGCCATCGATTTCACTATTTAGAGCATCTCCTCCACCCACTTTCAGAACGAAGTGGAGAATTATACGACGCGACGCCAGGTGGAATGATAATTAGACCGCAAGTATTACGCGTTTATGGCAAAATTAAGCAGTTGCAATTTAAAAAAGGGAAAGAATGATGCCAAGCATTTCAAAATATCAATGTATTATTTTCATTATTTAATGTAATATTTTATATATTATTTTAAAGAATAAGCCTGCTGCAGTAAGTTCTCCCTAATCGACGTTCAGATAACAGTCTAAAACAATAAACAGTGTCGAACCTTATAAATATTAAGTACTAAAATTATTTAATAATTTAATGATATTTTCGAGGAAGTCTCTTGGTGCAGTGGGAATCGATCCCAAGTTTCATTACTTATTAACTTAACTGAGATGATAGTAATAATTAGAGAGTAAAGTGATAATGGATCTTCTATCTTCGATTTATTATAAATAAATTCGACATCGGAAGTCTGAATGCTTAACCCCTTAACTTGTACGCTCGAGTTAATTCGAGCGCGCTAAACAGGCCAAACTGTGCACACTCGAGATAATTCCAGCGGCGTTGTATTTTACGCTGCTATAATTTTTCACACTCGAATATAATCGAGAATTGAAAATAACAATGTGAAAGCAAAGAAAAAAAATCGTTTTATTGATATTTATCATTTACATGGGATTGTAAGCTATAAAACTTATTTATTCAAGAATGAAATATAGCCTTTTTCCATGGAACAAAAGCTCCACCAAAAGAAAAGTTGAATCAGGGGCGATAAATTGATTTTTTAGGCCGGTTTTTTTCAAAAAAACTGTGCGTTAAGGGGTTAATGAAAGAAATACAGTAAATTCTCCCTAATTGACCCTCAGCTTGTACACAAAAATGGACAACTTGGAGGCGGAGATACGATTTTATTAAGTTAGTTTCATTAGTTTTTATAGTTACCGATTGTCAACAACTATAAAAATCCGCTTCCCAAATTGTCCATTTTTGTGTACAATCTGAGCGTCAATTAGGGAGAATTTACCGTATTTCTTTCTTTAAGCACTCAGACTCTCAACGTCGAATTAATTTATAATAAATCGAAGATAGAAGGACCATCAACCACACAATTTTCATTATCACTTTACTCTTTATGGTGCCACCTAATTATTACTATTATTTCAATTAAGTTAATAAGTAATGAAATTTAGGATGGATTCTCGCTGCACCAAAAATTTGACATCCTCAAAAATCCATTACGTTATTAAATAATTCTAATTATTAAATATAAATATGAATAATATTATTAAATTATATTATTGATTATTTATTGCTATTATAATTATATTATTATATATTATTAAAAATAAATATATAAATAAATAATTCTAAAGATTGATATTGTTTATTTATATGCTCTCACGACTCTATCATCCATTTAATTCCTTCATTTCATTACGTCCGAGATATTACACGTTGAAATACGCTTATTTCCTTGTTACAGTTAAACTGTGAATGTTTATACAAAACAAGAATTTTTCCAAGTTGATCGTAAGAATGTCTTCATAATTTTCTATTCGATCAAATCATTTTTCTCGATAATCCAGGAAAATCCTCAGTCTAGATATAAAAACACAGTCCGTTTAGTAACATTTGACCAGCTAGAATCGCGATCTGCGCCACTCTGCGTCGTCCGCAATTCAATAACAGTGAACAGCACAACAGCTGCAGACTAGCAATTAACAGGATTTTATGCATTCACGACAGAATAGATTGGATCAAGTACACAACAGTAAAAACATTGAAGCAATTCGAATACACTGTTACACTACGTACAACTTAATCAAACGATTCAAGAAAAAAATGTCTACGTACACTACCGCTCAAAAGTATGCGGTAACCTCCTTAACCGGATTTACTATCTAAAAACATATATCATGAAATCTAATAAACTCGACTAAATTTCATGTATGCTAGTTTGCACAATATTAAAAATCGCATCTAATCAATAATTAATCGCATAACTCACCAATAATAATAATAAAAAAAAAACAGTTATATCTTCCCTCACAAATACATATCTGCCCATGTTCTTTTATAACTGCATTTACTAGCCGTGGCATTTTGGCTGTTAGTTTTTTCCATTACTTCTCCGTCTGAAACTGAGTTCCACTCCGATTGTAAAGCTTCCCAGAAATGTTTTTAAAAATAAATGTATCGATAAATGTTTTTTTTTCGATTTCTTCCTTGCGTAAACTTCTATTTACCAAAAGAATGTAAGTTCTTATATTGTTCAATTTCATGTTATCGTGGTACGTTACATCTACATGCGTTCGCAATAGAATTTAGCAATAACTGTTATATTAATAGTAATAATATATTATATAATATATTATTACTATTAATATAACAGTTATTGTTAAATTCTATTATATATATAATTAGAATTAATTATGATAAATATATAATAAATATAATTATAATTTAATTGTAATTATTATATATATTATGTATTATTATATTGATAACATGAAAAATTGAACAATGTAAGGACTTAAATCCTTTACATAATATATGTATACACATATATATAATAATTGCACAATTAAATTATAATTACATTAATTATTTATTTATTATAATTAATTATAATTTAAATAATATATATTATTATTAATATGATAGTTATTGTTAAATTCTATTGTAAATGCATGTGTATGTAATGTATCTTGATAACATAACATTGAACAACATAGAACTTAAATCCTTATAAAAGTTTATATTATTTATAAATAAATAAAGGTTTACGTAAGAAAAAAATTGGAAAAAAAACATTTATCGAAACGTTCATTATTAATTATTAACATAATATATATTATTATTATATTATATATTAATATAATATATATAATAATAATTAATAATAATTCATAATTATTATTATATTTCGTAGTTTCTGTAAAATTGGTAAGTGTCCATGTAATTTTGAGCGGGAGTGTACCTTTCACGTCCCGCAATTAATGCTGGCAATTTGAATTTCGCATAAAAACGCACAATCTGCTGATCAGCCTCTAACAATCGTTATCAGCAGAAATCTGCCACAACCAGCAATCAAGACATTCTCCAGTAAACGTCGCGCCGCCATTTATGACCTCCTATTTCACTTCGCGACGAACAGACCTTGTTGCAAAGTCGTCTACCGCTCGTCACTTCCATTGACGGGATCATCATCGTCATCGTCGTCGTCGTCGTCGTCGTCGTCGTCGTCGTCGTCGTCGTCGCCTTGACAGTGCGCGCAACGACGACCATCGTGACATTCGTGACAGTTGCGCCAATGCTCGCTGTTGGATATGGCCGTTGCTTCGCCGGGTTAATAGAGAACGCCCACGCGAGCGTCGGAGGTGTGCGCGAGTTGCGTCACTGCCAAATTAAAACCAGCACGCCTCGAATAGTTCCGCGGAGAAAAAGGCGCGAGAGCCGTTTAACGGTATTGGTAGTCGAAGCCCGGTGTTCCTTTCAGATTTCAACGGCGCGGCGGGGCGCGTGGGCGAGTCGATTGGCCTAACTGTAAGGTGGTCCAGCATTTCTGCTCCCTTTAGTTTTGGTTCACTGGAAAATCGCGCTGGTCGCCGCGATCTTTATCACCGATTTATCAGAACGCAGTATGCTGCGTTACGTATGAAATTGTAGACCGGGGCGAGGTACACTGCTGTTCGCAAGTATTTGAATACGAATGGCCATAAATGCCGTAATAAAGCTGCAATGTTATAAGAATTTTTGGTAAATATGTAAGTTCAAGAAATCTAGTACATGTTTTGATCATTATTTAGGAGAATTCATCGTTAAAACGAACAATCGACTTTTCTGAAGAAATTGTGTGAAAATATAACATTTGTAAACAAATTTGTAAAGGAGTTATTTTTATTTATGGACATTTGATGAATTTTAAATTTAAATGCGTATATTTCGAAACTTATAGGTACGGACATAGAAATTGGAGAAAATTAAATAAATTTATAATACAGTTTCAGATTTTATACGAATGTATGATGTATTTAAGGATTACGTTAATTTATTGTACACGATAGTTTATTTGTTTCGGTCTTAAATTGGACCTAATCTAAATACATTTATTCCTTTGTCTAAGACACGAACCAGACCTAGTTCAAATATAACACAGACCCAATTGAGTAAAATAGTAATAATATAATAGAGAGTTTCTTTGTTTAGCACTTAACCCAGACTTAGTTCAAATATAAAACAGCTCCAATTAAATAAAATAGTAATAATGTAATAGTTTCGTTGTTTGGGACCCAGAACAAGATAGCAATAACGTAATAGTTTCTTTGTTTAGGACCTAACCTAGATTTAATAAAAATATAATGCAGACACAATTGAGTAAAATAACAATAATATAATAGTTTGTTTGTTTAGGAGCCAGATCCAATTGAAGAAACTAGCAATAATATTATTGTTTTATTGTTTCAGACTCATTCCAAATATAATTCAGACCTAATTGTATAAAATATCAATAATATAGCAGTTTCTTTATTTAGGATACAGATCTAGTTGAAGAAAATGGCAACAGTATAATAGTTTCTTTGTTTAGGACCTAATCTAGATTTAATAAAAATATAATGCAGACACAATTGAGTAAAATAACAATAATATAATAGTTTGTTTGTTTAGGAGCCAGATCCAATTGAAGAAACTAGCAATAATATAATTGTTTTATTGTTTCAGAACCAATCCAAATATAATTCAGACCTAATTGTATAAAATATCAATAATATAGTAGTTTCTTTATTTAGGATACAGATCCAGCTGAGGAATATGGCAACAATATAATAGTTTCTTTGTTTAGACCTATAATCTAGATTTAATTAAAATATAATGCAGACACAATTGAGTAAAATAACAATAATATAATAGTTTGTTTGTTTAGGAGCCAGATCCAATTGAAGAAACTAGCAATAATATTATTGTTTTATATTATTTCAGACTCATTCCAAATATAATTCAGACCTAATTGTATAAAATATCAATAATATAGCAGTTTCTTTATTTAGGATACAGATCTAGTTGAAGAAAATGGCAACAGTATAATAGTTCCTTTGTTTAAGACCTAATCTAGATTTAATTAAAATATAATGCAGACACAATTGAGTAAAATAACAATAATATAATAGTTTGTTTGTTTAGGAGCCAGATCCAATTGAAGAAACTAGCAATAATATTATTGTTTTATTGTTTCAGACTCATTCCAAATATAATTCAGACCTAATTGTATAAAATATCAATAATATAGCAGTTTCTTTATTTAGGATACAGATCTAGTTGAAGAAAATGGCAACAGTATAATAGTTTCTTTGTTTAAGACCTAATCTAGATTTAATTAAAATATAATGCAGACACAATTGAGTAAAATAGCAGTAATATAATAATTTCTTTATTTAGGACACAGATCCAATTGAAGAAAATAGCAATAATGTAATAGTTTCGTTTGTTTCAGACCTAATCCAGACCGAATGGAATAATATAGCATTCATGTAGTAGTTCCGTTCTTGAGGACCTAACCCTGACTTAATCCAAATACCCAAGAGTCCGAGGATTAATCTATGCGTGATGAAACCATTCAATATTTATATGGTACATAGGATACATTGTACTGAGTAAAAAGGCTTTAGTAAACATAGGTCGAAAGGTCAACCGTTTCTGAGATACAAACATTACTGTTATAACAAACAGTACAACGTAACAGTACAATGTATCCTATATACCATATAAATATTGAATGTTTTTTTTTGAAATTGCAAAATATGAAGACTGGTATGACACATGGTTTTCTAATGTTTGTTTAAATAATGACCTTTATTGTTGAATAAAAAATATGTTCCCTTTGTGTACCTGTTTATCTAAATAAACTGATACGTTTATTTGCAACAAAACTTTAATCGACGAAAAACATAAAAATGTAAAATTGTAGAAAGAATTGAAGGATTTAGAGGATGTTTCCAAAATTGTGGTACAATTCCTGCGATAATTCTGTATGGGAGAGTAAGTAAAAAATAAGAACAACGTTTCATTTAAAGGTGTGCTTTGCAGAAATATGAAAAATAGTTTGCATTTAGTTTTATTAGCTGCATTCCTGTAGATAGAAATTTTTGTAAAAATAAAATTTCATTACTTTCACGACATTTCGCATTGGTCGGCGCATGAAAACAATCATTGTCAAAGTAGAAATGTTTTCCATCATGTTTCAAATAATATTTCCCATTTTTACGTGATTTCGGTTAAAATGAGCGAAGTCTTCTTAACCTAATTCAATTAAAAATTTTAAAAATAAAATTTTATTATTTTTTACTATTAAAGTTAACTGTGATCGTTATTGTATTATTGATACGGATACAATAAATTGCCAATCACAGTAGAAATGTTCGTCGATTTCATTCCAGAACGCCACGTATGCCTCCATGAGTCACGAATATTGAGGAACAGAACAGTTTTACCAAACGTGTGACTCATATAAAGTACCATGAGTCAAAATTGTGTTAATCTGCATCTCGTTTTACGATTCATGACAGAAAGCCGACAACAAGATATGTACTATCGATTCGGTGCCATAATAAGTTCGAGCACATTTTCTACTTGTTCTTTTTATGTACAGAAACAAAATTTATTGCATCGATTACATTCGAATATTATCGTTGTTATTAGACCGCGGATCTTTAGGCAAATTTCTATTATTGTCAATTATTTATGTTATTTATATTTATTATGTATTATATTAGATTATATTTTTTTATATATTATATTACATTATATATATTATATTTTATTATATATTAATTTATATTATTATTTATATTTTCGATCGAAAAGTTCCCTTTTCTTGAGATAATGTCAAATCATCGCTAAACTTAATTTAAAAGGTTTCTTGTATTTTACAAACTCGGAAATGTCATGAATGCATTTCCATTTCTGAGAACTTCTTAATGGTGTATTTATCGCAATTTATCACCGATTTAATTATTACAAATACATTCGACGTCGGGAGTCTGAGTACTTAAAGAAAGAAATACGGTATGCTTAGTGATGCTCATGACGCTAATTAATTGACGCACAGTTTAGAAATAAAAATTAAATAAAAAAAAATAAAAATTAAATAAAAAAAAATAAAAATTAGAAATAAAAAAAAACTATTTAGGAAGAGGAGGTACGATTATTCGAGCCTTGCTTCTCATTTTTATAGTTGTTGACGATCGGTAACTATAAAAACGAGGCGCAAGGCTCGAATAATCGTATCTCCTCTTCCCAAATTGTCCATTTTTGTGCGCAATCTGAGTGCGAATTAGAGAGAAATTACTGTATACGTGGTCTAACTTTTCTTTGCTTTAGATTAGAAATTACCCTCTAGCTCTCTCTCCCTCTCTCTCTTCCTGGCTCTCTCTTGCTCTCTTTCTCTATGTAATAATAATAATAATAATAATATGCTCTCTCAATTGACTCTGGAATTCGACTGTGAGCTCATTCGCCGTTAATTTGATACATATTCATTCTTACCACTTTCACGCCACCTTCTTCCATTCATACCAGCTAGTTAACACTAAATTTCTTGATCCTAATCACAATTCATCTTCGCTCCCCACGCGTTCTCAAACATAACATAACCTCATATCCCCTCAACTCCAAAATCAAATCTTACAATACAAGCATAAATATATAATATTTATAATAAAAACTGTGAAGAAAATCTAGAAAAATATCTAATCTCTTCATTTTAAGTGCTAGGACACCATATCCTGTTTACACTAGAAAAATATCGTAATGAAGTAACTCATCTCAGTCATCTCAGATTCGGTAGCTTCAGTGCGAATCAAGCACGATGATCAATTAACTGCTTTGTTATCCAAGCATCCCACTGCTCTACTTATTGATCCAGATGTAAGCCGATCGAGAGTATTTGACAACGATTTCTGCGATTACGAAGTCTTACGTTGTCCAATGACATTTCATGACCACAATTATGGTACCTTATATTCAACTTTATCCTTTCTAACGCTAACGTTCACCTTTGTCCTTTCTACCGTGGCGATCAAATTGGCCGGTTCCATATTTTTTCATTTAAAAATTGTTGAAATTATGTAGACCTTTTCACTGGAATTGATTGAATAAATTCCTTAGTCTAGGTAAAATCAGTGGTATCATTCTTAACCCCTTAATGCACAATTTAAAAAAAAAAACCGACCAAAAAAAATCAATTTTTTTTATCTAAGAAAATACATATTTGGACCTTAATTTCAATAAATATGTAAAAAAAATGCAAAAATTACTAAAAATTCAATAAAAGTAGTGGATAAATAATTATAGTGAATATTGAATCGCATTGCAGATCGAATTTTGTACCCATCGTACTGTTTTTCAATTACCAGTTACTATTTTGAAGGGGAAGGAGGAGACGAAAAAAAACTGAAAAATATTTAATTTTACCTAAATTTGTAATAATATAATAATAATATTTATTAGCTGAAAAATATATAATAAACTAAAACTATTCTAAATTTTCTTTTGTATAGTAAATTTCAAAACAAGGTGCAGAGCACATAGCCCAACATTCCTTATTTCAACATTAGAAAACATACCTTTTATACACTAAAAATCCAATTTACTCTCTATAAAAATACACCATAAAACAAAAACGTTTTTATATGTTGACACTAATAATATTTGTAAAAAATAAAAAACAATTGTCTTTGAAGAAATTCACTTTGATAACGTCTACTTTACTTCACGACTTGCTCACGAATAACACACTAAATGTTCATAAGTGCCATCCTAAAAGTGCATATTTTATTCCTGAATAAGCAAAAAATAGAAAGAGATCGGAGATAACTGGAGAGTAATAAATAAATTAGTCATAACAAAACTCACAAAAGTGCCAACGCTAATTAGATACGCAATAATGGATATAGATAGATAGAAACAATTACCAGGTCGGAGATGCTTATAAGTGTCACCCTAAAAGGCCATATTTTATAATCCCAAATAAACAAACTTTACAGCTTACAATACAGAATTACACGATGAATATCAATAAATTGAATGTTTTCCTTGGTTTTTATTAAGTTATTTTTACTGCCCGGATATATTCGAATCTGAACATTTTAGCGACATAAGTTGCGACGCCGACCGTATATATACGAGTCTGCACATTTTGGCCGGTTTTGCACGCCCGTGTTAATGCGTTTCTGCGCGTTAAGGGGTTAAGGCGCGTTTCTACTGACTTGGCTTTTGCCAATCGGACATGCCGCGCGGCGTGCCAACGCAGTACATATGTAGCATGAAACGCGGTTGGCTCGGTCGATGCCGAACGACTCGAAAAGCCGAACGTCGGAATTTTTCAATCGAGCGTTTGGCTTCGTTGCTCCTCCTCTCGCATTATCGGAAATCCTGTACAAATAATCTTTGGCTGCCGCCTAGTGTTTCTCCTATGATCGCAGGCATTATATTGGTCGAAGACGGTGACAAAGGTCAACGATGGGTAATAACAAGACCGAGTGAGACGATCGTTTTTTTCGTATATTTTTCCGTTATTCCCTCACACTCGGTCTCGCTATCGTTGACTTTTGTGGTCGTCTTCAACCAATATCGATTACTGCCTGCGATTATGGGAGGGACAGCGGACTGCAACAGAAATGGGCCATGCCTTCTTCTCGTGGAAGAATGATACATCAGTTCTACTGTTGGACACTTGAAACTTTATCGCAATGACGACTTCATTTGCTCGAATTTGTTTAAAATGAAAATTCTAATTGACGCTCAGATTGTGCACAAAAATGGACGATTTTCTAAAAGCGACTATGTTCGAAAGTATGCAGTGCCACTAATTGTCACTTAATTGCCACTAATGTCACTAATTTTAACTCCTTTTTTATCCAAAAAAATTCTAAAATGTCGTTGAAACACGTACAAATAAACCTTGTTGATTTGACTGCAAAAGATATAATAGTTTCCTTGCAAAAAAATCCCTACAACGTTAAAAACGCACGCACTTCACATTAGAATACCCCATTAAATGAGATTCCACTGTATTTGGAATCAGAACGAAGATCGCGCGATGCAAAAATTTCTCTCCAATTGTCCCTCAGCTTTTAAACAAAAATGGACAATTTGGGAAAATTATTCGTGTCTCGCGACTCGTTCTAACAACTGTTAACAATCGGTAACTATAAAAACGAACCGCGAGGTTCGAATAATCGCATATCATCTTCCCAAATCCGTCTATTTATGTTTGGAAGCTGTGGGACAATTGGAGAGAATTTACTCAATTAAAACCTTCCGAATCGGCGTGGTGGGAGAAAGGGGTCGCGCGTACACGTGTCTCGAGCACCTGTACGCAACGTGTCCGGCGTGCAAAGAAACGCTTGAACATGCAATCTTTTGGCATAACAGAGCAGCGATAGTAACGATCGCCGGGGCAAAAAGCGTCCCGGTAAATGAGGGACACCGGCGTTAAGCTACCTGTCACTTGCACAAGTCCTCTCTCTGGAACTTTGATTGGACGAATCGAGAGACGCCAGTTGTAAAACTTTTCCGGCTGGTATGTCCGAATGTAAATGCATGATAGCCGGTGTCGGTGCACGGGCACAGCGGGGGTGGGGGTTCGGGGAAGAAGGGGGAGAGAGGCAGCTATTATTCCAGCCGAGCTATCTGTTTCTAGATGCACGGGCAATTGTGGTCGCAGGAAGGCCCGCCGATCGCGATTGGCAGCTCTCTCGACGTGGAAATTCTCCCACCCTGCTGGCCAATACCCACCTTCGTATCCCACTCGATCGGGTCCAACCTTTCCAAAGAGACTCTCGCGATCGTGGATCGTGGATAGGGAACCGACGTACCCTCCTCCCAACGCCATATACGCTAATTCAAATGAATATGGCTGCTTTGCCGAGCCGATCGTTGAAAATTAAGGGTGCGCGTCCGAATTTGGCCATCGTGGAATTAATTGTCACCCTGTATACGAGTAGCCGGCGGAATCAGATTTTTGCATTATTCGGATTGCTACGAATACATATTTATCTAAGATAATTATCCGAATGATTTCCTTTCAGTCAAATATATTGTTCGAATAATTCGCTATTCGTCATAAATTATTCTGTCTATCCAGTCGAATAATTTCATTAATCGAATAATTCTTTATTCGAAAAATTCTTCATTCGATTAATTTCTAACTCGAATAATTTGTTCATTATTCGAATATAACTAATGCTTTCTTTGAATAATTAATTCTTTATTCGAATGATTCAATCTTCACTCGAAAAATTAACTCTTTATAAATAATAAATAATTCATTATTTGAATAATTCAACGAATAATTCATTATTTGAATGATCCTTTATTCGAATAATTCATTATTTGAATAATTCTTTATTCGATTAATTCCTTATTCGAATAATTCTTTATTCGATTAATTCCTTATTCGAATAATTAATTCTCTATTCAAATAATTCAATCTTTATTCGAATAATTCCTTATCTGAATAATTCATTTACAGATTAAAATCGAACACATCCTGTATATGCGGCTTCTTCTAAAAATATCCTTCTTCGTCGTAAAAGTGTCAAAAACCGTAGCAAAACTTGGCCAAAAACTACCTAAAACAGAATGAAAACCTAAAAAAACAGAAACTATGAAAATCAGTGTTCACGATCGAAGAGAAACTCGTATCCCAGACCAGCAGTAAAAATAACATTTCCCTCGACTCTGTTTGAAACAAGTAAGAACGTACACCCGTTCGATCGTGGAAACGAAATTTCTGCGCACACAAAACGGAAAAATCAATTTGCGCCGCCGGTGTCATGTAACATTCGTATCCACGATTTAAATGAACCGGAGAAACGTGACGTCGTCGTCGTTTTACGTAACGCGAGCCGAAGCAGCGGCCGCTGAAAAACCGTAAGAATTTCGGTATAAACAAACGCATAACTGGTAGAGACGCGCGAGAGTCTTGTGCGTGGGTGCAAGTATTTTCGTTCTAACCTAATTCAGTAGTTCTAGGGTTACATGGTGGCTTCCTAAATATAAAATCTAGCGCGCGGTTCGCCGTAAAACGCACGAGGGCGTGCGTCCGCGCATTTTTTTTCGCGGAAAGATGGACATACGGTGTGGAGCAGCTTATCCCAACCACTTTGTTATGCTCGCAGGTAAATATATCAATGCAACATAATTCTGATAAAGAAAGAAAGAAGGAGAGAGAGAGAAAGAGAGAGAGAGAGTGTGTGTCGTTATTCATTTTCCTCTTACGCTGCTAATTGTTGTGTAATTTTATTATCGTGACGCTTTCGAAAGTGTTTCGAACGGTTCAGCGGAGATCGGCGACACTTTTTGCATGATTGTGCAAAATAATGAAGCAGATTATGTCAATTCTACCTCACAGCATTGCGTCGATAAGATCAAGAAATTATTGGACCGTGTACAGGATATTTATATGTATTTATAAATCGCGCTTGATAAGGCATATTCGATCGACATGTGCTGCAACTTGTTAATTATGCGTTTGAAACAATGTAGCAGAAAGTGTGAGAAAAGAAGCGCGCCTGAGAGTCGCGTCAGGAAGTTTAAAAAATTATTTATTATCGTATGCAATTATTATAGAATGTTTTTATATAGTAAATTTAGTATTCGAACAGCTTGGCGTAAAGTTTGTTTTAAACAATGTAGCAGAAGCTGTGTGGAAAGAAGAGCGCCCGGAGGTCGTATCAGGAAATTTAGGAAATTATTTACCATCGTATACAATTATTATAGAATATTTTTATATAGTAGAATTGTCATTCGAACAGCTTGGAGTAAAGCTTGCTTAAAACAATGTAGCACAAGATGTGCAGAACGTTGTGTGAAGAGGATCGTGTCAGTAAAACCAGACAGTTATTCGTCATCGTATAAAATGATTGCAATATATTTATGTGATACAAGCTAGTATAGTATTCCAAGATTGCAACGTACAGCAGCTTTCTAACTCTGCTAATTCGAACAATGTAGCGAAATTTAGAAAATTATTTTTACCACCGTATACAATGATTATACAGTATACATTTAATACAAACGTGTCTCACACTCCAACGCTTCACAGTAAGTTTGCAGCTCTTTTAACTGGACGTTTAAAACAATGTAGCACAACGTGCATGACAAGAGGCGGAGTCTGACGACCGTGTCAGTGAAACTAATAAATTATTCACCATCGTATATATAGGATGATATTGCGGTATATTTATTTACCGAAAGCGCGTGTCAGCATTCCAACGCTTCAGCGTTAATTTGCAACATTTCAACTGGCTCCTCGAAACAACGTAGCACAAGGTGGACGAAAAGAGAAAAGGCTGCAGATCGTGCCGGTAAAAATAAAGAATGATTCATCATCGTATGTTACGGTTATGTCATATATTAATGTGCTACAAATCTGCAACCTTTTCACCGCTTATTTCGAACAATGTAGCATGACGTGTCTAACTGAGATGAAACCGAATGTCTAAATGAAACTAAGATAAAACGAGGATACTGTCAGTAAAATTACAGAGTTATTTATCGCCGATTTATTTATCATGATTGCGATATATGTTTACTTAGTAAAAATTTGCTGCCTCTTAAATGCTACAATGTAGCACAGAGTGTTTGATAAAAATAGTAAAATTAGGCAATTGTTCATCATCGTGTACAATGATTACGGTATAATGATTATGATACAAGTTATTATGTACATTATTATGATACAAGTTATAATTTGCAGTCTTTTAATTATCTTTTCAAGACAATGTAGCACAAGGTGTATGGATAGAAAAAATTAATTATTAATTAAAATAAAAAAAATTAATTAAAATAAATAAATAAATTATTAATTATTAATCGTCGTATATAACGATTGCGGAATATTTATTTATTACAAACTGTTGTATCATTGCGTAGCCTTTGAAATAAGGGAGAACGAGGATCGCGTTAGTAAAATTAAAAAGTTACTTATCGTTTTTATTTATTGCAAGGTATTATAGCATTCAAACGTCCCAGAGCAGCATTTTAACTGCCTCTTCATAACAATGTAGCACCGGGTGTACTACGAGAGTGGAATCTGGAGATCGTGTCAGTAAACATAGAACATTATTCATCATCGCATACTACGGTTATAACAGTATATTTATGCACTAAAAATTTTCAGCTTTTTAAATGCTTGTTTCAAACAATGTAGCAGCACACGACGAATAAAAATGAAGATCGCGATTGTAAAATCAGAAAGTTATTTGTCATCGTATACAACGATTAGGGAATATTTATTTACTGTAATGTATTATAGCACTTGAACGTCCTAAAGCAAATTTGCAACATTTTAACTGCCGCTTCACAACAATGTAGCACCCGGTGTGCTACGAGAGTGGAGCCAGAGCATCGTGTCGGTAAAAATAGAAAATTACACATCATCGCATAGCACGGTTCTAATAGTATATTTATGCACTAAAAATTTTCAGCCCTTTTAAATGTTTGTCTCAAACAATGTAGCACGTGATGGATGAAAATAAGGATCGCGATTGTAAAATCAGAAAGTTATTTATCGTCGAATACCATGATTACAGTACATTTATGTACTGCAAATTTGCAGCCTTTCAACTGTTTGCTTAAAACAATGTAGCACGAGGTGTCTGACAAAAAAAGGGAGCCTAGGGGTGGTGTTTAGTGTAATTAGAAAATTGCTTACCGACGTGCACAGTATTTACGAGACATTTATGCATCGCAAGCGTGTATTATAGATCATTCGCGGAATCATTCGAATCATTCGCTTGCAATCTTATAATTACATGTTTTGAAACAATGTAGCACACGGCGCGTAACCGAAGAAAAGCCCGGAGATAGTGTTAGTAAAATTAGAAAATTGCTCACGACGTACACAATATTCGCAATATATCAGGCGTACACATAAATAATCCAATTTCTCTTAGGTGGTTCAGAAATTTATAGTAACACCAAACCATTCATATTTAGATTTTATTATTATGTGCAAGCGGTTAATTAATACTCTAGGTTTCGAAGATTTTTAATTTACGATTAAAAAAAATTTTTTAACATTTTTTAATTTACGATTTTAGCAAGATGATTAAGTTAAGATTAGTAAGATTTAATTTACAAACGTACATCTATGACGAATTATAAGCAATACGTTTGTCGGTCGAGATAAATGTTCCAATAAATATCGCTCTAAATTCTTGCTTTTTACAAAGAAATGGAAAAATTATTGTCACACTCCGTGAATTTAAATTTAAGTTTATTCAGTCATAATTTAAATTGAAATTCGTCGTAAATTTTAAACAGAGAAACAGAAATTGCATTTGCGTTACAAAGGCTGAAAAGCAATCGAGATGAACGTTTTACTACTACATACTTTCGTAGATCGGAAAAACTACTTTGCATTTCGAGTTAAAAACGGCTTCGAGCGCGGGGGATTAATTAACAAAGGATTTTCGAAAAAGTGGTCGAATCGGTCGTTAAAACCGTGAAACGACTCAACCAATGAGAATATGGTTTACGAAAGAGTCAATTAACGCAGAAAGTGAAATGTCCGATTGATTTAAGCGACATTCCTCCCCTCTTTGCTTCGGCAACAGGTGGCGTGGAGGGGGCTGAAAGAGGGGAGTCACAGAAAAATCGTTGCACATTACCATAAGAGGCTAATGTAAAAAAGACGGTTGAAATCAGGATGTAGTTGTCGAATATAAAACTAGTTCTGCCCACGTAATTGCGGATCGATCGCGGTACCGATAAGCAAATGAGCCCGGCGGGACGAGTTCTCTTAATTAAAAATGATGGAACGACGTTTTCGAGACAGGCCCGAGAGAGAGAAATATGCGTGCGTGCCAATGGCATCGATCAGCCGGCGTTCGTAAATGGATCTCGTTGCGCCGTACCTCATTATTCCGGAGAGCCTGAAACAACATTTCACCTATGCAAACTGGCCCTCCACCGTCGAAAGAAAGCCCGCAATTAGAGGTGGTATCGCGAACAAACGGGGACTACCGTGTCATTAATCAAAACGAGACAGAAACAATTTGAGAAGCTACCCAGCCATCGCGTACTTCTTCTTCTCTTCTTCTTCTTCTCTTCTTCTTCTTCTTCTTCTCCTTCGTCTCTTTTTCGAGGTCTTCGTCCTGGACGCGCTTTGCTTCTTCGGGAACGATTTCGTTTCAAGCTGCAAACACGGTCAAACAACCAGATTGTATCAGATTGTACCAGATTGTTTGCATTATGATTGTCGAAACTAGAAAAGTACTTTCGTGGGTAACGCTCGAAATGTTTTTAACGTTATTTCTACCGAAGGTGCCGCATGACAGCTTTTAATCATTTCTATTTGACAATATTATTACCAAAGGAGTTCAATAACTTTTAATAATATTTAATAATTTTTAATAATATTTAGTAATTTCTAATAATTCTTAATAATTTCTAATAATTCTTAATAATTTTCAATAGAATTATTTCCTTTATAATTAATTCCCTGATTATATGTAATCACTTCTCGACTTTTGCAAACCGACCTTGACAAAATTAATTTGATAAATTGCATAATGCAAAATATCCGTATAAATAGTGTTAAGGGTGAAATAATTCGGTATAGTGTTGCTACACACACATAGAAAAAACTCATATACCTATGTATTTCAAGCAAGTGGCGAGGGTTCCGAAGAAGTCGTTTTGACGCTTCAGTATTGCGACGAGTAGGTCGGGAGTGATCAATTGTGTTTCCTAAAAGTTCAATCTATGTCTGTACGGATTCCAAAATTGCAAATTTTACCTTATCGTGGAGTAATTTGTAATATGTGGCAGCATAATGCCTGTCGCGATGCTTCCGAAGCAAGCGCCACGTCGCAAGATGGCCGCCGCTGGCAGATATTCTTACATATCGAAGGGTTCAGTGTTCTTATAGAAAAAGTAAAACCGAACAGACCTAGCCAGGACATGTACAAAGGTGGTAGTGTGTATTTTTAGTCGATTACTTATTTATTTGGAACGAAGAACGAAAAGTCCCAAAACAAAACTCGTGATTACATTTTTCACTAGTAGCGCCACTGTTTCTTTCCGAACAAAAACTGCTTGTAACAAGGGAATGCGATAGATAATGCAGGTCGATAATACAGGTGTAATATATGTATGTATCATTTGTGTTAGATTTCAATTAAATTAAAAAATATTTTGAATTACATATTAACTGAAGAAATCGTCGTAGTTTAGAAAAGATGATGTTTAGGATAAACATTATCCATACAAATACCAAATCATTTAATAAGAATCTAGCCCGTTACAAAAAATTATACTTAAACCAGCAATTGGTATATTATTCTATCACAATCGCAAGACTGAATTTATTTAAACTGCGTACAAAAGGTTTCTTCCAGAAACATCTTTATAACATCAGGAATTTGAAAACTAGGAAACTAGTCATTTTGAATAATTCGATAGTTCTAGGACAGAGTTTGGCAAAAGATAATCTGATTAATGATTAACCATTATAATTACTCATTATACTAACGATTATTATAATAATAACTTATTAACCATTATAATAGTTATTAAAATAGTAATTTATTAACGATAGTTATTATAATAATCACTTATTAACGATTATAATAGTTATTATAATAATAACTTATTATATTATACGATTATAATTATATATACTTATTATATATACGATTATAATAGTTATTATAATAACAACTTATTATAATCGTTAATTATAAATCAGATCATTTTTTGCTCAGGTCTGTCCTAGACTTAGCGAATGAGTCAAAATGACTGGCTTCCGAATTTTTCTTTTACAATTCCTGACATTGTAAAAATATCTCAATAAGAAATTTTTAGTACGAAGTTTAAATAAATTCAATCTTGTCGTTCTTATAAAATAATATACATATACTTGTTTCTTTACAATAATTTCTAAAAAGAAAAGAAAAATGTATATTTAATAGGCTTTCTGCTTGAATATTAATTACTAAACATATTACTAGAATATATTATATCCTAGATATTTAATATAAATATATTATAAACTGTACAGCTAATATAAATATATTAATTATCTGCATAATTACTATATACTAGGTAACTAATATAAACATGTTATGTACTAAATAGTTAATATCAAAATATTAATTTTGAATAGTCAATATAAATATATTATATGTATACTAGACAGTTAATATAAATATATTAATTTCTAGATAGTCAATATAAATATATTAATTACTAGATAGTCAATATAAATATATTAGTTCCTAGATAGTCAATATAAATATATTAATTTGTAAATAGTCAATATAAACATATTAATTACTAGGTAGTCAATATAAATATATTAATTTTTAAATAGTCAATATAAACATATTAATTACTAGGTAGTCAATATAAATATATTAGTTCCTAGATAGTCAATATAAATATATTAATTTTTAAATAGACAATATAAACATATTAATTACTAGGTAGTCAATATAAATATATTAGTTCCTAGATAGTCAATATAAATATATTAATTTTTAAATAGACAATATAAACGTATTAATTACTAAGTAGTCAATATAAATATATTCATTACTAGATAATCGATATAATTATATTAATTACTAGATAGTGAATATAAATGTATTAAATACTTGATAGTTAAAATAAATATATCAATTAGTAGATAGTCAATATGAATATATTAATTACTAGATAGTGAATATAAATATATTAAATACTAGATAATCAATATAAATACATTAATTACTAGATAGTTAACATAAATACATTAATTACTAAACAGTTAATGTTTTCTATACTTTCTATTGAATATATTAATTTTTCTCATAAATGCGTGAAATTCGCAGTCCAATAGCGACAGAGAAAACGTCGAATAACAGCGATCGTTTGCAACGGGAGTTTCGAAATCAGACATCGATCCATCATTCGTCAGCAGAGAGGAGTTGCGCTGTCTAGTGTAGTCCAAGTGTTGCGGGGCACATCGAAAATACATCTGAAACAGGTGTGCTGCTCTTGGAAATAGAATAGGCGAGTTCGCGAATTGGCGTGAGACAACTGGCGGCTGCGTCACGGGATTTCTACGGAAAAATAGCTTGCGCAATTGGGACCGCCTTTTCGAAATTTCTCGGCGCGGCAATGCCATATGCTCGCGCTAATCGAACGCTTCGACGACGACGACGACGACGACGACGACGGATCGGCCGCGGGTGGGCGAACTCGTTACGACGTCTCATTAGTCAATGTTCGGCCTGCTCGAGAAATAAAACGATATTATGTCGCGGACGCAAGGTCACGGCGAAATAATGGCGAGACGAAATTTATTTTTAATTAGCTCCGCGAAACGATGCGTTTTTCCCTTAGTTAATAATATGATCACGTGTGCTCAAATCCGGGCAAAAATATTTTAATTAAAAAATACAAATATTTGCAGATATTATTTCTCTATCAACTGTGTTACGTGTGCACCATTTGAGATAGCAAATTATTTCTGTATTAAATGAAATGCTAGTTGAAATGCTTCGTTGATTTTACAAATATATAGTAAATATTTGAAATATATATCTTATATATTATATTAAATTAAATATTATATTATATTAAAATATAATAAAAATATGTATGAACCAAGAATATAATAAATATATTAATATATTTAATTTATTTATATATTTAATATATTTATTACAATTTAATATATAATAAAATATATGTGAACTTGAAATACTTGATTGAAATAAATATTTTCTTTACTGTGAAATAATTCCTCTATATTATTTCCATGAAATTCCACCAAAATAATTGTAGTAGGTCTTGGCATTCGCGTTTATGTTTAAGATAAGTGCATTGTTGAAAGCAAATAGAAGTTAAATTATTACAATTCATTCATTAAGAGAAATGTAAGAGAAAGCTTATTTTTCAAAACAATATGTGACTATTTGTACTTTTTCTGTAGGTTTATTTTCTCACGTAAATATTAATCGTAAGAAATACTATTTCAAACAATAAATAGAAATTTAGGTACACGAAACAGATGCAGTATATCTTAAGAAAATAATAATATCAATTAATAATTTTCTTCATCGCAACATAGAGCTATGTACAATACATGTATTTACTTATCTCTGTGATGTGTCAAATAAATCTTTCAATATTATTTCATGCAAACAAGAGCTTTTTATGAACTATTTTCAACACTTTTTCAAATAGTTTTACCCAGATTTGCGGATACAGTGATTGACAGCAGACCTGGTGAAATATTATATCGAATAAAAATGAGAAATAACTGTTTAAAATCATTCATTTCGAGCCATTGCTTTCTTGCTATTGAAATAATAGCGAAATAATTACATAATATTAAATGAGTATTATACTGTGATTTTCTAAATGAGACAGAACCAAAGTATAGAATTATTTTGAATAGTTTTCAATTATTTTTAATTTAATTTACCATTGTCAATTATTTTTCATACATTGCTGTAGTTTTTAATGCTTTCTAATAGTTTTTAATACTTTCTAATAATTTTTAATACTTTCTAATAGTTTTTAATACTTTCTAATAGTTTTTAATACTTTCTAATAGTTTCTAATACTTTTTAATAGTCCAAAATAGTTTTTCATCACCTTTAAGTTGTTTTTTATTGTTTCCAGTTTTTTTTACATATCTTATACCAATTATATAGTCTTCACACGATGCAAATAATAATAATATATGTTTTTCAATGTCAAAAATTATTCCCCCAACGTAAAAATACCGTAAATAAATAAATAGGCACATTTTGAATCCATTAAATAATAAAAATCATGTTACCTTATTAATAACTTTTTTATTACAACTTATTAATTTACCAGCACCTTATCAATCATTTTCGTTTGCGTATAATAATTTTTTCCAAGTTAAAATACTACAAATAAGTTAGTAGACACGTTAGGTGAGAAAAATAATTTTGGACAGCAAAATCGGACATTCGAATATCGAAAACTGTGTAAACGGACGCAATAAGAAAATCAATAGATCGAGATAAATACGATGAAAAATATTTTTGAAAACATTTATTAACAATTACCTAAATGAATCGACATATCGCGCGAATAAAATCGACAAAATCGTGCCCTTTCTATCGCACCTCCAGTTTTAAAAATTGCTTCACAAAAACCGGCCAATTTCGCGATCCTCCTGCCGACAATTGAAACCGCGCGTATTTATCGCTGTTGTCGCTGTTTTAACATTCGCCATTAATTTCGATTCGAAAGAGGCCCCGAGCCTCGGATCGCGGCAATTCCGTCGGAATCGCAGTCGCTGATATTTACGCGGCAATTAATAACCATTTATTGACTCGACCGTTACTCCCACGCCGATGCCCAAGGTATTCCCAGATGACGCTTGCGTGATTTACGGGCCGGCTGGCTTTGTTTAATAACGCGCCACGTATGAAAGGTACCCGGAAGATCTCCACCGATGGGAGATATCGAGGGGTTCTGCCATTTGGAATCGCGCTGCTCCACGGATAGGCATATACCGGCCCCCGACCGGTACCGTTGTTGCGTTGTTCTCCCAAAACCAGAAGTCCCTAAGTAACACCAGGTGCACGCACTCCGCAACCAGAAACTCAGCCTCGTACTGCATCCGCCAACGAACGGATCGACCTGAAGATTCTTGTATCGTGCACAGGCTTTCGTTCTCTAATACTGTTACGGTCGAACAGGAAGCTTTTCAGGCAGCTACAGTACCGGACAAAAGAAAGAACGAAAGAAATTGGTAAAATGCACCGTACTTGCAAATCATCAAAACGGTGCCTCCAGAACTCTATGTGGACGGCTCAGAAACCAATCAGTGCGAGTCCGTTAACCTTAAAATTTAGATAAATAAGGATTTCACGAATTAACTGTAAAGAATAACAATGCTATTAATAACGCAAAGCACAGTTGTTATTATAAGATGACATGCGAATGAACCTAACGAGAAGTGAAGCAAAAGAGAAATGTTAATTTTTTTGCTGCTATCCATTAATTACTTACGAAGAAATAGACTATATCGATTTATCGACAGAAAGATCCTACGATAACAATGTGGTTGCACTGCGTAACTCATTTCCAAAGAAAAGTGGACTTGTAGTGATTGGCTTCTGAACCGTTCATGTAACAGTCTGCTTCATGGAGCGATCGAAGTAATACTGTGTAAAGAAAAGTTCACGCATTGCTGGAATCAAACGTCGTTTATGATCATCTTTTGCTATAGTATCTTAGAATTTTATCCAACTGAACATATCTTTGCAACGATCCTGTAAGATTACGATCGCAAACATCAATCGTCCCAACAATTTTCAAGATGTCGTACAATTTCGTGCACCAGAATTAGTTACTTTGAATGTCAAAACATTGTAATCGCTGATTGGAAGCATACCAAAGAATAATTCGACTAAAATTCTCATCGAACTTTATTCGAAGTCCTCCATTCGTCTGTTTTACGTCGATTCTGCCACTCTCTTTGCATCATCAACTTTGAGACACTCTTAGAAACTATTTTACAATGGCGGACGAAAGATTCCGACGAAAAGAAAGAAAAAAGAAAAAATTCTTTATAATAGTCTGCTTCGTAAAATGATCGAAGTGATACAGGATAAAGAAAAGTTTACGTATTGCTAGAATCAAACGTCGTTCATAATCATCTTTAGCTATAACGTTTTAGAATTCCGTTCAACTAAAAATGTCTTTGCATCGTTCATTTGATTTGCGAAATCATTGGATATAAATAAATGATCCTGTCAGTTTGCGATCACGAACATCAACTGTCCCAACAAGTTTCAAGGTGTCTCACAATTTCGTGCACCCGTATCCATCACTGTAAATGTAAAACATCGAACTCGCTAATGATCCAATGAATTATTCCACTATTTTCATCAAACTTCGTTCCAAGTCCTCTATTTGTCTGGTTGTACGTTGATCTTGCCACTCTCGTTGCATCATCAGACTGCGGATCTTTATCGTAATTTCAATTTTCATAGGTTGTTTGATGAAGATCGGGATGACAGGAAAATTGGTTTCGTTAACTAGAAGGTTTCTTCTGACAAGATCGAGAACGTGATACTATTAATTACTGTTTATATACGTATGTGCTTGTGTTTCATACATTTACACGTGATATGAATGCGTGAAGATTGTCTGCGTCAATTGCAAGAAAAAGAAATCGCATAGAAAGTTACACTTTCACGCTGAAGTTTCAGCTGGGTTTCCAAATACTAAGCCGTCACTGTTACACTTCATGTTCGCGATCTTAGATTTAAGTAGAAATATAGAAAAAGTAAACGAAACTAATTGCAACGAATCTCAAGTAGAAAGTTGTACGTACTCATAATAATTTCTATAGATTGGAGATAATGTATTAATATTCTTGAATCCTTTGAATCTTCTTACTATTTGAATTTTCACCTACTCAATTTTGCTACAAATGCATTAAATTCAGTTATGATCCACTTTGATGTCTTTCTAGAAAGTTATGAAGACTTCGGTATCGGTTTATCGAAGTTAAGGAAATGTTATATGCTTTTAAATATTCACCATAAATGTTATTGCATATTTAAGAGTATGATGGACCTCTTGTTATACGATTTTCTATTCAGTTACAGTAATGTATATAATACCAATGTTTCCAAAAATACTTTTGTGACATTTAAATGTATTTGTCCAGATTTATTGATTTTCCTGTTGCATTCATTTAAACAGTTTTCAGTGTTAAAGAAAAGCTGATTAAGTTAGTTGGGTCGCGCTCTTTTGAAGCACTTCTTTATCTTCCACAATTTCTTAAAGCAAAAGAGGAAGTATTTATTCTGTGTCAACTTTTAGGCTTAATGCTCTTAAATATTAATTACTAGATAATAAATACAAATACATTAAGTACTAAATAGTAAAAATACACACACACACACACAAATACATTAATTACTAGATAGTGAATACAAATACATTAATTACTAAATAGTAAATACAAATACATTACTCACTAGATAATCAATACAAATACATTAATTACATCAATATAAATGTATTAATTAATAAATATTCGTAAGAATATTGTTAACAATATAAATCGTTGATATTCTAGAATCAATGAAATCGACTATTTAATGGGGAAATTTGCAAATATTTTCTAATAAATTATTATGATTATGCAGTAATAAATATTCTCTAACAAATCACTCCACTATTTCTACCGAATCGTTCGAATCGCTGCATTCATTATTACTCCAAAGTCGACTGCAACTAACGTTGAATAATGCGAATGCAATATTTTCAAATTGGATACGATTTTATTATACATTCTACACGAATCGTTTTATTAGTCATATTATCAACATTGCGCACAAACAGATGCAACAAATATACACTTGCATTGTTGCGAATATGTGCAGCATCCGCAGTAGGTAATTCCAGGGAAATCTTGCGAACGACTCGTAATCGCGATAAAGTCTCCGCAGCACAGAAACACGACAAAGTTTATTCCTGGATGTTCGCATGGGAAAGGACCTTGATACGGGGAACAAGGGAATATTCATGAAGCGATTATTGTAACGTGCCATTAACTAATATAATTATATTGTATGAATCATAGTGTGTCGTTCCATAAACGGGGCCTTGGTACCCGTATAGTAACAGAATAATAAACAGAAATAGAGTAGAGAAATCATAATATCCGTTTATGGAGATGGATCGTATAAATACCGAGGAACGGTATAATAAAATTAACGCTGCGCAATTAATTTTATTATTTGTAGGCGTTTATACACGTCGGAAAGTCAATATTCCAGCTTCTTGTTGGAAATAGCTTTTTACAGAAGCTGATAGGTTTCTGGATTCGATCGTAAACTGTTTTCAACGATGATAAAGATGTTACGAACGGAGCAATTTATGATTGTAAATGATATAAATTATATAGTTCGAGACTGCAATGAGAAAAGAGGCTATTCAAATTACGTAATTTGAGAAAGCAGTAGGTGAACACAGTTAGAATGATACGATCTCGTAGAGCAATAGAGCATAAACAATTAAAATGATGCGGTTTGGTAAAGCAACGAGTAAGAACGATTCAAATGACACAGTTCGAGAAGGCAATGAATAAAAACGATTACAATTATACGATTTGATAAGGCAATGAATAAAAACGATTAGAATAACACAGTTCGATAAAGCGTTGGGTGAAAACGATTGAGATGATTCAGTTCAACAAGGCAATATGTAAAAATGATTGAAATTTTACAATTTTTGATAAAACAATGAGTAAAACGATTAAGATGTCACAGCTCGATAAGGCAATATGTAGAAATGATTGAAATTCTACAATTGGATAGAGCAATGTGTAAAAGCAATTAAAATGGCACATGTTTTAAATGGCGACGAGTAAAAATGATTACAATTATACGATTTGATAAGACACTGAGCAGAAACGATTAAAAAGATACAGATTGATAAGACAATGAATAAAAATAATTACGATTATACGATTTTTTTGATAAGGCAATGTGCAAATATGAATAGAATGATACAATGTGATAAGACAATGAGTAAATGTGATTAAGATGACACAGTTTGATAAGGCAATATGTGGAAATGATTAAAATTTTACAGTTTGATAGAGCAGTGAGTAAAAACGATTAAAAGAAAATGAGTGAAAACGAGTAAAACAATTAACTAAAGCGACGAGTAAATTAATAAATTTTACATGTATATCTTGATAAAATAATAAATATGAACGGTAAGAAAGATAAAATTTGATAGAGCAAATACGAGTAAAATGAGCAAACGTAGACGAGTAAAATACGAACAAAATGAGTAAACTAAAACAATGAGTAAAAACGATGAAAGTACTGTAATGTGATATATCAATGAGTGATAATGATTAAAATGGTACAGTTTGATAAAGCGATGAGTAAGTGCGATTAAAATGATACAGATCGCTAAAGCAATTAGTGAAAACGATAAAAATACTATAATTTGATTGAGGGATTATGTAAAAACTTTTAAAACGACGCGGTTAAACAAATAAAGCAATGACTACGAACTGAAAGAATGTAAATATTCAATAAAAAAAAGGATTAAAAACATTAGGAATAACATTGGTTTATTAAATGACGAAATCATTATGATCGACAAAGTCAAAATGTTACAATTTACGATGGCTGAAAATGTTAAACATTGTATATCGCAAATATCGAAATTCGTATCATGAAAAATGATTGGAAAGAATACGAATGAAAATATTAAATATTAAATACAAAGAACACAGAGAACGACAGGAGAAGAGCATTAGGTTGATAAAAACGATCGAAACATTATAGTTGACGAAATCAATCACGAAAAATTGATAAAAATATTGTAATTTACACAATTTCTTTTACGAAGTATAAAAATATCGCCATTTTAAAACTTATTTATCTTAAACGACGAAAGCATCATAATTTGGAAAATAAATGATTAAAACGTATTGAAGTATCGCAATTCAACCAGATTGCGAATTCGAAAATTATTAAAGTGTTGCAACATGACTGGACTGCTGATCTTTATGCGAAACAGAAATTTTCCAAGACGATTGTAAGAAACCGAAAATTTGATAGTTTCAGCTCCGAGATGTTCATAGTTCTCGAAATTTGTCGTATTTGGGCTGCACTTATGTCAAAAATGAGCATATATATGTATTTTTAATAATATATATAAATAATATATAAATGATATATTGTAATATAATATATATAATATATAAATAATATACTATAATATAATATAAAATTGTGAGGAAACGTAAGAAGAATCTAACAATTTTGTTACGCTATCTTCGACTTATCGAAATTATTAATTATTATTATTTTTATTGTTAATATTATTATAGTTATTGTTATTATTTTAATCGATATTATAATTAATTATTTAACTGCGATAAGTCGAAGATAGCGTAACAATATTATTAGATTTTTCTTACGTCTGCCCACAGTTTTATATTTCAGTCTCTCATTTTTTTGCCACAAGTGCATGAAATCCGCAGTTTAAATGCAACAAATTTCGAGAACAATAAACATCTCGGAGCTGAAAATATAAAATTTCGCCAAGTACACATACATATATGTTGCAACGAAGATAAGAAACGAGTTTATTAGTTCGAGGCACTTCGTTCGAATGTTACGTCACTTTATTGTACATAACGTCCGGGTATATTCGCGTCCACTCTACGCGACCATACACACACGTATGCACACATAACTATGCACATCGCCCAGCCATACTCGTGATTTACATCCTCTTACTTTCTTCTCCGCTTACCGATCGTTTGACACCGTTCTTTGTATCAATAAACCGAATCCTTATTCTCTAAATGTATTTACACAACAGCGGTTCCACCGTCGAGTCTCAAACATTGCGAAATTGCGTCTGCATCGCAGAAGTTTGCACTTCAAGAAACGTGGCCGCAGTATTTTTAGAAACGGATTTTTATTCGGCCATCACGTTTAGAATGCGCTAAAATCTATCGTCGAAGTCACCGCAATTTCAACTATTTTCGTAGGGTTCGATCTTTTATCACTGGCACGTATATTTCATTTTCATAAATTTCATTTTTATAAATACGATCAAATTATTAAAATATTTTGCATCTTTTTTCTTTGCTATTTATTTCTTTATTTGTTAAATTCTTCATATCTTTATATATATATATGTCATAATTACTGTACACTCTGCAACAAAGGGTTTCTTTTTCCGTCGACATCAATGAACTGTTATCGTTGTTATTATAATTATTATTTCGCATGAAAATCCGAAATTTATTCATCACTTCCGACGAGTGCTAAAAATTAATAATATTTTCATTTCAGCCAACACTATTTACATTATAGATCAGTCTCGTCATTTGTTTTAACGGTATTTCAATGGTATTATCGATAATAATATACCGTATTTGTTATTGCACTTGTTAACGCGACGTCCTAAACATTCTTTATGGACATTAATATTTAAATCTTTCGTTCCCTTTTATTCGTTGCTCGACTGTCAGTGTAATCGTACGTGTTTTTTATAATTGTATTTTATGTTATTAACCGTTTGCACTCGAAGCCATTTTATATTTAAATCCAAAATAGTTTCTCTAATCTATATAGTATTTCCATTTTATTTATTTCTCTTCATTTCTTTCTTTCTTTATTACTGCTTTAAACCAAATGGTTTATTTAACAAATGCAGGTTTATTACATGTACACGTGTGTTCCATATTACTTGTTATTATCCTTCCTGAACGTATCTAACTTAGTGCATTTTACGCATACAGCACTTCAAGACTGAAAAAGTATAAAACACTATAAAAATAAAACATTTTACACACATATGTACAAGTACTTCTTTTATATATAACTGACATTGTTATACGGTAATCTTTCTGTATCGTATCACAAAATATATACTAATCATAGGAAGTGCCTGTACATTGTAATTCATATTATTCTACAACGTTATAAATTTCACTAAATATCGTTTGGCTGATTGTGAAAGTAAAGTATATGTAAAATACACTGGCAAAACTTTTCCGAGTCCCAGCAGTAAGAGTAAAAACTTTTCCCTATCGTTTTCCAACGATTCTCGGTGCTGTGTATTTGGGTACACGTAAATAATTGCGTCCTTCGACTCATACAACAATTTTTAGTTTTAATAGTTTTCTTTAAATATTTATTCGTTTATTTATTTATTTACTGACGGACTACAGAGCCCTATTGTACAATATAAATAGATAAGGAAATAACAGTTGAAATTACTAAACTAGTATAACGAACATCTAGTATGAAAACTCATTTACAATAAAACATTAACTTTGATTTAACCCCTTAACGCGCAGAAACGTATTAACACGGGCGTGCAAAACCGGCCAAAATGTGCAGACCCGCATATATACGGTCGGCGTCGCAACTTATGTCGCTAAAATGTTCAGATTCGAATATATCCGGGCAGTAAAAATAACTTAATAAAAACCAAGGAAAACATTCAATTTATTGATATTCATCGTGTAATTCTGTATTGTAAGCTGTAAAGTTTGTTTATTTGGGATTATAAAATATGGCCTTTTAGGGTGACACTTATAAGCATCTCCGACCTGGTAATTGTTTCTATCTATCTATATCCATTATTGCGTATCTAATTAGCGTTGGCACTTTTGTGAGTTTTGTTATGACTAATTTATTTATTACTCTCCAGTTATCTCCGATCTCTTTCTATTTTTTGCTTATTCAGGAATAAAATATGCACTTTTAGGATGGAAGTAAAGTAGACGTTATCAAAGTGAATTTCTTCAAAGACAATTGTTTTTTATTTTTTACAAATATTATTAGTGTCAACATATAAAAACGTTTTTGTTTTATGGTGTATTTTTATAGAGAGTAAATTGGATTTTTAGTGTATAAAAGGTATGTTTTCTAATGTTGAAATAAGGAATGTTGGGCTATGTGCTCTGCACCTTGTTTTGAAATTTACCATACAAAAGAAAATTTTGAATAGTTTTAGTTTATTATATATTTTTCAGCTAATAAATATTATTATTATATTATTACAAATTTAGGTAAAATTAAATATTTTTCAGTTTTTTTTTCGTCTCCTCCTTCCCCTTCAAAATAGTAACTGGTAATTGAAAAACAGTACGATGGGTACAAAATTCGATCTGCAATGCGATTCAATATTCACTATAATTATTTATCCACTATTTTTATTGAATTTTTAGTAATTTTTGCATTTTTTTTACATATTTATTGAAATTAAGGTCCAAATATGTATTTTCTTAGATTAAAAAAACTGATTTTTTTTGGTCGGTTTTTTTTTTAAATTGTGCATTAAGGGGTTAATTACATTTATGATTTTTGGAGCAGATTGCCTGCATTTATTGTTAGAGCCAGAAAATAAATAAACGTCGCCGCTTACTGAATCAATGTAATTAGAAATTCTGGTAATAATTGTCAAAGAATCCAAGGTCAGTCTTATAAGCATTCATTCTGAATAACGGACAACTGCGCATTGAGAACGTAGGTTGATATCAAGATCTTTAAGACCCAATAAAAGCAGGCAATCAATGGATGTTGCTTCTAATTTTGCAAGTAAGTACAGTAATTTCTCCCTAATTCGCGCTCAGATTGCGCACAAAAATGGACAATTGTTGTTGACAATCGGCGACTATAAAAACGAGCCGCGAGTCTCGAATAATCGTATCTCCTCTTCCCAAATTGTCCATTTCTGTTTACATGTTCAATGACAATTGGAGAGAATTTGCTGTAATACGTCCGCCATAGTTCGTCGATTTTTCATAATTGTCATTTTAACACCTTGACGGCCGCGGCAAACATCTCGTAAGTTTCATAAAACTAAAGTATTTTATTCAGTGAAACATAAAAATTGTACAGCAAATTTATGTGGCATGCGTTACTTTTCCAACATTTTTACGCCTTGCGAGCCTCAATAAAATGAAGAAATTATAATCGACTCGGGAAAAAATTAATTTTCGAAAATTAAATTTTAAATAAGTCTGTCATCCACGTATATGTGTCGCGGCGGTCGAAGTATTAACATACACTTTTTTAATAGTGTAATCATGATATACCTTATTAATAATATAAACAGAATAAATTTGGTTAACAATATAACTATGATGAACTCTTCAAAAAGTTACAAAAAATCCATTTTTATCATTCAAATTTTTGCGAAGTCACGTGCACGCGATTCCGGCCGTCGAAGCGTCAAGAGCGGTTGGTACAAATGCGTTAACTATCGTCACGCCCGGACATTGGTCTTCCAATTACTCGAGCAACGAGCCGCGCAAAATTGATGCCGCATAAAAATATAAACAAACGTGAAAGCGTAAACATTATTTCGCGACGTAACAATTTTCAGCAGCACCACGGAGCCACCGCTCGAGCACGGATAATTCCAAGTCGATTCGTGCTGCAGGTTATAATTCGATCCGTTGCATTCGGACGCCGTTCTGTCGGACAGATCGTATCGATACGATATCGACAGTATGTCGATTATAATCGATAATCACATTGCCGGGCTCGGCTATTATAAGACACCGGACGAAAGAACGACGGTATAAAAAATCTGGCTGTTGAATACGAGGCGATCGGTTCGGTGTCCAAATACGGAGAAAACGAGTCGACGAATTATCGGTGGCTAACGACACGGGGAACAACCTTTAAAAAGACGAGCGACCGGCTCGTCCCATTGAGAGGAAGTCGGACTGGTTCACCGGTTCTTCTTCGCCTTCATTCATCAAACATCGTATTCCAGCGGCACGTCGTCAACCCGGACATTATTCAGTAGCGTTTTTCGAGGATAATAGCTGGCTCTACAAATAAGATCTCGGACGAGAAACCCGGCGACGCGACGCGACGCGACGGTGCCTCGTACACGCGCATTCCTAGAAGAGAACACCGACGCCGGTGAACCTCGTAAACATTCCTGCGCTTCTTCTGCGCGATCTCGACGCGCGCACCTTTCAAAGAAGTTTGTTATATACTGGACAACGCGTTTCGAATGCTTCCAGACCGGGACAGAAAAATACACGGTGACTTAACGAGCCGCGAAAACACTCGGAATCTCCGAGTCCGCGGAAGACGTGTGCTCGACTCCTTTGCTACGCGATTTTTCATTTTGTTTTCAGTGACCCGAAAAAAGGGCCGAAAGGTGGCCAGAGGTTCTGAAAAATGAATTTTCCGTTGGAGATGCGGTGTCTGGAAAAGGTAACCGGGGTTTGTAATTATTAGACTGCGGATCTTCGCGCGTAATAAAAAGTTTCGATGTTTAGGTAAAAATATATTTTTTTCATTTAATTATGTCGGTTAATTGTGTCAGGATGAGACACAGACTAGTTCTCACGGTTTTTCGATCCCTTCCCGATGGTCTGACAACAAAATGTCTTCTATCAAAGTTATAAGCGGTATGTATTTCACCGACATGAAATCGCGATTGTTTAAACTTAAAAACAAATTGATTTTCGATGGAAAAACAAGGTAGCCGTTATGTTTTTAAACGAGATTAGGTAATTTTAACTTTGTAGTATTGTAGACGACGTCGAGACGAATTCAACGACCTGCTATATGATGACCTTCGGATGACATTGAAGGAAAAATTGCCATGATTGCCACGATATTTGAAATACTGTAATTTCTTCCTGATTCGCGCTCAGATTGCGCACAAAAATGGACAATTTGAGAAGAGGAGATACGATTATTCGAGCCTTGCTGTTCGTTTTTATAGCTTCCAATTGTCAACAATTATAAAAACGAAACGCAAGATTCGAATAAAACAATTTTTGTGCGCAATCTGAGCGCAAATTAGGGAGAAATTACTGTAATTCGGCGATACGTAACACCAGAGCCTTGCATATAAACATAAATAAATGAACGTAAACGTTACAAATTCTCGTTTATTCAACTGTTGTCCGTTACTGTCGCAGGATCTGTTAGTTCAGTGTAAAACAAATTCTGTTTGTTCGAACATTTAATTTAATTACCAATTACATGCACATTTTTAACACGCGTGTTCTTAATTTGGTGTTATATAAATTTTTTTTTATTTTACGCGTTGAGATCTGAAATTGAATAAATTAACATTTGTAATGTTCACGTTCATTTATTTATGTTTACATGCAAGGTCTTGGTGATACGTACCGCCGAATTATTTTAAATATTGTAGCAATCATGGCAATTTTTCCTTCGATGTCATCCGAAGGTCATCGTGTAACAGGTCGTTGAATTCTTCTAGATGTCGCTCAAAACACTATTATGTTAAAATTACTTAATTTCGTTTAAAAATATTACGATTACCTAGTTTTTTCATCGAAAATCAATTTCTTTTAAAATTTAAACAATTTGCAATTTCTTGTCGGTTAAATATTAATTAACTTTGATAAGAGACATATTGTTGTCAGACCATCGGAAGGGGCTGAGAAGTCGTGAAGACTAATTAGTGACTCACCCTGTATAAAGAATAACATGACGGTATATTTAAATTTATTTTAAAGTTTTCGTATGTTTGTATTTCGCTTACTTATTTTTGCTATAAATGCGTAAAATCCGCAGTCTAATAATTATTAAGTCCCGTGGCGTAGGCAACGAGACATTACACGGTGTGACAATTAATTTTTAAGACTAGAACGAAAAAACACGGAAACAAAATACGGAAAATCTGATATCGTTTTATTCGAAATAATCTCCTCTTCTTCCAATACACTTGTTACAGCGATTCGAAAGGGATTTAAATGCATAATTCAGCTAATTTTGTGGTACAGTAAATTCTTCCTAGAATGCCAAATTTTGGATTGCTGTGAATTTCTACGTGCATGCAAAATGATTTGTTTGGGTGTGAGTCAGGTAAGTTGAAGTTCTCAAGGTAAGATAATGGTCAAGTTCTCTGTCAAATCGTGGCATGTGGCCTCCGAATTGCCTTCGAATTACGTCATGTGGCCTCCGAATTGCGTTTGAATCGTGGCAAAAAATTAGAAATAAAAAGAAAAGTCATCGTTATTATTACAACATTACTACGTATTCATATTAATGTACAATACCGCCATGATGACCGCTGCCTTTTTTGCCGACTGCCACAAATTTCTATAAAAACGAGCCGCGAGACTTGATGAATTGTGTCTGAGTGTCTGGCGATTACCGTTTTCAATTGCGAGCTCCGGGCTTTCTAGAGAATTTACCGCATTGCCTTTAGTTCCCGCGTTGAAGTTGTTTGGACGGTCGGAATGTCTTCGGGAAATCATCCTTTTAACTTCAGTGTCAATTTAGGAAACAAAGAGAAGTCGCACAGTACCGAATCAGGCGAATATGACAGACGATCGAGCACACGGACTTGATCTCTGGCCAAAAATTGACGAACAATGAGCGACTTGCGAGATGGCGCGTTATCGCGCCACAGTGTCCAGCTGTCTGGATCTTGATAAGTGTGACGGATATGAGGCGAAGAATGGTCCGAATCGTCTCTCGGTTGATGTTCATAGCCGCTTCCATCATTCTCAGTGAAGCATCGCGGTCGTTCACAATAAAGGCACGTATTTTTTCGATCGTTACAGGTTTTCGAATTGATATTTACCTTCCGTAAGTTGGCCATTTTCTAGCGATTCTCTGCCATCCAGAAATCGTTTATGCCACGCGAAAACCTCTGATCCACTTGAACAAGCATCGCAGTACACTTGCTACGTCAACCGGAATGTTTCTGACGCACTTTTACCAAGTCTCTTGCGTTCAATTTAATCACCACTTTTCCAATACAATTTCAACATCCATTAAAGACTCGGTCAGAAAGAACTGTCGTAACTTTGTCATTTATCGTACGATTGGCATGGACTTGGCTGCGTTAGACAGACAAATGATTGACCTTTCCAAGGATGTTAACGCTCGACAGATGTCGCAGCTACTTGCTGAGATATGACGTCAGTCTTAACCCTTTGCATTCGAATGGTGACCCCGAGATGATAGAATGGAAACAGGAAGTAACGAATAAAATTGCAATTAACACAATGAATAATTTAATAATATAAATTCTGATTACAAAATACGTGCGGATACAATAAGCATTAAACAACGAATGATGTGAACAAAAGATACAAAATAATTAATATCCTTGAAAAAAGTTTTGCAGGCGCCTCATTCAACCGGATTTCCGATTGGCGCGACTTCGTGAACAATGTAACGGGTGCTGATTGTAAATTCCATTACGAGGCATCGTTATAAATTGTTATGTCGTGTATCGAAATAATGTTTAACAAAATAAATAATGTTTATATTGTCAAAGCTGTTTATATTTTTTTTAAACTGTTAAAAGTGTAATTGTTGCATGAGTTGTAAGAATGGTATCATTGTGAAATATAACGGTTTTGTCACGAGGAAATAGGCGTTCTAATATCGCTAATATCGATTACCAGGATGTCTAAGTTTAAGACAAAACGCGTTCGGTGCTCGCTGGCCTTTTTTGTTTTATCGCTCGATTTGCGTTCGACCGATTGGACGAGGAAGACACTCTTCATCGAGCTCGTGTCGTGATTAGTCGTCTATAGATGGGATACGATCCGGTTATTTACGTTTGTGTCCTTTTATGTTTCTTTCATATATATAATTAAATATCCATATCAATATTAAACGTGTCCTAAACTTGTTTGAATCCTATCACATGCCAGTTATCCATCCTTGACAATCTCAAAGAGTCATAAGACTCGTTTTCTTGTGCATAAAATGCGATAAGTCATACAAAATAGAAGTATGTACTGTATAGATCGAATGAATCTATTTTGAGTTTAGAATTAACCTTTTTTTTGCATTCGAGTGGTGACCCGACGGGGCCATTAACCCCTTCACGACTAAGGGAAACATTTTTCCTCATTTCAAAATTGATGACTATTATATTTAATTATTGGTTATTTTTGGTACAAAACGCAATTTGCCAGCATACAACATGCAAAAAAGCGGAAAAAGTGAAAAGATGTGAAAATTGTGCTAAACGCCGCATAGAAAATAGGACGTATAATATATGTACTATGTGGAATGTTCATTTTTGCTTCTCAACCAAAAGAAATTGTTTCGCAGAATATCATAATTAGCACATCATTTTGTATAGTAGTTTTATTTCATAATTTTGTATTATTTTAGTTGACATTTTATTATAACGAACCAATAAATAAAAGACATTGCATAATAAACCTAACCATAATTTGTGTTGCATTTATAGTCCATTGGGAAAAATATTTTCCATAAAATTGCAAAAAAACTACACGTTGCTATGTATTTTTCTTATGATTTTTATTTATTTTATGTCTAAGAAAACTAAAATAAACAGTTACATACTAATATTTACTCTTAGCAACCTTATGGTCCTGTAAGGATTAAAAACTGCTGTATCGCGTTTCAATATATAATTTTAACATTATCAAATCGATTTATATATAAAATCTGCTAAAAGTGTAAGTGTTGCACGAGTCGCAAAATACAATTTCATATGTATGAAGTGCATTAAGTTATATAAAATGGAAATACTATAGATCGAAACTATTTTGAATTTCGTGTTAAAATGTCCCCGACTGCAAAGGGTTAAAATGGCTTCGAGTGCAAAGGGTTAATTGTCACACTATATATTTTGCGTGGAAATAGGCACCAATGTATTGCATAATAAACTCATTCGCGGTGACGACTGCACGATACTATATTTTCATACAGGAAAACGCGAACGTACTTATCACACAACCTAATATATTTTTTTATAACAATGACAGGATTGGAGTTATTTAAACTTCCTACGATTTCTATTATTATTATCTCTGGTACATTGAATCTAGTCGTTACTAGACTATGGATTTGTTAAATTTACATCAGAAATAAGGAGATCAAATTGAAAATATGCAAGAATATTTAAACAATATGAAACTGTTATTGTATAACTGTAAAATAGTAATTAAAATTATTCAGAAAAGAAATAAATGTTTACGTAGTTTCGTGCATATTGCAAATAATTTAGACAATTTTTATTTTATATACGAGGATCTAGAGTCTAATCATCCCCTAAAAAATCCATAGATATTATTGATTAACATTTTAAGTGTTTAGTCCGCGCGTGGTACAAGCGAGGGTCACGTTGTTCAATTTGTGATACCTAAGAAAAAATCAGAAACTAGTCATTTCATTTTTGATAGTTCCAGTGTTAATTTAACGTGATAAATCTAAAGTTACGCTAACATGTTTTTAAACACCCTATATATTTCTGACTAAATCATACGGTTCTATCCTTGTCAGCCTCTTCGTAAGTCATATTTGCTGTCGTATCAAGCTGACTGCTTGCCAGTCATACGGCGCGCTTTTGTAATCTTCTATTATGCGAGTTGGCGTATTCTGCGATGCGTTCTTTGACATATTTCACCTGTAGATCTGTGCGCGAAGCGTCCCGCAACCACACAACCTGCGACTGCCATAACTCCGCCGAGAGCTTTATTTCGAGAACGTTGCATCACATCGTCATCGTTCGATTTTGTTCTCGCATCGCCATAACTGTGTACCATAAGCCCTGATGGTTGATAGGCATAATAATAACATGGTATATAAGATCAGCTTAATGCCGACTATAAGTGAAAGCGGTGATATGCAGCTATAAGCAACCTCTAGCTGATGTTAATCTTTTGTTTAGGTGTTTCCTTAAGTATTTAGCCTTGTCTGCACTGGGAATGTTTTCGTTGTTCAGAGTGATTTGTGCGTTTGGCACACGTCGAGTTATGAAAATTACTTGTTTTGACTTCGGACCGTTCATCTATTATATTCCACCTTAGCAGATTCGATAATTTTTAAGCGTTCTTTTTCGACAGATCTTTCGGAATAGCAAATTTTTGGTGATCCGGAAGCGATGGACCAGCGAAATAAACAATATTATGTAATGAAAAATTGTTAAATAATCGTGCAATAATATAGTAACTATGATAATAATATAACAATTATATAATTATAATAATAATATAATAATAATAATAATAATAATAATAATATTATATCGCAATATACAAGGTGTCCCATTTGAGTTGAAATTGTAAAAAATCTCTTGCACACGTGATTTTAAAAAAATAAACCGATACACGTCCTTTAGTATTTCGTGTAGGAAGCCAAATTATACTACTAGTTTTTTAATGCGTCGGCGATTTCAAGGTTATTTCAAGGTCATCTTATCATTTTTTATAACAAACCTATATTTTTTATATTTCGGAATCATATTCTACATTAAAAACTGCACAATTTTTGTTTGAAACATTTTTTTGTAGGTTCAATATTTATTAAAGAGACATTATTTAGCTAAAGAGACATTTTTAAGGTACTCATTTAAATCACGTGTCTACGAGATTTTTTACGATCTCAACTTAAATGGGACACCCTGTACAGTAATGCACGGTTACACATACGTAAAGATATATGGTAGATGCATTTGGTGATACTCGATTCACGTTGAGCTCCACGACAAATGTCGGGAAGCAGACTCCATATTAAAAACAAAAGAAAATAGACAAATCTGTGTACATCCAAACAATTTGTCTCCTATCTTATTTCATCTCTTCCTCGAAAATCCCCTAGAATACCCTACGTTTTCATAGCGTTTCTAATAATGCAACGCTAAACTAACTTTAATCTGCCAACTCGGTAAAATTCAATCATAAATAAATTAACCAATGCGTTGCACTTTCGAACATTATTTTCAAATATCATCGAACGGTCAAGCACTTGTGCCTTATTAAAACCTATTAACCTGTTATCAACGCTCGTAAAGAATTAAAACTGTCCAAGCATCTCCGATACGTCTTACTAAAATTTCCACGCACTTGACAATGAACATTTATCTTCGACATTCCACGATTTACAAAAATCTCCGCGACACGCCGTTCGAAAGTCGCCGATTAAAATTCAGATTATTCGCGCAGGGCGATTAGGCACGGCGACGGAACAGTTGGAACGGTATGGATGCGATTTACAACGATTTGCTCGAACAACTAGCCGCAATTTGAAGAAGAGAAAGTTACGGATCGCGTGGATTCAAACGGGTCAAATTGTCGCGAATCATCGTTCCCGTTTAACGATTCAATAAAATCCCATCCGCTTCATTACCCCGGCGCGGCGCGTCCCGAGATTGCGAGTGTTCAGGTGCATTCCGCTAGATATACATGTATAAAGTCCTACTTACGGCTACGGACGCGAAACGCTATAATGTCTCGCAGATCCCACCGTTTGGCACGTTTTACACTCGGCGCGTTTTACAACAATTACCTTGCGTGTCTCAATCAGCGTTTGTCCCGGATAAGCAGTGCGAGACCAAACGGTTTTCTGCATCCGAATGTTCGAGTCGCATAACGCGTATAAATTCGATAATATCGCAGAAATCTTTACGACTGCTAGAGAGTGGTTGCCAGTATTAAAGAAGGAAACGACTTCAACCTCGGAAGCTGTAAACGTTTATCTGTCGAATAGCTAAATGAAGCCGGAGTTTAAAGCTGCTTAGGTTCGAAACGTTTTCCTGTAACATCGCTGAAGTCGCTTGAATTGCTAAACTTGCTGAGAAGTTGACTCGAAAACTAGGAAACGGATTCTTCTGTGAAACAAATGCCGTAATTAATTTTTAAACTTTCTGCAGCGATTTGCAGTATTCTCTTGCTGTTTTCTGCTTTTTTGAGCTGAATGAAATACGGCATCTGCTTTTTATCACAACCAAAATCCTGAGATACTTGCGTCCGTAGGGCAAGTTATTTAATAGTTTTAAAAAAAAATGTTTATGTTTCATTTTGAGTAGAATCGTACGTATTTAGATAGAGGGTGAAAAAGCGAATCTAACGAGTACAATGACCGTATATTTTCAATCATTTATCTTCGAGATACTTGCGTCTGAAAGTTGACTACTTAATGTTTCAGACGCAAGTATCTCGAGGTTACGTGATCGAAAGTGTACGTTCATTATACCCGTTGAATTCGTCTTTCGATGATCTACAAGAATATTGATAACAATATACAGGATGTCGTAGAAAAATTTGTTGGAAACACGAGTAGCCAACTTGTCAGATAAAAGTATCAAACAGACTACGAAAAACAACCGAGAAACTGTATTGCAATACGTCAGATGTCGTTCTGGAACGACCAATTTCTTTCTTTATTTATTTTTGTATACAGTTTAATACAATTAACTTTGAAACACATCGAAAAAATTATAATAATTTCCTATCGGTTTCTCAAATTTATTTAATTTTCCTGTGAGCGTCCTAATACTTTTGGAGGAGAGTATAAGTACCATGACAGAAGACACGAATATAAATGGCGATACCTCTGCATGAAAGAGAAAAACCAAAAGAAAATTTGCAGTTTATGGTCCAGCAACCACTAGTCTTCCCCAGAGTCTGTAACAATTCATTTCTACCTACGACGAGTTCGACAAAATCGACTTTTAACCGGCTAAATCTGGCGAACAGCCCGCCGCACAACGTCGAGACGAATCTATCGGTGGATCGTGGATCGTAGATCGCGGCGAGTTTCCAATAACGCGGCGACCAGTCCGGCGGATCCGGTCGTCTGTAATTCCACCCACGCGCTCCGCGTCTCTTACGGTCCATTCATCAAACCGAGCGAGTACTTAAGTTTCGCTCGCGACCGGCAAAAGATGGACGCGGCTGCGCTCGTACCTCGAAGTGGAAACGATCTTATATGAATACGTACGCGGCCGCCACATAAGAGCAGCCCTTATTCCTTATAAGACGAGCCTTGCAGACGGAGAGGAAGAAAGCTCGAGATAGCAGCTCGATAGAAAACGATCCGACCGCGACTTTGTTTATTTTCTCTGGCGCGTGTACCGGGTGTTTCTTGCGCCCGCTGTTGAATGCCGGCCGCATCAATACCAGATAGCCTTTGGAAACGCGAAATCAGTGCATGCGGCGGTACCAAAAAGTCTTCGTATTTCTAAGTTTCCGAGTTTCGAGGAACTATTGGTATTTGAACTGTGACGGATCTGGATAAAAATATTTCAACTCAAAAATACAAATATTTGCATATTGGGTTGGCCAATAAATCATCGCGTTTTTCTGTATTACCGTATATGGAAAAAAATGCAACGACTTATTGGCCAACCCAATATTTCCCACAATTGTGTTACGTATGCTTCATTTGGAATAGTAATTTATTTCTGTATTAAATGAAATGCTAGTTGAAATATTTTATTGATTTTAGAAATGTAAAATCAATATTTAAAATAGGTTCTACAATATTAACCTGAAATATTATTCTTAATTAGAACAAATATTTTGTTCATTCTGCGAGAAATATCAATGAAACCAATTATATCAATTAATCAAGAGAAATATAAGAAAGAGCTTATTTTTCAAAACAATTTGTGTTTGCAGTTTTTCTATAGGCTTATTTTCTCTCTTAAATATTAATCGTAAAAAATTGAATTTCAAATAATTAATAGAAAACATGAAATACTATCTTAAATAATTAATAGAAAACATGAAATATTATTTCAAACAATTAATAGAAAACATTTGATACTATTTCAAATAATTAAGAGAAAACATTCAATACTATTTCAAATAAATAATACAAAACATGAAATATTATTTCAAATAATTAATAAAAAACATGAAATACTATTTCAAATAATTATTTCCAGTACATCTTAAAAAAATGCTACTTCAATTAATAATTTTCTTTATCACACATAAATAACTAAATTGTTACTCTACCAATCTTCTGATGACGTTAAAATATGTTGCCATGAACATGTCTTTACTTTCCCATTTACTATATTATGCACGAACATGCTACAAGAAAACGGACGATGTGTAGCGAAAGTAGAAGCATCAAGCTTTAAAATGAATCCAGGATTATTGTCGTACGATTCATTCTTATAAAATTAGGGCAGTTTAAATAATGACAATTTTTCGAAAAACGGAAACGAAAAGTTTTTGGAGCTACTGTACCTCAATTAGTCATCGCCGGAATACTCGGTAGGTATTAGTCACTCCAGAATCATTGCACTTTTATCTAGTCGCTGCGTCATGCTACTCCAGCATGACGCTTCTCCAGCATGCTTCTCTATTCGTCATTTCCGAAAAATCCGTACACAATAAGTGGAATCTCGATATCAAAACGAATACAGGAAACATGGATGTTCGGGTAATAGAGGAGTTGCTTCGTAATGCGATTAGGTGAAATTCTTCCTGATTTGTATAATCAATAGTGTTGCTTACGGATTGTCTTAGTTTGAACTATTTACACGTCAATTTCATATGGGTTGTCTCAGATTGAGTTATTTACACATCAAACGTGTTTAAATAGTAACAAACCCAAATACAGCAGAACCTCAATTATCCGGATTACCAATGTCTGACTTATTAATTAATCGAATTTGTTTCAAACATAAACAAATCAATCCAAAACGATCCATAGCAACTAAATTAATTATACAATACAATAAAAATGTCAGGTAGCCTTCGAATTATGTAACTGTTCCATTATCCGAACATTTAACGCTCGAAGACTGGTCCGGATAATCGAAATTCCACGATATACAGGGTGATCCACTTAAATATCTCCTTCAATAGTAATGTTACAAAAAAGTGTTTTATATAGAGTTTGACTGGTTTCAAGAGGCGAATACCATGCAAAAAGTTATTCTTTTTTCAAGGTCATTTTTTTCGAAGCTCTCAGAGCGATCGATCGTGATTTGCATATAAGCGCATTTGTTTTCATTACGTCGTTGAAATACATTCAGCCATGTGCAATGACTTGACCTTGAACCGACCAGTGACTCCAAAGATGAGAACAAAACGTTAAATTGCTAATTATGGATGATACTGCAAATCGTAATTTACTTTCGATGTTCTCGCAGAACGTGATAAGGCGAGTCCAATGAGTATAATGATCGCACTAATACGATCATTTAATCCTGAGATACTTGCGTCAGTAAAGTATGCTATTTTATAGTTTGTTTTCTATTAATTGTTTACATTTTATTTTAAATAGTATCATACGTATTTCGATAGAACGTGTAATAGCGAATCTAACGACTATAATGAATGTATACTTTTGATATTCAACCTCGAGATAATTACGTCCAAAATTTGACTACTTAATCTTTCAAACGCAAGTATCTCGAAGTGAAACAATCGAAAGTATATGTTCATTATACCCGTTGGATTCGTCTTTCGATGCTCTACAAGAATATTGATAACAATATACAGGGTGTCGTATAAAAATGTGTTTGAAATACAAGCAGCCAACCTATCAGATACAAATATCAACCAGGCTGTGAAAAACAACGAAAAAACTGTATTGCGATACGTCAGATATCGTCAGAGATTTGCAACTACAATGCTTTTTGCTAACATATTTCTTTCTTTGTTTTTTTATCTTAAGTGTGCTAGTAAATCACCTCAAAGACGTCATTCTTATGCAAATGGTTGACTAGATTTTGCACGAGTGCTGAAAACACTTTCGGGGAACGACATTGAAAAAGCTTGGATTGGAAATTTTTGAGTATTCCTAAAATTTCCTAGCGACTATTTTCGAAGAAGATTTATTGTCTCGCGATTCGTTTATTTGAAGAGTCACGGTGTAGATGCATAGTTTATCTTCACCGTCGCGAGCACAATGATTTTATCTGACCACGGTATCGTGATTTACGAGGCTCTGGCTCTCGATTGTCAATGCTGAGGAACTCCGTTTGTCACGCCGCCATTTTCACGAGGAAGCTACTGCTGGCAGTCGACAGTGATCCGTGACAAAGGTCACGGCACAATTGATCCTCGAGGTCCCCGACTGAATTTTAATTAACACGTCCAAGACGGTTCTTCTATTCTCGGAGAATCGAACGATGTTGTACGTCAAAATAGCGGGTTTCCACAATGCCGGCCCACTATCATCGTGGTAAAATATTACCGACCACTGCCATTTTGTTAGAAACTGTTAGGTAACGGAGTGCTTCGCGGTCGAATAAACTTGTCGGCTGTTATTACCAGATTGCGGAATTTTAAAGACGTTCGTCCATTAAGACGTCGTCTCTGTTGAAATCAATGAAGCCAAGATTATAGGTAAACTTTGTACAGTTTCTTTATTGTTTTCTATTTAGAGAAATTGTAATTGCGACGTATAAATCAAAATAAAACACTGGTTCTGCAAGCATAAACGCTGTAATGATTTTCTTGCTGTTTTTGTGTGCCAATCGAATTTTTGCAGCACAGTGGAGCTTGAATTTCAACCATTCTTTCTTAAAAATAATATTAAAACTGAGGATCTTTTTTGCAAATTCCAAGCTTTACAGGCTATTTTAGACGAATTCGAATGATCTTTCTAAAACGACATATATCTGACAAGGATAGAAGAAAATAATACAAATTTTTTTAATGCACTGTGCTTTCTTATACTTTATCTTGTAAAAATTCATAATGTAGTAATAATAATAGTAATTGTGTACAAGTCAAGTTAAGTAGTATACTAAAAACTTAAGTGCAATAATAATAACAATAATAATAACAACAACAACAACAACAATAATAATAATAATAATAATAATAAATTAAGTACTAGATAATATTTATTTTAATATCCATGTAAAATATTTGTTGTGATAATAATTGAAATTAATATCGCGTAAGTTTTTCTTTGTATGTCAGAAATTTAATATTTTGTTAAGGATACTCATTTTCGTTAGATCTTTAATATTGGATAACTCTTAATTTAAACAATTTTGTTTTCCAACAAATTCAACCGAATCTCTGCCATAAATCGATTCATTTCACAAAGGTTAATTAAAACCAACGACACGTGGTATAATGACCATTCTATTAACATTCCACCTGCTTGTATTTATTTTACAATGTACGTGCATAATTAAAATAAACAGAAAAACTGAATGTACTTATAATAAATCCTGTTCCACTGGCTGTAAACGCAGCAGGAGGAATTCTATTCAACAAATTATTTCCTGCTCCTGTGAGTCAGACTGTAAGAATGTGAAAACGCACTGTTATTTACGACTAGACTGAGAAAATTTATGCAAATTCACGTAAGCAAGAGAGATGGCGGAAATAAGTGAAAATCTTCTGTCTCTCGTTGAAACGAACTTTTAACAAATAAAACAGCACTGCGCTTAATTCGACTCAATCTTATATAACAAACTATTTTGAGATATTACAATTATTTCAACTTATATTTTAAACATTAACATTATACTGAGGCTCTTAACTAATGGATTGTTTATATGTATATGTACATATCTACACAGATATTAATTTCGTTCTTTAATCGTTTTAATGAGTTAAAAATGAGTTAAATATAATGCATGACTGTTTTCAAATGGTTTAAATATTTTTCTATTTTGTGTTTGATCCACTTATTTTCGTCATAAAAATATAGAATAATGATTAGGTAAACAATGACATTATATATTACAATTTTCAAATCTTAACAATCAAAGTAAATTTATGTTCTTTGAAAATTGTAAACTCGTTCTTAATTTATATCTGCAGATTTTGGAATTCGCTTTTATTATTTGTATTGCTTTAATTATTAATAATTACTACGTTGTTCAGATGGAATTAACGCACTGCTATTTTTAAATTCATTGAACACATTACTATTGTTCTGTATTTGATCAGTTTAATTTTACCCTAAATGCGTAAAGTCCGCAGTCTAATCACAACGGCCGAAGAGTCCGTGATCTAGATTCCAATTGCTCGACGAAATAGCAAAATGCTTTTATTTCTCACGGCGTACGTTTTATTTGTGACGCCCTCGATCCACGCTTAATTGCACCTCGAGGATGAAATATCTGCATAATCTGCATGCATTTGGACTCGCGGTGCGTGCACGTTCCTTCAAGGATCGTGATCCGCGCGTTAGATGTTGCACGGCTAGAGTAGAAAGTGATAATTTATGGTGATTGACTCTTCGAACGTGCAGTTCCACTTCATCCCAGAGAAAAGAAAGTTATTGGTCGGCCGCAAACCATACGCTTTCGATGCCAACTCGCCAGCGAAATCATCGGTTGAACGATCCTAATCTGACTGTATCAAATATTTCATTTCCAGTTTCATGAATTTACGCTGCAACTATCTTACGAAATGACCGATTCATTCGAGCTGCGAAGCTATTTTTGTCGCCGTTCTAACGGCTCCGGGTCACCTGTGACCCGAGTTAGGGTTATTCAACCTCCTGCGATTTTTTTGGGAATTTCTTGCTTCTCTGCGAGCATTATTGGATGTTATTTCGTAACGGAAAGATGAAGTAGATAAGTAATCTGACTTCCGTGGGTCATTTCTGACCCGTGTCATGGTTGTTCGTTCTATTGCAATTTTTCCATTTCCATGTATACAATGTAATATAATGTAAATAAATGTAACTAAATGTAACCAAACGTAATGTAATGTAATTAATATAATTAAATGTAATGTAGTGCAATGTGAATGTAACGTAATGTAATGTGAATGTAATGTAAATGTAACGTAATGTAATGTGAATGTAATGTTAATGTAATGTTAATGTAATGTTAATGTAATGTTAATGTAATGTTAATGTAATGTTAATGTAATGTTAATGTAACGTAATGTAATGTGAATGTAATGTTAATGTAATGTTAATGTAATGTGAATATAATGCGAATATAATGTGTATGTAATGTGAATGTAATGTGAATATAATGTGAATATAAAGTGAATATAATGTGAATATAATGCGTATGTAATGTGAATGTAATGTAACGTAAGGTAATGTGAATGCAATGTAATGTAATTAAATGTAACGGACCGTAAGGTAATGTGAATGTAATGTAATGTAATTAAATGTAATGCAATGTAATGTAATGTAATTAAATGTAATGCAATGTAATGTAATGTAATTAAATGTAATGCAATGTAATGTAATGTAATTAAATGTAATGTGAATGCAATGTAATTAAATGTAATGCAATGTAATGTAATGTAATGTAATGTAATGTGAATGCAATGTAATGCAATATAATGTAATTAAATGTAATGCAATGTAATGTAATGTAATGTGAATGCAATGTAATGCAATATAATGTAATTAAATGTAACGCAATGTAATGTAATGTAATGTGAATGCAATGTAATGCAATATAATGTAATTAAATGTAATGCAATATAATGTGATGTGAATGCAATGTAACGTAATTAACTGTAATGTAACCATGAAAATATGAAAATCAATGAAATTCGGGATGTTGATGCGACAGTAACTAAATAATTTAAGATACAAAAAATTGTTTATTCGACATGTTGTATACTGGCCAGGTAATTGAACAACCGACGACCATGGTTTCCCACAGCCGGCGGTTGCATAGATCAGCAAGAATGCCTGGACGATACACGCAAAAGGGAACATTAGAAATCTTTCGTCTCCTAGACAGACAGCAAGGCTCGATTGTCACGCCTACTGGAACATAGTCTTACCAATCATCTAGAAACACGTCCACCTCCAGCATGTGGAACCTACCATTAAGGAGATCTCGACGATGAGAATACATTTTACACTTGACGGGAACGTGTAAAATGATTGAACACCGCGTACGTTCGAAATATACTGTTATTACGCCGCTTGAATATTAATTAGCAGACCTTTGGATCTTCGCGCATTTATGGCGTGGACGGACATGTTTTTGAAATACCGAGAAACGCGCATAAATTCTCTCCTACCTGTGGTTTTCGTTTATCCCTACGGTAAGTCATCCTTTTCGCCGATTTTTTTCTCAAGTTTACACTGTCTCTGGAAAATAATTATAAAAATAATAGCTTCATGGGAAACCGATAAATGTGATTCATCGCGACAGTTTCCGCATATTTAGTTGTAAGTTCGTTACTCAAGTAATGGGAATTTGAAAATAATATTTAGCGTACGTTATACGAAAACTTCGATACACTTTTTTTCGTTCTGTGACACATTTAGGCATTATGATTTCTGATGATCAAGGTGAAGTAAAGCGAACCTTCAATGATAACCAAACTATATAATAAACTATTTTACAAAAATTGTAAGAAGAAAAATACAATTTCTTCCGTTGATAAGATTATTTTTGGTAGAAATAATAATAAGATATACATACAGGGTGGACCACGGAACGTGATCAGCTTGATTTATTCTGTAGTTCGATTGAACATTTTGTGAGCTGAAATGACAATGTTTAAGGAGAGTTTTAAGATGATTGTACCAAAAGTTTTGTCAACCCTTTCTTTCGGAATCATTGTGGTATTTTTTTTTTTTAGGTAAATCTACAATTTTTTTTAGATTCAGAGAAAACTATATGTTTTGATGCTTACCGAATTCGTCTTAGCATACTCTAAACAAACGGTAAAAAAGATTGTAGGTCAATCTATGAGAAACTGAAGGTAACCTTGACGACTCCGGAAGAAAAGGATTGACCAATAATTTGGTACAATCATTTTAAAGATCTCTGTAAACCATGCTATTTTAATCGAAAAATTTCCTATTTAGCAGCGGAATAAATTAAGCCGATCAAGTTGCATGGCCTATCTTGTATATGAAATATATTATTATTAAGTTTTATTAAGATCTAGAGATGTGCATACAAAGATTTTAACGATGCAGTTTGTTGCAACAAACTATTTCAAAATAATTCGAAATAATTTTCAATTACGATTGAAGTAGAAAATTTTTATGATGCATAAAGATTTGCAGTCTACTGTAGATCATCAAGGTTGCAAATAACTGTAGTCATCCGACAGAGTCTCAAAAACCATTAAATGAGTCGTCTATTTTGAAAGTCACCTGAAGTCCATTTATATCGAAATTGAGATATTTAAGAGTTTGCGTTTCAAAAAATAATATACGTATAATATACGTAATATATAATATAATATAATAAATAATATTATAATATATATAAATAATATAATATAATATAATAAATAATATTATAATATATTATAATATTATAATATATATAAATAATATAATATAATATAATAAATAATATTATAATATAATATAATATAATAAATAATATACGTATATGATACCAATGTGTGTGTGTCGCACTGTTTAAGTACATCTAAGAGACTTAAATTTACAACTCCAATTAAAATAACAGCAATTAGTAAGTGAATAATATACACATTACTGCAGTCAATAAAAAATGTGAGAAATTGATTTACATAGATTACTTTCAAAATAAACGACACAAATGTTCACTGATAGGTTATGTACGTACAGTAAATTCTCCCTAATTAACGCTCACATTGTGCACAAAAATGGACAATTTTGAAAGAGGACGATACGATTATTTGAGCCTTGCGGTTCGTTTGTATAATTACCGATTGTCAATAACTATAAAAACGAGCAGCATGGCTCGAATAATCGTATCTCCTCTTTCCAAATTGTCTATTTTTAGATACAATCTGAGCGTCACTTTTTGAAAACTGAACTATATGACTTGAATTTTTTTTAGACAACAGAGGGATTAGTCTACTAAACAATGGCTAAAAAGCAATCTTTTTTAATTTTGCTGTTACTTGGAATGATACAAAAATAAAAATCCCTTATTCTTAATTTTTTTTATCTTAGTCTATAACGAAAATTTAAAAAATGTCTTTGGTAGATCTCGATAACTTATATGCACGTTGAAAATATAGGTTCGAAAGAACACACCTCGATGATCTACTAGAAGGAGCAAAACAATTCGGATCGACAGATGTCATAAATAAAGACACATCACAACCAGGCATCTGTGTGTATGCTCTTTTCTTCCTGCGAAAGAATTTACCTATTGTCTACAAAGTACATGGTAGATGATAAAACACAAAATCGATGGATCTAATAAATAAATATCATGACTGAATAATGATTTCGTGCGAATGCTATCTTCCACGAACAAAACAATTCGCCTCCCTGTGTACAAGCTAGGGAGATAATAAAAGGAGAGATCGATGGATGTGACCAATAAAGGTCATGTTTCAATGGGGACTCCGTGCAAATGCTATCTTCCTCCTGCAAGAGAATTTACCTACTGCCTACAAAGTACATGAGAGATAATAAAAGACGAGATCAATAGATTTCGCCAATAAAGATCGTGCTGCAATGGAGATTCCGTGTGCATGCTCTCTTCCTGTAGCAGGACAACGTATCTACTGTCGAGAAAGTAGGGAAGTAATAAAAGTGCAGGAGGATTCTATTGTGGGAGAGAACTACCATGAGTGGGACCCTTTTATTTTTACGACAATATAACAAAAAAAAGACTAAACGATCTATCTAATTCTAGTTTGAAACATTCGACAGACCAGTTCTTGTACTATAACGATGCATAGTGTCAATGAGTTTCTTCTACGTTCACTTGCTTTATTTTTAATTTGTTTAAAAACTGCATTCTGTTCCATTCATTACTTATTATTGATATTAATATTAATATTAATATTAATTTTATAAGTACCATTTCTTTATTCATTGCAAGTATATATAATTTAATATACCAATCAAAAAATTATATATAAATATATATATATATATATATTTTTTTATATAATTATATATATATATATATATTTTTATATAATTATATATATATATATTTTTTTTATATAATTTTATATATATATATATATATATATATATATATATATATATATCTTTTTTACATCTTCGGTTGGTATCACATTTTTATATTTCACTGGAGAAAATCTGAAAGTGAACAAAAATAACAAGAACATCTGAATAATTAATGGCATCGTAAGTGAAACAAGTTTAGGACATCTGTTTGTGCTTGTGCTGCATGTTTCATTTACCAATTCACTACAGACCTATATGTATGTATACTGCGTGTCCCGTTCACAAACTTGGTAACAACTTTAAAAATTTCATTTGTTCAATTAGTTTGATAAAAAAGACTATTCGATATTATTATAAAAAGAACGCTATTTCATACAACGTTGGGAGAAAAAAGAAAAAAATTACTTTCAAGCTATACTATCGTTTTACATTTCAGTTAGCATTCAAAAAGTTAATCCTTTATTATCTGACCAATTTTACTTTGTCTTTTATTTTGCGAATAATTTTACTTTGTCCTTTTATTCGTCCTTTAGTTTATGATCAATTTTACTTGATTCTTTATTTTTTCCCTTACTATCCTTTACTTTGTCCTTCATTTTGTGAATAATTTTACTTTGTTCTTCATTTTGTCCTTTATTTTTTGAATAACTTTGCATTGTTCTTTATCTTGTAAATAATTTTACTTTGTTCTTTATCTTCTCCCTTATTTAGTAATTTGTTTTGTTTTGTACATCATTGTATCCTTTATTTCGTGAATAATATCACGTCGTTCTTTATTTTGTAAATAATTTTACTACGCCCTTTATTCTGTCCTGTATTTTGTGAACAATTTTTACTTGATCCTTTATTTTTTCCCTTATTTAGTGATTTGTTTTGTTTTACCCTTCATTTTATCTCTTTCTTTCTGAACAATTTTACATTGTCCTTCGTTTTATCCTTCATTTTGATAATAATTTTACTATATCCTTTAATCTGTGAATAATTTTACTTTGCCCTTTATTTTGTGAACAATTTTACTCGGTTCTTTATTACGTTCCTTATTTAGTGATTCGTTTCCTTTCCTCCTCTATTTTTTAAACATTTAATTTTGCCTTCTATTTCCTACATAATCTTACAAAATGTCGCATTATTATCAATAGTAACGATCCCGCAAGACACCATGTCGCAGCTAAAGGGTTAAGGGCACGCTTCATCCGGAACGTCCATAGAAAACGGGTCTCAAGCAAACAATCAAAGTCCGCCGGTGACGAGGCCAGATTCATGAAACGGAGCGTGTCGCGGCGGCGACTGAACGCGACAGCTTCGATAAATCCAGGTGCATCTGATGCAACCGTCGCGACGCGTCTGAAACGAGCGCATTGTTCCTTCGTGCACGCACGAGGGCGCCCGCGCACGCACGAGCTCGGTCGAGTACGTAGTGTCGTCGTCGTCGTCGTCGGTCGGCTCCTTGATAGAAACGAAACCAGAAAGCGGAGGCAGAGGCGCGAGCACTGAGTGCACGAGGAAAGGCGACCACATGAATGGAGGCCCCATTCATGCGTGGCTCTAACCCCTTCCTTCCTGCCTTCAACCCCCTCGCGCAGTCTACGTGGGACCTCGTTGGATACCGACGACTATGCGACACTCCCGCACATACACATGCGCGCGCTCGCACAGAGATACACGGATCCATGTACGCAGAGCTACACATATACAGATTCATACTGGAATCCATGCACAGCTTCATACGCAGACCTTCAGTAGCGAACAAATATACACATATCGACAAAAGCTAAGAAATTTTAAATATTGTTAGGATTTAATCAGAAAACAATCGCGTTCGTCAATTATTCTATCTGAGCATTTAACGAAAATTGCATCTTTTTTAGCTTATAGATTTTAAGTTAACATTTAGAGAATCTGGCAACATTTGTAACATATTAAAATTATTGAGAAAATGAATTAAAGCTTCCGAAACTACGTTGTCTTGCAATTAATGCAGACAATTTTTGCTTTGCATAAAGATCTGCTGTCTATTTAAGAGTGGGGGCACATTTGCCTAAAGCCAAGTACTGGTTGTTTTGCAAATAAAATTTCGAAAGTATACAGTTTCATAGTATTTTTTACCCTGAATCGAATTGCGTAGAAATAAATTTTCCAACTTCCTTCTTCTTATGAAAAGAATGATTTGTTTGTGAAAGGAATATCGGACTGGAAAATTCGTACACAATTTTCCACGGTATCATATACACAAACCACAGTAAAAGCTGCATCTTGAAAACTTCGAGTTATTTTAATCTTAACATTAATTAATGAAATGCTTTAAAAATACATATTCTCAAAATTTTGTCTGAAAAATTAGAAGAAATCTGATTGTTGTATGTTCAGATCAAAAATTTGATAAACGTGATTCATTTTGAAATCGCGCATAATTACCATTTTTGCCAAAAATTTCTACACATTGTCTAACAAACTAGGGTAGATGTCCCAGTTTCTGTGCCTATCACAATTTCCGTGGCTCCGTAATGAAAACGCATAGAAAAGGAAAAAAACTGTATATAGAAATAGATATATCTCTCCCTTATTTTAAGTAAACATAATAAAAATCATTCATAATAAAGATCATCCATTTATACATATATAAAACTTTTCTTTCTCTATGCGTTTTTAATCCGGGGGCACGGAAATTAGGACAGGCACAGAAACTGGGACATCTACCCTAATCTTCCTACATCTCAAAAATATTCAAATGGTTTCATCCAATTTGAAAAACATTACATATTCCTTTTCAAAAGGTACCCACACATATTTTTCCACTGCGTATACTGTACACGAATCCATATGCAGTTCCATATACAGATCCAAACACGCAGTCGTACACGATCGCATACACAGTCACGTACACAGTCGCATAACAGTCACATAAACGGATCCATGAGCAGTCGCATAAATAGACAGAGTCATAAACAGTCACATACACGGTGGCGTACACGGTGGTATACAAAGGCGCATAGGCAGAGAGTGGCACGTAGACTGACAAAGTTGGCGGCCACGTGTACACAGGCAGCAAAACGAAGCGCCGCGAGCCGCGACACACGTGACCGCCATTGTTGATGGCGAGGAAGAACCGGGAGCGCCGCAGCGCGTTAGTCCTCGGGTTTTTGCCGGCGAGCAGGACACTGATAGCATACTCGTTCGTTCCCGGTGCTCTAAGTGGTACCCTCGGGGCCACCGATGTCCCCAGGAATCTCATTCATTCCCTCGGTCACGTAACCGAGATTAGGCGCGTTTGGCGCCGATGTTTTTGACGAACGCGGACGTCGTCGTCGACGTTGGCGTTGGCGTCGTCGGCATCCTCGGCGACCTCTCGCCGTCGCGTCGGACCGAGGCGGCGACATCGCTTAGGGTTACGGGAAATTCTGAATTCATGCATCATGGAGTACCCTGTCTCTGCGAAGTCTGCGAGCGACACGAGTGATGCCGACCTGCGGCGCTTGAGTTTCATTAGAAACGTGTGTCTTTATAAGTCGGAGTTGGTTTTTGAATCATTTCTTCGGCTTTCTTTGGATAACTTGTTCAGCTACTTTCTAATTAGATTTTGGAATGCTTGCTTTGTTAGGCGTGTGCTCCGGGATTGTCAACTGTCTTGTTTGAAATTAGCTCTGACATTGCCCTTTCATAGGTGCTATCTTCTGAAACTAATTAGTAGACTGCGGATTAAAACTTATTAAAATGAAATTATCAAAATAAAAATTAACTTGTTTGTAATAAGCTCTGCCACTGTCTTTTTATACTTGCTATCTTCTGAAACTAATTAGTAGATTGCGGATTAAAACTTATTAAAATGAAGTTATCAAAATAAAAATTAACTTGTTTGTAATAAGCTCTGCCACTGTCTTTTTATACTTGCTATCTTCTGAAACTGATTAGTAGATTGCGGATAAAAACTTATTAAAATAAAATTATCAAAATAAAAACTTATTAACTCAATTGTAAGAGACGGAAATGAAATAAAAATCGATTTCTTCATCCAAGAGTTTTAATAAACTGAAGTGAAAATAGCAATGTTATTAAATTTGTCTAATGTGATCACATTTTGTCAGTTCTTCTAGTCATTTTTATCATAAATGTATAAACAGTCTCCTAATTAGATAATTAGATAAGATCATAGAAGCAAAAGTGGATTTAAAACTAATTCTTTCATCTTAGCTTAGCTAACTTGTTTGTCAACTTTGTAATTCACTTTGTCAGACATTTGGAATTATTAGGTATACATTGTAGCCTTTGTAATTTGCTTTGTCGCACATTTGGAATAAATATTTTATTAGGTATACACAGTGAGCTTGTAAACTTTATAATTTGCTTTGTCACACATATGGAATAGGTATTTTATTGTAGGTACACGCCTTAGGATTGTCAACTGTGTAATTTACTTAATTCACACGTATAGAATAAGTATTTTATTAGGTATATACCTTATGTTTATCAACTTTATAATTTACTTTGTCACACATTTAGAATAAATATTTTATTAGGTGTGCACCATAGGCTTCTAATCTTTGTAATTCACTTTGTCACACATGTGGAATAGATATTTTATTAGGTACGCATCCTAGGTTTGCCAACTTTCTGATTTACTTTGTTACACATTTGGAATAAATTCTTTATTAGGGATGCACTCTAGATTTGCCATTGTTTATATACATTATACATATTGCCTAGTTTAAAATAGGTTTTTTTCACCTGTTTTATTTTCTGAACTAATTACACGATTATTATACATACAATGACTCTGATTAATATTCATATATATGAAACTTTCAGCATGTATGTAACTTACAGAGATCCACAAAACACATTTTTTAAATTTTGCTTATAGCCTCGGATAAAAATATTAAAAAAACGAGACTTTTTTATTATCTTTTGTCAATTTACGCAATAAATAAATTTAAAAAAAAGCATTCTAGTAAACTGGTCCAACTATCGCCTAAAAAAAATTCAAGTCGTTTAGTCTAGTTCTAACAAAATGATTCCGTTTCGAAAGGTGTCCCAATATTTCCGTTACCGACTGAAACTCTATCTCCACTGTCTCTTACAATTGAATAAGAAAACTATTATCTTGCACAAGACTCCGCAGTCTACACTTCGTTCAACAAGAACTGGCACAAAATGTAAACAGAACGTTCACGTGATCGGTGCTGCGCGGCTACAGCTGAGTGGCTGTTAGACGACGACGCTCAGGGACGAATTTTAGAGGACCCTTGTCGAGGACCCTTGGACTCGGAATAACCTCGTGTAGAAGGGTCCGAAAATTGTGATTCGGCCCTGACCCGATCACGAGTCAGTTCTGGTTGAACGTAGTCTTGTTATGTTCGAAGGTTTCCAATGACTCTTAACGGCGACTACAATTCCAATGCATCGAAGTTGCATCATTTGAATCTCACCGAAGTAAATTATTAGCGATCTCTCTGTTTCCGTTGATTCGAATCTTATCAAACGAGGCTATTTAAATGAACACGACGACTTTGAATTGTAAGTAGAAACGGTTTCTTTATCCGTTGATCATGGTACGTGTCACGTCGACCTAGATTCCGACAATAGTAAAAACACAATTGTTAGAGGCACAATTAAAATTCATGGCACACCCAATTGATCAAATGTTTTCTTTGTGTCAATTGTTCGAGAAATAAAAGTGCGCCACGTTCGAGTGGGAATACTTATGGTCGTTATTCAACGCACTCAAATTCTCCATTTCAATGTATCCACTATATGTATATCACGCTCTAACAACATTTACGTTAGATCTGTCATTAACAGAAGTTATTAACAAAACTAAATGAACATGGTAAACAAAATTAAAATTTAATTTTCAATATGTTCTTTATGCGGGAAGAGAAAATTGTTGAGCAATTAAATGCAGATATATATTTAATTGTTGAAACGTAATACATTAATTAAACAAACTTAAGAATATTAAAGTATATTGTATTATTTAATTTTATAGTAGAATAATAAACATTAATTTTATAATAGAATAAAACATAAATGCATAAACAATTTACTAATATAAGATTGAGTATATTGCTATAACTATATACAGGGTGGTCCATTAAGAGTTAACATTAGTAAGAATGTAGTAATGCATTAATTACATTTATTAGATTATTATTAACCATTCTAAGTCTCAATTCTCCGAAGAATTCTCATTTACAATAATTTAATTTCTGTCGCTATCGCGTAGTCCATCGATCAGTATTGACGCAAGGATAAAAATAACCGTAATGACACATTATACGTTAATCTACATTCATTATTAACAGCAAGCAGAAATCATAAAACCAGGCAGAAATAACCAAATCGATGAAAATGGTGCGTTTATAAAATTCTTCGTTATATTTTCACAATTTTATAGAACAGTCCTATTGTTTTTCATACACATAAAATAAAAGAAATCGCACAAATCACGAATAAAGTCACTATTTAAATTTATATCTGAAATCAGTACATTTTTAGTACTAACTGTAGAAAAACTGACAAATTTTATTTCATTGTTTTTATTTTTATCAACAACATTACTAATAATTAACATTATTATTAATATTATTTTTTTTAACGGAAAATAAACACTAACGCACACAATTCTATTACAATGTTTTCCTTACGGAAATTGACACTCCTCGCGCGCGCGCGCGCGCACACACACACAGACGAGTTCCCCACTTTCCTATTGCACTGCATTAACGTCTCCGCGTAACGACATAAAATTTAAAGAAATTTGATGCAACTGTTTTTACACGTGTCGTAACGCCGGATTAATCAATTTTCCAATTATCTTTTTACCTCGGCCGTTGGCTTAAAAAAAAACGATAGGAAGAACCCCGCGGCATTTACCATTTTCATTTTTGGGGGGATTAACGCGGATTGATCCTGGATCATAAACGTTTATAGCGTATGAATACTCCTCGGACTCGGTCTAATAAAATGCGTAATCAAATTTAATGAGACTTCTACCCTCTTCACACTGTGCCTCTTTAAAAACCCATAACTGTGATTGAGTCATTACAGGTATTGCATAGGCGTGCATCTCCAATGAATACAGATGCAAGCCACACTTTTATCTCTTCATTATGACCTTATAATAACTTGCCTGAAGATTTTATTCATTTATGACTAGAATTAGTTGATCGAATATGCAAAACGGTGAAATCGTTTGATGAATTTGATAGTAGCGTTGGATTATTTATTCCGTTAAATGTGTGCGTAACTGCTTTATCTTGCAACTGATGTATACAATTTGCATTCTGCATAAAAATCTCCATGATAATTGGTATAGTTATGCAAAATAATAACAAATTCGCCTTCACATTTTTGGAATTAATATGAAAAATTTTTATTACTAAAATTACCAACTTTTTTGTCGCTCTTAATACGTTACCTAAACAAACAATTATTTCGAGGATTTTGTTGCAAAATCTACAATCTAAGAAAAAATTATTTCGTTTTGCCATCTATGTACTTTGCAAAATGTTTCTAAAAATAGCTTCTCGAACCTCGAATTGCCCAATACATCATTAGACCGTGGATTTTTATGCAGAATCAAAATTCCTTACTTCTGGCTTTTCGTGAACTAGATATTCGCCATCGTTTTTGTCTCATTTTACTGATTAAAATAACACCAAGCACGATATCATTAAAATTATGAATATTTGTATAATTTTCCTCAATTGTGGGGATAACAGTTTGCCAGTTATGGTAGAGATCTTTCTTCAAGTGTCCCAAAATTATGGTACTTCCGGGAAATGAGGTCAATGAGGTTCCTGAAGTTATTTGAAATAATTTTTTCCTTAGCGCAAATGCAATCCTTCGTTTTGTTTACGAGTTATTAACGAAAAACAGTGACCAATGAGAGGCGAAATCAGCTAGCGCGAGACGGCCGTGCCAATGAGAGCACGAGCTTAGTACGTTCGCTGGCTTGGTTGCCTTATGCCAGTCAAGCTGACCTCTTATTGGTCAGTGTTTTTCATTAATAATTCGTAAACAAAGCCGCGGATTGCATTTTCGCTAAGGAAAAAGTTACACAGGTGCCTTCTTGTCGCGTGAGTACTATACTTACTGAGCTGTTCTTTAACACTGAAAACTGTTTAAGTAAATAAAACGAGAAAATCAATAAATTTAAATAAATACATAGTTTAGATATCATGGTTTAAATATCACAAAAGTATCTTTAGAAACATTGGTATTATATTATATACATTACTGTAGCTGAATAGAAAATCGTGTAACAAGAAGTCCATCATACTTTTACATATGCAATAATATCTATGGTGAATATTTGAAAACATATAACATTTTCTTAACTTCGATATACCAGTTCCGAAGTCTTCATAACTTTCTAGAAAGACATCAAAGTTCATCATAACCGAACTTCATGCATTTGTAACAAAATGGACTAGGTGAAAATTCAAATAATAAGAAGATTCAAAGGATCCAAGAATATTAATACATTATCTTCGATCTATCGAAATTATTATGGGTACATACAACTTTCTACTAGAGATTCGTTGTAGATTTGCTTTATTTCATTTTCCTATACTTCTACTTAAATCTAAGATCGCGAACATGGTGTGTAACAGCGACGGCTTAGTATTTGAAAACCCAGCAGAAACTTCAGCGTGAAAGTATAACTTTCTATGCGGTTTCTTTTTCTTGCAATTGACGCAGACAATCTTCACGCGTTTATATCACGTGTAAATGTATGAAACACAAGCGCATTCGTATATAAACAGTAATTAATAGTATCTCGTTCTCAATCTTGTCAAAAGAAACCTTCTAGTTAAGGAAACCAATTTACCTGTCATCCCGATCTTCATCAAACAACCTGTGAAAATTGAAATTACCATAAAGATCCGCAGTCTGATCATAATCATAAGCAAGAAAACAGAACATTCTATCTTTCCAGGTGCAACAAAAACACAGTGGTCGACGGGAGAAACCTAATTATAATACTGTTTTCGCCTCAATATTTCGTTCGCCACTGTAATATAGTTTGTACAGGATATCTCAGAATTGATGATGCAAAGAGAGTGGCAAGATCGACGTAAAACCAGACAAATAGAGGACTTGGAACGAAGTTTGATGAAAATAGTGGAATTATTCATTGGATCATTAGCGAGTTCGATGTTTTACATTTACAGTGATGGATACCGGTGCACAAATTGTGAGACACCTTGAAAATTGTTGGGACAGTTGATGTTCGTGATCGCAAACTGACAGGATCATTTATTTATATCCAATGATTTCGCAAATCAAATGAACGATAAAAAAACATTTTTAGTTGAACGGAATTCTAAAACGCTATAGCTAAAGGTGATTATGAACGACGTTTGATTCTAGCAATACGTAAACTTTTCTTTACCCTGTATCACTTCGATCATTTTACGAAGCAGACTATTACTATTATAAAGAATTTTTTCTTTTTTCTTTCTTTTCGTCGGAATCTTTTGTCCGCCATTGTAAAACAGTTTCTAAGAGTGTCTCAAAGTTGATGATGCAAAGAGAATGGCAAAATCGACGTAAAACAGACAAATGGAGGACTTCGAATAAAGTTCGATGAGAATTTTAGTCGAATTATTCTTTGGTATGCTTCCAATCAGCGATTACAATGTTTTGACATTCAAAGTAACTAATTCTGGTGCACGATATTGTACGACATCTTGAAAATTGTTGGGACGATTGATGTTTGCGATCGTAATCTTACAGGATCGTTGCAAAGACATGTTCAGTTGGACAAAATTCTAAGATATTATAGCGAAAGATGATCATAAACGACGTTTGATTCCAGCAATGCGTGAACTTTTCTTTACACAGTATTACTTCGATCACTCCATGAAGCAGACTGTTACATGAACGGTTCAGAAGCTAATCACTACAAGTCCACTTTTCTTTGGAAATGAATTACGCAGTGCAACCACATTGTTATCGTAGGATCTTTCTGTCGATAAATCGATATAGTCTATTTCTTCGTAAATAACTAATGGATAGCAGCAAAAACATTAACATTTCTCTTTTGCTTTACTTCTGGTTAAGTTCATCCGCATGTCACCTTATAATAAAAACTGTGCTTTGCCTTATCAGTAGCACTGCCATTCTCTACAGCTAATTCGCGAAATCCTTATTTATCTAAATTTTAAGGTTAACAGATTCGCACTGATTGGTTTTTAAGCCGTCCATATAGACTTCTGGAGGCGTCGTTTCGAAGAAAATTTTCAACCACGGTGCATTTTACCAATGTCTTTCATTCTTTGCGTCTGAATCCTTCGTCCACAGTTGTAGCTGTGAAAGAAATCACGATCTCTCCGAAATAGCACAAATTTCCGCGAAAAATGATCAGTCGCGAATTAATCGTTCGTTGGTCGGTTGCTTCGTTATCCCATCTGGTTCGTTATGAATCGCTGTCGGGTCGCGCGAATGCGCCGGAAACGCATGACAAACAACCATGATCGAGCCCGATGGGCAGAGGCTCGCATAAACCTTGTAATGCAGTTGGATCGGGACCGGCTGACAACGGGCCGCGGGACTTAACGAGTCCCAACAGCGTAACCAGTTCCCGGGGATCGTTCTCGGAAAAGGAGGACTCCTGTCTCATTGATCGGCTACGAGGAAGAGGAGAGTCCTGTCCCATTCATCGTAGTCCCGTCACGCTCGACGGCGGTCTAGGATTTTAAGTATAGCAAGAACGCGGCCGCCGAAGACTTGGCAGCGCGTCCCGATGGGAAATAAAGAACACGTTTCTTCCTCCCCGGCCTGCGAAAGAGTATAACAAGAATGTCATAAGCGGCCGTGCGCCGCGTTTTCCGTCCGCGTAACGAGCGCCGGCCGCAATCACTGTACTAATGGAAACGCGTCCTCTATATGGCGAAATAAAATTATCGTTAATAACATCGGATTAAAATATCATCGGGCCGTTTCGACGACGGCGCGGCGCTGCCATCATCTCCGCGCGCTATACGTTCTCTCAGGTCCATGGAAACGCCGTCGCCACGCGATTTTCTTGTCGAGGACGTATGTAAGTGCATTCCTGCTCGCCTCTGATTTCGTTAGACGACTGCCGGTTGTTTACGCATTTATGGCCTCTCGCGACGCCGGGCTAGATTGAGCAACGAGCGACAGCCCGATCGGCGAGCCTGGGTAAAAGTATTTGAAAAAACATTGGAAATACCTAGTTAGGTAAATGTTTGTACGGAATATAATATTTCAAGATTTATTGCACGACGTAGAGACATGCACGTTTATTGAAAATAGTTATTGCTGTTGCGGTCGAGAATATTGTTAATTGAGATGGCATTTTCTTAAGGGGCACTGGAAATAATTATTTGAAATGATATTTCATGTGTTTCGGTTTCTATTAGTTATTTGAAATTTTATTTCGTACGGTTAATATTTATGGGAGAGAATAATTTGCAATTTTATTCGAATAATTTTAGAATCACTGTTCACTTTGGAATCACTGTTCGTGTAAGTTATTCGAATCATTTTACAATCACTATTTGAATAACTTATTTGGATTATTTTGCAATCGCTATTCGAATAAAGAATTACAAGAATAATTTATTCGAATAAAGAATTACCCGAATTATTTACTCGAATAAAGGATTACACGAATAATTTATTCGAATAAAAAATTATGCCAGTAATTAATTCGAATAAAGAATTGCACGAATAAATAGATAAAATAATTTATAGGATATAAAGAACTATTCAAATAAATAGACAAAGTAATTTATGACAAATAAAGAATTATTCGTATAAAGAATTATTCGAATAAAGAATTAATTATTCGAATATAAAATGGTTTAAGTAGAGAATCATTCGAATAAAGAATTATTCGAATAAAGAAGTAATTATTTGAATAAAGAATTATTCGAATAAAAAAGTAATTATTTGAATAAAGAATTATTCGAATAAAGAAGTAATTATTTGAATAAAGAATTATTCGAATAAAGAAGTAATTATTTGAATAAAGAATTATTCGAATAAAGAAGTAATTATTTGAATAAAGAATTATTCGAATAAAAAATTGTTTAAATAGAGAATCATTCGAATAAAGAATTATTTGAATAAAGAATTATTCGAATAAAGAATTATTAGTATGAAGAATTATTCGAATAAAGAAATATTTGGATAAAGAATTATTTGAATAAAAACTTACAAAAAATAATTCCTCATTCGAATAAATAAATAGAATAATTTCTAACAAATAATGAAGAATCGTTATTTGACTAAAATATTACTAAAAAGAATTCATTCGGGTAAAATTATCCAAGATGGATATTTATTCGAATTAATTTCGAATAATGACGAACTCCGTCCCGTACAAGGGTTAAGGGATGAATGCAGTGAACCTCTATGTGACTCATCCTCGGTTACGAGGATCGTAAAGCGAGCACGGTTCAATCAGAAAGAACCAATGACTCGGTCATTAATTTGTTTGCAGCGGCGGCGGCGGCAGGATTTTCGTAATCATCGGGGCTTATTGTGCAGAACCACGCGTGTTCCAACGGCGTGTTCGCTCGTGTACCTCCGTTACGGTTCTTGTATCCATTCCGGAGAAATAATCACCGTCGGACGTGTGATTAATAACTCGACTAGTTTCTTGTCGGTCAGCCATTTCCATCGTTGTTCGAGCGCGGACCGTTTAGCACGGGGTATAAGGGAACGCGTGGGTTTATCTGGACCGTCGTCTTCCATTCAAAGGCGGGCACAATGGCATTGAACGATCCCCGCAATCAATTAAACATCGCCGGAATAAATATGAGTTAACGAAGCACCGGGATCGCGAGAACGCGTCGATCGTCGATCTGACCGATCCGGATATTAATATAATCCGTGTCGTTGCCGCGACCCTAACGCCGAATTGATCAGGTCTGAAAATCGTGCGCTGGTCCGGATGCCGATCCCATCGATGGAACACCTCGGTATAATTGGTCCTGATAAATTACGTTTGCCCAACGGCGTTATTATTACACGCCGCCTTATTTATACTCTTTCATCGGTCGAGATTCGATCGCGAAAGGTGACTCTGAACCCGAGTCGATTCTAGCGATCGTTCCCGTCTCAGCATTCGCTTTATTTATTTCTGTCGTAATAATTATAATCGGCCAGAGGTCTCTAATATGAGATCCATTTCTTGCAAATTCATAATTTTCTTAGTGCCGAGACAAAGAGTCGCGTATACTAAGCTTGACATGACCTTGACATAAACTGTTCGATGTTGTTTGATAATGTTTCAGAATGAAATTACAACATTTTTGCAAACTTGATAGTTAAAAAATTCGAAAAGAGAGAAGAAATAAGAGATGAAACTGTTATTTGTTAAAAATATTAATTAAGGAAACTTGTTATAGTTTAATACAATTATTGTAACTTTGAATTAAATTGAAGAACTTATAATAATTTGCTATCGGTTTCTAAAATTTATTTAATTTCTGTGAGTGGCTTAATAATTTTGAAGTGTATATCGTTGTTCGGCACTGAAAGGGTTAAAAAGGGTTAAGACTAAAATATGTATTCTTTTACAATCTAGAGGAAATTGCAGGGAGAAAATTGCGCTTCTTCGTAATAAAAGAAAATTTGAAAGTATGCAAATTAACGGATTTGAAGAATAGGTTTCTAATATTAATATTTGGGAAATTTATTTATTTTCCTTTTCTCACACATTGGACATATAAAATAGTAAATCTTAAAGTGCATCGAACGCACTATATACACAACAATATTTATGAAAACAATTATACACTTACCATTTTAAAGGGAGTATGTCAGTGTGAACTTTCGAAAAAGTCAATTTTTTTCTGCATATTCTTAAATGATATAGTTTATGATATAGTTTAAAATACATTTCTGGAACCTTACACGCGTTTGAAAGATGCGACGACCTTAGATCGTTATCGATATGCTAAACTTTAAAGGCATTTTTCTCGAAACTATGTTTAAGTACGCATTCAGTATACGTCTGACTTACAGCTCCTACTGGAATCAACCAAAGATTTTTATTTTTTCACATTTTTCAGGCCTCCAAAGTTTAACGGAACATGCAAAAATTGATAATCGAATTGCAACGTATCGTCACGTTTTTAATTACCGACTTTTTTCTTTTGTTCTAGTATCTGCTATAGCCAAATTCATACTGATTAGGGTCATACTGGCCTTTTTTGAAAGCGACTATGTTCGAAAGTATACAGTGCCACTGATTTTAACTTTCTTTCGCCCCAAAAAATTTTAAAACGTTGTTGAAACACGTACAAATAAACCTCGTCAATTTGACTGCAAAAGGTATAACAGTTTCTTTGCAAAAAATTCCCTGACAAGGTTAAAAACAGACGCACTTCACATCAGAATACCCCCTTAAAAGTGTTTTTGTTGAATAGTTGTACTACTGTCCGATAGATTGATGTTTATTTTTATGTTAAATATGTGTTTAATACGAATAAGAAATAATTGAAATAAAATAGTAAAGTACGAGCGTGTACCTATTATGGAACACCGTTTTCGTAACATATCCCCGTGTTCCATATTCAATGTTCCTATTCTGGAACATCCATTTGAAACGCCTGTTTCAAATTAGAGACATTGAATATGAAATACGGATGCCAGCTGTTCCATAAATTAGGACAATAACGAAATTGAAGTACACGATAATGTTCGCGAAACGTACTTGATTAGGAACATCGGCAATCGAATAAACATTTTTGTTTTGCAGCTGCTTGTTACATAACAATATTGGCGTGAGTAAATTTATAAAGAACTATATTCAAGAATATAGGTCGAATTTTTACATCCACTTTCATAAGCTTTATTTACAGGGTGTCCCAAAAATGTCTTTCAATCCGGAAATGGGTGGTTACTGAGGTTATCTGAAGTAACTTTTTTGAAACAGAATACCCTTCGAACTATTATAACACCTCTTTAAGTATGTTTCTGCACATAATATCACAACTGTTTCAAAATCATATTAATCGTTAGGACTTCGAAGATTTTCCTGATATTATATAAATAGCTCAGCAAATCGGAGCAAATTTTGCTAATATTGTGATTCCATTATACAAAATTGAATTTATGTATTTTACATGATTACCTTAAAAATAAGGTAACTCGAATTCGAATTACTCGATAAATAGATAAAATAATTGATAACAAATAAAGAATTATTCGAATAGATACATAAAATAATTTATGATAAATAAAGAATTATTTGGATAAAGAATTATTCGAATAAAGAATTATTCAAATAAAGAATTATTCGAATAAAGAATTATTCGGATAAAGAATTAATTATTCGAATAAAGTATTATTCGCGAGTAAAGATTTACTCGAATGAAGAATTATTTGAATACAGAATTATTTGGATAAAGAATTAATTATTCGATTAAAGAATTATTCGATTAAAGAATTATTTGGATAAAGAATTAATTATTCGAATAAAGTATTATTCAAGTAAAGATTTACCCGAATGAAGAATTATTTGAATACAGAATTAAAAAAAAAAAAAAAAAACTATTCAACAGATCATCGTTCACATTTCGTTTCAACGACCGATAGCAATCGTACAGATTGATATTCAGAAAGTCTCGAAGCAAAAGTTCGAGGGGTATTTGCGCAGCTGCAGATCGGAACACTGCGATCGCAACCAAAATTTTGTTTGCTCGATCACCAGCGATCGATGCCTAGATCAGAAGCGAATTTCTAAAGTCGGTCGGGGAAACAGTGTTGTTAACCTGTTGATGGAACACGAACTGCTAACTCATTATGCAGCGAGACCGCGCAGAAACGCAACACCGTAGGTCGGAAATATGGAACTCATTCCGCGGGTCTCACACTCCGAGATAATAATAATGTTTTGATGGATGGTTGTCCGATTTAATCTCGGTAACGTGTCTCGGATGAATTAAAAAGTTTCACGGCTGTTCTCTGTTGAGGAGGGTGGCAAGAGAGTGGGAGGGGGGCAAAGGGTGCACGGAGGCAGAGACGGAAAATAATTACACGTTCACTTTTGACATTTGAGTTGTTCGAGCGATGATTATATGCTTGTCAATCTTTATTCGTTGCATGGGAGCTATCGATTCGAGCTCGTTGCTCACGCAAGCGCGCGCGTAATTGCATTAAAATGCTTTCTTACGAATTAATCGTGTGTGTTCTCCGGACAATGCTCTTGGTACACCTTGCCACAGTCGACTTTGCTTCGCGTCTGCGAACGTTTCTCGTTCGAATACACCGCCGTCTGTAGTCGCAGTGATTGCGGTAACAGTTGGTTGCTCGTTATTTTTATTTTTATTTCGGTTCACACTCTCGCCTGCAGTTCTTTTCAATAATTTTCAACTCAGATGGATGTAAGATTATTATTTTGGGCAAATAACCATTTTACGTAACTGTTCTCGACAACCAATTAGGCACTTTAATTGTAATGGATTTTTCGTACATTTTTAATAGCATTTACAATTATAATGGACAATTAATAGAAACTTGAATTGTAATAGATTGTTAATAGAAACATAAATTGTTTTGACCATGAAATTATTTTGATCACATAACTGTTTTGAGCAAATAATTAGAAATTTTAATTATAACGGATTTCAAATAGATTTTCAATAGAAATTGAAATTTTAGATTTTTTAAATTGTAATAAATTTTTAATAGAAATTTTAATTATCATGGATTTTAAATAGAACTTCAAATTGTAATAGATTTCTAATAGAAATTTACATTGTTTTTACCAAACAATTATTTTGACCACATAACTATTTCAAAATGAAGTTGTCACTCTTCGTAAAATAGTATTAAAACCATCTCCAACAGTTCTGTATATTATGTCGAATTCATTTTATGATTAATTGAACAGGTTGGTGTTTTTTTATTGGCTCTGAATGTAGCTCAAGTCATCGACGAACCATTCGAAGTTACGACTCATTGCGACGTTGATTTCATTTCTTAAATCAATATGTAGTGGCACGATTTATATAAGTAACTATTTATAAGTAACTATTTATAAATAACTATATATAAATAACGATTTATAAATAACTATTTATAAATAACTATTTATAAATAACAATTTACAAATAACTATCTATTTATAAATAACGATTTACAAATAACTATCTATTTATAAATAACGATTTACAAATAACGATTTATAAATAACGATTTACAAATAACGATTTATAAATAACGATTTACAAATAACGATTTATAAATAACGATTCATAAATAACTATTTATAAATAACGATATATATTAAGATTAATTTATATTACGATATATATTACATATATATTACGATTTATAAGTAACAATGAATTTTCTGCAATTCATAGAGTACCTTCTCATTATTATGGAAAAATTATAAGATTTCAGCAAAATGTCAGGTGGTTTTATGGAAATATTGGGCACTGTACAACATAGATCTGTCCATCCACGAGCATGAAAGCACAAAGTATTTTAAAAAGCCTGCAAACTAGCGCTCTCGACGGGAAACGAAAGTTTCTCTGAAGCTGCCACGAGATAATTGAAAAATGATCTGCAGCCTCGCGTCGATGTCACTGAAACGAAGCAGAAACACGCCCACGGGAATTCGGAAATCCAAATATGTATTGAAACATCGCTCGAGCCCATCGGTCGATGCTAATCGATGCGTATTCTCGTTCCGTTGTCTTCTTGACACACATAATAAGGCGCGCGTACTCGCATAATTCCTCCATAAATTGCCGGCCGGATATATTCTAATTCGGACGCGTGGGTAAACGGTTATTATTGCAACTCCGCGACTTATGTTAGCGACTTATGTTAACGCCGCGCCGGAGCATCGCCGCGCTGCGTGGGCGAGAAACGCCGATTTAGGAGCGCAAAATCCCGAACGTTGCTATTCGATACATATTAAACGGACAGAGGAAAAATGTTGTGAAATTCGTTTCATTTAGTAAAGCGTGATTGACAGAATTGAAATTTGCAATCAAAATAATCGTGACGCAAATAAAAAATGACAGTAATAAAAGCGAAATCAAAATACTATTCAAGCATTGTAATTATTTGTAAAATAATTGTTAGAAAAGTTTATAATTGCTGCAATTATTATTAACGTTTATAATTATTGCCATTATTTCAAAAGCTTATTATTATAATTATTGCTAAAGCTTATGATTAATATAATTCTTACTGAAGCTTATAATTATTACGATTGTTACTAAAAAATGATTAATTATTATTACTAAAAAGTTATTCTACTTCGCTTATTTTATTTAATTCAACGCCACATTTCGAGGAAGAAAATGATTTAGCTTGCTCAGTCTCATTTGGCAACAAGCTTAAAAAATGAATTTCCAAAAACCTGCATAAAAAATTAATATATTTTTGATATTTGGGAACACAACTATTTTAAATGAAACCAATATTGAAGATCTAACCAATAAATGACATGCGAAAATGATAGATTTTTCAAAGAAATTTAAACTGTGTAATAGATTTTCAATAGAAATTTTAATTGTTTTGCCCTAAAATATTATTTTAGTTGCATAACTGTTTTGAACAAATAATTAGAAATTTTTAGTTATTATGCATTTTTAATAAATTTTTAATTATAATGGATTTTTAATAAATTTTTCATTATATTGGCTTTTTAATAAATTTTCAATTCTAGTGGATTTTTGATAAATTTTCAATTACAATAGATTTTTAATAGAAATTTAATTATAAAGAATTTTTAGTAAATTTTTGACAAAATTTATAATTATAATAGATTTTTGATAAAAATTTAAATTTCAGTAGATTTTTAATAGAAATTAAAATTATAATAGATTCTTATAGAAATTATTATTTTTAAAATTATTATGTGTCATAAAAATTAAAAAAAAAAATCTGAGTGACTTCAACTTCGATGGAATTTAGTAATACTGTTATTTCAGAAGTAAGAAATATTATTTCAGAAGTAAGAAATGTTATTTATTTTAAAAATAGATTTTCGTGCGTTGTCGTAAAAAACGGTATCGAACGTGCGTCCGCGCGTCATGCTATCTCGACTTACGCTAGCGCCTGGAAACTTATGACGCCATATGGGACGTGTCCGAGAGCCCGGAATAATTTATGGTAGCTTTCTTAAAACGATCCCGGATTCCAGCTGGTGAAGCGTGCGTATAAACGAGGATTGATTGCATCCTCGGCGCGGAGAGCGCACGCACCTGAGGAACAGAGATTGTTTAAGGCCCGGGTGTACGATGATTACCGGGCCCGATTGGTTCTCGGGGCGTGCGAAACGATTACTTAAATGTCACACGCGCGGACCCCCGACACCCAGCCTCCGCCGCACCGGTCCCCGACGAAACAGCACTCCATAATTGTCACTTGGCCAATTGTCGCGAGAATCGAACCACTCGAGCGGGAAATAATCGACCGTGAGCACGAGGGGAACGTTCGCTCGCTTTTGTCCGAATTTGCCAGCTGACGAAAAAATTGAGACGCTCGGTGAAAACATTCTGTTCGTTTCGAACAGAATTGGGCGGAAAAAATAATTTCATCAACGACTGACGATTATAGCTGGTTAGTTTATGTAACTAATTTGTAACAGTTCGGCATTATAATAATTAGGGTAAGTGCTGGTATTACTACGATTTCTCAATGAAGGCGAACTTTGACAGAGGAAATAAGAACTTTTACGCCAATAAATTGACAATTTGAGCTATACCTATTATTCTTTATCTTGAATATCTACTTTTTTCAAAATATTGGATCTCTCAAAGCACAAATTTCATTACATAGCGTAACATAAAGGAACCATACGTGTGCATATATTACTGCGGTTATGTATGAATTACTGCGAGCCAAATACTGTGCGGACGTTCCAATTACTGCGAGCCAAATATGTACTGCGGACGTTCCGATTACTGCGTGTCAAATACTGCGGATGTTCCGATTACTGCGTGTCAGATACAGTAAATTCTCCCTAATTTTCCTTCAGCTTGTAAACAAAAATGGATAATTTGGGAAGAAGAGATACAATTGTTCGGGTCTCGCGGCTCGAATAATTTGTAATAATAATAAGCTTTAGCAATAGTTTCAATAAATATAAGTTTTAGTAATAATTGTAACAATTATAATTAGTTATAATTAGACTTTGGATCTTTATGGAAGTTCTTATTTTAATACTTCACTCTAGAAAAATTAGAATCAATGAAAAATTTCCTTCGTCAAGTAACGAATTAATGATTGTAAACAGACAATAATGATGTTATTATAGCTTGTTAATTTACACTGTTTCTTGCATTTGAAAAATCTACACATGCCATGCGTACGCAAAGATCTGCAATCTAGTTACAATAAATAAATAAATTAGTTACAATAAATAATTAAAGCAGTTATAAGAACTAATTATAATAAATATAATTAGTTTTAGGAACTAATTATAATAAATATAATTAGTTTTAGGAACTAATTATAATAGTTATAAGCAGTTGTAAGAACTAATTATAATAATTATAAGTAGTTGTAAGAACTAATTATAATAGTTATAAGTAGTTGTAAGAACTAATTAAGTTAGCTACAATTAGTTGTAAGAACCCATTAAGTTAGCTATAATTAGTTGTAAGAACTAATTATAATTATAAGTAGTTGTAAGAGCTAATTATAATAGTTATAATGAGTTGTAAGAACTAATTATAATAGGTACAGTTAGCTGCAAGAATTAATTAAGTTAGTTATAATAACTAATTTATAATAATTTCTAACAAGCAACGAGTTATAATCGTCAATCATTAATCGGATTTACTATTTGACCAACTCTGATTGTGAACAGACAGTTTTAGCCTCTAACACGTTATGTGACCACTATCAAGCCAACAAATTTTCGCGACATTAAAGTCATTTAATTAATAAAACCGAAGCTGGATTCGATTCAGAGCGTTGCGTTAGCAGGCCGCAGGTAAACGGCAAGGGAGTATTTATAGCGTGTCCTCGGTTGAGCGGTTTTCGATCGATTTTCCCTAATTAAATGTGCATACAAAAATTACAAAAAAAATGTGACATATCACGGCTATTTTTCTACATCATTGAGAATTTTTTCGGATTTTTAAGTTGATAATCCTAGTTACGAAAAATGAAAAATCCCCAAAAATGCAGAGTTATTATAGAATATTAGATGTACAGTTCGGGACAAAAAGGTAGCACACTTGAAAATTAACATAATTTTTATTTATTTAACGTTACAGCCGAGGTTACGTTTCTATAAAAATTAGTAAAATATCATTATAAACATTCACAAATGAAATAGAATTGCATTTCGCCAGTCTAAACAATTTTATTTTTAAACAAAGTTATTTTGATGGAGGTATAGTAGGATAAAGAGACAAAAAAATTATGTATCGCAATAAATCAACAAATGATATTTAATATTTCGTGCAATTAAATCAATTAGAGCAAAAAACTATTAAGAAACTATAAATCTTTGTCAAAGAGAATGATGACTGTTAATAATTCGTTGATTTATTGCTACACATAATTTTTAGTTAAATGTGCTATCATTTCGTCCCACAGTATTTTCATAAAAATTCTTTCTCTCGTCGAATGAAATTGTTTAGACTGACGAAATTCAATTCTATTTCATTTCCGCATGTTTATAGCGGTAATTTGTAAATTTGTATAGAAACGTAACCTTGGTTGTAACGTTAAATAAATAAAAATCACGTTAATTTTAAAGTGTGTTATCTTTTTGTCCGACAGCGTATCTTTTATTTGTCGTCCGAATACAATTTTTGCCCAACTCTGACGCAGGCAATATCAATGAAACATGAAAAATGGCTGCACGTCGGAAGCTGGACGATGTCTCACGAAAACAAGGAATTTCCATCGGGCGGTCGAACCCTCGTCGAACTGACGCGACGCCGGTTAACCACGCGTTATTATTATTTCCTCAAGTTTTACCAGAATCAAGAGCGTAATGACCGGTTGTAAAATTTAACAAGCACCTTATAAAGCACACTCGTACCAGCATTCGTCGCGCTACGTAAAATTGCGGTTCCGTACTCTTTCCCTCTTCGCCCTCTTTTCTCCTCAATTATCCATCGGCGTTTACGCGCGGCGAAAAAACATTTATTGTTGTAAGAAACAGATTTTTCTGGACGAGACTTGGTTCGAGGATCTTTGTACATCCAACTTTAGTCGAACGAAAGGGAATCGATTTTCTGGAAATATATTTCAATTCGAGATTTCAACGTGTATTCGATTGAATTCCATTTAACGGTCGGTTAGATTAACGAACATGCTCGAAACGGACGAACAAAGACTGCTCATTTCTCGAATGTAGTTTATAATAATATTATCTGTAACAAACGTCTATTAAATAATATGAAAATTCAGAACAATTGTCGGTCGCTATAAAAATCAAAAACTGCTACACAAATTATTATAAACAACGATATTTATTGGGATGCTAAAGTGTTGAAATTCAGCGCTAAAGTACAAAAGACAATATTTAATTTTAAGGACAAAGTTATATTTTTATTTTGTATAATTCTGAAAGCTCAATAATATTACTTTAATTTCAATATCATTTTAAATAATGTTTACTTAATTTCCATTGCTTTTTTAGTCATTCAAGCAATTCCTTCGAGTAATTTCTTCGAGCAATTTCTTCGAGCAATTTCTTCAACCAATTTCTTCGAGCAATTTCTTCGAGTAATTTCTTCGAATAATTCTAATAACATGAAGATAGAAGGCCCATTCTTTCGCAGTGTCCTGAAATAGATGATTTTCCGGTCCAAGCAGATCGACCAGTTCTCGTCTTGATATCGCGAGATCTCTTCCTAACCGTATAATTTTCATTATTACTTTACCCTTTATGGTATTATCCAATTATTACATCAATTATATTTTATATTCCAATTATGACTGTTATATCAATATTTTGACGATTAATTGAAACGTTCACACATGTGACATTAAAAGGTCCATTGAAATCCTAACGTCCCTAGATGGAGTACCTCAAAAAATCTATCGACAAAAATTAATAAATAACATCATGAATAATTTTAAACGTACTCACGCCCATTTATATTCTTGTCAACAGTTTCTAATAATTAATTCAGAGTTACAATTGAATTACTTCAGGGATTAGAATTACAAAGTAATTCAATCACATTTTAATCCATAATTCATATCGCAACTGATTTCAATTACAAAGTAATTCCATTACATTGTAATTCGTAATTCCGATTATCATTCAATCACATTGCAATCTAATTTGTATTACAATGTTATTTGTTTACTTGTTTATGTTTATTAATATCTGTTTAAATTTGCTTAAACTTGTTCAAATTTGTTTAAATTTGCTTAAATTAATTATTAATTTCTTCAATTATATTGTAATTCAATTGTATTATATTGTAATGCATTTACATTCGAGATTGAATCACAGTGTAATTCAATTAACTGAAAGATTTGAGTTACTTAATTGAATTACAATGTCATCCGAATGCGATATAATTGAATTACAATGTAATTGAATTAGCACAACTCTGAATTAATTAAATTGTTCGCACATGTTTCATTAAGATCCATAGGAAACCTAACATTCTTAGATGAAGCACCTCAAAAAATCTGTTAACGAAAATTGACAAATGAAATCGTAAATGATGCTCAGCACACACGGTTATAATTTCGCCAAATGTTCCGCCGTTCGAGTGTTAAACATTGTCGACTTCGAAGCCAGAAACAACGTGTAAAACCAGTGACGTTCCCCCGACGTCATCGCCCGCGAAGCGGTTAAAAGAAAGGGTAAACTGTACGTCGACCGTCTGGCTTTCCGAAGAAGTCACAAAGAGATTCCAGACTCGTCGAAAGGTCAAGATCGGGCGTATTTGCTCGGTGGCCGCGATTAATCGGCGAGCTATCACGATACCCCCGGAAGGCAGCCCATAAACCGGCGGGAATCAGCCGGACGAAGGAATTTAACACGATACAGAATCGCGTTATTAGTCACCGTGGTTGGAGAGCCGGCTTCTCGCGAGTTCATCGAGCGAGACCGAGAGAGCTTTATACCTGCATGCTGCACAGCGGTCTGAAAAGCGGTAATTTATGGCCGAAACTCAACTGTTAGACTTTCAGATTTCGAGACAATCTTTTTCTATCTCAAATAAGGACCCTTTAAAACCTTGAAATTTTAGTCCATTGCGCTCGAGTAGCGATTCTGAGACGACGCTAAACATTGCTACATTGTTTTCAAAACAATTTTCACATTATTAAATTTATCTGTATTCGATAAATTGTTAAATAATAGGAGTTTTTTATATGTATAAATACTGTAGATTGAAACAAATGTCTTCATTTTGGAGTTAAAATGGTCCCGGGTGCAAAGAGTTAAAATATAAAATCTTTGAAACAACTTTCCAAGCAGATATATATCATACATAGCGTTTTAAGTGCAGAATTATGAAATTGGAATTGCAATGAAATAATTTAATTATTCGTTTTATAGTGCTGAAATGCAAATTTCTGCTATATTTTCCTATATACGAGCAAATGCACACTGCACACAAAAAATTATAGCATAGAAAAATTTTGGAGAAAAATTGGCCAACTTTGACTGACGATAACTCCGCAAAAAATCATCGTAGGGTGATAACTTTTTTTTTAAGTGAAAGCTTGAAACCTCCCTGTGCTTAACGTCCTATAAAGCCGATGACGTTGGTACATGACAAAAATGTGAGGGTTATTTTAAAGTGCTGTAACATTGCCAAAAAGATCCAGCCACGTTGCTTTCTCGGACGTGGCAATTTTCAATGTGTCAAACAGTGGCGTGGATGCATCGAACTTCAAATCCAGAAACGTTGTCTTAAAGTAGAGATTTCGATCTTTAATTTAAAAGAAAGGTTATCATCGCACGACGATTTTTCGCAGAGTTATCGTCAGTCGAAGTTGGCTGATCTAAACATGTTTTCAATCGATGCACGAAGAGAGCATAAAGTACAATGTAAACTTTAAGAAGAGTTTAAAAAAAAAATGTTGAAAAACGTTAGATTTCGGATTTGCGTTTTATGAAAGCTTATACCTTCGACATGCGCACGTGTAAATTTTAGCTGCAGCTCCTTACAGTTTTGCAGTGCTATTTGACGATTTTTTCACAAATGTTTAATATATACAATTTCGAAAACAAAATGTTTGTTATAAATAATTTGGAGTTATTTCGATTTTTTCAATATTAACGTAAATATTTTTGATTTGATAATATTCTAGCTGGCGCCGAGACAAATTCGATGATCTACTATACTACGACTTCGAAGCTTCTGATAGCGCTGAAATAATTTTGGACACGATAAACGGGTTTCCAGCCCACTGTGCGCTGGTATCAGCATCAGCTCGTCGGTCGTCGTCGGCCGTCGCTGCATCAGTGCATCAGTGCACCGCTGCATCGGCGCTCCTCTGCACCGCTGCGCCGCTGACTGCACCGGTGCAGCTATTATTTCAACCTTCCCGCGCATTCCTCGCCGTGATTGCTACCTGCTTTTTGTTTCCTTCCTCCAACGAAATCCTTGGAATCGTCTGCGGATGAAGTCATTTTGGACGAAAGAAACCGAAGCACCGTCCGAGCAACCAGCCTTGTGCAAGCACTCCGCGCGCTCGACCTTACCATCTCATTTTTTTTCGAATGCGTCCATCGCGATTCATTTGTTGCACGCCGGCGACAAATATTTCTCTCTTTCTCCTTCCTCGGTTCCGTATCCTTCGCGCGATTTTTGTTAAGCATTTTCTCTGCTTTATCGAGGTGACTCCCGAGAGATCTCTCCGCGGTGGAAATTAATAAGACGAATATACACACGCCGGAACAAAAGGACAGCCGCACGTTTTAAGCTTAACGTAATTTAACATCACCGCCAAGGTTTCGTTTTTATACATTCTTGCAAGGCGCCTCTCGAAAGGTACCGCTGAAAAACGATGTTAAAAATGACACATCGAAATTATACAGGATGTACATCTGAACGGTCGCGCCGACTTTTGGGACATTTAAATTAATCTGACAAAAAAATGTTCGCAATGAAATTTAACGAGTGTACGCAAAATAATAAATAAGTAAGTAAGTTCGAGGGCAACAATGCGCAACGATAAAAATTTCGAAAAATTTTTTTATTTGACGAGAAGCTCAGGAACTCTTGACTTGTTTCAATATCAACATGTATTTTTTACTCTATAGAATTGGAGCTGACGAAAAAAAGGAATTCTACGACCTGCTGCATAATTGCCTTTACACAATGACTTTTACTGCATACAGTTTACAATTGTTCTCTCAATGTACTGCGAATTTCTAAGCTAACATTGATTCAAAGGTCATTATGCAGCAGCTCGTTGAATTCGTTTTCAGGTCAGCTATAATGCTGTCAAGTCAAAAATACACAGTGCCATTTAAAAAAGTCAAGGTGACCTGATATTTTTATCGAGAAAAGAAATTTTCGAAACTTTTATTATCGCACATTATTCTCCACGAAGCACTTATTAAGTTTTATTCGAAACATTTTTTTCTCAGATTAGAGTAAATGCCTCAAAAATCGGTGTAATCGTTAGGATGAACACTCTGTACAGGGTGTCTCCAAATTCGTGGTACAACAGGCCGAGAAGTAATTTTACGTGCAAAAATAAGTCGAGAAAGAAGAGTAACAGTTTTAAAATTAGCTTGTTCAGTAAATTCTCCCTAATTGACGTTCAGATTGTACACAAAAGCGGACAATTTGAGCTCGTCAATTTGCGGCTCGTTTTGCCAAAATTCCCAAATTATATAATAATATATAATAATAATATAATATATATATATATAATGTATAATAATAATATACTATGTATAATATTATATAATATAGTATCCCTAAATAGTCCATTTTTGTGTACAATCTGAATTTACTGTAGTATTAGGAGAAGTAGAATTGGTATGTTATTGCCAGACGCGCCACTTGATTCTCCTACTATTTTGTATTTGTATTATTTTGGTATTATTTTTTCAACCTAATTTTGCTCGGAAACGGAGCCTTAAACAGAAAATGTTATTCGTTTGTTTCGACTCATTTTTGCATGTAGAACATTGTTTTTTTAATGTAAAGGGTTGACTTGTGATTCATGGTTCCTTTCGGACTTTTATTCCTGGATAAAAACAAACAATTTGATCCTCCGACCTTGATTTTCTAGACCGAGAACGATTTTGCGGTCAATTTTTTTAATAGATCACCGCCGATACAGGGGTGTAAAATCATGGTGGTAACATATAATTTTTATACAACAGAAGTACAGTAGAGACTCCATTATCCGAATATTTGTTTTTACAATATTCCAGTATCCGAATGTTCTACCATCTAATCACACACACATTGTATTATTTAGATAAATTATCATCTAATAGAGGATTTGAATGAAATATTAACAAATTAATAAAACATTTTAGTGCCAAGATATTACAAAAATAAACTCTCAGATAAGATATCTATATCTAAAAATATCTACATCTAAAATATCTATATCTATATCTAAAAATTAGTAATAAAAGCAATTGCACTGTAATGTCATTTTGACTGGTTTGGTAATTTGAATTTTTAATTATCTTCGACAGATTCAATCAATCAATGCTAGACCGAGGATTTTATGGATTCGTGATAAAAATGAGTAGATCAAATGCAAATTTCTCACAAGTAAAGATATTATTATAAACTACATTTACATAATTTATTTTTCTATATAAAATAAAATTTTCCAATATTCTACAGTGTATTAATAGAAATTTAATTTGTAGATTTTTAATATCATTTTCAATTACAATAGATTATTCATAGATTTTTAATAGAAATTTTAATTGTAGTCCATTTTTAGTAGAAAATATTTTAATCGATTTTGTATTGAAATTTTAATTATATTAGATTTTTGATAGAAATTTATATTGTAATATATTTTTTAATAGAAATTTTAGTTATGAGTTTTTTTATAAAAGTTTTAGTTATAATAGATTTTGTATAGAAATTTTAGTTATAGTAACAAATTGAACTAGATTTCCTTAAACGAAGAAACCTCTTCTATATTTCTGTAATCATACATTATCATGCAATAGTAGACATAGGATTCTAAGAATTAATCTCACAAAAATAAGTAATTTTTAATAAAATAGTAAAGATGTTCTGCTTACTACGTATGTCATGGCGTTATAAAAAAGCTAATTTAATATTACAATTGTGTGCCGGCTAAATATTACTTTGTCCAGCAAGAACTTAATTTTAATATGCAAATGCAAATTTCGGTTATAAGATCTCTAATGTTTCAATTTTAATATCTTCGAATATTCTAGAGCATAAAATTTCGTTCAATTGGTAAGATCCACTGAAAGATCCAGCAGGTACTATTGCTACAGATTATATTTTTATTAAATAAAATAACAGCCTACATATTTTTTACAATCATCCGATGCATCAGGTAGAATCTATTGTTCGTATCTACCCACAATGACTCACCGGGACAAACGGCTTTTTGCTTTCACTAAATAGATAAGAGTTCAAAATAAATAAAATAAAGAAAGCAAAAAATAAATAAAAAAAATAAATCTCTGATATAGAAACGGAAGTTATTTATGACTAGACGCGGTAAAAATCAATAAAACTCCTCCAAAAACAATTTCATTTATCATTGACGCCCTTCTTTACGTCGAAATCACACAACGACTATAGCGCGCATGAGAGATTTGCTATAAAAAGTGAGTTATATCTTATTATAATCGCCGGCGTGATGAATAATGTATCTCGAAGTAATAATATCCAACGCCAGAACACGATATAAGTTTATGGGACTGCCTCTCTATTGCACCAGACATATTAAACACGCGATGCAATCTGTTGTGAAATCGCCATACTTATTACTCGGGGCTGATTCCTGTTTACACCGAGCGAGAGACCGCACATTTTTTCTACATGGAATAGGACGTCTAACAAAAACGGTATTAAACAGTGCAACTGTGTTCTTATTGCTGCGAAACCATCAATTGTTAAACATTATGTGCCATAAACTTGGAAAATAAAGAACTGCAACCACTTTCATTATTGTGCTCTGTTATGCCCTGAATCTTTACATAACCGCAATGATCTGTAGTGGTTAGAATTTAGGTTGAGAGAGCACTTAGATTTTTAATTCGTTTTTAATTTATTTCATTTATTTAATTAATCTAATGTTTTCATTTCATACTTTATATAATAACATTAATACCAATATTGATAAGGTTAATATCAATTGTATCAATTTAATTGATTGTATTATTGTTGATAATATTAACGTTAACATTGCACTGGTTTTAATAAGCCACAAAAGAATGATTTCAAAATAATAAAAAATCAGAAATTCATATTTTTAAGAAAAATTCAGCTTTGTTTATATTGGTCATATTTTATTTCTGCTTTTTGTTTATTGTAACTGTTCTTTCGTAGCTTACTAAAAACAGTGCAATATTAATATTAATGTTATTAACACTGATACAATTAATTAAATCGACATAATTAATATTAATATTATAATATAAAATATGAAATATTATATAATATATAATAATTATAATATTAATTAGTAATTATTAATATATAATAATTATAATATTAATTAGTAATTATTAATATATAATAATTATAATATTAATTAGTAATTATTAATATATAATAATTATAATATTAATATTTCATATTATATTATAATATCAATATTAATTTTGTTCATATTATTTATATAAATACAATTATTGTTGAATATTAAACAAACTAGAAAATAAAAAAATTACAAACCAGCCATTTTAACTGGTTTGGTAATATTCTGATGTAAAATATGTTATCCAAAAAAAAATTTAAAGAACATGTTTTGCATAACCATAAGAAAATATTGTTCTCTCTTTTCCACATTTACCGATCTTATCCTCAATTTTATGGTTTGAAGTGTTTTTAAAAATGTTTATTATACGTATAAAAGTGAATCACGATTGAATTAAAAATTGATATGATATGATAATCAATGATAATTAATGATAATCGACCGTTTCTAATTTGCAGGGTTCCCTTTGCAACAATATACAATTAAATTTAGCAGAGCACTGTTCCACGCGATCGGTGCTCAAGTATCTCGAATAAAAATTGACAGGTTGAATTGAAATTGGGTGTAAAAGAGACGTTGGCCCACAATGGAGACGTTTCTTGTATTGGCAGCGATCTGTCGGTCGATCAATGCCTGAAGTGCCATTATGTCATCAAGTGCCAATGCGCAGAATGGTGCACGTAAGTATCGGGACCGCGTCCGATATTTTCATAATCACGAACGGAACGATAATAATGGCTGTCGCAATTTACGATCCCTGGAAAAGGCCATTACCAGGCCCGTGGAAGTGCGGCAATTCCCGCGTTGCCGCCGAAAATCGCGAATCATTCCACTTAACGATCACGTTTCACTCGTTTACTTATTAGTTCTTGGAGCGGAGAGTTTGTACACGCGGCTATGACACGTTTATTGTCATGCAGATGGAGAATAACGCGATTCGACATGACGGCAATGGGTGCCGTATGTTTTTATTTTTATGCGCTGAACGCGAATCCAAATAATGGCACTTCTATGTTTCTCACCGTTTTAGAGTTCACATTGGAAAAGTAAATTCAGTTTCCACATAGTAATCTTTCTTTGAAAAAAAAACGTTCATCTTATTAATTATATAAAAATTGGAAAAAATAGATAATTTTTAATGAAATAATACAGCACAATGATCAAAGTGTAATGCTTACTATACTAGGATTGTATGCTCGCCAAAAATTAGTCTGTTCCGTAAGATTTTTACTAAAATATTCTCAAATTATTCTCATTGATAGTTTTAGAGTTTTCTTTGGAAAAGAAAATTCAGGTTACAAATTTGGGAATTTTTTGTGTTTCAATCATAGCAGTGAAATGATTTTGTGAAGTGTCCTGAGTACTATGATATTTATTTTTGCAATATAGTTGCAGCAGTGAATTTAAAACAGAATTTTCTGCACTTTATCCGTGGAAACTGTAGATATTTTTTCCTATACGAAACAGTTTATTTTAATAATATTAATTTAATTTTGGCAAGATACATCTAATTATTGAACACTCGATCTTTGATTTAAGTACGAAAGTTAGACAAATTTTTGTTCTACAAAATTATTTATTTAAGCAAGAATCTGTCATCTATCAATTTTATAAAATTTTAAGCTTTCTTAAAGCTGTGCAAACTTTTCTTCTGCAAAACTATTTGCAGATTCCTCTGATGGAACAATATATTCTCGTAATGTTATAAACAGTTAGATTATATTCAAACAAAATTGTTTATTTTAGCGAAAGTCCGTCATTCACCAATTCTATCAAATGTCAAATTTAAACATTTTTCATGATTTAATCACATTTTTCTAACTGTAATGACATACATACATTTATAGTGTTATAAAATATAAAACGGAATATTAATAATAAAATTGAATATCTTAAATATAATTCATAAAATAAGTTAATATCAACCGCAATTATATATTAGTATTAGTGTGCATATTAATATGATTATATCAGTGTAGATCAGAAATGACTCCGGTACAGGCGGCCGCGTTTCAGCAGTCGGAATGATAATCAAGACCCTGGAAATTAGTATAAAAATGCAATCAATCGACTTCAAATAATTCATTTCCTCGATTAACAATTAATGAAGCCGAAAAGCTTTTGTGGAAGTATATTCGTTAGATTGATTAATTTCTGTATAATATGTACTTAATGCAAATGCATTCTTGCAGCTTGAGTAGTATCAAATCACTTTGTTATTTACCGTGAGTCTAATGTCGAATGCATTTTTCTAACATCGTGACATTCGATATCTCTCAAGAACATTCTTTATCGCGTTGTAACAATGTTTCGCAGTCACCTACTTTGATACGAGCGGAACAGTAAACACTGTTTTATTGGCTGCGCATGATAAATTTTGTGTGGGTGTCGCTGCACATTTCATATTTCACAGGTGAGCGCGTTTACGGTTACGATTGCGAACAAACATGATCATTTATTGGGCGATGTGTTAGTTAGACAATGAATTGAAAAATAAATTGGCCTTACATTACTTTGTGAAAAATGCCTCTCTGTGAACTATAGATCACTAAGGACATTTGGTAAATAATTTTCTATGTAAAGTAAAATAAAATAACAATAAAAAGAAATAAAAGAAAATAATAATGTATCTTAGCTATAGATTAATTCCGTTTTTTATACATATAATAATGTTGTTGTAGTAGCGAAGACTAAGTATCTGTAAAAACGGCACCAAAAACTTCAATGGAACTTATTATTATAGAACTAAATAATAAAAATAATTAATATGTTGCTTAATTATTTATTGTAATTCATGGTACAAATAAATTTAATTTCTAGCAATTTTAAATCCAAATGAATTTAATTTTAGTCACAATGCTCAAAGATTGCTTTGTATTCCTAGACTGCGAATATTTGTGCATTTCTGACAGAAATGAACAGATCGAAAAGAAAACTTCCGAGACGTTAAAAAATTTGAAGATATATCAAAGTAATTATCAACTTGTTAAAGTTATTTAAAAAAGGAGAGACTGTGTAGCTTACAATTAACTTTGATCGTTTATAGTTTGCATAAAAATCAACAGTCTAATTATTATGTACTATGCATTTATTTTATTTACAGTTATCGTTTTACAAAGATTGTTATTTATTTGTATCAATTGCATTGAGAAATTACTCGAATCAGTAACATTAATAAGTTGAACGTCGGTCACCAATGACTTCCACAATGCAAGGTTAGGTCAGATTAGGTCAGGTTAGATCCGGGCTAGCGGAACATTATTTGTATCAATTGCATTGAGGAATATGAATAAATTGAACGTCGGTCACCAGTGACCTCCACAATCCAACAAGATGCCAATTATGCGCCGGTTATTGGCGATCTCTTCTATGCCACAAATGACAATTCAACTGTCTGTCACTGGTAACGTTTGCGACAATTTACGCATTCAACGATCAACGGACACTAATAACTAGATTGCGGTTTTTTATGCAAAATAAAAAAATTGTCTGCGCCAATTGCATGGAACAGATACCAAGTAGCAACTTGATTCGTTCTTTAATCATCTTGATAAACTGAAAACGATACATTGACGTTTCAAAATGTTTTACATTTTTACACTATTTAAAATTGTAACTTTTTAAGTTTAACAATTAACTATTCTAATTTATAACAAATGCATAAAATGGCGAAATAAAAGACGGAATAGTGGACTGGTGACCGTCGCGCGGCTTTTCATTCACAGAATTCTTCTTCTGTTTACACCGCGACGGACGCCGCTGGGAGACAAGAAAATAATGTCACACGCATTGTGCTTTTATAAAATTCAACGGTACAATTTAATTTATTATCCAATATCATTCAGTAATCGAAATCATTGTCGGCTCTGTCAACATTTGACAGTGGAAAATTATAATAAGATTAATTACGAGCTTATCGTCCTTTTACAAGAACATTTTAGTACATTAATAATTATGAAAACGCTGCATTTGTTTCAAAATTTTCACACAGCAATTGAAAGAAATTTGTCATTATCAAATATCCACTTTGTAAATACTTAAATTCTTTGGCCCTTACACTCCAGCAATTTGGCCTAAATCATAGTAACAATATTTATCTATGAAAACAAAAAAACTCACAACTATTATTACACTTTAATCGCGTGAACAGCAATGTGTAATCAGATCGTAAGTAATCAGAAACTGTGGCCTATTCTGCAAAACAGTCGAAATATGATGAAACAAGCACGAATGTGTCACCTGTTAAATTTTCTCGATAACTTATCATATTTCCGCGCACTGCTGGGTCTTTTAATCGGGAGCATCGAGTTCCTAATCGACCGCAACTCTATCTCCAAATACTGACGCAATATTCAAGTTCATTCAGTTCTTCTCAAAGAATTTCTGTATCTACAACTTTTGCAGTCGTTTGTACGACCGAACATTTACGACGAATAAACGTCACAGGACCCCTTGTCGTACCATTTTCTTCAGATTTACACTAAATCGAACTTTGTCGACTCTAATAACGTTTCGGAAGAAAAAGAAAATTCATATTTATGCTGTGCACACATTTATTTGAAGGTTTATCATTTTCAGTGCCGAACAACGATACATCATCGTTGGCCACGCTTGAGAGAATGTTGTTTCCTTAATAAACAACAGTTTTATCTCTTAATTTATATTCCTGTTTTCATTTTCTAATTATCAGATTCCACATTTTTATAATTTCTTTTTACGGAACATTGTCAAACTAAATCGAACAGATTTGGTATTTTTCATTGAGGGAAACGCGACTTTTTCGATTGGCACTGACAGGATTAAATATTGATGACATGAAAAATAATTATTCGCAGTCAACGAGTTATTACCAGACTGCCGGCTTTACGTATTTCAAGCAATTTCAAGCAATGATGATTTGATATTATATATATATATATAAATTCTTTTAATATCATCATTGCTTGAAAGTAAATATTAAATATTATATAATATTGAGTTGAAAGTAATATCTAAAAACACATAATAATATCTAAATATATAGATGTCCTTATAAACACATAATATCTAAATACATAGATCATCTATGTATTTAGATATTATTATGTGTTTATATATATAAGGACATCTATGTATTTAGATATTATTATGTGTTTTTAGATATTACTTTCAACTCGCCGAAATTATCCAAGGAAGAACATTTTATTTCACTCAAACCGATTGCACTTGACGAGGATAAGCCCTATTTTGCATAAAGATCCTAACCTTGACATAACCTCGTCAGTCTCAAACACGTCAAAGTGCGGCAAGAAGTTCAAACAGCTCTCATCATAATAGCTGTCCTCTACAGCGGGCGGAGAACACGTGTGCCATACGACTACGCCGGGCGTCTATTATGACCGCGAACGCGTCTCAAGTTTCCTGCCTCTCGAAACAGTGAGAAATGAAATCGAACATGGCCGGGAGAGCATTAAACAAATTCACTGTGAAACATCGCGGAAATAGAAGAGAACAGTTTACGAAACTCACCATCGGATGGGAATCCATACCGGGTGTTACCGAAAGGTCCGGCGCTTTGTCACCGAAACGTAGCCGGCGCGTGCCTCGTTGCGGGCCAGACCGTGGAGACCACGCGGCGTGCGCGTGCACTCGCTTAGGAGCCGTGAATATCTGCGGGCATACACAACGTCGCACCTTCTGTTTTCAGAACACCACTGCAGGAAACGTAGGAACGGTCGAGAAACCGCGTCGAATTCTCACTGGCGAGTGTCACGGAACACGAGAGCCGGCGCGCGGCACGGGCGTCGCGATCTAAACGAGAACCTGTCACGGATTATACGAGGCAATCGTCGTCGGCGCGCGCGCGCACGTCGCCGGTTCGCATTCAAGCGTCACAGGCAGTCGACAAGTTCATCGAGAGGAGACACACTGTAGAGGCTGCACAGTTCGCGCAGATCGTTCGCAGAGCTGTCAACGCGGAAACGACACGGCACCGTTCTCGTACGACGCCCGGCGTCGCGGCGTCGCGAGTGGCAACAGCGGTAGCGCGCCTATTTTCGAAGCCGCGCCGTCGCGCTAAGCGATAAGGGAGAGGACGAATCTCGAGCGACTAGGGACACACACTAGGGAGACGAGCGAGACAGCCAGAGCCCGGGCGAGCGCGCGTTCGAACCGATGCGATGCATCGCGGCGGCGCGATTCGAGCGAACTATTCGCCCGTGTTCGCCCGTGTTCGACCGGCTTCGGCTAACCTCGGCCCCCGTCGACCGGCCCGGTCTAGTGCGCGGGCGGCTACAACCGACGAACCGACCGACAACCGCGACAATGCTCGGCCGAGATCGGCCGACGGCCGCCCATTCGGATGTCCATTCGGATGCTCGCCGGGACGCCCATTCGGAATCTCTCTGTCAATGGACCCCTTCAATTTCGGGCACCGTAACTGTTGTAATTCGACTGCGGACGCTGTACGCGCTCGTGACAATAATTAATTGGCCTGTCTTAGTCGGAGAGGAACAAGAGAAGATTCGGTTTCTATACAGTTCTTACTGTTTCTTTCATCGTCGCTCGGTTATTTACGCACACTGTGCATTTGTTCGTTATTAACACGTTGGCTGCCGTGGGGGTCACCGGTGACCGGCACTCGACTTGGCTACAGCGCGTGGGGGTCACCGGTGACCCGGCGATGCGACAAATAGTTAAAATACATAATTAGGGTAAACATCGATACTTATAAATTTCTAAATAATACCATTGTTTCTGTAATGCTTTGAAGAAATGAATGCCGTATAGAACATGCAAAAATAATTTTATTAATACAAGGAAATATACATGTCATTTGTGCGCATAACGATGAAACACATCGAAACACGGTAGGCACAGAAAAGGTGAACCAGAACAGTCAGCACAATATGTCGTCACTTTCTTAGCGCAATTCTTTGCTCTCATTCTTCCTAGCTGTTTTGTATTTTTTTCATAACACAATTTGCAAAATCGTCTTATATTTCGCATACTTCCCGGTTCCCTTTTAAGTTCATGACGACGTTTTTTCTGTACGTAATTGCTTAGTGAAGTGCAATCTTCATCGTTAGGACATTTCACTAAATACATCGCTAACTTCATCCTAAACTCGGAGATTGAAATATAATCACAAAAATGGTCTGCGGCGCCTTGGGGGTCACCGGTGACCCCCGCCACGAAAAATGCATAAAACAAGTTTATACAACTAAACCTATCTGCTGTAAATAATATTTCAATATAATGTGCATCGCATAATGAAAAATTCATGTTGGCGCCTTGGGTAAGTCATGTAAAAATCGCGCGGCAGCCAACGTGTTAATTGCTACTACACCGCGGATATTTATGCAAAATCAAAATTGTCTGCGTCAATTGCAAGGAATGGAAACAACGTAGCAACTTCATTTTTCCTTTAATCATCTTAATGGATGAAAAATTATACTTTGATGTTTTAAAATGCTTTTAATTTTTACGCTATTTTAAATTGTAACTACAGAGCTGCGTAGGGCGTCTACCGGATGGACATTATGATTCTGAGCTGCAATGGCGTCGCGACAGTTCAGAATTATAATGTTCACTCGATGGACGCTCCACGCCGCTGTGCGGGACTCGCGCGCATGCGTCGCATGCCCCCACTCCTTGCGTAGTGACTTTTCCTGCGACCCTGTTTATAATCCTTTAGAAGCTTTCTTATCTGTGATAACGCTTTAATTTGTTAAAACAAGAAAGCTGAAATAATAATTCAAACAAGAAACCAAAAATACTGTACGCGAAACGAGTGTAATTTAAAATTGACTTACCTGAAATTTTGACAATATGGCAAGGAGAATAATGAAGGGCAAAACTGTTGCGATTGTCGGATAAACGCTAACTGAAATAGTTTTGCCTCAAATCGGTCTTAATATGCATTGAGATCAGTTTGTAAACATTGAAACCCTCTTTTTAATAAGAAAATATTGTTTTTTGACTTTAGAGTCCTAACCTCTCCAATCTCTTCTGTTTAACCCAAATGATTAAACCATTGCAACAATTTTGAGAGTCACTGTATGGTTTCTGAAGTGTATTATTTATTTTTTTATACACACCATTAGGTATGAATATTATAATGAATATTATATCATTCTATTTTATAATGATCGTTATACATCAGTTTAAAGTTTATTATTAATAATATAGTTTTGTATACCTGTTAGTATCAGTGTACATTCCATCCTAAGCCAAAATTTCTAATATTCTCTTTTATAATGTATATTATACATATATTCTCTTCTATAATGAAATTACATATTCTACTTTATTTACAATTTTACAATTACAAATAACTGTTAGTTCGGGTCCCCGGAATAAATGTTCAATCCAATAAAAATTTATCCAGATAACAATTTATTTGGATAGGAATTTAATCGAACGAGATTTTATTCGAATAAGAATTCGTTCGGAAAATAATCGATTTGATTAAAAACGATAGAATATAAAGTAGTTTTTCATAGTTTATTGATTAATTTCTTCCATGTTGAATTATACAATTAACTTGTGTGAAATATGTGTTATTTTTGGGTGGATTGACCACTGACGCATAACTAAATAATCGTACCACTGGTCCAGACGAAGTCATCTTCCATTCGACGATTCATGTTCACAACTCGTGCTCACATGTTTGGTTCATGTAGTCTTTCGCGTTGTCATAACAAAACAAGAAGTATACGCCCATATACTATCATCAGCACAGACGCAGAGATTATACTGATTCTGAATGTGCATAATTTGCTTAATGAAATATATTCGTTTAAATATATTCTTACAAATTACGTAAAAATAAAAACAGTCAAAAATCATTCGCATTATTATCCGAATAATTTAACGATCTCTATTTGAATAATTTTTTCGAAGAAAGAATAAAAAAATATTCGGATAAATGGATAGAATAATTTGATGCGAATAATGAATAATTGTTATTCGAATGAAATATTTGTTAAAAAGAATTCATTCCATTAATTATTTTAGATAAATATTTATTCGAAACGAATAGTAATAATGCCCGGCTGCTTTCAATTGTGTTGCTATCGTTTCCTCGGGATTGCTGGCTACAAAAATACGTCGCAAAGTGCGTACAAATCAGTCATTTACATGACAAAAGTCAAAATTACGAAATCCTCGAAACAATTAAATGATTTACTGCTACACTGCAAGACAAAAGAATAACTTAATGATTTCTGTAGTTCTTATGTTCAAAATTTGATTTGCTTCGTTAACTGAGCAAAGTTTTTAACCAATGAATGAGGCAACACACGCATCGCAATGGGGTTTTCATAGGAAAGAGTTATGAGCTAATTGTTGTACGACACCCTGTATATTATTATCGATATTTTTGTGGAGCATCGGAAGACAAATCCAACGAGTATAATGAACATATACTTTCTATCATTTAATCTCGAGATACTTGCGTCTGAAATATTAAATAGTCAACTTTCAGACACAAGTATCTCGAGTTTAAATAATCGAAAGTATGCGATCATTATACTCGTTGGACCCGCATTTTCACGCTCTAGAAAAATTTAGAAAATAAACAACGAAATTGTTCTATACCCCAATACCATAACTCGCAAAGAGCTTCAGAAGAACGATTTTCGGCGATTGAACATCATTTACATTTTTCAAAATTTCGAAGCTATCGATATTTTCTTCTTCATGCGATCACGAGTATCAGAAGTATATGCAAACATTTTATTGGACTCTAATTGGAAATAATTTATACATTGAAATAAAATCTTTACGTCTAATACATCGAAAGCTGTATATATTTTAAGTGCAACAGATAGTCTCTTATCTGAAGGTTTATTTTTGAAATATCCTGATACCGAAACATTTCCCATTATCTAAGAATTTTATTCAAGTTCTCTGCCAGGTGATAACGTATCTAAATAATACAATGATTAAATAATGGTACGTTTGAGTATCACAAGATTGTAAAAATAAATGTTTAAATAAGGGAGCTTCTACTGTATATATTAAGTTAAATATTTTTGCTAATTACAATTATATATTAAGACAAAATTTAAATTTAATACGTTAAAAGACAAATTAAATTAAAATCTTCAACGATAATTGCGATTGCTAATCAAATGTCTCAGATAAAATCGCGGTTCATTAATTGCATTAATCATTGCCTGACTCGGCTCGATACTTCGTAAACTATAGTACAATTACGGTACAATAATGTATTACAACCAGCTGTGAATTTCAGATTCGCGATTAGAACTCTAATTAAAGTTTCATAAATTTTTTCCTTTGTTTTCGACCGGATAAATCATCGACGCTAAGTATAAATTATACATCTACTCTTTGCTACTACTTATTGCGCAATCTTGGAGAATATTTATAGTCATAGATATCGCTATTCCGGAGGTGCTTACGAACGCGTTGTTTAGTTGCAGGTCTCACACGCTTTTATAAATAATAATCACCTAAGATAAATATTCATTCTTAGTAGTAACTGTTGTTCCCTTCCAATCTTGCAAAATATATGTTTCGTGTAATCATACGTTCTATTTTTGACCTAATTCTATTATAATTTCTTAACTGAATTCGAAAGATGAATCTCGCATTTACATTACAAAAAAGGGATTTCAAATAGTGTGAAAATAATATTGTAACAGCGTGTAAAATGTTTTCATTTGCTCAATTATTTCAAGTTCCAGCTGCTTTCGATTGGTCATTTCATTTGCTTAACGTTTCCTTGTAAGTTCAATATTGTTTAAGATATTTAGCTGTTTTCTCACGTCTATGCCAAGGATAATTTTGTTTCTCTATTAAAATGACAACATTATTTATTTTCTGGAGGGTATTTTACTACATTTAAGAACATCATTTTACAAAGAAATGTTTCAAACAAAACTTGTGCATTTTTTCACGTAGAATATGATTCCGAATTAAAAAATATAGGTTTATCATAAAAAAATCAACATGACCTTGAAATAACCTTGAAAACGTCCACGCATTAGAAAACCAGTAGCGCCATTTGACTCCCCGCTCGAAATGCTGAAGGACGCGTATCAGTTCTTTTTTTTTTCTTAAATCACGTGTCCACGAGATTTTATGAAATCTCAGCAATAAATGGGATACCGTGTATAATAACAGTCCCGTGCATCACACGATAAACGAGAATCAATAGAAATCTAAATTATATTATTCCCGCGGCCGAGGCGCGTAACCGTAAATTATCATAAATATTGCGTTATGTGTGTGTGCATCGAGTGAAACCACATACACTCGAACCTTATCGTTTATCAACTGATTTAGACGACGTTGAAAGAACTGTGCAGCATACTCGCTTCCGCATATGCAGCCCGCGTTATCGCATATCGGAACCGCGGTATATAAACTGCATCTCGTTCTCGAAACTCGAAACTTTCTGTTTGCATAGCTGCCGGCGATTTTTCTAGTTGCGACGCCTAGCATTGATACCGACGCGGATAAATGATATCCACATTTCTTGACCCCGGCGCGCGGCTCGGGCTGCCCGTTTCCTGTTTGCACGCGAGCAACAGTTAACCGCGTCAAGCACCGCGAAATTTTATAAATATAATTCGTTCCTTCGTCCAACTGGCACTAGCCCGTGCAACTGGAATGAAACCTGAATTAATAAGCGTACAGCCGCGATTTATCGCTGGATTTCTGGCTCTATATCTGGACAGGTTAACATGTTTACGTTATCACAACGCGAGCGCAGAAATATTCTTACATATTTCGATGCGCCGGGAACACGGCGTTAACGATTATTGTAAATCACCGGGACATTTCAACGCCCGGCCCGGGAATCGCGGCGCGCTGCTGTTTGCGATATATTACGGCGACCATGCGGTAGTCTGTTCTTAAACTCATTGTCGTGTCGTGACAGTTCCCTATTTTCGTCTATTCTTCATTATTTCCCTCTATTTTTCACTACTTCGCACTATTCTTCCCTATTCTTCTCAATCTTTACTCCATTCTTGACTATTTTCCTGTATTTTTCTTGACCTCCCTCTATTCTTCTCTATTTTCCACTGCTTTCCCTTATTGTTCATGATTTATTTTCCATTCTTCCCTATTTTTCTTAATTTCTCTTTATTTTCCGCTGTTTTTCACTATTTTTCACTATTTTTCACTATTTTTCACTATGCTCCTCTATTTTTCTCTATACTTCCATAGATTTCTCTACTGCTATCTAGAGTCTTCTCTGTCTTTTTCCATTTTTTCTCATTCATCTCTATTGTTCATTATGTTTCCCTTTTTTCCTAGTTTTTTTTCTCTATTTCTCTCTATTTCTCTCTATTTCTCTTTATTATTCTCCATTTTTCCCTATTTGTCTTTATTTTTTTCTATTTTTCCTGTTCTTATCCAGTTTTCTATATACTTCTCCATTGTTATCTACTTTACTCCATTTCTCACTATTCTTCTCTATCTTTCTCCATTCTTCTGAATTTTTCTCTTATCTTTCTTTAACTTTTCCTTGTTCTACTCTATCCTTTTCTATTTTGTCCCAATTTTTTCCTGTTTCTCCATGTTCCAATATATTTCTCCATGTTTTTCTACATGCTTCTACGTTCAACTGTTTCTAGTTAAATCATTATTAATTAATTCAGTATAAGCCAGTACATGTTTGTACATACTATAAGTATGTGTAATATTATTATTACTATTATTTTATAATAAAGTATAATGTATGATATCAATTATAGTTGAAATCCTAATTTAAGTGTTCGCTTAATTACTACATAAATACACTCGCCTCCAAAATTATTAGGACACCTACTGATTTAGTATATGTATATTATTATATTTATGTACATTATTATATTATTATATTATATATGTATATATAATTTCTCGTTCAGTTTAAGTAATGTTTTATGTTTCGTATTAAGTTTTATTGCATCGTATTATCGAAATTACATATTAAGTTAGATGTGTTTGTTACTTATGCAATTTTTAGCATGGGTTTAGCGATTTATTGTATTTTGTTCAGTGAAAATGTATGCCGAGTTCATTTCGTACGATACGTTTTCGAAATTATATGAAACACAAGAAATAATAAAAAAGTGCGATGGATATATCGACGAAAAGAAAATTTAATTTTCTTTCATCAGATTCACTTTATTTTTATTATAATGTAAAAAATGTATAGATTTATATATGTACTTGTTATAGTTGAATACAATTAACTTTTAAATAAATTGAAGAAATTATAACAATTCCCTATCGGTTTCTCAAATTTATTTAATTTTCTTTGAGTGTCTTGATACTTATGGAGGGGAGTGTATACAATGTACATAATGGTCCTTTATTTCATCCAATTTATCTTTCAATATAAGCGTACAATCAAGTACATAAAAATCACCATTTGCTCACCGTTTTATATTTATCGTGTCTCCAGTTCCTTAAATAATGCTAAATCAATTGAAATTAAACTTCTATATTCTACCATAAATATTTATTAAGAAATATGTTTTATCAATAAAAATACAAAATAGCTGTTCAAATTGAACTTTTACAACAGAATTCAAATGTTACTGCGAAAGTTCATGTTGTGGTTATAGTAAATTAAATGGTTATTGTTTATAGTAAACAGATAAACACCTTTTGCCACATTTTATTTGTACAATTTCCTTGTACAGTCAGTTTCACCTTTACGACGGTCGGCAATGTACACAATAATTATTAATAAAACAAACTAAAGTTATAAGTAGACTGCGGTTCTTTATGCAAAACAGTAATAATAATATTAGCTACATTGCACTAATCTAGGTTTCACATCACTCAGTAGAAGTATTTCTAAAATCGTTCCAAAACATTCTATGTCTAATGAACGTACGATTGAAGTAATTAACTAAAACAATACCAATATTTTTATTTGCTTCATTCAACTACAGTAAATTCTCTCCAATTGTTCCCCAACTTGTAAACAGAAATGGACAATTTGGGAGGAGAAGATACGATTTTATTGACTCGTTTTTATAGTTGTTGACAATCGGCGACTGTGAAAACGAGCCGCGAGACTCATATAATCGTATCTCCTCTTCCCAAATTGTCCATTTATGTTTACAAGCCGAGTGACAATTAGAGAGAATTTACTTTATTTATAATTTCCTTATTAATGTGTATCCTAAGTAGATACAGGAAATTCTCCCTAATTGACAGTTAGATTGCGCACAAAAGTGGACAATTTGGGAAGAGGAGATACGATTATCCGAGGCTCGCGTCTTATTTTTATAGTTATTGGCAATCGGTAACTATAAAAAGAGGCTAGAATAATCGAATCTCCTTTTCCCAAATTGTCCATTTTTGTGCACAATCTGAGCGCGAATTAGGGAAAATTTGCTATACTGTGCGCGAGAGTTAAGGAAACACCCTATATAGTAAATTCTCCCTAATTGGCGCTCAGCTTAGAAACAAAAATGGACATTCTGGGAAGAGAAGAAATGATTACTCGAGCCTTCTGGTACCATTTTTTATACTTAACGATTGTCAGCAACTATAAAAACGAGGCTCGAATAATCGAATCTCCTCTTCCCAAATTGTCCATTTCTGTGCGCAATCTGAGCGCGAATTAGGGAAAATTTGCTATACTGTGCGCAAGAGTTAAGGAAACACCTTATATAGTAAATTCTCCTTAATTGACGCTCAGCTTAGAAACAAAAATGGACATTCTGGGAAGAGAAGAAATGATTACTCGAGCCTTCTGATACCATTTTTTATACTTAACGATTGTCAGCAACTATAAAAACGAGGCTCGAATAATCGAATCTCCTCTTCCCAAATTGTCCATTTCTGTGCGCAATCTGAGCGCGAATTAGGGAAAATTTGCTATACTGTGCGCGAGAGTTAAGGAAACACCCTATATAGTAAATTCTCCCTAATTGACGCTCAGCTTAGAAACAAAAATGGACATTCTGGGAAGAGAAGAAATGATTACTCGAGCCTTCTGGTACCATTTTTTATACTTAACGTTTCTCAGCAACTATAAAAACGAGGCTCGAATAATCGAATCTTCTCTTCCCAAATTGTCCATTTCTGTGCGCAATCTATGCGCGAATTAGGGAGAAATTACTGTAACACCCAATTCACATGTAACAATATTCTACATTCTGTATGAAAAATCCAATTCAAACGTTAACATTAAATAAATAAATGAATAATAAAATGAATAAGTTCAACGAAATAACGATACTTTCTGCAGTCTGACGTAATTACATTGCAGTCTGTAACCATACGTAGTACGCTGTGCCGCGCAATCACGTGTTACAACTCGCACTATATGCACGTATAGTATATACGTATGTATACATATATACATATAGATATATATACAAGCTCGTTGAAACTAGCCAATCATGGAAATAATACTTCACGCGATTGTCTGCGCAGCCGTTGCTCTGTATCACGCTTATTCCTGTCGCCAACCGACATCTGGCACTTTATTCTAGTTTTGCATATCCGTTACGAGATTTTGCATGCAGAATGACGAGATCGCCTAAGTGATTTACATTCTCTGGCATCCAATCAACTCCTCTTAATATGATATTGTACTTTAGGTGCCTCTTATATCAAGTTTCACTCGTCCATCGCAATATTAAATGGTTCGAACAGCTTCTCGACGCTTCCCCTTAATTCAATCGTATCCAATTAAATCTACGACTTATCGATCGAACGAGGACCATTCGCTTCGATCGGTTCTCGATTTAAATTTCGTTGTTCGCAGAAGATGTTACAACGATTTCGATGATACTACATTTGGCATTTGAACATTTTTGGACGAATGCCACTGCGAGTGTGACAGTGATGTTATTTATTTAATATTCGTAAATTTGAGAAATGGAAATTAGTTTTGCTTGAACTGCATTTTGTAAATTGACATGAAAAATTGCTGTCTTTAAGATTGTTACAGATCAAAATATATTTTGTGTGGCACACTGGATAATTTTGAAGAAGAATTAAATAAATATGAAATCGTCTATATGCTTGTTGCAAAAATTAAGAACAATTACATTGATTTATTGATTTCAATCAATTTACATTGATTTTAAATAGAAATGAATGCATACTTCATATTATAATCTTTGACTTTAATCGAGATATTTTATAAATATTGCTTCATATTGTTTTTCTTTGTATATATATTGTTTTTAGATTACTATTAGTATCAACGTTTATTTTATTAGTAGATACTGAAATTATTATTATTACGGGTTACTATTTTATGCACAGCTAAGATTGGATAATATTTTATAATCAATTAAAGATTTCACAAATAACGGGAAATAGTTTAATAAAATTGAGTTACTGTCAGACTATTTATTTTATAGCCAACAACATATTTTAAACAATCTAGAAATACATAAAAAAATTTGGTTAATTTTTAGGTTATATTATATAAAAAACTATGCTAAAATTATTTAGCCAAAAAAGAATTATATTTTATTATATTTCTATAAATTTAATTTCATTTTTTATTTCAATTTTAATAATTTAATTTGTGTTAATTTTAATTTTGATAATTTTTTTTATTTCATTTTAATTCTAATAATTTTATTTATTTTTAATTTTGAAACTTAATTTAGTTTTAAAATTTGATTTAATTCAATTGAAATTTTGATAATCACTCTAAATGAGATCTCAACTTTTAATTGCTGTAATTTTATGTAGCAAATTTTGAATTTTATAATGTCGTCAAATTTGTTGCAGCCAGCTAAATAATTGTTATCTGAATGTTGTAAATGGGAATAGCATGGAAATGAGATTAGGAAACAGGTCTACTATAAAAACGTTAACATTATATATTATAATATATTATATTAATGCTGCACTGCTTTGGTGCGCAGAAAAAGAACATACAGATGTTACTCTTCAGCAATATATGAAGTTCGAGAAAACTCATTTCAGTTTCATACAATATTGAACGTATTGCAGCAATTACTTCGAGAAAATAAAGTGTTCGATCCAGCTCGACTTTCTTGAAATTTGTCTAATAAGAGAGCATTTGCATAAACATCCGGCGTCTAACGAGAAACCACTTGGAACCCTGTCCGCATATTCTACACCATCGCGAGTGCAATTTAATTTCCTTGGAACGCGCGGAGAGGCAGCAATTATTGCTTTCCAAGATAGCCGGGCAACGTTCTAAAACAAGTGTTGGCCAGCCAACGTGCAAACTACAACGATAGATTCAGATGGTAATAGTTTCTTCCTTGGCTCACGACGAATTTTAATCTCTCCGATCGTTTCACTGCATGTTCTTGCGTAAATTCGCATCGAGAAAGAAAAGCAATTTCATCGAAACGAGATTATTTCACACACAATTTTTCTTCGTGAAAAAGCGTGTTGTAACAATTTATCTCCGATTTATATATTTTTTGCAGTAATGTTTTTGGAATTTTAAAATTACTTCATGAGTTATGTTAATTTTTTAATAAATGTTTAATAAATTGTATATAATAGAACTGTTACAATGGCAATGTAATTGAATGAAATAACAACTATTGGTTTGTTGGGAAAGTTGTTTCGTTTTTTCACAAGAAAATGAAAGACAATATTTTAATGTTTAGAGTTAGAAGGAATCTTTTTGACATTTTTCTGAGAACTTTGAAATCTTATGCTTGGAAAAATGCTGAATCAAGTGCTATTTTAAAACCGTCACAAATCGAAATTTTTTGAACAACGAAACAACGTTCCGAACAACTTAATATTTTAAAAACTCGACAACAGTATATTTCGGGGATTTTATAGAATGTGACAATACGAGCCGAATGAGTATAACGACTATACATATAATAATGACCATATATATAATGAGTATAATGATATTGTGATTATTTAATCCCGAAATACTTGCGTCTAAAAGGCTAGCATTGCGATCAATTATTTTCGTTTAATTTTAAACAGAATCATACGTACTTTGATAGAGGGTGAAAATGCGAGTCCAACGAATATAATGATTGTATACTTTCGATTATTTAACCTGGAGATACTTCTGTCTGAAAGTCGACTACTTAACTTCTCAAACGCGAATATCTCGACGTTAAATGATCGAAAATATATGTTCACTATACTCGTTGGATTCGCCTTTCGATGCTCTACAAGGATATCGGTAATAATGTACAGGGTGTCGTATAAAAATTTGTCCGAAATACAAGTAGTCAATTTATCAGATACAAGCATTAAACGGATAGTGAAAAATGGATCATATCTACGCTATCTATTAAGTGCTGCCTGTAGCGTACTAAGTGCACTAACTGCTTACATAAAAAAAAATATACACAGTTCCGTTAAAAAGAAAACCAAGGTCACCTTGAAATCTATCCAGCAATACTTTACGACCACTATAAATATATAATATAATATAATATAAATATAATAATATAAATATAATAATAAAAATATAATATAACATAAATATAAATATATCCTCCATAAAACAGGGTAAAATTTCTTTGAATCATTTTTGGAAACGAACTATAGTTTTAGATAGCGTTACTTCAAATGGGACATCCTGTATAATATAAGTTATTTGACTGTTTAGCAATTAATCGTGCGCTTTATTCACGCCTGAAATTCCAAACATCGTAAAGATCCGCGCGATCCAGCGATTATGGTTCCTCCGGGGCGCAGGGTCCACTTCCGGGCGCGTTGCTCCGCTGTCAGAAACGCGGCCGTGTGCAATTATGTAAACCAGATGATACGTGGAACGGTCGCCGTCCACGATCGCAGTTACTTATGCTGAAATGACTGCGGCAAGATGGAGTAAGTGCGGATTGTAATTCCGTCTGAAGTAAACGCGCCCACGCCGTCGCGCCAAAGAAGGCCCGAACCGAACCCGCGGATTTGTCGCATTCGTTCATAGAACGGCCCGAGACCGGCTCGACATACGAGCTGGCAACAGTTTACGCTCCACGCGGGAACTTGTTCGTTAATGCTCTGGAAACGGTGCGATATTTTCGCTTAATAACGACGCGGCGACGCGCCGCCATTTTCCACGCTGCCGCGGTACTTACGTCGCGCCGCGCCGCGCCGTGTCGCGCGCTAGGCTGGAATCTCATTTTTTGTGGCCAAAATGATTTTAACGTTATCTCAAGGCTTAAGGTTGCAATGTAATGGGTCGTTGAATTTGCCTCGGCACCAACTAGAACATTATAAAGTCAGAAATTTATATCAACTTTTCAAAAATCAAGATGGACCCTATTTCGGATAGAAAAGGTTTCTTCGACATTTTTTGTGTGTTAAAATTTGTGAACATGATCGTTATAAGTATTGCGGCGTTCGCGTAATAATTAAATAATTTTTGGAAACTAATCGAACGAAATATTATTTTAAAAGTAATAGCATATGCTCTACAGTTCTGTGAACAGTTTTTGTTCGCCATTCGGGAACGTAATTTTTTTAAACTTTCTACTCGTCTTTTATTATTTATTTTTTTTGTATTCTTGTTTCAACAACGGTATTACTTTTATATATCTGATAATCTTCCATTTATTATATTTTCTGTACCATGCATATTTTTTGTATTTACTATATATTTATTATGTATATATTACACTATTTCTTATATCTTCTTCTTACTTTTTGTATTGTGTTAGTATACAGGGTGTCTCATTTTAGTCGAGATTGTACAAAAATCTCGTAGCCAAGTCTATAAAAATTCGTCAGTCAGAAACAAACTATTGCAGCCATCGTTTCAGAACTTTCTCAACTCATTTCGCCATATTCGAAATCTAGTGGGACGAATAATTATAGACTCAAAGTAACTTCTACATTATTAGTGATACTTGAACAAAAACTTAACAAAACACCATATCTGAATATTTCCATATTAAAAATGTTAGAAAATGGAAATATATAAATGTAGCTTTTCTTGGTTTTTGTTTAAATATCAGTTAAAATGTAGAAATTATTTTGAGCTTATAATTATTCAGTTCCTTTAGCTGAGACACCCTATATATTTAAAACAGAACTCAATAAAATATCGTATTTGTATATTTATATATTAGAAACAAATATATATATAAATAAATATACAAGTTAACAAAATATCGTGTTTGTAATAAATCTAATATATTATATATTCTTGTGATATTTAAATGAAAAGTTAATAAACTATCGTGTTTGTATATTTGTATTTTCTAATATATAAATTAAAAAAAAATCTAATATGTGTATTATATATAATATATAATAAATATAATATATAATAAATATACAAATACGATATTTTATTGAGTTCTGTTTTAAATATATAGGGTGTCTCAGCTAAAGGAACTGAATAATATTATAATCATATATTAGATTTATTTATATATTAGAAAATACAAATATACAAACACGATATTTTGTTAACTTTTCATTTAAATATCACAAGAAATGTAAAAGTTATTTTCAGTCTATAATTATACACACCCCTGTACACAGTGCTTTCGACAAAAAAACAGATGTGCACTCGCTTCAGTGTAACAGCCACTGATTTCACGACATTACATCCGCCGATTCCCCGAGGAAACCGCGATTAAAATTAAATAATTAAAATAAATAATTAAATAAATTAAATTATTAAATCCTCTGATTTAAAATCAATTTAAATGCCTATTAAGAAATTGATTACGATTTAATTCTCTCAAGTGAAAGATACAAGTACGGTAATTTCTCCCTAATTCGCGCTCAGATTGCGCACAAAAATGGACAATTAGGAAGAGGAGATTCGATTATCCGATCCTCGCGGCTCGTTTTTATAGTTGCCGATTGTCAACGACGATAAAAACGTGCCGTAAGGCCCGAATAAATCGTATCTTCTCTTCCCAGATTGTCCATTTTTGCGCGCAATTTGAGCGCGAAATTAGGGAGAATTTACTGTATTTTGACACCTGTCTCCCGACGTTCCGGGCTCGCGTCTAGTAGTCGGTGCATCGTGAAAACTTCAACAGCTTTATTTGTCCAAACCGAGTCTCGCGGCTCGGTTTCCACAGGGTTTGCCAACGGCTCGCCTCTCGTTGCATAACGCGGCCGGGAACGCTCCAACCGCGATTATAAATCCATTTCATAACGTAAACTATTAATGCCAGATACAGACGTAGGCTAGAGAGCCGGCCGAGTATGCGCCGAAAGTGCAATACGTTCGCGTTAAAGCATCCGCCTGCCGAATACGGTATAATCGTATCTTGGAATCATAGGAGCGATACTGTTGCCGCGCAGCTCAAGCTTTGTCGCTGACGTCTGAATCGTAATTGCATGCGAAATATTATAGTCCGCGGCGGGATCGCCTAATACGGCACGGCCGCGCAACGTAAGATAAACTACCCTACATTAGGATGTCCAACATCCTCTCTAACATCTCGGCAAAAGGGGAACGAGAGCCAGTTGTGTAACGGTTTAATAGCAAGAACTATATTACCCGCGCGCCGCTGGAGCGTTTCGCCTCGAAAACTGGCCAAAAGTCGATCCAACGCGGGAATTATCGAGCTCTTATGGGGGTATTCTAGTCCGAAGTGCGTGCGTTTTTAACTTTGTCACGAAATTTTTTGCAAAGAAACTGTTACATTTTCTGCAGTCGAATCGACAAGATTTATTTGTACGTGTTTCAACGTTTTGAAATTTTTTGGAACCAGAAATTGTTAAAATCAGTGGCACCGCATATTCTCGAACATAATCGCTTTTAACAAAAGGTCGTCTCGCGGTGTCCACGGCTCCGGCTATTCCGCTTGTCTGAAATAAAAAAAAAGGGGAAGTTCGTTAATTAGAAAAAAAAGCTTTTTGCATCGTATGCGACTCTTGATTCCATTCAAATTCGATATGAGACATGTTTTTGTAACATCAGTATTGGAGGAGATATTTAGGTAGCAATATTTAAACAATGAAACATCCTCTCTAACATCTCGGCAAAAGGGGAACGAGAGCCAGTTGTGTAACGGTTTAATAGCAAGAACTATATTACCCGCGCGCCGCTGGAGCGTTTCGCCTCGAAAACTGGCCAAAAGTCGATCCAACGCGGGAATTATCGAGCTCTTAAGGGGGTATTCTAGTCCGAAGTGCGTGCGTTTTTAACTTTGTCACGAAATTTTTTGCAAAGAAACTGTTACATTTTCTGCAGTCGAATCGACAAGGTTTATTTGTACGTGTTTCAACGTTTTGACATTTTTTGGAACCAGAAATTGTTAAAATCAGTGGCACCGCATACTCTCGAACATAATCGCTTTTAACAAAAGGCTCCGGCTATTCCGCTTGTCTGAAATAAAAAAAAGGGGAAGTTCGTTAATTAGAAAAAAATGCTTTCTGCATCGTATGCGACTCTTGATTCCATTCAAATTCGATATGAGACATGTTTTTGTAACATCAGTATTGGAGGAGATATTTAGGTAGCAATATTTAAACAATGAGATGAAATTTTTCAGGATTTGAGTAATATACTACGATATATATTAATATTTTGTCGAGCAATCATTTGTATCTACAATTGCTCAAATTCGTTACGATATGTTTATGCAATTAAATTGGCTGTTACTTGTTGTTTCTGGATCATCGCAGTGCTATGCTAATGACGTAAAAAATTATGATACACCACTCAATTATGACCTCTTCTTGAAGCACAAATAATACAACAATAAATAGATACAATACTGTTATGTAACAGTCAGCTGTAAAAAAATATGTTTATTCGAATACGGAAATAAGTAAGAATATATTGCGAACATATCGTGCAATTCACTTTTGTATTTCATATTCAATGTCCCTAATTTGAAACAGGCATTTCAAATGGATGTTCCAGAATGGGGACACCAAGTATGGAACACGGGGACATGGTACGAAAACGGTGTTCCATAATAGGTACACGATCGTAGTTTACTATTTTATCTATATTATTTTTTATTCGTATTAAATAAATATTTCGAAGTTCATTACGTTATCTGGAAACATCGATCTATCGCACAGTATAGTACAACTATTCAATAAAAACACTTTTAAGGGGGTATTCTGGTGTGAAGTGCGTGTGTTTTTAACTTTGTCAGGGAATTTTTTGCAAAGAAACCGTTATACCTTTTGCAGTAAAATTGACAAGATTTATTTACACGTGTTTCAACGACGTTTTACAATTTTTGGGAACAAAAGAAAGTTAAAATCGGTGGCACTGCACACTCTCGAGCATAATTGCTTTCAAAAAAGGTTAGTATGACCCTAATCGGTACGAATTTGACTACAGCAGGTACTAGAACAAAAGAAAGATATCGGTAATTAAAAAGATAGCGATACTTGGAAATTCGATTATCGATTTTTGCATGCTTCGTTAAACTTCGAAGGTCTAAAAAATAGGGAAAAATAACAATTTTTGATTAATTCTAGTTGGAACTGTAGTCAGACGTGTACTAAATCCGTACTTAAAATTTGGAATCGATTGGTCGAGTAGGTTTTGAGATATCATGGGCACCATTTTGAAAAACATAGTTTCGAAAAGAATGCCTTTGAAGTTTAGTTTTAGTTTTTACAAAGTTATTGTGTTTTAAAAGGTGTTCGAATACTTTTCGCAGAGATTGTACTATTTGAGTACCATTGTATCTGGAATTGTATTGTACTATTTGAGTATCTGGAAGCACATTTGCGTGAAAATATTCGCCGGAAATGGCCAGGTTTGTGCGAAAACAATTCTCTGATTTTGCACCACGATAATGCTTCGTCGCTCACGTCGATCTTGGTACGTGATGTTTTGACCAAAAACTCGACAAGCGTTAACAGTCAAAAGCCGTGTTCCTCAGATATGGTAACAGTACCTATCTTGAAACACTTTTCAGGTGATATAAGATTATCATCGATTTTATTATTACTACCGAAAAGTGTTACCGTTGAAAATTCATACTACTGTTCGGTAGATTGATGTTTCTATATATTTATTTAATATGGATAATAAATAATGCGTGTAAAATAGTGAAGTACGAACATGTACATATCATGGAACACCGTTTTCGTACCGTGTCCCCGTGTTTCATAATTAATGTCCCTATTTTGTAACACGCATTTGAGATGCCTGTTCCGAAATAGGGACGTTGACTACGAAACACGGATATGCCAACTGTTCCATGAATCTGGCAATGACAAAATTGAAGTACACAGTATGTTCGCAGTATGTTCTTAGTTAGTAGCATTCGTATTCGAATAAACATTTTTTTACAGCTGATTGTTATAAATAAAAATATTAGCGTGAACGAATTTCTAAGAAAGAGGTTCAAAAATATAGGCAAAATTTGTACATCCACTTTCATGGGCTCCATCTATTTCTGATTCTATTATTTGTGCTAAAACTTTTGTCCCAAGTAAGAGTCACAATTGAGCGGTGTTTCATAATAGGTACGCTTATCTTATGGAGTGTAGCGAGTTTAACTATCTAGTTGAGGAAGTTATTGTCGGTGTTTCTACCATGACTTCCGTACTGCGAAAGCATCATCTACGTATCTCAACCACTGTGATTAGTTTAAAGAAGCTTCTGTAAGTATCCGATCTTTCATTTTCCATCTTTTATTTTTCTTCCTTCATCTGTCATCTCTCATCTTTTATTTTTCTTCCTTCATCTGTCATCTCTCATCTTTTATTTTTCTTCCTTTATCTGTCATCTCTCATCTTTTATCTTTCATCTTCCATCTTCCATTTTTCGTCTTTCCCCTCTCATCTTTCATCTTTAATTCCGCATTCCGCATTCCACATTCTACATTCCACATTCCTCATTCTTCATTCTTCATTCCTCATTTCCCATTTCTCATTTCTTATTCTGCATTTCCCATTTCTCATTTCTCATTTCTTATTCCGCATTTCCCATTTCTCATTTCTTATTCTGCATTTCCCATTTCCCATTTCTCATTTCTCATTCCTCATTTCTCATTTCTCATTTCTTATTCCGCATTTCCCATTCCTCATTTCTCATTTTTCATTTCTCATTTCTCATTTCTCATTTCTCATTTCTTATTCCGCATTTCCCATTCCTCATTTCTCATTTCTCATTTCTCATTCTGCATTTCCCATTTCTCATTTCTCATTTCTCATTTCTCATTTCTCATTTCCCATTTCTCATTTCTCATTTCTTATTCCGCATTTCCCATTCCTCATTTCTTATTCCGCATTTCCCATTCCTCATTTCTCATTTCTCATTTCTCATTCTGCATTTCCCATTTCTCATTTCTCATTTCTCATTCCCCATTTCTCATTTCTCATTTCTCATTCCTCATTCCTCATTTCTCATTCCTCATTTCTCATTTTTCATTTCTCATTTCTCATTTCTCATTTCTCATTTCTCATTTCTCATTTCTCATTTCTCATTTCTCATTTCTCATTTCTCATTATTGTTGATTTTGTTATTGTTATTATTATTCTATTACTATTCTTATTATTATTATTACTACTACTACTACTACTACTACTGCTACTGCTATTGATATCATCATCATTATTATTATTATATACATACAAGTGTAATTATTACACATAAGGATATCTGACCTGTTTATATTAAATAAATAAATAAATAAATAAATAATGTTCTCCACTGTGCGGCATAAAAGATCGAGGACCTCTCGGCATTCCGCGGAAGATCTTCGCGAAGCACAAAGCTCGCGGCTCGTGTTCGGGAAGGTTTCCCGGCGTTTTATATGTTAATTGACACCGCCGCGTTCCTCGACGTCGAATATCCTCACCGCAAAGAAACCAGATGAACAGGAAAAGAACCGCGAGCGTTTATCGACGCTCGATCGTAATTTGCGAGAGTAGGATGCCCCGAGTAGGTACTGTATCGCGCCGGGAATCTCTGGTGGCGCGGGAATTAACGCGTGTTGGTGCTGTCCGTGTTAATAATCAGCGCTGGAGTTGTTGATATGAATTGTATTGCCAATATGTTCGACCGGAATCTTCGCAACATGCATTGGAAGTTTGTTAGATTTGGATACGGTGTTTCTGGACGTGGCTAATTGTTGTTGGTTTTGATGCGAATTAAGGACGAGGTGTGCATGTGTAGCTCTTATTTTTATTTTAATTTTCTAATTTTTGTTATTTTATTCTGATTACGTTGATTTCGCACAAAATAATATTTTCTTGTCGCAATTTAGATTAGATTTACGAACTGAGCCCCAATTCGAATTTAACATTTTATTGCTATATACAGGGTATTTCCGTAACATTTGCACACATTTAATCGTAATTTTTTTTATTTTTCAACATTTTTGTGATGAAATCATTACGTCATAGCCGTCCTAATAGCTTTGTTTTCGTTGCATTTACGAAATGATACTTTTTCGTAAGAGAATTATCAATTTGCTGATTGCTGTATCTTATAATAAAGAAATTTCCATCTTTAATCGTTTCTGCTGATTGAACTGAAATATCTCGGTTCAAGGTCACCCGAAGGTCATGCTGTAGCAGTTTGTTGAATTTGTCTTGACACGAGTTACCTTAATGCGAAGTCAAAAATGTGCAATGCCATTTACAAAAGTTATGGTGACTCGGATTTTTTTATTGAAAAATAACAACTTTTTTAAGTTAAATATTTCGTCACAGAAAACTTAAATGTTTTAACATGGAACCCATAAACATTTGTCGGAAACATTTTTTGTCATATTAACAGAAGTGCACGACAAAATGTATGCAAAAGTTAAAGAAACACCTTATATATTTCCTACCAAAAAATGAGCCAGATTTATTTCTAATTCTGAAAGTGAAAGTGAAGATGAGAAGTTTTTCATTATATACCGTACAAAATATTTTCTATAAAATTTTCGATAATAGATCTTTCATTTAAATTGACTTGAAACTAATTTTATTGCAAAAAACTTCAATTTTCTTATACGAGTCGAATTGGCTCGCTTTAATAAAAACAGGTATATAATTTATAAATAAATGATCTAGTAAATAAATCTAATGTAAAATTAACTACAGTTCAAACGAAGTATTGTATATTTACTTTGTCAACCACTGAACAACATTCAGTTCAATTGTATCTCACTTTTCGTTCGAGTTCCCGCAACCGTGGCCGATAAAAACGCGCAAGAATCGACGATCTACTTAAATTATGGAACAAAATGTCCGCGATCGATTTCCATAAACAGCACTCCGCTCTCGGATCTCGTTCCTATTTAGGAAAGCTTCGGGACATCCCGCGCAATAACAGATCCAATTAAAACCGCAATAAAAAAATTCACGCACAATTTCATTCGTCGGTTTCGAACATTAGCCGCGGCGAAACGTTGAACGCATAATCGCGCGGAATCCGCCGGGCGGTTATATCTCATTGCGATCTAATGAGGGGACAGCCGATGTAAGGATTTCTACCGAGCCATCAAGTACACGAATTAATTAAAATTCCGAACAATAATCTCGGAATCGTTATCGATTCGCCCACTTGGGACATACCTGCGCGCAGTGTGATACTTCGACGATCTATCGGGACAAAATTGAATTTTTTTCGGTCGATCTTGATCTATAGAAATAGAGTTCGCATCGATAACGGAATGTCTCGTTTCTAAGAAAATGTTTTTTTTATGAAAAATGACCCGAAATAATTTGCAAGTCGACAATAGAATCGCGAAGTATGGACACTTATGTTATAAATTATGAACATGTATTAATTGCTCATGGATTATTAGTAACCACTGTACATTTATGATTTCTACCCACATATACAGGGAGTCCCATGAGAGATTGTAAAAAATCTCGTAGGCAGGTGATTTAAAAAAAAAGCCAACTGACTCAAGTCCTTCAGTATTTCAAGTGAAGAGTCAAATGATGGTACTAGTTTTTTTAATGCGTGGGCATTTTCAAGGTTATTTCAAAATCATTTTGCTTTTTTTGTTAGAAAACTATTCTTTTTATTTCGGAATTATATTCTACGTAAAGAAATGCACAACTTTTGTTTGAAACATTTTTTTTTAGTATGATGTTCAGAAGAATTTTGATAGAAAAACGATGTTGTGCCCTTAAAAAATATTTAAACCGTACAGATCGTGAAGTACTTTTATTAAAATTTAAATGCCCGAAAATTTTATAGACCAAGGAAAAATAAAAACTCGATTGCTCGAAGTTAGATTTTTATTTTTTTTTTGGTTGCTCTTAAATTTTCAGACATTTAAATTTTCATTAAGGTGATCTCGATGATCCGTACAGTTTAAATATTCTACAGTAGAATATAAACATTTTTCGAGAGTACAGTTAATTCTTCCTAATGCTTGGAAACAAAAATGGACAATTTGGGAAGAGGGAGTACGATTAATCTGTAGCTATAATTAATAATATATGTAATATTAATAAGTATATAATTATAATTACAATAATATATATATAATATATACATAATAATATATATAATAATATATATAATATATAATATATATAAGTATATAATTTAATTATATTATAAGTATAATATATATAACAAGTAATATATAGTACATAGTACATAGTATATATTGTACTATATGTACTATATGTACTATATATACTATATGTACTATATATACTATATGTACTATATGTACTATATATATTCTATATGTACTATATATACTATATGTACTATATGTACTATATATACTATATATACTATATATACTATATATAGTACTATATGTACTATATATACTATATATACTACATATAGTACTATATGTACTATACAGGGTGTCCCACAATTATTTTAACAGCCGAAAATGAGGGGTAGCTGAGGTCATTTGAAGTAACTTTTTCCTTTGCGAATTTGCAATCTGAGGCTTTGTTTACGAGTTATTAACGAAAAATACTGGCCAATGAGAGGTGACGGTGCGAGGGAGAGGGTCCGCGAGAGAGTCCGCAACACGAGGCTTTGACAGAAGGTCGGGACGGACTCGATCCGCGTTCGAAGTATTGAACAAGTCACGAAGCGAGAACTTTCCGGATTTTTTTAACTACATAACAGTGATATTTTTAAGAAAAACGCTGTTAACCTTTACTTTAGAACGTCTGCAGAATATTTACTAATTTTTCGGACCCGAAATAATATGAAGTTTAACCGTGACAGCTGTTTTAATTTTCTGGTGTGCATGACACCTCGTGTGTACCATATGAAATTTTTATGCAAGGTGTACAGTGAAGATTAACGAATGATTTGCAAAGCTGATTTAATAATAAATAAGGGACGTAAAGGATTTGTTTATTAGAGAGATATGAAAAATATTATCAGTAAGAAACTCACCCATTTAGTTGAGGATGCATTTGCTGGCTGAAATTCATGATGTCGAAGGGCACTGACCTTGTACAACGTACAGCTGATCTTTCACTGCACTGTCACTAAACACTGATCACTTAATTAATCACTGATAATCCGAATCACTTGTGGATATTTAAGAAAGATCACTGAGACTCGTTCGCGGATAATCGTTTATTCGACGCGTTCGTTCGGAAGTCGACGTTTCACTGCCAAAAAATCGAGGCCTCGACCGTGGGCCCTTGTCGTTCGTCTTTCGGCCGTCCGAGGAAATAACACCCGATACTATTTTCTTCGAAGCGCAGGGTACCGCCAAATGAAATAAACAAGATATGCCGAGACGTAAACTGTGTCCGACCCGCTGTCACCCTGCGCTCTTAGAACGTAATTAATGGCCGTGCGAAGAAAATGGTATCGAGTGTCATTTCCTCGGACGGCCGAACGAAGAACAACAAGGACCCACAGTCAAGGCCTGAATTTTTCAGCAGTGAAACGTCGACTTCCGAACGAACGCGTCGAATAAACGATTATCCGCGAACGAGTCTCAGTGATCTTTCTTAAATATCCACAAGTGATTCGGATTATCAGTGATTAAATAACTGATCAGTGTTTGGTGACAGTGCAGTGTAAGTGAACTTCGCAAATAACCATACCAGAGGTTCCACCGACAGTATCCCTCGAATGTTGCGGTCATCGACCTGGGATCAGCTGTTCGTTGTACGAGGTCAGTACGTACGAGTCAGCAAATGCATCCTCAACTAAATGGGTGAGTTTCTTATCGATAATATTTTTCATATTTCTCTAAAAAACAAATCCTTTACGTACCTTAACGCGATTATTTATTATTAAATCAGCTTTGCGAATCATTCGTTGAATTCTGTTCGTACACGGAGTTATTTAAATTAAAATATCATTTACGAACTTTGTTAATCTTCACTGTACACCTTGCATAAAAATTTCATATGGTACACATAAGGTGTCATGCACACCAGAAAATTAAAACGACTGTCACGGTTAAACTACATATTATTTCGAGTCCGAAAAATTAGTGAATATTCTTCAGACGTTCTAAAGTAAAGGTGAACAGCGTTTTTATTAAAAATATCACTGTTATGTAGTTAAAAAAATCCGGAAAGTTCTCGCTTCGTGACTTGTTCAATACTTCGAACGCGGCTCGAGTCCGTCCCGACCTTCTGTCAAAGCCTCGTGCTGCGGACTCTCTCGCGGACCCTCTCTCTCGCACCGTCACCTCTCATTGGCCAGTGTTTTTCATTAATAACTCGTAAACAAAGCCGCGGATTGCATTTTCGCAAAGGAAAAAGTTACTTCAAATGACCTCAGCTACCCCTCATTTTCGGCTGTTAAAATAATTGTGGGACACCCTGTATATACTATATCTATTATATACATATACTATATACCATATACTATGCATCATATTCCATATAGTATATACTATATGTATATTACTTATAGTTACCGATTGTCAATAACTATAAATTAATTAATTGTAACTATAGATTAATCGTACTTCCTCTTCCCTAATTGTCCATTTTTGTTTCCAAGCTGAGCGTCGATTAGGGAGAATTTACTGTTCGTGTATCTTGAAAATGTTCTACAACGAAATAAAAATATTTTGAAAAATCGATTTCTTTGACCGAACAACGTACCCACTGTCCCGCAAGTAGCCAAGGTAGGAGAGTAAAGAGTCGGTCACCGAAATAATTTTCTCTGGCCCTTTAATCAAGAAGGAGGAACCTGTAAGGATACAGTGCATAATGAGTAATGACATCTGGCCGGCGCAGGGCGGGGCTAACAGGTCCCACGCGGTCTCCAGGGTTATTGCGTGCACGGGCTTGCAGGCAGTCGCCTTCAGCGATGGGATTGAGCATATCGCAAGAGCTCCGTTTAAGAAAGATAATCGCATTTTATAGGATGCTCGTCACGCGATCAAGATAATATGAGCCGTTGAACGCAGAAATGGTGCAAATCAAAGAATATAATTTGTGGATACCGAAGGATGAATTCGAATTTCTGCAAAATTTACTTTAACTTCAAATAATAAAAATAATCGAATAAAATATTAAATTAAATACGATTCAATAATATCGAATCGAACAAGTAACAAATTGACTTCCACCGTTTTAGCTTTAAACGACTCATATGCAAATCATCTTATTTATTCGGATATCCTCGAGAATTACACGTGCGACCTTAAAGTGAATGAATGGAATGCGATGGAAAAAAGTGGACTGCTGACTTTAATGTAAAACGAAGAATTTTCGCATGTGCATCGAACATGGTAACCAAAAAAATAATGATAAAATTAATAGTTGCAATTTGAATCAATAGAAAGATCAAGAAAATAGAGGAGTGTCAATATACTACTTTCACCAAAATATTTAAAGGCAGAAAGAAATTTGAAGTAACTTTTTCCTTAACGCAAATGCAATCCGTGGCTTTGTTTGCGAGTTATTAACGAAAGATAGTGACCAATGAGAGGCGAGCTAGGCTGGCGCGAGGCGGCCGAGCTTGCCTCTCGTTGGTCACTGTTTTTCGTTAATAACTCGTAAAGGAAGCCGCGAATTGCATTCGCGCTGAGGAAAAAGTTACTTGAAATAACCTCAGAAACCGCTTAATTCCCGTTTGCGAATGACTTTTGGGACACCCTATAGAATTATACAAATATGATGTTCTGTTAAATTTTTGTTGAAATTTCACTAAAAATGTACAAGTTACTTTGAGTCTATGATTATTGTATTTATTATTATTCAGTCTATATACTGCATAAGTCCATTGTTCAATTGCAAATCAATGGATACAATTGTTTAACAAGAACATCAAACTAAGCATTATTAATTTATAAAAATGATGGTTCCTTTATTCTATTGCAAATGAAAGAATGTAATTGTTTAACGACCGTATCGAACATCATTTCATTATCAATGTCCAAAAATGATAGTTTTATTGTCCCATTGCAAGTCAAAGAACCCAATTGTTTAACGATCGTATCAAATTTAATACAATTACAAATAACAAGAAATAATATAATAGTTTCATTGTTCTACTATAAATCAAAGGCCAATGTTCGACGATAGTATCGAATCTAATTTCATCGCTAACTTTCCAAAAATAATGGTCTCATTGTTCCAAGTTTCATTGTTGCAGCAATCAAAGAATAAATTTATTTAACGAGGCTGTTGAACGTAATTCGACGAATATTGTTTATATTTTTAAAAGTGACTTCGATCAGTCGCGACAATGTGAGGAAAATAATATTCAGAACTTTGCAAAGAACAATTAGCTCGCCATAGATAACGAACATGCTTCGTATAATAGTTCGATATGCACCGTTCGCTTTGGAGCATATTGCGATATCTGCATAAGATATCGAAATAGCTTGAATTATACGACAGCATTAATCAGCTCTCGGTTGACAACTTTCACCGTGCGTCGCGAGCTGCTCTGATGACAAAGATAGCTTATCTAGTAGAACAAGAATTTTGATATTTGAACTTCGTCAACTATCTAACATCTAACAAGCGAGACACGGATCGCTACATCGTTACAGACAGCCGGTGATAATTTGTTGTTTCAATTCTGTATGTGCTCTGCAAATGAACAAAATCGAACACTCGAACTATGTTTAAAGAAAATATACAATTATTAGACTCACAACCTGTGGTAACAAATTACAATGGACTACAAGAATCATTTAATCCCAACTTTGTCATTGGTTCATAAATTTTCAGCTCGCCACGGCTTTTGTTGTTTTATATTTTACGTTTAACAATGACTAGTCATATTTTAATTTTGTGTATTTTATATTTCGATTCATTCTAGTTTATGGAAGCAATCCGTTTGTAATAGTGCAAACAATTGATAATTATTTTCATGTGATAGTTGAGAAGGAATTATTGTGGTCAATAATATTTTATTGATTTATTACATTTAATGTTACAATAGAAACATAAATTTCAATATTAATTCTACTTCTCATTCATTATTCGGCCATCGATTCTTATTTATTTGTTTATTCGTAATATTTATACAATGTATACAATATATGCAACATATACAATACATACAATATATACAATACATGTAATACATGCAATATATGGAATACATGCAATACATACAATACATACAACACATACAATACATATATACAATATATACAATATACAATATATACACTATATACAATATATACAATATACAATATATACAATGTATACAACATATACAATATATACAATGTATACAATACATAAAATATATACGATATATACAACATAAAAATCGAAGCAATTAAGGTAAAGCTTGTGCTTATGAAGCCGCAGCACTGATTTTTATTAATTATAATAATCTCGCCACAACCGGTATCGAACACTTGTCTCGAAGAAATGCCACGAAGCGAGAAGAGAGACAAGACTGGTCGCCTTTTCGATATTTTTTCTCGCCAATTTGAAACTCGTTTCGAAAAGGATTTGGAATGAAAATACCCTGGGGAGCTCCGGCGAGTTTCTCACAAGGATGATCAGGGACAACGTTTTAGGTCAAGTGGAAACCAGTTTCGTCGGATTCAATAAAAGTGTATCGTAAACGAACTTAGCATTTAGGCATTTAGGCTGTGAAACGTGGGCGAAGTTTGCTCCGTTGGAATCATTGGGTTGCCTTGTGCGGCGATACGGGGAAAGTTCTCTGAACGAGAGTATTATATTAGGCGAATGTCGAAGTTTCGATGGTTCCTTAAAAAAATATAGCATAAGATGTTTGAGTTAACTTCGAAATAAAATGCTGCTAATTCTATGTAAAATAATTATAGTGAATAGTATAACGGTTTTCTGTTATATTTGCTGGAAAGCTTTGTATTTTTTAAACGTTACGGGTACCACTCGTTTCGACATTCTACTCATTGCTGAACAGTTCAGTTTAATTTTGCTTAATTTGGCTAAATTCTGGATAATTTACTCAATTGTAATCAAATTATTCTCAAGATGTACTAAATTTTGTTTGATTCTGCTCAATTTTAGTGAATTTTGTCGAATTATGGCAAATTCTGCTCGATTCTAATCAATTCCACTCAATTACTGTTCACAATTACGGTACTTGATTCTGCTAAATTCTAAACAATTTTATTCAATTCGACTTAATTTTGGTAAATTCTGTTCAATTCTAGTCAATTCTGCACAATTTGCTGAATTCTATTCAATTCTACTCAATTTTATTCACTTCTATTTAGTTCGGTTCAACTCTACTCGAGTTTTAGTTATCCCCTAATCAATATTCTTATCAAATTCTGATCTGATTTTTGCACAATTGTTAATTAATTTTTATTTGATTCCATACAATTCTCGTTAAATTCTTAAACATTTTTTATTTAACGATTAATCAATTCTTATTAAATTTTTCCTCGATTTTTATTCAATCCTTATCGCAATCTTTATTTAGAGCTTGTATTTGATTCTTATTCTCTTCTTCAATTTTTATTGTACTCATATTCAATTCTCGAAGAATTTTTACTTATTTCTTCTTCTATTCTTATTCGATCCTATTCGATTCTATTCAATTCTATTCAATTCTATTCAACACTATTCGATTCTATTCGATTCAATTCGATTTTATTCGATTATTCTCGATTATATTCAATTGTAATAGATTCTATTCGATTCTATACAACTTTATTCGATTCTATTCGATTTTATTCGATTATTCTCGATTATATTCAATTGTAATAGATTCTATTCGATTCTATTCGACTTTATTCGATTCTATTCGATTTTATTCGATTGTTCTCGATTATATTCAATTGTAATAGATTCTATTCGATTCTATTCAACTTTATTCGATTCTATTCAATTTTATTCGATTATTCTCGATTATATTCAATTGTAATAGATTCTATTCGATTCTATACAACTTTATTCGATTCTATTCGATTTTATTCGATTATTCTCGATTATATTCAATTGTAATAGATTCTATTCGATTCTATTCGACTTTATTCGATTCTATTCGATTTTATTCGATTGTTCTCGATTATATTCAATTGTAATAGATTCTATTCGATTCTATTCAACTTTATTCGATTCTATTCAATTTTATTCGATTATTCTCGATTATATTCAATTGTAATAGATTCTATTCGATTTTATTCGATTATTCTCGATTATATTCAATTGTAATAGATTCTATTCGATTCTATTCGACTTTATTCGATTCTATTCAATTTTATTCGATTATTCTCGATTATATTCAATTGTAATAGATTCTATTCGATTCTATTCAACTTTATTCGATTCTATTCAATTTTATTCGATTATTCTCGATTATATTCAATTGTAATAGATTCTATTCGATTTTATTCGATTATTCTCGATTATATTCAATTGTAATAGATTCTATTCGATTCTATTCAACTTTATTCGATTCTATTCAACTTTATTCGATTCTATTCGATTTTATTTGATTATTCTCGATTATATTCAATTGTAATAGATTCTATTCGATTCTATTCGACTTTATTCGATTCTATTCGATTTTATTCGATTATTCTCGATTCTATTCGATTTTATTCGATTATTCTCGATTATATTCAATTGTAATAGATTCTATTCGATTCAATTCAACTTTATTGGATTCTATTCGACTTTATTCGATTCTATTCGATTTTATTCGATTATTCTCGATTCTATTCGATTTTATTCGATTATTCTCGATTCTATTCAATTGGAATAGATTCTATTCGATTCTATTCGACTTTATTCGATTCTATTCAATTGTATTCGATTGCATTCGATTGTACTCGATTGTATTCGATTGTATGCGATTGTATCCGGCTGTATTCGATTCTATTTAGCTCTGTTCGATTGTATTCAATTGTACTCGATTATATTCGTTTCAATTCTACTTAAACTCATTTAATTCTGCTGAATTTTATCAAACATCAATTACACACTGATATGCAAATCATATTAATGACCTTGCACACTCCGAAAAGAACGACCGTGAAATAAGAAAACTGCTATCTCATTTGTGTTCACAATGGTGTTTTGCAAGTTTCTATAAAAACGTAACCTTGATCGTATAACTACTTGACAATAACACTTTTCATTTGTAGTACAATCGATGATAATCTTGTACCTCCTGAAGAGCGTTCCACGATAGGTACACTGTTACCTTATAACTTTTTGGAAAACGGTATCATCGTGCGACCCCTCTACTATGCACGTTTTCACATACACGTAGCTCGCGCGTACGCGTTTCTGAACGGACGGCAATACAGTTTGTTGCATTATAGCGAGAGCCACGACCTGGGAGGCCTTTCAGATAATACGGAAAGAGGAGCAAAATAACGATCGAGGCTAAAGGAAGTCTGTCGACTATATCTTGTACAGATATGCGTTATGCGTTGTTCGCATTAAGCTTCTTGCCACGGCGCATAAACGTATGCTCGGCAGTTATCGAACGCGGCCTAGCAGTATCGTATATTAATGTAATTTTGCTCTTTCGTTTCGTGCGATTGCGAAGGGATTATGATACATCGCCGGTTGCCGGCTATGAAAAACGTCCTGGAACCAATGTCAAAATTCGAGACTATGTAACGAACGCTGCGTCGACGTGTTCGCCGCTTTCGCGCGTATCATACACACGTACACGAGAAAGTATTCGAACACTAATATAACATCGACTTCTACGTCTCATGTATTTAAATAAATATACATTGATTGAAATAAATAAACATATTAAAGTATAGTATTAAGAGGACCGAAAAGTTATGTCGTTTGTTTAAATTAAATTCAAACAGATAAATATGCGCAGAAACGACATTACTTTCCGGTCCCCCTAATACATAAATGGTCAAATTTAAAACACTTTCGAATGAGTACAATTCGTTGTTTGGATAATTAAAAAAATATTTAAAAAAACATCGAATATTCACGTCGCATAAGCATTCGAACGCTTTATAAAATAGAGTTGGAAAGTTAAAAAATAAATTATTTTCTAATTTTTATCACTAGTTTTATACCTCTATTGTTTAACGATATATTTGAAGAAATCTGACATTTTTTACATTTTTATTTATTTATGATCGATGCCGTTTTATATCTCTATTTTACACGATTTGTTTATAATATACATATTTTTTGTTACACTTCGTTTAATAGAATATCCACTTTATGGGGATGGACAGTCGTGTATAAGACAAGTTTATATAAATGACCTAATTATATATAAAAATGTTATTAATATAATAATTATTATTTATTAAAATATAATGTTATTAATATAATTATTATTATTTATTAATATATAATGTTATTAATATAAGAATTATATATAATAATATAACTTGTTGTCTGAATTTGTTAACGAATGTGAAGAAGTCCATAAAATAAGAATGCATTTTTGGCCCATTTGTCCGCTGATATCGATGTAATATGAGAAAAATCGACGAAAAATGCATTACAATTTTACAAATTACTTCGGACGCGTTAACAAATTATATTTGCACATGCGACTGTCCATCCCTATAAAGTGTTTCCTGTCATGCAAGTTGCAACAAAACATAACATCACATACGTATAATATAGTTACAGAATAGGTATAATTTTATTATAAAAAGATTCATAATTTTTCGGACAATGCTAATGCCCCGTTCACGGCAGTTCTCCCTTACTATCAATGCACGCATGCACACGTAATGACCGTGCAATTAGTGGCTATCTGAAACAATGTGAGTACACGAACTAGAACAAATACATTATGCTTTGTTGGTACGATAGACAGAACAGTCGAAGGAAAAGCATTCGTTAACACAGGTAATCAGGATAGATAGAAACCGTGATTTGCAGAATCGGCAATATACGCAGTTCTACATAAATCATTATGTCTTATGGAACAGTGCGCCGGGATATAGTAATATTATTATTCTTATTAGTCGAGCAGGAACATTCTCTCCAGATAATGATGCAATATCCCCCGATAAAACCCTAGTACTTGCTCGTAAATGGACTTTTTTGTTGATTTTCTTAGAACGTGACGTTGCTGAATGTGCATTTACTACTTAACTATCTACTGACGGTTTGACGGTTCTTTTCCTGCCACGAAATCTCCGATTTCTTTATGCTATTTTTCAATAGTCAATTATATCAATGTTTCTAAAGTCGTGGATTTTTAGTTACTCTGAGATTATTTAACGTTCTAAGCTATTGGATTTTTATCTGAGTTTGCAGTTAGTTATATATCAACGTTTCTAAAGTCGTGGATTTTTAGTTACTCTGAGATTATTTAACGTTCTAAGCTATTGGATTTTTATCTGAGTTTGCAGTTAGTTATATATCAACGTTTCTAAAGTCGTGGATTTTTAGTTACTCTGAGATTATTTAACGTTCTAAGCTATTGGATTTTTATCTGAGTTTGTAGTTAGTTATATATCAACGTTTCTAAAGTCATGGATTTTTAGTTATTCCGAGATTATTTATCTTTCTAGAGTAGTGGATTTTTATTTCAGTTTGCAGTTAGTTATATATCAACGTTTCTAAAGTCATGGATTTTTAGTTATTCCGAGATTATTTATCTTTCTAGAGTAGTGGATTTTTATTTCAGTTTGCAGTTAGTTATATATCAACGTTTCTAAAGTCGTGGATTTTTAGTTACTCTGAGATTATTTAACGTTCTAAGCTATTGGATTTTTATCTGAGTTTGCAGTTAGTTATATATCAACGTTTCTAAAGTCGTGGATTTTTAGTTACTCTGAGATTATTTAACGTTCTAAGCTATTGAATTTTTATCTGAGTTTGCAGTTAGTTATATATCAACGTTTCTAAAGTCGTGGATTTTTAGTTATTCCGAGATTATTTATCTTTCTAGAGTAGTGGATTTTTATTTCAGTTTGCAGTTAGTTATATATCAACGTTTCTAAAGTTGTGGATTTTTAGTTATTCTGAGATTATTTAACGTTCTAAGCTATTGGATTTTTATCTGAGTTTGCAGTTAGTTATATATCAACGTTTCTAAAGTTGTGGATTTTTAGTTATTCTGAGATTATTTAACGTTCTAAGCTATTAGATTTTTATCTGAGTTTGCAGTTAGTTATATATCAACGTTTCCAAAGTCGTGGATTTTTAGTTACTCTGAGATTATTTATCTTTCTAGAGTAGTGGATTTTTATTTCAGTTTGCAGTTAGTTATATATCAACGTTTCTAAAGTAGTGGATTTTTAGTTACTCTGAGATTATTTAACGTTCTAAGCTATTGGACTTTTATCTGAGTTTGCAGTTAGTTATATATCAACGTTTCTAAAGTAGTGGATTTTTAGTTACTCTGAGATTATTTAACGTTCTAAGCTATTGGATTTTTATCTGAGTTTGCAGTTAGTTATATATCAACGTTTCTAAAGTCATGGATTTTTAGTTATTCCGAGATTATTTATCTTTCTAGAGTAGTGGATTTTTATTTTAGTTTGCAGTTAGTTATATATCAACGTTCCTAAAGTCGTGAATTTTTAGTTACTCTGAGATTATTTATCTTCCTAAACTAGTGGATTTTTATTTTAGTTTGCACACGGTCAGTCAGAAAAGTCTCCGCACACCAGAGTCGAGCTATACAGATTTTGGAAGATTGAAAAACTGCAGATTTCTTACAGCTTTTGATCGAAATTGTGACAAAACTACGATTTTTGCCATCTCCAATTCGTTGTAACTCATAACAACGTGAATCGATTTCAATAAAATTTTCAGCATGCATGTAACTTGCCGAAGTCTGCAAAAGACATTTTTTTAAATTTTCGACATATATTTTTATCCTCGAAGTAAACTCGTGTTATTCTTGTAGCATGCACAGTTGTGTTATCATATTGAAAGATATACTTTTGCTTAGCTATTTTTTTGTGCATATTTGAATAGTTGCTTATTAATGATATCCACACGTCCGTTCTGCTATTCATTTTTGTAGCAACAAATTTAATATCCGTCTTTTCATAGTATTCTATAGCTGCCCACATCATAATACCATCTTCACCCATTTGCCGCCTTTGCTACACGATTTCTTCTTTCCTCAAATCATGAAAATAATAATTAGGCTATCAGGTCCATCTAAATTAAAACGCTTTTCGTCATGAAAGATTATTTTTTCCACTTTTTACGCCAATATATTCGATGCTTTGTAAATTCCAATCTGGCTTGTTTATGTTTGTCAGTTAGTGGCGGTTGCTTTTTCATTTTAAGCCTTTTCAAATTCTTAGAACCTTTATTATTCTCTGCATTGTCCTAACACTCGTTCCCACACCGAATTCCGCTGCTATTTGCCGTGCTGTCACTGTAGAATTCGAAGCATGTCTTAAAATTTGTCGGCTTCCTCGCACAGTTGTTGACTTTGGACGACCATCGAGATTCTTTTCAACATATTTTTCTTTATTCTTTAAATAGTTATGAACCACGCAACGACTTCTCCCTAATATATAGGCAATTTTTCGCACCGAATAGTTTTCCTTCTTTAAATTGTTAATTATATTGATCTCCATTGTATTTATTTTTTTTTTCGTGCGGCATTTTGTATAAACAAAAATTATTGCACACACAATATCACTTTGAATACTGCACGCCTAATAGCAATAATTGGAAACAAAAATCTCTTTTCTTAATGTTTAGTTTGTCGGAAACTGTCTTATACAGTAACCCACAAAAGTGTTCGTACACCTTTTGAAACACACAATAACTATTTTAAAACTGAACTAAATGACTTATATTTTTTTTTAGAGGATAGAAGGATTAGTCTACCAGACGATGACTGAAATGCTTCTTTTTTAATTTTGCTATTGCTTCGAATGACAAAAAAATAGAAATCTCTCGTTTTTTAACTCTTTTATCTGATCTCGGTAAGTTACATGCATGTTGAAAATTTTATCAAAATCGATTCACGTTGTTACGTTTGTTACAATAAATTAAAGATCGCAAAATTATTAATTCGGTTATTATTATTTCGATCAAATTTGCAGCATACGAAAGGCATTTTTTAAATTTTCGTTATAGGCTCAGATAAAAAAGTTAAAGAACGTGGGTTTTTAATCATTTTCTTTCATTCTAAGTAATAGCGAAATTTAAAAAACGCTTTTCATACATCGTCTAGTAGGCTAGACCTTCCAATAAGGGATTTTTCTATTGAAAAAATTCAAGTCATTTAGGCTTGTGGGACACTGTAGTTTTGTCGCGGATCGAGTAGCATCTTCACATTTATTGCCTCAGTTTTCGAGACCGCTGACTTACGTATTTCACACGACTGAGCGATATGCTTTTTTAGAGTGTAAACAATAATACTACGAACGAAAGAAAATGACATTTCTAAGTTACACAGAATTTTTCGCGATTTTCTCGAGTGTCTTACAGTTTTGTCGCGGTCTGTATCCAAAGTTGGTGTACGAAAATACGACCTTCGGCCTGAACGCAAAGATTTGCACGGTCTCTGAAAGATACCAAAATTCAAATCTCTTCCGAATCAACGATCTCGAGGAACCTGACGAGCCGAAGAAGCCGATGGCCTCTTATTATTGCCACGGCAAATCCACCACGCACCACGTAAATAGTTCATTAGCGGGGTCGATGGCCTGGAATAGATAGGACATTCACAGACACATGTTTTCAGGGAAACGTGATCGCGCCCAAACATTCCAATCCCACGCAAATCGCTGTCCCTAAGTCCCTCCAACGAAACGCCAGGTACTCAAACGCGGGACGGCCGAACGTCAGAACAATTTAGCGATCGACATATGCCGCTCGCGATCACCTAAATAGGTAGAAAGTTGTTTATAGTACCGGAACACGATTCATAAGCGCGGCAGTTAGCGCAGAATTTACGATTTACGCCGTAACCGTAAAATACGTAATGATTTACAAGCTGCCACGAGCGTTGTGGAAGAAACGCGAGCCAGACTCCGCGGTTCATTAAGTTTCATCGAATCGAATATCTTTGGAATTCCTTTCGTTTCGAAAATTTTGGTCGAAACGTTCTAGTTCCTTTCGGATGGGAACAATAACTAGGAGTAGCATTTTTAAGGTTTTCGACGTTGATATATATATATATATATATATATATATACGTTATTATATATAATATAAACATATATATAAAACATTAAAAAATTCAACCTCAACGTCGAAAACCTTAAAAATGCTACTCCTAGTTATAATAATATTATATTATTAATTAATGTTATATATAATATAATATTATATATTATTATATATTATTTATATATTATATATATATTATTATATATTATTTATATATTATATATATTATTATATATTATTTATATATTATATATATTATTATATATTATTATATATTATTTATATATTATATATATTATATATATTATTATATATTATTATTATTATATTATATATATATTTGTATTATTTAATATTTTATATATATGTCGAATTTTAATGTTTCTTTTCAGATTTATCTTTGCACTCAGGGACTGTGAAACACTCTACATACACATCTTTTCAATTTTTCGGGATTATCGATAGAAGAAATACATTTTTGTCGAATTTTTGCTGCTCGCGGTTAATCCAGACAATTTCAATTCTGCACTTAAATCAGCAGTTTAATTGTGAACTTCGTTTTTGGCAATCTTTATTTATCCTTTTTGTATTTATGGTTTTTAATCGTCTTTTCTTTCAAGATCACATCTTTTTTAAAGCTAGTTTACTGTTTTTTGATGTTGTTTCTCCCTTTTATCTAGAATATATAGAGTATAATTGTTTAGTTAGTATCTTTGGACAGTTTATGGAACATTTAACAAGGAAACTATTACAACTATTCTAACTGAATCAAGTTATTGAATAATTATCTTAACTTTAGCATAATTGCTGAATATAATTTCGTATAATTTAGTGTAATTAAGACAGTAATTATATTAAAAGTTGTAAGAAATCTTAATAAATTCTTATGTTGACATTAAAATTATCAAAAACTCCCATTGACTAATTTGTATTAAAACTAATAAATTATATATATAATATAACTATAAAGACTGTATTAATTAGAACCTACCGAACCCTAACATAATATATGTATGTATATTGCTTTATTACGATGACCTAATTTTTCTAATATTAGAAATATTAGAAATTGTAAATGAAAAATCAGAAATCAGCCATTTGAACTGGTTTGGTAATTCTAGCGCAAAATTTTGCATAATTTTGGTATAATATGTGCCCGAATAAATAAATATATTTATAATCACTCTCCTACAAAGAAATGTGAACTAATTACGTGAATAATTAAGGAGCAGACAATTTGAAACCAGTTATTTTCACTCAGACCTGGTGTCTCTAGCGTGAAAATTCTTCGCTTGAAATTCTCTTCTCATGCTGCTGTTATAAATAGTTTATTTAAGACAGACTATCTTGTCATAATTTTATCGTAGTTATCACGAACTACTTATTATCTGCTATTCGCATGTCTAGCTTGGCAATGCTCAGAGATATTGATTACAACACGTGATGAATATTCATCGCGTTACAGGTTTTCCATTCGAAATTCATCCTTTTGCAGATCGTATTCGATTTATTAATCGGTCTGTTGCAATTATTATTCCCACGGATTCTCGTAATTATTAATACGAGCGTGACACGATAACCTGAATAATTATAGACGAACCTGTGTTTACTATTGAATTTTAGTTTCACGTTCATTTTTGTGTGCACGTACAGCCCCCTCCAAAAGTACTAGGACACTTACAGAAAATTAGATAAATATGAAAATCCGATATGGAATTGTTATAATTTTTTTAATTTCTCTCAAATTTAATTTATATCGAACTGTAACAAGTATATAAATATATTTTACGTTGTAATGAAAATAACATCAATTTTATAAAAGATTTTATTGCGATTTTATTGCAGACATGCAGACATTACTTAAATTCAATGGAATATCACAATTTATAACAAATAAGCAGGTGTCCTAATACTTTTGGAGGGGGCTGTACCTGTAATTAATTTCGCAACATTTATATTGAATTTTATTTTCATTGCAACAGTTTGAGAGAACAAATTCGTAAAATACTCTTGATTCGCAAAATGGCGAATATAATTTGCAAAAAGGTGAATTTAATTTGAGAAAAGGTGAACATAATTTGCATAAACATTAATTTAGGAAACATAACCTATATGTTGATATAAGAACGAAATGTCGTACTAGAAAGGAAGAAATTTTTCTTGTAATCTAGATTACTATTGTGTTAGTGAAATTACTAGATAATTTTTGTACAATATAAATAAAAAAAGAAGGTATTTTCCTTGTGACGTATATTAGTATTGTATTAGTATCGTAGATTGATAAGATATAGATTAGACAAAATAGTGAACTGATTTTGTATTATACAGGGTGTCCCATTTAAGTTGAAATTGTAAAAAATCTCGTAGACACGTGATTTAAAAGAAATAAACTGACACATGTCCTTTAGTATATCGAGTGGCACTACTAATTTGTTAATGCGTGGGCATTTTCAAGGTTATTTCAAGGTTATCTTGTTTTTTTCTATCACAAACCTATATCTTTTATTTTGGAATCGTATTCTACGTAAAAAAGTTCACAATTTCTGTTTGAAACTTTTTTTTGTAATATGATGTTTTTAAATGGAATAAAATAATTTCCAGAAGAAAGTAACGTTGTCATTTGAAATAGAAAAACAAAATTATCCTTGACATAAACATGAAAAACTAGCTAAATATCTTTAAAAATATCGAGTAATAATTATTAATGAATAATAAGGAATATTAATGAATAGTAATAATTAATAATGAATAATAAATATTCAGTAAATCAGTAAAATCAGTAAAATTAGTAAATATCATTAAAATCAGAAGAATCAGCAAAATCAGTCATCTATACAACTTATTGCGTCTTAAAATATCTAAATTCTAAAAAATAAATATTTAGTCGCAAATATTTTTATACTAATACATATTCATACCATCAGAATGCACCATCAATACCGCCAATACACTTTTGAGTAGCCTTGGCTCGCAGTTTCCGTCTAAATATTATACATAGAACCTATTTTCGAAAAACTTTTGATTCGCACCGATTCGATGCAACGCAGAAAACCGATCACTCTTGAGAGATTCTACCATATCCTTCATACACCGTATATCTCTATAAATAAATGAATATCTCCAGCATACCGCATACTGCAGGTGAAATCACTGGTCGTGTGGTTTCTAGAATGATGAGAGTTAAACGTGGACAAGCCACGCGCATTACGTAAGCAATGAAATATTGTTGCCCGAACCGGAAATTATCTTATGTATATGCATTCGAGATCGGACACGATGCAAAAAGACGCGAGAAAATGTGTACATTTCCTTCGGCTAATCGCGTAAATTACTGAGCACACCGACGATATCTCGCGTACTGCTATTTGTTACGGAACAGAGAAAACTGGAAAAATACGCATTTCGATTTATTTTATTCGACAGTTTCATTGTATAACTAATTCATCGAGTGAAAGCGTCTTGGGAGCATACCTAAAAATATCTCATTGTTCATAACGAATATTTTACAGTCCCTTTGTGATACTCTACAACAATCTATTGTATTTTCCGCAAGAATGTATTGAGCCTCTAACTCCGGATAAGAAAATTTACAGCGATTAAAGACCATTTTTAGGCAAAAATAGCTTTTTGAAATAATAAATAAGCTATAATACTATACTTATTTTTGAAATAGTAATTATCAGACCGCGGATCATTATGCAAAATAAAGATATTCTCCATCAGTTCCAAAAAATAAGAGCTGACTAAAAGTGTATCTTTGCTCTGTATAGTTTTAATTATTTAAAAATATCACGCTCTTGTACCCTTTTATTTCTCTTATGTTCTTCCTATTTTGAATTTCACGTTACTGTTTTTCTCATAAATGCATAAAATCCGCAGTCTGGTAATTACATATGGAAATAACACTTCAAACATGTATTTTAATAGTAATTGATAGAATTACTATTTTGAAATAAGTACATTCATCAAAGTATGAAAAAATAATATTTCACCAAATAGTAACATTTCACATAATGTTATTTAGGATAATGATATACCAAGTGATAGTATTGCAAATAGAAGGTTTTTATCCTTTAACATTTTATTGTAACATGTATCTATTTTTATCGGTAATATAAGACATCAATTTTGTTTAGAAGTGACTAAAGATGGTATTAATAACGTAAAACGTTTATATATATAAATTATTAAATTACTCTTTCATGATGTTTCCAGTTATTTACCCAGAAAATAAACGTTTTTATACATATAGAATGGAGTTCTATTATATGTATATATACAGAATATTTTATGTAGAATAGTAATTTATATAACCGATCCACTTTTTTTGCTTTAAAATATATATATATATATATATATATAGAATATTTTATATATTATTAATATTTATATTTTATATTTTATATATTATAATATTTATATAATATTAATATTCTATATATTATATTCTATATTCTATATATGTAACAAAGTGGATCGGTTATATAAATTACTATTCTATATAAAATATTCTATATATATATTGCTTTAAAGAAAACACACTTTTCGAATATACGATCTTTTAATAAATTTCGGTATTATACTTTAGAAATAGATTTTTCATTGTAGGGTATTTTCTAAAACTTTTAAGTGGTGTATCATTATCATTGAAACACTGAATATAGTTCCATTTTGATCAAGTGCATACTATTACTTGTAGAAGTATAGTTCCTTCGCGATAAGATGGCGAAGTGTTTACATTCCCTCTCTTACTGACTGTCCCACTGCTGCAGAAAGTAAGAGGGGGGATGCAAACGCACAGATGCCTTCTTGTCGAGTGAGGACTATAGATGTAGATGGAACAATGAAAAAATAAAAAAATTCTATAATTTTAATAAGGATCTGATACGTTCGTAATCATAACGATACTTCTATTTCCCGCATATCAATTTTATTAATTTGTTTTCAATAAACGGTATTTTATTATTGTCTTCTTGATTTTGGGGTAACTGAGTAATTAAGTAATAAATTAAACATGTATATTTAAATCCGAGGGTAAATAGTAAACAGTATTTTTATATAATTTAAGCATTCAATGAAATAATATTTCCAAATAGCACTTCATTTAAGCATTCAATGAAATGATATGCTGTCACGAATGATTTAAAAAAATTATAAACAACAGAATAAAATTGCCAAATTTCATCTGCAACATTCATCATTGTTGCAACGAATGCATAAAATTTACAGTCTACTCGTTATCGACGAATATTACAAATAAAACAGAAAAAAGCGACAATTACATAATTATTAAAGCGTCACATACATGTGTGAGCCGCCATTAAAGTGTTAATAAGCTGCAAACAATCGCATCGATGTTCTTAAAGTCGTTCATTCCATTTATTCTTTTAAATTGCACTTACACACATTTGTCTCAAGTGCATAAGTCTAATTGAATAAGTCTAAGTCTAAGTGAATAAGCCTAAGTTTAAGTGAATGAGTCTAAGTCTAAGCGAATAAGCCTAAGTTTAAGTGAATGAGTCTAAGTCTAAGCGAATAAGCCTAAGTTTAAGTGAATGAGTCTAAGTCTAAGCGAATAAGCCTAAGTTTAAGTGAATGAGTCTAAGTCTAAGCGAATAAGTCAACGCGGTCTAACGATCGCTCTAATCACCTTCGAGAAGCCATCGCAATTTTTTTTACGGCGAGATTGCACAAACTTGAGAATTCTCAAGATTCGAATTGAACGTTTAAAATTTTATCACGTACAGCATAATAAAATGCTTGCCGGCTCGATACCTGGCATTAGAAAATATTTCCGAGATTACAGATTTGACAGGGCAGTGAGGTTTGCAACAAAGTATCATTTGCTGTCCCGCAAATTCGTATAATTTTTGTATTACATAATTTTTGGTAACGAACGCACGATTCCCAATTAAATCACGAAATTGCAGAGTTGCCGGGCATTACCTCCGCGCACAGGTACGAATTATTCCCTAATCGCTGGTACAAGTGCGTCTTGCGATAGTTTATACGCGTAACAGAAAAGTTGCACAGCACGGTTGTTCGCCGACATACTATGAGAGAGCAAAATAACAGGCTTTTTTCTGCATGCAAATCTCCCGGTAATAGCGAGCCGAGCGGAATTACTTTATCGTAAGTGGAACGGCATGACTCTCTTTCCAGGAAATTTCGATTCTTTCGGCGTAGAAAAACGTTGCAGCCGCGGTAGCGGTGGAAGCGACGCGCGTTGCACGGTGGATGCAGGCGCACCGGGTTCTTTCACCTGTTATCAAGGAGACTTCATTCACCGAGATACGGTGGCGCAATCTGAATGGCCGCGCCGTTGCCTGTTTGCGCCGGTCATTTCACTTCCTTCAAATTCGATCTGCATCGATATCGATATCGATATTATATGAACCGATTCCGTGGAAATTTCAGTGGTGGTGCGCGTCATTTTTACAGCTGCGGCGACAATTTAATTGGCAAGTGACTAACGCATGTTGCCCTGCGAGAATTACAAGACCGACTTCATAACTTTCGCAATTTTATGCGTTTCACGCGTTTCAAGCATTTCATGCATTTCATGCATTTTATGCAATTTATACATTTGTGCATTTTCTGCATTTATGCATTTTGTGCATTTTATACACTTATACAAAAAATGTGTAGATTAAGTGCAGAATAGTAAAAACATTTTAAACAGTTTGAAGATATTATTGCGTCGTTATGTGCTCATTACGTTTATTAAGAGAGAAAAATAAATTGTACAATTTTGCATCTTGCAATTAATGAAGACAATTTTTATTTTGCATTAATATCTACAGTTTAATAAAGAATGACTGAATCACCAATGAAACTCGTGATATCATACCAGTGTTGTGCAGAATTGCAATCGAATTATTCAAGGAATTATGATTACAAAATAATTCAATTACATTATATAATTCATTTATACTATAATTCAATTACATTGTAATTCGTAATTCAGATTGCCATTTAATTAAATCACAATGTAATTCGTAATTCAATAGGAGTACTAAGTATTACGAAGTACTACTTTTGTACTATTACAAAATACTAAGTAATTCAGTTACGTTAATTATGAATTATCATGGAATCGAATTATAATTACAAATTGAAAAATAGTAATAGCTAGTAACAGGCTGAGGAAACCATGTGAAGGTTTTAAACAGAAGAATAGTATTGTTGTGACCCACTGTTACTCTCATAAATAACAAATTACGAATTAAAGTAATGTTTCATTTGCAACTAATAATTAAATTTTGTATATAATTAAAAAGTCATTAAATTATAAAATATATAAAACTTTATCTCACTTCTTCAAAATTTCGGTCTGTAATTTGAAGAACCGCATTTCAATTACATTACATTTCAATTACACCGGTGATTAAAATAATTAGTAATTGAGGCAACTGAAAGGTTTGAATTACAACGCAATTGAAAAATAACGTAATTAAATTACGTAACCGATTTACAATATAATTGAGATATAATGTACTTAAATTACGTAAATGATGTAATTGAAATATAATGTAATTAAATTACGCATTATTACGTGTAAATCGAAGCATTCGATTTTTCTATTATCAAGATCTAAGAATGAAAGTAAATGAAGTCGTACCAGAAACAAAAATTGTCTCGTTTTTTATTAAGGAAATTGCTAAGGGTGAAAAAGTGCTGATCAACATAACTGGGAAAAAAATCTATGTTAGTGCAAGCTTAAAATATTATAAGAAAATATAAGTCTGTTGTAAACAGTCAAATGAAACATGCTGCACGTGACTTACTATTTTCTATGATCTTTTTTACCATTTGTTTATTTCGGACACAGCTACATGGCTTCAAAATAGCCCGTCTTCGAATCATCCTTTTATATCATCTATTATAATTATTTTGTTCTGTAAAAATATGTAATTTTTACAGGATTTTTAAGAAAGAAATTATGTCATAGGTCACTTCTTTATCTCCCACATTTTTTGAGTTACGCTCAATTGGATATGTTGAATTTCCATTTTATTTTTTAATTATGAGTTTGGTGGAGTTTAGTGTTCGCTTTGATCGCATTTCGAAGAGCGATGCTTTAATTGATAACAAAATAAAAATTTGCTGCTATTAGCTGCCATTGAGGAAATCAGCTAATAATAATGACAAAATGGCAGGTGCTACGAAGCATACCGTGCTAATTATGAGCTACCGAGATACGCGAAATATTTTGAATAGGTTGAGTAAAATATCAATAATTCAACTGCTTGCACTTTATTGAAACTAATGAGAACAATTATAAATTATTTTCTTTTTATTATATACAAATTTTTATTGTTCAATTTAATTGAATTAAATTGAATTGAAAGTAAAAATTATATTTTTAAGAAATTTGTTTGCATTTTATTTTCATTATTCTGTCCCAACAAAAACCTAAATATATGTACTAGTAATATAACATAAAAGAGTAAGTCTTAAATGTATAATTTTAGTTGTTATATGTTTTTTCCGCTTTTTTATGGAAACCGACCACTGTGCAACATAAATGATCGGCGCCGGGTCACTTTTGACCCGTAGCTGAATTTTTATGCTTGCTTTGCTCCTAACTCTTTGACATAGGATATTATGTAATGATCTATATAACACGGGAAGGAAATGAGTTTAATAAAAAAACTAATAAAGAATTTAATAAACATATTTTCAAGTTCCGGGTCAACGGTGACCCGATGTCGGCTACGCGAGGGTTTTAAAGAACGGTCCTCTCGAGATTTGACTGATGCTAATTAAAATTAGTGAAAATGCACGTAGATAGTTATCGAATTATTTGCAAACGAAATTCCTTAAAAATTGAAACGAACAATAGACCTGACAATATGTTACAAAGTTATGCGAAATTCAAGCCGAAAGTGAAGAATAGTCTCATACAAGGAGAAAAATTGGACCAAGTGCACCTTAATTCACTATGAGAATTAACAAGGGAAACAAAAGAAGAATTAATAAAAATATGTATACAATTAACAATAAAATCTATTCTAAATAAGAAATGTATTTAACTTTGGAAACAACTTAAAAATAAACAGTGATAACACTGAAGTCGCAAGTAACGTTGAAGCTTAACACTGAACGGCCTGTTAAAGATGACTTCTAAATGCAGGCTCATAAAAATGACGAGGTTCGATTTGTTTAAATTTGTTAAACTTCTTAAAATAGGTATACTTGAGTATATTTTGAGTATAATTTCCGACATGCAAGCAGATTTGTAACTTTAAAATGTAAGATTTAAAAATATACAATTAATTAATTTAATTTAATTTTAAAATAAAAATTCAGAAACCGGTCATTGACAATGGTACGCTCAATGTTGATAATATAAGATCAAAAAGTATCTGCACGCATGAATTAACGTAGAAATGTTAAAACGGTCGGTAATAATCCTGCGAAGTGGATGCTTTTGATGACTTTATGGCAGCCATGACTACATCCATTTGCATACTTATCAATTTTGTTTGATAATGTTTTTGATAATTTGTAATAGCAACCTATAATAATTATGCAATTTGATGCACAGAGCAATTATGCTGGACCTAACCTTAAAAATAAAACGCAACCTTGAGATCGTATAATTTTTATAATGATTTCTACAGGGGCTACTAAAAAATTAGGATTAAAATGCAATCCTGCTTGCAATCCTGAGTCGAAATGCAAGGAAACCTTGAAATAAAGGGCACCCTATATGTGAAACAATTTTTATTAAATTTTCTTGTCACCAAAGATGGCCATTTAGAGAATAGAGCAAACATAATAGCTGATCCTTTAAATTATGCACTCCTAAAAATAAGAACCAATCAACATGCCAAATCAATTTTTAATAAATTTCATTGTCAACATTTATAGCCATTTAGGGGATAGTGTACACACAAAATAACTAGCTAAAATATTCGAATTAAGATAGATTGTTTATAACCCTGGATCAATTTAGACGCAATCTGAAAAGTTAAGAAACACCAAATACGTTAAACAATTTATCAGTTTCGTCTTTTATAATAATGACACTATAGATAGACTGCAAATGCATTACGATTTAGAATTTAAATGAAACGTTTGTAAAAATGGTACTGAACGGTGAGTCACCAAAAAGCCAGAGAGTGGTTAAAAATTCTGAGTCAAAATAGACCAGATCCGAAAAATAAAAAACGCCCAACGTGTCAAACAATATTTATTAAATTTCATCTCGAAAATGGTAATAGAGGTTCAATCACTAATTTGCCAGAAGGTATAAAAAATCGCTCTGGGTCGAAATGGACGCAAGAAATAATAATAAATCAACGTATCAAAAATTTGCATTTAACGTGATTTAATCGTGAACGCTGATGGCAAATATGAAAAAACAACGTAGACGTTGCGATTTCGCTAGAAATATTACAAAAATGGTAATGGACAGTCGGTCGGTGGATCGCCAGAAGGGTTAAAAATAAGCAACGCGACCGTACGGCAGCGAAAACTAATTGCGAAAGTGCCGGAGTATGAATAGAGAGCCAAGAATGCCCACCACGTGTCCTTTTCCATCGCGCACGATTTTTGCGAGCGGCCGCCGGTCGTTGGCCTAATATTTTCCTGAGGCGGACGACAACCGAGCCCCCGACTCTTTCAGAACACGATAGACGTTAAGATCTCCTCAGTGGGGTTCGACAAGTGCTCGGCCATATGCATACTCCATGCCGCAGAGTTTTGCATTCGCCAACGGCCGCTGAGTGCAGCGAGCCCTGCTGCACCAGTTCTGGCTAAAATAATGTTTCCGATCAAAACATTTCCAGCCATTATTATTCCTTAATGCTTACCATTTATATATTACGTCACAGTTTGGCTATTACAATCTCACTTCTTAAACCGTGTTGTAATATTTATATTACAATTTATTGTATATTACATTATAAATTGTATGTTACATGTATTATTACATATTATTATTGTATATTACATGTATTATTACATATTATTATTGTATATTACATTATTATTATTATTAATTGTGTATTACAGTTTATATTACAATTTATTGCACTATTCCGGTCTAATTATTTTATTAATTAGCATTTGTCCATTTTAAATAATCGTTTGCTTTTGTATCAATGAAAATATCAGTTGAAATATTTACTCGATTTCGTAGGTGTTATGATTCTTTATGATACTTAAAATAAACCTTTTTGGTACTACTTGGATAATGTTTATGTAAATAATTTATATAAGAGCTATACAAAATTTGTTGTTACAAGAATATTCTTAGAAAAATAATTCACTTAAACTGTACACTGTTCACTTAATTTTAGAAAATCCAGTATTAAAAATAATATTGTAAAGTTACTTTTTTCATATACATGTTTATATATATTTAATATATTTATATATAATATATTTAATACTGAATATATTTAATAATGAATATATTTAATCATTAGTATATAATCATTAGTGTGTAAAATGTATTTTATTATGTTATTATATTATTTTACATGATGGTATACAATATTACATTTACATGATAGAGTAAATGTCTTGTATAGTATGAAAATATTTATAATAATATAGAAATAATTTAATTTTTTAATTTTTAATTTTTTTTTATAATAATATATAATAAAAATATACAAAATATATATTATTATGTTATTATATATATTAAGTAATAACAATATACGTACTAAACATACGTTCCTCATTACGTACAAATAATTTGATTTATTCTATTAAAAACAGAGTGAGATTTGAATCAAATTTTCATTGTTATTATTAATTGTTGTTATTATTAATCATTGTTATTATTATCAATTCTACGAAAACAATTGTCAGTCAATAATTCGGTCATTCCGATTCATAGAGATTTGCAGGTGGTCTTCGACATAAAATCAAAGAAATAAAATAAATCTTGAAGTATGATCTTAGGCGAGTGAGAGATAAAAGTATTTCAATTAGAATTTCCGGTAGTTTTTATTCGAAACGCAGCCAGCTCGGCGGTGCAACGAAGTCGACCAGTTACTAGGCAGACACACTCCCATCCGATGCAAATTTCCTCGACACCCGAGAGCACAGATCTGTTAGGCGTGTAGGCGAGAGATGTCCATCCTCTTATAGGACCAGTCCTCCACTCGCGCCGGACGAGACGGTGTTGGTAGTGACGCCATTGGCGTCACCTGAAGACTTATTCGGTTTAGGGAGGAATGCGAGTATGGGGAACGGATTAGCGGGAAATTAAAAGTGTCGAGAGTATGAATGCGATTGCATTATTTGGTTGTGGTAATATTTCGAAAATTTGTTGGGGTGGTTGATGTATCACTTCAGTAATGGACGTATGCAATGCCATGTAGCAGAATGAACAAACTGCAGCTTCGGTTGCAATGATATACTGATATTATTGGATTCATGGAAAAGTAATTTTTGTTTTGAGGGAGTCAAATTGAGTAAATACATATGTAATAAGAAAGAAATTATAGCTATGGTTACCATATATATATATTAGCTTTATGTATATAGTTACTTTATATAATTATTATATTATTATTAGTATGTTTTAATATAATATATCAAATAAATATGAATAATATAAATAACATAATATATAAAAAATATGTATTCAGATTGTGACAAAGTTGCAATACAATGATTTTAAGTATGCATAATTCGGTTTAATGTGGAATGGAGAATAAATTGCTACTTGCAATGTTATATTAATATAGCAATCTCATATTAGATGTATATTTGAATATTATTTCAAAAATATAGTATGTTGCCAAGATTATATAATTTCGATTTTGATTGACTCTATTATAGGGTAAATTGCAAATTAAACCTTTCGTTCTAGTTACGTATCGATATATTACCACAGTATGGTGTAAATGTGTTAAGGAAGTTAAAAAATAATCTTCGTTTTGAGTGTGCACAAATACTGAAATCTGTAAATCATTAAATAATGAGGCCTGAGAAACGAATCGAACTTTCAATTTTAATAATATACTCACAAGTTGCGACAAACCACTGATATATTCAATAAGCCACTGATATATTGATATATTTGCAGAAATCTAGTTAACAGTATGCACAAATCAATTTGACATACGACGGAGAAAAAATTACATTTTTAATTGCAATGATATATTGAATATTTGGTCTTAGACATTGTCTAATTTCCTATTATGTACAAACTAATTTAATATAAAATGAAAGCAAATAGTAACATTTCTATTCGTAAATTCATAAATTAAAGTAATGTAAAGAAATTACATTTAATTGACGGAAGTGTACTTTTAGCTTTGAGAATGTAGAAATCAAGTATAGTGTAAAAGACATATGTAGCAGTTCCCCAGCTAAGATGGTCGTCCAGATAGGATGATTCAATCTCGTAAAACAAATCCCAATTTTTAGCTTTTTGTTGTATCATATTAAATTGCTGTGATAAATTCATTATTTTGATTGAAAAATTATGCGATTTTTACCAAATCAATTTAATTCAACCTTCAGTTAATACCATGGAGGTCATTGGAAAAAGAAAACCGTAAGCTGTAATGACCTGGTGCTGCGAAAGCAACAAAACGTTCACGCCTCACAGTTACATACTAAATCATATGCATCTCGCCCGATCAATCTGCATTATATGACCTATATGCACAGGATGTAATTTATTTTCTTTTTTGTGAGAGAATAACCTTTTCATTTTATTTTGATATTAAAATTTCACGTTTATTCACAAATACATTTTTTTTATTGTATATATCAATAAAATTGACGATGTATTGGTGTCCTTAAAGAACGTGTGCCATATTATATTGCAGTAATATACAAAAATTTGTAGAAAACTTGAAATTTAATTAATAATAGTATAGTAATTTCTATTGTGAACTTCTGCTGTTGTGATATTAAAAATTTCCACGATTAAGACAAGTATAGATATTACTATCACAGAAATTTATACAAAGACATCCAAATTATAATATCTTTGATTTAAGATATTGCATTAACTGCACTGCACTCTTGTCAAATCGATTAACTCCACAAGAGAAGGAATAGATGTTCAAATATCATGCATTATTTTTTAAAATTTTCTGTAAAACGTATAATTTATATTACAAATTTTACATGAAACTTTTTATTTCGCGGTGTTGAGCCCAATATCAGGGAAGCTTTTTCGAAACATGAAAGCAGTTTTGGTAACTGCTTTGACAATAAAATTTGGAAGCAAATTTAAAAACACTAGAGTTAGTTGATTTGTCCTGTGAACAGTACAAATGACAAATGGTAAGTAATTATTTTTCGATGATAATATAAATTATTGCTATTACATATTATAATATGAAGAGACATTCGGTTCGACCATGGTGGCGCCCATGGCCGTCGCACAGCTCCGGCATACACCGTGGTGGTTGATACACGGTGCCTATTGGACGACTCTGTAGGTACATACGTACAACTCTGCGGGATTACGTGCAACTTTCCATATCGAGGAGTTTTATAGCTGTGGCTCTCGGTAGTGGGATAACCAGGGGCGCCTACACGCGTTCGACTTCGACCACTTCAACTCGAAGTGGTCAATAAGACAAACATCCGCGAGTACGGGGCTGCATTCGTGAAACGTGAATGCTGGGAGTACCATCCAAGAAAAGAGATGTTCCTCTCTCGGATGGAATAAATAGCAACGCTTCAGATCGACCGCCTCGATACATGTTGCTAGCATAATATACACGGAACACTATATAAAGAACTTGCGACGAACGAGTAAATTTCTACAGTTCCACTAAAAATTCTGTGAACGTTCTAACTCATTATTTACGGCTGCCTCGACAGTACACGATATTTATGAAAGTAAACGCAAGTAGTAGTATGCTGGTATAATAATTTATTATACAGCATGGACCGTACAAAACATGTCAATCGTTTTACAAACTATGTGCAATGTACATAATGCAACTTTCAATGTTTCTTACAGAATACTTTACAATATAGATACAATAAATAATTACATGTATGCTAACTACTTTCTAGACCTAGAATTCGATTGTGCCTAAAGTTCAGACATATCTAACAGTGCGTTTAAATGCGTCGGCAGCCAATTCATGCCGTTGTGGCACACGAATAAGACGTTGCCGTCTATGTAGGCTTGCACGTTGCCCACTTTGTATACTTGTTTCGCTTCTCTGTAGCGATTTGGGATTGGCATGAATAGGATGCCTCTTTCCTCGCACTTCTTCTGCACGAGGTCCTTGAAGCCTTGAGGAATTTGCGATGCTGTTCTCACTGCCTCTGCGAGCCTCTGCAATAATATGTAAGGTTGTGAAATTTGCAAAAATATATATCACCGTAAAATTTAAAAGTAAATATTATCATAAAATCTGTAATAAAGTATATAATCGAATCGCACCTCCATCCTTGGCTGAGCATTTGCTGGCATCTGCGACATTGTGGGTTGAGTTCTTTCTAAGCTTGTCAGATACGAAACTTGCTCCATTGCTCCCGGTTGGTGACTCTGTGGCCCGCTGACTGCTCTATTCATCAAGTCCAACGCTTTCTTGAAATGCTCTGTAAAATAAATCGGTAATATTATGGTTTACGTAATGTTGTATATATCTAAGCCGATTGCACACCGAACATACCTTTTACTAGTGGTTCCGAGAGCATTTTCTCACTTAGCATGCCTTTCCAGCCCATGTACCAGTTTGTGACTTGATCATAGTTGGGGGAATGATTCAACCATAAGGCCAAAACTTGTAACCATTTCGGGAAGAAGAACTTGTCCATTAAGCTGGCCATTATATGAGTTGGAATCAGTTCTTTCCACTCGTATACCCAGTTCCACTGATCCAAGTGTTGCTGGTGCGGGTTTATGACGAACTCTGAGAGCGCTATTTGCAGTTTTGGAATTATATTCTTAACTAGGAAGGCTTCCATATCTCCCTTTGCAAAGACGTTGGCCCATGGTTGCAGCATTAATCTTGCAGATCTGTCGGATGGATGCCAACCACCTAATGCAGAACCCAGTTTACGGCGGATTATTGGATATATTAAGGTGTCCAAACGGTTCCCTAGAACAATAAAGTGGCATTTCTCAACATTAATTTTGAATTTCTACTAGTCATTGTATCGTAAAAAATCGGTTAAAATTTGTTTGACAATGTAATTAATCTAACATGAATACTTACGTAATAATGGTAGCCAAGGATGAATCCACGTGTGGATAGGCACAGTGTCTGTAAGAGGATTCCATTCTTCCACTTCCAAGGTAAGCTTTGGAAGAATCAATAAATCTAAAATATTTTCCAGTATCCAACCTGGTAGCAACGGCATCCATATTTCTATTAATTCAATAAGCGGATCTGGCTGTCTACAAGCCCACTGCCTGAAATCAAAATTAATAAATGTAACAACTTCGATTTTACTTTTATTTATGTATAATAATGAAATGGAACTTACTGAATGGCGCCTCTAATCGATGGCATCCATGCGTTCCAAACTAGTTGATCATATGGATGCATAGTTCTTGTTTGAAGCGTAGTGGTACCACTTTCCAGAATACTCTTCCACTGTTCAAACAATTTGATAGGTTGCTTTGGTTGCATTGTGGGATTCCAACTGGCTAAGCAATCCTTTATCTTGGGACCGACAAAACTACTGGCCAATTCGCCAAGCTCGTACAATTTATATTCCTCGTAGTACTTATCTTGCAAATCTTTGAAGGCTTCGGCAGTTTCTTGTAAAGACAACTGATTGGTTTCATCCATTAACCTGTCTACAATTTCTAACACATTTTCTAAAGTATCGATGAGTTGACCGTGATGATCTATAACTTTCGATATACTTTTCTTTTCTGCTTCTAATGCAACCACTCTATCACTCAAATGCCTTGTGCGTCTATCGTTTTGTATAATATCTTGTTCACACATATCTACAAGTATATTCAAATTATGCTGAAGCTCTGGTAGTGCAAAATTAACTTTGGATTTCTTGTCAGTAATTACAACGTTTTCATCGGGTCTCTGCTGACCTCCAGCTATTGCGTGATATCCACTAAGGATTCTTTGTTCTGGACCAGTCATGTCTATAACCTTAACTCTACTCATTTCATTCGATACCCTCACTTTCTTATTAGGTTTCAATTTTCCATCTTCCAAAACCTGATCTACACTTCGATAAACATATTTCACTTTCTTCTTTGTTGCACTACTGTCTCCTTTTCGCCACTGTGATAGCTTGCCCTTAGAATCTTTCCCTTCCTCTAAATCATCTTCCTTTTTCTTTTCTGGCACTTTTGGACATTTTTCTGGACCATAAGCACCGATGGCACCTCTCCCTTTTCTCAGATGTACTTCCACTGGAGCACTTATACCTTGCAATTGTTTACCCAATCCTTTGCCAGGTTCGAAACCCATCTGAAGTATAAACAAAATATGTTATACATACCTTTGTAATACAAACCAGAAATAGTAAAGAATTTTATATACGTACCTGTAATAGTAGTTTTGCTCCAATACCTTTCGTATGAACTTCCCAACTACCCATTCCGCTTTGCATGAGCAGGGGATTCACTTTACTTTTTTTCCTACGTAAGCCAGCGATGTCTCCATCGGTATTCATAGAAAAGGTTGCACGTAACGGTGCCATGCTTGGTCGTTCATCTTCAGAACTATAATAATGAAAATAGAAGATAGTTAATGCTACATTAGTTGAATTAAATTGCAAATATAGAGTATATTGATTGGAATGAAACTATGAAAGAGTATACTGATTAACAAATCAAAAAAGAGTCAAATACCTAGAGCTATTTGGATATTCTCTCTGCGATTTACTTGTATTTTCATTATCACTATCATCTTCGTCTTTCTCTTCCTCTTCTTTTGGTTTTCCTGCTTGTTGAATACCGCCTGCCACGAAATTAACAGGAGCTGTATAATTCTTTGGTCCTTTATCAAAAGTTTTAAACGATGGTCTGGCAGATAATTCTTCTTCGTCGCTATCATCTGCCCAAATACCTGAAGCAAAACAATTTTGGTTAGGATGTGAAATTATCATTCAAAATGATTAGAGAAATATTTCTTCACAGCAGGTGAATTATTAAAGTAGAAAATCGTACCAAGCATTTGTTGCTTCTTGGATAATTTCCGTCTAGGACGATTAATATTAAATTCATTTTCAAGATCGTAGTCTGTTATTTCAAAACTTTCTACTTCGTCTTCCGACATTGTGATAATGATTCTTGATCTCTACAATACGTTCTGAATGATGTTTACTGTCTTAACATAAAAAGTGTCATGTGTAGCATAAATAAAACAACGATAATATTTAAAAAACTTAATAAACGTTAGAGGTTATGTTTTCTTATATTCAGAAGCGTATACTCAAAGCATTTCACTGACGTTGTCTAGTTACTGCTGCCACTTTAAATTACAGAAAACTTGAAACTATAGTCTTATAGAGATGAACCTTTTGTCAGAATTCTTCCCGGGAAAAACGCGGGAATATTTAAATCATAATGTAGTAGAAAAGATCTTTCCGGCAGAAATTACTGTATGTGGAATCACAGGACAAGGTGAACGTCATATCGGGTAAGCACTTCTCTCTGATGAGAGAGAGAGAGAGAGAGAGAGAGAGAGACCGAACTCTGTGGTTGGACGAGTTATAGAATATAACCCTTTGCGAACGACTTTTTTGGTCGGGTCAAGTAGCAGGACAAGGCGATTTTTGCAAATATGTCGAGTGTCTCATATGGTACAATAAAATGATCTTACATATAAATATTATCTTACAAAAACGTTATATTTCGTTAGTTTATCTATATTCACACTGTTATGAATATAATTTTACAAAAATCATGATTTGTAGTTTCGTTTGATGTGATAGTTTATAAAACATTGACCAAGATGCATTCTTGGTTTATTTGGTATGTATCACAGAAATAGTTCGTCTCACGTCTTCCTCCTGGTTTGTTTCGACTGGAACAAACTTTGCAATCTTTCTTCATGCCAGTAACAATTACATGCAGTTTCCCATTTAGACGAATTTCGTCTAAGTTGGACGTCGAACTTGAAGCTCTATCTCGTGGTTGACGAAAATATCCTCTCAATTTGTTGATCAAAATTTTGCGAAAGTTCAAATGTGTAACTGGCTGTTCGTTTCTCTGCTTTTTTACATGTTTGTAGAGAATGTACGAATTGATTAAACAAATTTCCAGTCCCCAGAAAAATAATTTGCGCCACCACTTCAGGGACTATCTCATAAAACAGTACCTTGAACAATATTGATCTATCAGATCAACGCCGCACATGAATTTGGTATAATTTATAACAGCATTGGGTTTTCTAACCATGGTTTGAACACCATGCCGGAGTATTCGGTCAACGTTACTCATTTCTGCGTTGTAATAATTTGTCAATAACGTGGCGATCTTTTTATCTTTCCACGCCAAAATTACATTATTGTTTCTACGATACGCTACTATGGATTTTCCCTTTGGAAGTTGTCGTTTTTTTATTGAATCTGGCAATTCTTTTCTATTTGTTAGTATCGTCCCTGTCAAATGACACTTCATTTTGTGTAATTCATTAGTTAAAAAGTAGCTAGCGTAATACCAATCCGTAAACATGTGGTACCCCTGTGCACCTGGAATTTTAGTCAGTATCATTTTATACATATAAGTGTATGGGGATTCTTATCGATACTGGGAGGTCCGGTCCTGTCAATGTTTCTATTGTAAGGCTGCCATAGTAAGGTAAAATTCCGCAAATATAACCCGTATTTGAATCTGTCAGTGTGTAAATTCAGATGCCCCATTTAGTCGGTTTCTGCGGGTTATATGCAATAAATGAAAGTCGTCCTTTGAATTTTACGACAGATTCGTCGACACAAATTTCTTCGTTGGGTGTGAAATAATCCAGAAGTCTTGAGTTTATATGTACATGTAACATCCAAAAAATTTGGGTAAATCGATATCTTGTAAAGGTGTTAGCAAAAAATGGAATGTGGCTTATTGGGTCTGTTGACCAATATTCTTTCATATTTCCCAGTGGTATTATTCCTATATATATTTATAATCATTGCAATAAATGCCCAAAATTCTTCTTTTGTGACGTTGGACCATGTTTGCCAGAGCGACCGTGATGACAGCGCCCTTCTCTCTAACTTTTTTGCAGCATAGTTGTTGGTATTTATTATTATTTGATCGACTAGCTCGTCGGTAATGAACATCTTTAAAAAAATCCAAAGGTTCTTTGACATTGGAGGATACTTGTGGCCCTGTAGATATTTCGCCTGGTTTGAATTTTATTCTGGGTGGTATTTCACGGCACCCATCACAGTTTGTCCATTGTGATTTATCAGAGGTTTATGGGGCATCACTATCACTTTCCGATTAGCTATCTATTACTCTGATTTTTCGAGTTCTTACACCCACTACTCTGTCATCATCTTCATCGCTTGTTTCACCTTGTATTCCACTAATTTCTTTATGAATACGTTCGATTTCGTCTTGAACCGTATCAAAACAAAATTCGTCTTCACTAGAGCTGAGTTCGTTTGTGAAATCCATTTTTGTCGGGATTCAAAAAAATCACTCTACACAAATTCTTCTAATGATGCTCGAGCCAATGTCAGAGCCGCAGTCTTAGAAGAGAACCTTTTATTAATTAATATTTATTATTTATTTATTTTATCTCTGATCTAATGTGTCTTTTTACACTTCGTATAAAATAATAATAACAGCAAGGAACCTTCCCAAGAATCAATAGTGCGTTCTTCTTGGTTGGAGATAACGAAATCTAACATAAACACCGACTGTCACCTCTCACTCGTCACTCATCCTGCCGCGCGAAACGCCGTGGCGACCGAGAGTCGCCTCTCGTCCGTAAAGGGATAATATAATATGTATATGTATAGTAGAGAGCTCACAAAAGTATTCGAACGCCTTTTAAAACGCAATAACTTTTTTAAAACTGGTCTAAGGGACCTGAATTTTTTTCAGATGATAGCGGGACTAGTCTACCAGACGATGACCAAAATGCTTTTTTTAAATTTTGCTATTACTTGAAATGACAACAAAAAATAAAAAACTCCTGCTTTCTAACTTTTTATCTGAGCCTATAAATGCGTTGTATTAATAGCTTATATAAATGTAAGCTGTAAACATTTAAAGATCGATCAATTAAAAACCTACCATTATTTTTTAAAAAATTCTAGTCATTTAGTCCAAGCTTTAAAAGAGATACATATTGCGATTTGAAGAATGTCCATTCAATTTTGTGTGATACTATATGTGTCGATAGCCGAAAATGGAAAATGGAAAATTTGTGGTTGTTTGTGGTTGTTCGAAATGGAAAACAATTTGTAACAAAATGTTTTTGATCTAGCCTTGCCAGAATTTTCTCGTAAGATGTTCAGCACCTGGCGTACCTTCATTTATAAATAGGCAACCACCCAAGTCTTTTTATTTACAATTCTTAAAATATTAAATAGATCTTTATTTCTGTGAAAAACCTCCATTATAAATATTGATATTAAATAAAAACTGAAATATGAACTTCGCTAATGCACTTAACTAAACACGGATAAATATGAATATATAATAAACACACTATAACTAAACACACATAAACTCTTCATGTTTGCGATGTAATTTATTTCACTTGAACGAATTGTCAGACTACCTACATTTATATTTAATTGAATGTACGATAATTAGCGATGAAAATATAAAGCCGCACTGAAATAATTAGTTCCTCTACTTCCTTTTAAAATCTTTATTTTATCAGATACGTGTTGTTAGACTGAAAGTAGCGATACTTTCGATAATATTAGTAATATGTAGTTCGTATCATTTGAAACTGATATTCTGAATGATATCATTCCCGCGTTTATTTGCTGGCCTCTAATTGGTCGGAGGTTATCAGACAATCTTTCTATCCACAGGCCTTGATGTTTGGTGATGTTTCGTTCCATGATGTCGCTGCGAGCGAGAGCGCGTAGGTTGGCAGCGCTCGTGAGCTAGGGTTTTGCAAAAGCTACAAATAATTTTGGGTAGTGGCTTTGAGTAGCTTCGTAACCTTACGACGTGTGGTTGACACGGTTTATGTGTTATTAATAATTTACCGGGGTTTTTGAAATAATTCACGTAACTCGACTGCCGGTTTGTCCATAGTAATCAGTGTCAGTGGTGATCGTGTTAGTGGTGGTTGTTTGCTAGTGCCGGTTTGTTGTTGCTTCTTCGTTAAGAAAAAGTTGATCCGACAATGGGAAACGTTCACACCTGTGGTCCAAACGAAGCTCTCGTCGTATCAGGTACGCTAATCACTGGGAAAACCATAATTTCTGTCGACTCAATCAAGCGGCGCGATACAAAGACCTAGAGCTGCTACGCTTGATTCACTTTTTAGAGATTTTTATTTGCTTTACCGGCTTCGAACGATCAACAGAGTTGTGAATCTGTTTTCCGAGAGAAGATTCTTGAGATACATCAACAGTTGTAATAGTTGTCCACCGTTTTCTTATAACGCATACATTGTGGGCCGAACATTGAGTGGACAGCTATTATGACCCCGGATATCTTATTTCGGTAAACTACGCAATTTTATTTTAGCAAAATTTCGTATTGTTGAATTTTTCGACAAAAATCTGTAGTTCATAATTTTGCATGGTGCTTATGTGCTGGGTGTTAGTGCTGATTATTTATATTGTTTTACATGATTGTATTTTTTAATTTGTGTAAACTAATTATTTATTTGTGAGCATTATGCCAGAAACATGAGAAATATAATTGTAGTGATTCTTTCTTAAATTTGGGTGTATATATTTAATGTTAGGATAATGAGAAATATAAGCAATAATTTTATTAACCTAAGACTTATATAAATAATAGAATTCTAACATGTATGTAGTGTTTGAAGTTACAATTTAATTGTGGAACAGAATGTAGAATAGGAGAGTAGAATAAGTTAGTGGTAGTTCGGTGGACTAACTCTACATATTTTGAATTTAAAATACGTCAAAGTCAACCATGTTTAAATAGTACCATAGGTAATGTAGTATTAATATAGTTAATGTAACATTTCTTTGTTCGTTGGTAAAAGTAACTAGGATAAATAAAGCAATAGGCTCAATAATCTCAAGGTGAAATTGATAAACTTACATACACATGCGTACTCTAATTCTGCCAATTGAGAATAAGTTCAGTATTAACGTTCTATGAAAGAGTAGTCACTACAAAAATTATTAATGTAATATTTTAGTAAGTTTGTCTGGACCGCACGAGTGGTATTGTGTGTATGTACGCTTACTAATTAAATATCAGTGACATAATATCTTCAATGTACTTCATATGTGAATTATAATTTTACATATATCAGCCATTAGAGGAGCTTCTTAAATTTACGAACACTTGAAGTAATTAGTTTGTATTCCTTATATGATCTGCCATGTTCGAAGAAATTGTGAAATAAAGTCAAATGAAATGTTTTAGTTGTAAAACATTGAAAGAATCAATCGACAACTGATTCTAATTAGATTTGTGCCGAAAGAAAATTAAATAGAAATTGAAGAATGTTACAGAATATTTATAAACATTATATAATCTAATATTTTATTTAAAAGATATGATTTACTATTTTATTGAATACTGTTTCCAAACACGATGATAACAAATTTTTCACTCATTTTGAATTTCTATCCGCAAACGTTGTTCATGATTTTCTTCTTAAAATAAATTGTTAATTAACTCTTTTGAGTGATTGTTTAAATATATTGAAATTTAATCAGAGATTGATAAATAAAATAAATTATTTCAATACACCGAAAATTAATAAAGCGGAAAGTACTGCAAAAAATATCCCAACTACGCAATAGCTCTACGTGGAAGCGTTAAGTTGTACATGCGTGACTCATCCAGAGTTTTTGTGTCGCTATTGAACTCGTGACATGGTTTTATACATTAAGTTGTCTTTTGTTGACATGAACTACGATCTGGGTCGCTCGATTGTCGAGCAATGTTTCATGCACGCAAATGTGTAATTCATTATCTCTCGTCTAATTCATTTAGAGAAATAGCATGGGAATATTACGTATGGCGGCCTTTAAAGGCACGGCCCCTAATTGCACTATACCGCGCGTCACGAGCGGTATTCACGTGGCGGCCATTAGCAGGACGATACATCGTATTAAACATTTTCCTATTTCGAATTTTACAAAAAAGAAATTACAAATTTTATTACAAATAGTTCTGTAAAGATACTTTGAAATACTTATGAAAATGATTTACGTAATATTACTGTAAAAAATGTAATCTTTTTTTAAAATAAATCTCTTTTATTTATGTATCGGTGTTATTATTATTGCAACTACTCATGCGACTGATCATGTAGAACTGTTGTAAAAAATTTAGCATCCTTTTCTTTTAATAGAATATTAGTCCAAATGAAATTGTTTGTTATTTATGTTTAAGAGTACTTATTTTTGTTTATATATAAATTTAGAAGATTTAGAATTATATCAATATTTACTGTATATATAAGTTATTTATTTTATCGTGTAAAATAAATATTGAATATGTATTGTATTGTACATATGTACATTATATGTATCTAAATAATTTACTTATATTGATAAGAATTTTAAAGTTTATACTTTGAACCTTTTCCTTTAATTTAAACTATTAAACTATTTCATCACGCCGTGATCTCTTTCTATTTTTATCTCGGTGTATGTTACACAAGCATGTTCTTTACATGGAAATGAAGAACAATGGAATTGTCCAATTTTGTAACGATTGTTATATAAAACGCGCTTCAGTCGGTTATATAATTTTCGACTACTCTGTTGGATTATGACACCAGCATATGAAAATACGGGAAAATTTCCTTTAAAGAAAATTAAATTTCCTTTTAATCTTCGATGAAGATGATTGTTATTAATATATATATAGGCATCTTTTTCCCAAAAATATCTCTATTGAGATTTCAACTAAGAATAAAGAAAAAGGAGATAAGAATACCTTAGTAGAAGAAAATAATATTGGGTTGTTCGGAAAGTAATTTCGTTTCTATTTTTGTGAAAATGAAAGACAACTTTCGTATAGTGAACAAATACTTTATTAAATTATATATTGGCCATTCTGGTCCAATACCTTTTGCCATCTTTCTGGTATTAGCATGATTCCACGCTCACAAAATTTTTGGTCTTTGCTGGCAAAAAACTGACCGAGGTGGTTCTTGACTTCCTCATTCGAAGTGAAGGTTTTACCGTCTAAAAAATTTTGCCGTGACCGGAATAAATAATAATCCGAAGGTGCCAGATTTGGAGAATATGATGGGTGTGGCATTGTATCCCATTCAAGCTGTAGAAGCTTTTGGCGAGTGACCAAACATGTATGAGGTCTCGCATTATCTTGGTGGAACACTACACCTTTTCTGTTGATTAATTCTGGCCTTTTCTGTTGAAGTACATCATTCAGTTTGTCCAGCTGATGACAGTAGACTTCCGAATTAATTGTTGTGTTATCCGGTAAAAGCTCAAAAAAGACGATTCCTTTAAAATCCCACCAAACAGACAGCATCATCACCTTTTTTTGATGGATATTGGCTTTGGAAATGCTTTGAGCCGGTTCATCCTTTTTGCTACATGATCTCTTGCGTTTGACATTGTTATACACAATCCATTTTTCGTCCCCAGTAATGATACGCTTCAAAAATGGATCATTTTCGTGACGTTTGAGAAGCGAATCACAGACGTCAACGCGACGACACAAATTTTTCTCCATGAGAACATGGGGAACCCATATATCGAGCTTCAACTTTTTCGAGGTTGAACCCAGGCCTTTCAAGTGGTCATAAACAGTTGAATTTGATCAATTTAATCTCTCACCGATCTCACGCGTTGTTATTCGCCGGTTTGCATCAACTAATGCCTTTATCGTGTCTTTATCAGCTTCAACCGGCCTTCCAAAACGTGGTGCATCTTCGACATCGAAATTGCCGGATCGAAATTTTGCAAACCAGTTCTGGCACTGGCGTACTGTCAACACATCTTCTCCATACACATCGGTTAATTTCTTTCTGGCTTGAACAGCATTTTTACCTTTTCTATAGTAAAAAAGTAAAATATGACGAAAATGTTGCTTATTGCTCTCCATATTTAAAAGGACACCAACCAAAAACTACTGCGTAGAATCAATTGGACTTTTTCACACACAAAGCCTTGCTATATCAGCTCTCAAAACATATAATGATTATGCGGCTTAAGTGTGAAGTTGAGTGCAAAAAAATACAATTAAATCCTCTGTCGGGAAAGAACGAAATTACTTTCCGAACAACCCAATACAATGTTATATTATACCTACATGAGCCACAACTCTGGTCTTCAAATTTGCTATCTACATCTTTGCAAGACATTCGACCATGCTAACTTTCATTTATTAGAATTAGAGTTTGTTGTTCACAAATAACATGACGTCAGACAAATGTAAACAAAAATGAACAAACATCTGTCAAGGAATGAAGTTACGTGCATGGAACAACTAGAGCGCAGGAGTTTCAAAATTGCCAAATTTCCGAAAGTTTTTAAAAATATTATGACGAGAAGGTTAGTTTTCCTATAAGGAACAATTCGGCGTTACTTATGTTTCTGTAACGCACCTCTAATTAACGTCCCAGAAGTTACACTTCTAAAGCAGGAATACAAAAGAATAGGCTTATACATATGTACAGTTACTCATAAAAATGAGCGTACACCTTTTAAAACGCAATAAATTTGTTAAAACTAGACTAAATGACTTGAATTGTTTTTTAGATGATAGAGGGACTAGTATACTAGTCGATGACTAAAATGTCTTCTTTAATTTTGCTATTAATTGGGATGATAAAGAAGAAATAAAAAACTCTGGTTTTTTAACTTTTCTTATCTGAGCCTATAACAAAAATTAGAAAAATGCCTTTCGTAGATCTCGGTAACTTATATGCGTGCTGAAAATTTTATCGAAATCGGTTGACGTTGTTATGAGTTACAACAAATTTGAAGTTTTATCACGATTTTTACCAAAAATTGCAAGAAATTTGCAGTTTTTTTCAATTTTTCAACGTCTGTAGCTCGAATCTCGTTTAACTGATTTCAATAAAATTTTCAGCACGTATATAGGTTACCGAGATCTACGAGAGGCACTTTCTTAAATTTCCGTTATAGGCTCAGATAAAAAAGTTAAAAGACGAGGCTTTTTTATTCTTTTTGTCACTCCAAGTAATAGCAAAATTAAAAAAGATTTATTTTAGTCATCGTCTAGTAGACTAGTCCCTCTATCATCCAAAAAAATTCAAGTCACTTTTAAAATAGTTATTACGTTTTAAAAGGTCTACGCTTAATTTTGCGAATAACTGTATGAATTTGAAAAGTTCCCTACTACTTTTCTCCCCATACTCAAAGTAAATAAACACCTCAAATTAACAAAAAACATAATTCTATTATTGGTAACTAATGCACAAATTTAACAATAACAATATAATTATACAAAAAAGAGAACATTGTACATTATCTTCGACGTTGACTTCTCTACCTTACAATACCACTCAGTAATTAATAAACACGTATGAAATTTAACAGTTATGTAACGTTATATAAACTGTATGCGTTATATTTAGCCTATGTTCTACGAGTGAAGTAGATTTTTAATGTTCAGATAATTACAAATATTACAATATTTATTAATAATATTAGTATTACGATATTTACAAATTAATCACAGGCGACGTTTCATCAGAAAACATCTGTGTCGAAAAGTCTCAGGATATTTGAACACTATGGACAACTGACGGTGCAATCACAGACTGTTAAAGAAGCGCGCTCAACTTGACGCGCGTACATCGCTCGCTACTTTTTTAAAATGTAAATAATACAACTAACACATTTTGTATTTCATTGTTATTTTCTCAATAATTTGTATCGAACAGAACTTGCAATATTTATAAACTAATAGTACCCAGATTATGACAAGCACTGTCGCACCGACCAGCATTTTTCGACCGTGTTTTAACCATGTCCCCTGGGACTCGAACGGTTGATACTTACACAAAATACATATAAACATTCTCTCGAAAATGTAAAAACATCCATTTGCATACATAATACCACAAAATTAAGTTTACTTTGCTATCCACTATGTTACTTGCAACTAGAAGAAGCGGCAACACTGTCTGCATCTACTATACTAGTTCCACTGCGTTCCAAATATTCTCGCCCCTTATGACGTTTCTAATTTTTACTATACAACGTTCAAAATATTTCTACAACGTTTCTAAATTTTACATGACATGCTTTCTAACGTTTTCAATCTTTAATATATGTGTATGGTAATTTCTCCACGAGTATCACGGAGTCGGAATTGAAAGTGTATTTCTAGGGACCACAAAACACGATTCTTCCAGCCTCGCGGGTCGCCTTTATAGTTGCCGACATTTCGTGAGAGAGAGAGAGAGAGAGAGAGAGAGAGAGAGAGATTGATTTTTTTCTCAAAAAGTTATTTATATCGTGCCGTACATGTAAATGAATGTTTCTACTCTATTTTAATTGAAATAAGTTTATTCACAATACTACCTTAATTAAATACAATTGTACGGTGCCAGAGATCGGAATCCAAACCGGCAAATCTGAGAATACGACACATTCTTCGAGCCTCGCGGCTCGTTTTTATAGAAACTCGGGGTATGTACTCGGCAAAAAAGGCAACGGTCAGCATCTCGGTGTACATTACTATGAACATATTGTAATGCCAGAACAAAAACGATGACTTAACTTTTTTATTTCCAATTTTTTATACATGAAAATTTTTGTAATATGTTGGTCAGATTTTTCCAATTAAAATGAGACCAAATCCACGATATGCTTTAGATCATATTTATCCATTATATGTAGCAAGTAATTTATTTTATTTATGAAAAAAGCATTAGAAAAACCGATTCTTAACGAAATATGAAATATTAAAGGCGACGTCGAAGAAGGTATGTACATATGTCGTTCACTCGTAGGCCAGACGCCTTTAATGTAGAATATAATTTTGCACTTATTTAATTACGCATAATATCAATGCAGCTCATTAAGCTACGATAACAATGTATTTTTCTTATATAGTCACAGCGATGATGCAATAAAATGAATTACTCAATAAATATTAAATAAATAAATGTAATCGAAATTATATCGTGTTTGATTTTATTTTAATCAGAAATATTTGTTCAAATTATATCATGTTCGGTCTCATTTTAAATCAGAAAACTATCAGCAATGTATTAAGAAAAATTCAGTTTTAAAATATTAAAATTAGAAAAGTTACGTTATTGTATTATGAGTTCGAAGGAGCCGCGACGCGTGCCGCGTCATACGCTTGACAGATTCTAACGAACCTTCGCATCGGCGTAGCGAGAAAATCGATAAATCACATAGGCGTAGCAATATAGTAAATTCTCCCCAATTGTCTTTCAGCTTGTCAACAAAAATGGACAATTTGGGAAGAGTAGATACGATTATTCGTATCTGCCCTTCTTTAGTTGTATTTTCTTGATTTCAAGTTGAGGGACAATTGGAGAGAATTTACTGTAGCACCGCGACACTTATGGCACAGGAAAATTGTGACACTCGTGTAGAAATTACTGTATTACGTTCTAAATATTGTTAAGGTTATTTCAATATTTAAAATTACTACACATACAATCTATATTTCATCCAATAACCTAGACAAAAGTATGCTAATGTCGGCTTCAGGAAGCGGCAAGATTATCTGCATTTACTGTTTTATATATGTATAAATATAAAACGTTCACATAATATATTGCATAAAATATAAAAAGTTTTATATAAACTAGAGTAAATTCTCCCCAATTCAGCTTGGAAATAAAAATGGGCAACTTGGGAAGAGGGGATACGATTTTTCGAGTCTCGCGGCTCGTTTCAATAGTTGTTGATAATCAGCGATTATAAAAACGAGCCCTTCCCTCGCATTCCTTCTCCTCAAGTCGTTCATTTTTGTTTCCAAGCTGAGGGAGAATTTAGTGTATTACGTTTCAACTATTCCTGCGCTTTTCAACGCTTCCAATTTTCAGTATATTACCTTCTAAATATTCTTTCGTTTTTTGAAACTGATGCAGCATGAACTACGGAATCGCATGCAGCGAATTATAGCGAACAAGGAAGCGTAACACTGTATGTAGCTTTCCGAAGAACACTCAATGTCCAACAGAAGTCTTCTACAACAAGAACAACTGCATCAAAGTTTACTAGCATCAGAACTAATCAACCACCGAATAAAATAGTCAGTCAGTCGGTCAGCTTTGCTGCCAAAATTCCTTGATCAAATCAGCCGCCTTCTCGCCGATCATGTAGATCCCCGCATTGATATGCCCGGTTGGCATAGTCGGCATGATGCTCGCATCAGCGACCCTCAATCCCTTCACTCCGTATACCCTAAGCTTCGGATCCACAACAGCGTAAGCATCGTCCTCGGGCCCCATCTTGACGGTGCCGATCTCATGATTCATCATCGTCGGCAGTTGCTTAATGGCGCACCGCCAATAGTCATCGCTGGCAAACTCAAATTCCTCGCAGCCAGGGATTTTGATGTCGTGCAGTTTAGTCCCGTACTTCTGGAACGGGGCCGTTTTCGAGACGTTGATGGCGTGCTTGATGCCCTCCAGGATGATCTCCACGTCTGCCGGGTGCGTGAAGAAGTTCGGATCCATCCTCGGCGGCTCGAAGGGGTCCTTGGACATCAGGGTCAGCCGGCCGACGCTCCTGGGGTTCTGCATGGTGGGCCAGATGGACCAGGCGTCCTGACCTTCGATCGGCTTGTAAACGGTGTTGTAGACCTCGTCCGAGAGCCTGTAATTTTTCTTCAAGATCGTCCCTCCGTCGGAGTGCACCGACCCACCGACGAACAACAGTTCAACGTCCGGCCTGCTGTCGGGAGCATATTTGGTCCTGATGAAGGCCAGAGCCTCTGCTCCACCCAGCACCGACATCAAGCCGCTCCTGTTCAGGAAGTACTCCACGAAGACGCTGGGTCTGGCCAGCCTGCTCTGCATCAAGGACACCGGTTGATTCACCAGGAACGTCAGCCCTAGGAATCCTACATGCTCGTACATGTTGTAGCCCACTTTCAGATCCTTCACTACCTTGATACCTAGCTCCTCCAAATGATCTCGAGGACCCACGCCAGACAGCATCAGCAATTTCGCTGAGTCGAGCGTTCCCGCGGACAGGATCACTTCTTTCGAACAGAGGACACGTTTGCGTTGGTGGTTCTGGACGAACTCGACGCCGTACGCGTGGTTCTTTTCGTCGATCAGAATTTTAGTGACCCTCGCATAGGTTACTATGTTCAGGTTCGGCCGGTTCACTCGCAGGTACGCCTTTGAGGCGCTGCATCGGGTGCCTTTGTCCAAGTTTGCTTGGATGTAGGAGAAGCCGATCTGGTCCTCGCCGTTATAGTCCACGATTTTGTAGCCCAACTCGTGACCGGCTTTCAGAAATGCTTTCGATAGCTCCGTGTGGTAGGGCACGTATTCCACGCAGACGTAGCCTTTGTCGCCGTGGTAGGAGGAGTTTCTGATGCCTGCAGAAATAATGTTTCATTGTTTTCGTTGCGAGCTGTTGCACTGTATTCGTGCTGTAGTGAATTTTGACAGAGCTGTGGCCTAATGCTAACGTCCTCAAGAACTCGTCATTAGATGTCCTTGTTATTCTCCATATGACTTTCAGAACTTTGAGAAAATTATCCCTTTTAACACGTTGACTGCCACGCGTATTTACAACAAAATCTCCTACAGGCCACCCGTGCCGCTATAGGAAGCGTGCGCTGTTAATTCATATCTGTTTCTGTTCCTGCATGAACAGTTGGAGTACCGAGTACCGAATGGTATAACTTAAAATCTCTGCCCTTATTTTTGTTTCAATAATGAAAAGAGATCGGATTGCCCGGAAGGAGAAGCATAAATAAAATTACATCGTCAGATTCTGATTTGGATACTGATAAATATAATCTTAGTGATAATGAATGTTATGAAGATACTATTGACGAGAGTTTACGAGAATTGGTCATGGAAGAAGAAAGAAATGTTGATGATACTAAGGAAGCTACAGTTCAAATAAAAGATACGAAATGGACCGATCAGAGGCACGAGCATATCTTAAAAAGCAAACAACTTTTTGTCCAAGCTGTCCTGATCAACCTCAACTTTGCAGAGAATGTTTTAATGTTATACACTGCGAATAATTTTTTTAATAAACCATTTTTATAAGAATTCAATAGTTTCATTACCTCCTGTAGAATATTTGTCGAAATATTTTCGGAAATCCTTTGTAAGTAGTCAAATCAGCGTCACCCGAATTACGGGTGACGTGGCCTGATGAGAACTTTTACTGTCACCCGAATACGGGTGACGCGGCAGTCAACGTGTTAAAGTTACCGTGTGAGGTATAGGTAGATGTTAAGGGGAATAAATGCTGCTTACTGGCTGCACGTAGTTTAGATTTTGACAAAACATTTTCACTGCTTCATTTTAGTATAAAATATAACGATACTCGTACAAAGGAGTATCATATTTGGTTTCTTTTTTTAAAATAAATGCAACAACATAAATTGTGGAAGCCGAAAAAAATATTTACACTCTCTTTACAAAATTTAATGTTTTTTATAGTATAAAAATCGACTGTTTTAGTCGACTAAAAGTTAAGTTTAATTCTCCCTAATTGACCCTCAGCTTGGAAACAAAAATGGACAATGTGGGAGGAGGTACGATTATTTGAGCTTTCCGGCTCGTTTTTATAGTTACCGATTGTAACTATACTCTCCATAACTATCCTCTTTCCAAATTGTCCATTTTTGTTTCCAAGCTAAAGTCAGTTGGGGAGAATTTATCGTATTAAATTAATGTATTAATTTTACTGCAATAAAATTATGACCTTTTATGACCATTTAGCGATAGGTACCGTTTGCAGCAAATACATAACTAGCACCTTTTAATAATTGTTTGAGAACTTACGTTAAACTAACGGGGTATTTAAATGACTTTATACTATTAAAATAATATCAAACGTTGTATTCAAATTTTGTTGTTTATAATTCCTAAAATAAACATCAGTGACGGTATTTCGGACAACCTCAGTAATTGGGACCCTCACCCTATGTGCAGGTCAATATCGATTTCTTTGAAAAGTCTAAAAAGAATGACCATGAATAAAGCTTTTTTCTTGCATCGTATTCGTTTCTTAATACTGGCCAAATTCCATATAAAACATTTTTTGTAACTTCACGATTTGTGGTTCTTGAAACCAAAAAAATTAATATTTCCCAAGATATTTTATACACAATTTCCTATGTCGAATCCTCACGACGCAACGACGCTGTTTTACTTATCGTCAATAATACTTCCCGCTAAAAAAGTGAAATATTTCATAAAATATTAATTTTTGTTTGTACTGTACATTAATAGCATATATAGTTCTAATTAAACGAAAATTGCAACGTGCAATTGCACTGATGCACTTGTGAATAAGATCGTACCATAGGATAATAAAGCTTGTTAAATAGTGTAATATTGACCTGAACAACTTTTTTCCAAATTCAGCTGGAACAGAGCCACAGCTCTGTCCGGTTACTCGACTCGCCATGCGGAGACCATTATGTCTGAAAGTGAACGGACTAACCTGGCACGTTGAATTTCTCGCTCTTTATGTAATAAGGCAGGATTTCGTTGTAAGACCAGCCCTCGTTACCCAGTGCGGCCCAGATATCATAATCGAGCCTGTTCCCCCTCGTATGGATCATGTAATTGAGCGTGCTGGTGCCACCTAGAACTTTGCCCCGCGGCCAAGAGCACTGATGGTTGATCATCCCCAGACAGGCGTTCTTCTGCGGCTCCACGTTATAGCCCCAGTTGTAGTTCGACTGTTGAAAGTACGAGACGAGGATCGGGATCTGGTGAAGCAGCGTCTCTGTACCCCCCGCCTCCAGGAGCAGCACGTTCCATTTCTTGTTCTCCGAGAGACGATTGGCAAGAACAGAGCCAGCGGAACCGGCGCCTACTATGATGAAGTCGTATAACTTGTTGTTAGGATCGGCTCTGTTCAAGGCCTCTGCCGGCGGCCCGAAGCTCTTCAGCGTTTCTAGCAGCGTTTGGGATTCCGTGGGCGTGGCGAGGAACGACGCCAGAAGTAGCACACTGTACACTAGATGTGCCATATTTCTCTGGAATAATGAGTTTTTAGAGTAATTTTATCGTGGCAATCAGCTATGAATTTGTATCTTAAATAATGGTTATTCGATGTCGTTCAGTGTTCAAGAGACCTAACGTCAACAAGTACCGTAATTTCTCCCGGAAATGTTCGGAGACCGGAATTGAAACCGGCAGATCTGAGAATACTAAGTTGCGATTCTTCGAATCGGTAAAACAAGGCAACGACCAGCATGCCGATGTGTATTAATATGAATATGTACATACATACATAATAATACTACAGGGTGTCCCAAAAATGTCTCGCAATCCGAAAGTGGCGGATTCCTCAGGTCATTCGAAGCAATTTCCTTCCTTTACAAAAATTTTCTCCGAGGCACCGTTAACGAGTTATTAACGAAAAACAGTGACCAATGAGAGGCGAGCTCAGTTGGCGCGAGGCGACCGAGCCAATGAGCGAAACTGGGCTTCGTGCGCTGGTTGGCTGGGCCGCCTCGCGTCAGCCGTATTCGATTCTTATTGGTCACTGTTTTTCGTTAATAATTCGTTAACGGTGCCTCGGAGAAAATTTTTGTAAAGGAAGAAGCTGCTTCGAATGATCTTTGGAACCCGCCATTTCCGGATTGCGAGACATTTTTGGGACACTCTGTAGAATAAAAACGACGACTTAATTTTTGTATTTGAAATTTTTTGCCAGATTCGAAAGCAATTTGGAGTTCACATGGCATGGTTCGAAGACAATTCGGAGGCCACATGGCACGATTCGTAAGCTCCGCGGTTTTTCTTATCTGACTCACACCTAAACGGACCATTTCGTGTCGTCTTCCGGGAATTCGCGTCGCGTGCCGCATTACACGTTTACATCGCACACCCTTAGTATCAACATAGCAACAAATTACTATATATAATTATATATGTATAGGCGTAGGACTATCACAGGGAAATTCACAGCAACCCGAAATTTGGCATTTCCGGGAGAAAGTACTTTATTCTGTCCTCCTTAATTTCAAATTGTCCTAATTAACATTTCTCATCTCCTAAAGAAATGAAGTTTTAATTTAATAAAAACACATTTTTATATAAATAAGTGAAAACAAATTAAATTACATTTGGTGCTCTATGGAGAATATACAGAGTGTCCAAAAGTTGCTCAAAATCGGGGAATGAGAGGTCCCGTAGTCATTTGAAGTAACTTTTTCCTTAGCGCAAATATAATTCGCGGCTTTATTTACGAGTTATTAACGAAAAACACTAACCAATGAGAGGCGAGATCAGTTGGCGCGAGGCGGCCTGGCCAATGAGCGGAACTCAGCTTCGTCCGGTGCTTGACTCAGTCGCCTTGCACTAGCTAACTCTGCATTGGCCTACTTAAATTACATTCAATTACATAAATTAAGGTATGGAAATTAAATTACATACATTAAAGTATGGAAATTAAATTACATACATTAAAGTATGGAAATTGAATTATATGATATAAGTATATTATTCAACTGTGGACTAAAGGCTAACGATTAACCTTAGTCGAAAGCTGATTACATTTGCAATTATTTCTAAATGCTTAAAATCCACAGTCGATTTGTGAACGATAAATGCATCAAAATCTCCACATACTATTCTGATTTTTAAACTAATTTATAAACTATTTTTGAAATTTTTATGTTCGGAAATAAAATAAGAACGAATATGCATAATTGATTGTTCTCTGCTTGCAACCAAAGAAACAATTGGATTATGTAACAATACTAATTAGAACTGCTACTAAAAGGTGCTAAACAAATTACTACTTTCTGCTTTCCACTGACTGGAGTAACTTTGTCAATTTTCATTAATATTCATTAGTGGCATACGCAAACATTTCAAGCACAAGACAACGTCTATATCAATAAAATATAATGGCATCTTTATTTTGTTAAACAAGATTTATTTCTACCACGAGGAATTTCTTCATTAAATTAATTATCAGTAAACGTGTAATAGCCTTTCTAAACTCAAAAATTAATAATCGAGAATTTTTTAAATAAGTTGTTCAACAATTGTAACAATTCCATTAGCAAACAAAACTCTATTTATCATTTAAAAGAAAATTAATGAGCTTTCCTTAAATATTGCATAGAAAATCTATGAATTTGATGCTGACAGCTGAATTAGTAAATATAAAATCTGCAATGCGCATTAAGATCCCCACCCTACGATTCATTTACAAAATACATACAAGCGTAAGTCGTTTAATTGTTTCATCTTAATATTTCTTGTAAACTACGTTATGTTTAAAAAAATATTTCAAACAAAACTTGTTTGGTATACAGAGGAGCATACATGGTAATAATTAATTTTTTGCCATTGTCCTTTATCAATATATGAGGTCACCTTGAGTTTTTAACCATAATGTGCAACATTTAATCATGCCATTGTATACAACAATAAAAAAATGATTATGAAATATTATATATTTTATATAATTATATGAAATATATTATATAATATTATAATATATTCTATAATGAATATTATAGTAAATTATTATGTGATATTATACATTATATAATATATAATATATTTATATAATTACATAAAATATATAATCTATTATAATCATAACCTTACATTTCATACAAATACATACATCAAACTGCGACATAATATAGTATCTGAATTTAAAATAGAAAATAGGCGAATCGTTTCAAAATTATGGCCGCACATTCGAAGAATTTATAACTTTCTTGTAACAATATTTCTCGTTAAATGTTGCTAGAGTATTCATTGCATTAATTGGAATGTTACAACTATGGACGAGTGTTCTCGAAATAAATGCTAGTAGCTACTGACAATGCAATGCTAATAATGAAATGCTTGTGTTATGCGTTAGGGTACGTTTATGTCGAAGCTACGGTAAACAATGAAAGCGATAATGAGAGAGAGAAGCGCATAAATACATCCTATTGTTTTATAATGAGAGCATTTACGTTGGAACAGCGGGCTGAGAAACACGTACTTACATAGTTTTCGACGTACCATATTACTGAACTCGAAGATAACAATCGTGTTTGTAAAACCTTTCAACGTGACAAATGACAAGTTAAGTTTCGTGTTTACTGTCAATTTCTTTTACTAACCCTTTGCACTCGAATGACTACTACAAGGCGCCATTAAAAAAAAAATTGTTATATCACGTTTCAAAAAATCATTTTAATACTATCATAAATTTATTTATATTTTTTAAAAAAACTGTTGAAAGTATAATTGCTGCACCAGTCACAAAATTCAATTTCGTATTTGTAAAATGCACTTGTTTATACAAAATGGAAATGCTACAGGTCAGGGAAAACTATTCTGGATTTCGAGTTAAAATGGCTCGAGTTAAAATTACTATATTGTATATGTAACGTTCTGCATATTCTCATTTTCACTTGTTTTTTTTACAAAAATTAGAATGAACGAAAAATTTCCTTCGTGGACTATAAAAGCTTACTCGTTGCAGAAATAAAATAAAATTGCTATTAGACCTTTTTATCAATCATCGGAAGGTGGATCATTTTCACAGCTATGCAATTAACGATGTGCATGATTCTCAGCTTTATTCATCTATTTTTCCAAACATATTTTTGACAATACTTGATGTAGTTGTTCCTACTCTAACAGCCACTTATTTAATTGAATTGTCAAAAATTGACTAATTTTTAAAATTTGTATTATAAGCTCAGATAAGAAGTGAAAAGACGAGTTTTTCTACGTTTTTTCTATTTCAAGTAATAGCAAAATTTAACAAACAAAAGTATTTTAGTCATTGTACAGTAAACTAACTAATCCCTCTGACATTCACAAAAATATTCAAGTCATTTAGAGCAGTTTGAAAAAGCTATACCGTTTTAAAAGCTGCGTGGACACTTTTGCTTCTCGCTTTATCTATTATTATCAATGAAAAAACATAACGTACAAATGTCACAATATTTGTGACGAAAAGGATTTTTGTTCGTCAATTTGGCAAACGTGAATTTCGCGAGCTGGAGAAGACATGTCGCTTCTGTTTTTGTCGATAAAATACCTAGAAATAGCAGAAAGCTGTAACCTAAACTTCGGAAAAATTTTAAATGGATGATGATGCTGATACGTTTATTTTAAGTGCAAGATTCTTTACACTGCCATTGCAAGCTAGCGAGAACTTGAACAATGTGCGACGGTAAAGGACAGAACGAAAACACTAAATGAACAGTCTGCCCGGTGCGTCGTCTCGTTCTTTGTGAAACATGCGAAGACGTGTAACATTGAGCAAATATGTTTCTCCTTATTTTCAGTCAAATATTTAACCCTATGCAGTCGAAGCCATTTTAACTCGAAATCCAGAATAGTTTTCCCTGACCTGTAGCATTTCCATTTTGTATAAACAAGTGCATTTTACAAATACGAAATTGAATTTTGTGACTGGTGCAGCAATTATACTTTCAACAGTTTTTTTAAAAAATATAAATAAATTTATGATAGTATTAAAATGATTTTTTGAAACGTGATATAACAATTTTTTTTTTAATGGCGCCTTGTAGTAGTCATTCGAGTGCAAAGGGTTAATAAAAGAAATTGTTTGCCTCTTATTACATTGACTTTTTAACGACAGCGTCAACGTGACACACGGAGGGCAACATTAACTTGAAAAAGACGAGGGCGGGAAGAAAATTAAACGACTAACGTAGCTATTAACGCAATTCCGTTCCGATAGAAGCTCTTACTACCACAGTTCCACCATAAACGTACCCTCATGACGTTCGCCGCAGCTTCACCATAAACGTAACTTGAGAGCCATATTCCTATACGTTCCGGTCGATTTCGCAATGGGTGATTATTGTGATCGAATTGTTGTTACCATTATCCTGAGCACGGTTATCGAGATATAATGACTTCCGTCGCTGTGAAGAGGCTCGCTCGGTGATGTTACGGGGCCACCGAAACTGCTTCTGGAGACCCAGTGTCCACTTTCCACTTCGAGATCCACCAGAGAAATGCGCTTTCTCGTCGTCGCGTTCACGTAATACTTACCTGGGGACTTGAGTAATGCCGACTCGGACTCCGCGCGATCCCTTCTCGCGTTCCATGTAACCCCGGCGTGCATCTGTTTTATCTCACGCACGTTTCACTTTTATGCCCCGCGCATTGTACGCGCTAGCTCCCTTGCAAGCCTACTCGGTACACCAGCTGACAGAAGTTTTAGGATTTTTGGAATGCGCGCGTGAAATTGGCCGAATGCGAGCGATTTCGAACGTTCTAAAGTTGCGATGGAGAGACAGGGAACAATTAGCGGGTCGACTGCCACAGTCGTGTGCTGTGAAGCATAACTATAGCAACACCGATTATAGTAACATTTTTCAGAATTTTGAACTTTAAAAGAATATGTAAATGATTTCAATAACATCTTGAATAGAACGTTTCTTTTTCTTTCTTTTTATGGGAATGTTATCGTAACTTATTTAAATAGAATTTTACTGTATATGGTATGGGCAAGACCGTCGAAGGTCAACTGCAAGATATTTGACGATATAAATATTCTAATAAAATTAAAATATTTTGCTTGTTCATCTAAAAAATATATTAACATGGAACTATGCCGCCATTTTTTATAAACGTTTCATCTAAATTGCAATGTCTTTGTTGTCTCTCTAAATCTCCAATAATTCTGACGATAAAATGTAATATAAATGTGTGATATGTTGGGTTGTTCTTATCTCTATGCCTGGGCCTATTTTGACACAGAATTGGTTTTTAATCATCCTGACAATTTCGGCCCGACTATTTGTTGTCACTTTTGTAAACGTTTCATCTAAATTATAATGTGTTATATAAATAACAATAATTGCCAGAATATTTGAAATAATTCGCAAGCAATATATAATATAATTCGCATAAGCAAATGAACGTAAACGTTGCAGAATGTGGAATGCAGTTCGAACATTTAATTTAATTACATACACATTTCTAATATGAGTGTTCTCAATTTAGATTTATATAAATTTTTCTTTTGTTTTACGTGTTAGAAGGTCGAAATTGTATAAATGAACATTTGTTATGTTTACGTTCATTTGTTTATGTTTACATGCGTGGCCTCGGTGTTACGTATCACCAAATTATTTATATTGTCGACCCATGGAAATTTTTTCTCCAATGTCATCTGAAAGTCATTATGTAGCAGGTCGTTGAATTCGTCTCGATGATGTTTGTATCGAAAATCAATTTGTTTTTAAATTTAAACAATTGCAGTTTTTTTGTCGGTTAAATACTAATTAACTTTGATAGAAAACATTTTTTTGTCAGACCATCGGAAGGGACTGAAAAGTCGTGAAAAATTTGTGACTCCCCCTGTATATTATATAATTTTATATTGTAGATTAGAATTAATCAAGATTAATATTATTATTAATATAATTTAGTATATATGATTAATATAATTTAGTATCGTACATCATACGATATTCAGTTTCATCAAACTGTAGATTTTTAGTGTAGTTTTTGTGTGTACTTGTATTTAGACCAATTCGAAACTGTAAAAATATTTAAACAATTTAGGAAGACTATTGTATTACTGTCATTAAGATTGATTAAGAAAAGAAGCAAATGGTGACAATTTTATAGAAACAAATAGACAATTTTTACTTGTCATAAAAATCCGCTGTCTAGTTACAAGACAGTATCAAATACAATATCGACTACATTATTGCTAATCTGATTCTAATTGTTCATTCTCAATAATTATAATTATATCGAATAACACTGTTCAATATTAAAATTTATAATTCGGTATAGTTTCCTCTTTTTTGTATGCTAGACCCAAATCTGTAAATACTGTTCTATTCTCATATTTAGATTATAACCGCAGAAATAACCGTACCTTACATGTCTTTAACTATTGTTTAGACATGTTTCGCTGCTTTTAATAGAACATTAAACAAAATTGACAGAATTTTGCTTTAACTGTTGTGTAAACTGTTGTGCTGTAAACTGTAACTGTTTACGAGTAACTGATACTATTGAAGCAGAAAACATCATTAATGATAATAATTTCAAGGATTTTCTATGACTAAAGAATTCGTAAGCTAAATTCTATATATTTTGTTTCATGTATTGTGCATTATACAGTGGCCAGACATCAATTTCTAAGGGTGCATTCTATTGTCTTAATATAATACTTATGGACATCACTGTACCTGCACGATCTGTTCGAGCACGGCGAATAAATGTGCCATTATTTTTACTAAAGAGCTGTCTTGTTCTTCGTGCATCTTGACAACTGTGTTGTGCAGGCAGCAAGGCAAAGCGGTTCAATGATCTCTGCGTTCTAGAGTAGAACCTCGATTATCCAAATGCAATTTTATTCAGATCATGATCACGTGTTTACATGTCTAGCATGCACGGTATTGTAAATATTAAATGCATAAACAAATTTACATTCCGTTCATTGTATCTGAAATTGTGAATTGTGATACATTCTTGCAATAATTATAATGTTACAATTAATTAATTTTGAAATACAGAAAGGAAATGTCTAAACCAGAAGCACTGCAAACAAACTTTCCAGTTGTTTGTGGCATCTGAAATTGCAAACAAGCAATTTCTGTATTTAAGCAACAAAAAATTAATAGAAATTGTGTTTGCCACCTAAAATTGCAAACAAGTAATTTACTTATATAATCGGCAAAAAAATAATATAGATTTTCCTTATTAAGGAAAATTTTTATAAATATTTTAAGAAATTCTTGCTAAAATAAAGATATTAGTAATAACAATATCCTTCTTAAATATAAAACAATCTTTGACAAATTAAACCGTGACTGAACCAAAAACTATTGTACAGTTATTAATCTTTTGCTATACAGTTTCCTTTACAGGTATAGTGATTAGAACTTATCATACTTTTGCCATTCATAATTTCCTAGAAGAAAAATGAATTTTGGTAGCTACATATCGATGACAGAATTTTAAATTCTAATAAATTTAAAACTTTATTTTATTAGTCAGCGTATTTTATTTAATAACTACATTGTGGATTTTACAACTGTATAGCCATTGATTTTGTTCTGTAATTATTTCAATGAGTTAAAAATAACGTAATGGCATTTTTAAATTCTTCGAATGTATTCACGGTTTTGTATTTTATTCTCTCGAGAGTCTTCGTCGCGAATCAGTTCTAATATTGTAGGGAAGGATTATTACTGTTAAAAAAATGAAAATATAATTACATAGAGATAGATCTATCAGATTTAATAGGAATAAATTACAAACTCATTCGGATCTCAGACTTTTTCCGGCTCTAATGCTTTATTCGTATTCTGGGAGTATTATTTTGGAAAAGTTGAAAGGTGATGACTGGGCTTTCCTCGTTCAACAATCCTTGATCCACTTGATACTGGATCTTTGTTACTATTTCCATCGCATATATCAAGTCGTCAAGGATGAAATTTGTAGAATAGAAGGTAAAGTTGGTTGATAACTTACAAATATAAGGAATTATTTTATTCATCAAAGTATGCACCCATATTGCCAGTTGTTCAGGCCAGTGGTATAAAATCCTGGCGGACGGGAGTCAATCAATTCCTGGATGGTCAATTTTACAGCATTGTCGGAATGAAATTGTTCTCCTATTAAAAAGTTGTCCAATTTGCGGACGAAGTGATAGTCAATGGGGGCTAGGTCTGGTGAGTATGGAGGATGATGAAGTTCCAACTCCAATTCCTGTAGCTTTGCCACAGTCATTCGTGCAATCTAGGCTGTTCGTTGACCAATCAATTTATGTTGACCAATCTAGGCTGTTTTTCTTTAAGTTTTTGCATCATTTTGTCCAGTTGGTTGCAGTTTATTTCTGCTACGATCGATGATCCAGTTTCGCACCTGTGCTAGACAGCTGTGATAACCTTTGATTCTGGACGACCGCGTGGCTCATTTGTGAGGTCAAAGTTACCTGTACGAAACTTGGCGAGCCAATTTGATACTGTCTGCTGCGTGGTAACATTAGAGCCAAATATAATATTAATATTTCGCGCGGTCTGCGATGCCGTTCCAACTCATACTACACAATATGTAGTGCGAATTTCCGACCGTTCCATTGTCAACGAAATTAATTTTTAAAGAAGTTTTCAATATTTTTTAGAGCTTACAATGATTTCTTTAAACAGACGAGATGTGCAACTTTCCAGCAAAAAAGAAGAGAACGATAAAATATTAAGACAATGTCAAATAATAAGCTGTTAAAGTTGACAACATTATTAACTATAAATTTCATCCTTGCCAACCTAATACCTGACTTGAATATTTTTTTCAATATTTTCGTGTAAAATTCTGCTTATGCAACTGACAGTTACATTTCTTATTGAACACCTGCTCCGTTATTCCACTTTTATTATATAAGAATTGAAAGCATCGTAAATATAGTTCGAAAAGATTGGAAGCTGGAATTTATAAATTGTAAATCACACGATTTTTATACGAAATAAAAATTATAAATTCCGCTAGATAAAATGTAAATTTTTAATTCCGTTACATAAACTGTAAATTATAAAATAAACTGCGTAAACTGTGAATTATAAATTAAACTATGTAAAATGTAAGTTGTAAATTGAATTGTATTCCTCATTTGAGGAATGAAATGAGTAAATTCGAAAGTATGAAAAGATTCTGACATCAGCTAGAATCGTAATTACATAGCATCGATTTTTATCGTAATTACGTAACTCCGATTAAATTTTAGTAGATATAAATTACAAGTCGAGTTTCACTGAACACGATTAATAGATTATATTATACGAAATATGAATTTAAAATATAGATACAATTAAGAAATATTGAAAAATTTGAAATGTAATAATAATTGCTACTATTTACGGTCTCTTATGTTACACTTATCTTCTAACAACATGCACTTATTTATGTCACAAAATTTGAATTGTGTGTGAGAGAGAGAGAGAGAGAGAGAGAGAGAGAGAGAGAGAGAGAGAGAGTTATATAGATATGAAATGATAAATATAATTCACAAGATTATAGAAGAAACCAGAAAATCAAATACTCTTATTATTATATTAATTACGATTTCTTATTTCGATCTTATTACTGCTACCCTCCCAAATGAATAAACTAATTATAATTTCCAAGTATTTAAAAAAAAAAAAATTAAAACTAAAACAATACTAAACCAAGAAATTAACGAATCACTAAATGATAAGCTGAAACTCGTCGATCTGTGGACTTGCATTAATTTATGTTAAAAATTCTTACAACGTTCTCCCGTGCTCATTTTAAAAAGATAATGTTTCTACTTTCACAACTTACGCGTTTCAACTTACACTTAAAAATTCTATCTTTCTATAAAATGAAATAAAAAACTGAAGTTGTTTTCGTCATCTTTTAAAATTTGTTTAATTCCAATAATTTTACAAAGTTTAACGCTATTTTACCGATTTTATTGTATACTTATTCTATATCTATTGTCATCAAATTTATTTTATAAATTGAAGGAAAAATTGATTGAACTTAAAAAATAATTTTTAATGAAAATTTCAAAAGTGGTCTTTCATCTTTTTTGGTAAAAACGACGCTGAATTAAAATTTGTAAACTGAATTTGTAAACTAATCGTATGTGTGTATACTCCTTTTTTTCTGAAAGATTATTTAGTCATGTATTAAAAACAAGTTAATTGTACAAATGAACTATGGAAAAACATTTTATATTCCATCCATCGTTTCTATTCAAATCGATTATTTATTCTTATTCGAACAAATCCAATTGAATAAAAATTTATCGACGTAAGAATTTATTCGAATCAGATTTTATTCATCTAAATTGTTATCTAAATCAATTTTTATTCAATTGCACATTTATTCAAGTGAGAATTTATTCGTATAAGAATTGATTTATTATTCGACTAAGAAATAACTTCTTGTTCCAATGTATTCTAATTCGAATAAAATCTGATCTGGAAAAATTCTCATTCGCATAAATTGTCATCGAGATAATATTTTATTCAATCGAAAATGTATTCAATAGTACTGAATAAAATTGTATTCAGCATGCAAATAAAATTTTACCCAAATCTGACGCGTATATACTTTTTAAGTCCAAATTTAAAAATTCAACAATGTGAAAGTTGAATGTTTACTTCTCAAAATGATCTCAGGACATTGTACTATTTTTTACACATAATTATCGGAGATAGAGATGGGTTCGAATAAATTCCAAGATACGATCGAAGATGGAATAATTCGATAATTCCGTGGTGTAGCATCGGCTACAGTTTACAAAATACTTTAACGAGCAATTTACGAGCAATACTTTGCCTCGGCCGTACCGGCGATTGATCGTCGAATCGATCACCCATACGAACAGTTGTCGACGCCCGCGTTACGCAACTGGTTTCGAAATCGTTAGCAATTCAAATTCGAAAGTGAAATCACGTATAGGAAAGAAATTCTCTCCGACTGGAATTGAAATTCTATTGGAATAATGAATTAGTGCCGGGAAAGTAGTAGATGTATACTTGCGCGCCGCAAATTATCGTCGGTGTTCCAACGTTGTTTAGTGTGTGGAATGCTTTAATTACAGCCGGAAAAAGGAAGGAACGTGCTCTCGCGAATGTGTTCACAATGGGAAAAACAAATGAGATTGTTTGCAGGAAATGTTAAAAACACACTGCACTTCGGCTACCGGAAATTTATTAACAGGCTATTGAATGATCGCGCTACGTCCAAAAGGATAATCCAGCAAGAGTTTCTTTATTTTCTAGGCGAAACGATATCCTGATACATAAATTATTTATTACTTATTTACTTATTTCGTTATTTATTTACTTATTAATTTCCATATTTATTTCCTTATTTTTAATTTATTTATATCATTATTTACATCTCTTTTTGTCTTTCTTTCTTTCTTTCTTTCTTTACTAATAGTTTATTTTAATGTATTATTCACGAAGTCATGTTCACACTTTACACTGTATTTATTATAAGAATGCAATATTTAATTTGCGCATATTCTTGTAAAGGGGAAACCACAAAATATTAAGCATTAAATATCGTTCGTTGATTTATTGGTATACGTGCTATTATTTTGTTCCACTATATTTCCATAAAAAATTTTTTTCTTTTCAAATAAAATTGTTTGGGAAATTCAATTCAATTTCATTTCAATCTATTTACGTTTACAGCGGCATTTAGCAAATTTGTATAGAAACAAAACCTTGGCTGTAGTGTTAAATAAATAAAAATTACATTAATGTTAAAATGTGTCATCTTTCTGTCCCGGAATGTACTTTTCGCCCAACTCCGCTGGCAGTCGTTAAGAATTGAAATTTAACTAATTAGCGCTGCATACAGTGCATGCAGCGCATACAGACATTATATCCGATTAGAAATTGCACGCTGGTTGCATTTTATTCGCGTTCGCATTGCGAACCGTCGATAGTTTTTGCCAGGACTCGGTCGATACCGCGAATTTTTTCGTATAGATTGATAAGATTGGCTTCGCAAGAAGCGAAGGAAAGCTCTCGTTTCCATGAAACGGAAAATCTCGTTCAGCTCCAGAAGCTGCTGAAAATGTTACGGCAATAATATTTCGAGTTAATAGATCTGAAAATTACTTTCTACCTTTTTAGAACGCTATGAACGGTATTATTTTAAATATGCATCTAATGAACTGGGTAGAAAGTTTAATGGACGGAGCTGATAATGGTTTTACACTTCCATGGTATCCTTTAATTTTGACTAATCCGCTTGTGCGAGATGCTTTATAGTTTATAGGATCTATTTAGACAATTTCATTATATTATACATATGTATACTCGTTCACGAAAATATTCATGAAAGCATTTGATGTAGCGTCCCACATATACCAAGGTATGGGACTTAGAAAATAATTTAACAATATATGAGAGCCGTTTATTTTGAAAGTGGCATAAGTCACTTTTTCAAAAAAATCGAGTTAACGGTAACACTAATTACAATTGAACGGTATCTTTACATTTAAAAAAAATTTGCGATCAATAAGTTGAGAACTATTGAGATTTGTTCCAGAGAAGTTTTGCTAATTAACGGTATAACAAACATGTTTATTTTGAAAGTGGCGTAAGTCGCTGTACTCAGGAAATTAATTGCGGGGCTTAGTGTAAAAGAAATAGAAACGTGCGATAAGTGTGTGTGAAGTATTGTTTTGAATTATTTTCAGTATTTTTAAAAAAGTTGTGATCACACTGGACTTATTTTTATAAGTGCGAAAGAGAGAATAGTGCAGTTTTATAAATTATATTATAGTGATGTGGCGGCTACCTCCAGACCTGCCAGTAGATGGCTATAAAATGTTTTATAAACTAACTTTAGATGAAAAAGATGAATTTCTAACTTTGGATTTGTCACCAAAAAGAGGAAGACCTAGGCGTTATTCACAAATAGAAATGGATCCGTTATACGCTGGATCTCGTCCTGTTTCTTCAGCAAAATACAAAGACATGATGGACTTGCTTAATTATGTACCCCCAATATACCACAGTTATTTAAAAAATTTGAAGCAAAACACGATTTCCGAGGACTTAATCACTCCTATTGATGACGAAAATTAAATTGAACTGATGTATTTTCATATAAATTACTTATACTTATGTTTCAAAATGTACTAATTATTTTTGTATTTTATGAATATTAAAATAAAAAATACTTAAATCAAACCTTTATATTAAATATGTTCATGGTATAAATTATTATTATATATGTAATTTATTCAACAATTTTAGTAAATCACTGTCCTTTCAAAACATCATTTCAGTAAAATACGTCGGACAAAATTAATATATGTCAGTCATTTTTCTAAACTATTTATTTTGAAAGTGGCTTAAGTCACTTTACCATAATGAAAATTGGTGATTTTTTAATGTTTATACGAAATTATTTATACTGAGAAAAATATCAGTATCCTCAGATAACAAATACAAGTAAATCTTCCCGAAAGTTAGCATCCATATTTTTAAACGTGTTAAAACGCAAACCCTTAAATACATCGACTTAAAAACAAAGTGACTTATACCACTTTCAAAATAAACGGCTCATATATAGCGTGTTCGAACTTTAGACAAGTAAGAATTTCCGACACTAACAGAATGTAAACGTACAGTTCCCGACTCAAATGGTTCCGACTCTAAACTAACAATTCCCAGCGCTAAGAGAATGTAAACGAACATCGCTCAGTTAACACGTTCCGTGCCGAGCTTTTTTTACTCGAATCTTCACACTTTGATATTTTACTAAAACTTGATGTATTACGTGCAATTATTAATTCTCGTACACATAACAACGTAACAAAAACTTATCAACGCCCATTCTTGCGGTGGAAATTGATTCTTCGGTTCTAAATTTCTTGTAAACAATTTGTTCAGTTCACTAAGTAAACATGCAAGCGTGTACCATCGATGGTACACGTGGCACGGAACGTGTTAACTGGCAGATAGTGCAGGCGACAAAGCGGACAAAATTTCTGTCACAATTGTCATTGCAAACAATCTAATAAAGTGAATCGCAAAAGAATCCGAGACAAACGAGTCAGTCAAGAAAATCAATAGTAAAATGTTATAAGAAAGGCAAATCGGACAGTGAAATTGTGCAAATTGTAAACAGAAGTAAGTTCATGAATCATGATATTCTGAAGAAATTTAATGCGCGAGGTAACATTGCTAATGAGTTCCGACCAAAAAAGCTGACTGAAAGAAAAGAGAAGACAATTATACGAAAAATCAAACAAGATTCTGTTATTTCTGGATTATGTCGTCGATTATTTAGAAATAATGATCTCGAAACACGTGCACCGAGGAGGAAACCATTGGTAAGAAAAATAAAATGGTAATTATATTTTGTAACAGTTATCGACGAGAAAAGTTGATTTCGGTTGCTTGTAACAATTACGGACGAGAAACATTGATTTTCTATAGATATTGCTCCGGGTGGTAACTATTTTGGTGGCGATAAAATAAATTTTAATAAATAAATTAGTAGATTGTTTTTTATTTACAAAATACTTTTTTAAAATAATGTACATCGGAATGAAAAAAAAACGAAAGGTCTTAATAATTACAATAATGCTGACTTTCGGAATCAATAATCTCGAGTACCAGGGCAGACTTTGCCTTCCAGGAAGTGACTCAAGCACAGCTCGACAAAGGAAGATAATAGATATCGAGTGCGAAAGCGAGATAAATGAAGTTTGCCGAGCATCGACGGTTGACTCGGCATTTAAAAAGTTGCTGCGACAGCCAAAAAATAAACGTGCAATGTTATCAATCATTTTTATCTAATCTTTATCGTTACAGTGGCAATGGATAGCTTAAATTTTTCCAGTCAAGACGAATCAAAACACGCCGTAAATTGGACTACTTTTATATTTCATGTAAATATCAAAATTGAGACGTGAGAATGCTTAAGTTTATAAAACTAGTCAGATTTGCATCTCGTGTTTGGTCTCGTTTCCATCAAAAATGATCATTTATGTGCAATTCAGTATCACTACAGTTTTATGAAAAATTTGCAAATAAATGTAAGAAGTATACATATAAGTATGCAGAGATAAAGTATGCAAGTTTCTGTTCGAGAATATTATAATAAAAGGAAACAACACTAAAAATTGGAGAATTATTAAAACCATGACGTGTAAAGGAAAGCTAATCAACATTTTCGTGTGCGTAGCATCTCAAACAATCACAATAACAAACACAAAATTCCATATAAAAATGATAGCAACCAAATTGCTAGATGCAATGCAACAAGCACAATGTTGCCGACAAAAATGACGCATGCCAAGTTTCAAGTAAAAGAAATTATGGATACAAAGTTGTAAACAAGATGCTACGTATAATGCAGTAAACGAACATTACATATACAATGTTGCAAATGAAAAATTATAAATGCGAAGTTTCGAGTAAAAAATTATGTATACATAATTTCAAACAAAATGCTAGGTACAATGTGAGAAACGAAGATTATAGTTACAATGTTGCAAATAAAAATTTTACATACAATGTTACTATAATTTTTTATTTGCGACATTGTATGTAAAATTTTTATTTGCAACATTGTAACTATAATCTTCGTTTCTCACATTGTACCTAGCATTTTGTTTGAAATTTTTTATTTTTAATATATATACAAAAATGCATTGCAGCTACTTACATATTATTACATCGATAAATAGATAGCTACTTCTAAGTAACAGAACCAGTTGTACTTAACAAAATATTTACTGCCTTCAGACACTGGTTTGCTATAAAAATAACCTTGCGCCTATACATAGCCGTCTTATGACTGACCTGTAGAACCGTTCTCCGGTTACTCTTTCACATTCTACATCGTTCAATCAAGAACGTCGTTGCAAGCAAATTCACTGCGTTTTAATATAACATTAAACACCGTGGTTTCTGGTACTGTTAAATTAAATAATTTATTTAATTGAGGAGGATAGATATTGTGGAATTAATTTTAATTTCTTGTAGAGTTACTCAATTTTGTTTGTGTCGAGTATACTCGTCACGAAAAGGTGCCGATGATGAATATACTCGTCATGGAGAAACTAAACAGATATTTGCTATTTAAAGCACAATTTACGTGAAACATACTCGTAATTTTAGCACGCTTTAGTATAATAATGGATTAAACATTAATAAACGAAGTGCAACTATCAAGGAATATTGAGAAAAAAGATAATAGCACAGTTCGAAAATTAAAGATCAAGATATTAACACGAAGAATATGATTCAGTTCTCTGAAAACGATCGAAATAAATATTTCTTCTTCAAATATTTTATTATTTAGTAAAAAAATATTTTTAATTCCAAATATTGATTATTCGTTTTGTTCTTACGTTAATCAAATTAAAAATTTCGCGAATAATATTACCTCAGACAATAAAAATATAAATTGTTGCAAGGGAGACAACTTGAGAGAACTCGTCATTTTGTTGTAATTTATTTCAATTTTACAACAGATAAAATAAAACACCTCAGCGATTGATTTTATTTTTTTAACAGTACCCGATTCCGCAGTTTGTTTTATACTGGCCTTAAGATTTTGAAGGACATAAATAATTAAAGTAACGCACCTGCGATACGTAGCGTGACAGCAGCGAAAGTAGTAATGGAACGGAAGTTCAGCGTGCAATTTGTTAAGTTCTACAAGGCGTAACTTCACTCGCTGAAGGTAACTCGGTCTCGACACGAACAGGTTCACTGTCATTCTGATGCGATTTTTCCGCCGCTCATTTGAAGGGAAAATGTATTTCCCTTGGATTGGGTAAGCGAATAGCATAGCGTTTGACGTTGGCATGAATTAGGAAAGAGAGAGAGAAGGAAATGAAAGGAAACATTTCGTCCTGGGTCTACCAAAAATAATAGCTTGTATTTTAGCATATTTTTTTTAATAATCTTTCAAAAAGTAAAAACATTTATATTTTTTTTTAAATTACACATTTTATCAAAGTATCAATTCGAGTAGTGCATTTAACGTTTCATAACATAACATTTGCTTGCTATTCCTTATTTAACACTTATCTATCCAGTGTGTCATTTTCCCAGCTTTTTTTATTTTTAATGACCGACTTTGCTAACTTAATTAGTTTTCCAAGATGTTGATTCTTTTGCTTGTTGTTTTTAATCGCTTGTGGAAAGGCAGTGCTTCCTATTCATTTGTTAATTGTATAATTTTTAATTTTTTAAGATAAAACTTACTAACTTAATTATTCACATATTTTGATAACTTGACTATTTAACTGACACTAATTTACAGTAAGGAACAAGTAAAATTGGCAAATGAGGGACAGTTGATAATTAATATGTTACAATATTAAAGTTACAGTTTATGGCACTTAGACAGCACAGTTCACCTGAGATAACACATGTTTTGATCAAATCTACGAGTGATTGTTATTTTAATTGTAAAAGTGTATGATGAAAAGCTGTACACTATTATGTGCAAATTATACAGTATTATGAGCAAGTTACAAAAATAATTCCTTCGTGATCTTAATTTGCGATATAATCATTCCTATTAATAGTTTATTCGCTATATTTTTATTACGAGATTAAATTTATGTTTGGCTACGTCGCAGTTACGAAGCTGCAATTCTACAATATTTAACAGTTTTATAACAAAATTGTCCATCTTAACACACTCTTCTACATAACAATAAAAAAATGTCTACGTACACCTGAATTAATTCAAAATATCTTACGAATACAAAGGTTTTGCATATTTTATCGTCGTTGATCCATTTGTATCTTAAAATTCTGTGCATTGTGTGTAAATGTTTTTTATATATATTTGTTTACTTTAAAATTTACCGTTCACACTGTTGGGAGAGGAATATTCTTATTAACAAAGCTTTTTGTTATATTGCTGGCAATTATTCAATCATTCAATTTAACTTGTTGGTTAACAAGAATGAAAATATCGCAATTTTTCAAAAACTACTTAATTTCAATTAATCCATTCGAGGGTCTAGTAGATCCCTACCACTGACAGAATTTCGTATATTTTAACTAATAAATATTGCATTTTTCATTGGGTCCAGGGTCAATAAATGAAAATTACTATCCACAAAACGTGCAAAACCTTCGCATTTTCGTCTCAAAACTCATTAAAACATTCACAACGAATCATGAATCCTCTACACAGGCATCGACAAGACTGCTTAAAAGCTCAACGACCACCGCTACAAGTGTTCTAAAACCTGGCACGAAAGTCACTACACGCCACAAATTCAACATCGTCTCGATAGCTTACAAGATTCTAAAAGCAGTCGCAGAAACCACCATTTTCATCTCTCGGTTTCATAATTCAACCAATCAGCTTTAACAAGATCAGCACCCTTCTCCCCGATCATGATAACCGGAGCATTAGTATTTCCACTGCTGATAGTGGGCATGATAGACGCATCGATCACTCGGAGCCCTCCGATCCCGTAGACCCTCAACCTAGGGTCTACGACAGCAGTGGGATCAGTGGACGGGCCCATCTTGGTGGTCCCGACCGGATGGTAGATCGTCATAGAAATGTGCCTGATGTGGCAGTCCCAGTAAGCATCGGAGGCAAACTTGAAGTGCTTGCAGCCCGGCAGGTTCACCCGGTGCACCCTGGACCCAAACTGCCTGAACACCTTGGCCTCGCTGACTTTCATAGCTAGCTTAGCACCCTCCACCAAAGTGGCGATGTCTCTGGGGTCGGCGAAGTAGTTAGCGTCGATTAGGGGACTGTGGAAGGGATTGGAGCTCCTCAATCGGACAGTGCCGCGAGATCTCGGTCTCAGCAGCAGTGGCATGATGGTCCAAGCATCCTTATCCGCGATGGGCTTGTAGACAGCGTCATAGACCTCGTCGGTGAGTCCCAGGACTTTTCGAACCTGGACTCCAGCGTCGGAGTTGATAGAGGCCGGCGCCATGTGGAACTGAATGTCAGGGTAGTCCATGGACCTGTTGGCGAACTTGGTGTTGACAAAGGCGTAGCCTTCGACCCCTCCCAGGGTGGTCATGGGCCCTCTTCCATTGGCCACGTAGTGCATAGTGATCGGCGCAGCCTGAAGCCGGTTTTGCACTATGGAGACTGGCTTGTCGACCAAAAAGGTCAGTCCACCCATGCCAACGTGGTCTTGGAGGTTGTCTCCAACTCTGAGATCCTTGATCACAGGAATGCCCATCTGCTGAAGGTGCTCCTGCGGCCCTATGCCGGACAGCATCAGGATCTGGGCGCTGTTTATGGCTCCCGCCGAGAGTATCACCTCTTTCCGTGCTCTGACGATCTGCCTGCGACCGTCCCTGGTGAACTCCACGCCGGTGGCCCGCATAGTGACCGGATCTATCAGGATCCTGGTCACGTGGGCGTTCATAGCCGTGTGGATGTTTCTACGGAGTCTCACAGGACGGAGGAACGCCTTAGCCGTGGAGCATCTGCTACCTCGGCGGATGGTCCCTTGGGCGATCATGAAGCCTGTTTGACGTTCGCCGTTGATGTCCCTATTCTCGTAGCCCATCTCCGCCCCAGCCTGCACAAAGGCGACCACCAGGGGTGTCTTCCATGGGGATTCCTGTACCTGCGAAATTGCCAACGTGGGGAATGTATCTCACTTTTTGTGGAGCTTGTTCTAGATGATTTGATCACAAAGCAACAAAACAACAAAAACACTAATTTGTTTCTTGGTCTACAAATTTATATTTTTGCTAATAAAGGCACGCATATAATTGTTTACAATTTCTGTCCAAATCAATATTTTGTTGAAAATCTTTTCGCCCTTCACTAGCTATTTTAATATAAGTTAACACATTGCGGACGGCTCACGAGATATCTCGTTTTTAGCAAATTGAACGTTGCGGACGGGTCACGAGATATCTCGTTTTTAGCAAATTGAACGTTGCGGACGGGTCACGAGATATCTCGTTTTCATGTTTTTTTTATTTAATCGGCAACTTAAGCAACCAGCCGCAAATATTTCTGTTACGTAACCATGATAACGAAGCCTCTCGCATTCCTAAGTAATTTTAGCGAAACAAATGAATCATTCCAAGCATGTAGAAATGATCAGTCATTATAGCCAGGGTCAGTAGATCTGTGCCGATCGTCGTACGTATCGTATCTTATAAAGTGTTTTATTACTGTACATTTTTTGGAATTTCAAACTTCGTGTTTTAAATTTGGAAGGTAACAGTTTCTTAAGAATCATCTATATTTTCAATCGGTTACTGATATTTATTATTGATATTATTGATATTTATTTACTGATATTTGAATTTATAACAAAAATTGATTTTATGAAATAGGCCCTATAAAAACAACGAAATGACACATAGATGTAATGAAAACGAAACTCAAAGAGAATTGGTATATGATGATTTATCTGATGGACCAAACAACGCATGCGACGAAAATGAATTCAGTGATAGCAGCGATATTCTTGAATTAAGTGATGTGATTAGACATAGAAAAAATCTGAGTAAAAAGTATAATATTTCAAGCGAAAGTGAAGATTCGGATGTGGAGACTGATGAGCCTATAATTGAAGAATGGACAAATGAGGATACTTTTCCAGATCTGGAACCTTTTGAAATAATTTGTGGTCCAACATCATTACAAAGAAATTGCAGCGTGAAAGAAGCTGTTGATTGTATATTTGGCAACGAATTTTTCCAAATTATTTCTGAAGAAACAAATCGCTATTACTTACAAAACGTACATAAATATAAGGCTATTCATAAACAAGGAAAATGGAGAAATGTCTCATGTTCCGAAATAAAAACTTTGTTCGGAATATTTATTTTGATGGGACAAATACGAAAGGATAACATAAAAGAATACTGGTCCGTGGATCCATATTTGGCAACACCTATTTTTTCAAAATTAATAAGTAGGAACAGATTTGATCAGGTTATGAGGTATTTACATTTTAACGATAACACGAAAATGAATGAAAATAGTGATAGGCTCTACAAAATACAACCTGTTTACAATTATCTACTAGAAAAATTTAAAACCGTTTATACTCCTCATCAGAACCTATCGCTAGATGAAGCCATGATCCCTTGGCGTGGAAAATTAAAATTTAAAACGTACAATCCACGTAAACTTACTAAATATGAAATACTTGTACGAGTATTATCGGAGAGTCAGACGGGATATATATGTAATATAGAAATTTATTTTGGACAAGGCAAAAAACTGCAAGACACGGTAACAACGATTCTTACACCGTATTTCGGATATTGGCACCATCTTTATATGGATAATCATTATAATACTTTGAACATTGCCGAATTTTTATTACAAAATAAAATCCGAATATGTGGCACAATACGCGCCAATAGATTGCCAAAATGTTTAAAAACAAAATCGTTAGAACTACAAAAAGGGGAGAGTATTTTCAAACGGAAAGGTGATATTTTGTTGCAAATTTGGAAAGATAAGAGAGAGGTTCGAATGATTTCGACAATTCATAAATTTGAAATGGTTGAATGCACTGGAAAATATAAAACTATACAAAAACCGAAATGCATTGCAGATTATAATTTGAACATGAACGGTGTCGATCTTGCAGATCAATATCTATCATATTACTCAATATTGAGAAAAACAATTAAGTGGCCTAAAAAGATAGTATTATATCTCGTCAACTGCGGCCTGTTCAATGCATTCAAGATTTATAATTCGTGTAATAATGAAAAAATGAAATATAAAGATTTTCTACTTGCTGTGATGAAATTGTGGACGACGGAAGAAAAATCAACGGATACATTTATCGATGTAGGACAAAGTGTTTCAAATACAACAAATCACCTACGTGTCGACCCGCCATGTAGACTCTCTGGTAATATGAAACAGCATATACTGGAACCAATACGGAGTAAAGGCAAGAAGAAGTTCCCAACCAAACAATGTAAAGTGTGTTCGTGCAATGGAAAAAGGAGCGAAACAAGATACTGTTGCCAATTGTGCCAAACAGCATTGCACAAAGGAGTATGCTTTACCAAATATCACACTCTAAATCAATATTCAAATTTGTATAATAAATAATAGTTAAAATGTAAAAAATCTTATATAATAAACAGATATATAAACTATGTATATATAGTATTATTTAAGAATACTAAATGCAAATTAGAAATGTGCGTATCCGCTTCCTGTTACTTGCCAAGCATGTTTTTGGAGCGTTCGAAAATGTGCGGTCTTTGAGAGCGTGTTGAACGCGCAGAGCCCCGTCCGCAATGTGTTAAGAAGCAAATTGATTTCTTTTGGTTTTAAAAAACTGTTGTACTACGCCAATTTTGACAAGATTAAAAAATTTCTTTCTATTCAAAACCTGCATCATTTATTTATCTACTCATAGTAAATAGTTAAAGTGCTTTATTTTTTAACGTTATCGTTTAATCATAAAGCAGAGCTTTAAGTTCATGCTGTTCAAAAACCAAGGCTCACTTTGGAAAAGCAGTTGAAGTTTCTCCATACTGCGAATATATTACAAGATATGCGTACACTTTTTTCAAAATTGTGGTCAAATTGTATAAACTATCTAAAGATGCTTCATAAAAGTGTGACCAAGAACATATTGCACAAATCAGCACATCATTTCCTACGCACCGTTAGATAGCCACCCGTAGAATGATAAGGGCTTTTCTGGAGATAAGGATTGCGGTTGTCCTCGGACTTCTTGAAGTAGTACAAAGCCTGACTGAACCCCCAGCCAGGATTACCAAGAGCCTCCCAGTGGTCGTAATCGTGCCGATTCCCTCGGACGTACAGCATGTAGTTGAGCACACTGGAACCGCCCAAGACCTTGCCTCTAGGCCAATTGCATCGGCCGCCTTTCATCGCCAAACAGGCCCTGCCAGTCGGTTCTGTCTTATACTTCCAGTCCAGCTTGGTCAGCTGAAGATAGGCAGCCAGCGAAGGCACATCTGTTATCTCGTTCTCGTCCGGCCCGGCTTCCAGCAGAAGGACATTCCAATCCGGGATTTCTGATAATCTGCTGGCAACCACTGCTCCTGCCGAGCCGCCTCCTACCACGATGAAGTCGTATTCCGCGTACAGCGGGTATCTGTTTATGGGACGGCTTTCCGGGTCCAGTTGGTCGTAGCGGTAATAGGACAGGCCTGCTATTAGCAACGGGATCAGCCACAGGCTTGTCCCCACGAGGCCCAGGGCTCCCTTCAAGGCAGATGTCACCACTATCGCGCTGAACACCATGCTTCTTCAGTTGTAATTTTGGACGAATTTGAAGATTTGGCAGTTTGATCGAGTTGAGTGGCATAACGTTGCGAAGGTGCTAGAGGATGTCTGGGGGACGAGTGCCTAATCGTTCGGTCCTGGGTACTCTGAGCGGGGTGTATGGGGTTGCGGTGGTCATCGTAGAGTTGATGCCGCGGTCTTCATGGGGAAGATCGTCCTGTAATTGAACCAGAGTCGTTAGTATGGCGCCTAGATGACAGCACTGTGCAGTGTTTACGCGTTACGACTTTTTTGGGCATGTAGGGATATTATATGTCACGTTATTGTCTTGTGATGTTTCAAACGCGACCCAATACGTGTATTCTACTTCTACAGAATAATTTTAATTAATATTGTACTGTTTTGTACTTTTACAGGAGAATTTGAATTAATATTTTGTTAGACTTTACTTTACGGGACCAGAGATTTTTGGTTCTTTTACATACATTCTCGTAGATTTTGTCAAGATAATTCCAAAAATTCAAGTCCCAAGGTGCGCAAACCATTGGTTCAAAAGTTATACGCGTTCTAATCCTGACATAATCCATAAAGTAAAGATTAGCCAAAATGACTGCTCATCCATGCTTGTGCTGCCGTTTAGCGGCTCTTGTGAGGAATTTTTTGGATATTTGTGCTGCCATCTAGCGGCGCCACTCATGAAACTACATCTCCAGACGGAGTGCGTATCAATGTGGTGTCACGCTACATGTCAAACACGCTTGAAATTCGTCGATTTTGAACGCGTACAACTTTTGAGCCAATGGTTTGCGTACCTTGGGACTTGAATTTTCTGCGTTTCCGCGACAAAATCTACGAAAATATTCATAGAAGAGCCAAAAATAGTGCATTCTTCTATTTTTAAAGCGTACGAAATTTGAACAATCCTTCCTAATACTTGCTGGCTTTAGAATATGTTGCAACAGATTAAAATATAACAATCTTTTACATCTATATAAAAAAGATAAACACAGCTCAAATTCACTAATTACAATATAGGCTGATTGTGACTAATTTTTCTTTATACTTCTTTTGTTAATGTCGTAGCGATACCAACCTTTCTTCTCTTCACTGTTTTTATTTTCTACTTATCAATACATGCTAGATTCTAGGAAGAAACAATTGTTCTATAATACTTAACGTAACAATAACAATAACCTTGATCTAATTTTAGGTGGGGAAATTGTAAAGAAAGGTTTTGTATTGTTTAACAAGCTTCATCGCCGGGTAATGAAATTATTTACAGAACTACATCCGTGTATATTAAAAGTACAATATTACTTGTTCCTTAACCGTTTGACTGCTGAGGAGCGCTATCGCGCTCTTCTTATTATGAAAAAATAGGTCAACAGCCAAACGGTTAAATGCAACTGAACAATTTTACTTTTGTAATTGTGTCGCCAATGGATAGCACAGATCCTTCTGATTAAAATGAGTCCAAACACGATATAAATTGGATTACGTTTATTATACAGGGTGATTCATGTAACTTGTACACATCAAATAACTTTAAATTAGTTGATTGTGAAAATTTAGAAACTTCTCTTCATACAAGAACCTGTACTCATCTTTGAAGCTATGCATTTACAAATTTGCCATAAATAAAGTTATTTGAGATGTGCAAGTTTCATGACTCACCCTGTAGTTTGCTTATTAATTGATCCGTGAATAGCTGAAATTAATCCGATTTCCATCGTGTTTGGACTCATTTCAATCGGGAGAATCTCAGCTATCCATTAATACTAAAATTATAAAGGTAAGACGACGATTACTCAAAGTGAAATCAGTACAATTGAATTAACATACTGGCTCCTGAATCCATGTAATTTTAACTATATATATACTACTGTAGCTTTTTGCTCTCAAAACGCCATTTATTTTGTCATTTTGCATTGTTAACAATTGTTAATAATTCAAAACGTCACTTGTGCAATTATAGTATGTACGAGATCAGTATACATTTATTTTTACTGCTTTTGATCAACAAGATCGATTGGATCAGAGAGTCAAAAGGAATATACATGTGTATAAACAATAGTAGTTTCTAGACAAACGAATAATCCCGAGTTTGCTATCATAAATTCTGCTCTCAACTATCGTGTTGTTGGAGAAGGGTTAAAGCGAGATCATGAAATGGAGCACGCTGACTCTCACAATCGAGCGATTAATCAAATGAGATTCGAGAACAATTGTTTCCACGAGCAGAGAACTTTCATCGAGCCAGCAAATCTACGTTTAGCCTGCGAGAATAGTTCGCGTTGACCCTGGACATTTATGGCCTGGTTCATAATAGCATATTGTTGCAATGAATTTCGTAGAGAATGAAAGTATGTTTTCCATATTAATTAAGATGGATTAATTTAATGCGCAGAATTGAGCATTATTCGAATTGTTTCGGATATATATAAATATTTATCTGAAATAATTATTCGAGTGAATTCTTTTCAGTCGAATATTTTATTCGAACAATAACTATTAATTATTCATAACAAATTGTTCTATCTAATTATTCGGATAATTCTTCTTTTATTCAGACAAATTATTCGAATAGAGATTGTAACATTATTCCAATAATAATGTCAATTACTGTTGACCGTTTTTTAAAGTAATTTTTTAAGTGGTTTCCTTTTTTAAATTGCTTCTTTTGCATACGAAGAAACATTATTTAGTTCAATCTGCCCAAAAATAACAAACTTTCCGAGGCAGCAATTGAAAAAAAATAAATTGTAAAAATTAACATGGAATAAATTAATCAATAAACTATGGAAAACCCTATCATTTTTATTCAAATCGATTAGTTTTCGAATAACAAATAACTTCTTATTCGGATGAATTTTTATTCGAATAAAATGTTATCTAGATAAATGTTTATTCTAGTGGATATTTTTTATTCGATAATGACGAATAAATTTTTCCGTTATCTCGAAGCAGTGGAATCCCCCCCCCCCCTGTATTTTCCTGTAGTTTACAAAAAAGTATATATTTTAGTTTTTAAACGTGTATCTAAATTTAATAAAAGTATTTTTAATCGAAAAATTATGATTTAAAAAAGGAACGGGTCTCGTGTTGGGCACCTTATATCAACATTATCGATAACTATCGTCAGTCACACCACTAGTCGAATATTCTTAGATGAACAATGCGTCACAGGGCAAACAATCTTGGATAGAAAGTGTAGAAGGGTAAATGCAATTTTGGTGTCAGGTCGATCATGAATTGGTCGTGTCTTTCATTGTGAAAAAAAACTATTAGCGTCTTCTCATCTGTAAAACGAGTAGTGCAACAGCATTAGCGGGTCTGGTCCGGTAGAGCAGCATAGATGGCGACAGCGAAAGGAAGGAGTAAGGCTAAAAGGACACGTAGCAGATTTTAATTGCTCCGCTCGACTATACTACGTTCAACGAGAACTGGTACAAAATCTAAACAGAACGTTCACGCGATCGGTGCAGCGGTTGCAGCCGAGTGGCTGTTAGACCACGATGCTCAGGGACGAATTTTATGGGGACGAAGGCCCTTGCATGCAGAGCAGCCTCATGCAGAAGGGCCCGAAAATTGTGATTCGGCCCTGGCCTGATCACGCGTCGCTCGCGTGCAGCTGTTCATAGTTTGTGCCAGTTCTCGTTGAGCAAAGTATGGGCTCAATTCGACGCAGTCTGCGGCGACGCGACGACTCATAGTGGGGCGAAAATGACTAAGCTTGCGTCAAACTCGTAGAACTTTTGACAGAAATGAAATCGAGAGACGATTTTGTGTTTTTAAATTCAACTTAAAATGTCCTAGAATAAGGAAAAATTATAGGAGAATGTCGCACGTACAATTTTCGACGTTTAAGATTTATGTTGAGTTTGATATTTTTCGATAAAATTTTGGTTCATCCGTTATCACATGCGAATTTATCAATTTGTTATATATTATTTCTCACAGATTCTGTCATTATCGAATTTTTTCGGTGATTTCCAGTGTTTCGACAAAGAAATGTTTCGAACAAAAATTTCTTAGCACTCAGTTTTCTGTAAACTCCAATATAAAAAGTTGAGAAATTACTTTGTTTAACCCTTTGCGCTCCTATGTCGAGTCAGACTCGACATTGACTTTTTCATTAATAGTTCATTTTCATGATTCGCATTATATTTATGAATAAATTACGTGGTAAATTACGCAATTACGTGATAAGTACACTATTTTAACCGTAGCCTATATGTATTAACCAATAGTCTCTGTTTTATCTATTTTATGCTATCGTTATATCTTAATTGGAACTAATTAATATTTGTATCCTAATATACTTTTCTGTTATATATATTTTACTTACTTTATTTAATTATTTCTTCTAATTGTATTAACCCCTTGACTACGGCAGACTTTGAGACGCGTCGGCCGTACCATACGGCAGAAATTGAGTTACGATGTACGTCGAGAATGGCGAACTTTTGGATAGGGATGCATTTTTGTGAAAACATATTTCAATATTTAAAAAACTAAATTTCGCTACATTAAAACAATATTATTTATTTCTCTGAATCGAATTACTATAAATGTTACAAATTTAATATTAATGTAAAACTTGTTTCTCGTCTAACTGAGATAAGATCTATCGAAATAAATATCGATAAAATTTTCTGGGCGTCTCCGAGTGTCACAAACGCAAAATTCCTAAGCGCCTATGGGCGCCCACAGTAGTCTAGGGGTTAATCTAGTCCACTACTACCGATAGCATTTATTATATTGTACGAGGCTACATTTATTATATTTTATTTTATTGTTACCTGGCATGGTCTGCGGTGCGTGTCCCGTCTATTTTATATTTTTATATGGCTTAGCGATCGCAAGTAATGTGATCCCGGGTGAACATAAAGTGTCTGAATAAATTACTAGTACATATTCCTAGTTCTAGTTAGATCGCAAAGTTATATACGGGAGTATGTTTGGACTGCATTGTAACAATCTCTGAAATAAAAGGAAGAAAATGCAGTAATTTCTGCAGAATTGTTCGCAGGTCGGAATTGAAACCGGCAGATCTGAGAATACAAAGTCGTGATTCTTCGGGTCTCGCGGTTCATTTTTTATAAAAACTCGGCGCAGTCGGCATAACAGGGCAGCGGTCAGCATGCCGGTGTACATTAATATGAATGAAAAGAATGAAAACGACGACTTAACTTCTTTATTTCTAATTTTTTGCCGCGATACGAAGGCAATTCGGAGGCCACATGCCACGTTTCGAAGGCAATTTGGAGGCCAGTTGACACAATTCAAAAGCAATTTGGAGGCTACATGACACGATTGGAAGACAATTCGGAGGCCACATGCCACGATTCGACGATCACTTACCTAGTACTTACCACATACCTTATAGCTCCGCGGTTTTTCTTACCTGACTCACACCCAAACAGACCATTTTGTATTGTCTTCCGGGAATCGCGTCGCATGCCGTGTCACACGCTTGACCGACTCCGTCGACCTTTAGCATCGACGCAGTAATAATTTATATAGGCGTTGGAGTAGCACAGGGAAATTCACAGCAACCCGAATTTAGCATTTCCGGGAGAAATTACTGTACTTTGAAGCGCAAAGGGTTAAATGAAACATTAAAATCACCATGATTTGATGATGAAAATTAAGAAAGAGAAAAAGATCGGAAGTCACGTGCAACCCGCGAGGGAACATTAAATAAATACATACACGTGGAAAGTGTTGTACATTTTGTCACGTTGCGTTTTTCCGAGGAAGACGTGGCGAATATTTGGACTTTTGTGCATGTGAAACAGGTGTATGCGTGAGAGAGATGGACGGTTATCTTCGAAGACTGTATGTATAGGGATTTGAACTATGAAAACGAAGAATGCTTTTGAGAGGGAGCGTAACGAGTGTGTGCGAGTTCGACAGTTCGATCGGAGATCTCGAAGACGAAGGATACTTAGATCTTTTTTGTACGTTATTTTTTGTTCATCCAACAAGTCTTTTAACCTTTTGAGCTCTGAATACTCCTGGCCGAAACGGTTCGTAGGGACGGAGCGCGGCTATCGCTGACCATCGCTGGGGGCGGAATACTTTTTTGCTACACTGAAGTGACTATTCAAGGCGTAAACAGTAATAAATTATGGTGATTCTTTTGCAGAAGGTTAAATAATTAATCTTCCGATTCAATGTCCGATGATAGTGATTCACTATATTCTATTTCACTGTCGTCCCTTGTGAAATATTCCTCAAGATTTGACATTTTGTAGGGTGTCACGAATAAAAAAAGAAAATCGAACAAGTTATATTCCGCACTATCGCTGTTGACGCGAGCGAGACCGTGAGATTCTTACATTCACAAGACGATACTGCTGACTGAGTCGTTTTGAGTGCTTTGAGTCGCGAAAAGGTGACAGTGCAGATAATTATTTTGAAATCTAATTGGTTAGAGAGTGGGACATAAAATGGGATTTTCGTTTCGGATATTCCCGGGGATTTTTATGACCCTAATATTGCCCAACCGCTACCTATAAGGAAGACAAATTACTAACGAGCGCTCCTGTATTAATTTTACACGAAAATAACTGCATATTGATTGAAAAAATCGACAAACGCATATATGCGCCCTTAGTCCAGGCCGATGACTTAGAGAAAACACATAAATGCGGCCTTAGGCTACACGGATGACTTTCGCCAAACGCATATATGCGTCCATAGAGCTCTAAGGGTTAAATTATGGCCCTGTTTTCTATGCGAGAACGGTCCTACGTACGTACTATATGTATATCTTTTACTTATTAATGTTATAGCTGACCTCAAGACGAGTTCAACGACCTATATAAAGCGATCTTTAAGTCTTAAAACGTTGCTGAAATCGTCGTGGACAGCTAATGCTATGCGATTGCAACCACTGTGCGACGTTCCGTTAACTCGCGGCTACAAATTGACGAAGTTATGTCGTCGCCGGTGGAAAACCGAGATGGTGATCTCATAACGGGGAAAGGAGAAAGTGTTCCACCAGTGTAAATCCTCTACTATGCTCGTTTCCTTCCATGAGGCTCTGCTGGTTACGTTACGCGGCCTCTCTCTCCGCGTCGCCGTTCCTCTTCCTCGGCTTCATTGCCAGCCTTCCTGACCGTGAAAATCATTTTAATGGACGACGATGAAGTAAACGCAGCCATTCGCTTCCTTATTCACCCTTTAACACCTCGCACTACGATTTTTTTTGCACAACCACAGTGATTCACAGTTATCTAATTAGATTCTAATTAGATTTGTTATTATTAGATTGGCGCGCATGAAATGTCGGATTTTTAAACGAATAGCGAAAACTCAATATCTATGCACACACATTTTGGGCCTTGCATGCGTTCACAGTTCACTCTTCAGCATTATTTCCAAGTTTTGTTCGATTTATAATAATTTAATTCAAATAACAATAAGCTATAAATGTTTAACTAATGGAAAATAGCATTTTTCAACATACTTGATATATATTGCAAATACTATAATCAATAATTCATTCGTATTCAACTATCTTCTTCTTCTCTCGTTTAAAGCTGCATTCTTTTCAACTGTTCTTTCGCAAATTGATATTTATATCAAGTTTTTAGTTCTTAATAAAATAATCTCTCACACAAGTTTAGGGAAGATCTTTCAATTTCCGTGGCTTTAAGCTAATTTTTGCTTTGCTCAAGCTTTGATTAAATGCTCTAATTTCTATTTAATGCACTAAAACTATTTTTCGATTTTTCAGATATTTCAGTTTTTAGAAATATTTCTTTGCGTGACAGAAAATAGTAATTTAATAATGTTTTTAACGAAATGAAGAAGGTGTTTTTCACTCTAATTCTGTGCCCTGTCGGGGAGGGGCTCTGTATGTCCGCCATATGTTCGCCTCATATTTTTGTGCTTGACGATACTTCTAACTCTGTCTACAGGGTGTCCTACAGCGGGGAATGCGAGGTTCTTGAGGTCATTTGAAGTAACTTTTTCCTTAGCGGAAATGCAATCCGCGGTTTCGTTTACGAGTTATTAACGAAAAACACTGACCAATGAGAGACGAGATTACCCGCGGATTGCATTTTCGCTAAAGAAAAATTTACTTCAAATGACTTCAGGAACCCCACATTTCTCGCTTGTACAATAATTTTGGGGCACTCTCTATACTTCTGTGCCCCTTATTTCTACCTTCTGGTGTCTCCCGCAATTACTGTGCTTCTTTTAATAACGTTCCCAATTCGTTTTTCTTTCCTCACAATACTGTTTTGAATAAGAATGAGGTTAGGTTTGGTTACGCGGTCTAATAAAAGAGGGCGCTGAAATACGGACATGTTCTAGAATCTGACCCTATTTCTGGATTTATCTAGAAGTCTCCTGCAATTACTGTGCTTCTTTTAATAACGTTTCCGACAATATTGTTTCTTTTCTCACAATATTGTTTTGAATAAGAATGAGGTTAGGTTTGGTTACGCGGTCTAATACAAGAGGGCGCTGAAATACGGACATATTCTAGAATCTGACCCTATTTCTGGATTTATCTAGAAAATATGAAATATGCATGATTAGTGTTTTTTAATTGTTGTTATTAAACGAAATATTAAAAAAAAAGTAAACGTACTACTATAAATAAATGAAAACTAAAAGTACTAATACTTTTACTATACATTATACGTTTTGTACGACGTAAATCACATTAATAATTCATTTATACGGAGATAGTACATAAACTCGTCAGAACTGCTCTTGCATCGATTGAAAAATATACTACTTATAAACGTTATAGCATAGAAACATCTTTGATAAAAATTGGAAAAGTTTGACTGACGATAACTTTGTGAAAAATCATCGTAGGATGATAACTTTTCTTTTAAATTAAAGGGGAAGGATCAAACTTGATTCGACTGGAAATGGCATCTCCGAAAAAAGTTTTACAAAGTCCGTGCATTTCGTCAAACTTAGCAATTTTCAATTTGACATACATGGTCTCATATTTAAAGGGTTACAGTGGTAAGGGTGCATCAAACTAGAAATTCGGAGACATTATCTTAAAGTGGATTCAAGCTTTAATTTGAAATAGAGACCATCATTCTATGATGACTTATCGTCAGTCAAATTTGGCCAATTTTCATCCAAAATTGTTCTATGCTATCATTTTTTGAACAGTATATTTACTACATTTTAACACATACTTCTCACTAAGTCTTGCATATTGATAGATAAACATAATAAAAAAATATAAATCAACAATGTATGTATAACATTTTTCTTTTTCTATACGTTTTTATTCCGGGGGCACAGAAATTGGGACATCTGTCATATAAAATAATTGCACGAGTATTCGCAGAATTCATACTCATACAAAACTCGAAATAAATGACAAAAATAGAGAATTTTGAAAACATTATTTTGGCTAAATATGACCTCGGCAATACACAATAAGACTAACACAATAAACAACATCATAACATCAGCCGGGTGATAAACATTTAGACATACTAAAAATTCAACATTTCATATACCCTAATCTAATGTTATTATCATCGCTATTATAATTATTATTATATTGCTATTGTCATCATTAGACAGCAGATTATATGCATTTATGTCAAAAACGAATAGGTCAAATATAAAATTGTGAGGTCATTAGACGAATTTCAGAATATTATTGCATTATTTTCAACTTACTATAATTATTAGAGGAAGAGGTATTATTATTAATATATAATATTATTAATATTATTATGTCCCTTACAGTTAACTTGAACAATTTTTATTTTTCATAAAGATCCGCACTCTAGTCGTCATTTATCATTATTGTTAGTGTTATTGTTACATCTATATTAAACATCCTCGTCAAGAATGAATTACATGTCTTCACCTGTTCAGAACTATCTTCACCGCTTGCATTTATAAAAACCATGGTTTCTATGAAACTGGCATGTTGCGTCCACATCCTGCATACAGCGATGAGCAAAAGTGTATAATAAAAGTGTGATACACATGCACGTATGTCTCATGAAGGTGAAGATCATGCTACTAGTTTCTTAACCAACCGGTCGAATTTGGGTTAGATTTAATTTGGGTAGGATTGCGATTACAAGGTGAATGTAATTAACGTTATGTAATAGTTTATTTTCATTTGTATGATATACGGAATATTTTACACAGATAAGAATTTAACGCAACGTTTACAGTTTTGCACTTTGACATTCTTATCGAATTATAGTCTTAAATTAATATTCTGTTCATTTTTTCCCTCCACAATGTGCACTTTTGAATTCATTTTGCACTTTATTAAGCTCATTTGGTGCTTTTATTTTTTAGTTTAGTGCGGGTTTTTTTGAATTTGCTATACATAAATTACAATAAATTTATATAAAATTACGACAAATTTATATAAAATTACAATGAATTTTCATAAATTTACAACGAATTTATATAAAGTTACAATGAATTTACATAAATTTACAATACATTTATACAAAATTATAATGAATTTATATAAATTTATATAAAATCACTAATCCATATAAAATTAGAGATAATTTATATAACATTGGAGCTAATTTTTATAAAATTAAATCTACTTTATTTAAAATTATAAAGAATTTATATAAAATTCAAACTAATTTGTATAAAATTAGAGTAAATTTTTATAAAATTATAGAAAATTTATATAAAATTGCAGCGAATTTAGATAAAATTACAATAAATTATTGCAATAACAATTTGTTGTAATATATACGCTTTCTGAGTTCACTATGTGCTCCTCAGTGTTCACAATGTGCTCTTTCAGATACACTATGTGCTTCACTATTCAGCAGACTGTGCGCTTTTATTAGTTTCTTAAAGGTTGTATCCCGTGCATTGACTGTTTTGTGTCCTAGCTGTTCAGTTTTCCCGTAAGTCCTCAAAATCAGTAGACCATTCACGACAAATGTCAATGGGGTAATCGCAATGTAAATGACTCGTAGAATAAGGAAACAGGAAGAAGGATGACGAAAGCAACCGTACCATGTTAAACGAGCAAATACATACCGCTATGATTCGTAAGAAATATCGATCTAAATCTCGAGTCCGGCATTCATTGCGGAGAATATTACTTGGCATCGTACGCAATTACACTTCTCCATCGTTTATTTGCAGCGTACACAACGCGCATTTTTCACCGACAAAAGAAAAACCGCGTACTCGTCAAGCGAGAAAGTTTTAACAGGGCTGCTTCAAATCGGTTCGTTCGCTCTAACACGGAAAACGATGTCGGACGATGCTTGTTCGCGGGTAGAAAGAAACCAAAGAGAAACTAGCAATTCGTCCGATAGGATCATTCTCGAGATAATCTTTCAACGATAGGTGTCTGCGTTTGACTAAATCTGATTAGATGGGGAAATCATTATCTGCTGGCTGCGTAGCGTAATTTGTTACCGGGCAGCATCTGTTTATGTAACTTCTCATGTTTAGAGACGGCCATAGTTTGCAGTTATTTTGAAATTGAATTCAGTTGAATTTAATATTCCCCATTTTTAGTTGAATTTAATATTTTCTATTTTTATTTGAATTTAACATTTTTCATTCCTAGTTGAATTTAATATTTTTGCTTTCTAGTTGAATTTAATATTTTTTATTTTTACTTGAATTTAATATCTTCCATTTTTATTCGAATTGAATATTTTTCATTTTTAGTTGAATTTAATATCTTTTATCTTTATTTGAATTTAATATTTTTCATTTTTATCTGAATTTAATGTCTTCCACTTTTATTTCAACTTAACATTTTTCATTCCTAGTTGAATTTAAATATCTTCCATTTATATTTCAACTTAACATTTTTCATTCCTAGTTGAATTTAATATTTTTGCTTTCTAGTTGAATTTAATATCTTTTATCTTTATTTGAATTTAATATTTTTCATTTTTATCTGAATTTAATGTCTTCCACTTTTATTTCAACTTAACATTTTTCATTCCTAGTTGAATTTAAATATCTTCCATTTATATTTCAACTTAACATTTTTCATTCCTAGTTGAATTTAAATATCTTCCATTTATATTTCAATTTAACACTTTTCATTTTTAGTTGAATTTAATATTTTCCATTTTTGTCTGAATTTAACACTTTCTATTTTTATTTGAATTCAACGTTTTTTAATTTTAGTTGAATTTAATACTTTTTATTCTTCGTTGAATTCAATTCTTTGGCTCAATATTTTCAACTTTCGCGTTTTACTAAAAAACAGTTACATTGTAAATAATATACAGGCTTGCATTAAAAATTAATTTCTAAATTTAGTTTAAAGGTTTAACAATTGCTGTCTTATGTTATCAACATGGCACTGACAATAGCATTTTCATGGAAGAAGCGTGTGGAACAAAATTTGTTGGTTTCGGAGTAGAATGTTGTTCGTTGGAAATATAGGTCTCGGGCACGAATATAAAATGTGGCGTCCCTGGCTCCGTGAAATTTCTGTATCACGTAAGAAAGTAACGCGGAACACGACTGAACTTTTCTTTCTAAAATTGCTCGCAGAGTCGGCTGCGGAAGGAGGCACCGACACTATTTTTCTGGGCTATTGCGCGAACTCATGAGCTACGTTCTCCGTGTGTACTATAATAACGTTTTTCTGACGAGTCTTCCTTGTCTCGCAGTAATTAGATCAAGCTTCCTACTTTTACGATTTTTTGGGCCAACTGTCTAGGCAACGGTACTACGTAGGAATTTAAAACTTTTTCTTCGAATGGAACGAAACTAATATTCTATACATACTGACAACAGTTAAGACATTTTATATGTTATTAACATTTGGCTAAAATTTGATATCTTAATAAATATTTCTCTTATTAAATTAAAAATATATACATGTGTGTTATAGTGAAGCATATTCTACATTGCTTGTATTCCAAATATTGTTTTATTTAGTGCAAACGACAAATTAAAAAAATGATACAAATAAAAAAGAATAAAAATACAAAAATGAAACACAGAATACAAAAATAAAATACAAAATAAAATAAAACATGCAAAAAAATACAAATAATAAAGTATAAAAGTAAATAAAAATTGAAAATTGAGAAATTATGGAAAAATAAAATTAATATTTTCATAATACAATTTTAATCCTATGTTAAGAAGGGCTATTACACCCAAGAATGTATAACATGTTTCTTAACTTTTGTCGGCGAGACTCCGTATGGGAATTGTTTGATTTTATATTATATTAATTATATTTTATATTATATTAATTATATTTTATACTGTATTAGTTATATTTTACATTATATTATTCATATTTTATATTATACTATTTATATTTTATGTTACGTTATATTTTCCATGATATTAGAGTTGTTCAATTTTATTAAAATTAATTTATAATATATAATATTTATTAAAAATATTAGAGTTGTTGAATTTTAAATTGTTTAAAATATTTGTAGGCGTTATGATTCTTTCGCGATAATTTATACGGGGCGTTAGTGCATAAAGATTTCTAATGTAGTCATTATCAGCGATTTATTGCTACAGGTACTAATTAGTAGGCGTTCTCGTTATAGAGAAATCTATTACATTTACCACTTCTTTATTTTGGATAGGCTAGAATTATAGTTCGTTCATGGCAATATTATGTCTCACTATTTTCTCAAGGCTTATTTCCTGTTACGGTTAATGGTATATTTAAGTACAAGTGGAGCGTGCCAAGTTCCACTAAATAACAGTCATACTGATTTAATCATAATTATCGGTAGAGTGGAATGTTTGTTTTGATCTATTGTATTTCTCATATTTCGAAATTTATGAACTGGCATAGACATTCGAAGAATACAAATACGAGTACATACAGGCTGTCATGTAATTGATGGTACAACCGAATAATTCTATGTCGATATATAAATAAGTCGAAAAAAAAGAATAACATTTTCTCATTTGAGGCTTCATTTTCGAGAAAATTGAATTGAAAGATGCGTGGCAAGTCAAGTTCGCGTGGCTTATAATACAACGAAAAGTAGAATTGGTATGTCATGACCACCACGCACCACTTGATTGCTATTCAATAGTATTATTTTTTCAACCTAATCTTTCTCGAAAATGGAGCCTTAAATGAAAAAATGTTATTCTTTTTTTCGACCTATTTTGCCGGTTATACCACCAGTTACATGACACACTGTATATGTATATATAATAATAATAATAATAATAATAATAATAATAATAATAATAATAATAATAATAATAATAATAATAATAATAATAATAATAATAATAATAATAATAATAATCAGATTGCAGATTTTATGCATACATAATAAGGATCAGACGGTGCAATTGAAAACAGTAGAAAAATTTAAGTAACCGAAGAACACCAATATGATAATGTCAACTTGTCAAAGTTATTTACAAAATAAGGAAATACATAAATGATGATTCCAGTTTGTTGCAAGAAACAATTATTATTTTCTATAAAGATTCGGAATCGAATAATAATAATAATAGAAGGATGTATTTGGAATATGATTGTTCCAATTTACGTTTAATATATGTCATTAATAAATATTATTGAAATAACACAATATTTATATCCTTATATTATTAATATATTGTAACAAATAAAATAATATATGTTATTTAATTTGTTGCTATATATATGTATTTTTCTTTCTTTTCCTATATATATTAATTTTTCACATTTATGTTAATATATATTACATATTAATATTATTATTAAATGTGAAAAATTATTATTTAATAAAAATGTAATAAATGTAAATTATTATTTAATTTTTGAATAATAAATATATAAAACGACGACTTGAATTCTTTACTGACATAATTGTATTATACTACACTATATAGAAAAAAATCGACGAACATGTTTAAACAATTTTCATTTGTAAAAATTAATTCTGTTTTTGAAATTTGGATTACGGAAAATATTTAAAAGAGTCTATCGAATTATCTATTAAGGTCATTATAATTTATATTAGATCGACCAACCTGCTGAATATATTTAGATTTATTTATTAATTATGTACCTTTACCTAAATTCGAAGTAAAGAATATTTGTGAAATAATTATCAATATGTGATGTATCATAAAATTATAATGTAGTTAATTGCAATGTGTAATGCCAACGATAATTGTAATGTATGGGACATTGACCATCGTTCTTAATTTATTTTCAATTTTATTTACAAATCTTCTTTATTTATTCTTTTTTACTTTGTTTTTAGAAAAATGCATGAATATTTTTTCGAAGCCGATTAACTTTTCGTAACGTCGAAGATACTAATACATTTTCTTTTTGCAGGTAAGAGTTGCATTCTGGATGCATCCAAGCATCCACGTCAAGCCACGTGAGTTTCCGTTCGAGCGGTGAAATTAGTTTGGGCCTCGTTCACAAGCGTATGAGACATGTCACTTTCGTATACGAATTAGACAACTTTCAATCATGCGAATTCCTAGTTCAGTGTTTCTGTAATTTTCCGCGTAAGAACATTTATTTAATTAGATGTGCATGTGGTCGATTGTAATCTTCTGCTTTCTTCTAAATACATACAAACAATTGCATACAATAATTTTGCGAAACAATTTTTTATAATAACTTTTTGTTTTACTATAATTGTTGTTGATGTGTTTGTTATTTTTATGATTATTATTTCGCGACGATTTTTGTTATCGTTATAATGTTATGGTTTTAATTTGATTTATGATATTTGTATTATTTTTATTGTTTTATTTATAGCAATTACGTATATTTGTATTATATGTACAATTTTTATATTGTCATGGTTCGATGCTTTTACCACTTTTATCAACTTTATTTTGTAACAATTTGTCATTTTTGTTACCGTCATTCACTTTTGTAATAATTTGAAATTTTTATTATCTTACGTTTCGAAATGTTTCTCTTCTTTTGCAATATATAATTATATATTATATTATATTAATCTTATTATTTTATTTATAATATCTCGACACTTTTATCGTATCAACGATTTCATACTTTTATTATATTATTTTTGTAATGAACTAATACCTCGCAACTGTGTATATAATAATTACGCGTATGTATGTTTCTCTTGTATGTATTTATGTAGTAAACTATAGTAACCAAGTTGCTTTTGTAATTGTTTACGAAAATAAATGTCGCCTGTTTTCTCTTATTTTCTCATGTGTACGAATGTTCGTGTATGTTTACTTTTCTACAATGATGTTAGTTATATATGCAATAATAGATAATTGCATATCACGTTGAACAAGTCGATAAATAAACCATCAAATAACATTCCACACATTAACATTTGTCTGCGTGCGAGTTCTTTCTCAATGCTGATTCTTCTCGCGTACAAACTAGGATGAAATGCCATAGAAAGTTGGCGTAATTTTTAGTATTTCGTAAGTTGCGTGATTATGCGAAACCGGTCACAAACGTTCCCATTGGAAAGGCAGACGCAATAATCATCGTTCGTTTCCTCTTTCGTCTCACAATATTAACTAGAATTAACTCATTAACTGCGATAACCGATTCTACGCGAAGTTTTCACATTATTCAAATCCATGCGTGTTGGAAACTTTCTTACTAGGTAGACGAAATAATATGTAATTTATCAAGAACAGCTATGTGACATCTGCTTACGAAAGTCTTATCGAAGTGTTTGCAAATAAAGTGAAAAAAGAATACATGACACATCGGTACAAATCATATTGGAGGTTTTAACAATTAATTCATTAGTACCGAAATAGTATCTTAAAATTATAATATAATTTGGTAACCAATGACTCAATTTGAATATTATTTTGTGTGGATATTTGTTATATTTGTTCAGCAATAGCAAGAAATCAATTGACGTAAAATATATTAATTTATATAATATATAGAAAAAAATACTAGTACTTTTTATTAATAAAATATGTTACTAAAATATATAGATAAATAAATTACATAATATGAAGTTATCTAATTCATATAACTTATTCATATAATTTATTTTTTGATACATTCATCTATTTATTAATTATATAAATTATATAATATAAAATTATATAATGTATGTAATTTATTTATTAATATATTTTATTAATAAGTAGTACTAATATTTCTTTTTCTTCTTGATAACGTAGGTAATCGCCTCAAATGACAGTTATTTGTTGAAAAATCGGAATTTTCAAAGTGGATTATGGCTGATACTAGTTTCATTTATCTATCTTACAGGAATAATGATATTTTGCTTTAGATAACAATTTACAGTAACATACTTCCTACTGCGAAAGTGTTTTATGAAGTAAAGTGTGAACTGCAGCGTTTTCACCATTTTTCCACATTTTTTATTAATTTTTCGAAATTACCATTATCTCTCCACGCTTCCTAATGCAAATAACAGATACTGAATGAGTTCTCATTTTTCTCATTAAAAGATTAACGAAAATGTTCATGATACTGTGTAAAACTTTTAACGAACTACATATTTCGCATAAGCCCATGATTTTTCATCGGCATTTTGCATGTTTTGCTGAAATTATAAGGAATTACTACTATAACTGGTATGTTATCCAATGGTAAGTATACAAAACGCTGTAAATTACAATTTTATAGGTTGCAATAATCATCAGAGATATTCTCGATATTGTAAAATCGTTTTCGAAAACATGATTTACAGAAAATGCTGCATTTTTTATCACTTTTCCATAATTTTCATAGAAAGTTTCAGAAATTACAATTGTAACGTTATGTTTTCTGTTAGTAATGTTACATACTTGCTAAAATATAAACAAGATATATAAATCATAAATGAATACGATAAATTAATGAAAGTATAAAAGAATCTGTAAAATATTTTATTAATATTACATTACTAGATTGGAAATATAAAAGAATCCGATACAATATTCAATATACAACCAAATTATGATAAAATATTTAACATATGAAGGAATATGATAAACTATATATATATAATAATATGATAAAATATTTAAAATATAAAAATGTTTCAACAGATAGAGACTTGCAAATTGTTTGCAAAATTGATATTGTTACATACAATAATTATACATATGACAATATAACGTATTTAAGATAAAAAAAAAATATAAAACACTGTAATGAAATAAAATAATCGAACGAAAGACAACAATCGATCAGTTGCGTCAATTATAAAAATTCATGAGTTACCGCGTGCAATAGCAAAATAAATTCTTGAAACTATAAAACTATATAAGACTGTAATAAAATATTTTAGTTAGTAATAGTATTAATAATGATAGAAATTGTATCTCACTTAATTGATCCTAAATAAAACTTTCGTAACCCAGCCAGTTGTGAAATTACGTTGTTTTAATGATTTACATTTCGCAACAACCAACGATCATTACGTAGAAACCAAACGGCGTGTAAGTGATAGGAATTCCAGTAACCTATGGTTCATCTCCGATTCCTCGACTTCCGGCATCCGCCATGAATATTTCACGCGGCCGTAATTTGAATTAATCGATGTTTAATTCAGGTTCGGTCGCGGCTCAATTTTCCTATAGAGCATTGTCACGACTCGCTAATGTTAGACACTCTTACACAATCAATTACGCTCGGTGAATTTTCTACCGCGTAATCACCTGTTCCCTCGTATCCGATTATTACCGCTACGTGACACTTTAAGATGCACACGGTGTCATCGCAACAATGCATCTTTCGGTGCATTCGAAAGCTCGACGAAATACTTTAATGAACTACCGGTACTATGCGTCTTGTATGACGCATGAATAGATCAAATTGAAAATAGCAATAATCTTTAAACAATTTAAATTTACTATACTAAAACTTCGTTTTATTTGATTGATTATCTTCTATTTATTTTATATATTTTTATTTTATGCACATTATATCTATATTACATATTTCTATTTTATGTAGTTTATTTTAGACAAATTCAGAAAGTTTATACAGGTTATTTTATCCACTTCATAAACTTTTATTTTATTTTAAATAATTCGAATAATATACGTCTATTTAATTTTATTTATTTTGAACAGTTTCATCAAGTTCATATATTGTATTTCGTAGGTCGCACACAGACACATATTGAACAGATTAAACGCTTCTTATCTTATCATATAACTGTCGATGACTATGCATACACAAAAGAGTATTTATAATTTCGGATGATTAAGCACGCATTAAAGAGTAATTACATAATTTTCAGTAAATAAGCATACGTCAAAAAGTATTTACTTAATTCTCAATAATTAAGTATGCACCAAAGAGTATTTATTTACTTTTTACTGATTAAGTATGCACTACACAGTATTTACATAATTTTCAATAATTAAGTATCTACTAAAAAGTATTTACTTACTTTTTAACGATTAAGTATGCACCAAAGAGTATTTACATAATTTTCAATAATTATGCATGCACCAAATAGTATTTACATAGTTTTCAATGATGAAAGATGCATCAAAGAGTATTTATACAATTTTCCATAATTAACTATGCATTAAAGAATGTTTATACAATTTTTACTGGTCAAGTATCTACTAAGGAGGATTCGATATCGTAATCAAATATTTATAAAGTAACATTGTTGTATTTATCACAATAGAAAAAACACAAAGTTTGATATTAAAGCATTAAACAACATATTACTTAATGTTTACAGCAACGTTTTTTTTTTAACAATTTAGGAATTGTGTAAGGCTCGACGTACATAGCAAAATATTGTATTTCATAAATACACCATCTGGTTTAAAGCGTGGATAACAGATATACATACACCGACGTGACTCGTGTTTCAATCACAGCAACCGACAGCATGATGATCCGGAATGATCCCAAGCAATCATGGACAACCGCGCGCGTTTAATTCTCAGTGCGCCAGGTATTCATCCGCAGGGTAATTTGCAACTAATGTGCCATTTTACAGCGGAGCCACGTGTACCCACTTTTCTTCCATATTACCACTTGTTACAAACTGTTCAACCTGTTATCCCCTATAAATTTGTAATTTCTTCCTTTTATCTCATTTCTTGCTCGCGATCAGTTTAAATAATTAACAGAGATTACAATATCTAAATAATTCGTTAAGCATTAATATGATTAATAGAGATTTAATTGACTATGTTTTATATTATTTATATTAACTTTCTGTGTTTACTTGGTGTGTACAATACCTCAATGAAATTTTGTTGTAAAAATATCACTTTTCCTGCTATTCTTTTTTTGTACGTATTAGTGACAATTTTATGAAAAATACTATTGAGCCCTATTTTAAAATGGCTAAAGAATATTCAGTACCTTTTGGGACATCGGAGAAATAGATTTTCATTGTAATAAATATTTTTCAATAATTTTCAGTGCATTCTCAGTGGTTGTTCTTTCAGTCACCTTTTGTTTTCATTCGATTTAAATGAAAAATCATTTGATCGACTATACATGATATATCCATAATTATACACTTGTAGAATTGACTATGTTGAAAAAGAAATATTTTCAATACTAACTATTTCACTTTCTAAGGATTTTCAGTTTTTTCCACTTTTTCCCTTATGTTTGTCTATTATTATTGTCTTATTAATATGAGGATCAAACAAATATATTGACAAGGATAAAACGATGATATAAACAAGGATAAAATAAAGATATTGTCCAAAATAAAATAAGAATGTTAATCACAACTGCATAAGGTTATTAATAATAATACGAACTATGTCAAGATATTAATGAAGATGTTGATAAGAATTACATAAAATCGTTAATACGAATTACATAAAGACGTTAATCTTGACAAGACAAGGCTACTAACAATAATAAAATGCGGATATCAATAAATATTACATAAGGATATTATTACAACAAGGATAAACAATAATAAAATAGTGACATCTATAAAAATTACATAAGGATATTATTACGAACTATATCAGGATATTAATTAAGATAAAACAAAGATATTAACAATAATAGAATAAGGATATCAATAAAAATTACATAAGGATATTATTATCCTTATATATTATAAGGATATTAATCAAAATAAAAAAAAGGAAACAACAGTTTCAACAATAATAAAATAAGAATGTCAATAATAATTATACAAGCATATGAGGACATTAATAGCAAATTACATAAGAATATCAATATTTATTATATCAGGATATTAATCGGCATGCCAATAAGAATAAAACAAGAACTCTTCGTTACATAGTTGTATTGATTTCATGACTATAATTTTCTCTTATTCTACTGTCGCCGATGCAAGTATTCAGTGACACGTAAACAGAATTACACTTTTTCTTCTAGTTGAATAACTCGGATGAATGTGAAACAATTTCCTGCAGTCGCGTGACACGTGCGGATGATTATGAAAGTAGCGTAATTCGTGTTACAGCTTCATGCTCCGAGATATTTCAAACTTTGTCAACTGAATTTTTGACATTTTCAACATCTTCCTATCTTAATTTTTTTTCCGTTTAAGTATTGTATGAATTACTTATTAAATATTGTTTAAATTATTTCTTAAGTATTCTGCGAATTATTTATCAAGTAATAGGTACGAATTATTTAGCAACTACTAAGTATGAATTATTTATTAAATACTAAGTACGAATTATTTATCAAGTATCTTATGTCTGATTTTTTAAATGTTTTCCTATTAATAATACTCATCGCTGTGCATGGTGGTATTAATTTTGTTAAACAATTCCACATCTTATTGGTTTATAGCAATTCTCTGTTGATACAAGCATATTCAACAAGTAACATGTTAAGGCCGAAACAATGGTTAAGTGGCATCACTGAAAATTTAAAATAAGTTTTCTGGCATTCCTAGACATTGACATATTTAAAACAATTAATTGCTAATACAATTACAAATTTTAATTAAAAAAAAGACACGAAGTGTCTTCTCTGTTACAATAATAATCCATTATTATTACATTACTATGAAATATCATAGAATACCCTATTTCAAATAAATAACGACAGAAGAATAATAAAATCTAAATACACTGGGAATCAAATTATTAAAACAATTAACTTTTAAATGAAAGTCCAGGTAACCCCGAATTTCTGCTACTTTTTTTTACAAATCTCTCATGTTGCAAACGGTAAATATATATTGAATAACACTGTAAGCAACACTGTCCTAACGATTTTATCGAATACAAATTAAGAATTAATGAACATTGATGCTTTAGTCGAATAAAATAAAAATCTCGATATTTGACACGTTACTGTTTACAAATACGAAACCTTTAAATGTCCTTATTATAATGCTAGACCAAAAATGACTAAAACACTAAAACAAAATATATATAGAAGGCGATAGTTCAACAGACAATGAAGAAGACATTATTGTGAAGGATAAAAGCGATCACGAAGGAAATTATGACGCAGAATGTTCGTTTTGCATTGGCGCGAAAAAAAATAAATTTCCCAAAGAAGCCAAACTGTGCCTCATATTAGAAACCCATTTTTCGAATGTGTGAATTTGCATACTTTTAGTTTTTCTTTTATTACAAAGAAATGGAATTTATTCTGCAGTATTGATTAGCAGATTGTAAAAAAATGCACATTTTAATTTTTAACCGCGTATTCTACTTTCGATAAAAGTGTTTATGATCCACAAAAATAATGAACCCCAAAATGAAAACATTTCTTTTAACTTACAGTTTTTCCATTTGGCACGATTGCTTTTTTATTCGATACACACGAACGCTTGTAGAAGACTTCTATTGTTTAACGATTTATCGAACACAGAGAAATTTAATAACGCGAAAATTCTTTCGAAAATAACGTAACAATTTCCAGCGTCGTCTCGAGGTCGCCGCTCGAGCACGAAGGGTGAGAGAAAAACGGCTCTCGTATCAGGCGCATTTACCTTGTCATCGTTAGGATCGAAAATCCGGCCACCCGAATCTCGAATGTCGCAATCACGAACGGGGAACACTGTCGAACCGAACGAATTCACGTATCAAACTTTCTCTGATCGCGAGAGGGAATTCCCTGCACGGTCCCGAATCACGAATTTTAGTTCCACTCACCTTCTTCACCTCTCGCCGACTTCCGGTGTAGAAAGTTGCCCGTCAAATCCGCCGACCGTTCACGATTTTGACCTTCGCCGACCGGTCGACGATGCTCGATCTCGATCCCTTCGACGATATACCCCGTTCGACGTCGCTCGCGGACGTTCGCGTTGCGCGCGATGAGACGAGATGAACGAAAGAGACAATGAAAGAAGGAAAAAAAAAAGAAGAAAAACACGCGTTCGATTCTCGGCGGATTTGGCAGCGTGGCGCCTAACCGGCCACGGATACCGATTGCCGAGTGACCGCCACGGAACCGGTAATGACACTCGGAAGAACTATACCGTACTGTTCCGACACACAACACTCCCTACTCGTTTCACTCTCACCGTCCTTGTTGGTCTGGCCGATGACTGGAGCCTCCTCTCGTCCTTCCCGGCCGTGCTTTGGCAGTGAAAGTATTCTCTTCCTGTGGTTACCCACGCACACCTCTATCCCACTCCTCAGAATGTGGTAACCACCGGTGCTTACACACTGACGCAGCCATTACGGTATGTACGCTGGTGTTACACTCTCGGCGAGGCTCGCTCCCCCTTTGGCCCGTATGGTGGCTGTGGGTTCCCTCTTTCCGCCTACCAGGATCCCGGAGAATTTGAACTCTTACTTTCGATTTTTACTGACGAAACTCTGGGACGCTGCGGCCGATTGTTACATCCTACCCTACTCAATCCCTTCTTCGTTTTCTTCTGCTTCTTCTTCCTCTTCCTCGTTTGCTTATTTTTCTTTCTCTTCCACTTTGTCTTTTTATGTTAATGTTTAATAATGTTTTATTTCTTGTTATCTTCTGCTCCTTCTTCTTCTTCTTCTTCTTCTTCTTCTTCTTCTTCTGCTTCTTTTCTTCTTAATATTCGTTAGCTTCTTATTACTCTTCTGCTTCTGCTTCTTTTTATGCTTCGTCCCCTTCGGCTGCTGCTTCTTCTTCTTCCTGTTCTTTAACTTCTTATTCTTCTTCTGTTTTTATGCTTCTATTTCTGCTTCTTCTTTTTATTCCTTCGTTTCTGCTTCTTTTCATTCTTCTGCTCCTTTTTTCTATGCTTCTTCTTCTTCTTTTTTCTATTCTTTACTTTCTTTCTATTCTTCTGTTTTTGCATCTTCTTTCTATGCTTCAGTTTCTGCTTCTTCTTTTTATGCCTCTTCTAATCTTCAGCTTCTGCATCTTCTTTTTTCGTTTGTGTTTCTTTTTATGCTTCTCCTTCTTCTATTCTTTAGCTCCTTGTTATTCTTCTGTTTCTAATTCTTCGTTTTATGCGCCTGTTTCTGCTTTTTCCTTTTATTCTTCTGTTTCTGCTTCTTCTGTTTATGCTTCCTCTTCCTATTCTTTAGCTTCTTATTCTTCTTCTGTTTCTACTTCTTCGTTTTATGCGCCTGTTTCTGCTGTTTCCTTTTATTCTTCTGTTTCTGCTCCTTCTGTTTATGCTTCCTTTTCCTATTCTTTAGCTTCTTATTCTTCTTCTGTTTCTAATTCTTCGTTTTATGCGTCTGTTTCTGTTTCTGCTTCTTCTTTTTATACTTCTTTTTCTTCAGCTTCTTCTTCTTCTGTCTCTGCATGTTCTTTTTATTTTTCTGCTTCTGCTTCTTCTTTTTGCGCTTCTACTTCATCCTATACTGTAGCTTCTTATTATTTTTCTGTTCCTGCTTCTTCTTTTTATGCTCCTGCTTCTTTTTCAGCTTCTTCCTCCTCTTTGGCTTATTCTTTTTATGCTTTTCTTCTTTTTCTTATGCTTCTATCACCTCTTCATCTTCTTGTTCCATTACAAATATACTCAAGACGGGATGATTTTCTCTTCACATCAAACTCTAACATTAATTCCAGTAAGAATGAGTCCGATTTGAGTCTAATCTAACTGGATGAGTCTGATTTATTTTGTTTACTCTATCGTTAAATACTTTCCTAATAAAAGACCTGACGATAGGACTACTACATGAATTCTACTCTGAGAAATGTAATGTTTCGAACTTTGTGAGCATTCTTTTACCGTCCTTTAAGTGTGCTAGAGATAGTAAAAGTGTTAGAGGAATTCGGAATGCAGCAATCATGATATAATCAATGCTTTTAACTCTATGTGCAAATATCAGAACAATTATAATTGTTCTGGCAATTTTAATGCCAATATTTATGCTAAATATTAACTAGTGAAATACAAGACAGTGAGAATAGAAGAATTTTAGGGTACTGGTAAAATACTTGAAGCTATTAACGGATAAACGAAACTTTCTATCTCATCATTTCCATTTTTGTCTAATTTTACATGTACTAAAATTATTTTACATTTATAACACTTATTTTACGTTTATTACATTTATTTTACATTTATTAAAAGTATTATACATTTATTAAAAGTATTATACATTTATTAAAAGTATTATACATTTATTAAAAGTATTATACATTTACTAAAATTATTTTATATTTATTAAAAGTATTTTACATTTATTAAAATTATTTAACATTTTCGATTTTATCAGTTATCACGAGGATAGCACTTCTTTTCATGTTTCTGCCTTGAAATTGTTTAATACTTATTAAGTGGTTATTGATAATCCATACATAATCCAGATTTTCGATTTAATTCGTAGCACATCTTGCACATAAATCGTTCTGTTGCAATTTCAGCGATTTTGAGCAACTTATTGTTAGACTGGTTCAGATAAATAAAAACGCCAATGATCAGAAACAACAAACTGTAAGACAAACATATTCAAAATTGAAAACACTTTTACTTATATTTAGATAGAACAATTTTATTAATACCATCGATTAAGAACTATTATTTACAGTAAGTCGCAATATTGTTAATACACGTAAAGAGTTAATAAGATTACGAAAAATAGAAACATTATGAAAGAAATTTCTTTCTTTAAAATTGTTAAGAAATAAGAAACTTTCAATTGTTACGAAGAAACGAGATATAATAAGAAATTAACTTTTGTCGAAGTCAATACAGTAAATTCTCTCCAATTGTCAAATGAAAATTTGAAAATTGAAAAATGAACAATTTGGGAAGAGGAGATACGATTATTCGAACATCGCAGCTCATTTTTATAGCTGTTGACAATCGGCAACTATAAAAACGAGCCACGAGACTCGAATAATCGTATCTCTCCTTCTCAAATTGTCTATTTTTGTTTATAAGCTGAGAGACAATTGGGGAGAATTTACTGCACTTCTTCTAGAGATTATCGTCATAATTTATCGATTATTGAGTCTCATGACATCCCTAGCCTATTAACCCTTACACGTACACAAAACACGTCAAATTAAAAAAAAAGAAACAATAAATCTCTATGTTTAATTAAATCTCGTACAGTGTCGTCCGAAGGTTATGCTATAAATTCGACTCAACATGAGCTACAATAATACGAAGTAAAAAATATACCATGCAATTTAAAAGAATGACGGCGACCTTGATTTTTCCGAATAGAACATTTTTTCTAAGATTTGTTAAATCGTAATCTGTAACTGATTCACTTTTGCTCGGAACATTTTTTTGTCAGACTATCGGGAGTGCTCGAGAAATCGCGGCGACAGTTACGTGGAACACCCGGTATTTACGCTACCTTGACGGAACGTTTGTTAACGTTATTTCGATAGATTTGAAAAATCGTCGAGTAGAAAAATCTTTTTCAAATAGAAAGCGCTCCGTCTAATAGCGTCGAGGAGCTTCGGACCACTGTAGGAATGCGTAAGGCCAACGTTTGGCCATGAACGTGTCAACGGAGTATGGATTCATGTTCAACAATCTTTGAAGAACGTGTGGAAGAAAGTATCGCCAACATTCTCTCGTTTTAACGATTCGAGCCATTCTTCCGGTTATTTCAGAAACATAAACGCTCGTTCGTTGCGCAGCCAATACAATTTCCAACGAGGAAACCGATGCACGTGCTAACAACGCCAATAAACACCTCGGACGGAAATTGCCATAACGATGATACAACCGGTACGAATTAACCGGTTGGCTACTGCAATCCCTTTGAAAAGTTGCAAGTTACTGCAGTTATACTGTGTTTGCTTGATTTTCTTCATATTTCGTTTAAATACAACATTTTTATAAAATATATCATTTAATTAAGAATATTAAAGTATACAAGGTTGGATCTGTAACAAGCTAAATCTTCGTTCTGGCTCGAGTTATGAAAAAATGTTAGAGGAGGAAAATGAATGGTCTCAAAGGAGTCATAATGTGAAATAAATAGTTTTCCTGTAAGTGGATGCGTAAAGTTTATGTAAAGATCATCGACGTTTTTCTGAATGGATAATTACATTTTTCTTGCATATATTCGAGTTCTTTCTTTATTCTGCATAAAAAAGTGTTAGGGTAATATTATCGAAAAATGAACAATTTAAAAGATTTTTTTTAAACTTGTTCATGATGTTCCATTGCAAACTCGATCAAATTTAGAATATTTTCGAATATTTTTAGAATATTTTTAGAATATTTTTAGAATATTTTTTTTATATGGTGATAAGAGAGAGTATTTCAGTACACGTTCTTCAAAACCTCGTTCGCCTTATCTGAAACTCCTAGAATTTTTTTTCCTACGAGAACACATAATAAATAAGGTACAAGCATATCCTGTTAATTCGGTAGGCGATTTAAAAGAACAAATGAGCCGTTTATTTTGAAAGTGGTTTAAGCCACTTTATCGTAATGAAAAGTGGTGATTTTTTAATGTTTATACGAAATTATTTATACTGAGAAAAATATCAGTATCCTGAGATAACAAATACAAGTAAATCTTCTCGAAAGTTAGCATCCATATTTTTAAACGTGTTAAAACGCAAACCCTTAAATATATCGACTTAAAAACAAAGAGACTCATGCCACTTTCAAAATAAACGGCTCAAATTACAGTTCATTGCAGAGCAATAATTAAGCAACAACTTCATTCGGCAATGAACACGATTAAAAAGCGTTGAACACTTTTTGTCGTTGAACATTTACTTCGATGAAGACATTTTTTCAAAAAATCTTTTAAACTATTCATTTTTCGATATTATTATACTTCTTTTGTGCGGGATAAAGAAAGGAAGAATTTCGCATCGAATAGTTTTCCTTCTTTAAATTGTTAATTATATTGATCTCCGTTGCATTTAGATTTTTCCGTGTGGCATTTTGTATAATCAAAAACTATTGCACACACAATATCACTTTAAATACTGCACGACTAATATCAACAATTGGAAACAAAAATTCCTTTTCGTAGTGTTTAGTTTGCCAGTAACATGTTTAAATTTTTTTGCCTCAGTTTTCGAGACCGTTGACTTAGGTACTTCATACAACTGAACGACATGCTTTTCTAGAGTGCAAACAATAATGCTACCAGCGAAAGAAAAATAAATTTCTACGTTACATAGAATTTTTCGCAATGTTCGTATGTTATAGTTTTGTTATGGTGTGTATTTTGGGCTATGACGAGTATAGTCGTTACGAATATCGAACTGGTTAAAGATAGGACAGGCGGTGGAAATACATTCCTCATTTACGGTTCCGAGAAAATACTCTCTGAGAAACGGTCATGTCGCTTTAAGAGAAAAATGCAATATTAAAAAAATATTTTTCTTATAAAAATTCGTCCTTGAACAAATAATGAATAAATAACTGTGTCTTTCTTTTGAAATTTTTTCTAAAATTATATTAACGTAGACGACTATATATTTAACGAAAACAATCATGGAAAATATATTTCTATGTATTATTATATATAAATTGGTATTGCTATGTACTATAAATTGCTGTAAATTATTAAATGTACATATAAACAGGTATTGCTACATATTATTAGATACATATATTTGTATTGCTATATATTATTAAGTACATAAATTGGTATTGCTATATATTATTGAATACATAAATCGGTATTGCTATATATTGTAAACTCAAATACAAATTACTACATATTGTAAATTGTAATATAAATTGCTATATAACAATAAACAGTTGGTGTAATAGTTTACAAAAAAATTCTGCTGATTGCAAAATTGAATGGCATGAGCTTACATGCTGTTATGATATTGGATCCAGTAAACAGGAAAATTTAATTCATTCAAGAATTCATTTTCAACTATTCTAATAGTCATTTTTAATGATTACATCAATTATGGTATCTATTTTGAAAGAAGATATTTGAGGAAAGATCTTTAAGCTATCTTCCTTGTATAATGCAGTCATCGAGAATGCTATTAGTAGAATTCCTATAGCTGAACTATTAAAATAACACACTTAAATATAATTACTAATTTTATAATACTACAACGCTATATTTGTATACGTTAATTAACAGTAAATCTACTGGAACTGTCAAGATGATTAATCTCAGAATTTATTTCTACGCTGTAACTATTATTAAATAAAGGTGTGTAGAACTTTTCCAAAAATTTGCTTATTCATACGAATATTTTACTAAAATCTTAGCAATTATTAATAAATGTATCTTCGTAGTTTTCACACGACACTTATCGCAAAACTAAAAATGATCAGGGTCTGTATTTTTCATCGGCCAAGGAGTAAAAGGCTATATTTAAGTGGAAGATGGTTCATAATACTGCAGAGATAGCGTCGGAGTGGCTGACGTGACCATTGTCACGTTGAAAAATGGGAATGGCGTTCGACACGATTAGCCACGTACGAATTACAAGCAGGTTAGGAGAAAGGAAGAAGAAATCTATTAGTGCTAACACCGGTGTTCAAACACGTTTCATCATCTCGAACGGCTGGTCTCGATGTGTGATCTCCGAGATTCCACATTGGAGAAATTTACGAAACGAGACGCCAAGACTGTACGCCTTCGATAATTTTTTTGTTTATTGTTACGTAATGGGGAAAAGTATGTTCTATATTATAGCGTATATTATAGTTATATATTATAGCATATATTATAGCATAAATAAGTATATTATTAGCATATATTATAGCATATTATAGCATATATTATAGCATAAATAAGTATATTATTAGCATATATTATAGCATATATTAGCATATTATTAGCATATATTATAGCATATATTAGCATATTATTAGCATATATTATAGCATATATTAGCATATATTATAGCATATATTAGCATATTATTAGCATATATTATAGCATATATTAGCATATATTATAGCATATATTAGCATATTATTAGCATATATTATAGCATATATTAGCATATTATTAGCATTTATTATAGCATATATTAGCATATTATTAGCATATATTATAGCCTATATTAGCATATTATTAGCATATATTATAGCATATATTATAGTTGTATTATATCATAGTTCCAGCGTTGGTGAAAGTGGGAGGGTAACTCTACATGAAGGGGGTGAAGGGAGCGATTCTACATGAAGAAACAAATTGAAAATAGAGAATAAAAATTTTTCAGTTAAGGTGTCGCGAAAATCGACTGTCATTTCCTACGATTTCATTTCCAATTGCATGTCTTATGATTTAAATTCATAGACAGAAATGAGTAACACGGCACAACGCGATACTATTTATATTAGTATTATTTATAAGTGACATATGAGTTGTATGGATAATTACAGTGGATAAAAAAAGTATTCGAACGTCTTTTGAAATGGAATAACCTTTTTAGAACTGCACTAAATGACTTGAATTTTTTTTAGATGATAAAAGGACCAGTATTATAGGACCGGGGCTCGGAATTAAGTGCACGCAACACGACGATTTCGAGGGCTACGCCTCCTGACCAGTGTAGGCATGCAATTTAACTACATGTATAAACGACGGCGCATGTGCAGGGCGTCTACCGGGTGAATATTGTAAAACCATCTGCAGCACTGCGTCGCGTCGCCATCATAGTTCAAAATTACAATGTTTACCCAGTAGACGCACTGCGCATGCGTACTCGTGCGTAGGTAAATTGCATGCCTACACCGCTTCTGACTTCCGTCGCAGCGTCTCGCTCCCCGTGTTACCCAATTCGGCTCAGAGGACCTCAGGCGCGTACAGTAGCAATTATTCGTGGCGCATTAGGGCGACGCACAGTGGTCTCAACCGATGAATTAGCTGTTCATGATGATTTTAGCAATGTTTTAAGACGTTAATGACAGTTTATACGTCGTTGAATTCGTCTAACAATTAAAGTATCCAGATGATTTTAATTTCAGACTTTAAAAAAAATTTGTTTCTAATTTTTTATATTGATGTTTATAGAAGACTGAGTACTAATTAATTTTCGTTCGAAACATTTGTTTTGTCAAAGCACCGGATATTACTGAAAAAGGCATGTTAATGTCAATTTGTTAATGGTTAATTCTTAATGTTAATTTATAATTTTTATATTTTAATAATGGTATTTTTGTTGTTACATAATACGGTTGTTCTATTGATAATCAAGATAGTAACTTCTTGGCGCTCCGTGCGGTTCCAGCCACAGATACGCTATAAACAATAATCATTTTCATCAATGGACGTTAGAGGAAGTGATATTAGTATGATTGTAGTGATAAAAGTATGTAGAAATGATTTCACTTTAAAAGAAAGCGCGATCACTTGAGAATCAAAAGATATTAATTGTTAATTATATGAAACGTTGAGAATTCTCCTTAGTCAATTGAATATTAGGTCATTAAGTATGAAATGTCCGATTTGAGACTGAAAGTTTGGTTTATTATATCTCGGGCAAAAAGTAATATAATTAATCAAAATATGCGCCTAAAGGATGGTCGAAGTGAAATATCTCGGCAACATCGGATATCAAACTTGATGCTTTAGGTAATCGGATATTTCATACTTAATGACCTAATATTAATGTTCAAATAAATTATAAGCAATATTTCTTATATGCAATCATCATTTATCATTCACACGTTATCGCAATTTTTCAGTCATTTCCGGTGCTTTGATAAAAAAATGTTTTGAATGTAGCTTAATTAGTATTCAATCTTCTATAAACTTCAATATAAAAAATTAGAAACAAAGTTGAGTTAAAGTTAAGTTAAGTTAAAGTCACTTTGATCTTTTAATTGTTACTATATCTTTTTTACTTAATAATGTTATAGCTGACATTGATGTCAACGAGTTCAACGACCTATATAAAGCTGTCTTTACGTCTTAAAACATTGCCAAAATCGTCGTGAACAACTAATTCATCGATTGGAAGCACCATGAGTTACTATTGTGAATTCGTTTTTTGTTGTTAGAGCTATAATTTCTGATCGATGATAAATATGAAATCTTCAAAACAGGTTTTGATTTAATTAGCGACAAGCAAAGAGACAGAGCAAAACGTTGGGAGACGCAAAGAACGAGACATCGCGACGGGAGTCAAGAGGCGTAGCCCTCGACATTACCATGTTGCGTGCAGCCTTATTCCGAGCCCTGCTGTAGACTATTGTGAATTATTGCTCTTGAATTCTTTATTATTTCGATCTAAAATTGTGAATTGTTAGTTTCTATTGAGTAATACGGTGAAATGTTCGTTTATATTTGGAATCCCAATCTTCATCGCACCAATGAATAACATTACCAAAAGTTTTCGTCATCCACAAGAGACTGCAAAGTGACGAACACGATCTGTCCCAAGACCTGCAACCGATAAAGGGAACCGGAATTCCCACAAAAGCGATTACAAATGATCGAACGATACCTGCAACTTGTCGCTTGCAACACCCGCTTTACAGATGACTATGTCCACCCACAACATCGAAATCAGTCACACGTTCGAATAAACAGATTACAGAAATACAAAAGAAAATTCACATGATTAAGCAATTAATTAAGATAAAAAGTTATTTGCCATTCGTGGAAGTGCTTATCAGCCCACAGGAAGCGACAACCAGCGATAAGTTCAATGTGATGATTCAGCGGTTGATACGATGAATAATATACAGGCTGACCCAAAATAATGTTGCTTTCGAGAAATGAGGGATTCCTGAGGTCATTTGAAGTAACTTTTTCCTTAGCGCAAATGCAATTCGCGGCTTCGTTTACGAGTTATTAACGAAAAACACTGACCAATGAGAAGACGCGTACGGCTGACGCCCCGCCTTCGCGACCACTGTCGGCCGGCGCGATGCGGCATTGGCCACAAGAGCGGAGCGTCGCCCTCACTTGCTCTCTGATTGATCAGTATTTTTCGTTAATAATTCGTAAACAAAGCCGCTGATTGCATTTTCGCTGAGGAAAAAGTTATTTTAAATGACCTCATTGACCTCATTTCCCGTAAGTAACATAATTTTGGGCACCCTGTATACATTGGATCGGACAAAATTATTCGGTCAAACACCATCTTTCCTGCCATAAATTGATCTGTCAATTCATGTCCTTGAGCGTGTTACACTTTCTACAAAAACTTCATCGCTTTCAGGAAAAGGTATTTAGGATAATTTGCGATTTTAATACGACAAAACATAGTTCCCTGACATGTTGTAAATTATTCTCATGCTTCTGATTAAACGAAGTTTATAATATCGTTATAAAATTGAACAAAGTTTTCAATGCTATCGTTAAATTTATAAAACGTTTATAGTGTGTTGTCGTACTGTCAACAAAGAAGAGAAAAAAGGAAGTTGTTTAGGAACGGTTCCGTTTGGGACAACAAATCTACTGCGATTTATCAGTTCCTATCTCTTTTATTTACATCGGAAACAGAAAATAGATTTCTATGCTCCTTCCCGTTATTCGTCATCGTCAAGTGTTACCAATAAGAAATAGTAGGATATCGTTCTATTTATAATCTGGAAAATACATGTCCGCAGCCATTAAATCTTGAAACGAAAGAAGAGGACATTAGGTTGTCCCAAAGGTTCGTCACGTTGTTAAACAGTACGAGCGCAAGTAAAAACACGCAAATTCACGTTCTGCATATTACTCAGAAACAAAATTTACTTTCGAGACAGCCTAATAATATACAGGGTGACCCAAAATAATGTTGCTTTCGAGAAATGAGGGATTCCTGAATTCATTTGAAGTAACTTTTTCCTTAGCGCAAATACAATTCGCGGCTTCGTTTACGAGTTATTAACGAAAAACACTGACAAATGAGAGGACGCGTACGGCTGACGCCCCGCCCTCGCGATCGCTGCCGGGTGGCGCGACGCGGCATTGGCCACAAGGACGGAGCGCCGGCCGCACTCGCTCTCCGATTGGTCAGTGTTTTTCGATAATAACTCGTAAACAAAGCCGCGGATTTAATTTTCGCTAAGGAAAAAGTTACTTCAAATAATCTCAGGAATTCATCATTTCACGAAAGTACCATAATTTCGGAACATCCTGCATAAATGAGATTGCACTACCTTGGCGAAGAGATCGACGGAAACCACCATTAAACGGCACGCCTTCAGGATCACCGATTTCTGCATCAGTATCGTAAGCGTGAGCTTACCGGTTTTAGCACTTATGTCCTCGTACCAGTTGCTGCAGTAAACTTCCTGGCGAAAACCGTCGCTCTTCCCGAAGAAGAATTATATCTATAAGGATCGGCAGTCTCATCATTGTCACGGGTGATACAAACCTCGGTAGTGACCATGTCTGCCGGCCAGGTGTACATGAATGTTTGAAGCGTCTTCCCGATAAGGTAAAGCATTATTGCTACGGCTTTCTCAATCGCTATTCCAGCGTTCACCTATTACAGTGAAAACATATTTTGTTTATACATTTTTGTCCTCATTCATTAACTTTTTCGAAAACATTCTACATCAACGAAAACGATGAAAAGAGATTATTTTAAAATAAATTAAATTCTCTCCAATTGTCCCTCAGTTTGTAAACAGAAATGGACAATTTGGGAAGGGGAGATACGATTATTCGAGATAAAATTATTGTATAAGCGGGAAACGAGGGGTTCCTGAGGTTATTTGAAGTTACTTTTTCCTTAGCGAAAATGCAGCCCGCGGCTTCGTTTACGAGTTATTGACGAAAAACACTGACCAATCGGAGAGCGAGTGCGGCCGGCGCTCCGCCCTTGCGGTCAGTGCCGCGTCGCGCCTGCTAATGAGAGACGAGATTTGTAGACGCGAGGCGACCGAGCCAATGATCACTTCTCATTGATCACTGTTTTTCGATAATAATTCGTAAACGAAGCCGCGGATTGTATTTTCGTTAGGGGAAAAGTAACTTCAAATGATCTCAGGAACTCCACATTTCTCGCTTGTACAATAATTTTGGAACACTCTGTAATTGTAGCCAATCGATGACCATAAAAACGAGCCGCGAGGCTCGAATAATCGCACCTCCTCTTCTCAAATTGTCCACTTTTGTTTGCAAGCTGGGGGACAATTTACTCTACGTAGACACCTTTTGAACGAAACAACCTTTTTTAAAAGTGGACCGAACGAGTTAAATCCTTTTGGAACGTCGAACGGACTGCTTTGAAAGTTGATGTGTCAAAAATATTTGTTTACGAATGTGGAGAAACAATTGAACAAGTCACGATTTTTAACTTTCTTATCTACGCATGCACACGGGGTGACCCATTTTAAGATTTACACTTAATTATCTCCTAAACTATAGCTTGTTCCTAAAAATGCTCTAAATGAAACTTACCTTGTTTCGAGATAGTCACAAATTCTCTCTAGATGGATGTGCCTTCGAAATTTGAAGCTGACCTTGATTTTTTTAAATGGAACTGTATATTTTTTCTAAATAAGCTTGCTGTCCATTTAAAGACGAATTCATTGAGCTATAACACTTTGGTCTGGTAAACCGAAGAAAAAAATGATCATTATTGCGAGTTCGCGTGACGTTTGCGCACAACTCGAGGGAATACTCGGACATTAATTAACCTTTAACGATCTTGAAAGACCAAAGTGAATAAAGTCAATGAATTCGTCTTGGAATGGACTACAAGCTTATCTAGAAAATGACATACAGTTCTGTTTAAAAAAATCAAGGTCATCTTCAAATCTCGTAGGCACATTCATCTAGAGAGAATTTGTGACTATCATAAGATGTACCCCTTGGAAGAGGATAAGTTTCATTCCGAACATTTTTAGAAACAACCTATAATTTAGGAGATAATTAAGTGCAAATCTTCAAATTGGTCGCCCTGTATATGAAAAATTCAACCACTGAATTCTTTTGGTCTCGGTTACACAACATATTTTATAAGTTGTGTCTAGCAAATTAGTTCTCTCTACTGCTACAAAAAAATTCAAATTGTTCGATCCAATTTTAGAAGAATAAATTCCGTTTCAGAGTATGGCCACATACTCTAGTGATTCACTTAAATCGATCATCCAAGTTACTACGAAAGATATGAAAACTTTTCAATCAAAACTATCAACTGTTTCGACACGTGCATCTGAATCGTTCTACCGAGGTCGTTCTAATGACTTTTTCAAGGTCGTCAACATTTTTTTAAATATCAACGTTCATTTTTTACAGTGCGTTGTTGTTTGCGCCGAGACGAGTTCAATGACCTTCAATATGGTGACCTTGGCAATTAGAAAATGAGTTGAGATTTAAGGAATACAGAACTGCGCTTGGCGCTTTCAGCATTTGTAATAAAATAAGGTTATGTATTCTTCCGTTTCTGTATTCCTTAAATTTTTCAACTCATTTTTCAATTGTCGAGGCCATCTCAAGGTCATCATATTACAGGTCATGGAACTCGTCTTAACGCAATCAACAACGTCCCGCTATGAAGAATAAACGTTAATGTCCAAAAAAGCGTCGACGACCTTGAAAAAATCATTAAAACGATCATGGTAGAACGATTGTTTAGTACCGTCAGCTTCGAAACCATTTAAATACCGCTTTGTCATTTTCTTTCAATACCTTTCGCAGTGACAGAAATAACATAGATGTTCGATTTATGTAAATCACCCAGTATATTTTTTCACAAATGTCCATTCTATCCCGAACTTCGACAATTTTGTTCGCCCTTCCATCGTAACGGAATGACTCGCGTCGCGGTTACACTGACCTTGGTGACCTCGAATATCAACGCGCACATGCCCAAACAATTGGTCATCATGACCGAGAAAATGATAGGCCCGTAAATCTCCTCCATGATTTCTCGGCACTTGATCAATGTGACATGCCGGTCGATACAGTTCCGTAAGACCTGCTCGGCGTTCCCGTCGCTCCGCCGTTTTGGCAACTCCTCCAGCTCGACTGCCATCGCACGGAACACGGAGCACATGCGGAACGCGCACAGGGTGAAGAACGCGTCTACCCCGGACGTTATGATGCAGAACGAGTAAGAGATGGCCACCTCGAGCATGTAATGGGCAACGAAAAACGCGGTGGTGTCGATCGGCAACGGGGAAATCGAGGGGAACGGCGTCGACCGATTCGCGTGCCGTATCGTCACGCCTATCAGCGGCTTGATCGAGTATAGGATCCCGGTGCTGACTATGCACACGCAGTGGTAATATCCCAGACGGTAAAAGGGCAGCATGAACTGGAAAGCGGGCGAATCGGGGGGTTGCTGCATCGCGGTCTCCTGGAACAGAGCCTCGAGCGTGTCGGCCACGTGTATCAGTTTCTCACGGCAAATCACGAATCGGAATGTCTGGAATAATAGTGATCGTTCAAAGAGCATGTAGTTTACTTGCCGAAATAGAAACGTGCCTCGAAAGCTACGATTATTGGTAAAAACGGGCGCAACATCGGTTGATCGTTGCGCAGAAAGACTCGGTCCTGAAGCAGATCTTTGATTTTGATTGAAATTTTTCTTCGAATTTTTTAACATTGATTTCGAGCGAACAGTTCGTTATATACCGAACGACGATTATGAAGCAGATTATATCTAAAATCGAATCTGTTGATTGCGTTAGAACGTGATTTTCAATTTATAAGTGTCGAAATTGTCGACATTATTTTATATAATTATAATCATAATTATAATATATAGAATCTGATTTTATAATATAATATAATTATAATTATATTATATATTATAATATTATAATAATATTATAAATATAATAATATTATAAAATAATATATAATATTATAAATATTATATATAAATATAATATAATATAACTATAATTATAATATATAGAATGTGATTCTTAATGTACAAGTATCAAAATTATCGACATTATTTCATATAATTATAATTATAATTCATTAGTTTTAGAAATCACATAAAGTAGATTCTCCCTAATTGACGCTCAGATTGTGAACAAAAATGGACAATTTGGGAAGAGAAGATGCCCATACAATTGCTAAGAGTTCCTCTTCTGTTGCTGTATAATTATTTTCGGGTGAATTTAACGTACGGGAAATGTGTCAACAAAAATGTCCATTAGGTGCACCTAATCCGCCATTTGGAGCGTCTGGCAGTTAAAAACGAGGTTTCTGAATAATTTGGATATTGTAACACGGATTGTTTACAAAGTTTATTTCTCAATTCATCGAAACTAATCTGTTGTTTATCTGTCCAGCGGAACGGTACTTCTTTTTTTTGTTAATTCTACGAGAGGTTCAGCTATTTTAGAGAAGTTCCACATTAATTTCGTATAATATCCTGCTAATCCATGGAACGATTTTATGCCTGGAATTTGAATTTCATAGGAATTTTGAAGTTTCTGACGGCCTTTAATTTCTCTCGATTAGGTTTTATCCCTTCTTTCGATATAACACATCCTAAATACTCTAATCCTGGCCTAAGTATTTCACATTTGTCCGGTTGTAATTTTAATCCTGTGTCTCGAAATCTGAAATATTACAGCAAGATTTTCGTCATGTTCTTGAATTGTTGAAATCAAAATTACGATATCATCTAAATAAGCAAAGCAATATCTTCCAAATAAGTCCATCGAGTGTTCTGTCCATCGCTCGTTGGAACGTAGCTGGGGCATTCTTTAAACCAAACGGCATGCGTTTATATTGAAAGTGTCCGTCAGGAGTAGAAAATGCGGTTTACAGTAAATTCTCTCTAATTCGCGGTCAGATTGCGCACAAAAATGAGCGATCTGGGAAGAGGAGATACGATTATTCGAGCCTTTCGCCTCGTTTTTATGATCGTCGACAGTCGGTAACTATAAAAACGAGCCGCGAGGCTCGAACAAGCGTATCTTCCCTTCCCAAATTCTCCATTCTTGTGCGATGTGTATGTGAAATGTATATCAAATATTTCATAAATACCGCAGATCAAACAATGCGGCTTCCGCCCCGTGCCGAATAAACATTGCGCGGAAACGGATCGGAGTCAGTGAACAAAAGCGAACATTCCGCCGACGAACGTACCCTTATCGTCATGTTGACGATGCCGCTAAGCAGGCTTAGACACGCAGTGATCGCGCTGATTTCGGTGATGTGTAGCCGGATAAAGTTGATCATGGCGCAGAAATCCAAGCAGTAGCCCAATATCCAAAAGAATGGGAGATACCTGCTAACGATACTCCGTTCATAAGGGTACAAGCCGCACATGAGAAGGCTTCGTTTCACGAAGCTAACGTATTCCCGGTACAACGGTAACTCCTTCGGCATCGTTCAACTTGTCCGAACAATTGTATCGCAATCGATAAAGACTCATCGGCGAACTTTTTTAAAATGGACCTAATTCGCGTTAACCACGGTTATCGCCGTCGGTCTACGTCCTTGATTACGCGCGGATCGATCGGGGCTCGACCAATCCTTCACCCTTCAATTTGGTTAAACTGCTCGCAGGGCCGAATAATTCATTAGGCTGGGCGCGTTTCGCTGCTTTGTAAATTAGACGTTGCAGAGCGTCAGCGGACGCGCACGGGGAACTTAAACGATTTGAACTTCATGGGATTTTTATAAAACGAACGTCCGATGCCGTACTTTGCCGGTTAAACGGTTTGAACTTAATGGGATTTTTATTAAACGACTGTCGGGCGCTGTGCCGCTAACGATTCTTCGCAGACGGGAAAAAAGTTTCGCGCGATGTGCGTGGACGGGGTCGTCTGAAATTGTTCTCGGGACTCGGTGAATAGCTTGTGAAGGTTGCAACGTGCAGGTATTGCTTCAACTGTTTCATTCGGCTAACACGTTCGCCACGGTATATTTCAGCTACGCAAGTAGCCGAGTAAACGAGTGAGTGTTTCGCGAAAAATTTCATCAAAATTTATAATGATTTTGCTGGAAATGGCTGTGGAAGTGTAGCTGAGCTAATTGACGCTGATACAAAAAATAAGGACCCTGCCATTAAATCATTTCTGGACAAAGAAAAGATTATTACTGGATCAAAATAAGTTAGTGTGTTATTTATTTTCTGTACAATGAAAGATCAAGTCTCTTTCATTGCGATTCCCTATGATTGATTAATTTTGCAAGCTGCAAAATTCTGCATAGTTCTCATTCACATTATCGTCAAGCGTCGCCAACAAGAAGTATAGTCCTCACGCGACAAGAAGTACCTCTGCGTTTATTGTATTCCCCTTCTTACTGGCTGCCTCAGCGCTACAGCTAGTAACAGGGAGAATGTAAACACAAAGGTGCCTTCTTGTCGCTGCTTAAAAGATATTTAAATTTTAGTATCGTTTAGAGACAAAGTAAAAATCTTTGCATTCAGGCTGAAGGTCGTATTTTCGAACACCAACTTTATATAGGCGAGTGCACAAACACTATGCATTATTAAAATTAAAATATCTACTAAACAAATGATTTTTCACATAAATGGCTTAGTACTTTTATGAAGGAAATACCGCGCTGAATCGACTGATATAATAAAAAATATATGAGTCCATTAAAAAAATAATGTTGACCTTTATATGTCCCCGACGCGTTTACCTAGAAAAATGTGATCAATATCACAAGTGTCCAAGATATCTGACTGGATCGATTTAAATGGGTCGTCCAGTATGAAAAGATTTGTTCATGAATCAGTTGAATGGTGATTAGAAGTTATAAAATAGCGCGATTTCAATGGCTAACGAAATTTTAAGATTAGTCGAACAGAGAATCTAAGCCGCGCAGCATTATCAGACAAGTTGTTCGCTGGTTAAAATCTCGTCAACCATTCAGTTTAGGAACATTACAGCATAATACTGTCCTACATAAAATTAAAAATTCTTTTAATATACGACGTGTATTTAAATATTTCTAATTAGACGCATAATTTATGAATTCTTTCAGATATGACAATTATTTGACTCACTCTGTGACATCTGTGAAACCGTCAACGATATTAAAGAATGTTTCAAACAAAATTTACTTGATTTTTGGGGGCACCTAATCTGATGTTAATAAGACTTTTCTATGTGGACGCGTCGAGGACATATGAATTCATAAAAATTCTAAGGCACTTATTGCGAAAAATCATTGATTTAGAAGATAATATCTATCACCAACTTTCCACAGGTGAGTTCTTACTAAACTATAATGCATTCCCAAAATTCAAATATCTCCTAAACCAATGATTTTTCGCAATAAATGTCATAGTATTTTTATGAAGAGAATGACGCGTTGATATGCTTCATATGTCCTCGACGCGTTCACCTTCAAAAATGTGATCAATATCAGCTTACATGCACCCGAAAACGATTCAAATTTTGTTCGAAACATTTACTAATATCGTCGACGGTTTCGACAATATTTAACTGGATCGATTTAAATGAGTCGTCCAGTATAAAAATATCTGTTCATGAATCAGTTGAATGGTGTTCCTTGTGACTGGAAGTTATAAAACAGCGTGATCTCGCTACATCGTCAACTCAGTTCCCGATCTCGCGTCGCGGCCGTTCTGTTCGTTGCGCGTTTGCCGAATCCAAGGAAAATAATCAACGACCAGCAAGGATCAGGTATCATTCGGTGACAATACATACAATTAGTGCTGAATACGATAGTCAGCATCGCAGATACAATCGTTGCTAGTGATTCTCAGACAAAGAAATTGGCAGTTCCAAAATGCAGAAGTTCTCACTGACGTGCCTCGTATTTACCATTGCCGCACTCATAATTGCGGAGTTCTCGAGTGGTCAACCTACGAATTTAAGCAAGCACAACGGAACGGAAATCGGAGGTGAATATTATACAGTAGGAAACGAAAGTATTCGATCGCCTTTTAAAAAAACAGTGTACTACGTAATGACTAAAGTGCTTCGATTCAATTTTTCTGTTATTTACTTGAAATGACAAAAGAAATAAAAGAGCTCCCGCTTTCTAACCTTTTTGGTCAAAAGTGTTAAAAATCATGTCAAAACTGCGATTTTTGCGATCTTCAATTTGTTCTAAATCATAACGACAACTAACTTCGATGAAATTTTTAACACGTCTAAAATTGCCGAGATCTAAAATAAACATCACTGTCTAGTAAACCAATACCTCTAACATCTCAAAAAAATTTAGATCACTTGGCCCTATAATACAAAAGTAATTTCGTTTTAAAAGCTGTTCGAATACTTTCATGCCACACTGTATGTCGAGAATTGGTAGAGTGACAAAAAGTCGTTGTGAGATAAATTCTAAACAATTGGATGAGATTCAACAATCTTAGCTATTAATTTCAGGTTTGATATCCTGTCCACATTCTGTGGACAAAATCGGCTGTATACCCACTTTAGATAGGTGCGATTATGTTGCTACGCCAGGCCTAGGGGCGCACAAGGTTCATAAACGTAAGATGACGTGGAACGAAGCGCGAAAGATCTGCTTGATGGAAGGAGGTATGAAAAGATCGCGGCAAATTTGCAAATAATGAAAGAAAACTGAAAGTAGATATACATATTAATGTCACGTCACGTAAAATCGCGTAAAATCGTAGGGAAATTAATACATTGAAGATTAAACGGGTAAATTGCAATCAAAAACAGATAATTTTGTCATGTTTCAGTGGCTGCAGTTTGACTAACGCGTTAACCGACTTTAATTAAATTTTCATTGTGTATATCAGTTATCGACAATTACAAAATGAATTTTTTTTAATTTTCATTGTAGGCTCTCAGATAAAAAGTGAGAAGACGAGAGTTTTTTCAAATTTTTTGTATTCAAAGTAATAGCAAAATAAAAAAAAAAGGTATTTTAGTCATCGTACAATAAACAGTCCCTCTAATATTTACAAGAAAATTCAAGACATTTGAACCAGTTTCAAAAAAGTTATATCGTTTCAAAAGGTGTGTGGGCACTTTTGCTTGTCACTGTACATAAGAACAGTTTGACGTGACACTGATTTGTTTCTCACAGATTTGAAACAATAAGAGTACGTAGGCTCGCCTCTTCGAATGTCACAAGATTTCATGTGACAAAGTATAAGTATTGTTTTTACGCGAGAGGAAGGCACTCTTGTGTTTACATTCCTCGTCTTACTAGCCATGGAATAGTATTAGCCGAATACGGTGACGAAGATCGACGGCGTCGCTAACGACTGACAGCTGTGGCAATGGTGAAGCTTACTAGCTTAGGGGGAATATAAACACAGGTGCCTTCTTGTCGTGTGAAGACTATAATGTTTCTACGTTAACGCACATTTGTTTCGCAGCTCACTTGGCCATCTTAGATTCTGCGAGCGAAGAAGCCCTGTTCAAAGGCTGGATGAAAGAAGCGCACTTGGATTGTGTCTGGTTAGGTTTTCACGATTTGTTTGAGGAAGGGTCCTGGACAACTGTGACCGGCGAATTGGTCGATACAATGAGCTATCATCCATGGGGTAACGATGAGCCCAACAATTTAAGCGATAGACAGCATTGTGCAGCCCTATGGGAAAAATTTAAGGAAGGTGGGGCTGACGACATCGGCTGCGACTCCAAGTGTTCGTTCGTCTGCGAAATCAATTTGTGTAATTCTTCAAATCCCTCTCCTGTTCCGAATGATGCTCACTATTTCGAAATATTGAGTTAATAACTCGTCTTCAAAGCATGATTATCGTAGTTTGTCCAGTATATGAATGTGGAAATCAAAAGGAGGATAGATTATAACAGTACATAGACTGTTGAATTAAGAAGACGATATAATATAATACATACAATATGGAATCAATTTAAATATATGAGATAATATACGGAATATGGTGAAATAAATAAAAAATAGAAAACAATGGGTAACAAAATTTTATTATGTTCATGTATGGTACATAACACTTTCCACTGCTACTAATTTGGCGTATTAGATTTGTGAATTAATATGAAAAACTCGGTAAAAGTTTATCGCTAACAGATAAACCTAAATAATAAAAGAAATGCGGAAATATTTTTCATGTTCTTTAAAAATAATAAAAGATTTTAGAAGAAACCAAAACTTTTTTTCCTGTTATATGGGCGACCATTGAGTTTAACATTAACATAAGATTATACATTTTCATTAAAAATGTTGCTATTATTCCGGTCTAGAATTAGAGAAATATATATTTTTTAATTTTCAATTAAGTGCATTATTTAAAAGTTAGCCTCATGCTACATATTAAAATGTCATAGGTATTACAAATATGTAATTTAAAAATGCAACTCGAAGATGGTCTGACCTTGAAAGGTCAGCCGGAGTGAAAAGAAGGAAAGAAGAAAAATAAGGAAAGCGGAATAATAGAATATTTTTGTCCATCGGTAGGTATAAAAGACTGAGTTACAGTAAACATTATTTTTGCGACTTCCATAATAAGCAGACGTTATTTTTTTTTTATATCTTGACAGCGAGACAGTCATGACATTCGTAGCTTGATTGAAACAGAACGCGCTTGTGTTTCAAAGAAGTCTGTGCATTTTTCATCTATGCGTTTAAGTGCATTAATCAATTTTGTACGATAATTACAAACAAAATCGAAATTGAAGAATTTATTGTATAGTTAGCTTCAAACCATGGACACTTCATCATTCTCTTATATCCATCGCCAAAAACTTGATAATACATACAGTGAAGAGTAAAAGTGACCACACATCTTTTAAAACGGTAAAATTTTTTTAAAATAAGTCTAAATGACTTGACTATTTTTATAATTGTTAATAATAATTGTTAAAGGAACTAATTCACTGTACAATGACTAAAGTACTTCCTTTTTTAATTTTGCTATTTTTTGGAATAAAAAGAAAATGTAGAAAACTCGTATTTTCACCTTTTTATCTGAGCCTACAATGAAAATTTAAAAAACGCATTTGGTACTTCTCAGTAATTTATATGCATGCTGAAAATTTCATTGAAATCGATTGATCGTGACATAAGCTGCGAATAATTAAATATCACGAGAATCGCAGTACTTCACGAATTTCAACCAGAAACAAGTAATTTTTACATGTTTCAGTGGCTATAGCTTGACTGTAGGACAATCGATCTCAATGAAATTTTCAACATGTATATAAGGTATCGAGAAGTATCAAACGTATTTTATAAATTTTCATTATAGGCTCACATAAAAAAGTGAAAAAACGAGAGTTTTCTTATATTTTTTTATTCCAAATAATAGCAAAATTAAAAAAAGAAGTATTATAGTCATTGTACAGTGAACTAGTTCCTCTAACATTTACAAAAACAGTCAAATCACTTAAATCAGTTTTAAAAAAATTCTATATTTTTTTGTTCCTCACTGTATATTTGCCAGATTTGTCGACTATTCCGATTCTCAAGCCCTTACAATTGGCGAGGTTGCAGTCAAGTTAGTAGAGTGTCTATCAATAAGTGTCGCTTGAAATAACTGGTAAACTGACTGACTTCATGAAAAAAACATCAAACGTATCTTTTATGTTTTTATATAGAATACATATAGAAAATATATAAACAAAGAAAAGGTGTTATATATAAATTGATGCCTCACTCTCCGAATCTTGTTGATGGGTATGCATAAGGAAGGAATATACATCATCTCAATTCGTATACAAAATTTTACTTTTTCCATATGTTTATAATTCGGTGGCACGGAAATTGAGGCAGGCACAGAAGCTGGGACATCTATCATACACTAATAATGCTTGAAAGATGAATTATTAACTCAGTTTTGCCAGCTTTTCATTCGAAACAGTCTGATTTAAAGCGCTACATAAATTGATTTCGCAGACGAACGGAAACCGTTTATCACATCCGTTGGACTCGGCTCCATCATTGAAGCCGTACTTTTTCCTGAGCATCCCACAGCGGTACTTTTCGTCTGTAATATCCGGCTCGGATTCAGCCCATGGATTATACTCCAACTTGTCAACAAACTGGCCGGTTACGGTGGTCCACGACCCTCTTTCAAACAGACCGTGAAAGCCTAACCAGAGACCTCCCAAGTACTCCTTATTTATCCACTCGTCAAACTTGTTTTCTTTTTCCGCGGAATCTAACACTGCCAAGTGTGCTGCAAGATAAATATTTTTCATTTCCTTTCCTTTTTTACAAACTATATCAGAACTCGGAATTAACCAGCACGCAACATGAGCATCGCGAGGGCTACGCCTCCTGATCCTCATCGCGCGTCTCGCTCCGAACGATCGCCTAAATGCTATATACGTACATGTAAAGCGACTAGCACAGGCACCTGAGATGCTCCGAGCCGAAAGTGACGGCCACGGGGAGCGAAACGCGCGACTGGAGTCAGAAGGCGTAGCCCTCGCTATCCTCATGTTGCGTGCTGGTTAATTCCGTGCCCTGAACTATACTATAGTACTCATGCGACAAAGCATCTTTGTGTTTACAGTCCCCCCTTCCAACTAGCTACCCGCAACTGCAATGGCGTAGCTAGTAAGAGGGGTGATATGAACGCAAAAGTGCCTCCTTGTCGCGTGAGGACTACGCGTTCAACCAGAACTGGCACAAAATGCTAACAAAAAAGGTTTAATTGATCTATACAGCTCCTGCAGCTGAGTGGCTGTTAGGCGAGAATGCTCAAGGACGAATTTTAGAGGACTCCATCGACGGCCCTTGCATGCATACTGGCCTCATGTACAAGGGCCCGAAAATTCTGATTCGGCCCTGGCCCGATCACGCGTCGCTCTCGTGCAGCTGTTTACAGTCTTTGCCAGTTCTTGATGAACGAAGTCTAGTCGCGATCTGGTCATACCTCCTTCAACCATGCAGATCTTTTGTGCTTCGTTCCATGTCACCTCGTGTCTGTGAACCTTGTGAGCTCCTATGCCCGGCGTAACAATATAATCGCACCTATCTAAAAAGTGTATGCAGCCGATTCTGTCCTTATAACGTCGATACGGCAACGCACCTGAAATTAAAAGCTGGCTAGTGAGAATTTCGAAGCTCTTCAAACTGGTTCGAATTTTTGTAATAACGACCTTCTGTCACATTACCAATTCTCGACTAACATTGAGATGCGAAAGTATTCGACTGTCTCTCAAAACGAAATAAGTTTTTTATTATAGTACCAAGCGATCTAAATTTCTTTGAGATGCTAGAGGAATTTTTTTACTAATGCATGGCGTTTGTTTGTAAACCTCTTTATATTAGTCTATAATGAAAGTTTGAAAAACGCCGTTTTGTAGATCTTGATAACTTATATGCCATCATCTAATAAACTAATCCCTCTAACATTTCAAACAAATGCAAATCATTTGGTTCAACTTGGAAATAATTATTCCGTTTTAAAAGGCGTTCGAATACTTTCGCCTCTTACTGTAAGTATAATATTCACCTCCGTTTTTTATATCGTTGTTCTTGGTGAAATCTGTAGGTTGTCCATTCGAGAATTCTGCAATGAAAAGTGCGACTAAGATAATCACGAGAAACGTCAACGAAAACTTCCGCATAATGGCAGTCGCAAGTTTTGCGTCTGAGAATCACTAGCAACGACTGTATCCTCGATGCTGACTATCGGATCAAGCACTAACTGTTTGTATTGTCGCTGGACGATGCCTGATCCTTGCTGGTCGGTGATTAATTTGTTTGGTTTATGCGAACGTGCAACAGACACATTGACCGCAATACGCGATCTTGAACGAGCAGTCGATACCACCTGCAACGAGTGCTCGCTGTTTTATACTTTTACCTTCGGTCTTCACCTTCGATCTCGAACTTTTATCTACCTGGAACTGATAAGTCCATGAAATTATGCCTAATAAGTTAATAATTCTTATCAGAGAGTAACAAGACGAGAGTAAGATGTCGAGATAATATAAGATAACGTTGCCCGGAGACTTTGTCGTCTTTTGTCTTTTCGCGCGGGGCGGTTGAATTTGCCCGAAATCGAGGACAGTGCTAATAATTCGGTATTTATTGATTTTTGGTTCGATGCACCTTGAGGCACAGCCGTTCAACAGACTTCGCGGCGTACATGGACAAAATCACAGGTTAAAGGCTAAGCTACGGGGCAAAGCTACGACCAAGCGTTTTAGCGGACTGAGAAATGACAGAACAAAGTGTTTACGTTTTAGTGCCATCCTTCCTCTCTCGCTCGCACGCATTGATGTTATGTGTCGATCGTGCAAGCTCTTTTTGTTTCATCCAATCTCGACGTAAACTACAATCGATCTTTGTCACTGGTTTCAGTCAAATGATGTGTTGTTACTGGTAGGGAGACCCACGAGAAGCTAAGGAAGGGGTACCGTTTCCCTCGGGAGTGGAGCCTAGAGACCACCGATCGGTGTTTGTCCTGTGCCGAAAATCACTGCCCGTACGGGCAAGCTGTTTAACAGTTTTGTCTTAATGGATTCGATTACTTTGACGCGATAAAAAGACACTTTCGTTTTAAAACAACAGTAAAAGAGAAGCAAACATTTGATTGATATAAGTTTTCATGGGTTATTTAACAATGCTTTGAACTAGAAAAAAATAGTGTTAATTTTGTTCTAAATGTTGCTTATTTGGGTTTTAAACGGCATCGCTCGGAATCACTTTGTTTTGGATGGCTTGACGATGGCTAAACGGAATTACCTGAAACAAAAATTCAACAAATGCTTAAAATTAAGATTGCATTGACCATTGAATATTTTCATTTCAGTGAAAATTATTAAAGTGACAGCTGCTTGTGTTTGACCTATCGAATTTGTACCAAAAATTCGTATGTTTTTTTGTTCATATTTCCCGAAATTATTAAAAATTATAAAAACATGCATCGTGGATGTGATAAAAGTATCTGCAGAGTTTCATGGTAATGGGTTGATTAGACCTCGCGATATCTTGCATACAGTTTCGAGTAAAACCCGTTTAAAGTTTCCGAACGTAATTTCTCACATATTTAACGCTATGGCACGCAAGTTTTCGAATCAGTTACGGGTTTCTTATTTTTAGAAATAATTTGTCTTAAAGGCTGGAATCTTTTGCAATTTATTTTTAAGACTTCGAACTACTATTTCAGACAGAAAACAAAAATCCGATTTTTTCAAAATTTCAAAGTGATCAGATCCTTTAATCCATTTTTATTCAGCGTTCAGTAATCTTTCCAATTATGACATTAAATGTAACATGCCATTATAAAGAAAGATTGAGAATGTTCATCTTATCTTGATCAAAAGTAAATAAAGAGAAACTAATTATTATATTATACAGGTTGGTCCACGCAATTGTATCAGATCATAAACAATGCCAAAGGAGAAGCATAAAGAGCACTATAGAAGAGCACTACATCTGTAGTGCGCTTGGATGTTTTTGAATGCATCAGTGCATGTGTAATTAACAATTGCATCGTTTCTGTAAATAGAAATGCATATTTCTTATTGCACAGATCGATTTTTCTATTCATCCTACGTAAAAAATTATTAGGATGTCATGACAAAAAAAGAGGATATAATTTATTGAAGAAAAACGGAAATACGGATTTAAAAGATAATAAAGTTTTCTTGTGAATAATATACAAAGTCGTTAAGCTCGCTCGCTTTCGTCACATACATTGTTTCCCCTTTCGTGTTACACAATCTGTTATTCTCTGTTTTCTACTGAATTCATTCATACTCGCCTTCTGATAATTGACAAGCACAACACCTGACAGACATCAGCCAATGTCTCAATGCACCTAATACACGTTAATCAACGTCACCTGCTCCTCTCAAATGGCGCACACATACACATAATATTGCGCACATAGTGTACACGAAAAAAATACAATTCCACAGTACTCGAGATATTTTCAGAAAATGTCTTTGTTGATAAAGATACTGAAACACTTCATTACTACGTGAACGTAGTAAACATACACAGCGTCTAACAAGAGGAGGGTGGGACATCTGGAATTCGGATTTTGATGTGGCACAAATATGGTTTACGATAGATATAGTACAACAATGTACACATGTTCCAATGTTGGCTCAAATAGTCAAGCATTTTGGAAATATTTTGGAGATAAAGTAATGCTGACCTCTTCACAAAATCTGAGTCGTGAAAATGCAGCCGTGTATGTAAGCCAACGCAGTGGAAATGAGTCCCTTTCATTCAACATAGTTTTATAATTTTTTACTTAATATAATTAATTATATTATAATTAACTAATTATAATTTTTTACTTAAAATTGAATACTCTTACGATCTACAATTAGGAAAATATACCTTCCCATTTGAAAACGGTAAGTTGACCGTAAAATTTCGGCAACTACACAATGTATAAACAACAAAAAAATACAATATTACCTGCCCCCGTTATAACTTTACAACTTTTGTATTTGGCAATTTATAATCAGGTGCATAATTTGAAAGTTATTTGCGGTGAGCGAGTAAGTTTCACACTGCATGTCGGAATGTCATGGGGGTTGCAAACATGTAACTTAAAGTTAAATCTAAAAGGTTATCTGACCTTGAAAGGTCAGCCGAACTGAAATGAAGGATGGAAGAAAACTGAGGAAAGGGGAATGACAGAACCATCTGTTCGAAACTAATTTATTATATAAAAGTGAGTTATATAAATTTATTGATAGGCTATAATTTAAAAAATTGAGGATAATAAATGGTAATAACAATGATACTAATGAATCGTAATAATGGATAATTGCCTATTACATTTGTGATAATTTTTGTCGATCGGTAGATATAAATAAATGAATGATAGCAAACATAATTTTTGAAATTTTCGTAATGAGCAAACGCTGTTTCTTTCGTATCTTGATAGCGAGACAGTCGTGACATTCATTGCTTGGCAACGTTTTGAAACAGAACGCGCTTGTGTTTCAAAGAAAGTTGTGCCTTTTTTACCTATGCATTCATGAGTTATTAATAAATTTTGTACAGTAATTAAAAATAAAATAGAAATTGAAGAATTTATTGTATTGTTAGCTTTAAAACCAAGCGTACTTGATCATTCTCTTGCATCCATTGCCAAAAATTTGGTAATACATATATCTGTCAGATTTGTGGACTACTGTAAATTCTCTCCAATTGTCCTTCAGCTTGTAGAGTAAAATATTTGGAAAGAGGAGATATGATTGTTCGAGCCTTGCGGTTCGTTTTTATAGTTGCCGATTGCCAAGCTGAAGGAAAATTAGGGAGAATTTACTTTATTCCGATTATCTGGCCTTTATTCTCAAGCCCTTACAATTAGCGAGGTCACAGTCAAGTTTACAGGGCGTTCATTATTAAGTGTCGTTTTAAACTAGTGAAAAACGATAGACTATAAAAAGAAAACATTAAACGTATCTTTTATGTTTTTGCATAGAATACATATGTATACAAAAGTAGAAAAAGAAAAGTTTTACATCTAAATTGATGCTTCACCCCGAATCTTACATGTCGATAGGTAAACATAATAAAAGAATATAAATAATCAATTCGTACACAAAATCTTACTTTTTCCATATGTTTATAATTCGGTGGCACGGAAATTGAGGCATGCACGGAAACTGGGACATCTATCATACACTAATAATGCTTGAAAGACGAATTATTAACTCAGTTTTACCAGCTTTTCATTCGAAACAGTCTGATTTAAAGCGCTACACAAATTGATTTCGCAGATGAACATAACCCGGTACTTACATTTAAAGGTCGAGGCCCCACCACCTCGGCCGTCAATTTCAAAGAGCATCGCACAGTGTTTGTCATAATTTGATCTCGGCTGACCGATAGACCATGGCTGATATTCCAACGTGTCGACAAACTGGCCGGTTACGGTGATCCACGTTCCGTTTTCAAACAGATCGTGAAAACCTAACCAGAGACCCACCACGGTCTCTTTATCTATCCACTTTTGGAACTGGGCTTCTTTCTTTGCAGAATCTAACACTGCCAAGTGTGCTGCAAGACAAATGTCCTTTATTTTCTTTCCTTTTTTACACACTATACCAGGGCTAGGAATTAATCAGCACGCAACATGAGCATCGCGAGGGCTACGCCTCCTGACACTCGTCGCTCGTCTCGTTCCGAACGATCGCCTAAATGCTATATACATACATGTAAAGCGACTAGCACAGGCACCTGAGATGCTCCGAGCCGAAAGTGACGGCCACGGGGAGCGAAACGCGCGACTGGAGTCAGAAGGCGTAGCCCTCGCTATCCTCATGTTGCGTGCTGGTTAATTCCGTGCCCTGAAGTATACTATAGTACTCATGAGACAAAGCATCTTTGTGTTTACAGTCCCCCCTTCCAACTAGCTACCCGCAACTGCAATGGCGTAGCTAGTAAGAGGGGTGATATGAACGCAAAAGTGCCTCCTTGTCGCGTGAGGACTACGCGTTCAACCAGAACTGGCACAAAATGCTAACAAAAGGTTTAACTGATCTATACAGCGCCTGCAGCTGAGTGGCTGTTAGGCGAGAATGCTCAAGGACGAATTTTAGTGGACTCCATCGACGGCCCTTGCATGCATACTGGCCTCATGTACAAGGGCCCGAAAATTCTGATTCGGCCCTGGCCCGATCACGCGTCGCTCTCGTGCAGCTGTTTACAGTCTTTGCCAGTTCTTGATGAACGAAGTCTAGTCGCGATCTTGTTATACCTCCTTCCTCCATGCAGATCTTTCGGGCTTCATTCCATGTCACCCGGTTACGATGAATCTTGTGAGCTCCTATGCCCGGCGTAACAACATAATCGATCCTATCTAAAAAGGGTACGCAGCCGATTCTGTCCTCATAGCGCCGACACGGTAACACATCTGGAACTAATTGCTGCCTAGTTAGAATTTCGAAGCCCCTCAAACTCTTTCGATTCTTTTTAATAACGATCTTCTGCCATTCTACTAATTCTCGATTAATATTGAGACACGAAGATATTCGAACGTCTTCTAAATCGAAATAACTTTTCTATTATTGGACCGAGTGATCTACATTTCGTTGAGATGTTAGATGGATTTGTTTATTAGAGAATTGCTAAAAACTTGTTTTACAACATTGCAATTGGTTGAAATGACAGAAGAAACATTTAAAAATCTGGCGTTTTGTTAAACGTTTTAATCTCAGTCTTCGATGAATATTTAAAAAATACCGTTTTGTAGATCTTGATTGCTTATATGCCATCATCTAATAAACTAATCCCTCTAACATTTCAAACAAATTCAAATCATTTGGTTCAACTTGGAAATAATTATTCCGTTTTAAAAGGCGTTCGAATACTTTCGCCTCTTACTGTAAGTATAATATTCACCTCCGTTTTTTATATCGTTGTTCTTGGTGAAATCTGTAGGTTGTCCACTCGAGAACTCCGCAACGAAAAGTGCGACTAAGGTAATCACGAGAAACGTGAACGAAAACTGCCGCATACTGGCAGTCGCAAGTTTTGCGTCTGAGAATCGCTAGCAACGATTGTATCCTCGATGCTGACTATCGGATCAAGCACTAACTGTTTGTATTGTCGCTGAACGATGCCTGATCCTTGCTGGTCGGTGATTAATTTGTTTGGTTTATGCGAACGTGCAATACACGATCTTGAAGGAGCAGTCGATAGTACCAGCAACGAGTGCTCGCTATTTTATACTTCTACCATCGATCATCACCTTCGATTTCGAACTGTCTTATCTCTCAGGAAGTGACAATTTCATATAATTATGCCTAATTAGTTAACAATTTTTATCACAGAGTAAGATGTCGAGATAATGTAAGATAACGTTGCCGGAGTCTTTGTCGTCTTGCCTGATCGCGCGGGGCTGATGACTCATTGTGGCGAATTTGCTAGCGATTTTGTGATGTGAATTTTCATACCAGCCTTTCTCACTCACTCGCACGCATTGCCGTTATGTGCCGTGTAACGAAATACAATTCGAGTGATAAAAAGCTATCCGTAATCTAATTATAGTTTGGCGAGACACGATGCAACGTAACGACGAAACGATCGATAATTTAACAATAGGCACTTGATTAAAGCACGCGTCGATGTTGCCACGTAACAATGCATATAACTCTTTCTGTTCGACTTAATAAGTTCGATTCTTTCTTACTTGCTGATAACAGGGGTATAAAAAGAATCGCGGCCAGTAATTAAAGGTTCGTTCGTATACAAATTTTTCTTATTTTTATTACCTGCCTTTGTTCGATTCGTTGTCCCGAAAACATTCGGTTGCGTGGTTTATTTTATTAGTACGTGAAGTGCTCGAATGATTACCAAAATAAATCGAATGTTAAAAATATAACTTGAACAGTTCGATTCACAAGTGAGAATTCTACGTAATTTCACGCGTTGGTCATTTGTTTTGCGGAAATTGATCATTTCCCAATGACAGAAAATTAGCTATCCTGCCAGGATACCCAGCTAATGATAAGAAGAAATTCTCCGACAAACTTGACGCCTTCGTTTCTTCATAATTGTTTCAAAAACCGGAACCAAAAAAAACTCCCCAAAATATAGCTGCTGATATGGAACTTTGGATCCGCGACACCCGCAAACCGGACAGGAAAAGGTAAATAATTCGAAAACCTATCTATCCATCGCGTCCTACCATTGGACAGGCATCTTCTTTAACCCTAGAAAGATAACCATATGACAACGTACGTAAAAGATAACCATATGCTTCAGAGGCGCATGCTTTTCTAAGGCGTCAATTTTATACTAACAATGGATATTTATTTAAGTTAATCTAGTCATTTTAAAGGTTTGGCATTATTGTAAAAATAAAATGCATTTATATTATATTTTTTTATATTTTAAGTAATTTTAAACTTAAATCACTAGACCTCTATGAAAAATTAACAAAAATCAACAGTCTTCGCAGACGCCTCTGCGACGTAGGTTATCTTTCTCGGGTTAAACAGCAGGCGAGAAAAATCTCAACACTTTTCTAATGTATCGTTCCAACAGCGAACTGATGTGAAATGTACTAAGTGTGGAAAAATAGGACACTTGGCCGAAAGATCTTAATAACCGAAATTTTCGATCACTTGAAGCCCGAACACCTCCAAGAATACGTCACTCTCAAGGCAAAAGATACAATAACGATGGAGGAAATTCAATCGACGAAGAAATATCCGGAATCTATCCAGAATTTAAACACTCAATTAAAAAAATAATTGCCAGCTATAGAGAGACATTCGCATTGGAATCTATTCCCCGTCCCTGTACATCCTTAACCGAATACACGATAACATTAAAAAATGATAAAGCAACCAATTGTAAAACTTGTCGACCCCTTGAATGTCATAATGACGAGATCCATTGACAGATACGTGACATGCTTAATAAAGAAATTTTAGAGCGCCTTTAGCGCTCCACGTTCGGTGGTCGCTAAGAAAGCAAACGCGACAAAAAAAAAAGAGAAATGTAGAATTGCGATGGACTTTAGGAAACTGAACGAATAAATGGTTGAAGACGCCTACCTTCTCCCTGACATAAAAGACATCCTCGATCATTTAGACAAAGCCATATTGTTTTCTGCATTAGATCTGTCCTCTGGATTCCAGCAAATCTCCCTACGAACTCTGACTGCAAGAAATATAAAAAATTCTCCCTAATTGACGCTCAGCTTGTACACATAAATGAACAATATGGGAAGAGGAGAATACTATTATTCGAGCCATGTGACTTGTTTTTACAGTTGTTGACAATCGATAATTATAAAAACGAATCGCAAGGCTCGAATAATCATATCTCCTCTTTCCAAATATTTTATTTTACTAGCTGAGGAGAAATTGGAGAAAATTTACTATATTTGCTGTCAATGATGATCGTCAGTTTCAAATCATTCATATAACAGGAAAAAGCTTTGGCATCTCCTAAAATCTTTCATTATTTTTAAAGAATAAGAAAAACATTTCCGTAATTGCTTTTATTACTTAGGTTTTTCTGTTAGCGATTAACTTTTACCGACTTTTTCATATTAATTCACAAATCTAATACGCCAAATTAGTAGCAGTGGAAAGTGTTATGTACCATACATGAATATAATAAAATTTTGTTACCCATTGTTTTCTATTTTTTATTTATTTCACCATATTCCGTATATTATCTCATATATTTAAATTGATTCCATATTGTATGTATTATATTATATCGTCTTCTTAATTCAACAGTCTATGTACTGTTATAATCTATCCTCCTTTCGATTTCCACATTCGTATACTGGACAAACTACGATAATCATGCTTTGAAGACGAGTTATTAACTCTATATTTTGAAATAGTGAGCATCATTCGGAACAGGAGAGGGATTTGAAGAATTACACAAATTGATTTCGCAGACGAACGAACACTTGTCGTCGCAGGCGATGTCGTCAGCCCCACCTTCCTTAAATTTTTCCCATAGGGCTGCACAGTGCTGTCTATCGCTTAAATTGTTGGGCTCATCGTTACCCCATGGATGATAGCTCATCGTATCGACCAACTCGCCGGTCACAGTTGTCCAGGACCCTTCCTCAAACAAATCGTGAAAACCTAACCAGACACGATCCAAGTGCGCTTCTTTCATCCAGCCTTTGAACAGGGCTTCTTCGCTCGCAGAATCTAAGATGGCCAAGTGAGCTGCGAAACAAATGTGCGTTAACGTAGAAACATTATAGTCTTCACACGACAAGAAGGCACCTGTGTTTACATTCCCCCTAAGCTAGTAAGCTTCACCATTGCCACAGCTGTCAGTCGTTAGCGACGCCGTCGATCTTCGTCACCGTATTCGGCTAATACTATTCCATGGCTAGTAAGACGAGGAATGTAAACACAAGAGTGCCTTCCTCTCGCGTAAAAACAATACTTATACTTTGTCACATGAAATCTTGTGACATTCGAAGAGTGCGAGCCTCCGTACTCTTATTGTTTCAAATCTGTGAGAAACAAATCAGTATCACGTCAAACTGTTCTTATGTACAGTGACAAGCAAAAGTGCCCACACACCTTTTGAAACGATATAACTTTTTTGAAACTGGTTCAAATGTCTTGAATTTTCTTGTAAATATTAGAGGGACTGTTTATTGTACGATGACTAAAATACCTTTTTTTTTATTTTGCTATTACTTTGAATACAAAAAATTTGAAAAAACTCTCGTCTTCTCACTTTTTATCTGAGAGCCTATAATGAAAATTAAAAAAAATTCATTTTGTAATTGTCGGTAACTGATATACATGATGAAAATTTAATTAAAGTCGGTTAACGCGTTAGTCAATCTACAGCCACTGAAACATGACAAAATGATGTGTTTTTGATTGCAATTCGTGAAACCCTGTGATTTTAAATCGTTTTAAAAGGTGCGTGAACCCGTTTAATCTTCAATATATTAATTTCCCTACGATTCTACACGATTTTACGTGACGTGACATTAATATGTATCTACTTTCAGTTTTCTTTCATTATTTGCAAATTTGCCGCGATCTTTTCATACCTCCTTCCATCAAGCAGACCTTTCGCGCTTCGTTCCACGTCATCTTGCGTTTATGAACCTTGTGCGCCCCTAGGCCTGGCGTAGCAACATAATCGCACCTATCTAAAGTGGGTATACAGCCGATTTTGTCCACAGAATGTGGACAGGATATCGAACCTGAAATTAATAGCTAAGATTGTTGAATCTCATCCAATTGTTTAGAATTTATCTCACAACGACTTTTTGTCACTCTACCAATTCTCGACATACAGTGTGGCATGAAAGTATTCGAACAGCTTTTAAAACGAAATTACTTTTGTATTATAGGGCCAAGTGATCTAAATTTTTTTGAGATGTCAGAGGTATTGGTTTATACTAGACAGTGATGTTTTTTTTAGTTCTCGGCAATTTTAGACGTGTTAAAAATTTCATCGAAGTTAGTTGTCGTTACGATTTAGAACAAATTGAAGATCGCAAAAATCGCAGTTTTGACATGATTTTTAACACTTTTGACCAAAAACTGTAAGAAATCTGCAGTTTTTGAAATCTTTCAATACTTGTAGCTTGACTATGAATTAATAGATTTCGATCAAAGTCTCAGCACTCATATAAGTTATCGGAATCTACGAGAGACATTTGTTATAGGCTCAGACAAAAAGATTAGAAAGCGGGAGCTCTTTTATTTCTTTTGTCATTTCAAGTAAATAACAGAAAAATTGAATCGAAGCATTTTAGTCATTACGTAGTACACTGTTTTTTTTAAAAAAGGCGATCGAATACTTTCGTTTCCTACTGTATAATATTCACCTCCGATTTCCGTTCCGTTGTGCTTGCTTAAATTCGTAGGTTGACCACTCGATAACTCCGCAATTGTGAGTGCGGCAATGGTAAATGCGAGGCACGTCAGTGAGAACTTCTGCATTTTGGAACTGCCAATTTCTTTGTCTGAGAATCACCAGCAACGATTGTATCTGCGATGCTGACTATCGTATCCAGCACTAACTGTATGTAACGTCGCTGAACGATGTCTGATCCTTGCTGGTCGTTGATTATTTTCCTTGGATTCAGCGAACGTACAATGAACAGAACGGCTGAGACACGAGATCGGGAACTGAGTTGACGATGTAACGAGATCGCGTTATTTTATAACTTCCACTCACAAGGAACACCATTCAATTGATTCATGAAATGACATAGACCTTTTTATACTGGATGACTTATTTAAATCGATAAAAGTCAAATATCTTCGAAACCGTCGACAATACTAAGAAATGTTTCAAACGTAATTTGAATGGTTTTTGGGGTCACGCAATCTGATGTTCATAACATTTTTGTAGGTGAACGCGTCGAGGACTCATGAATTCATACAAATACTAATACATTTATTGCGAAAAAACATTGGTTTAGAAGATATTAATTTTAATATCTTTTGGAGACAATAATAAATCTTTGCATTCAGGCTGATGGTATTATTTTTGAACACCAACTTTATATAGGTGAGTGCTCTTACTAAACTACAATGTATTACTAAAATTCAAATGTCTCCTAAACCAATGATTTTTCGCAATAAATGCCATAATATTTTTGTGAGAAGAATCGACTGGTATAATAAAAAATATATGTTTCCATTAAAAAGATAAAGTTGATTTTAACATGTCCCCGACGGGTTCACTTAGAAAAATCTTATCAATATCAGGTTACGTGCCCCCGAAAACCATTAAAGTTTCGTTTGAAACATTTTTTACCGTTGCCGACGGTTTTCAAGATATTTGAATGGATCGATTTTGAAGGGTTATCTCGTATTCAATCATATAAATTGCATAAATTAAAAATTTTAAACAGAAAAATTCACGTCGTAGATTGAAAGAATTTTTAATTTTAAGGTGAAAAGTATAAACCTATTTTGATCCAAAACTGAGTGAACAGCTTCTATTTAAATTTTTTGATCGACTAATCTGAAAATTTCGTTAGTCATTAAGTTTATCATCAACATAGGATTATACTTTTTCATGAAAAATTTAGTATTATTTCGGTCTAGATTAGAGAAATAAATATATTTCTATTTAAAGATAAGTAGATGATTTTGAAGTTTCGGAAAATACATAATATAAAAAAAAAGTAATACGATATGACGTCTCCCAATTATAACTCGATAACTTTTGTATTCAAAAATTTTTAATTAGGAACATTATTTAAAAGTTAGCCTCACGCTACATGTCAAAGTGTCATAGAGGATGCAAATATGTAACTTAAAAATTCAACTAGAAGGAGATCTGATTTTGAAAAAGCAACAGAAGTGAAAAAAAGGAAAGAAGAAAACTAAGGAAAACGGAATGACAGAACCGTCTGTTCAAATTAATTAGATTTATTATATAAAAGTAAGCTATATGAATTTATTGATAGGCTATAATTTAAAAAATTGAGGATAATAATTTTTGTAGATCGGTAGGTATAAAGAAATGAATGATAGCAAACATAATGTTTCTTTCATATCTTAATAGCGAGACAGTCATGGCATTCATAGCTTGGCAATGACTTGAAACAGAACGCGCTTGTGTTTCAAAGAAGGCTGTGCATTTTTCAGCTATTCACTCAAGAATTATTAATAAATTTTGTATAATAATTAAAGATTAAATCGAAGTTAAAGAATTTATTGTATAGTTAGCTTGAAACCATGCATACTTGATTATTCTTTTGCATCCATTGCTAAAAAACTGATAATACATATCTCTATCTGATTTGTCGATTATTCCGATTGTCCGGCCTTCATTCTCAAGCCCTTACAATTAGTTTGGTCGCAGTCAGGTTAGCAGAGTATCCATAAATAAGTGTTGCTTGCAATAGCTAGTAAACGGTTGACTTTATGATAAAGAACGTCAAAGGAATCTTTTATGTTTTTACATAGAAAAAAAATATATATATATATATATTTTTGGATGTATATATATATATATATATATATATATATATATATATATATATATATATATAAAGGTGTTATATATAAATTAATGCCTCATCACGAATCTTGTTGATGGTTATGCGTAATAAAAAGAGGATATAGATCATGAATTTATATATATGAAACTTTTCTCTTTTAATACATTTCCAATCCGGAGGCACAGAAATTGAGACATACACGAAAACTGGGACATCCTACCTACGCTGATCATGCTTGTAAAGCGAGTTATTAACACAAATTTACCAGCTCTTTATTCGAAACACTCTGATCTAACGCACTACACATATTGATTTCGCAGATGAACGGAAACCGTTTATCACTTCCGTTGGACTCGACTCCACCATTGGCGCCGTACTTTTTCCTGAGCATCCCACAGCGGTTCTCTTCGTTTGTAATACTCGGCTCGTATTCAGCCCATGGATTATACTCCAACTTGTCGACAAACTGGCTGGTCACGGTGGTCCATGACCCTCTTTCAAACAGATCGTGGAAGCCTAACCAGAGACCTCCCAAGTACTCCTTATATATCCACCCGTGAAACTTGCTTTCATTTTCCACAGAATCTAACACGGCCAAGTGTGCTGCAAGACAAATGTCCTTTATTTCCTTGCTCTTTTTACGAACTATACCAGAGCTCGGAATCAACCTTTTAGGCACGACGCGTCATCTTTCAGAACGACACGCCACTATAGTTGATTTCGCGGATGTCATCTCTCTGGACGACGCGCCACTATAGTGCATTGCTCTAGTAGCTCACTCGCTCATCGTTTGAACCAAATAATCGTCTTCATATGCATTGTTTCACACTTCTTTTTTCTTCACATCGACTTACAACAGTCTGCAGAGTGTTCCTCGGATCATTTGAAGCAACTTCTTCCTTTACAAAAATTTTCTCCGAGGCACCGTTAACGAGTTATTAACGAAAAACAATGACCAATAAGAATCGAGTACGGCTGACGCTAGGCGGCCCAGCCGACCAGTGCACGAAGCTCAGTTCCGCTCATTGGCTCAGTCGCCTCACGCCAGCTGAGCTCGCCTCTCATTGGTCACTGTTTTTCATTAATAACTCGTTAACGGTGCCTCGGAGAAAATTTTTCTAAAGGAAAAAGTTGCTTCAAATGGCCTGAGGAACCCGCCACTTTCGGATTGCGAGACATTTTTGGGACATCCTGTATATACAGACAGAATATACAGTATCAGACTCTGTCGTCCAGAGAAATAGCCTCGCGCAGAATTCAGATGTACCTAAAAGGTTAACCAGCACGCAACATGAGTATCGCGAGGGCTACGCCTCCTGACCCTCGTCACGCGTCTCGCTCCGGACGATCGCCTAAATGCTATAAACATACATATGTATAAAGTGACTAGCACAGGCACCTGAGGTGCTCCGAGCCGAAAATGACGGCCACGAGGAACGAGACGCCCGACTGGAGTCAGAAGACGGTGTCCTCGCTATCCTCATGTTGCGTGCTGGTTTATTCCGTGCCCCGAACTATACTATAGTCCTCATGCGACAAAGCATCCTTGTGTTTACATTCCCCCCTCCAACTCGCTACCCCTAGCGGCAATGGCGTAGCTAGTAAGAGGGGGAATGTTAACACAAAAGTGCCTCCTTATTTGGTGAAGGTTATGCGTTCGACGAGAATTAGCATAAAATGTAAACAATCGGTTTAAGTGATCTGTACAGCGACTGCAGCTGAGTGCCTGTTAGACTAGGTTGCTCAGGGACGATTTTTAGACCTCCATCGAGGGATCTTGCTCGCATAGTCGCCTCATGTACAAGGGCCCGAAAATTTTGATTCGGCCCTGGAAAAACTAGGAGCAAGCGTCTTGGGGGTGAGAGAAATCAAAGAGGGAAGTGTTAATATTTTCATGCAATCCTTGTTTCACTCGCACGCGTTGCCGTTATATGTATGTCGATCGTCCGCGCTCATTCTACTTCACTCAATCTCGACGTAAGCTATTTTCGATCTTTGTCACTATCTTCAGTCAAATAACGTGTTGTTACTGGTGGGGAGTCCCACGGCAAGCTATGGAAGGGAGTATGGCTGTTTCCCTCGGGAGTGGTGCCTAGAGCCCACCGATCGTCGTTTGTTTTCCCTGTGCTGAAAATCGCTGCCTGTACGGGGACAAGCTCTTGAGCAGCTGCCCCTGAAGGGGTTAGATCACTTTGACGCGATGAAAAATTACTTTCATTTTTTAACAACAGCAGTAGATAAGCAAACATTTGTTTGATATAAGTGTTACGTACGGAGACTTTTCGTACGTTTTTCGAAGACTTTTCCTAATATCCCTTTCGTGATCCTTAACCTTGCGTGTACCTTCCGTAACCTTCCGTAAAATGCAATCCCAAAAGCATGTCGTATTTGGTCTTATTTTAATTAAAAGGATCTGACCAATATATTAAAAAAAATTTCATGTATAAAAAATTAGCAATAAGAAAGTTAAGTCATTGTTTTTGTTCTAGCATTACTATGTATTTGTATTCGTGTTCAACGGCCGATAAGTGTGTGAAATTTGCAGTTATTCCAATTTTTGTAGCTTGACTTTACGTCACCTGATTTCGATGTAATTTTCAGTATGCGTATAACTTACCGAGATCTACAAAACGTATTTTTTAAACGTTATTGGCTCAGATAAGAAAGCCAAGAAACGAGAGTCTTTTATTTTGTTTTACCATTCCAAGTAATTGTAAAATTATAACGAAAGTAGCGTAGTCATTGTCTAGTAAACTAGTCCCTGTATCATCTAAGAAAAATTCAAATCGTTTATTCCAGTTTTGAAAATGTTATTGTGTTTCAAGAAGTGTCCGAATATTAATGGGAGTCATTTTATATAAATGCTTGAAAACTGTTACTTTCAAATCACCCATACAACAAGTAAACGTTTCGGTTTCTTCTGAAATCTTCTATTTTTTGTTAAGGAATAAGAAAAACATTTCCATATTTCTTGTATTATTTAGGTTTTTCTGTTAGCGATTAATGTTTTTTATGTTAATTCACAAATTTAACATGCCAAATTCCTGGCAAAGAAAAGTGTTACGTATCATACATGAATATAGCAGAATCTTGTTAACTATTGTTTTTTTATTTTCACTTATTTCCCTATATTTCATATACATATTATCTCATATATTTTTATTGATTCCATATTCTATGTATTATATTGTATCGTCCTCTTAATTCTATATTCTATGCATTGTTAACATCGATCCTCCTTTTGATTTCCACATTCCATGTACAATTATTTTATATTTTGGTGGCGCTGCAATGATGGAGGAGAGGGGAAAAATGGGATCGTTTCGTCCTGGGCGTTTCTTATTGGACAAATTACGATAATCATGCTCTTTGAAGATGAGTTATTAAATTATTACACAATTAATTATTATATTTAATTATTATATTAAATTTAAGTTATTATATTAAATTACACAAATTGATTTCGCAGACGAACGAACACTTGTCGTCGCAAGCGATGTCGTCAGCCCCCCCACCTTCCTTAAATTTTTCCCATAGGACTGCACAGTGCTGTCTATCGCTTAAATTGTTGGGCTCATCGTTACCCCATGGATGATAGCTCATCGTATCGACCAACTCGCCGGTCACAGTTGTCCAGGACCCTTCCTCAAACAAATCGTGAAAACCTAACCAGACACGATCCAAGTGCGCTTCTTTCATCCAGCCTTTGAACAGGGCTTCTTTGCTCGCAGAATCTAAGATGGGCAAGCGAGCTGAAAGACAATTGTCCGTTAACGTAGTCACATATAGTCCTCACGCGACAAGAAGACGCCTTTCTGTTTAGACTCCCCCTCTTATTAGCTTCCCCTGTCAGTCGCTAATGACGCCGTCGATCTTCGTCGTCGTTTTCGGCCAATACCGTTCGATAGCTGCGGCAGTGGGCAGCTAATAAGAGGAGGAATGTAAACGCAAATGTGCCTTCTTCTCACGTGAGGACAATACTCACATCACGTCACGTGAAATCTTGTCACGTTGGAAATGTGCGAGCCTGCGTACTTTTATACCTTCAAATCTGTGAGAAACAAATCAGTGTCACGTCAAACTATTCCTATGTGCAGTGACAAGCAAAAGTGCCCACACACTTTTTGAAACGATGTAACTTTTTTGAAACTGCTACAAACGTCTTGAATTTTTTTGTAAATGTTAGAAGGACTTGTTTACTGTACGATGACCAAAATACCTTTACTCTCGTCTTCTCACTTATGTATCTGAGAACCTATAATGAAAATTTAAAAAATGCATTTTGTAATTGTCGGTAATTTATATACATGCTGAAGTCGGTTAACGCGTTAGTCAAAATTATCTGTCTTTGGTTGCAATTCGTGAAACCCTGTGATCTTCGTTTTAAAAGGTGTGCGGAGACACATTTGATCTTTCCTACGATGCTGCGCGATTTTACGTGACGTGACATTAATATGTATCTACTTTCAGTTTTCATTCATTATTTGCAAAATTTGCTGCGATCATTTCATACCTCCTTCCCTCAAGCAGATCTTTCGCGCTTCGTTCCACGTCACCTGACGTTTATGAATCTTGTGGGCTCCTAGACCCGGCGTAGTAATATAATCGCTCCTATTTAAACAGGGTACACAGCCAATTTTGTCCAAAGATTGTTGACAGGATAACGAACCTGAAACTGATAACTAAGATTGTTGAACCTCATCCAATTTTTGGAATTTGTCTCACAACGACTTTTTGTCTCTCTACCAATTCTCGACATACAGTGAGGCACGGAAGTATTCGTACGGCATATAAAACGAAATTACTTTTATATTATATGGCCAAGTGATCTAAATTTTTTTTAGATGTTAGTGGAATTAGTTTATTAGACAATGGTGTTCTGTAGATCTCGGCAATTTTAGGGATGTAGGAAATTTCATCGAAATTGGTTGACCTTGATACGAGTTGTAAACGATTAAAGCTCACGAAAATCGTAGTTTCGTCCCAATTTATTACACTCTGAATATCCCAGAAACCTGTAGTTTTTCAACGAATTGCAATTTTTGAAAGTAATTCTTTAATCATTGTTTACTAAACTAATTCCTCTAATATCGTAAAAACAATTGAAGTGATTTCTTTCAATTTTGAATAAGTTGTCCCGTTGTAATAGGCATTCGAATGTTCGAGCGCCTTTTAAAACTCAATAATCTTTTTCAAATTGAACTAAATGACTTGCATTCTTTTTAAATAACGGGGGTACTGGTCTACTACATAACGACTAAAATGTTATGTTTCAATTTTACTGTTAGAATCACATGATTGGAATGATAAAAGAAATAAAAAAACTCTCGTTTCTTGACTTTCTTATCTGAGCTTATAACAAAAATTAAAAAAAAAATGCCTTTCGTAGATCTTGGTGACTTACACAAATGCTGAAAATTTCATCGAAATCGCTTGACGTTGTTATGAATTACAACAAATTAAAGATATCAAAAATCGCAGTATTCACATGATTTTTGACATTTTCGACCAAAAACTGTAAAAAGTCTGCAGTTCTTGAAATCTTTCAATGCCTGTATCTTGTCTCTGGGTTAATCGATTTCGATCATAATTTCAACACTCATATGAATTATCGAAATCTTCGAAAGGCACTTGTTAAATTTTTGTTATAGGCTCAGACAAAAAAGTTAGAAAGCAAGAGCTCTTTTACTCCTTTTGTCATTTAAAATATATAACAGAAAAATTGAAACGAAGCATTTTAGTCATTACGTAGTATACTGTTTTTTTAAAAGGCGATGAAATACTTTCGTTTCCTACTGTATAATATTCACCTCCGATTTCCGTTCCGTTGTGCTTGCTTAAATTCGTAGGTTGACCACTCGATAACTCCGCAATTATGAGTGCGGCAATGGTAAATACGAGGCACGTCAGTGAGAACTTCTGCATTTTGGAACTGCCAATTTCTTTGTCTGAGAATCACTAGCAACGATTGTATCTGCGATGCTGACTATCGTATTCAGCACTAATTGTATGTATTGTCGCCGAATGATACCTGATCCTTGCTGGTCGTTGATTATTTTCCTTGAATTCGGCAAACGTGCAACGAACAGAACGGCCGCGACGCGAGATCGGGAACTGAGTTGACGATGTAACGAGATCACGCTGTTTTATAACTTCCAGTCACAAGGAATACCATTCAACTGATTCATAAACAGATATTTTTATACTGGACGACTCATTTAAATCGATCCAGTTAAATATTGTCGAAACCGTCGACGATATTAGTAAATGTTTCGAACAAAATTTGAATCGTTTTCGGATGCATGTAAGCTGATATTGATCACATTTTTGAAGGTGAACGCGTCGAGGACATATGAAGCATATCAACGCGTCGAGGACATATGAAGCATATCAACGCGTCATTCTCTTCATAAAAATACTATGACATTTATTGCGAAAAATCATTGGTTTAGGAGATATTTGAATTTTGGGAATGCATTGTAGTTTAGTAAGAACTCACCTGTGGAAAGTTGGTGATAGATATTATCTTCTAAATCAATGATTTTTCGCAATAAGTGCCTTAGAATTTTTATGAATTCATATGTCCTCGACGCGTCCACATAGAAAAGTCTTATTAACATCAGATTAGGTGCCCCCAAAAATCAAGTAAATTTTGTTTGAAACATTCTTTAATATCGTTGACGGTTTCACAGATGTCACAGAGTGAGACAAATAATTGTCATATCTGAAAGAATTCATAAATTATGCGTCTAATTAAAAATATTTAAATACACGTCGTATATTAAAAGAATTTTTAATTTTATGTAGGACAGTATTATGCTGTAATGTTCCGAAACTGAATGGTTGACGAGATTTTAACCAGCGAACAACTTGTCTGATAATGCTGCGCGGCTTAGATTCTCTGATCGACTGATCTTAAAATTTCGTTAGTCATTAAGTTTATCATCAACATAGGATTATACTTTTTCATGAAAAATTTAGTATTATTTCGGTCTAGAATTAGAGAAATAAATATATTTCTATTTAAAAATAAGTAGACGATTTTGAAGTTTCGGAAAATATATAATATAAAAAAAAGGTAATACGATATCACCTCTCCCAATTATAACTCGACAACTTTCGTATTCAAAAATTTTTAATTAGGAGCATTATTTAAAAGTTAGCCTCACGCTACATGTGAAAGTGTCATAGAGGATGCAAATATGTAACTTAAAAATTCAACTAAAAGGAGGTCTGATCTTGAAAGATCAGCAGAATCGAAAGAAGGAGAGAAGAAATCTAAGGAAAGCAGAACGACAGAATCATCTGCTCAAAGCTAATTAGATGTATTATATAAAAGTGAGTTACATGAATTTGCCTATTATATTTATGATAATTATTGTCAATTGTTAGTTATAAAGAACTGAGTGACAGGAAACATATTTTTCGCAACTTTCGCAACGAGCAAACACTATTCCTTTCATATCTTGACAGCGTGACAGTCGTGACATTCATTGCTTGGCGACAACTTGAAATAGAATGCGCTCGTCTTTCAAAGAAAGCTGTGCCCTTTTCATCCATCCATGCAAACCCTTACATTTAGCTAGGTTGCAGTCAGGTCGGCAGAGTGTTCATCAATATAAGTGTCGATTGAAATAATTAATACGTCCAACGTATCTTTCATATTTTTATGTAGAATACATATAAAAAATATATAGAAAAATAAAGGTTTTATATATAAATTAATACCTCATCCCCACTCTTACATATTGATGGATAAGCCTAATAAAAAAGTATAGATCATCAATTCATATATAAAACTTTCTTTTTCAATACAATCCTAATCCGGGGCCACAGAAATTAAGACATGCGCGAAAACTGGGACATCTAACCTACGTTAATCACGCTCGAAAGCCGAGCTATGAGCTCAGTTACCCAGCTTTCCATTCGAAACTGTAATAGGATTTAAAGCGCTACACAAATTGATTTCGCAGATGAACGAATAGTTGTTAGCGCACGGGCCGTCGTGAGCCCCAATACCATTCTTGTTCTGGTTCCAGAGGAACCCACAGTGCTGTATATTCCCGAAATTGTTGGGCTGGCCTTTAGCCCATGGTTGATACGCCATTGTATCGACCAACTCGCCGGTCACAGTGGTCCAGGACCCTTCCTGAAACAGATCGTGGAAGCCTATCCAGACAAGCGACTTAGACTCTTTTGTCATCCAGTCTTCGAACAGGGCCGTTTTTCTCGCGGAATCTAACAGGGCCAAGTGAGCTGCAAAACAAATATCCTTTACTTTCTTTCCTATTTTGCAAACTAGTGTCGATCTCGTCGTACCTCCTTCCATCAGACAGATCAATCGCGCATCGTTCCACGACACCCCCCGCTTATGAAGCTTGTGGGCTCCCAGCCCCGGCGTAACAATGTAATCGTTTCTATCTAAAGTCGGCGTACAGCAGATTTTTCCTCCGGGTTGTCGGGGCGATAACGTACTTTCTGGAACCAAGAACTTCCGTCTAAGAAGCGCGGATCTTTCGCAACTGTTTATCATTTTTGTCATGACAACCTTTCATCAAGCTACTAATTCTTGACACGGGTAAGGTAAGAGTACCCATTGTGAAACACCGCTAAATTGTGACTTCTAGTTGGAACAGAAGTACAAGTAATACACTAAAAAATGGACAGATTACATGAAAGTGGATGCAACAATTCTGCCAATGTGTTTGTGCACTGTTCATTATATATTCATTCATGCAAGTACTCTTATGTATCACAATGAGAATTAGAAGGAAGATACTGTTCAATATTGGGTACTTCAATGTTTTCATTGCCCCGATTTATGGAACTCGGGGATACGGTACGTGAACGGTGTTTCGTAAAATTGGTACATGTTCGTACTTTATTACTTTACTCAACCGTAATGGTTGCCCATAAACAAAAACTATTTTCGTCAAGTGTTATGTTCATACGTAAGAAATTAACATTCTTATCATCTATAATGGTTATTTGTAAACAAAATCTATTTCCGTCATTTGTAATAGTTATTCAGAACCACAGCGTAAATCTTATATTTTTCTAATCACCGGATTTTTCCAAATTTCCTTTAAAATCTAATGATCAATTTGTGCGAAGACATAATCAATTTTCTGTCGATAATTATTCTGTACCAAATTTTTGATACAACTGTTATCTGTGGTCTCTGCTTTTACCTTATGATATTCACCTTCTGTTTTGTTGTTGATGGTTGATTGTGAGCCATTTGCAGGTTGACCACTCGAGAGCTCCACAACGAAAAGTGCAACTAAGGTTATTGCAAGGAACGTCAGCGAAAACTTCAACATATTGGCAGTCCCCACTTTCTTGTCTGAGAATCACTAGCAACGATTGTATCCCCAATGCTGACTATCTGATCAAGCTCCAACTGTTTAGGCGCCTAACTGATCTTCGCCGATTAATTTTCTTGGTTACTGCCAACGTGCAACGAACGCATCGACAGCGACGAGAGAGATCTTGTACTGTGCAATCGATAGTAATTGCAACGAGTACTCGCTATTTTATACTTCTACCGTCGACCTTGCTATTCGACATCGGACCTCATTTTTTTTCCAGGAATTGATAATTCCAGTGCAAGTCGCTGCGTCGTTAACCTTTCGCACGCGTGTTATTTCGCATGCACAGAGAAAGTCGGGTAAATAATTCTATCGTTTCATTTTGTTTTTTTTTAATAATTTGTCTAATCATAGAATAACGAGATAAGGAAAATACATAATACGTCGTATGATTCCTAGAGGGCGATTTGTCTGATTATAATAGACGAGCCTACACTAGACTTCCGTTGAGCCTTTTGATGTAGATAACGTATCACTTCCCGTGGAATGCTTCATTCGATGCATAAAAAATTAAACACGATGATGATTGGTTCGTCTTGGTGTACTCGTTCCCATCCTAAGAATGATTGCAGTACTGTTGAAATATTCCCGTGCGTGTATAACAGGCTTCTTAACCTTTAGATCGTCGCATTTACCATTAAAAAAAAGCGGTTTATTGAATCACGTGGAGTACTACAGATTTTACCCGGCTTCGATTGGAGCCAGGCCGACTGGGTATTGAAGTGGAAATTATAAAATTTTTTAATTCTGGAAGATGATGCTCTTAGAGTTTTTTTTTTATATTCCTAATTACGTTCTTGATTGATGTCGAATTGCAAAGATTTTTTAATATTATTTGTATTTCAGTTTGTACCTCAGTTTACATTGTACTTTTTAGACAACTTTATTTTTACGGCAATGGTTGACTGATGAAAAGGAAAAACATATATGTACGTAGAAAGTATATTTGTGATTGCGCGTTTTTCCGGATTTTGCTTCCTGTCTCTCATGTTCTCTGCTTTTTATTCGATATTCTTTATTATATTTGTTCGTATTGCATTTATGTCAGAACAGCTTTCACGTGATCATTTCAAAATGAAGATTTTTTGGCAAGGTATTGTCGATTTATTTATAACACCAAAAAGGAACGAATAATTAAGTAATTCCGTTAGTTATGGATAATTCATTCTGATCATTTATTTATTAGGCTATTTTTATTTCCTGGTGTGTTATTTTCGCTCACCACATAATTATTTACGACGTAGCTACCTACTAGTAGCATCTTTGTAAAAGTCAATCATTTGTCTGTCTAACGCACCTGAGTTTATCCCAATCGTAGTATAAATGACAAAGTTAGGATATATAATTCGTTCTGACGAAATCTTTAATCGATGTTGAAATTATATCATGGAACAAATAGCGGTTATTAAATTGAATGCGAGACTTGGTAAAAGTGTAACAGAAACATTCTGGTTGATGGGACAAGTGTATGGTTATGCTTGTTTATGTCGATCAAATGTTTTCATGTGGCATAACCGGTTTTTGGATAGCAGAGAATCGTTAGAAGATGACCATAATGCGGGAAGGCCAATTTCAATACGAAAACCTAGAACGATCGAATAAATAGGTGACTTTATTGCAAATGATCGCAAGCCGTCCCAATTATGAAAATCCAGACAATTGTCTAATTAGATGATACCGTGCCATTCGTTTTGTCCGATAACTTACAAGGGAACATCGGGAACTCGCGAAATTTCCAAAAATTCTGCAACTTTACGCAAGTGCAGTTTAAGTTATCCCTAAAATGAAGTTAATATCAAAGCATACTCTAAAACGATCCTTGAGAAATAACCTTGAGTGAAGAATTTCTTTATTACCGCCAATATTTTCAGAAGGATATAAGATACTAAAAAATGATTAAATACAAAGTTTTATGATATTTTAAGCTGTACAATGTGGCCGCAAGTACATAATTGAGTAAATTTTATTTTTTGATTACATCTGCTTTAATAGTTTGTCAACAGTGCTCTGCAATGATGTCAGTAACATGTGTCGGGAAATTTGTTTAAATAACAATATTATGCTTATAAAATGTCGAATATTTGTTAATACTTTATTAATATTTTTTGAATACTAGACATGTAAATTAATAACTTTGTAAAATTTTATCAAGGATAGTGTTAATTTAATAAAACTGCAACGCTTTGAAACATACATGTTTATTTAATTCTCTTAAAAAATGCCCGGAAACCGAGAAAAACCAACCCGTTTGTGAAATGTAATTAGTGCAGAGAAGTTACCTGCAGCTGTTAACTTCTCCGTCATAGATTATTATTTCAAATTTGTTTTTATAAATAACATTACTGTGAAACTTTCAAAGACGTTTTAAAGATATTTTAAAGACGTTTTATAGACCTCTTGAAGCATATGAGCCGTTTATTTTGAAAGTGGCATAAGTCACTTTTTCAAAAAAATCGAGTTCATGGTAACACTAATTACAATTGAACGGTATCTTTTCATTAAAAAAAAAAAAGTGACTTATGCCACTTTCAAAATAAACGGCTCATATATGTAATTTATTCAACAATTTTAGTAAATCACTGTCCTTTCAAAACAACACTTCAATAAAATACGTCGGACAAAATTAATATATGTCAGTCATTTTTCTAAACTATTTATTTTGAAAGTGGCTTAAGTCACTTTACCGTAATGAAAAGTGGTGATTTCTTAATGTTTATACGAAATTATTTATACTGAGAAAAATATCAGTATCCTGGGATAACAAATACAAGTAAATCTTCTCGAAAGTTAGCATCCATATTTTTAAACGTATTAAAATATCTCGTTAAATATCTCGACTTAAAAACAAAGTGACTTATGCCACTTTCAAAATAAACGGCTCATATTATGTATATATATTACTTATCACGTCATTTTATGATTAGAACAATTATTTAAAAAACTAAATAAAACCAAACAATTATTTGCCCGACTTTCCCTGTTCATGGGAAATAACACGTCTGTGAAAAATTAACGACGCAGCGACACGTAATGCATAATTCTGAACTGGAATGATCAATCCCCGGAAAATAATGAAGTCAGGGGTCGAAGAGCAAGATCGACGGCAGAAGTATAAAATCGAGCAATCCGAACTTGTCAGCACCGGAGATAATATCGTTGATAGTGATACTCAGGCAAGGAAGTTGAGATATCTCAATATGCAGAAGTTTTCGTTGACGTTCCTCGTGATTAGCTTAGTCGCACATTTCGTAGCGGAGTTCTCGGGTGGTCAACCTACGAATGTCCCGCAATCAACCAAGAACAACAATACGGAATTCGAAGGTAAAATATTGTTACGAGCCGAGGGCCAGGCAGCTTTGCGTGGCCGGAGGTTGGATGCAATTTTGGAATTTTGATAAGGGAATTACGTGCACTTGCCGTAGCTTCTTTCATCGACGGGTCGCTGCTAGGTTTATAGAATACGTTTCGGGGACTAGCCGATGTCTATTTAGAAATTTTTAATCTATTTTAGAGTTCTTTTTTTAAGAGTATTTTTAGAGTTTATTTTTTAGTCTATTTTAGAAATTTAGAGTTTGATTACCTCGTAGCCTTAACAAGAAAAGACATGAAGATACATCTCGAGCGGTGAAGATGTATCTCTGTGGGTTCGTGGTAACTACTGCTTCAGATCAGGAAATGGAATAATCGAATTTGACAATTTGATAGACTGGTAAAAGATAGTAGCTTTCAATCTAATAGAATTGTATGTGCATGAGTGTATCGCGAATTCTAGAATCGCGCTCTCAGTTTGTCGCACTGAGTAGGCGGTGGCTTATAACCTTGTAACGATGTACAGTAATGTCTCCCTAACTGACGCTCTGATTGTGCACAAAAATGGACAATTTAGGAAGAGGAGATATGCCGCATACATGCGGCATCGAAATTGTAGCAGAAATGATAAAAGAGCGGATTCTCGGTACGAGTGCAAAGATTGCGATGTTGGCCTTTTCATAGATCCTTGCTTACAAATATATCACACAGAATTATATTATTAGTTTTTACATATTACTATATTTTAATCATTTTCGTCTCGTTATTAATTATATTAAACATTTAATCGTTAGGCTTTGTAATTATATAAATACCTATGTTACCTATAATTTTGTAAGTATTTTTAAATTAAAGATTTAAATATACTTGTTACATTAGAGCAACGATTGTTTTATTCGGCACAGTTATTATTTAAGTCTTAGAACAACATATACACAGAAACCACGCGCACTGTGCATATTTCCGGGGCGAGTTTCCGTTCAGTGACGATACTTTAACGTAACCATTTTTATGGTTACGAATTGTCAACAACTATAAAAACGAGTTGCAAGGCTCGAATAATCGTATCTCCTTTGCCCAAATTGTCGATTTTTGTGCACAATCTGAGGGTCAATTAGGGAGAATGTACTATACTTGTTTCACGATATACAGACCGAGGCCTGCCGGCTGGCGCCAGCCTGGCGTTTTAAAGGATCTTAATATTCTTTTTAACAAAGTAAAAACCTTACCACATAATTCCCTTATCAAAATTCCAAAATCGCGTCCAACCTCCGGCCACGCAAAGCTGCCTGGCCCTCGGCTCGTATCAACACTAAAAAATAGACAGATCACATTGTTCTTTATAAATTCACTCACGCTCTTATGTATCAATGAGGAATAAGCAAAATGTTGATTCGAATGTCAGTGTATCTGAGCAAGGAGATACTGTTTCATATTGTGTACTTCAATGTTTTCATTGTCCCGATATATGGAACTCCGGGACATGGTACATAAAAAACGGTGTTCCGTAATTGGTACATGCTTGTACTTTACTACTTTACTCATTTGTAATGATTATCCATAAACAAAATCTATTTTCGTCGAGTATAATGTTAATTGAATTAAAAATATAATGGCTATTTGTAAACAAAATCTATTTTCGTCATTTACGATGGTTATTTCTAACCGCAACATAAATCGTATATTTTTCTAATCACATTGGATTTCTTCAAATTTCCTTGAAAATTGAATGATTGCAACACTTTGTGTGAATAACAATCAAATTTCTATCGATGATTTTTCTTTATCAAATTTCTGATACAACTGTTATCTTTTGGTCTCTGCTTTTACCTTATGTTATTTATCTTCGATTTCCGTATTGTTGTTAATGATTGATTGCGAGACATTCGTAGGTTGGCCACACGTGAAATCCGCAACGAAAAATACGACCGAGGTAATTCGCGAGGAACGTCAGCGAAAACTTCTGCATACTGGCAGTCTCAACTTCTTTGCCTGAGAATCACTAGCAACGATTCCATCTTCGATGCTGACTGTTGGGTCAAACTCGAACTGCTCGATTTTATACTTTTTCCGTCGACCTTGCTCGTCGACCTCGGACCTCATTATTTTCCAGGGATTGATCATTTCGGTTCAGAATTATACATTACAAGTCGCTGTGTCGTTAACCTTTCACAAGCGTGTTATTTCCCACTCGCAGGGAAATTCGGGCAAATAATTGTTTCGTTTTATTTTATTTTTTAAATAATTGTTCTAATCATAGAATAACGAGATAAGCAAAATACATAGTATGTTGTATGATTGTTAGATCTGATTATAATAAACGAGCCTAAAGTAGACTTTTAATGTAGTTAACGCGTATCACTTTTCCGTCTACAGGAACGCTTCAATCGATGCATCAAAAATCAAACGCGATAAAGATTAGTTCGTGTTGGTACTCGTTCTCGTCCCGAGAATAGTTGCAGTGCTGTTGAAATGTTCCCGTGCGAGTAGAACGGGCTTCTTAACCTCTTTAGACTGCTGGCATTTTTTCACTAAGAATACATTTTTTTCTGAAATAATTGTAGATAAATAATTATTTCTCCTCACCAATCGAGTCAAAGGAATGAGAGAACAACTCTCCTCAATACGTTACAATATTAATAAACTCCATATGGCATCATGCTGGCAGTCTAAACGTTGAGAACTGCGATTATCATGATGACAAAAATTGTTTATTCCATATGAGTTTCAAAGAAGCTTGATATCCTTGTTACAACGATACTGAACAATCTATGATAATACCTTGCTTCAAAGGGGATTTATTAACTGACTTTTGAGATCGACTCTGCATTGGGAACAGTAGGGGGATTTAGGTGTCCACACAAATCGATTTCGCAGACGAACGGAGACGTGCCATCGCAGTGGCCGTCATCAGCTCCCATGGCTTCCATGACGTGTACCGAAAGGATCGCACAATGCTGTCCATGGTTCCGTCCATTCCTCAAATTGTTGGGCTCGCCTTTAGCCCATGGATGATAGCCCATTGTATCGACCGAATCGCCGGTCACGGTGGTCCAGGAGCCGTCCTCAAACAGGTCGTGAAAGCCTAACCAGAGGGTTTCCAAGGACTCTTGAGACATCCATTCTTTGAACAGGTTGTTTTTCCTAGTAGAATCTAACACAGCCAAGTGAGCTGCAAGACAGAATAACCTTTACTTTCCATCCCTTTTTGCAAACTAGTCGCGATCTTGTCATACCTCCTTCCATCAGACAGATCTTTCGGGCTTCGTTCCATGTCGCCCTGCGTTTATGAATCTTGTGGGCTCCTAGGCCCGGCGTAACAACATAATCGCTCCTATCTAAGATGGGCGTACAACAGATTTTTCCCCCGGGTTGTCGGAACGAGATTCCTAGTAAGAATTTCGGACGTTTACCAACTACAGTAAATTCTCCCTAATTTCAACCCTCAGCTTCCATGCAGGAATGGACGATTTGGGAAGATGAGATACGATTATTCGAGTATTGCGGCTCGTCTTTATAGTTACCGATTGTCAATAAGTTTTTTGTGTTCTTAAATCATTCTTAATTGAAAGTTAGAATTACTATAATCTTAAATAATGTGTACATATATATATATATATATATATATATATATATATATATATATATATATATATAATATTATATATATTATATATACATATATAATTATGTGAATATGTATACATAAAATACATATTATAGTTATACAATACAAGGCGTCCCAAAAATGTCTCGAAATCCGGAAATGGGGGGTTCCTCAGGTCATTTGATGTAACTTTTTCCTTAGCGAAAATGCAATCCGCGGTTTTGTTTACGAGTTATTAACGAAAAACAGTGACCAATGAGAGGCTGGCGCGAGACGGCCAAGCCAACAAGCTGAACTGGGCTTCATGCACTGTTGGCGGGACGCCTCTCGTCAGCCGAGCTTGCTTCTCATTGGTCACTGTTTTTCGTTAATAACTCGTAAACAAAGCCAGTAATTGCATTTTCGCCAAGGAAAAAGTTACTTCAAATGACCCCAGGAACCTCCCATTTTCAAATTGCAAGACATTTTTGGGACATCCTGTATAATGGTCGTCCTAACCAATTAACATTCTCGTCGTCGATAATGATTATTTGCAATCAAAATCTACTTCCTTTATTTTTAATGGTTATTCCTGTCCGCAAAATATAAGGATGATTATCCTTTCGTAATTGTTTATCATTTATGTTATGATGAAAATTCCCCCTAATTCTTGACACGGATAAGGTAGGAGGACCCATTATGAAACGCAGCTCAGTTGCAACTTCTAGTTGAAAGAGAAGTATAAGTAATACTTTGGCGGTGGTTGAATGCGACTGTGTTAAGGAGAAAAGGAGAGGGGGAGACGTTTCGTCCAGGACCCGTTAGAGGACTCATCAGTAAGGCTATCCTAGCGGGCCCTTGCCTTAGACGTTGGGATGTCGGTAGGAAGGACGAAATCTGTATATGTACTACTGTGATCAAAAAGTAAGGTGAAATTGTCATTTAAAACTCCCGGACATTAGGAAGGCAGGCAATTGTTTTTTTCCTAGGTTGGTAGGACTGTCTATAACAATTGCCAAGCGTCTGTTTGTTAAAAGGTTTAATTATCTCCGAGTTACACGTGTTTTAGTAAACGACCAAAAGTGAATTTTTCGATTTTTACAATGGGTGATTTTGTTGAGCAAAGAACTTGCATCAAATTTTGTTTGCGGAACGAATATTCTTGTGCGGACACGTTGAAAATGTTGCGGAAGGCCTTTGGTGATCAAACTATGGCACAAAAAACATTTATAAGTGGTACAACGAGTTCAAAGCGGGCCGAGAACGCGTTGAAGACGAACCGCGCTCTGGACGACCATCAACGTCTACCGACGAGGGCCACGTCCAAAAAAATCGAAGATTTGGTGCTTGAAAATCGTCGACTGACAATGAGAGACCTCGCTGATAGTGTTGGAATATCATTTGGCTCAGTCCAAACCATTTTGAAGGATGTTTTGTGTCTCAAACGCGTCAAGTCTCGATTGGTGCCATGTCATACTGCATTGGTTCTTCGCGACTTTTTTGCCAAAAACTCGACTCATATCGTTCCGCAACCACCGTATTCGCCTGATTTGGCTCCGTGCGACTTCTGGTTATTCAGCAAACTCAAAAAGCCAATGCGGGGACGCCGTTTTGACACGATTGAGGAGATAAAAACCGAATCGAAGAAGGTCTTGAAGGCTATACCGGAAAAAGACTATTCCGACTGTTTCGAGGACTGGAAAAAGCGTCGGAAACAGTGCGTTTGATCGGACGGGAATTACTTTGAAGGGGATGAAATTGATTTGGAAGAATAAATAAAGAATTTACATTTTATAAACAAATTCACCTTACTTTTTGATCACAGTAGTATATGTTACCGTGAATGACCGAAATTGGAGAATGTCGACTTTCACCGGTGAATGCCAACAGATACCAAATACGTCGGTGAAAGATCGAATATTTCATTACATTGTTGTACATTCGGACCCTCTCCGGTGTGTGTCGACAATCACAGATATGCTCTGGTGGAGGTCCAAAACCTGTCATTGCAAAAGGAAGTATTCCACAAATAAATGCAGTTGTAGAAGCAAGGGACTTTTGTGCAATTCAAAGTGTCATAATAGTTTAAGTTGTTGCAATAAATAAGATTTGAATCACATAAGTAAGAAATTTTTTTATTACTATTATTTTCTTTTCTCATGTAGAATGTACCGTGTATTTTAAATTCTTGGTCATTCCTTTCAGTAAGAGAGGCGAAAAAGTTACGTCACCCTTGTGGCGTTTTATAGCGACTGAATTACGGAGAAGAAAATATAAATCTCCAACATGTTCAACATTCACCATTAGTGCATGGTGAATGTCAACATTTACCGGTGTAAGTCAGAAATAAGGGTATTTAGCAAATATTTCGGACATACACCAAGCGACTATGCGAATGTTGACATTCACCGGTGAAAGTCGACATTCTCCAGATTTCGGTGTTTCACTGTAACATATATACAAATTGAGGCGGATTGGTTACTTGCGGGAAGAAGAGCCATCTGTTGGCGGGTCTGAAGGTAGCCGCCACAGTGCACTAAAAAATAGACCGACCACGTGAATGTGGATGCAACAATTTTGGCCATATGTTTGAACATTGTTCTTTATAAATTCGCTCACGCAAATACTCTTATGTACAAATGAGAAATGAGAAAAATGTTAATTCGAATACGAGTGTATTTTAGAAGGAAGATACTGTTCGATATTGTGTATTTCAATGTTTTCATTGCCCCGATTTATGATACGATTTTACCCCGATTTGATTTTACCTTATGATATTCACCTCCGATTATATTGGTGTAGTTGGTTGATTGTGAGACATTCGTAGGATGACCACTCGAGAACTCCGCAACGAAGAGAGCGACTAATGTAGTCACGAGGAACGTCAGCGAAAACTTCTGCATATTGGCAGTCTCAATTTCTTTGCTTGAGGATCACTAGCAACGATTGTGTCTCCGATGCTGGCTGTCGAATCAAGCTCGAACTGTTTCTATCGGCGCCGATTAATTTTTTTGGATACTGCCAACGTGCAACGAACGCATCTGCGGCAGCGAGAGATCTTGTACTGAGCTGTCGATAGTAATTACAACGAGTACTCGCTATTTTATACCTCTGCCGTCGATCTTGCTCTTCGACCTTAAACTTCATTTTTATTTTTTTCATTTTTATTTTCCAGGAATTGATAATACCAGTTCAGAGTTATGCGTTGATAGTCGCTGCGTCTCGTCAACCTTTCACATACGTGATATTTCACACTCACAGGGAAAGTCGGGCAAATAATTGTTATCATGGAATAGAGAGATAAGGAAAGTACATATTACGCTGTATTATTATTGGAATGCGATTTGTACGATTAATAAATAATTTTTTATTTTGTTCATCGTGTAATAAATATTAATTATATATAATTATAATTATATTAATTATATATAATTATAATTATATTAATATATATAATTTAAATTAAATTAAAATGATATATATACAGGGTGTCCCACAATTATTTTAACAGCCGAAAATGAGGGGTAGCTGAGGTCATTTGAAGTAACTTTTTCCTTTGCGAAAATGCAATCCGCGGCTTTGTTTACGAGTTATTAACGAAAAACACTGGCCAATGAGAGGTGACGGTGCGAGAGAGAGAGTCCGCGAGAGAGTATGCAGCACGAGGCTTTGACAGATGGTCGGGACGGACTCGAGCCACGTTCGAAGTATTGAACAAATTACGAAGCGAGAACTTTCGGGATTTTTTTTTACTACGTAACAGTGATATTTTTAAGAAAAACGCTGTTCACCTTTACTTTAGAACGTCTGAAGAATACTTACTCATTTTTCGGACTCGAAATAATAAATAATTTAACCGTGACGGCCGTTTTAATTTTCTAGTGTGCATGAGACCTCGTGTGTAACATGTGAAATTTTTAAGCAAGGTGTACAGTGAAGGTTAACAAAGTACGTAAATGATATTTTACGTAAATGATATTTTAATTTAAATAATTCCGTGTCCGAACACAGTTCGACGAATGATTCGCAAAGCTAATTTAATAAATAATAATCGTGTTAAAGGACGTAAGGGATATGTTTGTTAGAGAAATATGAAGAATATTATCAACAAGAAACTCACCCATTTAGTTGTAAAATCCACTTCATGCACGGAAATGTGTGCAGGAGGATAGTGCATTGACCTCGTACAATGTATGATGAACTGCACAGCTGATCTGTATCCGACGGCGACGAACAGAAGGATATCTCCAGGCAGGCAATTTCAACGTTTACTTTCACTGCATTATCACTAAACACTGATCACTTATCAATAATATTTATGGACCAACTTTCCTGGGTTAATATGTATGGCCCTGAAAAGAGCCGATTGTTTTATGCGACGCGTTCGAAGTTCATATCGTTAAGAACACATACCGCGTTGACGGGATAAACTGCGGAAGACTAGCACGATGGCTGACAATGTTCGCGTTCGATGAAAAACAGTTGAAATTCGCTCGTAGGAGAACGAAACACAGTCGGCCATCGTGCCAGTCTTCTGCAGTTCATCTCGACAACGCGGTACATACGTGTCGATAACAGTGAGAACTTCGAACGCGTCGCATAAAAAAATCGGCTCTTTTCAGAGCTATACATATTAACCCAGGAAAGTTGGTCCATAAATATTATTGATAAGTGATCAGTGTTTAGTAATAATGCAGTGAAAGTAAACGTTGAAATTGCCTGCCCAGAGATATCCTTCTGTTCGTCGCCGTCGGATACAGATCAGCTGTGCAGTTCATCATACATTGTACGAGGTCAATGCACTATCCTCCTGCACACATTTCCGTGCATGAAGTGGATTTTACAACTAAATGGGTGAGTTTCTTATTGATAATATTCTTCATATTTCTCTAACAAACATATCCCTTACGTCCTTTAACACGATTATTATTTATTAAGTTAGCTTTGCGAATCATTCGTTGAACTATGTTCGGACACGGAATTATTTAAATAAAATACCATTAACGTAAAATATAATTTACGTACTTTGTTAATCTTCACTGTACACCTTGCTTAAAAATTTCATATGTTACACACGAGGTGTCATGCACACTAGAAAATTAAAACGGCCGTCACGGTTAAATTACTTATTATTTCGGGTCCGAAAAATTAGTAAATATTCTTCAGACATTCTAAAGTAAAGGTGAACAGCGTTTTTCTTCAAAATATCACTGTCACGTAGTAAAAAAAAAATCCGGAAAGTTCTCGCTTCGTGATTTGTTCAATACTTCGAACGTGGCTCGAGTCCGTCCCGACCATCTGTCAAAGCCTCGTGCTGCGTACTCTCTCGCGGACTCTCTCTCTCGCACCGTCACCTCTCATTGGCCAGTGTTTTTCCTTAATAACTCGTAAACAAAGCCGCGGATTGCATTTTCGCAAAGGAAAAAGTTACTTCAAATGACCTTAGCTACCCCTCATTTTCGGCTGTTAAAATAATTGTGGGACACCCTGTATATATATTAATTAATTATTTATGAATATAATGTTTTATAGTTACCGATTGTCAACAACTATAAAAATGAGCCACAAGGCAATTAGGAAGAATTTACTTTATTCTCGTCTTTCTTCGCAAATTCAATAATATCGCGTACGGTGCAATCGAAGACCATCATTTCCTGACTGTGATCTATGCTCGACGCGTTGTGCCAAATAAATAATGAACAATAATTAAAAAGTAACAGCTGAAATTGTATTTACAAATAAGGAAAGAAATTTTGTCGTTTAAACAATTCATTTAGATCTATATAAATAATACATAATTACTAATATATAACTTTTACGTAATTATTAATAAATAACAACTGAAATTGCATTTACAAATAAGAAACGAAATTTTATCGTTTTAAATAATTCATTTAGATCTATATAAGTAATACGTAATTATTAATAAATAATTTTTACGTAATTGGTAATAAGTAACAACTGAAATTGCATTTACAAATAAGAAAAGAAATGTTATCATTTTAAATAATTCATTTAGATCTATATAAATAATACGTAATTATTAATAAATAATTTTTACGTAATTGGTAATAAGTAACAACTGAAATTGCATTTACAAATAAGAAAAGAAATTTTATCATTTTAAATAATTCATTTAGATCTATATAAATAATACGTAATTATTAATAAATAATTTTTACGTAATTGGTAATAAGTAACAACTGAAATTGCATTTACAAATAAGAAAAGAAATGTTATCATTTTAAATAATTCATTTAGATCTATATAAATAATACGTAATTATTAATAAATAATTTTTACGTAATTGGTAATAAGTAACAACTGAAATTGCATTTACAAATAAGAGAAACGAAATTTTATCATTTTAAATAATTCATTTAGATCTATATAAATAATACATAATTATTTAAAAACTCACAAATAACAAACAATGCTTCACTTAAATAATCATTTGAAGGAACAGTTACGTAAATTGTGTGCCAACTCTGGATAGGCTATAACAGTTGCCATACGAGTAACTATGCATTGTCGCAAGGTCAGCTTGTCTTTGATCTCGTTGCGTCGTCTCGGCCGAATGAAATGGAACACCGCCAGGAGCGGGCGCGTGTTGCAGGCGTACCGCGCGTAATCGCTCAGGAGTTACACGCGCAGCAACCTGTCGCGCAAACCGGATATAATTGAGGCTAGGAAACAGGATCAAATCGAAGAACAGCGACCAGCTGGTCGTTACTTCACCGCGTTCACAGACCGTTGACCCGGTGTCCGCGCTCAACGACAGATTTGCAACGCGCGATTTAACTTTTCCGGTAAACTGCATTCCGTCGGCTGGGATGCATCGCCGGCTCCTTTGTCGCCGCGGCGGCACCACAGAGATCAGCCGGCTCGCACCCTCTGCACCCCGAAAACCACCTGAACCGAAGCTAAATAAACTTGGAAATTTAACACTTGTTCTGGTAAACATTTCCAGAGGGGAAAGTCGATTTTCCAATAGAGGGGAGAAACTTTTTGCCGTTTCTTCTGATCCAGAATCATTTTTATTCTACACGACATTCTTTATTTTATAGATAGGGAGTCGCACATACTTGTATACTCGCGATACACTTGAATTTTTTACAGTTTGCAAACAATAACCGTATCGTTATTATACACAATTTGTTTATATTATATTTATTATATACGGTGGCCCACAAAAAGCGTTCGTACACCTTTCAAAACGCAATAGTATTTTTTTAACTGGACTAAACGACTCGAATTTTTGTTTAAATAATAGAGGAATCAGTCCACTAGACCGCGACTAGAGAGCTTTTTTTTTTAAATTTTGCTATTGCTTGGAATGACAAAAAAAAAGTAAAAGACTCATGCGCGAATATTCAAACTAAGTCTCAAAGAAGAAAAAGCTAATCTTTTCATGTTTTATTTTATGCGAAATCACCTGGTGCCCGCTTGTACATACTTTTCAGAGACACCACGTATAGCGAAACCGTTGTATGTATATGCAAATAGATGGGATAAACCAGTGCAGAAATGTGAAAAATGCACCGTGGGTGATAAAAGTAGAGTTGAATTGTTCTGGAGCATAATGGGATTTCTTAAAATACACGGAACGTTTCCGTATAGTTCAGGGTCTTTAACTTTCACTAATCTTCTCGAAAATCGCGTGCATAAGGATTATACATATATTCTTGATCTAATCGAATCTCGGTAACAATGCCAGTCCGTGGAATAATGCGATTCAAGGTATGCGGATTTCGCTATCCCCTCGGTCGTGAAATTCGTTCCTGTTTCCTTTATCCGCAAGTATCCTACTCGGGCCGCAATTTCGCAGTCCATAAACTCTCATGTACTCCGATCCATCCGCGACCAACAAGTCTTCCTGGATGTAAATCTAACAGCGGAGAAACAAATGCAACAGTGACCGAAACGGTTCAACCTTTCGCTTACCTTTGTTTCACTTAGAATCAACAACATTTTGCTTATTTATCAGAATACAGCTGTTTCGCCCACAATAATTGTAATTATTTCAATGTATAATTAGTGAAAAAGTAACGTTCTCATTTAAACGAAAGTCGAGTTTCTTTTCATTCGCAGAATTAAAAAAAGCTTTTTTTGGAATACTGTGGACAGCCCAAGTTTTTGAATGCGCGAATATCCGCGAAATTCAAAAAATTTGTTTAACGTCTTCCTCTTGAATTTTCAGCAGAAAGAATTTTGTTCTGTACAAATTTTTTTTAAATCGTCCATCCATACATAATATTTAAAAAATTTTTTGATGTTGGTGTTATTATTCTAAATTTTCAGTGTCAGTTATTTAACAAAATTCGTCAATCTTTTCCCAACCTAACTTTCGAAATTAGGATAACTGAAAATTTTCATTTATTAAAATAAACATTAAGGAACATTTACATATTTTTTTTGGTCATGCTTCCACTCGTTACCTTATAAAAAATTCTTAAAATTGTTAATATTGATCCAGATTCTAAAATTGCTCAGTTATTTAACGAATTTCAATCACTTTTTTTCGAAACTAGCTTTTCGAACTACAATAAAAAATTTTCATTTATTTAAATAAACATTAAGGAACATTTTACATGTTTCGTTTTAAGTCATGCTTCCAATGGTTATCTTTCAAAAAGTTCTTAAAATTGTCGATATTGATTCAGATTTGAAAAGTATTCAGTTATTTAGCGAATTTCAGTCACTTATTTCCAACCTAGCTTTGCAAATTATAATACAAAATTTTAATTTTTTTAAATGGATCTAGACTAACATCGCTGCATTTTTTCAATAATGATCCTATCACTTGATGCATTGATAAAAATATTCTTAATTCTTGCAAGATATATATAGGAGATTTTTAAACATCATTATCATCGACAAGATTCGAAATTTTCATTAATTTTAGTGTTAATAGTATGTCTGCATTGCGAATAGGTAAGAACATTAGTTAAGATGAAGCAATCCGTTATTTACAAATCGCTTTAACAAGAGGGACATATCTCTGCTCATATAATACCAATTTTGTAATTAACGTCAGAAAACGCAGATTAAATAGGATGTGTGTATTCAAATGCATTTTCCCCACACTTTCTGCAATAAACCAGTAATTAGTAATGAACTAGTAATTATTACTCAACCTTACGATTGTCCATCGTAAGGAACAAAGAAAATTTACGGTTTGGGGCAAAACAAGTGCTGCAAAAGTACAGGCTGCGATGGATAACGACGAGATTTTTTCATTACGCAACTCTCCAGTTTTCATGAAAAAAATATTTTCCCTGTTTGAGAGAAAGTTGTGAATCGCGTTACTGTATTTTTGTTGCGAATGATGCTTTCACTTGATCCAATTTAAAAAACGTCGTTGAAGAGACATAAATAAAGTTAAACAGCAGATATAAATAATTGTGAACATTAATCTTACTATAAAACAGAGATATTCATTTAATGTTTACATCACTATTAAATTTCAATAAACAGTAATAATCGAATAAATTTGATTGATTAAACATTTATTATGTTATTCGACCATCCAAATGCCAGTGACGTTGAAAAAATTATTTTACTATAACTTTTAATATAACATTTTATAATTCCTCACTCTTTGGTAAAAAAATATTTTCTTCTATTTATGGCAAGATTTAGGAACATCGTTTTACTTTTTACTTCGTTGTATTGAAAGAGATTTTTTAAATTGGTAATATTGCTCCAGGTTCGCAAATTGAACACTAATAAATTATTTTTCATTGTACCACTACGAAATTTTCTATAAAAAATTATTCATCACGGTTTCCGTGAAAGTAAATACCTATCTCTGTACTTTAAACCTGTCCGTTAGAAATCTATTATAATTAAAAATGTCTAATTATATTTCTATTAAAAATCTATTATAACTGAAAATTTCTAATTAAATTTCAATTAGAAACCTATCATGATTTGGATCTATAACAAAAATTCTTTATAATTAAATATTGTACTAAAGTTTTATTGTAATTGTTATCACGTCGATTTAAAATCAATTAATCCAAATTTCTATTAGAAACTTTATTCACAATAATCTGTTTATTTGTTATATTTAGAATAATTCCGAAAAAATTGCTTGTATAATATGTTTTTTTTAATTTTTCTTTGTAATTAACATTGGACAAACAAAGATTAAGTATTATACATTGAAACTCACTTTACCAGCACGTTGTACATCGAACTCAAAATTTTACGTAATAACGATAATGTAATTATATTTATATAATTATATGATATTTTCGTCGGAAGCTACGCAATATGACGGACGAGGAAATCTGCATGGATAATGATCGGAAGGAAGCGTGGAAAACGCGAGAATTATGATATTTTCTCGGAAGTCCGAGCAACGTGATGAACGAGACGGTTTCCGTAGATAATCGTTGAGAGGAAAAAATCAGTTTGGGGAGAAGAGCGCCGCGCGAGCAGGATGTAACGTATGGGACGAGGAAGCGGAAACGCTTCGAAATACTGCACGTGAGAATCGGTATCCCGTAACGAGAGTTTTGGCACGGAACCTCTTACGTAAAGCGGCGCGGCGGCGGTTTGCTCGCGAAACGAAAGTTCCGTCGCGATCTCCGCTTCCGAGATCGTCTGCCTCGTTCCCGCGGTGCGACGCGATCCATCGATCCCCCCGGCGAGGCGCAGCGCGACGATCACGAATTTATACATAGATCCCGCGAGCCGCGGACGGCCGTGAAATGAAAACATCGACGGAAGCGATCTGCTCGCGAGTCAAGGAACGTCTTCGGCTGAGCTGAGTTTGTCTTTAAGTAACGCTTTCATTTTTCATGTCGTTAAATTGTACGGAAGAACAATAACATAACAAATAAACAGATTATTGCGAATAAAGTTTCTAATAGAAATTTGGATTAATTGATTTTAAATCGAGGTGTGTGTGATAACAATTACAATAAAACTTTAGTACAATATTTAATTATAAAGAATTTTTGTTATAGATCCAAATCATGATAGGTTTCTAATTGAAATTTAATTAGAAATTTTCAGTTATAATAGATTTTTAATAGAAATATAATTAAACATTTTTAATTATAATAGATTTCTAACGGACAGGTTTAAAGTACAGAGATAGGTATTTACTTTCACGGAAACCGTGATGAATAATTTTTTATAGAAAATTTCGTAGCGGTACAATGAAAAATAATTTATTAGTGTTCAATTTGCGAACCTGGAGCAATATTACCAATTTAAAAAATCTCTTTCAATACAACAAAGTAAAAAGTAAAACGATGTTCCTAAATCTTGCCATAAATAGAAGAAAATATTTTTTTTACCAAAGATTGAGGAATTATAAAATGTTACATCAAAAGTTATAGTAAAATTAGTTTTTCAACGTCACTGGCATTTGGATGGTCGATAAAAGATGGCCATAAACGGGACACATTTGTTCAGAACAAGATAACAGAAAAAGATAAACTATCTATCTAATTCTAGTTTGGAATATTCGAAAGATCGGTTCACTTTAACAAGGCATAGTGTCAGTGAGTTTCTTCTGCGTTTACTTGAATTATTTTTAATTTTTTTTTTTTTAATGTATTTTGTCATCAATTGGTTGCACTGAATGGTAGTCGTGTTCACGAATGGGGCAGTGTTATAAAATAAAGTAATCTTGACATTAATCATATAAGTATTGTTTTTTTATGCATTGTAAGTGTACAGCAAACAGGGTGCCGCTAAAGTTACTCAAAATAGGGAAACGAGGGGGTCCTCAGGCTATTTGAAGTAACTTTTTCCTTAGCGAAAATGCATTCCGCGGCTTTGTTTACGAGTTATTAACGAAAAACAGCGACCAATGAGAGGCGAGATCGGTTGGCGCGAGGCGGCCCAGCCAACCAGCGGTCGAAGCCCAGTTCCGCTCATTGGCTCGGCCGCCTCGCGCCAGCTGATCACGCTTTTCATTGGTCAGTGTTTTTCATTAATAACTAGTAAACGAAGCCGCGGATTGAATTTTCACTAAGGAAAAAGTTACTTGAAATGACCTCGGGGTTCACCTCTTGCCAGCTGTTAACATGATTATAAGACATCCTGTATGTAGGTGTCTCGTCGTCACGGTAACATAACCTCGTCATAGTGCGTAATCTGTTAAGGTTAGATTTTAAGCTTTATTTAGTGTTAACGAATTATCTGTTAAGTTTAGATTAGTCGCGATTAGTAGACTGCGGATTTTATATATTTATTGTAAAAATTAGTAGATAAAATTTAAAACATCAGAGAAATTAAAAAAATTTAACGTTGCTTACGTATTAGTTTCAACTTACTGAAATGTTTAAAGAGTAACTTGTCTCTTGTTTGTTACAATTACAAGACAATTTTCATTTTGCATAAAGATACGCAGTCTAGCGATTAGGTATGAATAACGATATAGTTACAAAAATGGTTTCATTTTATTACAGGAAGATTCGCAATTTTTAATGGCAATTCGATATGTGTTCTATTCGCGGCCGTAATATATTTCAATATTAGAAATAATAGAACATAGAAATAAGCAAATATTATATTTTATTAAGTTTCGCTCTAGATATCAGTAACAATGTAAAAGTGATGAGTCTACTTTGAGTCTATAATTATACGCATCACTGTATAACGTTCAACACATTTTACAAACCGTTCCTGAAAACCATAAATTTGTTAACGTTACAAGTGGACAATGGATCTTTCTGCAAATTATTATTACCATATGTCACTTTACAAAAATTGGAGGCGAAGAAAAATCTCCTTCGTGCACTAAAAGATTACATATTGTAAAAATGATGTAAAAACGCTAATTAGATCTTGTCAATTCATACAATTTTGAAATGCACATTTTTTCCTTTGTCAACTAAAAGATTAAAATGTAAAACCAAAAATAAAATAATAATAAAACTAAAGTAAAAATACTATTAGTTCTCGTTAATTTATATATTTTCGTGCATTTAAAAAATGTGCATATGTCATTAACGCATAAACATTCGCAGTATAATTATTAAATGTAGGTTAAGTCTGGGTTAAACTTGGATTCGGTTAGGACTTGGTCTACGGTTTCGAACAGATATCTCAAAAAACTAATGCAGAGCGACATTTTCGATAAAGGAAAAAGTTATTTCAAACACCAAGCTGTCATCATCTCAATTTTATCAAAATTGTAGTTAGAGGCCATTTTGTAAACAATTGTTCAATATTGGTGTATTATTATTTCGTAGCAGATTGCAAATGAATTGCGGAATACGTGCAAGAGAAACATTCTCTAGACTGCACAAATTGAAAATAGACGATCGATAGTTTCGCTCGGAAAATGGAAATTCCATTTGAAAGAAAAAGAATCCGATACCACAATACAATGTCGTCTGCGAAAGTGCTCTTTACACGGTCGTTGAACAAAATAAGATCACGACATTAGAGAAAGCTCTTCTGGAACTTCGTTTCGAAGCGAAGACGCACCCTCAGGCGAGTCCGGACATTGAAATCACCGAGGAAGCCGTGCATAGCGTGAGATACTCGGCAGACATGCATCCAGTGAAAATCCTTCGATTCATTTATGGCTTCGAGACTGGCATGCTTTTTATATCCTCCGAAGGCGCAGTCATCCGCGCAGCTGGAATATCCGAGTGGGGCGGTGCTAATAAACGGAGAACGTCGACTTTCAAAAGAAATCTTTATTCTTTGTAACATCGTTTGGCAAAAATATAAAAGTTCCTGCGACGAATGGCACGGTTATATTATTGTACAGTAGCTTTGCGATCGACCGTAGTCGGTTGTTGCTTTGATGTTAGCCCCCTTTACACTTTACAACTGCGTTGAAGTGTACGTGATACTGTTACAGAAATTACGCGGAGTTGTAATTACGGTATTTATTGGATAGACATTTTTTTAAACATTTTTCAGTAACTCGTACATTTGCTCATAAGAAGTTTCTGCATTTATTTGCAGGAACATGTTTTCGTTAATATCGTTTGCTGTGTTTAAGTTGAATTTTTCAATGAAATTTAGTAATTTCTCTAATTATTTTATGCGGAAATTAAGCCAAATTTTAAATTACCATTACAACACGAATTGCTCATTTTTAGTAAATTTTCACTAAAGTTTAGGAAGCTACTTTGGAAAAGAATGGTAGAATTACACAACAATACATAATCGAGATAATGAGAGATATAAGATACTGCTGTGTCTTTTTGCTTATGTATTTTTTAAATATAAATATCAAAATTTTATAAAGTGTGAAATATAAAAATTTCATAAACTACAAAATATACAAATTTTATGAACTATAAAATATAAAAATTGTATAAATTATATAACATAAAAATTTTATAAATTATATAATATACAAATTTTATAAATTATGTAATATGAAATACGAAAATTTTATAAAACAGAATACTAAATGCAAAGTTTTTAAGAACATATGAACAAATGCCTGAGCGTATGTCGAAATATTTGTTTTCTGGCAGCTAAGAAAGATAATTCTTATTTTTGGTGTGAATTATTATCTAGAACCAATTATTATATCACTTCTGGTAAATTTTCTATTCAGTATAATAATAATAGTATCGATAATTTTTTCTTACAACTACCCGATCTCATAAATTTGTTATATACATTATTAATTAATACAATCATAATATATTACATCACTAATCAACAATATCAAATAACAATAGTACGTTGATTCACGAATAAATCAACTTTTAATCTACTTGTGTCGTTTGAATCTTCGTTTTAATTACAATCGTTTCGTTTTAATTACATTTCATCTCAATTTGAAAACTTTAACTGCCAGTTATTTCACAATGCTTTAATAATCTGTTATTAATAATCGAGAAAAATTTAATAAATTATTGAAGAAGATTTTATTTTTGAAACAACAAAATATTTTCAGTAACACAATTTAACGACTCCTGTTGAAATTATTATGTACAAGAAAATTATTGAGCTACTTTTACACAGTAATAAATTGCTTCATAAAGATGTCCATGTAATTCGTAAACCAACAAATTATCTTTGGTGTAATGTAATTTTCTTAATTAATATAAAACTTTTCTAGAAACCGATTGTTTAAAACAAAATTATTGGAATGCTTCCGAAGGGTGATTTACTGAGAGATGTAGAATTTGAATTTCGCGCCATTTTCGTCGCGTGCATTTTAGTGACACAGGTTACCAACTGCTGTATTCTACGGGCGCGGGAAAGTTGAAATGTAATGTACGCTAACAGTATTAAATCCAGCAGTATTACTATGCAAATGGACGTAATTATTTATTATTTGATTTACTGTTAAATATTAACAGAATTTTAATAATCCCTGTGTTACAGCGGATACAAAATTTTCGATCAGTTTTGTCTTTTTACTTGCGAAACAAATTCTACACCTCTTATTAGATAATATAGATATGGACAAGTAACTAATGCAACCTCAAATCAGACTTTCCAAGCTTGCAGTATTTTTGTGCCGCTGAGGTAAGAGTAGGGAAATTTCCCCTCCAAGTCATGTGATAATTACTTCGAAACGCTTTGTAAACTGAAGCTAATATAAATGATCTAGTATAATATTGAATAATTAATTTGTATATGGCGATAGTAAGGGAAAAATATGGAAAATATCGCGTCCACGATTGCTACCCTGTCACACTTGCGTCGAGTCCACAAATGACTATTGCTATACTGTGACAGATGCGTGGAACGTGGAGGGGGAATTCTCCCCGGCGGCACAAAAATGTTGAAAAGTGTTGCAGACCTGAAAGGCCTGCCTCAGATCCAGTTCGACTCGAAATTGCAAGTTAAACCATTAACTATTTATATTAAGGTTATTAAAAGTAACTTGCAGCGTAGGAAACTTCCAAAAGACTTGACAAGTACTAATCTGAATGGATCTAGCCATGTCAGTCATGGCAATCATTAACAACATCCACCTCGCAGGCTTGAGAACTCTGTCAACATTCACGCAGTAGCTAACCCGTTTCTAGAAAAAACCAAACTGTACCTTCAATTTTCAAAACATTATCCGCTGTCAAAAAATCACAACACATCACCACTCAAAACAATGCCCCCCTCCCCCTCATCTGCCAACGTACCTCTTCTTCTTATACAACCAATCCTCCTTGATAATATCACTCGCCTTCTCTCCGATCATGATCGTCGGCGCATTAGGATTCCCACTGACGATCACAGGCATGATAGAAGCATCAGCCACCCTCAGTCCTTTTACACCGAAGACCCTGAGCCTAGGATCGACCACCGCAGTAGGGTCACTCCTGGGCCCCATCTTGCAGGTCCCAGTAGGATGATAAATAGTGAAAGTAAAGTGCCTGATAGCGCACTCCCAGTAATCGTAAGTGTCGAACGGATACCGGTTGCACCCTGGCATCCGAATAGTATGCGGCCTGGAGCCGAACCTCTGGAACGCGGTGGTATTCGAAATCTCCATGGCGATCCTGATGCCCTCGACCAGGATATCTATATCCTCTTTGTGCGTGAAGTAGTTAGGATTGATGTACGGATAGACGAGCGGATTCTTGCTCTTCAATCTGACCCAGCCCGAGCTCCTGGGCCTGAGGAGCAGCGGCAGGATGGACCAGGTCTCGGAGTTGTGCAGAGGTTTGTACATGGTGTTGTACACTCTGTCCCTGAGCCCCAAGATCTTCTTGATCTGGTCACCGCCGTCGGAGTTCACCGAGCTGGCGGCGAAGTGAAACTGGATGTCCGGATGGTCCGCCGAAGGATCGGCGTACTTCGAGTTGACGAAGGCCAAGCCCTCTATGCCGGGGCTGGTCATCGGTCCCCGTTCGTTCAGGATATAGTCCATCATCACCGGGAACGTCTGGAAGCGTTCTCTCTTCAGGCTGATCGGCTCGTTGACGATGAACGTCAGCCCGCCGAGGCCGACGTGGTCCTGGAGGTTGTCCCCGACCCTCAGATCGGATATCACCGGGATGCCGAGCTCCTCCAGGTGGTCCCTTGGCCCGATGCCCGATACCATCAGCAGCTGGGGCGAGTTAATTGCTCCGGCTGACAGCACCACCTCTCGTCGCACCCTTATGGTCTCCCGGCGGCCGTCCCGGAGAATCTCCACTCCCGTGGCCCTCTTGTCGCCGTTGAACAGCACCCTCAGCGCCTGCGAGTTCATCGCTATGTGCAGGTTCTGCCTGTTCTTCACCGGCCTCAGAAAAGCCTTCGCTGTCGAGCAGCGGCTGCCGCGGCGGATCGTCGCCTGCGTCAGCATGAAGCCGGTTTGATTAGCGCCGTTTATGTCTCGGATCTCGTAGCCGAGTTCCTGGCCGGCTTGGAGAAAGGCGACCGACAGGGGGGATCGCCACGGGGACTCTTGGACGGTTAGATAGCCGCCGGTCGTGTGGTACGGGGTTCTTGCTAAGTACGGGTTGCGGTTGTCCTCCGACTTCAGGAAATAGGGCAGCACGTCCGCGTAGCTCCAGCCCACGTTGCCTAGCGCTGCCCAGTTGTCGTAATCGCGGCTGGAAACGTTGGAAACGTCGAATTAACCCCTTGACGTACTTTGACGAGTCCGACTCGTCATGAAAATTTCTAATAATAACTTATTGAATATATATGTTATTCTGTCCATTAAAATTTCAATAAAATTCTAATCTCTTATCATCAATATTTAAGCATTCAAGTAAATTTAGGCACACGATAAGCATCAATTTTCTTTCCCTTCTATGAAATTATGGTAATCGAAAAATTTCTAATCGCAGTAACTGCAAAGAAATTGGTATGTCAAGGGGTTAAGGTCCAATGATAGGGTGGAACGAAATATTTGATAGCCGAGTTTTGCGACGTCTGACCATGATTTGTAGGACGATAATGGAAAGACTTAGTTTTATACAGTTTATGCGAGTGTATGGAAGGAGATGGGGTAAAACCATGGCAAAAGGTTGTTTGTGAGATTTTTGTGGGGGGTGAGGGAAGGAGAGAACGTGTAGGGGCTGAATGGAAAGCATGAGAGTGATTGGGAGAGCGACTGGAAGAGGTTAGTATAAATTAGGTTAGGTCTGGGGGAAGTTAAGCAGAACTAAGAAGACGTTAGGGTATGTTAGAGCTTAAAGAAGGGTTGTCAGAGTTATGACATAACCTTAAAGGGAATCATTTATAAAGACAAACTACTATTATCGTTCTGACTATACAATTGATGTGATTTTACAGAACATTTAAAAGAGGATGCTACAGAAAGCTATCAAAGCAATCTTTCGGGCACCTAGAACTTTGATACAAGAGTATTGGAAGTGTGATGGGAAAGTTACAAAAAAGTTGATATTCCCAATTATCATAATTTCGAAACGTGTGTACGAAGTTCAAAGTTTTAAGTTGAGATGCATCGAGTAGGAAGAATTGTTGACTGCTATTTACTAATAAATCTAGAATCCTTCAAGTTCTGATTGTATCTTGCAGTTACTATACACTGTGTCTGTCTTGGCAATGGAATGTCTGAGATGGAAACAATTAGTAATAAGGTTTTTAAATAAGACCTCTTCTATAACTGCAACTCTAAGAACTTGAAACTTGTACAGTTATGGAGGCAATAATACATCTCTATCGTAACTGTAACTCCTAAGAACCGACATCTTTGCAGTTATGGAAAATATATTGTATCTCTAGCATAACTGGTACTCTACAGATCCGAAGTTTCTGCAGTTATTGAGAGAATATTGTGCATCTCTATATCTGCAACTTTGCGGACTCGAAGTTTCTACTGTCATGGAGAGAATATGTTCATGTTCACGTATGAGACAGTGTGCTCACACATATCTGTACCGTATTCGATTTTAGAGATACAGACGCAATATCATCGTTTTGTCAACCGAGCATAGTGTGAAAATAATAATTGCAATTTCTTCAAAATTACCGATTACCCCGAACGTATACCATCGCGTTCAGCACGCTACTGCCGCCAAGGACTTTACCCCGGGGCCAGTTACACCTGTCGCCGATCATGGCAAGGCAATAAGCGGACGTGATCGGTGGTGAAGTCTGGTATTTCCAATCGAACTCCGTGAGCTGTGTGTATCCAGCCAAAATTGGCACGTCTGTGACTTCATTTTCGTCGCCGCCGGCCTCCAAAAGTAGCACCGTCCAATTCGAAATCTCGGACAGCCTCGAGGCGACAACCGCCCCCGCGCTTCCACCGCCCACCACTATGAAATCATATGTTCTCAGCAGCTGTAACGGAATATTTACAATAATTTAGTAAATCTTATTCGTCACGTGGGAAAAACTTGAAATTGGCAGAAATTTAGAAATTCTGCAGATCTTAATGACGAGAAATCTACTTTATCGACGCTGGGTAAGGATCTAAAATTTTAAGTTTGTGTAATTTGGTGAAATTTGTTGATTGTAATATTTGCTAAATTTAATGCTAACTGTATATATGTAGTATTAATAGAGACAATAATCGAATTTATGGTAAATATTGAATATAGATGTTTTATGTTTGCACACATATAAAGTGTTTCTAGATACTAAAGTGGATTAAATTGTGATTTATTAAATCGTATTTTATTCTTTAAGCAAATTATTCTTTCTTCAACATGGACATTAAACAATATATAATAAAGTAAAATAATTGGCTGAGGAAAACAGAAATTGTAAGCTATTTATGTATTCATATTTTATTCTTGTAATTCTCTCTTTTCTAATTCCAATTAATCTTTTCTGATTCTTTTATTTGATCACATATTCTTCTGCGTTCTAAAATTCCTAATACAATTTATTTCGTTTTCACATACTGGTGAAAGAATAATTTTGTGTGATGAGATAAGAAAGATTTCTGTTTTAAATTAATGTAAACTATGTATCCAGTATATTTGTAATAATAGGAAAATGTAAGATTTTAATCAATTCACAAAGAGGTATCAAAGATACTGTATCAATAAAACTTTCCTATAAAATAAATTTTCTGTCAACATTTATTATTGAAACATTTAATGTGTGAAGAGAATCAGTAACGATTAGGCTACTGATTTGATGCATTTATGACAAAAGTAATGGACCAAATTAAAAGCAGTGAAAACTTTTAAAGAATTTATATATAAGTTATTATAATTGAATAATTGAGTGTGTATAATAACTATAATAATCAGTGTGTATAATACAGTGTGTATAATATACATATGTGTATAAAAATATTGTATGGAAATTCTACTTATTGTGTAATACTATATTTAATAATTTAATTATAACAACTTATCAAAATTATGATGCAAATAAATAAATGTCTATGTAGCTGTTGTATCGTGCAATCAACCTAAACAATTTTTATTTTGCATAAAAATCCACAATCTAGTTATGATACAAACCAGTAATAATAAATATTCGGTTGATAGAAAGATTCTTAAACTTTTTTGATATCCTCAATGCTTTTTATTTCATTTACCTGATTTTGCCATAAATGTATGAATTCCGCAGTCTAACCATCACTAAATAGTTTACCATTATTTACAATAGTTATCAACATTTAAGTTGATTTCACAAGAAAAGAATTTGCTTTCGGACTTATGTTGATCAGACATTTTTCGCTCATCTCGGTATAGTTGTTGCCAATCGGTTGCTATAAAAACGAGCCGCAAGGCTCGAATAATCATATTTCCTCTTCCCAAATTGTCCATTTTTGTGTACAAGCCGAGCGTCGATTAAGGAGAATTTACTGTACCACATGCCATTCAAATATGAAGCATCGAACACCATTTTTCTTAAACATCCTGCAAAAAGTTTGAAACCAAACCTGACGTGCGTTCGTCGGATGAGACTCCGGATCGGCTTGGTTGTATCGAAACACGGACAAGCCGATAGCCAGGAGAGGAATTATGCTGAATCCGAGGATCGAGGTGGTGCTGAGTACTGTGGTCAGCCCTATTGCCATTTCCGTTCAGTTCCACCCCGCGACGACCATGTCCAATCGCGTGCCATTCGGCGGAGTGAATCTCTCTTTTTCGAATTTAAAATTGCAGCGCAGGACAACCTGGAACGGTCGTAAAAATACTTTGAAATTTCTCAGAATACAATTAATAGTTAGCAGATTTTAGGATTTTATGCATTTACGGCAAAAAAATAGGTCGGACATTAAAAAGATTATAAACATTTAATTAATTTAATTTAATTGACTCCCTAAAATTATTAGAGAAAGAATGCAACTTTTAAGGTATTTCTATTTTTTTGTACAACAGATACAGACAGTTTGTATTTTGCAAAAAGATCCGCAGTCTAGTAATTAGCTATTGAAATTAAAATAAATTAGATCAAAATAAAACTAACTGAATTGATTAATTTAAATTGTTGAATAAATTTAATAATAAATGAATTAATATTAATAATGTAGAATTTTCATTCAACAAAAATGAAACGAAACTAAGAAAAATAAATCATAATAAACTAAATAGATTAACAGTGAATGAAAATGTACAAATATACACAAAAACGTATCAAATAGGTGCTAAAGTACACTAGAATGTATCAAATAGTGTCCAAAATCCTTAGAAAGCAATAAAAATGAAACACACGGAACGGGGCAAGTCAACGAAACTGGGCTACTGTTCAACAAAATATGAACTTGGGTCAACAAGAAGCGATAAAAAATGAATGAGAAAGTCAAAAACAATGAAAATAAGTACAGTAAATTCTCCCCAATTTTTTGTTTTAGCTTCTAAACAAAAATGGACAATTTGGAAAGTGGGGATACGGTTATTCGAGCCTCGCGGCTCATTTTTATAGTTGCCAATCGTCAACAATTACGAAGACACGGTGCAAGGCTCGAATAATCATATTTCCTCTTCCCAAATTGTCAATTTTTGTTTACACGCTGAAAGAAAATTAGGAAGAATTTACTGTAATATTCAACAGAAAGTGAGGTATAATCAACAAATTCAACACTAAAACACGAATGCACTGAGTTCAATAGAAATCATCAATTAAACCACAATTTTTACTTCGGTATTTCGAGTTATATTAGTTCAGTCACATAATGTTAGAACCAGCAGAATGATAAACTATGGAATATTTAAAAAATGTGAACGGTAGACACTGCATAGCACGAATGCGAGATCTATAGATCAAAGTAAGCAGTACAACACTGAACGCTAAATTATATCTGACCTCCCGCAAAACATACCATTTCCCCATCGCAATGAAAAATACCCATTCAGCATGGGGTAAATGATACTTCTCGAACGTCGAGTAAAATCTGCTGTACGTGTCGTAGAATTATAGTTCTTTACAGTACAGCGAGGTCATTTTAGTACGATGGAGAAACTACACAAAACCACAGAGCATGTACTATGTATTTAATGAAAAATCAGACTATAAGAAAAAATCGAAAATATGAAGTTATCTTTAAGCTAATCGAAATTCATATTGCTATTCCTTTAGTGAACTTGGAATATTAAAAACTAATTAATACGTTTAATAAATTAGTACTATAAACTTTATTGGAAAGATTTTAAATAATAGTTTAAAAATGGTATGAAAGTTATATTTCAAATTAAATTATTGGTTAAATTGTTATATATTAGATATTTGACAGTACAATATATTTGAACTATATAAGTATATTATATGTATTTTAACTACATAAATATATTGTAACTATAATATGTATTTTATGTATACATATTCACATAATTTTACATATATGAACATTATTTGAGATTATGATAATTATAACTTTCAATTAAGAATGATTTAAGAACACAGAATATAATAATATTTCTAATACGTATTTTTATTATAATATACAGGGTGTCCCGTTCTAAACGCTACATGCGATTATTATTACTCGAGAAATATTCGCTATTTCAGAAAATAAGTGTCTCTATTTTGTTTTAATATAAATTAGAATATTTTCTAAAGTAATGGTTTTACGACATGGATTGTTTAACATATTTTTATTTGCAATTTCGAGGTGCATCGAATCGAGCACAAAAAATTATACGATTCCATTAAAAAAAAGCGTACACATACAAACAAGATAGCGATGCTGGATTATGGCCCTCTCGAAATAGCAAAAAGTTTCTTATGAAACATATTTTCAAATAACGTATAGTTCCGGAGATAATGGCATGTGGCGATTAAAATTGGACACTCTGTATATACATATAATTCATTGTTAAATGTGCAAATATAAAATGGTGGAAAATTGTTACAACTGCGGTCTTCTTTAGAAAGTCCTGCACTATACAATTATGCTATTATACGGGGTAAACGAGAAGTTGACCTCGAATTTCACAATTGTTTTTGACAGCCGGAAAAAATGTGAAAGAAGAATATTATTCAATGTGAAAAAATTATTTCGAAGAGATTATACTGTAAGATGCAAGTAATTTTTCTCGAGACTATGTTTTTCGAGGATTTCAAGGTTACGTTAAGGTTATTGATGTTATTTAAATCTCGGCGAACCGACACCGAGTCTCTAATGACCCGTAGCTGAATTTCTCGTATAGTATGTTGTTAGTTTCTATAGTATATATTATATATTATAATTATTTATATAAATATTTATATTATTATATTATATATTATTATATATTATTTATATTATTAATTTTTATAATATTATTATATAATTACATCTACTATATATAATATATATATAATATAGTAAAAGAAAATAATATTATATATAATATATATATTACAGTTTCTAGTACAGTTGCTTTGCACCTAACTCTTTGGTACAGGATGTTATTTCTAATGATTTTTATGACGCGTGGAGGAGACGTTCGTTAAAAAAAAATTAAAAAATTTAATAAACATATTGTCAAGTTCCGAGTGAACGGTGGCCGGGTATCGGCTACGCGAGAGTTAAGAAGCGCTCAAAGGTTGCGCGTAGGTCACGGTATTTTAGGCTACTAGATTGGTCTTCTATCCCGATATTATGCTACAGTGATCAAAAACTATGCGCAACTTAAAAATACCGGTCGATTATGAAAGAGTCTTTGGAGATCCTGGAAAATGTAACTTTGTCGGACATGTTTCGCTCAGCGCGGTATTCACCTCATCGAGCTAAATGATGTTCTCCTTTCACATTTCTTGCTATTACTAGAAATAAATGAGATACTTGATGTGATTCGGTTTGTACCGATCGTCTTTTGTAGATCAAGGAAAGTAACGCTTCCTATAGTCTAGTGTAATAACATCGTACAGTGGCGCAGGATTATAGTCGCATGATTTATGACATCATTAGAAATCGTAGGTAACGTCCGTTCGTAATTGAACATAAAAACAATTCGTTCTGGATGCATAATGTATTGATTTCGCAACAATGATTAATCACGTGTTCTTTGCAATAGAGTTATGGATAATAATTACGCAATATGTTACGATAAAAGTATTATGTTTATAATTTTGTTCGAATAATAATAACAATTAAAAGTGTTTAAAGTCACACTGTTTTTCGATGTTGCTTTTCACCGATTACGATGACATCCGAGTTAGTTATTATTATTATTATTATTATTGTTCTGTATATTATTATTATTACTTCATTTTTACTATTTAATATTATTATTACTTTATTATTACTGTTTATTATTATTATTACTTCATTTTTTTACTATTTACTATTATTATTACTTTATTATTACTCTTTATTGTTATTATTACTTCATTTTTATTATTTCTTACTGTTATTTCTTTATTATTACTGCTTATTATTATTATTATTATTACCTTATTATTACTGTTTATTATTGTTATTATTATTCCATTATTTCTGCCTGCCGTTATTCTAACTTTATCGACATTAATATATTAGAATTGCTGTAGGGTAGTACCATCAGGTTTGTTATTTCTTATTATGCAACAGTAACTATCACTCCATGTACGTAGGCACGGAAACAAAGTAACCTAATCGAATGGGTGAAATCAATTATTCCTCTCTAAATTAACTTTGGTGAAAGTATTTTAATACGTTATTTCGTATTTATAGAAAATAAAATTCTTATCGCCCGCTTAAAAATGACGTTGACCTATGTATAAATATATATCGTCAAGGTTAATGACCCTAATATTAATATTTTAATAAACGCATTTTCAGAATTTCATTTAAGCACAACTCATAAATATATACTTCTTAATTTATATTAATTTCGTATAACTTAAATAATAACATTACATATTGAATTATTTATGTCTCAATTAATTCACGAGTAAATGATAGAATTACATTTTAAATTAATTATATATTAGTTAATTCAGAAACAAATATGTACTAGCATTACATCGTAAATTATTTATGTTTTCATTAATTCACGAACAAATACTACTATTACATTGTAAATAATTTATGTTTTAGCCAATTCTGTTATAAATACTAAAGTAGCATCTGAAATTATTTATGTAATAATATCACGTTTTGAATTGTTTGTTTGATTTTATTTGATTATAAATACCGAAACTATATGCTAAATTATTTATGTTTCAGGTAAGCCACGTGGTCTGTCTTCGTCGTCAAAGTAAAGTGAGTTTCTGCAGTCGTGACAGACATTTCTGGAACACCCGGTACGTGTAATTGTTTCCGGATTATCACGAAGATTTTTATCTAACAATAGCGGTATTCACCGGGCGACAAGAATAGTAAATAATGGAGTACTTGCAGCAACGTGAAACAATTCGAAAAATAATCCTATTCCGCTGCACAATTAGAAAGTTTGAAAGAAACGGAAGAACAGTTATCTGAAATCCATTGCTAGTTGTACCAACGAAAGATCCCAGCAGAATCTTCGAGATTCGTGGAACATTCGTACTATACATTGCTACAACTACGTTACATCATTCCATACGATACATATGTATATATTATAATTAGCAAAAATGCTAATTAAGCGATATCGAAGAAAAAGTATTCGTTGCTTTCTATCTCTGATGCTAATTAGGGAATCAAATAAGTATCATCGATGGATTTCTGTCGCTTCATCCCGAAACCATCGAAACCAATATCGAAATCATCGAATTTTGACACGACCAAGTTACGTAAGATTGGTCACTTTCTCTCTAAATTGTGAGAATTGATTATTACGAAATCGGGATGAAAAGAGCACGAAGATGACCGTACCTGTTACATCGTTCCCAGAAAACACGTGGAATCGTAACATTTGACATACTTATCACTTTCAACTGACGTAGATCGAAGTTCGATTCTAATTGGCTGTCGAACTTAAGTTAATCGTAATTACCAGTAAATCATACCACAGCTTATCATCATTTTTATTTGAAGTAGATTACTTCCTGCACTGATACAAATAATTAGATATCGAAGTGCTCGTAAATTAAATAACAATTATCTACCAATTAGTATTATTTACTGCGAACAATTTCTCATTTCAAGGTTAATTAATTCATTTCGAATGGAGATTGCATTTAAACACACCATCGAATTTGAATTCATTTAAAATTAGTCAATTTCTTAATTAGGGGAGGCAAGACAAGATATTGAAATATTAATTAAACGAGTCATTTAATGGAAAAATAAAATCGATCGATTTATTTTAAAACGACGCAATGTATCAGGCGTCACTAATTTGTTAAAAAACCTAACCCTAATCACCGAAAACAACGCCAACAATAATGCGACCACAAATTATTTTAATCCTTAGATGATATGCGAATTAATTTTCTTTCTAGATAACACGAAACATTAATTAACGTTCGATTATTACTTGACAATTTAACCAGAATAATTTAAGATTCATCGAAACCGCAAAATTAATTCCAATAAGTTGTCAAAATCGGCTTGAAGTTTTCAATCGCCTATCGTGTTGAATATAATTTTAACAACGATCAACAACAAATACCAACACTTTCGAAAGCTATTCAAAAATTACGAATAAGACAAACCAGTTCAGAAGTAGATGTTTTCGTTTCAAGACGTACAACTAAAACGTAACTGAATTTTTGAATTACCTGACGCAATAGTTAACGCAAAATTTTATTATACATTGTAACATAATTCTAACATTTATTATAAATTTTAGTAGAACTTTAAATTTGATTATATGAATATTTATTATAAATTTGAATACAACTTCAAATTTGATTCTATGTATCTTTATTATAAATTTGAATTCTTATAGATTTTTAATAAAAGTTTAAATCTGTTATTAGTTGACTGTGAATTTTTATGTAAAATAAAAGTTGTCTGCATAAACGTTTCTATCATTCTTTAATTATTTTATCAAATTGCGAATATTACAATGGTATTTTTAGATTCTTCAAATGTTTTCACTGTTTTTTATTTGATCTACTGATCTAATCAGCTGACACAATAGTTGACACAAACTTTGATTATACATTGAAACATAATTGTAAAATGTATTATAAATTTGAATACAACTTTAAATTTGATTGTATGAATATTTATTATAAATTTGAATTCGCAAAGGCTTTTAATAGGAGTTTAAATTTGTTATTAGTAGACTGCAGATTTTTTTATGCAAAATAAAAGTTGTCTGCATAAACATTTCTGTCATTTTCTAATTATTTTATCGAGTTGCGAATAATAAAATGGTATTTTTAAATTCTTTAAATGCTTCCACTGTTTTTTATTTGATCTACTGATGTAATCAGCTAATACAATAGTTGACAGAAATTTTAATAATACATTAATACACAATTCTAAAATGTATCATAAATTTAAGTAGAACTTTAAATTTGATTGTATGAATCTTTATTATAAATTTGAATTCGAATAGATTTTTAATTGAAGTTTAAATCTGTGATCAGCAGACTACGGTTTTTTATAGAATATAAAAGTTGCCCATATTAATTGCAATACACAGAAGCTGAATAAACATTTCGATCATTCTCTAATTATTTTATCGAGTTGCGACTAATACAATGGTATTTTTAAATTCTTAGTCAATAGTTGAGACACAAATTTTGATTATACATTGAAACATAATTGTAAAATGTATTATAAATTTGAGGAAAACTTTAAATTTGATTGCATGAATATTTATTATATATTTGAATTCGCAAAGGCTTTTAATAGGAGTTTAAATTTGTTATTAGTAGACTGTGGACTTTTAAGCAGGATAAAAGTTGTCTGCTCAAACATTTCTATCATTTTTTAATTACTTTATCGAATTGCGAGTAATACAATGGCATTTTTTAATTTTTTGAACGTTTTCACTGTGTTTTCCATCTTATTGTATGCGTAAAATCCGTAGTCAACAACAAATGCAAATCAATGTTGCATCCCGGACAAAACATTGTTCAATTTTTTAACCGGAAGAGGCTCCTCTGGAGATCGTTAAAAATCACTCGCAGCAAATTCGAAACGAAAACGCTGGTTCGAATTTCGTACGGTCGAAAAGCAAACCGCGCGGCACGAATACCGCACGAACTTTTCGCGGTCACACATTTTCGGCGCGTGCATCCTACTTACTGCACTTTCTCATGGCACTCAAACTTTCCCGCGTCGCACGACCGCTTTTCTGTACCGGCAGCTTCTCCTCGAGGTACATTGGTCCCCGATGAATCCACCGATCGGTGTTTCTCGCGAACCGTGGTTAGAAACCGACGCGACGCGAACCCAATGGAATCGAATCGAACCGAATCGCGATGCGAGTCCTGCCGATCGAACCGGTGGAGTTGCAACAGATTTGTGAAACGTAGCAGACTGCCGGACTCCGACCGCGTTGCGGCGAGTGCGGAGAGTGAGAACCAGGCGAGAGGAACACTATGCCGACTCCTCTCAATGCCAGCTCACCTACGAAAACCACCTGGCGACCCCGTACCGCTCCACGTTCCTTTATCTTTTAGCTCCTCGCGCGACGCGCAACGGTGCCGATCGCGATTTTAGCGGGTCGAAATGCGTCCAGGATCAATTTGTGGTTTTACTCGGTTTAAAATAGATCGGACGATTTTATTTCTTCATTAAATGACTATTTTCTATTTTGAACATGACTCTTCTGACTATTTTCCATTAAATGATTAATATTTCAATGTCCTGCCTCGACTAATTAGGAAATTTAGTTTAAATTTGTCATCAGCAGACTGCGGAATTTTTATACAAAATAAAAGTTGCCCGCATTAATTGCGATACAAGGAAGCTGAATAAACATTTCTATCATTTTTTAATTATTTTATCGAGTCGCGAATAATACAATGGTATTTTTAAATTCTTTAAATGTTTCCATTGTTTTGTATTCGACCTATTAATCTAATCAAATAGTAGACATATTGAAACATAATCCTAAAATGTATTATAAATTTGAGTACAACTTTAAATTTGATGATATGAATATTTATTATAAATTTGAATTTCGATAGATTTTTAATAGAAATTTAAATTTGTCATCAGCAGACTGTGGGATTTTTATACAAAATAAAAGTTGCCCGCACAAGGAAGCTGAATAAACATTTCTATCATTTTTTAATTATTTTATCGAGTCGCGAATAATACAATGGTATTTTTAAATTCTTTAAATGTTTCCATTGTTTTGTATTCGACCTATTAATCTAATCAAATAGTAGACATATTGAAACATAATCCTAAAATGTATTATAAATTTGAGTACAACTTTAAATTTGATGATATGAATATTTATTATAAATTTGAATTTCGATAGATTTTTAATAGAAATTTAAATTTGTCATCAGCAGACTGTGGGATTTTTATACAAAATAAAAGTTGCCCGCACAAGGAAGCTGAATAAACATTTCTATCATTTTTTAATTATTTTATCGAGTTGCGAATAATACAATGGTATTTTTAAATTCTTTAAATGTTTCCATTGTTTTGTATTCGACCTATTAATCTAATCAAATAGTAGACAATAGCTAACGTAAAATATTATCATACACTGACTAATTTAGAATGAATTATGTTCAAATTTGTAATACATTTTCGAATATATTTCAGTGTATGATAATATTTTACGTTAGCTATCTGATTAGATTAATAGGTCGAATACAAAACAATGGAAATATTTAAAGAATTTAAAAATACCATTGTATTACTCGCAACTCGATAAAATAATTAAAAACTGATAGAAATGTTTATTCAGCTTCCTTGTATTGCAATTAATGCGGGCAACTTTTATTTTGTATAAAAATTCCGCAGTCTGCTGATGACAAATTTAAATTTCTATTAAAAATCTATCGAAATTCAAATTTATAATAAATATTCACATCATCAAATTTAAAGTTGTACTCAAATTTCTAATACATTTTAGGATTATGTTTCAATGTATTATTAAAGATTCTGTCTACTATTGCGTCGCCTGATTAGATCAGTAGATCAAATAAAAAACGGTGGAGGCATTTTAAAAAGTTAAAAATACTATTGTATTGTTCGCAAAATAATTAAAGAATGACAGAAATGTTTATGCAGGCAATTTGTATTTTGCATAAAAATCTACAGTCTATTAGTAACAAATTTAAATTTCTATTAACAATTTATTGGAATTCAAATTTATAGTAAAGATTCATATAGTTAAATTAAGCCAATAGTCAATTGAAAACTTCAAGTCGATTTTGACTACTTATTGGAATTAATTTTGCGGTTTCGATGAGTCTTGAATTACTCCGACTATAAATTGTCAAGTAATAACTGAGTGTTAACTAATGTTTGGTGTTATCCAAGACAATTAATTCGCACATTATCTAAGAATTAAAATAATTTGTTTATTCATAGTTTGACTTTAATGTGGTCGCGATATTGTTTGCGTTGTTTTCAGTGATCGGGGTTAGGTTTTTTAACAAATACATTACCGACTGATACATTGCGTCGTTTTAAAATAAATCGATCGATTTTATTTTTCTATTAAATAACTCGTTTAATCAATATTTCAATTTCCTGTCTTGCCTCGCCTAATTAGGAAATTAAATTCATTTAAATGCAATCTCTTTTTGAAATGAATTAATTAACCATAAAGTGAGAAATTGTTTATAGTAAATAATACTAATTGTATAATAATCATTAATTAATTGACGAGCATCTCGTTATCTAATTATTTAAATCAGTGTAAGAAGAAATCTACTTGAAGTAAAAACAATGATAAGCAGTGGAATGATTTACTGGTAATTACGATTAACTTAAGTTCGACAGTCAATTAAAAGCGAACTTCGACGTACGTCAGTTGAAACCGATAAGTATGCTAAGTTTACTATATCAAAAATAAAGTCTAACCTAATAGTATTTTATCTTCAATGTATACCTACGGTAGCGAACGTAAATTTAAGACGATGATGAATTTTAATTTGTTTCGCTTTGAAATTTACAGGTACATGTTCCACTTTCTTAATCTCAAACATAGTGCTGCTAAATTTAAGCAAGACACTTGTTTTTATGTTTCTGGTCTCCTGACTTCGACGAACGGCGGGCTACAATCGCCGGACATCCGTTCCGGTGGATGTAGAATAAAATAGAATCGATCTTCTGAAGGTTTACAAATTATGGCGTTCGTCAGTAGAAGAATTTCGTAGTTTACTGTCGATATTCTTGTAGAGCGTGATCATACGAGTTAAATGAGTACAATGACCGTACAATTGTGATCATTCAGTTCTGAGATACTTGGGTCTGAAAGCTGACTACCTAATCTTTCAGACGTAACTATGTCAAGGTTAAATGATCGAAACTATATGTTCATTATACTTGTTGGATTCGTCTTCCGATGCTCCGTAAGAATATCGATAACAATGTACAGGGTGTCTTATAAAAATCCGTCGGAAATTCAAATTACAAAAACTAATTAAGAAACACCTGGAATTGATTCTCCATCTGCCGTGCTAAATTGCATCTTGCTTGTTTTTAGAATGATAATCACCACGTGACATTATTCGAATTAACTAACACAAATCCTTTTTTTAGCAAAAATAGGGGAACTGTTGAAATGTTGTCTGTTAAAATCGAAGGTGCTGCTATTATTATTATTATCATAGTAATAAAAATATTAAAATTGCCTGTGTGTTATTATAATAATGATATTAATATTCTTATTCCAATAATATTATTATTAATCGTAATATTGTAATATAATATTTTTATTATACCAATAGTACACAGATAGTTATATCATTACTATAATAATATTAATATTCTTCTAATAATAATAATTCATGGAGAATTTTAATATTATTACTATAATAATAATAGCAGCACCTTCGATTTTAGGGTTTTCCCTATATTTGCTGAAAAATAATTTGTATTATAATATAATAATAATAATATAATAATATATAATAATAATATAATAATATTATAATAATATTACACCAACAATTTCAATATTTTTCGTACGTTATTTACCTTACTTTCTCATATCACGTACATTCCTAGCTTTTCTGAAAAAATCGGGTTCCTTATCAATCACGAACTGGTACAATTTTATTTATGATTGGAAATCATCCCTCATTTTTTAATCTAGACAATGAGGTTTAGACATGCTGGCGAAGACAACATCGTTGACAGAGAATAAAAATCAAATAAAATTAAACTAAAATATAGATAATATACATAATTGTGGTCAGTTTATTTTGTACAATATAATTTACAGTACAAACAGCTTATTATATGTAAAATTATAAACTGAAAGTAAAGCTGATACAATTTATTTTCATGAATTCGCTTACGATAATTACGTAAATTTTATATTCCACGATCCAGTTAATACAACAATTTAAATTTGTTGGAAGTGTAAAAATATTTTCAAAACTTATAGGATTGTCTGTGTGCGATTTTCAATGGGTAGCGTTGGAGTATATAATATATATCATAAATTATATATTGATAAAAGAATTGACTCGCGTCCATATTCTGAAAGGAGACATCTCATCCATTCTTAGAAACGAGTTTTAATTGAATCAGGTTTGAATTACAAATATTTCATTGAATTTTAATTGGATACAATTTTTGTCCCCGAATTTTCCTATAAAATCCGGGCACCATGACTAGATACTCTAATTTCTCCCTAATTCGCGCTCAGATTGCGCACAAGAGCCTTGCGTATCGTTTTTATAGTTAAATATTAATTAGGGAGAATTATTTAAGGGAGAAATTACTGTTTATAGCATTTCTCAGATTTGAAGTAGGTTTAGGCTATGTTCCAGGTCAATTACGTTCTGCACAGAATATTTTCGATTGGTCTTATTGGGGATCGACGGGGGAGTGGGAGGATTGCACAGATTGCACGCTCGATGCACTCACTTTGCCAGTTCCGTTCACTTCGATCGTTATGCAAAATAGCAAACCTAACCTAACCTAGATCTTCGTGTCGCTGTGAATGACATTGTTTCGATTTGTACATCCCCTTTTTTTTATTATCATCCCCTTTTTCAACGACTCTTTTCTCCGGTAATGAAAGACGTTGGCAGATCTGACAGATTAATTGGTCTAATAATCATTTAGATTCACGGTAATATGAAGGCCTGGTTTGTGTCTAGAATAGACTTACATTGGTCGAGATCCAGGTTAGTTTTCGATTCGATTTGATAGGGATTATGGTAACACTCCTCGACGTCATTCTGCAATAGTACTATAAATTCGATTCTTCTTTGTACTACTCCATAGAGAATTCTGTTGAATTTCGATGTGCATTAGAATGTCGTTTTGAATGATGATGCTTGTAACATATTTCCAGGTCGTTGAACTCTGTAACATATCCTATAAAATATAATTACCGAAAAGGCTAAGAAATAATATAAAGAGTTATTAACATGAAATATCACTATAAATATTAATATAAAAAGAAATTAGTTGTTGTATCCAACAAACTGAATATTAAAGTGTTATACATTTTAAAAATAGAATATTAATTATAATATTACGCACTAGATGGGAGATTAAATTGAGTATTATACTTAACATCTACTGAATTGATTAATATGTTATATATCTAATAAATTATACGTTGAATTGATTATTCAATTAAATGCCACATCAAATAATGAATTGCACATCGAATTAAATAACAAAGTAGACACTAAATTAAACAATGAACTGAATATTAAATTACGCACCAAAATGAATACTAAGTTAAATAATAAATTAAATAGTAAATTGAATACTACAGCAAATATTAAATTATACGGTAAATCAAATATCATATTGAATATACAAAATTAAATAGTAAATCGAATATTAAATTGAATTCCAAAGTAAATATTAAGGTAATCAGAGAATTTAATTTAGAATTTAGTATCAAAATAAATACCAAAAATTAAGTAGTAAGTCGAATATTAATTTGAATTCCAAAGTAAATGTTAAGTTAAATAATAAATTGAACATAAAATTGGACACCAAAGCAAATACTAAATTAAATACTAAATCGAACATTAAATCGAATACCAAATTAAATACTAAATTCTATACTAAATCGAATATTAATTTGCATACCAAAGCAAATAATAAGGTAAATAGTAAATTGAATTGAAAATTTAATATATCAAAGTAAATACTAAATTAAATAGTAAATCGAATATTAATTTGACTAACAAAATAAAAACTAAGTTAATCATGAAATCGATTATTAATTTAAATACCAAATTGAGTACTAAATTGTGCAATAAAAATTGAATGCTAAATCGAGTACTAAATCAAAGTGCATATTGCAACGATGTAATAATTTCTTTAATACGGATCTCATACAAAAAAAGTTATGTTTAATTGATTTGTCTTCGTTACGATATCGTGCACGCATACCTGTTAAGTAACTGTTCAATAACCAATACTCAATGCAGAATGTTCGTGTTACAACAGCTTGTATTATAAAATGCGCACGCTCCTATTTTCCTTTCATACAAGAATTTTTACACTTTCTACATCGATAGGGATCATGCTTAATATTGTGCAAGGACGTGTCCATTTATACTGTTAAACACGAAAAAACGGCATATACATTTAAAGTTTATTTATATATTTAAACTACATATTTATATATTTGAACTACATATTTATATATTTGAACTACATATTTATATACTTAACCTACATATTTATATACTTAATCTACATATTTATAAATTTTTTTTAAACTACATATTTATATAATTAAATCACTTAACTTTATATATTTAAATCATTTAATTCTATGTATTTAAAAAAGTCAGAAATAGATATCAGGAAAAACACAGGAATCTTCCGGATTCAATTTTTTGTTATTAACTAATTTATTACCTAAAATTATATAGATTCTCGGGAGATCAATTAGATGTTAGTTAGTTTATTTGCGTTAAGGTGGAACAGATTCTGAAAATATGATTTCTTGCATTTGTTTATTTAAAAACAGGTTTGCAATATGAACTACTATGAAAAGAGCAACGTAACTAAAAGTAAACAGTATAAATCAATTCCTGGGATGATAGGAAACGATGATTATGCTAGTTTTATAATTGCTTCCTAGTCTGACCTAGAATGTTAAACTACTTCATTAATTTCTGTTGCGTGATGGTAAATAATAACTTTAGCAAGTCAATATTTATTAAAAAAACACAACTAGCGACATACTTTTTGAGTCGTCTGAGTAGAATAACACTAGAACTGTTTACAGTTAACTGCGAGAAGTGGTTTATTTAAATTTCATTGTTCCAAATGGTCAATATTTGAACTGTTTTGTTATTGTCATATTAATCAAGTGATTTATCAAGACTGCTGTGCGAGTCTTTATAAGAACCTAATTAAATAGTTTTTGATACTAATGTATGTTCGATTGCAATTTTTATCAGAAGTAATTTTTTATAAGAATGGAATTCAGTAGAATACTTTGTATTAATAATTTACTTTTAGATTTCTTTTTTCGATTGCAAGTTCAGTTTTCGAGAATATTAATCATCTAAGTTTAGTTTCAAAAGAAGCTATTGTCACAAGTTTTGAAAATTGAGTGTTATAAAATAATTTCGATATAAATTAATTTTTACATAAAATTTTTCTTGAAAACACACTTTTAATACTTAGCATAAGATATATAGAAATAAAAATAATATAATATGGAACAATAACACACGCGCGCGCGCACACGCACATACCTTTGCAAAAATTAATTATTATCTAAATTGCCATTTTTGATCGATTAAATTCACTAGAAGAAAGATTACTGTAATGTGACAAAAATAATGTTATTATTAATTAAGTGCACCTAGTATGAGAAAAAAATAGTAAAATCTGATGAAAATTATATTGTTATTAATTAATTATACCGAGTGCAAGAAATAATAGTAAAATGTAGAAAAATTATAATACCATAAATATTATACCGACAATTGGATAAAATTATGAAAATAAAAGAACATTGTGTTTAGTTTAACATTATATTACACAATGTATTTTATCAATTAATTTTCTATACTTAATAAAACGTTCGAAATATTCCTGTTAAAGTATATAAAAATCGAAAAAATATATAACAATTGAGTCTACAATTAGAAACAAATGTCGTTCTTTTCTTTATATTCAAACAATGCACCCCCGAATGAAATGTGTCTTTTGCGGCACGCCAATTAAGAATCTCAACGCAACGCATTCTAGTCTTTCTCTTTGCTTTCTTGGAGTGAGTCAAGAAGCCCCATATCCAACCGCGAACTTTCTCTCGCCTACTCTACGGTCTACGTGGCATTCAGGACCCAATGTCGCATAACTATTGTGCATTCGATTCGACGTTTATATTACGGATGCACGCGGATATGATTCGCGTGGCATAACCGTTGGAAAACATCACAAAAATCAATTTCCTCGAACTACGTATCGTTTGGTCACCTCGAATTTCAATTTAAATAATGTCATAAGACGTCGCGTAATATTAGCTAGTTGTGTATTGATGTAATCGATGTAAAAGACGACTTGCGAATTTTATACATTTTTTGTCATTACAAATTTTAAGTCAGCATGAGAAGGTGATACCGTGAAAAATGTCCCATAATTGTCATTGCATTGATCAGACGTTCTTATCATTAATGTGAAGGGCATTGTATTATCTAATAATTTGAAAGTATTGTAAAAGTAATTTTCTTACTTTACATAATTTTTTGTTACTTTACCTTTTTAGTTGCAATATTTTATGGTAGTCTGTCTCAGACCTGGGCAAATGTTATTTGAAATCAAAATAGAAAGTAATTATTTAAAATAATTTATTTCAGATCGTTATTTTCAATATCGTTATTTGAAATTAAATATGAATATCGATTCATTTGAGATGACGCGATTTCAAAAAAATAAATTATTTCGTTATTTCTTTATTTTAAATTGGTTCAAAGAAATAATGCTGGAAATAATAATGAACGAAGAGATCTTATTTTATGAAATCTCCACAACAATTCGTTTAAAGCAAAAAGGTGTAAAGCAGCCCGAAACATTAAATTTAACTTCATGATTATTACCAATAATTATTTGAAATGAAATCATCATGATATTTGAAAGGATATTTCAAATAATGTCATTTCGATGTCATTTTTATCTACGTTTTGAGTTACTGTGACACTATTTATGATGAAAGGACCTTCATAAATAAATTCAACTGCTCCTAAAAAACATTTATCTAATTTCAATTTATTGTCCTTTTTATTTCTCGCGTTATATCTTTGTCAAAACAACTTTCACAAATTAATTCAATTACTTGCAAAGAATGTTTATTTCAACTGAATTTATCTTAGCGCGTATTTCTAATGTTACACTATTTTACAAACATAATTCGAAGTCGAACGACCCCTTCGTTGACCTTGAAATACTTACTTTAATAGGTCGTCGAATCATCTTCAAGAAAGAAAAAAAGATAATAGCTACCATATGCAAGTACATGTTCCACAAAAGTTCCAATCAATGACATAAAAATGTGCCTTTCTAAATATCGTTTTAAATATTTACTTATAGTACCACTTTATGAATAACATGTCTAACGAACATTCTTCTTCTCAAATTCTATTTTATAACAATACTTAAAAAGGTATATTTTATTTTATCGTATTTTACTAAAGGTGGAATATTTTTTGTTATCTATAAAATGTCTATTGAGAACAAGAACATAAAACAAAGTTTACCTTCATCTCCTGTTAACGACAGCAGCGGTTAGGATATAATGCATTTATTGTAGAAAAAACTAAATTAATAATTAACTCAGACGTGTACTAAAATTTCGAGTCAATTAGTCGAGTAGGTTTTGAGACATTATGGACACCGTTCCGAAAAACATGGTTTCGAGAAAAATGCCTTTAAAGTTTAGCATATCACTAACGATATAAGGTCGTCGCGTTCCTCAAACAACGATGACTTCGTTAATTTTAGGAGTTCGCATGTAAGGTTCCAGAGATGTATTTTTGAAACTACATATATCCTTTGAAAATATGCAAAAGAAAATTGATTTTTTTTCAGAAGTTCACACTTGAATATCCTCTTTTAAAGGACGGACACAGTTTAAGAGCGTTCAACTTATTAAAAATTAATTAAGGAAGTAAATCAATATTTCTACGTGACTTAATCTCGCGTAAAAGATTCGTCCCAATGATAGCACTCGCATTAGCCCGATAGGCGGTCTCCTTCGTGCTCGCTTGGCAGCAGGTGACCATTACCGCGCTAATTAGGAACGTCTCGATTACAAATTCTGACGAGTTCATCACCAGGAAGTGATCGTCGGAAGTGGGTGGGAGCAGCGTCCTTTATTCCGGTGCATGTCGTCGAACGGTTTCTCCTTGGTATTTTTATTCGAAGCACATTACGATAAGTGCTCACCGAGGTATGTAGAAAGCAGGGAACCATTTCGACATGTAAATTTAATGTACCAATTTCCAAAGATATCGCGGTATCGTGCGTGTTTCGATGTTAAAATCGAAACGACACGTGTTTCTACCGCCGATCGAAGCTTGTAAACAGAAATGGACAATTTGGGAAGGAGAGATAAGATTGTTCGAGCCTCGCGGCTCGTTTTTATAGTTGTTGAGAATCGGCGACATTTCCTTTAAAAAAAAGGTATAAAACAATTTCTCCCTAATTCTCGCTGAGATTGCGCACAAAAATGCACAATTTGGGAAGTGGAGATACGATTTGTCGAGCCTCGTGGCACGTTTTTATAGTTGTTGACAATCGGTAAATACAAAAACGAGCCGCAAGGCTCGAATAATCAGATCTTCTCTTCCCAAATTGTCCATTTTTGTGCGCAATCTCAGCGAGAATTAGAGAGAAATTACCGTACTTATATCTTTCACTTAAGAGGATTAAATCGTAATCAGTTTTTAATAGAGAGAGAGAGAGACATTTAAATTAATTTTATATATATATATATATATAAATAGGAGGATAATAATTACCGTCGAATTAGTAATTCTTATCGCAAAGAATCGCTATAAAAGCGTTCTTATGGAACAGATACTCTAGAATTTATGTAATGAAATTTCCATGAATGTTATTTTTAAGATAGTTATTAGAAAAGGCTTTACTTTATAGTTAGAACAACTATTGACAAAAAAAAAAACAGGAAAATCGTAATTATATCTAATTGATTTAATGTATTCGTTTTTGGCTAATAGGAAGAAAAATGTACACAATTCTGTTCAATTAACGTATTTAACAGTATCTTATCGTCCTATGTAACAAGAATGTAAATATTGTTGACTTGAAATTATATTTTAAATTAATATTATAAGTTGACGTTTAACGCGTACAGTTCTTTTGATTTTTTAACACTCGACGACGAGGAACATTTAAAATAATTTTACAAATTTGTGTACATTGTTACGTAAACTATAACATCGTAAAATACACTTACTCTACATAATTGGTAATTGTTATAATTTACAATGACGATACTATGGGAACCATATTTGTTGTAACATACTTAATCAAACGAAATATTGTACCGTACACTCTATAATAGTATTTTTTTATACGTATAATTGAATTATACGAAAATCTTACTACTACTAATAATTAGTACTACTAGTAATTATTACTATTAATAATAATTAGTAATATTAGTAATTATTACTATTAATAATAATGAGTAATATTAGTAATTATTACTATTAATAATAATGAGTAATATTAGTAATTATTACTATTAATAATAATGAGTAATATTAGTAATTATTACTATTAATAATAATTAGTAATATTAGTAATTATTAATATTAATAATTGAATTTTGGAAGTAAAATATTTTTCAAATTTGTGGAATTTATATGATATCCATTGTCCTTTGAAAATTCCTATTTTCAACAACGTATTTCCTTCGTTGGAGCTTAGAGGCGAGAACTTTTTTTGAAGACAGGTTCCACAAATATTGTTCCAAATAGAACTTTATTAAGAAGTTCCAGAACTTTTTCCATTCCCGGTTTTTACTTTCCTCTCTCGCAAGCTAACAATGTAAATAACCGTTGACTATTGAAAATCGTGTTCCCACACGCCGTATAGAATTGTAAATAAATGTAAACAGCGTGTTTCTTATGAATAAATAACTTTCTCTCTCGTGTTGCTGATGTTCTCACAAGGTCGATCACTTTTTACCGGTCATGATAAAGTGGATTCTTATTAGTAACTAGACTGCGGATTTTTATGAAAAATACAAATTCTCTACTAAGTCACTTGTAAGAAATCGAAATCGGATGGATGTGTACTTTGTTATTGAATAATTTGAATAAGTCGAAAATAACGTAACAATCTTCGTACAATTTTTCCAATTTCTAAACTAAAGCTCCACGGTTTTGTATTTCACGTGTTCTTTTTTTCTCATATACGTAAACATGAAAAGCGCAATCTGATAGTAACTGGTTATTGCAATGTCTCTTACATATTTGCGCATGAGTTTCTCTTTAAAGCTCGTTCACTGATAAGGTATATTTGATGTCATTTAGCGGATGTGACAGTTCAAAAATATTCAAAGTCGATTTTTATACATTATACAGATTTTAACATTTTAGATGGCAATGTATTAATAATAATGTAAAATATTGTATTGATGAAGGACATTTAATGACCGAATAACAACTTAATACTAAATTAAATTCAGTTGGTGCCAGATCGAATTGAATTGAAATATATGCATTCACAGTAATATGTAATCTCATATTAGTAGTTTAATGTTTATGCGAGACTATAATATTACGATTTTGTAGTTGGGTTTAATGTTTAAGTAATAATAATTACGGTAATATTAGGGTTGATCGTATGCGCTCAATGTTCATATGATGATAGAAATAATATTAGAATTCAGTGTTCACGTTCAATGTACACATTAGAGTAAATTATAGCAATAAAGTGCTAATAATATTAGTGTGTGTGATACCAATTATGAATAACATTAGAAATAATAATTACTAATAATGTTACCAATAATATTATTAGTGATAATAATTGCGAATATTACTAATAATGATAACTAGTCATAATAGTATCTGTTACTACTATTACATAATAGTAATAGTATTACTCAATAATAATGAGTGATACTAGTAATTATTCCTATTAATAATAATGAGTAATACTAGTAATTATTCCTATTAATAATAATTAGTAATATTAGTACTTATTACTATTAATAATAATTAGTAATATCAATAATTCTTACTGCTACTAATAATTAGTACTACTAGTAATTATTACTATTAATAATAATTAATAATATCAGTAATTCTTACTACTACTAATAATTAGTACTACTAGTAATTATTACTATTAATAATAATTAATAATATCAGTAATTCTTACTACTACTAATAATTAGTACTACTGGTAATTATTACTATTAATAATAATTAGTAATATTAGTAATTATTACTATTAATAATAATGAGTAATATTAGTAATTATTACTATTAATAATAATTAGTAATATTAGTCATTATTAATATTAATAATCATTAACAATACTAGTAGTTATTACTATTAATAGTAATTAATAATACTAGTAATTATTACTATTAATAATCATTAGTAATGATGCTAATAGTGATACACGATTTGACATTGCGTTAATGCATAGGGTAATCAAAATAACTTGGCCACCTTTAACATTTCACTTGTTATTGATAATACCTGAATAAATGTCAAAGTAATATACTGTTTGGTTCCATGGTATGATAAACGGAAACATTTTTTTCAAGATCATTTTTTTGCGCGATTTTTAGATCATCGTCTGTTAAATTTTTTCTACTCAAGATCATGTGAAGGTCACTGCATTACGGGTCATTGGATTGTATTTGAGTCCACCTGTTACGTCATTATAATACAAATGTTAATATATACTCCGTTTCAAAAAAAAAACATCGATGATCCTGAAATTGCGAAAATTGAGAAAAACTCTGATTATTATAACATTTACCTCTCCAAATCAAGAACAATCTTTTCTTTCGACATTTTTTTCATGTTATTGAAAGCATGTAAATTATTCGAAATGGTCAAGTTATTTTTTGTTCATCAAGTATATCGTCCTACATCTTGCATTCTGCATGTCGAATTTTTGATGCTGAATTTTTCACAATTTTTCAATTTTCCTCAGATGCAATGCAATGGTTTTCTTAGAGAACTTCTTTATCGGTTAAGAATGATGGTAACAAGAATCAAGCAAGTAGTGTTTGCAGTGTATTACGATCAGAGCTCGCTAGGTACGAACTCTGTTTTTAGTCCTTTCGATATTGACGCTAACCGAAAAACTAAAAAATAAAATCTACAAAAAGAAAACATTTCATTTTCGTAAATTCCACTCTTCTCGCCATTTTTTATTTCGTACTTTTCTTGGATTTATTTTAAAGCGTTTTTAATGTATGAAAGTGATTTAGTTTCCACGAAAATTTAAATTTTAATTGCAAATGGTAATTACTTTCGTTATGACGTATATATTCGTCAAACTTATGGTTAAACAAGATTTTATAAAAGGAAAACACGAATAGTGGATAATCTGTTAACAACTAAATAAATGTACAACAATACAACGAGTTAACAAATATGTAACAATTTGACGACATAACATAACAAATATATGGTAATTTAACAATTTAACAACTTAACACGTGAATTATAATTTAATAACTTACAGAAATGATTAATAATTTAACAAATGAAGAAATGAATGATAATTGAACAATTTTAAACATGAATTACAATTCGACAACATAAAAAATGGGTTATCATTTAACAACTAACAATGTAACAAGTTAGCGTATGTATTACAAATTCACATTTAATAAATGGATAATAGTTTCACAACATAACAAATGAGTAACAATTGAATAACTTGATAAATAAATAACAATTAAACAACTTGACAAATAACTAATAATTTATAATAACACTTCTTAAAAAATGAATAATAATTTAATAACTTGACAAATGAATAACAATTGAACAACTTGACAAATGAATAACAATTTAACAACTTGACAAATGAATAACAATTGAACAATTTCAATGGCAAAATCCACTTTAAAAATTCACAAAATTGAAATTAAATCATTATCTGTTAAACATATAATTTTTTCACATACCTAGGTTAATAGTTGTTTTTATAGGATAGATCTAGCTGCATCAACTAATGTATACAAAAAATACATGTTTCTAACTAAAAAAGTGATGGTAACCTTGAAATCTCCGAAAATTCTCAAGTTGCAGAAGAGTTTTGAATTGAACAACTTTTGTTAATAAAGTTTTTCAATATCTCCAAAAAAAAACAGACATTTAGGTTGCCTTCTTTAGCTATATATATATATAGGGCACCCTGTATATAACAGTAAAAATGAATTTTTGAGACTAAAAAAACGTGTTAACTTCATCCATTTCTTTGTTGGAAAAAAATATCCTTGACGAACGAACTTCTTACGCAAGCTAATAGTTCAATTACAGTACAATTACATGCTGTTTTATGGCCTGCCTTTTTTTAACAAAAGACAAGGAGGTCAGGTGTGATCATGGTTGTCCATCCATGTTACTCACGTTACTCGAATGAGACTGGAATAATTGGTGTAAAATAAACAGATGGATTATGAACTTACTACGAGCCTTTTCTTTGGAGAAACAAGTTGTTGCAACGAGTTTCCCAAGATGTTGATGGTTTCGATGAGTCATTGAATAATCGATCATTGTTGGATGCTTTCGAACAAACATACCGACGACAAAATCAACGAAATTGTCAATTTGCAGATTACCTTGCAACAATAAAATAATTCAAGAGAGAATTTCTCAATAATAAATACAGGACTATTGACAAATGGTCCATTATGAATAAAGAACGTTAAATATATTTGTATATTTGTGTTACAATTTGTATTTTTTTAAGTAGAACAAATTACACAGGAGATTGTAGCAAGCATTGTAAAATCTCAGTAATTGCAAAATGAATTTATTACTAAAGAATCAACAAAATAAAGAATTATATGTACTGTCTAATGCATTAAGAAATATATAAAAAAAGAATCGACTTTTTGTTTATTCACTGTTTAAATGAGATTATTTGCAATTTTTTAATGCACTGTTTGACGCACTTTACAATTGCCTGCAACAAAGTACATACAAAAATTATGAATGCTCTGTTACTTGCAAATTGTAATATCTCTTTTAGACATAAAAAATGAGTATTACAAATTGCATCAATCTGTGCGAGAAAACTCTTGTTCGAGCCTATAACGAAAATTTATAAAATGTTTTACGTAGATCTCGGTAACTTATATGCATTCTGAAAATTTGATCGAATTCGGTTGACGTTGTTATGAATTACAATAAATTAGAGACGGCAAAATCGCAGTTTTGTCACAATTTTCACCAAAACCTGTAAGAAATATGGAAGTTTTTTAAATCTTTCAACGCGCCTGTAGCTCGACTCTTGGTTAAACGATTTCGATGGAATTTTCAGCACGCATACAATTTGCCGAGATCTATGAAAGACATTTTCTAAATTTTCGCTATAGCCTCGGATAAAAGTGTACCAGTTCCTCTATCATCTAAAAAAATTCAAGTCTTTTAGAGTGCAGCTTTGAAAGTTATTGCGTTTCGAATGCTGTACGGAGACTTTTTCGACTGACTGTAACTGTATCACTTGTGTGTGTTCACCCTGACGCGATAATCAATCTGTCATTCACTATCTTCGATATAAAATCCTGAACAACGTAACAGGTAAAAGTCACGCATTCCGACAGCTGCACACAACAATTCGCGCCTTTCATCTAAATACAGTTAAAACGTAAAAGAAATGTCGTTCCGACGCCATTAACGGGCTCGTGCCTCTAAAGGAGTGTGGTGAAACGCTTGTCAAAGATTTCAGTGGTATTTATATACGAGGCTGGATATATCGATGATGCAAAACGCGAACTAATTTACGATGCAACGATTCGGGTCGTTTCCGATTTTTGCGCAGCCATGTTTTCGGCCTGGACGACGCATGCCAAGAAGCACGTAGCATTTTATGCGAGTGGCCGAAAGATCGAGGATTTCTCGTTAACGTCAGCCGAGTTATGCAACTCGTTGCAGGTGAAATGTACTTTCATACGGCCGACGAATCGGTGCGATGTGTTCAAGGACGCTCAAGGGATACCGCCAGCGGAATTTCCAGTTGTTGCGGGTCAAAAATTGTTTTTCTAGCGCCGCGACGCCGGTCTCCGCAATTTCGTCGCGAATAATTAATTACCGTGATATCGCAGTTTTCCATCGGGTTGCACCTGTTTCTTTCAAGAATTTGCTGTTTTAGTTCAAAAGTCGTTCTCCAATTTACGGCAATTTCAACATTTTTATTTGAATTCATTGATTTTTGTATCGTTTCAATTTTTTATTAAAAGAATTTTATTTACTTAGAAAATTTCAGAAAATTTGGAATATTTAGAATACTTAGAATACTTACTTTTAGAATGCTTAGAAAATTTTATTTATATATGCCGTTTAAATTAATTTTTGTGACATTGCAATTTTTCTTTAAGGAATTTGGAGTTCTTTTTTATACATTCAGAAGGTTTTAGAAGAAATTTATTATTATTATTATCATCATTGTTATTATTATTATACAGGCTGCAATTTATGTATGCAGTTAGAAAGTTGTTTTTCTAGTGCCAGCTATTGTTAGTCAAAACAATTGATTTTTGTGTCTGTTAACAAAATATTTTCCTTATTAGGACACTTTCCTCAAGGAAATGCAAATCGCACAACTACAATTATTATTTCGCCTTGAAAATCGAACACATTGTGAATTCAAGATAACAGGAAACATGTGTGCAAAAAGACAATTACAAATATTTTTCCCATTCTTTAAAGAAAACAAAGATTCGAAAGAATGTATAAAAAATAACATTGTACATCAAAGTAAAATGGTAAATTAGTTCAACGGAAAATCATTTAATTACTCTTACTATTTTACAATTACTAGTTTTAATATTTTTTTTTTATATACATTTTACAGTTAATACATCAAAATAGACTTCTTAATAAATATAAATAATTAACTTCGGTCATATTCGAAATAATAAAATTGAACTTATGTATATTTATTTTATTTACACGTTTTGATACACAACAAATTATATAGTTTATTTATAATTATTTTTCGTAAGTTATGACTAATCAGTTGCAGTATTTATTGATACACAATTCATTTCGAATGGGATTAATAATTCACTGTGACAATCATTATCATCAGATGACTGTCGAAACAGGGTTATTCCATCTCGTGTAGTATCTAAGAATGCGTGAATATATTATCGTCAGTAGAATAGTAGTGCGATGCTCTAGCGTAAGCGAAAATTGCTTCCTACATACGTCAGTGGCACAATTTTCTAGTAGAACGTTGCGTTAACCGTGATAGTGATCACGCATTTAGGCTCTTTTCCATTGTGATCTATATTGCGACTTTATGTAGTTAAAAATTTTCATTTAAATTATATGTTATATAATTTAGAAAATTATATTAATATATATTTCAGTTTTATACATATATAATATAATATAATTTAATTGAAATATATATATAATATAATTTAATTGAAAATTTTTTAAGTATATAAAACTGAAATATATATTAATTTAATTTTAATATATAATAATAATATATAATATAATTTTTAATATATATTTTCAATTAAATTATATATATATAATTTAACTGAAAAGTATATAAAATTGAAATATATATTAATATAATTTTCTAAATTATATAACACATAATTCAAATGAAAATTATTAGCTATATAAAATTGAAATATACATTAATTACACTTTACATAACATTTCATAACTAGCTAAAACACATATTATATTGTATAATTGATATAATAAAATATTGTGTATTCATACATTACGCCATAATTTGTTTTACAAAACTGTACAAAATAGTGCACTTGATGAAACAGTTTTCTAATGCCTATAAATATTTTATAAACATATTCTCGAATTTAAAATACATTTATCTTGTAATTGGCTGTAAAACTAATTTGACAACAAACAAATTATAATAATAATTACGAATATATAAAACGATGCAAAAATAAAAAAAGGATCAAGTTCTTCATAGTAAATGTTCTCGAAGTAACTTAGGCAGCTCAAAAAAATAATTCCGACACAAAGGCAGAAATTATTATCGTTATTATTATCGTTATTAGCGACAATCAATTTTGCAAACAGGAAACGATTAATTAATTAGCCTTATTTTAAACAGTATTCCTTACGAATTAATGACTGACAATTGAGCAATTACACCGTTCCTTCTAACTTTGATAATCATATGTTGCGTTATATTGTTAAATTACTATATTATGGCATTCTCTAAAAGCAAACACTTAAATATAATTAGTTGATTAAAGATATTTCTGCATGAACAGATCGTCATATCTCTAAAACACTTATTTGTGGAAACATAAACCCTTAATTATAAAATGACTAACAAAAAATTAGTGTTTATTCATATGCTGATCTTTTAGAAAGTTGTCATAAATGTTAAAAAGTCCTCAGTTTAATATTAAGTATTTCTGTTCCATGACTAACATAAAAATAATTAATATATATATTTTTAATATATATTTTTGAAAAATTTGTTTATTATATATTTTTGAAAAATATTGCTCACAAATTGCCATCACGCTGGCAAGAGGTCATAAGTAACGACGGAAATTATATTGTACAATAAATATTACTAAATTTATGAAAAATCTATTATTTCCTTTCATTTCTTAAACGGACAGAACTTTCCAGTAGACCTAATACATCTACTTTAAATCATCGTGTTAAATTATTCCTATTTATTAATCAACGTTTTGATTCCACTATCAAAATAATTTCTATATTTTTTATTACAAATTTGTACAATTCAATTTCTAAAAAACCTAATTTTTCAATACCAAAGGACAGAGTACTTCTTAAAAGTGATGAAATAAATGTAACATATTTCATTTGAACCTCTGATATTGAAAAATTCGTTTCATAAAAAAAACTCGTTTCATAAAACGAGTATGCAAAATATAGTCCTCACGCAACAAGAAGGCACCTTTTTGTCTACATTCTTCGTCTTATTAGCTGCGTCTAGTAAGCTGTTCCACTGCCGCAGCTAGTAAGAGGGGGAATGTGAACGTAAAGGTGTTTTCTTGTCACGCAAGGACTATACACGTGTCGCAAACGCAGAAACTATACACTTTGACAAGGAAGAAAAATTTACACAATTCTGTTGAATTAATGTATTTAACAGTATATTATCGTCCTATGTATCAAGAATGTAAATATCGTTGACTTGAAATTATATTTTAAATTAATATTATATAAGTTGACGTTTAACACTTACAGTACTTTTGATTTTTTAACACTCGACCATTAAAATGGTTTAAACTATTTAAAATGGTTTTGCAAATACACTTACTCTACTTGTAATTGGTAATTGTTAATAATTTACAATGACGAGACGATGAGAATATACATACTATTGCATATTACATTAAAACGAATTCGGTTTTATATCATATTTAATCGAACTAAATACTGTACCATATTTAATCGAGCTAAATATTATATCATATTTAAATGAACTAAATTTTTTATCATACTTAATCGTACAAAATATTGCATCATATTTAATCGAGTTAAATATCGCATCACATTTAATCGATCTAAATATTGTACTACATTAAACTGAACTAGATTTTATATTATATTTAATAGAGTATAATATTTAATCTTATTTAATCGAGCTAAATATTACATCGTAATTAGTCAAACTAAATATTATATCATATTTAATCAATCTAAATATTATATCATATTTAATCATTCTAAATATTATATCATATTTAATCAATCTAAATATTATATCATATTTAATCAATCTAAATATTATATCATATATTTAATCAATCTAAATATTATATCATATTTAATCAATCTAAATATTGTACGATATTAAACTAAACTAGCTATTATACCATATTTAATCGGGCATAATGTTTAAATTATAAAATTAAAGAAAGAACGCAACGTACTTGCAAGTATGCAAAAAGTGCAAAAGGAACGATACATTTTTGGCATCCTTCAATTATGAAACACATTTCCGTCCAAATCAAATGTATTTAATCCACTTGAATCAAGCTATGCGTTTGCATAAACATCCTCGGTTTAACGGCGGTGCAACGCAATACGAAAATCGCACTACATACTCATAAAACGACGTACCTGCTTCGAGGGCACAGGTTTATTAAAGTTGCAACCATGCAGAGAAGATTAGTGACAATTAGACCGCGGATTTTGTGAATTGATGATAACGATATATGCGTAAAACATAGAATAGTGAACAAATGAAACGAAATTAAAGCGTTGACATGGTAAGAACAACTCATTAAAATTACTTAAAATCCGCAATCTAGCGATCGCGATCTGATATGCATATTGTCACCATTCGATTCAAAAGTATGCGACCTGAAAAAATATCCTAGACACGAGCCATTCAAAATTATGCAACACGCTGCACCGGAGGGCACAACGTCAACTGCAGTAATTCACTTCCAGTTTTTAAACCAACGAATCTGCGAGCCGCTAACCCGTCCGCGATCCACGGTGAAGCAATCGGGCACTATCGATTATGGTGCAACTCGCGAATATTTAAAAGCAAGTTTCGCCGTAGCCACTCGCGCGGTCTTCTCTTTTTTCGCTCGCGAAGACCGCCTCGAATAAGTTGGACGCGGGACCTTTCGTTTAACGAGGGGACGTTTTTTCGTTTCCGTTCGCATGATCGCGACAGCCACGGCGAAAATAACTGGTACAGGCACTGGAAAGAATTCTCCAATATTTGTATTATTAACGTTGAGACTCTGATAATTAGGCTGCGGATGTTCGCAGATGAACGATATCGATTGTACGATAAATGTGGGAAATGCATACGAAATTTGTGCACGAAAAATACGCGAAATATGCATGATATTATGCATCGAATTACGGTATATTGAAAGTATTTTTCTTCTAAATTTGATGATGGTTTTGTTGATGGTGTTTGTCAGTAAAAATTAATTTGTACGAAAATTAAATTATATTTACTGGAGCAGTGTTGTTGCACATGCATCGGACTAATTGTGATGTTCGATCGCACTTCACACTTTTATCGCGTGTTCAACAATAAATACTTTCTTCGTTATTTTCGTCGATGATAAAATTTGGGCCGCCTTCGGATCCAGCTACGTGGAAACGCGCACGCTTAAAATTTACCTTGCCACTTCAATGACGCAACCGAACTGTTCGAATTCGAAATACTAATAGCGACTCCTAATGTTCACTTAATAATACATAATAATTAATATATTGATAATATAATCATAATATATCATATATATATAATATAATATATATTATATTACACATATATTTCATATGTATAATATGTATTTAATTATATATATATTATATATATATAAACAATATAATTATAATAACATATATTAATAATATAATTATAATAACATATATAAACAATATAATTATAATAACATATACTAATAATATACTTATAATAACATATATTAATAACGCAATTATAATAGTATATATTCTTGCAAATGCATTTAAACATAAATACGCAAAACATACGCAAAATATGTGAAATAAAAAATATATTTTTGGAATCATGGGCCTACCTATCTTCTAAAAACAATATGCGTTTGCATGAACATCCGCAGTTTGTTAATAACTGCAAAAGGTACTCCATAGTTTTCGACGTCTTATCGTCTAACAATTTGATTGTTCGTGTAGTAAAATAAATATACAAGCATGGACTTAGGCTATTTATTATTCTAGTAACAAGTACGGAAGAGAGAGGCAATAAATAATACTATAAAGACACTTAGGGCGATTCTTTATCCGAGGTACTCTCCATATAAATTACGATCATCGTGCGACGTATAACAATTAACTATTATACATTCAACGTAAAATCGCGCGTCGGTTTGGCCGCGATTATTTTTACGTTAGACGCGGAGTTACATTCGGGCTTTATGGGACATCGTAACGATTTTTATACAATGAAAATTTATGCACAATTGAGCAATCCAATTGGACAATTCAAATAGATTTAATTACTCTGCGATATTGTGGTGCACTTTATCGGACGTCATTTTCATAGAAAAATTGGTCGGTTTTTAAATTGCTCTAAATTATCCATCAAACCGGTTATTAATACTCGAACAACGATACTCGGATCTGCTTTGTCCCTGATTATAAATATTGTTCTCTGAATATTGTTCTGACAATTCATTGAAATTTTCACATGTTTCATTAAGCTCTTCGAACTAATGCGTACAAACGTTGTAAAAATTGATGAATAAAATTATAAAAAATTCTAAGTATATCCAAAGGTCGAATTTATATGTAAAACTTGTCTGAGTTTTTGAAATTAATTGTAAAATTTATGCAATGGTAGACGCGTTTCAGTGACCCCTTTCATTTTAGCTATTGTTTATGTCGTTATAATTGCGATGTAACATTAAACTGTGCACTTTTGTTCAATTATGTTCGCCATTCGAGTGTTATAAATTGTTGTTTTTAAATGTATTCTATTCAGTTTGAAAACGACGTTCGATAAAGGGCACCTACTTAACGAACATGGACACATAGAAAAGCGTGCAACCACACGATAATTAAAAACCACTTTTGCTAAACCGCTTGGATTACTCGTTCGTGTTATGCAGAATGAGCCGCGCAATACAACAACTTCAAATAACTCATAAATCACGCCGTACTTAAATTTTTCACTATAATAAATTTTACCTAATTCTGCACTTTCAAGCACATCTTGCGCTTTAGCTGATACATTTAAGGAATTAACATAGTAATATCCAATGAACTCTCCTGAACGTATAATTAATTTATTACAATATGATTTTGTATTTATCATAATATACCGTAGTTTATGATACAATTCAATTTTGCATAGAACATACAAATACTACAAATATACAAAAATACTACAAAAATTTAAACAGTGATCAATGTGAAAAGGACACCAAAAGCTGAACGTTCGATGAGTTTCAAAAGATAATTAAAATAAAGATTGTTTATTTATGTTTATTTATTTAGTTGATTCTATTGTGTAAAACAATACTGCATTTGTTGGAATGCTCTTTGGTTACGACAATTTTGACCGGTGATGTGACGGTGTGTCATCGAGATTTAATGCTGCCTTATGGCAGCGGCTAATAACAAGGACGTGCTAAAATTGTTACTGCACATGAAACACGAGCGGTATGGTCGTGAAACTGGATCCGATGATAGATAAGGCTACCGCTTGCACTTTTCAATCACAGAAATAACTGCGGCATTGCTGGTCGCAAGGCTCAAAAGTTCATTGGAGAAAATTTTCGTTCGATCTCAGTAATATATATATATTATATATAATTATATATATTATATATATATAATATATATATTAACATACATATTTATATATTTACATATATTTCTCGTATATTATAGTTTTCAAGAACTAGTCCTAGTTTTTGCAATTGTTACTGTTCTAACACAAACTATCTGCGCAGATGTTCTTTTTTCATTAATAATTATGTACCCACAATTGTGTATTTACAATATAATATTAAATTGCATTTAGAGTTCACAAAATAGCGTGACATAGAAAACGCATAAATATTGCTGACAAAGCAAAAAGTACGTTCAAAGTTAAAATAGAATTGAGGACACTTTACGGATTTATATTCAGTAATTATAATAAAAACGTCAATTTAAAGTTAAAAATTGGAGGAAAGTTAATTGTTATTTGTTGTTATTTGTCATGTAAAAAAATATATCGAGCAGAAGTTGTACGATTTTTAGGACAACATATATTATTGTATTAAATTTGTTACTGTATAAAGTACAGCTGAAAATTAATAATTATAGAGTTACCAGAAGCGTAATCAGTTAAAATTGTTATTACTTCAAAGATTTCGTCAAGAAGTTATACACATTGCGACAAACCTAAATACCATTGTTATATTTAATAACAAATGCCAGTAAAATGTATTTGAAAAATTATTTAAGCAGAAATTTACTCAAATAGAAAATTTAGGTACTTAATTTAATAGCAACTAATATACAAAGCTGCTTTAAAACAACCAAATAAGATAGCACGTTATCGATGCAATTTATCTGGAATTGTTTAAACAATGCTCAAGCCTGCTAAAATCCCAAACCTCGTTTCGAAACATTCTTTAGACAATTGACACTTCTCAGGCTGTGCGGTTCCATAAAAAACCTTCATGGGGTGCCTTCGTTTTTTCCTAGATTAAACTGATATTTTACAAAGAAACAAAATTATAATTAAATTATAGTTTGTAAATCAGCAGTCAATTGTCAGGTAAACTTCACAAAATATTTAAATTCGAATGCAGAAAGTATTCGTAAAATTAAATAAAAATGCATGTACGTGACAGAAGATTAAAGAAACCAAGTGTCTTCAGTGTATTCAGGAAAAATCGCTACGCAAGGAGTGGGGCGGCGACTCATGCGCAGGGAGTCCCGCACAGCGGCGCGGCGCGGGTTCTACCGGGTGAACATTATAATTCTGAACTACGATCGCGACGCGACGCGACGTAGATACAATACGATACAATAGCTGCCACCTTGTGGACGCGCCACGCCGCTGTGCGGGTCTATCGCGTATGCGTCCTCTGCCCCCACTCCTTGCGTAGCGATTTTTCCCGAGCACACTGCGCGCGATACACGCATTGTACCAGCGGCCGTTAACATTAGTTTGTGCCGTGGCAGAACTGTCGTACCAGCGACCGATAAAGTGTCAATGAAAAATTTGAAGTCATCGTACTCGAAAGCTCACCCTATACAAACCTTAGCTCCTAAAGCACCTAAAACACCCCGTTCCCCTAACAAAGATCATATCAAAATCCACTATCAGTCGCATTATCTCTCTTTCTTCTCGTCATCCACTGTCTCTTAACCATATCCGCGCCCTTCTCCCCGATCATGATCACCGGGGCATTGATGTTCCCATTGGTAATTGTGGGCATGATCGACGCGTCGATCACCCTCAACCCAGTCACCCCGTAGACCCTCAGCTCGGGATCCACGACCGCCATAGGGTCGGAAGCCGGCCCCATCTTCGCTGTGCAGCTCATGTGGTAGATCGTCATGGTGTACTGTCTGATCGCGCACTCCCAATATTCGTCGGTGAACAGAGGCAAGTGCTTGCAGTTGGGCACAGGTTTACTATGGAACCTGGCGCCGAACCTCTTCATGCTCTTCGTCTCCCCGAAAGCCACGGAAGCCTTGGCGCCTTCCCTGAGCACCTTGACATCGTCAGGATGAGTCAAGTAGTTAGGGTATATGAGCGGATGGTCCAGCGGGTTCTTCGACTTCAGCTTGATGTATCCTCGGGATTTTGGCCTCAGGATCATAGGGAACACCCCGAAGACGTCTCTTTCGTTGATCTTCCCAAATACATCGTTGTAAAACTCGTCGGTCAAGCCATGGGCGTTCTTTACTTGGGTCCCACCGTCGGAGTTCGTCGAGGACGCCGTCAGCATAAGGGATATGTCTGGCCAGTCGTCGCTCTGGTTAGCGTACTTGGTGGAGATGAACCCGACGGCCTCCAGACCCACGTTCGAGGTCAGTGGCCCGTCCTGGTTGATGACGTACCGAATCACGGAGTTCACGTTCACCAATCGGCTCATCACGATGCTGATCTGGTAATCGATCAGGAAGGCAAGGCCGCCCATGGCGATGTGGTCCTGCAGGTTCTGACCAACTCCCGGCGAGTCTTGGATCACGGGGATCCCTATCTCCTCCAGATGAGCCCGAGGCCCCACTCCGGACAGCATCAACAGCTGGGGAGTGTTCACCGCGCCGCCGGAGACGATCACCTCTTTCCTGGCGTAGGCCACCTCTTTGCGACCCTCCCGAATGAACTCGACGCCGTAGGCACGTTTGGTGCGGGGATCTATCAGGATCTTGGTGACGTGGCTGAACAGAGACAAGTGGAAGTTCTTGCGGTGCTGGATTGGCCGGATAAAGGCTTTCGCTGTGCTGCACCTGGAGGCTCGTCGCATCGTGAACTGATAGAAGCCGAACCCTGTTTGTTTCTCGCCATTCACGTCCAGTATGTCGTAGCCCATCTCTTCGCCGGCTTGGACGAACGCTACGCCCAGAGGGGTGTTGAAAGGTGCGTCCTGGACCGTTAGGTAGCCACCTGGAAGAGAATCGAAGAGGTTGTCAGCTGGCGGGATCTGAATTGTAGGTGAACAATGATCAATGTTGACTCTCGGTGCTGAGTTGCTAACTTTTAGAGGATATTTAAGAGGGAGACTGCAAAGATCTCCGGGTGAGCGGCTAGTATAGTCCACATAGGACCCAGGCATAGCCCATCTTAAGACTCATAACGACTACACTAAATGCAAAGAGGTCTCCGGGTGTCATAAATTTTGTGGAGGCTGTCTACACTTTTAGACGTCGTTCCTAATGCTTTCTAATCGATCCTGAGCTTGGAAGCTAAAATGGACAATTTGAGAGGAGGAGATACGATTATTTATGCATTGCGGCTTGTTTTTATAGTTACCACTTGTCAACAACTATAGAAACAAGCCGCAAGGCTCGAATAATCGTTTCTCCTCACCCTAAATTGTTCATTTTTGCGTACAGGCTGAGGGTCAATTAAGGAGAATTTACTATAGTTTCGTTATTGATTTGGCAATTCTGTTAATGACGAAAGAGTGGGGGTAAAGAAAGGAGACGTTTTTGTCTAAAGACCTATAGAGGAGTCGTCAGCGAAGCTATTTGTAAAGATCCACTAATAAGAGGCAAGCAATAACGACCGCGCTTATTTAAATTATTTAATTTTAATAATTTACATTTAATTATTAATTTAATTATTAATTTTATAACAGGATATCTAACCCTAATCTTTTGTAAAATAATAAATATACATAAATATTAAATATTAAAAATTTATGTATTATATGCTCCACCATAATAATATAATTACATTTAATAAATCACATATCAAAATTTTTTAAATTATAATAATTAATTTATAGTAATATTTTAACCGCTGGTGCTAACGCTGTTTAATTTAAATATCTAAGTGAAACCTTCATTTAATTATTAACACGTTGAATGTGCCACGCCGGTTTTACAGAAATTGCCCGCGGCGCCACGATGAATTTTCTTTTATGTGATACATATAATGTTGAAATATTATCTGCAATAAATAAGTTACAGTGTATAACCATGTTTGACATGTTAATTGCGACGGGGGTCACTGTTTGAATTGACGATGGTAATAATACAAAATTTTAGATATTGACATTTGTTTTAAATTATATATATTTCTATAAATTTAGGTGCGCCGGTCACCGGTGGCTCCCATGGCGTCACCGCCAAGTTAAGTGCCGATCACCGGTGACCCTCGTAGCATTCAACGACTAACTTTTGTATTATTAAATTCAAATTTTTTAAACTCAGAAATTATTATAAGTATTACTTATAAGGTCAACAGAGGTCATATAAATGAAGGTTTCTTTGAATGTAAGTGTGTAAGCGAGTCTCGAAAATAGCCATCATATAAAAATCAACGAAATATAGCACTTAAAAAATAATGGTTAGTATTTAACCCTTTCGCTACTACGGGTGACTATAGTCACCCGCCACAAAACGACACCCGCATACGATGGGTGACTATAGTCACTTGCCACAAGATGCCACCTATACACGACGGGTGACTATAGTCACCGGTCACAACAATGGAGCCAAAAGTTAAAACAAGGGCTATCGCCTCGCTTTCCTCTGTTCGCAGACGCTATCATCTACCAAAAACTACGATCAATTGTAATAAATCTGGTCATATTAATCCAACGTTTTTGAAGCAAAAGACTTGGCCCCGAATGCTGAAGACTGCGCGCGCTTAATGTTCCTGCTTTCGGCAGGGTGCTCCGTTCTACACGAGGGACTCCGCGGCGAGGCCCGCCGTAGCGAAAGGGTTAAAACAGTAACATCGTTCACCTTCATATTATGTTAAATTTTTTGCAACAAAATAAAATTATTAATTTTGTAAAATGAAACTAATTATATTGAAGCATACTATTATTCTGTATTTACAAGGGATGGTCCCCAGGATTAACGCTCATTTTTTGATAAGATTTTTGGTACAGTGATAGAGCTTGTAAAGCTGAATCCAATGATACCCGGTTTTGAGAAAATTAATGTTAAAGTTGCTAATAAAAGGCCAGAAAGACGCACTGGATTACGCAGCGAAGTACCGCGTGGTAGGAAGTGGGGGTTGCCCCGAGCAGCAGGAAGTGGGAGTTGTCTCGCATGTCGCGATAAGGCGGGCAAATCTCATCAAAAAGTGAGCGTCAACCCTGAGGACCTTCCCTTGTTAGACCTTAAGATAAACTGTAATTGCTACTCTGAAAATAATTGGTTCTCGTTTGTCTTTTTATTGGGTCGGGGAATAAGTTCGTAGCGTTTTCTATATTTTCTTTTATTTTACAACGACTTTTTGCTGTTTGACAAAGTGTATAATATTCATTCGATAGAGCTCTTTCCGCTCTACAAAACTGTGCTAGTCGTCTTTTTGAGTAATTTAATTTTTTATTACTTTTGAGGCTTAGAAATGGAATATCGAGGAGGTAAAAAGCAACGTTTTCGACACTTTCTCTTCTTCACTTTTCATCGAGGCCAAAAGCTGCTGAAGCAGCCCGGGACATTTGCAACGTATACGGAGAAGGTGTCATAGGCGAGTCTGTAGCACGGAAATGGTTTGCGAAGTTCAAAAATGGTGATTTTGACGTCGACGACACGCACCGCAGCGAAAGACCTTCTGAATTCGACGAAGAGCGTCTCAAAGCACTTTTGAAGGAGGACGGTCACCAAACAAGTCGTGAATTGGTCGAAAAAAATGAACGGCGATCATAAAACGATTCTCAATCATCTTCATTCAATAGGATTTGCCGAAAAATTGGGAGCCTGGGTTAAATCCGAATTCAGAAGGTCTTTCGCTGCGGGGCGTGTCGTCGACGTCAAAATCGCCATTTTTGAACTTCGCAAACCATTTCCGTGCTGCAGACTCGCCTATGACACCTTCTCCGTATACGTTGCAAATGTCCCGGGCTGCTTCAGCAGCTTTTTGGCCTCGATGAAAAGCGAAGAAGAGAAGGTGTCGAAAACGTTGCTTTTTACCTCCTGGATATTCCATTTCTAAACCTCAAAAGTAATAAAAACTTAAATTACTCAAAAAGACGATTAGCACAGTTTTGTAGGGCAGAAAGAGCTCTATCGAATGAATATTATACACTTTGTCAAACAGCAAAAGATCGTTGTAAAATAAAAGAAAATATAAAAATGCTACGAACTTATTCGCCGACCTAATATATTATTTGTGTCAATTATTTACTCAGACACGCAATATCATCTAAGAGTGAAATTATACATGTTATCTATGTTGCGTGATGATTGAACTACATTTTCACGTAATCTTTTTTATTCTATCCTGAATCGGTTTACTAACGTCTGCAGCTCTTGACCTATTTAAAAAATGTACGCTACGTAATGGACGTCACGATTCGTGTTCGCAAAGTAAATGCATATGAATCTTCTTTTAATTCTTAGATAGAACATATCAGAAAATTGAAAATGTTATTCAATAAAAATAGTATTAAATAATTAAGCATTTTATAAAATTGATCTACTTTGTAATGTATTCTTATTCACATTTTTATACAAATTTAATATTTAATTTAAAAAAAAAAACATAGCTAAATTTAATGCAAAGCAAACTGAATGTAAATATCAAAAATAATATTTACAATTATACATTGTTAACGAAATTTAGAAAAGTGATTATTAAAATGTCTTTCTATAAGAAAATATGATTGTAATTTTACGGTTTTAAATAAAAAATGAATGTTAGATTTTTATTTGGACGAAATGAGTTTAAATAAATAATATTAGGTACTGGAGCTGCAAGATTCGAATTCAGTCTACGAAAATATGTTACGTTACAAGGAAATTTTTAAGCTGGTCTTAATATGATTAAGAATTAGTGTATATATTTAAAAATATATAATTAGAATATATAATTATACGAAACAAATAATTATAATGTAATATATTAAATATATAATATTTTCTTTTAAATTAATGCAAAATTAATATGAATTTTAAGATGGTGTGAATTTGAAAGAACTTGTCTTACCAGTGGCATGGTATTTATTATTCCGAGCTAAATAGGGATTCCTTTGGTCCTCAGACTTCTTGAAGTAGGGCAGAACGTCGTCGTAGCCCCAGCCATAGTTTCCAAAACTCTCCCAGTGGTCGAAATCACGTCGATTTCCTCGAATATAGAGCATTGTGTTCAGCACACTCGATCCACCAAGAACCTGGAATTGTACATCGTGTTGTATCTCATATTTTGGACAGTAACTATTGACTGGAAGATTCACATAAGTGCAACTTCGATCATATGATGTCTTATTTGGTTGTTCTAAAATAACTTTGTCTATTGGTTGATTATTAAATTAAATACTTAAACTTTTTGTATCTGAGTAAATTTCTTGTTAAATAGATTTTCTGATATCTTCCAGTCGAAATGTCATGTTTTAGTCTGTTTAAAATATTTTTAAATTATATAATATAATATGTATTTTGTTATTATGTAATATGTAGTTTGTTATTAAATATAACACTATGGAATTTAGGTTTATCATAGTATACATAATGACTCCTTGAAGAAACGTTTCAAATAATTACAATTTTAACTGATTACTCTTCTGGTAACTGTATAATTATTAATTTTGAGCTGTACTTTATACAGAAAATTTAATGTTATACCGGAATTCGGAAAGAAATAACAATACACGTCTTTAGTACTGGAAATTTCAAGTCAATTAGAACGTGATGACTAAACTGCGGATTCTAGGCATTCATGACAAAAATGTGTAGGTCAAATGCACAATACTAAAAGCATTTAAACAATTTGTAAATATTATTGTATTACTGTTAACTTATCAAAGTTATTAAAAAAAATAAATAATGGTTTATGCAGTGCATGCATTTTACAAATAATGAAGATAATTTTTATTTTGCATAAAGATCTGCAGTCTGGTGATGACATTAGCCATTTTCCTGCCATTTTGAGTGTAAAATAGTGTATCATATTTTATTTTGAACAATAACATTGCTATCAGTTGCATTAAATTACTGAGGATGGTACTATAGGAAAATGCTGTACTGAATAATTCACATGATTTGGAACAAATATTTTTATGGTAGGCAAATCTTCTGGATTGAAACAGGAAACAAATAAATTGAATCCGATCACTTGTTTTTGAAATAAAGAAATCGTAAGTGCAGTTTTGTTTATAAGCACAGTGTGTTTTCCTGAGATTGTGTAAAAATTTCCAAGCTAAAAGGTCTGCATTTTTTAACAAATTCGAAACTAATATGATGGTGACTTAAAATTTCCATAATTGTGTTATATCATACTTCATTTTGAACAAAATCGTTCATATTGATGGAACGATTGATGATTCACATTGATGAAAGTGATGATATAAACTTGTATTACTTTCACATAGTCTTCGTTATACAATCATTAATTTTCAATAAAAATTGCAGTTCCAGAAAAGAACCTATTGGTCTATAATATTATAAGTCCATTAAAAATCAACAATATGACATAATTCTTCGTTTAAACTTTAATTTAACAAATCCTACGTTGTACAATAATCATTTTTTAATAAAGTTCCTGGCATTGTATGCTCTGAATTTGTGTATCTTCGAAGATCTGTATTTTTTAAACAAATTCATTAACAGTAAACTCATGACTTAAACTCCCCTTAATTTTGTATGCATCTCATTATGCAACACTTAATTTTTATCACCATTACTTGCATCAACTGGAAACATCAATTTTAAACAACTAATTTTATTAATAAAATTACGACCTGTATCTCCAAGAGAGCAGAAAAACATTGTAAAATTTGTTAAAAATTGATTAATTAATTTTGTCCCTTAATTTTTCATCTGTTACACCAAGTAATACCTATTTTTGATGCAAATTTTAAGTAAACCATTATCACATTTACAATCTGAATTTTTCTAACAGCAAGCAGATATTAAAAAGAACTTGTACTTTAGAAACAACATTAAATTAAGTAAACTGGTGACATAAGCTCCCTTTAATTTTCTATTTACCGTAACATACGATATGTAATTCTTATTCAAATTCGTTGTAACAACTGAAAAGATGAATTTTAAATAACCTATTATCAAAATTACAATTTTTATCTTAATGAGCCATAAGCGTGTACCACCGATGGTACATGCTTACATGTTTATTTAATGCACTAAGAAAATAGTTAATTACAAAATTATAAAATAGTTAATAACAAATTTAGAATTGAAGAATTAATTTCCACCACAAGAATGGGTCGTAATAAGTTTTGTTTCATTGTTATATATATGATAATTAATAATTACATATAATATATCAAGTTTTAATATCAAGTGGTCAGTGTGAAGAGTCGAGTAAAAACAGCTCGGTATGGAACGTATTATTATTAAAAACACTTGTACTTCAGAAACAACATTAAATAATGTAATCTGATGACATAAACCCTCTTTAATTTTCTATTTACTACATCATACGATACTTAATTTTTATCCAAATTCATTGTATCAGCTGGAAACATGAATTTTAAATAAGCCATTATCAAAATTACAGTTTGTATCTTAATGAAAGTCGATTAATATTAAAAACACTTGTACTTTAGAAACAACATTAAATTAAGTAATCTGATGACATAAACCCTCCCTATTTAAGCAATCTGATGACATAAATCCTCCCATGTAATATATAATTTCAGTGAAAGTTCCTGAAATCGACTATAACATTCACATAACTCCGGCTTTCATCGCTTCGCCTTCAGCAAACAAAAACCCACACAAGTCACAAACTCCGAATTTGACTTGCGAATCGCATTTAATGCCTCGGAATACATTATAATTCATACATTATAATTTTGTTTCGAGGTAATGTTACGAAACTTTTTAGTAATACGACTTCTTCTCTGACTTCATTATCGAATTTAACGACTTAAATTCCACCGTATGCTAAAAAATAACGTTTCTTTAGGTTCAGTCCAAAATTTACCGAATGCGATGCTATTTTGACCTCAAATTTTGAATAGAACGGTCTCCGAAAATGTTCTTAACCTTTTCTCTTTTGCATGGCTGTGTAATCGTTATCGACAATGAAAATGATTTTTCCGTCGTTCATAATTATTATTTGCAACAAAAAACATTGCGGTCAAATAAACAACTGTTGTAACAGTCAGGATCTCTGAAAACAAATTGGAAAACCCGTCTTTCGAACGTGAAATCCCTTTACCTTTCCTCTGGTCCAGCAGCAACGATGGTCAACCATAGCCTGGCACGCCGAGTCCTGTGGCTGGGCCCTATACTTCCAGTCCACTTTGCTTTTATGCAAGTACAGCGACAGTATCGGCACATCGGTAATCTCGGTCTCGTGCCCGCCAGCCTCCAACAACAATACTTTCCACTCCGGGTTCTCCGTGAGCCGATTAACGACCACACTGCCGGCCGATCCACTCCCGATCACTATGAAATCGTACTCTTTCATCAAGTTCTTCGTCACCTTCGGCTGGTTCTCCGGGTCCATTAAGTCGTAATTAAAGTAAGCCATCGTCGCGATCAGTATAGGAACTATGGCTATCTTGCCGAGGAGCAGTGTAGCGGCCTTTATGGCCAACGTGGTAGTCGTCACGAGTGCCATAGTTCTCTTACTTTCTTCTGTTCTTTTTTTGTGATTTTCTTATTTTTGTATAGAATTCTTTTGTGAGTTATCTTATTTTCTTGTATACTTCCTTTGTGATTTTCTTATTTTCTTATATTCTTTTGTGTCGTGATTTCCTTATATTTTTATATTCTTCTATCGTGATTTTCTTATTTTCTTATATTCGTCTGTTGTGATTTCCTTGTTTTCTTATTTTCTCTTATACTCTTCTTTTCTTATATTCTTATCTTTTTATATTCTTCTATTGTGATTTTCTTATTTTCTTACATTCTTCTGTTGTGATTTTCTTATTTTCATATAGACTTTTTTTGTGATTTTACTATTTTCTTATATTCTTCTTTTGTGATTTTACTATTTTCTTACATTCTTCTTTTGTGATTTTACTATTTTCTTATATTCTTCTTTTGTGATTTTACTATTTTCTTATATTCTTCTTTTGTGATTTTACTATTTTCTTATATTCTTCTTTTGTGATTTTACTATTTTCTTATATTCTTCTTTTGTGATTTTACTATTTTCTTATATTCTTCTTTTGTGATTTTACTATTTTCTTATATTCTTCTTCTACAACTTTCTTACATCCACTTTTTGTCATTACAAAAATCAAACTAAAGACGAAAAGACCAGTTTTTCATATTTTAAAGAAAGTTTATCGAATTGTTTATTACATGGGATACTGTATTTTGTTGCTCAGTCTCCAAAATAGTTTTACTTTCTCAAAGATTGCTCTCTCTCTCTCTCTCTCTCTCTCTCCACGGGATATTTGTCAATTATTAATTTTCCGATGAGAGAAACTGAAGATTTGGCAGCGATCTCATGCCGAGCAATTGCGATGCCGGCACCGGATCAAGTCATTATAGCTGTTTGTCCTTGAATGAATTGTAATTGGACGATTCTCGTTATTCCCAATCGATTCTCTCCGAGCCATAAAAAGCATCTGCGAGAAAGTTTTTGATGCGGAGGCAACGAAATGGAAATACCGGCTTATGTCATCGGATGATTTCTTTTACGGCTTCCCAAGAGCATCTGGAATGGGAAAGAAAGCATCGAGAATGATAGAGGAAGAAATTCCTTCCAAATTTTTCGTGAAATTTAAAAAGAGCGCGCCATCTTCTTGTTGCATTGAAACGCAGTCGCGTAGAAATATTCTGTTCTTAACAAATGTAGTAGTCACTACACTTGGGACATCCTGTATCTAGTATTGATCAAGAAGATTGTTCTATTAATTACTTAAAAACTACCGCAAGAATGTGTTACAAAGAGGCAATAAAAATTTATGTAATTTATGGTTAGTATACAGGATGTCCTAAGTTACTCAAAAGTGGAAAATGAGGGGTTTCTGGGGTCGAGTAACTTTTTCCTTAGCAAAAATGCAATCCGCGACTTTGTTTACGAGTGTTGTTATTTGTTTATTTTTCTTACGATACCTCCCCGTGAATCTTAGATGTTGATAGGTAAATAACATAAAGAAGATATAAATAATCAATTTATATATAAAACTTTTCTTTTACTATACGTTTTTAATCTGGGGGCACGGAAATTGGGACAGGCACGGAAACTGGAACATCTACCGTATTAAGTACTTTGATATCGAATCTCGACTGAATATTATCAATAATATTAGTATCGATCCTATTACTATCTGCACGCCATTTATTGGAATTGAGAACGAATGGAGAGAGTATTCAAATCACTTGTTAATTAGTACACGTCGTTGGATTGCAAATGTGCAACATTGAAATTTTCTAGAGCAATTGCAAGAAACAGACTAATGCAGATGTAATAAATTGATATATTGAATATTTTCGCACAAATCAATGAGGCTATTACAATTTCTGCCGTTTCTTTCTTCAATCGCGTTTCTTGATGAAAATGATTCATAATTAAACGATGCACAGTTGCACAAACCTCACTTAAAGACGGTTAATCTGAATGACGAATGGAAAAGGAATATAACAAAACAGAATATTTGTATAATAAACAAATTGCGAATTTTATGCATTTATGTCAAAATTGACTGGATGAAAGAGTGAAGACATTAGAAAAATTTAAGAATGTTCTTACATTTTTCTTAATTTATTAAAATTCTTAGAACAAAAACCATATTTTTCTTTAACTTTCGTTTCTTACAATTCGTTAAGAACATTTTTATTTTTCACGAAAAGCAGCAGTTTAATAGCAACCTAAAGTTAATTTTCATGAAATTTCAAGCCACCCATATGCAATATTATTCATTGTAAACCCGACCCATTTGCAAGGGTATCCATTGAAAATATTTCAATTTAACGTAATATATATAAAATATTTCAATTTGTAATTTTATTCACTATTCATTGAAAATATCTTAATTTAATGCGATCCATTTGCAACATTATTCATTGCAAATATTCAAATCTGAAGTGATCCATTTGAATATCATTTATTGCAAATATTTGAATCAAAACCGACTCATTTGCAACATTATTCACCGAAAATGTTTCAATTTAAAACGATTTATTTGCGACTTCATACGTTGAAAATATTTCAATCTGAAGTGATCCATTTGGAACATTATGCATTGCTAATATTTCAGTCTAAAATGATTCTTTGCAACATTATTCATTATAAATATTTGAATCTAATGTAATTCATTTGCAACATTATGCATTTTAAATATTTCAATTTGAAGTGACTCTTTGCAATATTATGCATTGTAAATATTTCAATGTAAAGTAATCCAATTGCAACATTATTCATTGTAAATATTTCAATCTAAAATGATCTTTTGCAATATTATTCATTGTAAATATTTTCTTTTTTTAAATTCCATTTATTCTTTTTTTAACCCATTTGCAACATTATGCATTTTAAATATTTCAATTTGAAATGATCTATTTGTAACATCATTCATTGTAAATATTTCAATCTGAAGAGATCAATTTACTGCATTATTTATTGCAAATATTTAAATCTAAAATGATCCTTTGAAAAATTATTCATTGTAAATATTTCAATCTAAAGTGATCCTTTACAACATTATTCCTTATAAATATTTGAATCTAAAGTGGTCCATTTAAAAGAATAAATATTTTAGTCTAAAGCGATCAATTTGCAACATTGTTCATTATAAATATTTTTCCCATGCGAAGCTTGTTGGTTAACTTTCTGATGATTATGATAACAGTGATAATAGAGTTGGTCTGATAATCGACGTTCAACTATATTTGTATAATATGCTGTGTTTCTATCATAAAACGTGAAAGTAAATCAAAATTTCATGATTGATTCTTGGTAACCTAAGTTTACGGCAACGATTGCGCAATTTTTCTAATCCTTGTCCTTCGACAAGGGAAAGTAGAAGCGATTTATGATATACATCGCCCACTTTAATTAATATGCAAGATTATTTGAGAGATTTCGAGGTAATCGAAGAATGTGGGATGCTCTTCCCTAACGCTTTTGCTGATTATACAGAATCAGGTTTGCATCAAGATACGTGGAATCTTGATTGGATTGACTGATATAAACTGTAGTTTCTATCCGATGAAGGGATAACTAATGTTCAAATATTACGATAAAGTAAAATGTTTGACAACCACGTAAACGACTCTCTTCTACTTAATTTTTGTTTGATTTGTTTACTAGCATGATTAGTATCGTACAGTGAAAAGCTCAATTTTCCAGTCATTTCTATTTTAGTTCGTGGCATGTTCATGCTAATAGTTGGAGGAACGACTCAGAAATGACTGATCTATTATTGAAGTTTATTATTTATTAAAGCAAATTGTTTTTCATGTTAAATTATTCTAGGATTCTTTGTAATTGGATTTTTGTAAAATAATTTTTGTATAATAATTTTCATAATAATTTAAAATCCAATGATATTGAATTTACTAGTTCTCTGCAATTTCTCCCAAAATTAGGGGTTGCAAAGTTCTTAAGTAGGTATGTCAGAAAAAAATGCCTAATTGAAAAAACTAGTTATATTTTCATAATTTAAAGATCAATTTTTTCTTAGATACTTTTGTTTCTATGTATTTGTCTTTTTAATTATGTACTTCTCTTTCTGACATACCCACTTAAGAACTTCTTAACCCCTAATTTTGGGAACTATTTTCACAACTTACAGAGAAGTAGTGAATTTAATATCGTTAGATTTTAAATTATTATGAAAATTATTATATAAAAATCATTTTACAAAAATTATATACAAAAATCAGGGGAAAACGAAATTTTGTTAACTAATTAAAATATTTTTTGTACTAAAAGCAAAGCAAAAATTTCATATCTTGCATAAAAAAAGTATTGCAAAGTATTGCAATACTTTTTTACAATATTTTTTACAATATATATTTACAATATATATTGCAATACAATAAAAGTATTGCATAAAAATCCAAAACTTAAATATTATCATTACAATAGCTTCGTCTAAATGTTGACCTCTTTACGTCATATAAAGCGTATTTAAATTACTTTTTTCCGTGTCCACGAGACATTAAGAGATAAACAAACTTGTTGAACCAGTTTCGACGTTCAATGTCACCTTGAAACCTACAGCGGGGGTGGCAGATAATATCGGAAGCTTGAGCAATGAGCAGGTCTTGAATATTTGAGAATATGTGTACATACAGGCAGATGTTACGTATCCAAACAAGCATGATGGAAAATATTGACTGATAACATAGTGATTTTAAACGCTTTTGGCGACGGAGTTTTTCAACAATTTCACACAAAGGAATCGTCCCGTTAAAATATTGAAATAAATAAATAAATAAATTTTGAAAAAGAGAAATATTTACTTTTTGTGTATAACACAAGAAAGTAGAGAATGTAATTAAAGCAGATTCATATTGTTTATCAAATAGACTATTTTATATTAATTTATTAAATAATAGATGGTTTAATAAATACTCGTGTTAAATAATTAACTATTTAACAAATGAATTCTTGATGTGTTTAAATGTTCATATTCATGCATGCTATTTTTTTCAATAATGTCAATAATTTTTTAAATTCATTTTTGTCAAATTTTAAGAGGTACACCGTTCAAATAATTAATTATTTAACAAACAAATATTCGTGCATGCTAATTTGTGCAAACGGTTGCACGTAACTTTTTAATAATACTAATCATAAGCTATCTAATATATAATATATATTGAGCTATACATTTAAATTAAACGTGTGAATTCAAACGATTCTTAAATAAATCTCTTGGATAATTATATTAATTGACAGAATAGCATCTATATAAAATTTAAATAAACTTTATTGTCTTTTTTAAAATAAATTTCTTAAATAAAATTAAAAAAATATACACAGTTAATCGTTATTGACCAGTAACGAATATACCTAATTATCAAAATAATGAAAGTAGTGCAATTTAATATTTCAAAATATGTACGAAATATTGGCGCAAATTTTGTATATACAGTGCGTCCTAAAACTCTTGGTAGAACCGGTCGATTGGTAAATCTTCACATTAAAATAAATGGAAAAGAAAAAAAGACATTTTTTCATGTAAGGCCTCATTTTCGAAGAAAATAAATTGACGCGTCTGATCATAATCGACCAATTCTACTTCTCAGTATACGTGCAAATTGCGAATTTTGTGCTTTTATGATAAAATCGACTATGTGAAATACCAAACAATAAAAACGTTCAAGAAATTGAACGATATTAAGTGCACATTCTCTTTAATTTATTAAAATTATTAAAGGGGAAAATACATTTTTGTCTAACTTCTGTATCTTGCAATTGAATCAGTAAACTTTCATTTTCCATAAATATTTCTATTTTGTTCGAAAACTAAGCCATAAACGAAAAACTTTGAACTTATTTTTACATTTAGAATTATCATCACACCAATTGTACCACAACTTCTGACGCACCATGTATAATAAGAACAATAATTTAAAATACGGATATTCATGTTCCAGCAGTAGCAGTTTTGCAACAAACGTGTGGAATGATCAACTTTTCTCGACTGGCTTATGATCAAGATATTACCTTCGCATCGCGTTTTCTCTCTTTTTTTCAATCCTTAATAATAATAATCCATGCAGTGCAACAATTGTCCAGGATTAAGGACGGCACGGCACTTTCGTCGCTTCTCATTTTCGTGCAATTATCTGGATATTAATCGATTTCCAGCGAAATCGTTGTGCCTGAAGTCGATAATGTTCAAGAAGTAGACTACGAATCTTTATGCAAAATGAAAATTTTCCGAGGCAATTGCGAGAAACAGAAATTAGATACAAATAAATTGTTCCTTTTAATAATTCTGACAAGTTAAAAATAGTGTAACAATGTTATTAAATTGTTCTTATGTTTCCATAATATGTTTACTGTTGCAGATGCAATAACCTTGAGAAATCGTGTTCCAAAACCAGAGTTATGCTACGTTATAATTTGAAGAAACTAATTTGCATTTTTAAGTGGAACAATGTATCAACGCTATTTTTTCTAAATTAATTTTATATAATATGTTTTAACACTGTAGAAAATCTTGGACTGTTAATTAAGGGAAAAGAATTAAACATAGAAAAGAAATTTAATTTGAGATTTTAAACATGTTTTTTGATCCATTTGGTGAAAACATTTGTTACATTAAAATTTTATAAGATTGTCTTTTAACTCCTTCGATACGAATAATGTTAAATTAAACTTGTAAAAGGTGTCTTTTGACCTTTACGATAAAAATTGCGTTAAATAAAAATTGTGAAACGTGCCTTTTTTGATCTCGTTAGTAAAAACTGGTATTAAATTAAAATTGTAAAAGCCGTTTTTCGAACCCTCTGGCACAAATATTGTTGAATTAAAATTTGAAAAATTGTCCTCCCACCGCTTTGGTAAAAATATTATTAAGAATAATAAAAATTCTGATAAAAATTGTGTTAAATTAAAATCTTAAAAGCTGTCTTCTGATCTTTTTAGTAATAGTATTATTAACACCTGCTAATTTAATAATAAATAAAGGCTTCATATTTTATATTTCTTACTCCAGTGTATTTATGAACTTTATTTTACAGTGAGTTATGCATTGTTATCCAATGACTTATGGTCACAAGTATACGGTTTCATGAAAACCGGAAAGAAAGCATTTAATGGCGATGTAATGCACGCCTGTTATTACGAACCATGTAATAGACCTTCGTAAGATCCTTTATCCGTTTCTTTAATTTATTTTTGGGGGACTTTCTCCCGATCACGTAGATGTGCACAATTTTTTCCAAGAATAAATAAGTATAACTACAAATATGTATGATAAATATAAATATAAATATAAATATAAATATAAATATAAATATAAATATAAATATAAATATAAATATAAATATAAATATAAATATAAATATAAATATAAATATAAATATAAATATAAATATAAATATAAATATAAATATAAATATAAATATAAATATAAATATAAATATAAATATAAATATAAATATAAATATAAATATAAATATAAATATAAATATAAATATAAATATAAATATAAATATAAATATAAATATAAATATAAATATAAATATAAATATAAATATAAATATAAATATAAATATAAATATAAATATAAATATAAATATAAATATAAATATAAATATAAATATAAATATAAATATAAATATAAATATAAATATAAATATAAATATAAATATAAATATAAATATAAATATAAATATAAATATAAATATAAATATAAATATAAATATAAATATAAATATAAATATAAATATAAATATAAATATAAATATAAATATAAATATAAATGTTGTTTCTGTTTCTTGCTTGCAATTATAAACCACGTATGTGCATTAAAATTACTAAACGGCTGTGAGAATAATTAAACAATTAATTATTACATTAATCTTTAAGAGTCTCTTAATTAAAAAGAATTTCTGAAACGATAGGATGTAATAAATAAAGAATAATTGTCGGTATAATAAGTAAAAAATAATAATAATGGAAAGTGTTTTCAATTAATTTATCATTATATTTATACCCTTCTCATGATCCAATATAATTAAGATTGCAAATGTTCACAATCCATAATGTTCTTCTGAAGTAATATTATATAACAATTAACATACTGTGAAATAATTTTTTCAAATTTCTAAAATGGATTTAATAATTAACTGAATTTAGATCATCTTAGTGATTTAAGTGAGTCAGAAAAAATGCATTTTGTATATATTGTAAATTATAAATTATACATTATAAATATTGCAGTAAAGCTCGTGGTTGCAAATATAAGATTTTTATATGTATATTTAGGAATTTTATTAGGAATCAAAATCACACCGTTTTAGCTATTGGATACTATTACATACATATTTATACCTGTAATAAATTAATCATTTTAACTTATATTTTAATAAGTATAATAATCGTAACAGTTATTTCTCAATCATGTAGGATATATTGCATATCTCTATTCACTGTATTAAATTATTTCGTAATCGGAGCAAGTTTTGTTTGCATATATTTAGTTTATTTTCCCATATATTTCCCCATATATTCAGTTCGCATTATTTGCATACACGTATGCATATTGGATATTTATGCATATTACATGTGACCGTAAACGAGGATCCTGCTACCCAAATAGCTCGATGCTTACGTATTTCACACTCGAGGAGAAATTTTGAAAGTTACGTAACGATTTTACCTGAATCGTGAGATTAGCATCGGAATAGTAATACTAATCCTCGTGTCACGTTAGAGGTGGTGGTTGAGTTATAACTCGGGGGCTATAAAATATTTGGCAAACGTCACGTTCCAGAACTGTGACGCAAGATTACAAGTTGTGTCCTCTTATTGAAGTTTTCTATTTCACTAATGACGTAACAATGAATTAAGTAACAGTTAATATACTATTTTTAACATGTTACCGCACACTGGCTTTGAAACGTGCTGCAAGAACATTAAATTCGTCTTTTAATAACAATATCAATAATATTCTAAATATTAATATCAATAATATTGTTAATATTTACATCAATAAATATCAGTAATATTAATAATATCAATATTCATAATGTTGATAATATTAGTATCAGTAATATTAGTGTTCGTAATATTTTTTTTTTTTGGTATTATTAATATTCTTAATATTAGTACTATTAATATTGATAATATTGATAACATTAATATTCTTAATATTAGTACTATTAATATTGATAATATTGATAACATTAATATTCTTAATATTAGTACTATTAATATTGATAATATTGGTAACATTAAAAATGATAGTATTGAGATTGAAAATATTGTTGATATTGATAATATTTATTCATGTTATTAATAACAATATTACCCCATTTTAAACTTATTCGTTATTCAATACAGTTTTTGGAAACTGTACATATTGTCATACTTTCTTTACTCATTTTTATCAATAAATTCTAGTAATAGAAGAATAATAATTTAAAACTACGATAAGTATGATAAGTATAATGAAAACTATGACAAGTCAATTAATAACTTTCAGGTAAAATAAAGTAAAAACCTGGTGTTGTTTAAAACGTTTTAAAAGAATCTTGATTGTGATTGACAATGATTTCATAATTAATTTAATATAAAGAGTAATATAAAGAATTTTTCAAATAAAAGTGGGCAGGTAATAATTAAAAAAATCTTCGAATATATTTTTTGTGTAATTAAATAAACAGATATAAAAATCCTAATTACATCGTTTATTTTTTTTACCTGTAATTAATTCGCAAAGATAGCCTGTAACATAAAGAAAGTTCCAAATGAAAGTGAGCCGGTGATAATAACCAAAATTTTCGGATCTATATTGGATGAGACGATTTCCTCGAGCACTTAGGCCTCCTAAAAGCCCTAATCGAGCTCCGAACGCCTTATTTACGGTGGTCTAATGAGAATACAGATTAAGAGTATCGCGTTTGGGCCACTTAGCACGTGTGCCAAAGTGTGCTCTCGTAACGAGAACATCTCTAATTCGAGATTGCTTTACACACTGCCGGACACCACGTGTATTTGGAGACAATAAACGAGAAACTCCGAAACAGCGATTCTCACTTGCATGTTAACCAGTTTCATTCACCAACACACGGGCGAGGTACGGCCTCTTTGCATTTACAACGAGGAGCAGGGAGCATACGCGGAACAATTTCAAGTAATCTCGCGACGTCCGCTAACAGCTTTCTTCTTTCAACAATGCGAACACCGGTGACATCGTTATTCTTATCGTTCATGCTATTCTTGGTGCCGATCAAACTTTTTCGGGCGGCACACTTTCTGCCCTTTTATGATTCTTACTGCGCCACAGACTGTAGCGAAAATTTGATACGCTGTTATTCGTATCATATATATAACATTATAAATTTGTATCATAATATTATATAAAATTTATGATATTTATAATATTTATAATATTTATAGTATTTGTAATATTTATAATATTTATAATATTTGTAATATTTATAATGTTTATGATATTTATAGTATTTATAATACTTGTAATTTTTGTAATATTTATAATATTTGTAATATTTATAATGTTTATGATATTTATAGTATTTATAATACTTGTAATTTTTGTAATATTTATAATATTTATAATATTTGTAATATTTATAATGTTTATAATGTTTATAATATTTATAGTATTTATAATACTTGTAATTTTTGTAATATTTATAATATTTATAATATCTATAATATTTACAAAATTTATAAAATTTATAGCATTTATGATATTATTATATAATGTTGTAATATAGTGGGATGTAATTCAATAATAAATACAATATAATGCAATATATATATATATATATAGTATAATAGATTCGTGTTTATTAGGTTGTAAACCAAGTCCAAATTTATATATGTATAATGACAATTTATAAATAAAAACATTATATAATACAATGTTGTATTATATACTATCACATTACTACTGCATTATATTGTATTACGTTACACTACCCTACGTTACACTATGTTACATTTATATTACCTTTTTGAACAAAGTAGACGAAGGGATTTATATAAAAATACACAGAAATGTTTCTTAATTTTCGAAAATAAACAGGGTAGACACTAAAATATTTATTTATCAAATCTTGAATAATAACAGAAATTTTCATCATTTATTTATTGATTCAACACATAGAATGATCATTATAGAAAAATATAAGAATATTGCTTAATCCTCATTTAAACAGACAATAATATTTTTGAACCACCGAATAGCTAATTACTAAGAAATTTGTTTATTGTCAAAATTGAAACTTAGTATTAACAACTTTAATCATTTAAGAATTTGTTTCATGAAACATAAAACAATCATCTTGAAAATACGACAGTATTTTCCATCCTTTATTTAGATGTTGAAAAATATTTCTTGTTTGAAGGAAAGTAAAGTAAATGTTATTTATGCTGATATTCGGATGATCCGAGAATGATGAATAATGTCGCTAGATCTAAGATCGATTCGCGTTGTACACTCGAACCAATCGAATTAATGAATGCGTGTTAAAATGCGAATATTAATTAATACGATTTATATCGCGCGTCTTCTATTTTGTGATTGCGAAATTATTAATATCGGCTTGACATATGGTTCCGTAATTTGAACGAGCACTTCACTGTTAACATAAACTCTAGATTTTATTAATTAATCTAATCGGACGGCTTATTCAGTAAACACAATATTATTATTCGATTGTTGTGTACTGCACTGTTTATAAATTCTTTGTTAATGCATCTTCCATTTCAATAAATAAACGATGTAATTTGTATGCGCAACAAGTGAAAGCACCGCCGTAAAAAAGTGCAGATGTGTGCCTGGACCTTTGTTTAAGCCTGCACCAATTAATCTTTTTTTCTGACGACGTCGCGACACACTTTGTGCCCCTTTAATGCCGCTCGCTGCACTTCACAAAAATGCAGTCTCTTAGATAACATCATTTACGAAACGAAGAAACCTCATGACCCTGACAAAAGATCACAAAAAGATTGACGATTGTCTGTGTGAAAGAAAAATTCTGTACACGAGTTACTAGACATACGAGCCAAATTTTTAGTAATTTTAATCTGCTGGAAATAATAGGTTGATATTCTCTTAGGTACTTTTAAATATTCTACTGTTTCGAATTGCACTTATTAAATACTTCTTACGAATGCAGAAAATCTGTATAAAATTGTAGATTATCACGAATCAGCTGGCCTTTGTGAAGAATAAAAATATTTCTTCGTTAATTGTAAGGAACAGATGTTCAACAAAATTGTGTCGCTTTGTTTTAATGAATTTAACATGTCGATGTTCCCAAATTCCTTTAATCATTTTACTGTTTTAACCTGCACCTTCTAATTTTTATTGTGAATATATAAAATTTGTCGTCTAACGATAACTAATTGTAGATTGTCTTTATGCAAAATAAATATTTTCGTTATAAATTATAACAGAATTAAATAAAAATGCACTTTTTCTTTTAACAATTTCAAAAAAATTAAGGAAACCGTAAGAATATTCTCAAATTCCTCTAATATTATTCATCGTTTGCTATTTCACCTTGTCAATTTTCGCATAAGTGCATAACACGTTTCACTTTCCACGTTCCTTCTGCATCTTCGTTGAAGTTCACGCTAATCTCTAAACATGCGAGACTCGTACAACTGTCCATGGTACAATTTCGAAATATAATAATATAGCTTATTAATAATAGCTTATTAATAATAATCGAATATAATATAATTATATTAGATTATTATTAATAAGCTGTAATTATTTCATGAACGAATACTGACATCTCTTTCAGAGTAGAAGCTGCGAACTGTAATTGTTTGATCAAGAAATACTATTACATATTTTCTTCGCAATACAAGTTATAAGCTGTAATTATTTGATCAACAAATGTTATTGTATCTTTCACAGTAGAAGTTGCGAGCTGCAATTGTTTGACCAAGAAATACTATCATATCTCTCGCAGTACAGGTTATAAGCTGTAGATATTTGATCAATATAAACAGTGGTACACAAAAGTGCTCGTACACCTTTTAAAACGCAATAATTATTTTAAAACTAAACTAAACGACTTGAATTTTTTTAGATGATAGAGGGACTAATCTACTAGACGATGAATGAAATGCTTTTTTTTTTAAATTTTGTTACTACTTAGAATGACAAAAAAAAAATAAAAATCTCTTGTTTTTTAACTTTTTTATCTGAGCTCATAACGAAAATTTAAAAAATGCCTTTCGTAGATATCGGTAACTTATATGCATGTTGAAATTTTTATCGAAATCGGTTCACGTTGTTACGAGTTACAACAAATTAAAGATCGCAAAAATCGCAGTTTTATCACGATTTTGACCAAAAACTGTAAGAAATTTGCAGTTTCTTAAATCTTTCAACGTCTGCAGCTCGACATGGGGTTAACCGATTTCGACCTAATTTTCAACTCACATCTTTTTAAATTTGTTCGAAATCACACTTTTATACTGAGTTTCATAAAATTTTCATCACGATGCTTAATAAACAATCATGTTTTCTTCTACAGTAAAAATTAGTGGTTTTTGACTTTGTTTATATTATAGTTCCTGATACCATAAAAATGTTAGTAAGAACAATTTTTCAATAAACTTCTTTATCCAAGATTCTCTTGTAATAAAGAAATCGTACGAAGTTTAAATAAATCTTGCCATTGTCATAAAAAAATGAGCATTAATCGCGTTCAGGGCACAGTAATCCCAGTGTTGATGCAGAAGTGTTAGACTGCGGATTTTATGCATTTTTAACAAAAATGAATACATCACATAGCAAAATAACAAGATCTTGCAATTAAAAAACACAGTTTTTGTTTTGCATAAAAATTTGCAGTCCAGTTATGATAAATAATAAACAATGGAATGATGACATGAAACAAACAAATAAACGCGTTCTTGTGTTCGAGTCTAATAGTGGAAATAAAACAGCAGAGACCACGGAAATTATTTGTGCCATACTAGGGGAGAACGTGACTAATGTAAGGACTACTCGGAGTTGGTTTTCTTGTGTCAAGGATGGTCATTTTGTCATAAATTAGACCTTAGGCCTGAGACGAGTGTCTGGCTTGGACGGACACCAATTATAATAACGATCGAATCTTGATCAAATCAATTCTTATGCAATGATGATTTATCTGAAACAACTAGAAAGTTGAACCATGATCCACCAAAATTCGCAATTAATCGAAGATCCTGTAAACTAAACCAAAAGAACTGGTTGCAAACATTCCACTTTTTAAATTTCATGCTACTTTCAAATTTCGTAATATGTTGAGAATTGAAAGGAAGAAAAATTTTTTTTTATCAAATATACAGATTTTATATATTTACAATGCAATCTTAATTTTTTAGAATTTACATTTACAATGGAATATCGACATTTTGAAATATTCAGATTTTACATTTAGAATGTAATATTAACTTTTTCAAATATACAGATGTTACATTTACAATATAATATTAATTTCCTCTAATAAATAGATTTTGCATTTACAATGTAATATTAATTTCGTCAAATACACAGATTTTACATTTATGATATAATATTAATTTTATCAAGTCTGTAAAATTTTACATTTACAGAACGATGTTAGTTTTTAAATTTACAATATAATATTAATCTTTTCAAGTCTGCAAAATTTTGCATTCACACTACGATGTTAATTTTTTCCAATATATAGTTTTTAAATTTGCAATATATTATAAATTTTTCCCAATGTACAAATTTTAAATTTACAATAATATTAATTTTTTCCAGTACACAGATTTCACATTTACCATATTATTTTCACTTCCACAAATATACTGATTTCAGAAAATATTATAATTAAGAAAAATTTATTATTTCTATCAAAAGAGGAGATGAAAGTTAATTTAATTATTTTATAATACAGCTTCATTAGAAATATCCCGGAAAGGTTGTATAATGGTATTGATTGCCGGAAATTACAGTTACGAGAGAAAATACTGTCGCAAAGACAACGATAAAACAAAATAAGACAGAAGTTAGAAAACCGGTAATGAATTGGAAGTTGTCCTGACCGTGCTTAAGGAAGACGTCAACAACATACTAAACAGTTTTTGTCCATTTACCAAGTAAAATATTCACGGAAACGTGAAAGTTACACATGATGATAGAGTGCGTTCACGAAAACATATTCAACACGTGTTGCCGGCTAATCCACCGTCCGACGACGTTCTCGTGATATCATTTCATTCAAAGACCGACGATTGTCTCTTTGCAAGAAATCTGACCAAAAAATGTCACAGTTTAATTAAGGAATTCTCTTTTAACAGAAAGACTTTGTCTTTAGATTATTGTCATAAATAAGATAAAATTATCACAAAAACGATCAGATTATTATAAAGAAAATGCAATAATATTCTCCAACGTCCATTTTAATAGGAACAAAATATTTTGTTCGCAAAAATTAAGGAATTAGCTATAAAAAGAAGTTCGAATATTCCCGAATGCTTTAAATAATTTTACAGTAACATGAAGAATTTTTGTTTAATCGCAGATATTTTGAAAGATTCGATAAATACAGGAGGATTTTTCAACCTTCATTTAAATAGGGAAAAATATATTTTTATTAAATATTGAGGAATCAGCTCGTGAACAATATTCTTAAAAAAAGATTGAATGGTAATTCGAAACTCTGATATATTGTCGGTAGTTTTAAAAATAGTTTTCAATACAAAGAGATCATTACAAAGTGAAAATACGAAAATATTTTGACAATTTCATTTAACCCCTCGTATTATATATATATATCGATAAGATACCAGTTTCAAACTTTATTATAGGTCAAAATGACCCTGCATTCGTCTTCAGAGGATTAAGTATATGAAGATAATCAGTTGTCAAGAAATGGAAAGATGTATTTAAGTCAATATTTGTTCGCTTAGCTAACATTTTAGTGATTCATATATGCATACACCTGAAGCGTTACGAGTGAACTATGATTTCTCACATATATGAAAAATTGACTGTGTAAATGTCAAGAATCATAAATAATGTAACAATATCCATCAATTCTACTAATCTCCTTGCAGTTTTGTATTTGACTTATTAGCTATTATCAAAAATGGATAAAATTCAGAGTCTATTTATGAGCAACTCCAAAAATTTTTGTGAACGTAACACATGAGAGAATCTTTATAAAAAAAATATAATTATGTTCGTCAGTCTTCGTTTATACAAACAAAAATATTTTCCCTGCAAATAATCGAGGAACTGGATAATCCGAAGAGTTCTAGTTGCATGTGTGGAATATTAAATGCACTGTCTCTTGCAATTAGTATGTCAATTCATTTGTGAAAGAAGACAAAAAAAATGCTGAGACGTTGTAGTTTATTTCATTTGGTGCGCTGTCTTTCAGCACGTCTATTAACACTAATTTTACCACGGTCGAAATGAATTATTTATTATTAAAATTAATTTTACGATACTGCTAACTTCAGAGTCTTGGAAAGTAATTGAATAAATTATATTATTGGAGCAAGTTTTATAATTAAGACTTTACAAAATCTAAATGTATTCTAATCTTTTCACTTTTATAACTCAATGCATACCAATCACTATTACTGCTCGGTAGAAGTAGTGTTAATTTAGTACAACTGATGTATGATCCTAATACCTAATATCACAGACGTACAGAAAAGAAACAATACTTTGAACACAATCCCAATTCCGCCCTGACCATTGAAATATTAATTCTCCTCGGAAGTAGTATCCAATCTTCATACATATGTATATGGAACGATGCCAAAACGTTAAACGTAGACCATTTCATTCGGTACACAATTTCCCAGCAAGTATATGTATGTATAACATCTGCATTCATACATCTTTATTCTTCTACCTGATGTATAATTTTATTATACCCAATACTCCTCGTATTATAGAACGAAGCCAAATGAGATGTGTGTGTGTTCCATATGTATAAGGTATGAGATATTCCATTTGCATGATACTATTTCAGAAAATTTCAGTTTATTGAATTTATTTAATTTGAGTTTATTTAAGTTTATTGAATTTATTTAATTTGAGTTTATTTAAGTTTATTGAATTTATTTAATTTGAGTTTATTTAAGTTTATTGAATATATTTAATTTGAGTTTATTTAAGTTTATTGAATTTATTTAATTTATTGAATTGATATAATTTAAGATTTTTTAATTTATTGAATTTGTTCAATTTAAGTTTATTTCATTTATTGAATTTGAGTTTACTTACTTTATTTAATAATGAATGTGAATGGGTTACTTAAGACTGATATTAATACATGTCATACGTACAATAGAACTTCGATTATCGAGTATTCCAATGTCAGAATTCGCTATTATACAAATAAGTTTGACATTTAAGTAACTCCATCTACGGCAACCTATATGCAGAGTGATTTACTGTTGATGTTAATAAAAATTAAGTCTGACATTGTAAGTAAGTAACTGTTCAATTATAAGAAAATTCATGTCACTTTGCTTAGTCCGGATAATCGAGGTTCTGCTGTATTTAGATAGTAGAGAATTCAGACATTGGACGATCGAGTTCAATCGAGTATAATCGAGATTCTACCGTAATTCCATTTTACATAATTTTCGCGAGCACTAGATCGTCAGTCAAAGTACAGGGGAACCTCGATTATCCGGACGAAGCAGGATGACTTAATTAAACTGCTAGATAAAACAATCTTTACTGACTAATGCCACAAATAATTTTCTATTTAGATCGTTTTACATCGATCTATTTTCACATTGAACGTATTTTTATGATTAAAGAGTTCCTTTATTGGCTTTATTACTTGATTTCATCTTTGCAATAACATGCTGCACTAGTTTTGATATTTTCACATAATGTTAAACCCACTCTAAGTTATTTTAACACTATGCCGTCCGCAGATCTTAGATATGATTCTTTCATTTGACGCCGGCATAATAGCTTGGAAATTTTAGATTTTTAAAAAAATTTCGAAGACGGCGGTAATATAAATTCTTCAAATTAAGATATGTCATCCAAGAATTTTCGTACTTAATTTTTAGTTAAATAAGCACAATGCTATAGTTAGTTTGCTGCCTTTTAACATTCAAGAAATATAGTTCAAATGTTATTTCAGTTTTTTAAAATGGCATACAACAGATAGTTTGTGCATGGCACCAGCGTGGTGCCACCGGACGGCATAGTGTTAACTCCAAAACTGAGACAATTCTTTTAGCATATAATATTTTTGCCTTTGATAATTGTTTTCATTTCGAATACATAATACAGAGCCTATTAACAACATGCAACATTTACGCTTTGAACGATATATTAAATATAGGCAAATTTGATGACATAAAAATTATTTTGAAAAATCATATTACAATGTTTAGTGTCGCCTCAGAGTCGTCATTCGTGTGCATGTATTTGTGACAAGAATGAGTAAATGCAATTTAAAACAGAGAAAATACTGAAGGAGTTTAGGAATGTCAACAAATTATTTTGAATTTGTTAAGGTTATTAAAGTAAGAAATAAACTTTTATATGGCTACAGTAATTTACATTTGGTGCAGACGATGTTTATTTACCACGAAGATCCATAGTCTATTAGTGAGAATAACGAATTATTTCAATGTATGTACTTTAACACACGTACGATATAATATGAATCTGCAAATGGAATCATAAAATATTTATTTTAGAGATTATCAAAATAAACTATTTTATTTTACGTTTTATATTATATGAAAATCAACTATTTATTTCATACTTTAACGGTGGATTATCAAAATTAAATGTTTATCTCATACTTTAACGGTGGATTATCAAAATCAAATATTTATTTCATACCTTAAGTGTGGATTATCAAAAGCACACAAATATTTATTTTATACCTTAACTGAGGATTATCAGCATCACACACACACACAAATATTTATTTCATACCTTAACTGAGGATTATCAGCATCAAATATTTATTTCATACTTCAACTGTTGATTATCAAAATCAAATATTTTATTTACTGAAATTTCATGTCCTACTCAAAATATGATTTTATTCGTATTATAAAGAATCTATTAGTTAAAATAGTATTTCAAATATTTTTTGCCCTATAAATATTACCCAGCTCTGATCATGTTACTAACCAATTGTCTGTTTTTGTCGAGTATACAACAAAAAGTATTGTCATTTAAAATTATTATTAAATATCGCCATTTAACGAAAAATAATGTCAAAATTGCCATAAAGAAAAACAAACATATACAGTATAATTATAGTAACCTACACACTTTTCAGAGAGACTGCAACAGCTAACTGGTTAATATACAACAATTATAGGCACGTGAAGGTGATTTCAGACAGTATCTCGAAAGTGAAAATACGTGACATGGAACGTTTCTCCTTGCAACCACAAAAGTGTCATCGGTAACATTCGATGCATTGTCAAGTGAAACCACAGTATGTATTCCACTGTCATCGCAAGACTTCGTATTTTATGCATTTACGTTAAGATTGAGCAGTTGCCGTTTAAGATGGGAGGCGAAATAAAAGAATTACAGAGCACCGATATCCTCTTTCGACTTATCAAAATCATTAGCGAAGGACAGAGATTTCTGAGTGACACGAATGTCAAGAAACTGAAACACATTCTGCATAAAGTCCACCGGTCTGATCATGAAAGCAAGCAACACCTCGTGCCGAGCCGCTGTGCCCCGGATACGAAAACGTTCCTTCTCCCTGCGCGCGAGTATCTTTAAATCGAAGAACTTTTACCAACGAATACCGATGTGTCAACGACGATCCTACCGAAACCACGGTGTGCGTGTGTATGCAGTAATCCGATGGCCGGGAGTCAAGCTGTCAGAACCGGTCGAACAATTGGCTGGCGGTGTGCTTCCGTCTACATGGCTTACGAAAACCCACCGATCTCGTGGACCACGCACCTCGATCCCGAAAACCACGTGAATCAAGACGATCGAACAGCCTCGCGGACGCAGAGAAAGCGACGAACTGAGTTGTTCGAACATTGCGTTCTACGTATAAACAGTGCGCCGGCTACTACCACCACTTTGGCAGCCAGAAACGCTTGGGCTACCTGTCGCGTGTACTTGCACCTTTGACCATCGGGGTGCTATGTGGCCATTCATCTCTGCCCTATTCAATTACATATACGACGCCCTTGGCATCGCTTCGTTCTCCTTTTTTCGCGTAGCTTGTTCTCTCGTTGTTAACGTCGCTTTCGCTCGTCGGGTGCAAAGTCAGTCGTTGCGTTCATTTAGACCGCGGCCACGCGACTATAGCTGGATAATAGTTGTAGAGGAAATATTCGAGAAATATTATTTTAAATGTAATGGATTCTTCACGATTCGAATAAAATAGTACGTCGTGTAGGACATGAAATTGCTGTAGACAAAATATTTGACTTTGATAATGATCAGCATATGATGAACTTTGATAATAATCAAAGTATGAAATAAATGTTTAATTTTGGTAATCAACAGTTAAACCATGAAATAAATATTTGGTTGTGATAATCCATAGTTGAAGTATGAAATAAATATTTGATTTTCATAATCAACAGTTGAAGTATTTAATACATATTTGATTTTGATAATCCACAGTTGAAGTATGAAATAAATGTTTGATTTCAATAATCCATAGTTACAGAATAAAATAAATATTTGATTTTGATAATCCACAGTTAAAGTATGAAATAAATGTTTGATTTTGACAATCAACAGTTACAGTATGAAATAAATATTTGATTTTGATAATTAATAGTTAAAGTACGAAATAAATGTTTAATTTTGGTAATTAACAGTTAAACCATGAAATAAATATTTGGTTTTGATAATCCACAGTTAAAGTATAAAATAAATATTTAATGTTGATAATCCACCGTTAAAGTATGAAATAAATAGTGTAAAACGTGAAATAAAATAGTTTATTTTGGTAATCTAAATTTAAATTATGAGAATAAATATTTTATCTCGATAATCTAAAACACAAAATAAAACTATTCTTATCTTAACAACATAATACATGCAAAACAAATGAAATTCATTGTCTTTTTAAATACAGCTATTCGCATGTAACGAAGTGCATGTTTTACGTACGTTCATAATGCAGAGAAAATGTACTTCGTTCGTTTTAGATTAAACGGAAACAAATTTTGTACTACGATTTAGTAAAATAAAATTATTTTATTTGTTGATAATAAATTATAAACGAATAAAATATTCTGAACTTGGCAAAAATATTTTAATTTTAATAGTATTTTTTTATATTTTTAATAGTATTTAATAGTACTTCAAAATAAAATACTATTTGAAATATTATCTTAAAAATTTGTTGCAACGAATAAAATATTTTATTTTTGTAAGTATATACATGCATAATCTAAAATCAAATATCTATTTATTATTTACCATTTATAATATTATTTTACCCAGCTCTGCACCCGATGTGTTTGCGGGAAAGCAAAACCTGATTTTCCGGTGTCGGATAACAGAATTTTTGATTGTCTGAATACGCTGTTCGTTTAAAGAAAGAAACAAACTTTAATATGGCCACTACAATTTACATTTGTTGTAGACAACGTTTATTTTCCACGAAGATCCACAGTTTTTTAGTAAGAATAACAAATTATTTCAATGTATGTACACTTTTACATGCGATATAGTATGAATCTGCAAAGTGGATTTACAGCAGAACTTTGATCATCCGGATCTGCAATCTGGATCTAGCCTATATTCAATACGATTTGTTGTAGCAGTGAATAGAGAGGTTATATCTGATGTATAAAATTCTAGACAATTTTTTCATGAATATTATAAAAATAAAAAAAGATAAATAAAAATAAATAAAAATTAAAAATCTAGACAATCTTTTTACGATTATTATAAAAATAAAGAAATCCATTTTTAATGGTAAAATAAATTTCACAGATTTAGTTTATAATAATGTCTTTAGTTACGGTAGACGTTTATTAAATAACATAGAATTCCAGAAAATTTTTACGAATATTATGAAACAGAAAAACAAATTCTTTTATGCTTTTTTAACACCCTTACGAAATGAAATTATTTTAAAAATGAAACCGCCTGCTGCGGTTTACATTTGATGAAGACTACGTTTATTTTGCATAAATATCTGCAGAATTTTATATTGTCTGAACATGTTTTTCGTGTTGTCAGCTGACGAATCTGAGGTGCAAGTAATTTCTCACTAATTCGCGCTTAGATTGCGCACAAAAAAGGACAATTTGGAAAGAGGAGATAAGACTATTCAAGCCTTGCGGCTCGTTTTTATAGTAACCGATTGTTAACAATTATAATATCGGGACGCAAAGCTCGAATAATCGTATTTCCTCTTCCCAAATTGTGCATTTTTGTGCGCAATCTAAGCGCGAATTAGGGAGAAATTACTGTAATTCGTATGAAATACGATTTACTGTAGAAGGACAATGAAAATTGAGCCTGGAATTGCGACGAACAATTAGTAACTGTTGCAGGTTAAAATCTCGATTATCCGGTTCTGCAATATCAGCATTCTGTATTGTCCGAATATGTCTGACATGTAATCAGCTCAATTTAAAGCAATCCAAATGGAAAACGATTTAATGTAGGAGACATAATTTTTTTTTAATCTAATCATAATCTATCACTTTCATTAAGTAACTGTACTATTATATGAACAGTATTGTCATTTTGCTTAGTTCAGTTAATCGATGTTCTACATAGTACTCTACTAACTAAAGCGACATGAAGGATAATCGAACAGATACTAAGTTAGAATACCAAATCTAATAATAGA